>NC_030677.2:58827054-61227887 GCF_000004195.4 Xenopus tropicalis
AAGAGGGTATTGTGCCAGGTGCCATGTATGTGTGCAGAGAAGGAATAGTACACATGACCTGCGGTGAAAAGAAGCCCAGACTGGCAATCTGTGGATTCTGGCAAATGCCAGAGGGGCTACTGTAAGATGTCTTAGACAGTAACTATTTATTGGGCTGGTGGGGACTGTTTTGGCCTCTGTGTACTTGAAATGCCACGGTCTATTTTAAATAGTAATGTGCAGGTACAATGTCTGTGAATCCTTAGAACAGAATCTTTTAGAACAGTATTACATTTGACTGGGAGCCAAACATTGATCTGTTTTGATAAATAATGCATTTTGTCATACTTTCCTGACATTTAAAGTGGTGCTAACTATGAAAAAAATCAGACTGCTGGAAACCATTTAGGAATCCCCTAGTTTGAATTTGAGTAAATCTGCCCCGTACTGTTGGCATGACTGACAGTGATTTAGTTAAATGTTTGTTTAGTTAATGTCAGGTTAGAAAAGATGTGTGTATTCTTGTCCCAAATATTGTACTTTACTCAGGGATGGTAACTTTTTAAAAAGACAAAGGGGAAAATGTTTATTCTTGTATATTATTCATATGTATATTCCATCAAAACACAAGTAAATTTAGCAAAACATAACACATCATTGTCTGTACCAAAAACCCGTTAACATTGCCAAACAGAAAGTAAATAATATATATATATGGGAATAGATCCTCTATAAAATAACATGCTGTGACACTGAGATATAAATGTATATACAATAATATACATGGATACTTTAGAAATAGGATTTCTGGTACTGAATGATTGCAGTAAAGTGCATACATTTAATTACTTAGTTACATACTCTTATTGGTGCTAAGAAAAAAAATACAGTTCTTAGTACAGCAAGAAAACATGTTATTGATTACTTTTATATATTTAAAAGACAAGGCAACCCAAAAAATTTAATTCTCAAATGGATAGTTAATTAGGGTTAAACCACTTGTGCCCACAATGCTGCTAACAATTGGTGATGAGTGAATTTTTTCACCAGGCATAGATTTGCTCCACATTTTGCCATCGCAAAGACAAAAAAAGTCAAAAATGTCACTGAGACAAAACAAAAACACCCATTGATTGACTTTAATGCATTTGGAGTAAGAAAAAAGTTGCATGTAAAAATTGTTGCGCATAAGAAAGACATCTATTGACTTTAATGCATTTTGCAAATTTTTCATCTTTTCATGCAGAGAGACCTTCCTAACATTCTCACTACAATTATATACCTTTTCACGGGACAGTCTTCCTGTAAAAAGTAAGCTCCAATATGTGAGCTGAACTAGTGGAATTGATTGCCTGGTCTGCTTGTTCCTTCCAGAACAAGATCAGGGCGAGGGGTAGGCAGAAGAGGCACCTGCCTAAGGTGCAACGAATGGGGTAACCAGGCAGGAACCTGTCCTGCCTACCCCTAGCTTGCGCTCCCTTCTCAATGCCCCCACCAGTTGTCATTACGCAGTGGGAGCAATGACTCCCCCCCTGCTTGATGGAACTGTGCACACACGAGGTGGGGGGAGGTGCAGGGGCGAGGTGGATGACCTAGGGCACCAAGTCGTTTGGCCCACCCCTGCTCTAGATTCTCCCTTTAAAGGAGAAGGAAAGCCTAAGTCACTTGGGGGTGCCAAAATGTTAGGCACCCTGCAAGTGACTTTAATCGCTTACCCCGGGCTGGTGCCCCTGTTAAGAGAGAACGTGGTAGCAGCGAGCGCTTCATTCCTCCACGTTGGCGTGATGCGCATGCGCATTAGAGTGAAAAGCTGAACTTTAACAACAAAATCTGCTGAACTTTAACAACAAAGTCAGGGCGGCTAGAATCGGCCCGTGTATGGGCACCTTTAGACAGAAGAAGCACGTGCCAAGGGTGCAATGTTGGTGGTGCCTAGCACCCACAAGTTCCTCTTTTGTCTGTGTACTCTAAGCAGTAAAGATATTTACCTCCAAATATTTTAGTACTATATATCACTTCACAGATGCAATAATGGTATAAGAACAGGATGGGAGGTAGTAAGTAGCTTTCCCATCCATGTAATGGAATGATTTAGCCATCAGAGGTTTCAGATCTTTGCTCCAGTTCTCTTGTACAGGTACTGAATCAATGATTAAGCCATAACTTCTTTCAAACAGGCAGTCTTTCAAAAAGATTTGTGACCATCAGACCCCAGAAAGGATTTCAGTCTCATGGTGTCTCTTTCTTCCTGCTACCCAGGCTTTCTCCCAGAACACCTCTTAGCAGCAGCTCTGTCTAATGCACAATATATAATCCTACATAAATTGGCCACCTCCAAAGGGCAAATAAAATATGAAGCAGTGTTCCACCACAAGATTATTAGCGTTTAACAGTATCTGTGATGACAAATAGTGATACTGTAAATGGGGCTTTTTAAAAACCATTTGAACCATTGCATAGATGCATTTTTTTAGCCTTCCAGTAATCCAACCTCAAACTGGTCACACTGCCAACTGCAGTACCATTTAAACAGTTACTGTAGTTCACTAAGCAAAATGCCAATGTGAGGAAAGCATCGGAGAGCTTGTCTTGGCACCTGCTCCCAGTGACTGTCAGGCTTGCTCATTGTAGCCACAGCTGCAGCCTCTGCAGGCATATACTGTTTGCTCAGGAAAATAAGAAGCAACCACGGATTTCCACTTAATCACTATTTCCTTCAGCTTGTTTGGCAAAACAAAGCTCCAGCAACCATCTATATATCACGGACTGAAAATGGAGTGGGCATATCATTTGTATTTTTAGAGGAGAGGGTAACGAAGACTAAAATAAAAGTTGAACTTTAAAGGACCACTACACCTTTAAGTGATAGGGACACTGTAACCAATGACAGTAATCAGGTCAGCAACACAAAAATAGAACTGGATGGGTTCAAAAAACATGCACAAGACAAAAAAAAGACGCGGACGACAAAAAAGACTCAGACTGTGTGTGGGTTTCTTCCGGGTACTCTGGTTTCCTTCAACACCCACACAAAACATACAGTAAAGTCAATTATCTCCTACTAAAACTGATTATAGATATATTATAAGCTCCACTGATGCAGGGAGTGGGGTGAATTATATATACTTTCTGTACTGCAGAATATGTCAGCTCTAAAAAACAATGGATACTAATAATATACATTTACACCTCTAAATAGACACAATACATGGGTTGGTGGGTATGTCCTGTATGAATTTATTTTATCCTTAAATATTTACTCTCCATATATAGGTATTCATATTAGCATGCCTTATGTTCTCTATGTTGTGCTACCTTACAAATACTGTATAGGATTTCTTGATGCAAGATCATTGGCATATACAAGGGCTGCAATAGTTCTAAATGCAAACACAATGATATTTGAAGTCTCTGATTACAGCATGATTAATCTATATATACTGTTTGTCTGTAGTTATAGGTTATAGGTTTGCAGATCTTTGCCTGGTTGCATTATCTTGGGAAAAGTGAATTCTGGCCAAAGCATTGGTCCCACAGAACATTGCATTTATTACCTGAGTGTTATCAGAGCAGGGCTTTCTCTAGCCCACCAAAGGTTATGTGTATCTCTATCCTCTGTACTATTAAGGTGTCACCCATAACATACTCTTGCATATTTGGGCATTTAACTAATGGAAAAAAATCATAGAAAACTGCAACACTCTAGCACTTAGCTACTTAACTGCTTATAGTGTACAGGAACATACAGATACAGGACTTGATCACCCTGGGACTTGAAAAGGCTCACAGACACAAGATATTGATTGTTTCTCACATAATTAACTTCAGTGTGAAGGGGATGAAGGCATTTGACTTGAAAAACTAGTAGTAAGTGGGAAGAATGGGTTTTGGGCATAAAATGACAAGATGCCTGATAATATATATTTAATGTATCCAGAGTTAATATTTTAAAATTGTTTCTAAAATGATGGTTAAAGGGGTAAATTTGGGGTGACTATAAAGAGTATAGCCAAATATGGAACATGGTATATATCTATTAACAGAAAAACCTTCACAAATACCTATGTAGGAAAAGAATTCCATCTTTTTACTGCTTTTATTGTAACCAGATTATATGTATACTTGTAGATAAAACTCATTTCTAAACTCAGAACACTATTTGTCTCTTCCAGTATGATCTATATGTAAATGGGAGATCAATGAGGGTTTATATGGCCTCCTTAAATACTGCATATTTATACATATCTTCTTAACTTTAATCTCATCACCCAGGGCAGTGCCTGGCCAGTATGTCTCCACAGCTAACATCCTTCTTTTTCTCTTTACTTATTAATTTTCCAAGATTGGGATCCATTAGTGCACTCTGTATTCTAAGCTGTTCTACTTGTCTCGAGTCAGCCTATGCCCATGACAGCATTTTTTTGGCTACAGCTGCTGAGTTTTGGCAATTCTTGTTACAAGCTAATAGACAAAATCCACAATTCCTCTCTTCTGAGGATTCATAAAGTACTGCAGAAGGTACTCTGTAAAACCCCAAATGAATAACGTTGCTTTTTCATGCAGTCAGTGTAAACAATAACTTTGATGCCATAATTGCAGATTTGTCAAGCACCCTCTGCTTAAGTGATATATGTTGTGTTGATTATCTTGCTCCAAATAGCTTTGTACTATCAGCTTTTAATGCCCATTTCTATGTCCCAAATAAGCAATCTAACTAATACAGGCCCCCAAGATAGAAGGCTGTAGTACATCATTTACAGCTTTAATCATATTAGAGAATAAGCCTTTGACAGCTGCTCTCTCCACATAATATTTAAGCCAAGTCTATCCATGTAAATATAAAATTTCCAGGGCCAAGAGACCTTGTTTATTCAGTAACTGTTTATGTGGCACTGTACCAAAGGGTTTTTTGCAAAATCTACACAGACATTTACTGCAAGTAAAATGTTTAACAAGATCTGTTTCTCATAAAACAATGCTTACTGATAATAATATTATCCTATAAAACATAATCCTGAATATGACCTGGTAGCATAACTTCAAATATCTGCTCAAATACATTCATTTACAGGTCCATATTGAATCATTGCACTCGAGGAAGACCTGGCTACACCCCCAGAATGAATACTTAACCAACATATACTTTATATCATACTAAATGGCCTATTAAATATTTTTACTAAACTGGAATATATATCAGTAAAGGGAATATCATATATTCATATATATCAGTAAAGGGAATATCATCTTTTCCCTTTATCCACCATTTAATGATAGGCTGTGTGCTCCCTCAGAGATCACATGGCCAGAAATAATGCAGCTCTAACTGTAAAAGGAAAAAGTGTGGGAGTAAAAGACAAATCTTTGTTTGTTTATTGGCTAATGTGACCTAGCATGTATGTGTGCCTTTGGTTTGTTTGTGAGCACCATGACTCATATGATCCCAGGGGGTGCCCTTAGTACTTAAAATGGCAATTGCTATTAAGGATTACCCAATGGCACATACTATTTATGAAAATGTATTATTTAGGTGAAGAAGTGAGCTGTTTACGCAATATATTTTATAGAGACCCACATTTTTTGGGAGTACAAATATAAATGATTTAAAATTCTTGCTAAGTTTTTCTATAATCTAATCTATAATTTCAGGTGTGGGTCATGCAGGGAGCATGGTCTAATACTGCAGCAAGATAAAGAGAGAGGGGCTATGAAAGATAAAAAAGACAAAAATATCAGAAGGCTTCATGTACCGCAGCAAACATAATTATTTTGTTATCAGTAAAGCTTTAAAAATTAAGACTAATCCTGTCAGTAGATTTGTGATTTCATGTAAGAATCTGCTAGTCACTGAAATCAACAGTATTTTTTAAAAAAAGAAAAGAGAGAATTTGTTTGAGTCAAATGTGCCTTTCAGTTGAAATTATACGCACTCCTCAAAGACTTGCACAAGCGGAACATCGTTTTACATTGTTCCAGTATGTTTCTTATTAACAATACGATCCGTATCAATGGGAGTAACAATGTTGGCTACATCTGGTAATTCAAAACATTCAACAACATAAAGTAAATGAAAAAAAGCTTCAGTTTTAAAAGCTGAAATAGAGAATATTTGGTAGTAACTTTGTGTGAAGAGGGAGATGGTAGTATAATACAATTTGCCAAATTGCATCAGCCACCCAGAATGGATTCACAGATGATAACAGTAAATATGGATTATCACTACAGTCTGGGGTTGTGTCCATTTTCAAACGTCTTGTACCCTACGGATTTCTGTTTAGTAATATTTTAAATTGCTTATTTTTTTCAGTATTCTTAAGATTGTGTGGTGCTTTGTGTTTAAACACTGTGTTAAGAATGGTCTGGAAAAGAACATTGCCATACTTTTATCTCCATACACTGTTTTGACTGTTTGGTCTTTGAACTTATGTTCCTGCATTTCCATCATATCATTTAACCCACATTCTTTACAAAGCTTATAAACGCTATGTGACTTGCTTGGAGTGGGTCAGTAGGCTTTTATGTCTATGATCTTAATCTTGAATCAATCAATAAAATGGTTCCACTCAACTGTGGCAAGTCTCAAAGCAATAAGTATTTAGTCTGGTTCCTGCTGTAACTGTAACCTTTGCCTTAATACCACCCACATAGTTTCTGTATTGCACAGCAATGAAGAACATTACATCTATTGCTTAACCACCTCTTTAAAGGGTGCTTCTTCTAAACTGCGTAAGTATCAGGATCCAAATGAGAAGATAGGTTACAGAGGTTATCTTAATTTACAATAAATCATAATTATGTTTTCTTTTCCTCAAAGGACAGAAAATCCAACAAAACGTAGTTTTAAAGACTAGCATAATTGATAATCTCTACTATAACTACAGTCATTTCTGTTTCCTGGAATTCAGCTCTCTGGTTTCTCTTGATGCAGTCATAAGATAAATTGCTGCAGATTTGGATTTATTTTCTGAAATGTATCAATGTAGAGACAGCTCATTCATGTAAAGTATAATGCTACTGAAGGTGAATAAAATGGTGAATAAAATGAAAGGGATTTTGAGTAAGCTGTTATGGGTAATTCCAACATGACAGAGGCAACCTTTAACCATTAAGAGGAAAACTAAACCCTAAAAACAAACAAGAGTACAAATGCCATATTTTATATACTAAGCTTATAGCAGTAATGATTAAGTCCTGGGCAAAGGGGTCACCATCTTGAATTCTGTCAGTGACACTGCACATGCTCAGTGTACTCTGGGCAGCTGTTTGCTTTTTAAATTCCAATTGTTGCAAATGGACATTATTTATATATTTCTCTACAAAGCTGCTTTTTCAATCTAAAAGAGAATATATCACAGACTAACTATGATCTAAGGCTAGGATCACACGGGTTGTTGATGTTTTTCATCTATATCCTTTAAAAGGAGATATGGAATGTACTGCTGAACACAGAAACTAAATTATTATTAAATTAAATTATTATTAAAAGATTAAGTCCACTTTTATAATAAGCTTTTTGTGCAATTGAATTTACTTATAGAACTGATCCCTGCAGGAAGACTATTCCATGTATTTATCACCCTTTTTCTAGGAAGACTATCTTCCTTTTGTTACCTTTTAGCTTTTCTCTTTCTGGTTCTATTTGTGTGATCTGGTTGTATCCAACTCATAGCCCCAGAAAATGCCCGACACCTAAACTATGTTAATTGCCTTGATTTATCTGTCTGCTTCTATAATATCTTCTGTCTTCTAAGCTGTAAATGTTTCCAACACCCATTAATATACTCTGATAACCCACCTGAATAGTTCCTATTTTACTTTATCTTTCTGTAGGAAAGACCTATAAAAAATTAACGTAAGGTACCACCACCAGTGACCTGAGCAGCACTATACCTTCCTAGTCCATTACTAATACCTCATCTTATACTGTCTAGTAATTAATTTCCATTTCTCACAGCTTTTTGTATTCCTGGATTGTCACTGGCAGTAAATTCCTATTCAGTCTATATTTAATATTAGGATTTCTGTGCTCTGTATGGATTATGTTAAGAGTTTTTGTTGTTGATATCTCTCAGTGTGCTCTGAACTAAAAGATCTGCTATTAGTTAGAAATATGTAGTGATTAGAAGTAAGTACACAAGGCAGAAGAAAAATAGAAAGGCATATGGGCATGCTTCTTAAAAATCCTCAGTATATATTAATAACAATGAAAATGGGAAAATTTGAAACATTCCAACAACAAACAGTGGATAAATGTATTTAAAACATAATTACCAATATATAGGAGCTCATTTACTAACCATCAATTTTTAATTTTAAACTTGATTCAATTTTTTTCCAAAAAAATGCTGCAACTTTTCCGAGATTTAATATACGTCTAAACACATTAAACTTGCAGAGTTCATGTTGCAGTCAATGGCAAAGGTACATTCACAGATTTAGCTGGGTTTAGTCCAAAAATCCAGACTTTTTAGAATTATCACAGTGACAATTCGATAAAATCAGGATTTTAGCAACGACAATTTGAAAAAGTCGAGTTTTTTACTTTTCCATGCTACTTTTTTTTTAGTAAATATTGGTAAACATTGATTTTTAGTAAATATCTGAATCTGGCTCCATGGCCAACTCAGTGTTCCAGGTGCAGGCACATGGAAAGGCTGTTTGGAGCAGTTCTGATTCTCTGCCTGCGGATAAATGCAGATAATCAGCCCTGTGTGACTGTAGCCTTAAAATTCTAACGCTAATATTACATTTCTTTTTCCACTATTTATCCAAAGTTTTATTTACCTGAACCCCCAGGAAGGTTTATTTAGGTTAATTGCTTGAGTCCTTGCTGCATCGCTCATCTACAGGTCTTTAACAAGGGAGTGCTCCATGCAAAGTGAAAAATTTGGACACAAATTGCCGTTTTTGCCCACAATTCTTTGTAGTTCCCCCAGAATTTCCCCAGCATTTTAGGGGCAATGTGTAAATTGTAACACAAGTGTCCCTTACTGAATGTGCGTGAAAACTGAATGTTGCAACACATATATGTGGAATCATGTTTTACTACTGTTTGAAAAGTAATCTTGGTGTGTTACCTATGAGATAAATATTGCTGCTCCTTACATCTGTAGGGGGACACTCTCTCAGCCTCTTCAAAAAGGAACTCAGACCCTACATTTTCTAGCACTGGATCTAGTCCATATTGACAATTAAGGGCCAATTCCCAAAACACTTTTGCCTTCATATTTGTACCCACTTATCTCTTGTAAGCCTTCTTACTCTGTCTCCTACCAAATCACACTTACACCTATTTGTAATAAGCGGTACAAATTTTGCCAAGGTGCAGTAACACATAGCTACCAATCAGATGCTGTTTTTTTAAATGGATGATCAGTAAATGCTACCTGCCCATTGGTTCCTGTAACTGACAAGACCAAACTTTGCACATTTTATTACATAATGCCTAATCTTTGTATATTTATACATATTTATTATAATACTTGTCCCCCATATGTGTTATTTTTTATATTGTAAAATTGTAAAGTGCTGCATATCCTAGTAGTGCTATATAATAAAGTTATACATACATATGTAACTAAAGTATAGTCCATTTTGTTAAAAGAAAAATACACATAATCTAATACCACAGAGTACAATGTCAATGCTTAAAACAACTGTGCCATAATATGGAACATTCTACACATAATATAGCTTTGCAGATTTCACAAAATGAAAAGCAGACCACATAAAGCCAAAAAAAAGTATCCAGAGGGTCCAACATATGGATCTGAAACAAAAGGTTCATCAAATTATCACACATCGCACCTGTAGGTAAAAAAAGATCTTTTTTTTTTTAATAATTTACCATTTACTTTCATATGAGTTCCAGATGTCCAACAGATGTCACTTCCTGCAGCTGGACAATTGTCCTGTCAGAGTGCTGAGACCCTAAAACACCAAAACACTATTGATATCAGTACTCGGAGACTTAAGCTAATATATATACCATTTTCTAAATACATAAATACATGGTAAAGTATACAAAGAATACACTTTTTCATGTAGTTAAATCTATATCAAATTAAATCATTTCAAACATTGCTGCAAATCCATATATGTATACTGGATAAAAATTGGTCCCTAAAGGGCCTAAATAAACAATGTGTGTTCAGTTGTTTTTAACTAAGAGTGAAAAATCACATCTTGTTTTATAAAGAGCTGTCGTTTGTTTGCTTAATTTGGCTCAGTTTGATTATAGTTGGTTTCTGCATTGATAGTTGGTAATTGATTCGACACATCCATCTCTATTGTAGTGGACAGATGCCATAATATGAGGTATGTCCTCCTGATGGGTGGTAATGATTGATGTGTATTTTAGAGTGATTTTAATGATGACTATTTGTCTTGAGAAAGTCTATAGAAAAGAGCCAAAACATTGACACTGGTTATTATGCTTTAAGTAATAAATGAGTGCAGGAGTGAGCAATTTGTAAATGATCCCTTATGTCTACCAAGTAGTGTAGTTCCCCTCCAATTGCACCTTGCCTTCTTTACTCCCCTCTTCTCTAATTTTGTCTTTGTGTCCATAACATTTTATAAATAGAATCTTTATTTTCATTTTTAAGCCTTTCTGGACCAATATATATCATACAAAGTACCCATGACTACAAAAAGACCTGACAATAAATGGGTGGCTGTTTATACTGTGCTGCAGATTAAAGATGTGTTTATTAGGCAAGTACATACGTATATGCAATAAAAACCATATATACTTTGAATGTTTTTATACTGGATAACAAATAACTGATATCAAATCAAATACTATGTATTAATAATCAGTACTTAATGGTAGACTGCATGAACACTACTGGAAAGCAATTGGGTTGTTAATGTTTCAATATTTTTTAGTGTGGTGATCAAAATAATAAAAATATCCCTAATCCAATGTGTGATTTCTATTAAAACTTATTTATAAAGGTGTAACCTCTATTTCAGCTCAATAGCTGCCTTCCGGACTAGTACCAGTAGAACATTGGTTACACTGTACTCTCTTACCCAGAATGGGCCTTCGCTAAGTGGAAGAGGAAGGTGAGGGTGTTGCAACTACACCTCTCTTGCTGCTATGCAGAAAAATGAAAATAGAGGGCGCCAGAGGTTCTTGAAAATAACAAAATAATAAGTGTTTATTGAACATCCACAGGGTTTACTCAAAATACAGCTTCAGAGGCCATTGGTACATGCAACACATACAGAGTGTATATACAGACTCACACTCCCCTGTGGCAGGAATCTCACTTCACCTCTGCGACACACCCTGTAGTGGATCCCTCAGGGAATTCTCTATCCTGATTCCCTATTCACTTAAGTCCTATGCAGGAGCTCAGAACTGCTTTCTAGCTCAATCGTAACTGCCTTACACTCCTAGAGTGTACTATAAAGGGAGCTACACCTGCCACTATCTAATGCCTCATTCACGGGGCCCTGTTCCCCGACTTCACTGGGCCTGGGCCCATGCCCTGGGCTCACAGCACACACACACCCTGTTCCTCAGGTGGAAGCAAACAGGAAGGTGCCACTCCTTTCCCAGAACTATACCAAAGTGAGACAGGATGTGGTCACCATACCTTCTAACCAATAGCACACATATGTTAACGAACTCACTTAGATACATTCCCTTCTGCCCAGCAACTAAGGGAACTGAACCTGTAGGGATTTAAAGCCATAGGGGCCATTTAACCCTATGGGTCCCTACATTCACCCCTGGGAAAAAAACGATTTTGTCCCGGCAATGGGGTACAATATCAAACACATTACCCACAGAATACCATAGTACCATATGACATCCTCTTCTGGTAGTCTCTCCAGAGCACTACCGGGTAACAATGGTCACTGAAAAACAAGCAAGGCAAAAACAAACATTGCAACATATCAACAGTGCAATCAAAAACATTGGAGCAGAATGGGGTACCAGGCCTCCCCTATTCCAGTTCCTTTACCACCACTGACAATTTTCCAGAGCAGAAGTCAGGGCAGACCTCAGAGTCTTTGCTTTTCCCAACGGCTTGGAAGGGTCCCACCCAGCACGGCATTTGGCATTGAGGGCATTTAGCAGAAAAATCACACAGCTCCCTGGTGACCTCTGCATTGCACTTCCCACAGCAAGGAACCATAACCCTCCTGCCGTCACTATCAGACTTCTGTATAAATGTGCCTCGCCAGATATACTGCTTGCCACTATCAGGCTTTGTTCCAAACGTGCCGCACTTCCCCTGTGGCACCACCAGAAGCTCCAGCCAGAGAGTTCTCTTCCTCCCAGCCATCCCAGCGGGCATCCACCATTCTGCATGGGTATGGGCTTACGGCCTTCCGATGCACACAGAGTCACTGGAAAGATACTCTCACAGTCCCACAGCATAAGCAGGTACAGAAACAGTATGCAGATTTCTCTCCTCAGCATGGATTAGAGATAATGCACTCACCCAGGTACAGAGCAATCACCAGAAATCCGTCTTCCTCAATTGCCTGGGCCCATGCCCTGGGCTCACAGCACACACCCACCCTGTTCCTCAGGTAGAAGCAAACAGCAAGATGCCACTCCTCTCCCAGCACTATACCAAAGTGAGGCAGGATGTGGTCACCATACCTTTTATGCTAATGAACTCACTTAGATACATTCCCTTCTGCCCAGCAACTAAGGGAACTGAACCTGTAGGGATTTAAAGTCATAGGGGCCATTTAACCCTATGGGTTCCTACAAAGGCAACTCCTATTGCAGTGTAAGATTTGTTTTGCAGTTTCATTTCTGCATTCTGTAACTTTTCCAGTTCCTTTTTCCTGAACTTGGTCATTTAAATTACATACACTAAGCACCTACTGCTATTTGTGTTTATCAACACAAGACATAAGCATTGTTGGGACTCCCCCTGCCCATGTCACTTCCCACCAGCACCGCTTAAACCTGACCCTAATAAACACACTGTACTCCGACTTGGAAGATCAAAAGGCCACAGAAGATATAAACTGTTTTTTGTATAAAAAACTATCAATTATTAAACAACCATCTACCGTAATAACCCTATAACTGGACAATGCAACCAGCGCAGCCAACAGCCAAGATGACGTGGAAACTACTGTTTACTACTTCCTGGGGCATCTAATTACCTGAGGAGCCAGGCCAGTCAGCAACCCATTAACCGCGAAACTTCCCTACTAATATACTCATTGGTTCCCAGGCTCGACCACCCCATCACATTCCCCGAAGATAGGCCCCTAAACTTGTAGTGAGGAAGTAAAAATGTTTGACTGTGCTCCCTAAAGTTGACAAAACAAGCAGGTTCTTTCCCAATATGCCCACCTTTAAGATAACTTTTAGTTTGTTTTAGAATGGCCAGTCCCTACCGACTTTTCAACTGTTCTTCATTTTTTATTTTTTTATAATTTAATTATAAATGTAATATAGTTAAATTAATATAATTATAATTTAATTATTTGCCTTCCCCTTCTGATTCTTTCCAACTTCCAAAAGGGGGTCACTGACCCCAACAGCCATAAAACTATTGCTCTTTCAGGCTACAAATTCATTGTTATTGTTCCTTTTTTAATTACTTATATTTATATTTAGACCCACTCCTATTCATATTCCAGTTTCTCATTCAAACCACTGCTTGGTTGCTGGGACAATTCCAAAATTCCAAACTGGAGAGTTGCTGAATAAAAAGCTAAATAATTCAAAAACTACAAAAAATAAAATATGAAGACCAATTGCAAAGTTAATTTGAAGTTGAACAAACCTTTTAAGATGGAATAGGGAGCAGAAAAAGCAACTGCCTTGGCATTTAAAAACTGACCAATAAAGTGCCAGCCTTTATGTTCAGCAATTAAGTCGCACCCAACTAGGTGAAATAACTATCCAGCGCAAATCTTTTGGTTGAACTTCAAACTTGCTTAGTAAATGGGCCCTTCAGATTCTAATTCAATAACTGGGCTGCAGCAGGAAAAACATTTTGCTTTTCCATTAGATATTTCATGAAATTACGAGATACTTCCTCTAATTATCAGCTGTTTCAGATGTAAACTTAAAGGGCAAGTAGAATTATGGTAAAATTTACCATGGTAATATTATGCTTGTTAAATTAAACAGGTAGGGAACAGGGCCACATTCCAAAGCCAGTTTACAGGTAGGGAACAGGGCCACATTAAAAAGCCAGTTTACAGGTAGGGAACAGGGCCACATTAAAAAGCCAGTTTACAGGTAGGGAACAGGGCCACATTCCAAAGCCAGTTTACACGTAGGGAACAGGGCCACATTCCAAAGCCAGTTTACAGGTAGGGAACAGGGCCACATTCCAAAGCCAGTTTACAGGTAGGGAACAGGGCCACATTTCAAAGCCAGTTTACAGGTAGGGAACAGGGCCACATTCCAAAGCTAGTTTACAGGTAGGGAACAGGGCCACATTCCAAAGCCAGTTTACAGGTAGGGAACAGGGCCACATTCCAAAGCCAGTTTACAGGTAGGGAACAGGGCCACATTCCAAAGCCAGTTTACAGGTAGGGAACAGGGCCACATTCCAAAGCCAGTTTACAGGTAGGGAACAGGGCCACATTCCAAAGCCAGTTTACAGGTAGGGAACAGGGCCACATTCCAAAGCCAGTTTACAGGTAGGGAACAGGGCCACATTAAAAAGCCAGTTTACAGGTAGGGAACAGGGCCACATTCCAAAGCTAGTTTACAGGTAGGGAACAGGGCCACATTCCAAAGCCAGTTTACAGGTAGGGAACAGGGCCACATTAAAAAGCCAGTTTACAGGTAGGGAACAGGGCCACATTAAAAAGCTAGTTTACAGGTAGGGAACAGGGCCACATTTCAAAGCCAGGAAGTCACGACTGATTGTATTATATAGAAAACTCTTTGCTGAAATATAAAATGATTTTATTGCTTACTGTGTTGTTTTTCTGATATATCATAATAGTCAAAGAGACCATTACCAGGATTAGTAAGGACCTGCTGAAAGTGTAGAGAACAGGACCCAGCATGGAGTGATGAGAGGACTTAGTCACCTGGTTAACTTAAAGTGAATGATGTTGAATGTCATAGCTTTGCTCTGCTAAGTAAATGCCAATGCTGGTGGGTGGCAGAATGTTTAATCTGGTATACGAAGGACGTGTGAGGGTTGTTTGTGAATTGAATTGCTTGTTCTCACTGCATGAGTGATGTCACAAGGGATGTAAATTTTCTCTTACAGGGCTCTCAGCACTTCACCCCAGCCTTTGATCATTGTTTCTTGGTTTGTTTGTTTGTTATGCCATGTGAAAGAATTGATGGCCTTTACAAATACATTTCTTGATAAGTATTACGTAGAGGAAAAGGTGACAAGCATTGCTTTGAGGGGATAAGGTACTGGGAATGTTTTCAGTATTCCAATTTAGTAAAGCAGGCAAATACATGTGTAGTGTTCTGTTTAAAGGGAAAAGAGTAAATATACCTTCAAAGCCCATGTCGTGTTCCCAGTGTTGAAAAACATCTGGTAACAGAGATACTATATTTATTGTAACAACCAATTGAGAGAAATTGGATTTGGCAAACTGATATCTTCTGAATCAAAATGAAACAGCAGTGAGTGATTCATACTGACCCAAAGTTGTTCTCCAATCAAAATAAACAAAATTCCAGTGTTAAATTGCCTTAAGAAACCATGTTGTACTCTCTTTTTTTCCTGCAAATGAAATAGGCACCGCAGATTAGAGGAATTAAAAACAAAACCATAAAGGGTGGCTTTTGTATAAGAACTGGGTAAGCTGAGTGGCACAAGGTATCTCAATGGAAACCCTTGTTGAGCAGACACCAATGTTAAATGTTACTAATAAGTAAGGTAAATTGTGCTTTTCTGATCCGGATTTCTACAGTTTATGCCAAGATATTTAAATGTTTCTTTTTAATGGATAACACAATGTGGGTGGCAAAAATGACCACCCTGTGCTATTTGAACACCACGTTATATTTCCTAGGAGAAAAAGGAAACAATATTTCCATTACACATGCTTCTAAGATAAATATTGCATCTGCAATAAATATGGAAGGATAATAAATGCTGTAAAGTCACAAACATATTGCAGATATGTGTCATATACATTATACTACTGTTTTTTAATGTTCAGTTTCTATTTATATCAGAATTAAATGCATTTGGTTATATTTATGATGCCTGCAGTGTCTGTTTTCCAGTTGTATAAAGACATCTGGCCCTTCTGGAATTTTAACCTGATGCTTATTACTTTTTCTGCAGTAAATAAATGCTTCAGTTGTTTAACCCAGTAAAGTCTGGACTCACTACAAGATTTTCTGGTGGACAAAATGTCTTATAACCACAGTAAAAACTAACAATAAGGAGACAGTATGCTGCCTTTTTCAACACTGAATGAATAGCGCTTGTGCTGAACATATCTGGCTTTACCTATGGCTTCCATTAGGAAATATCTAGTTTTTATTTCTTGCATTAAACAGGAAAAATGAGAAAATTAAACTAAATCACTTCCTGGTTCTAATGAGCAAAGTTAAGCAAACTAGCAATCTAGAGAAACCTCTGGATAATGGGCTGCTCTTTATCTAAAAAGATAACAGGCTATAGCTGGGGGAAGTGAGGAGTTTATTATACAGTATATACAGATGCTTTTCAGTGGACTGCTGATTTGTTTTGCTCACTGGGACCCGGAAGTACAATGAGACTTTAATTTCATTTTCTAATGTTGCCCTGTTCAAAGCAAGAAATAACTAAACCAAATATATTTCCTAATTAAAACAAAAGGCAAAAAGTAAGTACGGCACATGCCCTTTCATTGAGCTAATGTTGAAAAAGGGGCTATGCTGCAATTTAAGCTTCAGCATGCTTGGGCCAAGGTTTCATGGGCAATATGGTAGCTAATACTGGATACCTACTATGTGGGGACTGTATGCAGCCATTGACTGCTAGGGGCAGTACAGGGAAGGCAAGTCTCTTTAATGTACGGACATCATTCTTCAACCACTTTTAAGTTACTGAGCCCAGAATAATTTGATTTATAGTTCATTGCTTATACTGCTGATGTAATGCTGATAATTCTTGCATATTTTGTCAAAGCTATACCTAAAAATATATTTTTGGCAAGGATCACTGTATCCGCTAATGTTTTATTATTCTCAGTTTATATAATGCATAGCTTTCTATCTTATATAAAAAGCTAAGCATCTTGGCATTGTCCTGTTTATTTAGGGTACTGGGGGTACATCAGTTGCAGAGTGTTGAGTTGTTGGCCCATCTTACCATTCGTAAACTGAAGTTATATATATATAGAGAGAGAAAAACTGGGGTATGATGCAGCGCTAAGTAATCAATCCAATTGGTTGGCATTTAAAGACAGGACAGTGAAAAAAGTAAAGGGTTTAATTTAGTCTAAATTAAAGTCATGCATTAGAGAAATTGTCCAATATGGAACAGGTGACCGTGGTGAGCCCTTGGTTTAAGATTACTGTAGGAGAAAAAGAGCAGGGGGACTAGCCATAACTACTATTACAAATCGAAAAAGCTACAAAAACAGGTCTGGTTTTAATTCTGGAGGGTGTCAACTATCCAGACATCTACTGAATAAATGGTCAGTTTTATTTGTAAAGACATTGTTAAAGTATTGAGGGTTCTTGGTGAAGTAACTGCAGTTTCAAGTTTAAGAATTTAGGGAGAATGCCAGAAGTTTGAGACTTATGTGGTAGATGCACGATCTAAGACATACAGGGAGCCATAGTGCTCTTTCAAAAGAAAGAATAAATACAAAGAATATTAGTTGAATAGGGAAAAGGGAAAAGCAAGATAATTATGAAGGAGCAGTTGTTCATTAAAATCCAGGAGGAGGACTATTGTGCTAAGAAGGTATTTAGTGAATGCCCTAAAATAAAGTAAAAATATATGTTTACATGATGAGACCAATGCACATGCTCTGACCCAGTACACCCTGGTTTAAAAGGTGCAGCTATGCCACCATCTCCTATTCAACTTCTATATTCTTGAATTTTTCAGTAACAGCAGATTCTAAAAATATATGTTTTTCTGGAGTCACATTAGTTTACACCATAAGAAGACTGTAAGTAGGGGGCTCCCCAGTGCCTTGTGTCCTCTATTATCCTGCCTTACACATTCTGAATGACCTGCAAGCTATGGGCATGCTGGGGGAATTCCATGCGCCTTAGTTTTATATTGGCATATAGATTGTGGGCATATTTTTAAATTTACTATCTGTTTTGGCCTGTGAGTTATTTCTGGCATGGTGTAACCTTCCTTGCACCATCATGAATCAACATTCTACCAATAGCATAACTTAGTGCTGGTATACTAAAAGTGTTTTCAAAATCTGTTACCACCCCCCCTTCTTTTATATAGTAAATTATTTTCTACATCATTGTGGCTGTGATGGTTAGTCATGGCTACAGTAGATGTCCATATGAAGATTACACTATGAAGACATAAGGAATATATGCTGAGTTCTGTGTATGTTATATCAGCTAAAGGTGTTTTAACAAACCATGAAAATATTTTTGGAAAAACTTGAAGTGCTGGTCATAAAAAACATTAGCATAAACATTTTGTAGTGCGGGGGGGGGGGGGTGGGAGGGATGCTGCTATACATTGTAAATTGTAAACTTACTAATGCTCTACCACTTCCAGTTGAAAATGCATACTGATTGTAGAGCACCAATTTTAAAAGACAGGAAAAGAACCAGGAAACTAAAGTAATGCCAAGGTAGCGTAATTCACAACAGCTGGATAGTGGTAAGTTTTGACACACCTAATATATAAATATATGTAATCTAAATCCAATACAGGTGAGTCTAGCTCATTTATCATGCTCATTTACGCATTTTATTCCAAGCCGACAATCTATCTGAACCCTTAACATTTTCCCATAACACATTCACCTTTTTATACAGATAGGAAGCTGCCAATTTCTTGCTGCTCTCAGGACTGGATGTTTTGGATAATACTAATGCATTTCTTTCCTGGCATTGATTAAAAGAAACATTTCATATGTTTGCTCCTACATTTTTAGAATACTTAGCCATATCTTTCAATATTTACATCCATTTTTCAACTTCCATCTGTGCACCTACTTGATTTTTCATACTTTTTAGTTGCATATCAATTCAATATGCTTTTATTTTCCATGTATTATTTTGTAAACAAAAAGTCTTTCAATTATGCATGCTGACAGTATTATTGAACAGTACACTTAATAAGTATTTTACTATACTCATTGACAACAATTGTACTTTTTTTTCATAAGGCTGTCTCTTATGTTGAACACAATGAGCCACATTGCATCTTAAAGGTAACTAAAGCAGAGTTCAATCCTAGATAGATATAGTGAGTATTTTTTTTTATGCTTCAGCTCTGTGTAAAGCAAATATGGGCTCAGTCTCTAGACTAGTGGCAAATACCTTCAACACACCTGGTGCAAAGTAGGTCTTTACTCCTCTGTAGCAGAGCTTACTACTGGGAACCAGCCAATTTCTGAAGTCTATAGTCTATTCTGATATATGATCATTATTTATACTCATAAATAATATTTAATCTACTATTTGTTGTCATTCTGTTTAATTTTTATTTTATTTTTACCCTTTTCTAACCACAATAGTGTACCCTTTCTACTCTTTTAACACTACTGAGTGGCTAAATCGTTTGGTCTTCTGGCAACACTGTATGAAAAAGTATGGCAATATTTATGTAGACCACATTGGCTGCATTCACCCAAAATAAATTCCCACTTCCTTTCTCAAAGAACAAATATGCTAGTTTGACATAATCTGTACCACATGAAAGAATATTAATTGACAAATGAATTCCTGTAGTTGAAAGAGATGTCTGAATACTTTCCACTAATGGAAAATTAATATAAAAATGAAATATTAAAAAGAAATTAGGAAATTAAATTACTTTACTGTGTGCCACTAATTGCTTCAAAATATACTATATTAGTAGACTAAAACATCTGATGTGCTTTATTGTGGATTAGGCATAAAGTAATTAGAGAGAGGTGTAGACTTAAACCAACAGTAAAACGTGAGATGATGATACAAAAACTTTCTGGGCTACTTAAACTGTCAGTGGACCATAACATTTCCTTGGTTTGGTTAATAGGGTTAAGTGAAATATTTCAGACAGTGCAGTTTTTAACAAAATTTGCATTTCTGCTAATTGCAATTTTTTTTTGTAAATCCATGGTAGAATTTTGCCATGTGGTCCATTTTGCCAGGAAAACAAAATACAGTCTGTTGCACCAGAAAAACACATCAATATAACCTGCCCCTTTCCTTTGAAGACTACATATCCCTGTTTTGCAAAATTTTTCTATAAAATTGCTTATATAAACAGCTAAATAGTGGTTTCTTCCTATGACACTACACAGTTCTTTACCTGCTTGTTGTATGGTATCAGGTGCCTAGAGCTAGTGAAGGATAAACCTTGTTCAGTACAGGTATGGGATCCATTATCCAGAAACCTGTTATCCAGGAGTCTCTGAATTACAGGAAGGCATCTCCCATAGACGCCATTGAAATCAAATATTCAAATTTTTTTAAATAATTTCCTTTTTCTCTGTAATAATTAAACAGTACCCTGTACTTAATGGTAACTTAGCTGCATGAATCCATATTGGCGGCAAAATAATCCTATTGGGTTTATTTAATGTTCAAATGTTTTTTTAGTAGATTTAAAATATCCATATATCTTATCCAGAAAATCCCAAGTCCTGAGCATTATGGATAAGAGGTCCCATACCTGTACAACTTTCAGTAAATATTCCGTTCCCAACGATTAGTCCTTCCTCTGGGCACAAAACATGGGTTTGCAGATTTATTAATTGTTTTAATTAAAACGATTCAACACAACATTCTTTTTCTCCATCATTGGCATATATTCATATAAAAACTTGAATCAGAAAAACTTGATGACATTAAGTCACAGATTGAAAATTGCATTGTTCCATTTATTTTTACAAATTCTAAAAAAAAAAAACCTGGTTAATTTTTTCATTCAAATTTTTCAATTTTCTTCAATTGATAAATCTCAGAAACTAGTTTGGAAAAATACAGTATCCGTCTTCCCCAAACTGCATTGGTCAGTGAAGCTCAGGGTTCCCTATCTGACTCTTTAGTCATTTTGCAAACTTTTACAGCTTTTAGAATCTTGTCTATCTGCATATATTCCTACGCACATTTAACTGTAGTCCTCGTGAGGTATTTCTCTGCCATTTATCTGCCATTCTTAGAAAACAGATTTTTAAAAAAAAAATTATGTTTATGTAAAGAGATCAACTAACTTCTGGAGTAAGATGGGTTCAATGTGATGCAACTTACATTAAAAGAGTGGTTTAATGAGGACCAGTCCTGGAAAAGTAACATGATTAGCTACTATGGAGAGGCAAGTACTGCCTTACTGCCAACTGAAATATCTTTAAATAAAAATACGAATGACAGAAAACCATGAAAATTTTACAGACTAATAAGGCACATTTTGTACTTCTTTTTTACAACCAGTAATTAATATATTTACTGGAAGAATAAATTGGCTGCATTTCTCAGTAAATTTTTCCATTGAAACCGTTACTGTGTTCAGTTACTGCACAGGTTATACTGTCCTTTACTTGACCTTGTTGACCCAATATTCTGTGTAAGAGCTGCTATTCGCCGCAGAGACATTGATGCCCATGTCTCCGTTTATAAGGAGAGCTTGTGGTATCTTTTTATACAGATGGTGCTGAAGATGGAGATGAAGTTGTGTGTTGACACTGCACCAATACAATGAAGCATTATACACACCAGTAAACTAGCTACAAGAGCAAAAGAATAACACAAAAATAGTGCAGTATCACTTAAAACCCAGAAAGTATCAAATATGATTGGGTAGAATAATTTAAATCATAAATAATGAGATCATGTGAGTGTCGCCATGAATGTGTTCCACCATCTACACAGGTGAGCCACCCTACTCACCAGACCATATATGGCTTCAGGCACATCTCTAGTTCCGGATTTATTGTTGTAATGTAGTAGGTATATTAACCGTAAAGAATAAAATAATCCAAATTACAAACATGCAGTAGTAAAAGCTCATTAATGTATATAGTCACAGAGGTAGAAGAGTTCGCTGGAGTTTATACACGTAACATTAAAATTAGTTTAAATAGAAAAGTTTTGATCTTTATTAATGGAGTTAGCATGTGGGATGTGGGCACCCATATCTGTCTAGATCTGGGGTCCCCAACGTTTTTTTTTAGCTTATTTTAGCTTATTTTAAAATACATTTAAATATTAAAACAGTTGGGGAGCAATGCAATTATGAAAACAAGTTCCTAGGGGTGGCACAATAAGGGCTGTGGTTGGTTATTTAGTAGCCCAATGTGGACTGCCAGACTACAGAATGTTCTCTTTGGCAGTACACATGGTTTTATGCCTCCAAAACAGTAAAGGGTTTGGTGAGAAACATTTTGCTCTTAAACCACTGTTGGGGATCACTGATCTAGATCAATTTTGCTATGGGATCCCTTATCTAGAAACCAATTATCTAGAACCCCACCCCCGAATTACAGGAAAAACCATGATTTACCTTTAAATAAGCTAAAAATCAGATGTAATAATGTTAGCATGCATACAAAGAATGTCATTTGGATCATTATTAATGGTCTTTGTCACCAAGTACACAAATGAGTTTTGGGGTATGCTAATGCATCATGAAAGAGAAACAAATCTACATTTCCTGCTGTTGACAGAAAATTATTATGAACTTCAGCATTGAATTTAATGTTCTGGCCTCATAGCAAAAACTGTTTTACAAACTAATACAAGGAACTGGCAATTATTTGTATTTTTAATTTTGTTATTAACTAACTTAACTGTGCAAATCTTGGTTGGATAGAAACGTGGGGAGCCAACAGTTCTGTTACATCTGCACAAAATAGGCCTGTAACTTATATTAATATTGCTTAACTAATACCTCTTACTCTGTTAGTTGTACAAACCAAACCTATGTGACTAATTGTAATGCTTATGCCTTTATTGAACAATCAATCGCTAAGCTTTTCTCTAGTTGCTAGTTTGAATACAGTCTGTGGCACATTAGTTAAAACTTACCAAATTCTAATGTGTGCTTATTTATTAAAAAATGTAAGTATAAAAAATGTGATTGAATTAAACTGTGAAAAAATAATTTGAATGCAACTATTCATTATTTTCAATGGGTCTAACCTTCAGAAAACAAAATTCAGAAAACTTGATGTTTTACATGAACGTGCAAGTTTTTAAATGCCGAAGTTTACTTAGTTTAATAAATATCAAACATCTGAGTTTTGGAAACCTTAATTCAAATTCATAGGTTTTAGCACAAACAAATTTGAATAGTGTTGCTGGTAAAGTTGCTGGTCCCTTTTGTTCCACTACATGTTGTCATTTTTTAATACCAGGGCAGGAAGCATGACAGTTAATATATCTGTGTACACACAAAAGTGATTACATAATTGAAAAAATGACTCAAGGGAGACTCTCTCAACACCTGCATAACCAGACAGCTAGACGAACAAGGACCAAGGATCCGTGGATAAATACTCCAGAATGAAAACAAAGAGCTCAACTTATACAGAATCCTCTGTATAGTATTATTATTATATTCTCTTAGAAGAAGAAAATTACTTTCTTGCCACATTTACACAATGAACAATCACTTAAATGTTTCAGTTTTTTATAAGGGTTTTTAAACCCATTGATTGTGGCTCAGTAGGGAGATAAGGGTCTTGCTGCCTTAGTGACAGCATACTGCCTAATAGTTACAATATTGTACTGTATCCACATGGATTACCTAGAAATACTATGGGAATTTATCTAATCAGAAATCATATAGATGTTCAGGAATCTGCAACTTTAGCCATAATTGTTTTTTTTGCTTTGATGATTTTCCATGTAGGCATCTGAGAAAATATTTCTGTCCCAACATGGATAACCTCATACCATACTCTGGCATGATACAGAATATAGCTAAAGACTCTAAAGCAGTGGTAATGTATTTCAAAAAGACAAGCGTAGATGCTATTATTGGTCAATTCATGCATCATTAACTTTTAAGAAGGTTGTTGCTTAAACTAGAGAAAAAGGCATTTTGGCTTGACTTTGTTCTTAAAACAAGTGGCATTGATTTAGTTTAACACATCATGACAGGACTTTTCCTGAACAGGAGAAAAATGACCTGCTCATATAGCAATTCTACACTTTATCCGCATTTTGGATCCCATATGTGCTTCTTTTCAGGATCTTTGTAACTCTAAATGCAGTTGTTGAAACTAGGATTTTGCTTTGAACTATGATGGAAGACAATGTTTTGGGTACTGGAATACATGGAATGGTAATAATTATTGTTATCTTGGTTCTGCAGATTCATGTTGAATATTTTTTTCTCACCTCACATTATACTGAATTAATTATGGTTTTCTTGGGCAGCCTTAGATCCTACAGTAGGTGAGTATACATATGAAATGACCATGCTGCAATGCAATGCAGTGATAAGAAAAGGTAAAATTACAGTAAACATAATGAGCAGCAATGAGTGTATTTTTATCCTACCTATTACACACCATAGATATTTGCTATGTGACTTTCCTTTTAACAGCTGAATGAATAAATTGTGAGTTAATTCTCATAAGTAGAAACAATGCAATCTGTGCCTTAAATACACTCCACATTCCACATGCAAATGACTGCAAAGTGCGCTGAAAATGATTTTAAATGAATTCACAAATTAGGTCAAATGTTTCCAGTCTTAGAGAATCAAAGCAAAATCCAAGTTTCCTTCATTCACATGTCAACCCAATGGGCCAAAATGAGCATACTTGAACAAATGAAGGAAAGAAACAGAAAAATGTGACAGTTTCCCTGTTTACATATGTTTGCGTGCTGCACAAACACAAATGTACTGTTATTTTAGGATGTTTATAAAATGACAGAAATAGAATTGGGACAAATATAATGAACATCTGGTGGTTTGCTGCCTTCTCTATATGCCCACATTGTAAGCAGTTAATTACCAAAAAGATGAACTATTAGTGCAGACATGATATCTATTGCCGGTTTCATTTTTGTTATTTCGAGCTCCACAACAACACAACTTGCCAAGAAATCTCTCTTGTCTAACATTCTGTCCTTAATGTTGAAAATGAAATTACCTGATGTTTACGATGTATTAGGGATATCCAAACTACTAGACCATTTGATGAAAAGAGTAGAAATATGCATACAGTAGAACAGTTTTTTAGGAAAAGCTTAAAGTTACAATGAATTTAAAATTCCCCTTTTAAACAAATAAAGGGATTTCATATATTAAATATAATCTAATATCCACTAGATAGGCTTCCTTGGCAGTGTTCTCACTCACAACTACTTGATGTCTTGGTCACCTCTAAGGAGACTATGGTAGAGCCTATATGGTAGACAAGGACCTATAAAGCACCTCAGGTAAAACAAGTCTTGGTCCAGAGTCTTTAAATTCTAAGGTCAGCTGATATGCTTGGGGCCCAATTGAGCTTTAAGTAATCAGAGGACTACACGCACATAAGACTTTCTAGATGCAGAATCATAAGGGTAATGCCCCAAGGAGAGATTAATCGCCCATGAGAAATCTCTGCTACCGTGTGTGACCAATCTCCAAAAATGCTTTCCAAAGTCGCATGATGTTGCCTGCAGGAAGAAACGTTGCCCTGTGGAAAGGCATTTTGGAGAGATTAGTTGCTCGTGGTAGCAGAGATAAATCATGGGTGACTAAGGGTGACTCTCCCTGGGGCATTAGCCTAAGGCAGGGATCATCAACCTTTTATTCCCGTGAGCCACATTTAAATGAAAAAAAGTGTTGGGGAGCAACACAACCATGAAAAAGGTCACTGGGGGTGCCAATAAGAGCTATACTTGGCTACTTAATAGCCCCTATGTGGACTGACAGCCTACAGAAGGCTCTGTTTGGCATTATACTTGGTTTTTACGCAACCAAAACTTGCCTCCTTACCAGGAATTCAAAAATAAGCACCTGCTTTGAGGCCACTGGGAGCAACATCCAAAGGGTTGGGGAGCAACATGTTGCTCGCGAGCCACTGGTTGGGGATCACTGGCCTAAGGGCTAGTCATGTGTCTTATCTGCAGGATTAGGGACAATCTTTGGTTCATGTTAAAGAGTGTTCCTGAGACCCATTAGCTAAACACAAGACATTAAATAAAATATGTAAAGCGTCTATACCCACAGCCCGTTCAAAGCCCTTCCTGTGGTTCTGGGTCTACTGCAGTTATTGGCACACTTTTTAAATCCGTTCAGGTGTCCAACATTTGGTCAGGAACCCAATTAGCTCATAGCATGGTTACAAATAAAGCTATTCAGCCAAACCACTTACCTAGTGTAACCTCTTCCTATACCTAATCTCTAGCTATGTCTGTGTTTCACATAACTGATAAAGCTAATCTGCTTTATGAACAAATCAGATGCTTACTGTACTATGACCACATAATTGCCAATTTAATTTAAAACATAGTTTAATTGTATAATTAAGTTCTTGTACTAAATAATTACAGAGGTATATGTATGGTATACAAAGCCTATAAAAAGTAGTTGGATAGCCCACACCTATTACAAATGTTTTAATACATAGTTACATAGTTAAGTTGGGTTGAAAAAACAGACGAAAGTCCATCAACTTAAACCCTTCCAAGCAAACCCCAGATAAACTATATAAACAATATATACCAACATCAATACTAATTGTAGATTTTAGTATCACATTAGCCTTGGATATTTTGCTTGTTCAAGAAATCTTAAAGGGGACCTATCACCCAGACATTAAAATCTGAATAGTAAAAGTCCTTTTCAAATTAAGCATGAAACCCAAATTCTTTTTTATGAACACATCCATACCTGTTATAAAGATATTTCAAAATCTCAGCTATCAGTCATATATTGCCTGACTCACATTTATGGCTCAGGCATAGAGGTGGGACTTTCACTTTACATTCAGAACTTCCTAGAGGTCACTGCATTTCTTAAATTCCCTCCTCCCTTACCATCTATAATTATGTAGTGTGTGTATGGGAATGAGCATCGGGTCCCCCATTCTGGTGCATACACATTATTTTGGGATAATACATAGATTGACTCAATAACACTGTTGACAAAATAACACCTGTCTATGTGTTCAAATTGTGGATCCAAAATAATAAAGTAAAGAAGATCATTTTTAGTCTCAGTAAAAAATGTTTTTGCTATACAAAAACAATAGTAAAGAGTTTAAAATTATTTTTTAGGGTGACAGGTTCCACTATAAAGGCATTAACAGAATCTGCCATCACAACATCACTTGGAAGTGCATTCCACATCCTCACTGCCCTCACCGTGAAAAACCACCTACACTGCTTCAAATAAAAGTTCTGTTCCCCTAATCTAATGTAATAAATCAATACGTACTCCTCCAAAAAAACACATACACATTCATTTGATCATATAATTAATCACAGCTTCACAAACAAGCGGATAAATATAACCACTGAATAAATACTTCAGAACAATCTGGTAACTGGGAGCTTGTTAGATGCAGATGGTAGTAAATGAACAAGCAGTTTTCTGAAAAGTTACTGAAGTCCATGATACTACTACCTTAGGCAGTCATAGGGTCTGGGTGAATGATCCTGTACCTGCAGCTAAGGTAAGCAGTTTCTACAGGGTAGAGAAGCCAGCATACACACATATGTTTTTATTATGCATGAGACAGGAAAGCATTCTGGCCCACTGAATTCCTGTCTACCCAGATGCTTCTGGATTTTTCTCTATATTATTTTCCTTCCATGCCCCTCAAAGCAGCTAGGCCTGAGTGGCACTGCACTTCCAGCACTGTGGATAGTTCCAACTGTGGTAAACTCATTTTCTGGAATTCTTAACTAGAACAAACTAATGTGCTGTTTCAGTCATCAGTTATGCAATCACCAAAATGTTTTACTATAAAAGGGCTCTGTTTGTAACAAAACAAAATAAATGAAACTATAAGTTTTACACAATTTAGACTATTGAGTACTTTGTTTAATTCATGAACTCTAAATCGGCATCAAAGCCTTATCATATCAAATCTGTTTTTCTACAAACTACATACATTTCTTCCAAATTATCCACCTACATGCAGGAGAAACTGTGGGGCCCAAAGAATTTTGCCACATATTTTTTGGGAATGACCTATATGAACTGAATTAGCTAAATGTCTTAGGATGCTCTGTACCTATAGAAATAACCACATTCCTGTTGAGCAAACCACCCTGCAATGGATTCACAAGCATGGACAAGCTCTCATTAACCAAATCCACACAGCTACCTGTCTTGCTATTTCAGCCAATTGGAAGACAACTTCCATTCCAGCTTTGGCACAAATAACAAAAATATCTCAATATTTGGTTGGCTTGGGAACTACAAGTAAAGTTTAACTTTTCCTTTTTATTTTATCCTACTTTTAGTTATTGTAACTGACTGTTAAATGGAAAAGAACTTGGCAGTTTTATTACTGATATCAAGGTGTTACCTTAAATTCTGGAGATATACCACCCTCCCCTAATGCTTACATAACAATCCATTTTTTCTTTTGTAGTTACTGTCTATGACTGAATGTATCTTATTATTTATCGGCAACTGTGATAAAACCTTAAACCTTGAACTAAAAATTACAAAACAATCTGTTTTTCTAAACTCTGCTAAAGGGTAATATTGCAAGTATTGTATGCAGAGAGAATGCATCTATAAGCTCATATTCGAAAACCCTAAACATAGAATTGATACTATACTGTACCTTTGAATAAGGGATTTGTTATACAGCATTACAAACAGCAACAGTCCTCCTTGTTTTACAGCTATTAAACCATAAATATAATTTTTGTGCTCCCATGACTGTTAATCACAGTAAATAAGACATTTTAATCATGTTTGTAGTGTTTTTGTGACAGTTTTACTGACATTTGCAAATGGTTATAGTTTACTCTGTGCCACATCTCAAAATAGCCCTAAATAGATCCAGAGATATTTGTTCCTTATGGAAACACATTTCATGAATTAATTTATGACCCTGAAGGAATCTCACAAAATGTCATTATCCAACTAGGTGCCAAAGTTATGTAAACTATGTGGAAAAAAAATCCCTGTAATGTGCACAACATACTGTGTTTTAGCAACACAAAGCCAAAATAATGTAACATCAATGACACAGTTCATAATGGAAACTCGAGGATCGATCCTTAGCTTTGACTTGTATTAAGACCACCCCTGAAGGCCAGCTAATTGAAACAAATCCCTAAAGAGACTATTTATCATTTGGTTCGGTGTGTGGCAGCTGCCTAGTCATAACAACATATGTAAATGAAACTGAGCTTAGTGATTTAAGAGATCACTGCTAATTTCTGTTTTAATTTTAATACTTATAATGTCCTACCAGGACAAAGAAAACAGAACTCTATAAAAAAAAAGATAAAAACATTTTTAAAAGAACATTTGTGAATCCCTGCTAGTATCTCTGAAATCACTTATATCCCAGTACAGAGAGTTCAGTTGGACTGAGTGTACTATAGTTAAATATTTCCAAAAGGTTATGTGATATTTGGGGCTGTACATGTATGTAACCAATATCATTAACATTCAAAAGGACATTCAGAAGCATTGTGATAAAAAAAAAGTGAGAAATTTCATAATGTCCAGTTTATTATCAATCACCCAGTAAAAGAAAAGAAAAACAAAGTTTTGCTAGCCATTTATCAGTTTCCAGATCTCTGGGATAAAGTGGAGTAGACTAGGCATCCACCATAATACCTCAGTATTAGCACCATAAGCCTTTACAGTATGTTCTCAGAGACCACCTATCCAGGAAAGTCACTATCAAAAAAATTAAAAGAAGGCAACAATTACTAAACCATCTGTCTATGATGGCATTCTGGATAAAGCACTGAGTAGTTGCATGCATACTGAATACACATCAACCAGTTTTGTGAGGTTATGAGGGCACAACATAGACTATACATGACCCTGGCCTGCAGATGGTCTCCCACTAAGTGGATATGTGTTATTTAATAATATATCCAGTTACAGGACTGATTCATCTGGAAGTGCACTTTGCTTGAAAATTTGGCCTCTAGCAGGCTTCTGTAGCAAAGTATACAGTGACTTAGCCACTATTGTATGGGCCTGGAATTCAACAAACAACTATTTAAGTAGTTTAGGTACTACACCAATAGCTACATTTATAACTTGGTTTACTTTATAACAGTGGGGGTTTAATATTTGTCAAAGGGAGTTTCTACTGTCCTACTTCCTGTGCATTTTATCTTAATGGGTGCATGAAGACTTTGCCAACTATTTATATATGTCAATTTCTATTTTCATAATCCATCACAGCTTATTCAATAGTGCAGTATTCAAGTTCCTATTTTATCTCATTGTGCTGAAGAAAGATGCAGCATCTTTCCATTCATTCTGAAATTGTACCGAAGCTGTTTCCCCTTTAGGCTGATACTCACTCTTATGGAAACTCTGCCTTAAAGTATCATAATACCCTTGGTCCGGAGTGCATAAAATAAATGGATGGGAAGAGCCTATTCTTTCAAAAAAGAGAAATGTGGAGTACAACTTGGAACATATGCTTCTACTTGTAGGTTGGCCAGGCACAGTTGTGTCTGACTGGATAATTCATTAAAATAGTGTCAACCCACAGGTCAAAAATTTCCAAATGGTACAGCTATTTCCTGAGAGCACCCACTGAGACAGAAAACCATAAGGCCCGTGGTTCACAGGGTGTCTTGACCGCTGCTGTGCTCAAGTGGAAAACAGTAGCTTCCAAACACCCAATCCTGTTACTCTGCCATAGCAGAGCATGGAAAAGATGTTGCTTATTGCATATGCTGGCGTTCATTAGTGCTTAACAAAAGAGGCAGTGTGTCTCTGTTTCGAAATAGAGAAACACCTTTTATAAAAGTACAGAAGTGTACCCAAGACCTGGCTAGAATACTTTTTTCTTTAAAAAGTCCCTAATTGTTATAATATAGCAACACAAATATCAAGGCCACTGTTTTGTAGCCGTGGAAGTTGGGCTGTAAGTTGTGTGTAAAAGAAAAAGTGGTCAGCAGCCCAAATTCCATGGCTGCTATATGAGCAGTGATATGGTGTTTCAGAGTGTATGTGGCTGCAAATAAGAATCTGCAGAGACAAATGTGCCATCACCAGGATATTAGACAGTGTCATTATCCTTTAAAACTGTGTTCTAGTTATATGGAATTAAGTTTTTATTTTTTTAACTACCATTCTATATAGCACAAGCTAAATAAAACATCACAATTTTACAAAGTAGTAGCTGTTTGCCTTTTTTTTACTATTCCCCACTTAGAAAAATCTAGTTTAAAATCATTTCCTACACTGAATGGATCAATTCCCAGAGGAATTCTTAGTATTTACACATTTTCATTCTCAACCCTGAAAAATGGAGAGTTTATCTTTGGAACTATCGTCACTTCGGTCTCCTAGTGCTGCAGCTTTTCTCACCCATCTGTTGTTCCACACTTGTTTTAAGTTATCCTTTCTTAAAGTCTCGGTTACATATGCACTTCTGAAACCCCCAGGTGATATGACGATCTGGTTTCAACTTAACAAAGAACTTTGATTTTACATGCTAATGTTACGTGTTATCACAGTCCTGTGATAAATGAGTTTTGTATGGCCGAGATTAACATGATTTTTCAGATATGCTGCTGTACTTGCAAGCTGTGTGTATGCTGCTGATTTTGCTATTATCATCACAAAGACTGTGTCTTATATATAAGAGTCTCTGACCAACAATACAAGACAAGATCTGAACAAATGGCTTGCACTGGAATTATCCAAACAAGATTCCATCTCTTCTTTATAACTACAGCTTCAGCATGATAAAATGCATACTAGAAATATTTAAACTCTAAAAGTCCTTACAAATGGAAGTTTATAGCCAAACTGACTAGTACAAACTGTTAACTTTCACTGCTGAAATTAAGTAATAAAGGGGCATATCATCCTGTGATAGTATTTCTCAATGGAGAATATGGCTCCCCAGTGAGTTCTTAACAGCCCATTAGGGGTTACTTGGGTACTGAAACATTTATGGGGCTGATTTATCAACATTTAAATATAATTTTTTTTTTTTACACCAACACTCATGAATTTAAATTAGGGCTTACAAAACTTGAATCTAAAAGCTTGTGAGTTCACATAGAAGTCAATGGGATTTGTCCTAGGCAAAATATAAGTGATTATTTTCAATTTTTTCACATCAAGTTTTTTAGACTCTAATTTTTATTAACAAAGCAAACATTCAAGTTTTGGCAAATTTAAAGTTTTTTTTAATTGAAAATGAAATGTAACACTAAGGGGGACATTTATTAATCCACAACCGCTCCGAGCGTTTGTTCGAACGCTCCGTGCATATTTTCGGCGACTTTTTTCTACCTTGCGTAACTTTTTCGTACTTTGCGACAAAATTTGTGCGACAAAATCGTATTGTTGCGCTGAGTACAAAAGTTTTGCATTCATTCAAGCTTTGGTATCGTGACTTTCCTTGGGCCAGGTTGGAGCTGCAGAGTGCCATTGAGCCCTATGGGAGACTTTCCTTGGGCCAGGTTGGAGCTGCAGAGTGCCATTGAGCCCTATGGGAGACTTTCCTTGGGCCAGGTTGGAGCTGCAGAGTGCCATTGAGCCCTATGGGAGACTTTCCTTGGGCCAGGTTGGAGCTGCAGAGTGCCATTGAGCCCTATGGGAGACTTTCCTTGGGCCGGGTTGGAGCTGCAGAGTGCCATTGAGCCCTATGGGAGACTTTCCTTGGGCCGGGTTGGAGCTGCAGAGTGCCATTGAGCCCTATGGGAGACTTTCCTTGGGCCGGGTTGGAGCTGCAGAGTGCCATTGAGCCCTATGGGAGACTTTCCTTGGGCCGGGTTGGAGCTGAAGAGTGCCATTGAGCCCTATGGGAGACTTTCCTTGGGCCGGGTTGGAGCTGCAGAGTGCCATTGAGCCCTATGGGTGACTTTCCTTGGGCCAGGTTGGAGCTGCAGAGTGCCATTGAGCCCTATGGGAGATTTTCCTTGGGCCGGGTTGGAGCTGCAGAGTGCCATTGAGCCCTATGGGAGACTTTCCTTGGGCCGGGTTGGAGCTGCAGAGTGCCATTGAGCCCTATGGGAGACTTTCCTTGGGCCGGGTTGGAGCTGCAGGGTGCCATTGAGCCCTATGGGAGACTTTCCTTGGGCCGGGTTGGAGCTGCAGAGTGCCATTGAGCCCTATGGGTGACTTTCCTTGGGCCAGGTTGGAGCTGCAGAGTGCCATTGAGCCCTATGGGAGACTTTCCTTGGGCCGGGTTGGAGCTGCAGAGTGCCATTGAGCCCTATGGGTGACTTTCCTTGGGCCAGGTTGGAGCTGCAGAGTGCCATTGAGCCCTATGGGAGACTTTCCTTGGGCCAGGTTGGAGCTGCAGAGTGCCATTGAGCCCTATGGGAGACTTTCCTTGGGCCGGGTTGGAGCTGCAGAGTGCCATTGAGCCCTATGGGAGACTTTCCTTGGGCCGAGTTGGAGCTGCAGGGTGCCATTGAGCCCTATGGGAGACTTTCCTTGGGCCAGGTTGGAGCTGCAGAGTGCCATTGAGCCCTATGGGAGACTTTCCTTGGGCCAGGTTGGAGCCGCAGAGTGCCATTGAGCCCTATGGGAGACTTTCCTTTGGCCAGGTTGGAGCTGCAGAGTGCCATTGAGCCCTATGGGAGACTTTCCTTGGGCCAGGTTGGAGCTGCAGAGTGCCATTGAGTCCTATGGTAGGCTTCCAAAATCATGCACAGAAGGATCAAAGTCGGAAAGGTTTTCCCGTTGTTTACAATTGTTCGGTACAAAAATTTCGGATCGCCAATACGATATTATCGTGACTAATCGTTTTTTCCGTAAGCATTTTCGTGATATTTGCGATCCGCAGAAATTATGGTATCCAATAGCTTTAGTTCTTCTTTAAGACATTTATTCTGCTTGAATGTTTAAATGCTCTTCTGCAATATGGTCTTCTAGTTGCCCATTTGTGTTCTCTAAAATACTACTCTCTGCTTGGCCTTAAGTTCTAATCTGTACCAAAAATTTGGCAACTTGTATTTCAGGCTTCCAGTGTTAAGTATTCATTTTATTTTAATAACCCAGTCTATCCAAGTGTCTAATCCAAGTGTCATCCCTGCCAACAGAGGTCCCATACAGTATGTACTTCCTAGTCCCTCATTGCGCTGTGCCATGTAGTGCTGGGGACTAAGCACTTTCAAGACATGTCTGTTTTTAGGGGAATCGTATTATCTCATATTAGCATTTATTTTTATGGCAGTTTTTATTGTGCAGTCGCAAGAAGAAAGACAGATATAATGTTATTACAGGAAAAGTATATGCATTTGTGCAATACACCACCAAGTGGCAGCATCAATTATATATAAAATAATCGTTGATTTGATTTCATTAAAAATAATAATATAATAATATAGTGATTACAAATTATTGTAAAGTAGGACCTATCAGATCAGATATTTGTTGTTGTTTTATATTAATTAGAGGCGTGGAAAGTGTATAGCCATCTGTACTTTGTTGTGTGTGAAATATACCTTATTTATAGAGATCTAAAATCTAATCCAATAATAAAAACGCCTTACGTGGGCAAATAATTGTGAGAGTGCAAATTTGTATGTGATAGTACATACTTTACATACTTTAATTGTCCTTTTCATTAACATTTGCATGTATCATTTTATGGGGAATGGAAAACAACACAATGTGACAGATGATGCTCTAATTAGCCTTTACTTGTAAGGTGATGCAATAGCATGTAATGTCAAGTTTTATCTAGTTCTCGTAGACCATTTACTGGGCTGCAGTTTGGTTGCTGAGGGTTAGACCAGAAAATTGATTCGCCTTTCTTACAAATTGTAAAGAAAAAAAATACTTTCACAGATGTATATTTCCTTTAAGATAGCTATATAATTATACTGTAAATACTCAATATAGAAAGGGAAGCCATGACTGGGCGGGACAAACTGCCAGACAGGGGTTAATAGTTGGGGCTTAGTATCAAGCACTTGGGGGGTGGAGCATATGGGATTTGAAGCAGGCACAGTTAAGGAGGGTATCCATTTTGGAAAGAGAAAACGGAGTCCCACCCGCCCTCCCATTGTTACCCTTTGTGTTAGTTGTCACAAATGTGGCCTGGGTAATGGGATACAGGTTAAGTTGACCCAAGAAGGTAAGTATTTTGGGGATACGGTGAAGCAAGAAGCTAAGGGAGGATGGCCCGTTGTCACAGCCGGGCAGCGGGTCCCTGGAAATGGAGATAGATTTTGTTGGCAGTGCCGAGTTTAGCAAGTCCGACTTGTTCAATGGGACATGGTTCTGGATGTTTCCTCTTTAAGAGCGATGGGTCTCTGGGATGTGTTACGTTATATTGATACCTTGGCTGAAGCATGCAACCCTGCGTACCCACCATGCTGTTAGGCACGAGAGGCTGGTGGCCGGTACGGTTGTCATGCACTTAGTTTGGTCCATTGCCAGGGACTTCAGAGCTTGAAGGATTACTGTTTAGTATTTGTTAATATACTTGTTAATACTGTTATAATTTACTTGTTATTTATATTTATGGTTATGTATTTTATTGCTTATGTTATATAATAAAGCTGTGGCCAATACATTTTCCAATCGAAGGACAAGCTGTAAGTGGTGATTATTTCTAGGCCAGTAGTTTGGGGCAAAAGGAGGGCAGGTATTTGGCCCTGCTTAAGTCAAGCCCTCCATAAGCATAGAATGACAAGATTGTAACGTGCTTTTCCCATAGTTGTTGTTGGTTTAGCTAAGCCTTTATTATTATTATTCACATTTATTTATAAATCGCTGTACAATAAGTGGGTTTCATACACTGGACATACACAGTAACATGAAGCAATTAATAACCGGTACAAGAGGTGAAGAGAGCCCTGCCCAAAAGAGCTTTCAATCTAAGCCTTACAAAGAAAGCATGGAAAATATACATCATATTAGTCACTCAAACATTACATTGGGATAATATGTATGTAAATAAACATAATTCAATACTCATACCAAATTGTAATTTTATATATATATATATATATATATATATATATATATATATATTTCTTCCAACTGAGCCGCACACCAAACTTGTAAAACTTAGCTTTTATTCAAGCATTTTCTTAAAAAAACGAATACCATGATCGTTCAAAGCAGTATAACAACTATACTTATCAGTCCATCAGGCCACATCCGCGCGACGTTTCGGGGGCATTCCTCCCCCTTTCTCAAGCGCACCTCGTGGTTAAGTACAGTCAGCAATCCACATAGCTTGTTACTTCCTTGTATAGCCGAAAACCGGAAGTGACGTAGTGGGTCACCGTGGAAACGGATCACACTGTCAGCGTAATCAGCATCCACAGAAGCCGGCACGTCAATCCAGTATATATTAATAAGGAGCTATTGGTCTATTATGTAAGGGCACCTATACATTCATAATATTGAAACAGTACTCAGCACAATGTGATCATATCAAAAATGGAACCTAGAGTCCCAGCAGTCTAGATTATTCAGCATAAACATTGATCATCTAAATGAAACCAGAGATAGGATAAATAGAAAATAAAAAATAAAAAATAAAAAATAAAAAATAACAAATAATAATACTACAGTAATAGGTTATTTTATACAAATAAATGTAAATCAAAATCCCTATTTAACCCATATGGAGCTAGAGAGTTTAAACGATGAATCCATTCTACCTCAGTTTTCTTGAGGATTTTGACCCGGTCTCCACCCCTTCCAGGGGCAGGGACATGTTGTATTACCCGATATCTAAGATCATCAGCTGTATGTCCCAGTTCTAAACAATGTCTGGATACTGGGAGAATTCTGTTACCAGTGTTCACTGTTGATCTATGTTGTGAAAACCTGTCCTTAACCTTCTGGATGGTTTCTCCGATATAAATTAGATTACATGGACAGACGAGCATATATACTACAAAATTGGTGTCACATGTATGATGTCCCCGTATTTTATATGTTCTCCCTGTATGATGGTCAGTAAATTGTGGCCCCACCAAAACAAAACGGCATTGGGTACAACCTTTACATTTGTACATACCTTCTCTAGGTGGACCTAGAAAAGTAAATTTTCTCGGTACAGGGGAGACTTCAGCTCTTACTAATTTGCCACCTATTGTATGGCCCCTACGATATGACATCATAGGGGCTTGTTGGAATGTTTCAATTGTGGGATATGATTCCCTTAATAAATACCAGTGTTTCTGAAGGATGGATTGAATCCGACCACTTTGCGCATGATATTGGGAAACAAACATCATCCGTTGTGTGGTTTTGCCTTTATTGGGTTGACTAATCCCTTTATTTCTATTCACTTTAGAGAGACCTTCCTGAAGAACATGTTTAGGATAACCCCTACTTGTTAGTTTCTTATCCATTTTGTTCAGATCCTCTTTAACAATAACTGGGTCATTAGCAATTCTGCAAACCCGTGAAAATTGGCTAATGGGAATAGATTTTTTAACCGATGTGGGATGAAAACTATCAAACCTCAACAACTGGTTTCGATCAGTAGGTTTTGTATAAATTCGTGTGAGGAATTTTTGTTCACTCTTTCTAACCTCAACATCCAAAAAGACTATTTTGTGGGTATCTGCTGTCATTGTAAATTTAATATCTGGATGGGCCCTATTTATCTGATCACGGAAGACGGACAGGGACTCCAGGTCACCCCGCCATAGGAGGAACACGTCATCGATATACCTCCACCACGCAAAGCAATGCGTAGTGAAAAGTACATTACGATAGACATGCTCCTCCTCAAACCAACTCATAAATGAGTTGGCATAGGCTGGGGCGACCTTGGAGCCCATGGCCGTCCCCCGTATCTGCAGATAAAACCTGTCCCGAAATTTAAAGAAATTTTTATACAAAATGAAGGTAAGAATATCCACAAAAAAATTAATTTCCATTTCAGTGTATTGTCCACTTCTTATCAAAAGCATCTTTACTGCCATAATCCCTTCAACGTGAGGTATAGATGTATATAGACTGGCAACATCAAACGTTGCCAGCCATATGTCATCAGCCAATTCATTTATATTAGATAATTTTTGTAAAAAATCATGTGTATCCCGTTTGATGTTGCCAGTCTATATACATCTATACCTCACGTTGAAGGGATTATGGCAGTAAAGATGCTTTTGATAAGAAGTGGACAATACACTGAAATGGAAATTAATTTTTTTGTGGATATTCTTACCTTCATTTTGTATAAAAATTTCTTTAAATTTCGGGACAGGTTTTATCTGCAGATACGGGGGACGGCCATGGGCTCCAAGGTCGCCCCAGCCTATGCCAACTCATTTATGAGTTGGTTTGAGGAGGAGCATGTCTATCGTAATGTACTTTTCACTACGCATTGCTTTGCGTGGTGGAGGTATATCGATGACGTGTTCCTCCTATGGCGGGGTGACCTGGAGTCCCTGTCCGTCTTCCGTGATCAGATAAATAGGGCCCATCCAGATATTAAATTTACAATGACAGCAGATACCCACAAAATAGTCTTTTTGGATGTTGAGGTTAGAAAGAGTGAACAAAAATTCCTCACACGAATTTATACAAAACCTACTGATCGAAACCAGTTGTTGAGGTTTGATAGTTTTCATCCCACATCGGTTAAAAAATCTATTCCCATTAGCCAATTTTCACGGGTTTGCAGAATTGCTAATGACCCAGTTATTGTTAAAGAGGATCTGAACAAAATGGATAAGAAACTAACAAGTAGGGGTTATCCTAAACATGTTCTTCAGGAAGGTCTCTCTAAAGTGAATAGAAATAAAGGGATTAGTCAACCCAATAAAGGCAAAACCACACAACGGATGATGTTTGTTTCCCAATATCATGCGCAAAGTGGTCGGATTCAATCCATCCTTCAGAAACACTGGTATTTATTAAGGGAATCATATCCCACAATTGAAACATTCCAACAAGCCCCTATGATGTCATATCGTAGGGGCCATACAATAGGTGGCAAATTAGTAAGAGCTGAAGTCTCCCCTGTACCGAGAAAATTTACTTTTCTAGGTCCACCTAGAGAAGGTATGTACAAATGTAAAGGTTGTACCCAATGCCGTTTTGTTTTGGTGGGGCCACAATTTACTGACCATCATACAGGGAGAACATATAAAATACGGGGACATCATACATGTGACACCAATTTTGTAGTATATATGCTCGTCTGTCCATGTAATCTAATTTATATCGGAGAAACCATCCAGAAGGTTAAGGACAGGTTTTCACAACATAGATCAACAGTGAACACTGGTAACAGAATTCTCCCAGTATCCAGACATTGTTTAGAACTGGGACATACAGCTGATGATCTTAGATATCGGGTAATACAACATGTCCCTGCCCCTGGAAGGGGTGGAGACCGGGTCAAAATCCTCAAGAAAACTGAGGTAGAATGGATTCATCGTTTAAACTCTCTAGCTCCATATGGGTTAAATAGGGATTTTGATTTACATTTATTTGTATAAAATAACCTATTACTGTAGTATTATTATTTGTTATTTGTTATTTTTTATTTTCTATTTATCCTATCTCTGGTTTCATTTAGATGATCAATGTTTATGCTGAATAATCTAGACTGCTGGGACTCTAGGTTCCATTTTTGATATGATCACATTGTGCTGAGTACTGTTTCAATATTATGAATGTATAGGTGCCCTTACATAATAGACCAATAGCTCCTTATTAATATATACTGGATTGACGTGCCGGCTTCTGTGGATGCTGATTACGCTGACAGTGTGATCCGTTTCCACGGTGACCCGCTACGTCACTTCCGGTTTTCGGCTATACAAGGAAGTAACAAGCTATGTGGATTGCTGACTGTACTTAACCACGAGGTGCGCTTGAGAAAGGGGGAGGAATGCCCCCGAAACGTCGCGCGGATGTGGCCTGATGGACTGATAAGTATAGTTGTTATACTGCTTTGAACGATCATGGTATTCGTTTTTTTAAGAAAATGCTTGAATAAAAGCTAAGTTTTACAAGTTTGGTGTGCGGCTCAGTTGGAAGAAATATTATTGTGCAGGTGGACTCCCTGCAATTTGAGCCTATCTAACGCACCCACAGTATTACATTATACTATATTAAGGTCTGAGTGCATCGTACGTTGGTTTTTATATATATATATATATATATAGACAGAGAGCCGCACACACAAGGACTTAACAATAAAGTGAAAAAATGTATTCAAAAAAATCCAACGTTTTGAGTACTGACTGTACTCTTCCTCAGGGACAAACCCCTGAGGAAGAGTACAGTCAGTCCTCGAAACGTTGGATTTTTTTGAATACATTTTTTCACTTTATTGTTAAGTCCTTGTGTGTGCGGCTCTCTGTCCATATATTCCCTTATTTTAGCTAGCACCCAGGGCATTGGAACTTTCATAGGGTGTGCTCCACTCTTCCTTATATATATATTTACTGATTAAGGTTATTTGTACTGGCATTCACCAAACAAATGCACTGACTGGGTTAAAAATCATATATATGTAGGGGTTTACCAAAAATGGGCCCTTAGGACAGACACCCCCAGACTAGGCCACTGGATGGTGCTAGGTAACAGGGACAATGGGATGACTGGGTTCTAAATAGTTAACAGGGAGTATACCTGTAGTTCGGGTTATGGCCACAGGGTGGTGCATAGGCCCATATAAAGAGTTGCAGCCATGTGCTGACAGCCATCTTAGGCTGGGATAGCTCCTGGGTATAGGAGCTTCCAAGGCCCAGTTACTAGATAGTAGTTCCAAGTAATAGGACATTCTAGGAGTGTCATGTAGGACACCAAGGTAGAATGGGCGGATATTGCCCCTCCAGGAGTGGTAGTGGGGTTAAGACCCCCCAGCATTATATCTACTGGAGTGCAGGCACAAAGTGGCTAGGTAGGTGGAACAAGTTCCCGCTAGTCCAGGAGGCCGGATCTGAGGGTGCCATACGAGAGTACCGGAGTGGGTCCCTGTGGTGTAACGTCCTAGCGTGAGTACTGGGAGAACTCTATAAGGGAGTGTCTTGCCATAAGTACCGGGGAGAGCACCTAGAGGGGAGCACATCCGGGAGCCCTTGGGGTAGCCCAACAGGAAAAGGTTCTCAATGAGAAGTATGGAGATATGCCCTGCCATGTGTGTAAATGATATGCCACTCCTGGAGAGGTGTCTGCCTTGAATAAACCTTTGCATCTATTTCACCTATACAACTGTGTCGGAATATCTATCAAGCCCGGAGGACCACTACCAAGCTGGTAAGGAATAACCCCAGGGTGGGGTATATAACACCAGGAGTACGTGGGTCCCACAAGGGGCATAGCATCGTGATCGTTTCCCAGGGGGTGGATTACAGTTTCACAAGACCATCCCTGGGTGGAGGCACACCATTAAAGGGAGAAATCCCTGTAAACCCCCATAGTAAGCGGGGGCTCAGGACTCCTGTAGCGCCAAAGTATAGTGCTTCCGCAGGTAGTGCCACAGGATCTGCAAAAGTGGGCTACATATATTATATCCTTTACTGTTATGCGCTCATTGTGCAGATATGGTTTACAACTATCTCTACCTCCTTCGCATCTCTCCCTTTTTCTCAGGACAACCCTGGGGCAATAAGGGCATCAAATATGTAGAATGAAGTAGCAATACTATGCCATGAAACAGGACTGTTTAGTGAACTATGATTGAATTGGGAGTCCTAGCACATGGCAGCAACAAGTCCAACAAGCCATATATGGAATTAAGATGGCAATTATCTGAGACTGTAATGACTTACTGAGCCAGGATACTGGGGATATTTTATTGATGTAAGTAAAACACATTGTTGTGTGTTTAAAAATAATTCACCTTTATTGATGAGAAAGTCAGCAGCTATTTTGATTGGCTTAACTTAAAGGCCTGGATTCTCTCATCTAATTGTAGAACTTAAAGACAGCAATGAAATATGGACAACAAAAAAAGAAATATGTAAACAAAAGAGACAGATATATAAATCTAGAGAGTTAGCATAAATGTATATGGAAACTTGTTGCCCAGTGTAAAGTTTGGACTTGCTTATAGAAACTGGGTCCTTGCCCATGGCTAATAATTATTGTTTTACAGACTTTAGACCCTGCAGGGTCTGTGAAACCTTCCTGACCCCTGTCAAGTCAATCAGAGGCTCCAAGGTTTAACAAGGGCGCCGGTCAAATTCTGGCTGGCTCTAATTTCCACCTACTCCCATTAGAAACAAGACTTCAAGGCAACAGTGATAAGTAATATGCCACTAGAGCTACTTTAACCTATAAAAAGAATGCAGATTGATAAAACAGTTTGACAGACTGAGCTTTGTTTACCTAAAGCATATTATTGCTCGTTGAAGACATTTATAAAATTTATAAAATGGGATGGGAAAGTCCTGTGATATAAAATTATCCCTAAGGTGGGCTGCACTGTCACCATTAGGTAGCACCGGAAGAGTAGAGACTGGAGAAATAGGACAAGGAGAGTAAGGATCTAGGGTGAATTCTTTTACTGCAAATGCTATTTTGCCAACTTCAGCTGCAGCTAGTGATGAGTGAATTTTTTCACCAGTCATGGATTGCCGTTTTGCAAATTTTCGCGCATCACTAGCTGCAGCTACTGGATTTTTTTCCCCAAGAATAAAGTGTCAGAATGAATTGAGAAGATGCTAACTGACAAATTAATAAATATCAGTGTATCTTTTCAATACATTTATGGGTACTTATCACCAAAAAACAACCTCAGGCAAACATTTAAATTGGTGAATACAATCATAATGAAAAATGGGCTTAAAGAGGTTATTCACCTTTGAGTTAACTTTTAATATAATGTAGAGCAGGGATCCCCAACCTTTCTTACTCGTGAGCCACAGTCAAATGTAAAAAAATTTGGAGAGCAACACAGGCATCATAAAAGTTCATGGAGGAGCCAAATAAGGGCTAAGATTGGCTATTAGGCAGCCTCTATGCACACTATCGGCTTACAGGGGGCTTTATTTGGTAGTAAATCTTGTTTTTATTCAACCAAAACTTGCCACCAAGTCAGGAATTCAAACATAACTACCTGGTTTGGGGGCACTGAGAACAACATCCAAGCCGTTGGTGAGCAACATGTTGCCCCTGATTATTTGTAGCTTCTTTTTATTATTTCAGTGTTTGTTCAGCAGCTTTCCAGTTTGGAGTTTCAAGCAGCTATGTGGTTGTTAGGTTCCAAATAACCATAGCAACCAGGGAGTGCTTTGAATGAGAGACAGGAATATGAATAAAAGAAGACCTGAATAGAAAAATAAGTTATAAAAAAGTAAAATAACAGTAAAACTATAGCCTTACAGAGCAATAGTTTTATGGCTGCTGAGAGCAATAGTTTTATGGCTGCTGAGGTCAGTGACCCTCATTTGAAAGCTACAAGGAGTTAGAAGAAGACAGCAAATAATTTAAAAACTATAAAAAATAAATAATGAAGACCAATTGAAAAGTTTAGAACTGGTCATTCTATAACATACTAAAGTGAACTTAAAGGTGAACTACCCCTTTAATATCTCCATAAGGAGTTAAGTCATCAAACACCATGTCCATTGATACTCAAAGACATTCCACACATTTACAAATGGAGCATAATAGCAAAGAAAAAAAGTGAAGCAACATCTTTGGCTCAACAAAGGTTTCTTGTAGTGTTCTCTTTATAATGCAGACATTCTCTAAGGTAGGGCTGCTCTGCTGGAAGCCTGAAGGCAGGATGTGGCCCTCTAAAAGAATGTATACACCCCAGCATGCTTAAGATCTCCATAGACCTCTTTTAATGACATCATTGTTTTAAAGCAATCTGGCCCTTAAACCATGTCCAATATCAGATAACTGCCCACGGCATGAAAAACCTTGGACAGCAAAAGGATACTCAGTCTCAGTAAAGACTATGTAAGATTGGCTTTTCATGAATCCTGATAGATACCATTTATCAACTCTGTCTTTACTGGAAACAATTCAAACCATGTTAAGGCCAGGTGTTAGCTATCCTGTTAGGGCGGCCATATATAAGCCAACTGGATATGATTTCCACACAATTGTCCCAAGGGCTGAATGCCTTCAATTTTTCTATTTTTCCAATCGAAGAGCACAAATGATCAGAACAGCAGCTGCAGCTCCATGGTTCCTGAACTGATGAATATCCATAATGTTGGCTAATGGGCAGTCTTCTCCTTTACAAGCTGCAAGCGGGGGAGGATTAAGCCTGTAGAACCAAGTTGTGGTCCTGGCAATCTCTCTCTATAAAAGCTGAAGGCATGGGGGCGGACTAAGCCCTCTGATTCAAACCAGCCCCCAGGTCAAGAATGGCAACAGTGCACGGGAGTGCCAGCTTTTGAAAAATATGTCCAGAGGTAAATAGATAGGACCACCATACGGGGTTTACCTTGCATTGCAGCATTTTTACAACAGCACCAGTGTGAATGAGGCAACATTGTTTCTAGTAATGAGCACAAATGTATTTATTTATACAGGAGCAGTATCCAGCTCATTTTTGTAGCTTCAATCTTTCTCAATTTCTGTTAGCTCGGGGCTGTCCAACTTGAGGATCATGGGCCAAGGCATTTTTGTGGCCATCACTCTTCCACAACATGAAAAAAGTATAGTGTACAACAGTATATTAGGTGATCTCTGTGGTATGTAACAAATTATTTGTATACACCTTACTTGGAAAAATCACTGTATTATGCAAACGGGCAATTGTTTCAATAGATTCTTGAACAAAATGAGTTAAAGATGAGCTACAGCCCCCTATGGATTTTTAACTATTTGCCCCCTCCCCCTGTACAGTGTTCCCCACCCCTTCCCTAATTACATTAATCCATCTGCTAAAGAAGGGTTTATTTATACCTGCTGGACAAATTGAGAGATATGGAGCACTGTTGATGACTGCCATGTTTGGCAGCTCCACAGCTAGTTCCATGCTCTTTGGTGCCACTATACTGGGAGCCAGTCTGGAGAATGTGCACCAGCAATCTATACTAGTGTGCAGTGCTGGAACTAGGGATAGGCAGAAGAGACACGCTGGGGGGCCCCAGGCAGGTACATTTCCTGCCTACCCCTAGACTGTGCTCCCATTCACCTGGCGATTGTCTTTGAGCGTCATCTTCCCAACCTAGGTCACTGCGCATACGCGCTTTTCCATATGTGCACGCGGGGGGGCGGTTTTAGGGGTGAGGTGGCCAGCCGTGCTGCCTAGTGCGTCCGGTCAGCTTGACCCACTCTTGCTACTATGCGTTTTCTGTTCTGTGATCAGTGCAATGGACCTTGGGAGCAAACAACCCTTGACTCTTAAGAAGGGCTAATGTAGTTTGAGAGGAGGCAGGGTGGGTGGTCACTAGTTCAAAAAGAAGGTTTCATTGCCCTTTAATATTCTGCAATATATATTGGTATGGATGAGTGCAGAGGTTTTTGCTTGTTTAAACCACTGAAGTCAGTTGCAAGGAACACAAAAGTTTCTAGATTCTTCAATCACTGCTACCAAGTAGGGACAATAACTACTATCATTCCTTTTTCATTCTGTTTTTTTTTTTCATTTGTGGCTTCTGTAGTGCTGACGGAAGTTCAAAAGTTTAATGTTAATTCGTAGTTTATATGAATTACTTCCTGTCTCACGTGCACTGCAAAATATCATAAACAACAAGTTTCCCATGTGCAGGTAAAAGGTGTCTTTTATGGCATATTAAAACACAGACACAAGAATGGACTAATCTTATGGGGGTAATGTAAATCTTATGGGGGCAATGTAAAAACAGATGCAGGCTTGCTCCAGGCCTGGTTACCCTTAGCAATATAATCAGATGTTTGCTTTCCAATAGCAGAACAGTATGTGTAAACTGTGCATATGTTATTATATTCCCCCAAATGCCTTATTAATATGTTTATGTTGTGTGCTTAAAGTGATACTGACCCTTACCTTGCCCATTGTGACTGACAGAACTGGCATTGCTGGGACTAAGCATCAAACCATTGCAGAGCTCAAGCTGGGTGCTGGCTGAAGGGGTATTTTAAAAGATGTGCTGCCACAGATCATATTTAGTGATACTGCTACTATTCATACTAACTGATAGAACTGTACCAGTATCACTTTATTCTACAGATATATTCTTAATATTTCTAAAGTATGATATAAGGATTTTATGCAATATTTAGGGAAATTACTAATGCTAATATTTATGTTATTCACAGTTTTTATTTTATTGTAAAAAAAAAGCAAAGCCTAGTGAAATAAATGTGGACTAAACCTTCATAATTGGTTCTCACATGTTGAAGCTTACATCCAAATACTGCCATATAATCAGATATTTATATTGCCTAAATAGACAAATTCCAGAATCCTACCTTGGTATCATAAAAATGTAAAAATCTGTGGAATTTGCTAAGTGATTTGACTGTTGGGTGCAATAAAAGTAAATAGTTTCCAATACTTACTCTGAAAAAAACAAAAGAGGAACTATTTAGCATCATTCTTGATTATCTCTGTTCCTGTTAGACTAATTGCACCCATTGGGAGTTTTGCACAGGTAGAATATTAAAATACTCCTATCTGCCAGATGTGGCGGTGGCAGGAAGACCACCCTTTAAAAATGCTCCTGTCAGTGTTTCTAAACAGTTTCTAAACAGTCATCCACCTGTTTTATTTGACTTCCATTGTTTTCCATCTGAGCACAACTGTGGCCAAAACACAAGTGTCATACGCCTCACAGTTTACTTTACATTTGAAACAGAATTTTTATTTTATTTTTGTTATATGACGGACAAATTATACTTCAAATATGTGGTTTGATTTTTATCCACAAAGTTGTCATATATACAATGCTTAATAGCTCAGTCAAAATTTGAAGCCCCTTAGTATACCCCATGTGTATATTTGTATTTACACAGTGCTACTTATGTACACAGCACTGTACAGCAGAACAACAGATTAATAAAACAAACATGGGGTCATTACAAAGAACAATTATATTAAAGATTACGAGTTAAGGAGGAAATGTAATAAAAATTGCAAACAGAACAATATTTGCACAAAAAAAGAATACAAATGTGCACTTTGCCATGTAATATTCTTTGTTATACAGTTATTGAATTGCAAATTTCAATTGCACATTACACACTTCTAAGGTATGCATGAAGGTAGCAAAATCTTTTGGAGCAAAAGTAACTTTTTCAGTAAGAAGTTTAATACATACACTGTGCACTGGTGCAAGCCACAAAAATGTGCAATCTTTTTTCCAGTGGCAAAAGTGGTCACTAAACAGTTTCCAGGTTCACAAAAGCTATATTACATTCATGATAAATTGGTTTGCACAAAGGCATGGATTTTCATATTGCAAATATTTTGCCAATAATGACATTTATTACATTCCCCCAAAAGTGTTAAAGAGACAAGAGTAAAGAGATTCCTACCCTGTAGAGTTTACAATTTAAGTTGGTCGGTAACTTACAGACACAAATAGGAGGGTATTAAGTGCTGGAGGTTACAGGGCCAGAACAGGGTCTAGTGTTATGTAAGTATGAGAGGTAGTCTTTGGGGCACATTTACTAACCCACGAACGGGCCGAATGCGCCCGATTGCGTTTTTTTCGTAATGATCGGTAATTTTGCGATTTTTTTCGGCGTCTTTACGATTTTTGCGTAAAAACGTGAGTTTTTCTGCGTCTTTACGATTTTTGCGTAAAAACGCGAGTTTTTCGGCGTCTTTACGATTTTTGCGTAAAAACACGAGTTTTTCGTAGCCATTACGAAAGTTGCGCAAAGTCACGATTTTTTCGTAGCGTTAAAACTTGCGCGAAACGTCGCGCCTTTTAAGTTTTAACGCTACGAAAAAGGCGCGACTTTGCGCGCAAGTGTTAACGCTACGAAAAAATCGCGACTTTGCGCAACTTTCGTAATGGCTACGAAAAACTCGCGTTTTTACGCAAAAATCGTAAAGACGCCAAAAAAATCGCGTTTTTACGCAAAACTCGTAAAGACGCCGAAAAACTCGCGTTTTTACGCAAAAATCGTAAAGACGCCGAAAAAATCGCAAAAATACGAAAAAATCGCAAAATGTTCGTTTCCAATCGGAATTTTTCCAATTCGGATTCGAAATCGTGTCTTAGTAAATCAGCCCCTTTGAGTTTATTCCTGAAGAGACTGAGGGAGGATTCTCTACGTAGGAATTCTGGGATGGCATTCCCAATGTAAGGAGTGGCAAGACAGAAATGTTTAAAGAGGAAAATGGTAGTAGTAGTGGGGGTGAGACCAAGAAGTTGCTTTGAGAGGAGACACATATGGAGACACAAGAAAAAAGATGTAGTGAGGTGCAGACAACTGAAGGGCTTGAAGGTTATGAGAAGGAGTTTGTAAGTTATGCTTTGTTTTATGGGAAGCCTGTGGTCTCTTGAATGAGATGAGGAGAGTTCTGGCATCAGTATTTGATCAACACTGTGCCATTGCAGAATGGAGAAACTGGCTACTTCACCATGTGTCCTCAATAAGGACTAATCTCATTCTAGTAATATTTGAATTGAGCTAAAAGTATAAATTATTGTTTTCATTTTGTGATTTTTAATATAGGTGTTTTCACTGTACTTTCAGGGTGTAATTGGGACGGAGATTTTAAAGGTTTCAGCTGTCAGTTTTGAATTCTATATTTGATTTTTCCAAGCCTACAACATGGTATAGTACAGTCCTGCCTAGTGTTTTTTATGTAGTGTGAAGATGATTTGACATTCCACATATCTGAGGGCCAGTTCATTTACAAATAATGATGTCATCAAAAAAGGAGTCTGTGGAGCATGAACAGCTGAAGACCAAAGAGGGCCTCCAGATAGACAGCCTTGGTGTAGTATGACCAACTAATGTATTATTTTATATTAATAATTTTGCACACATGACCTGTTCTAAGGTTTAAAAAAGTACTTCTTATTGGTTTTTTTGTATTGTTTAAAAGGACTATCCTTTATCTATGTAGCACTGGAATTACGCAATGGTCTATAGCAGTGCTGTCCAACTTCTGTTGTACCGAGGGCCGGAATTTTTCCGACCTACGTGGTGGAGGGCCGATAATGGAAGCCAGTTTTGACCACTCCCCTTTTTGAAACCGCACCCACTTGAAACCACACCCATGTTATCACATGATCATACCCATATTAATGGTTGTAGTACAGCAAAAACCTGCCATACTCTGCCTGCCCTACCCTGCCTGTGTGCCATACTCTGCCTTCCCTACCCTGCCTGTGTGTGCCATACTCTGCCTGCCCTACCCTGCCTGCGTGCCATACTTTCACTGTGTGTGCAATTCTTCGCTGGTTTGTGCCATACTTGGCCCATGTGTGCCATACTCTGCCTGCCCTACCCTGCCTGTGTGTGCCATACTCTGCCTTCCCTACCCTGCCTGTGTGTGCCATACTCTGCCTTCCCTACCCTGCCTGCGTGCCATACTTTCACTGTGTGTGCCATTCTTGGCTGGTTTGTGCCAAACTTGGCCTGTGTGTGCCATACTCTGCTTGCCATACTCTGCCTGTGTGTGCCATACTCTGCTTGCCCTATGCTGTGTGCACACACAGGCAGCCTACAGTGACACAATGCTGGCACTGCTCCTACAGTCTGCACAATAACTATATATTAAAAAACTTTTTAATTGAAGTACCACCTCAGTATATGTTCTTTTTGTAGTGTGCAGGGATTATTTGTGGGTTTCTACTGCTCCTGAGGTGTGAACAGGGGAACAATGTGGGTGATTACAGCCTGAGCCTGAGGTGTGAACACTGCAGGGGGTAAACAATGCAGAGATTAAAAGGTGTGAACAGTACAGGGGATTACATATTTAAACAATACAGCCTGATTACAGCCTGAATCTGAGGTGAGAACCATGCAGGGGGGGCAGTTAATCACAGTACTGATACCATTTAAAGCTTACACAAGAGTAAGCCATCAAAGCAGCCAGACAGGTGGGGGGCCACACAGAGGGGGGTCGCCGCGGGCCGCCAGTTGGACAGCACTGGTCTATAGAGATTATACATCATTCAAATTAGCCCTTCCCCTAGTAGGATTTACTTACAATTTAAGGTCCATATATTCACAGTTATACATTTAGACAAAGTATGAATATGTTTTTAAAATACCATTATTTCCACAATTTCGGGCATTTAATCACCAGCTGGTAAAATATTGATAATTTCTTGAGCCAAACATAAGTTCCCAATGCTTCCTTAGGATTCTGAGGTCTGAACTGCCACTGTGATTTCAACTTAAAGGGATTCTGTCATGGTTTAATGGTGTACTTTTTATTTCTAAATTACACTCTAATATTTAAAATTTTATTCTTGAATCAACAAATGTAGGTGCATAGGCAGCCATCTCAGTGCATTGTGCCTGTGTCTGAGCCTTTAGAAGGAGCCAGCGCTACACATTAGAACTGCTTTCAGGTAACCTATTGTTTCTCCTACTCCCATGTAACTGGAGGAGTCCCAAGCCAGACTTGGATTCCTTACTATTGAGTGCTATTCTGATATCTACTGAGAGCTTCTATCTTTCTACCTTTCCATTGTTCTGCTGATCGGCTGTTATGGGAGAAAAGGGGGGGCGGGTGATTGCAAATTGCAGCGCAGCAGTAAAGTGTGACTGAAGTTTATCAGAGCACAGGTCACATGGCTGTGGCACTCTGGGAAATAAAGACTATTGCTAGCCCCATGTGAAATTTCAAAATTAAATATTTAAAAATCTGTTTGTGTTTTTGAAAAACTGATTTAAATGCAGGATTTTGCTGGAGAAGCTCTATTAACTGATGTGGTTTGAAAAAAACATTTTCCCAATGACATTATTCCTTTAATTTTGGGTAATCGTACATTTCAAGACCAACAGTTTGTCAGGGCCCCTTTTAACTCATAACATGGATAAAAAGATGTGCTAACACTGCTGTATCAGTTATTGTTTAAGAATATATAGAGCAGCAAAAAATCATTCAGCCCAAAATCATTTTCAAACTGACCTTTATCTGGACTTCTAGCTTCAAGGAGAGGAAATATGCATTGTCCCCTAACTGGCATTCAGGTTGGCCCCTCTAGCCAAGACAATTGATTCTCCCACAATTATCACTGCAGAATTTATATTTACATTTATGGACATCTTAATGCACAGAGGTCTTGTGCAGTTCACTTTCTGTTGAGAATGCAACTAACTGGTTAATATTCCCAGCTAGCTGCACATGGAGATTGCTGTTTTTGCTAAATGTGTCAGTGCTTTGTCCTAAGGAATGGCAAGATATTTCAGCCAGGTGTTCTGCGTGACCTTTTTCACATAACTTAACCCTGCATTGTGCAAAGCAGCTGTAAATTGAAGGCATTCACACACACAGGCCTTCATGGTCACATAAAAAATATGCTGTATTTCAATTCCGTTGTCCAGTCAATTTCCTGCTGTTCTATCTATTGTTGTTGAGCAGATCAACCTGCCTATTTAAAAAAAATCTGGATCAAACCAGCAAGTTTATTATAGTGTCGGCATACCACACTGTCATATATCTAAAAGGCCTGCTAATCTTAAATAAGCCACATTGTTGCCAGATGCAATAAGAGCCAGTCTTTTAGAGGGGGGTTAAACAAAATGTAAACAATATTGAGCATAAAGTGTAAATTATCATACAGGAGTGCTATTAACCCGGCAACAATTATTTTCTTACCCCTTTTCAGCTGTTCTTCCATCTTTGCTCTCTTCTGGCTTCCTTTAAAAGAGTTCACTACTTCTTTTCCTCCTGTTATTCTCCTCTTCTCGTTTCCCCCAACTATTCATTTTGCTTTTCTCCTTTTAACCTCACTTCAATATTACCTTTCTTTTGCACCCATAGACTCTGCCACTATCACGATACCACACTCTGCTTTTTTCTTTGTTCCTACAATTCCTTCTGCTCTCACTGCTCCCGCAACCCTTCTTCTTATATATTATAGTATGGCCAGTTCTAAATTGTATTAATTCTGATTTATCTAACCTTATGACATGTAAAGGAAGTATAAAAGTCCTTTAACATCCCAGTCAGGTAGCATAGAAACTGAAACCTAGCAAGTCACTTCTGCTTAGTGAAATATATGGAGTGAAAAAAAACAGATCAGTTATACTATATAAAATATATTGCTTACCTTACTATGTATACTTAACATTATTTGCTTTGCTTTGGTTTATTGGCATTTAGTAAAATTTACCTTTGCAACTGACATCAATTTCTCCTCATTATAAGAAAGGAAATTCCTTATTTACAAAAAATATTTTAACATAACATTATTCTTTGCAGCCATCAAATTTAAAAGCAAAAGGAAATACCTAATTATGGTTCAATGCCAAACACTCAAGGGTCACCTGCAGTCATAATTTTGCCTCCTTGTTAGTCACCATAGGAGCACTGTTTTGTTGTGAAATAATCAAAATGAAAAGGGAATGAAGTTAGAGAAGGAAGCAATGGAGCGAGAGTCACTGAACCAGAACTAACAGCAACTGTGAACTATTATTAAAGCCAGTGTAGCCCCAGTCCTCTTATTATTCTAAGCTTAACTGGTTTCATTTATATATTTTGAGGAAAGGGTAACAAATAAGCAGATTTAATCAAGGAATTCCCTGAGTGGCAGCAATTGTTACTATTTTTTTATCAGATGGATCAGGACCCCCTGCAAGCAGCATTTTTAAAAAATTGTACTAGGGTTGTTAGTGACTTGGAAGTGTGCACTGCATTTATAAGCACAGATTTTGAACTAGATGTCATTTGTAAGGATATCAAAAGGAATCACTGCACAAATTTAATATTGTTTATATATCCTGGAGCTGTCCAGCCTGTAGTGGATCCTGGGAATTACATTCAATATATTAAAGTCATACAGGAGTTTGGTGCAATGGTCACAACAACCTGTTTATAGGGCAACCACTAAAAATTATTTAAATTAAATAAATTTTATCTTTGTTATTGCCATTAAGACCCATTCTAACTCAGATGTGTGATATGATCCAAAGTATTTTATTCTAGAAGTGTATGCCATAGACATATACTTCAGGGCCTATTTATCAGACTGTAATAACATTGTCCTAAGAAAGATCCCATGGTGGACTGAGACACTGACTAAATAAACATTTGTTTTTCTATATTTTAAGACCCTTGAGTGCATCATTGCTTTATGCGTATGCATAATTATGTATAATAATACCTTTTGGTAGCACCAGGGCAGTGCTTTTTTGTGCACTTGCTACAAACTACATTTCTGTCCAAATGGGCTTATATATGTCTAAGGGTGTATTTAGCAACTGAGCTCTACAGTAACTTTTACCTAGTTTTAGTTAAGTGATACATCAGGGGAGGGATTACCAAGATTATGGTCCATATATTCTTTAGTTATTCCCCTGAGGATCAACCCTATATGTTCAAACTCAGATAATAAAACTTCTATAAACACATGAGCATCTTGTTTGCATTACACATTATTTTAGGTAATAATTTTATTCTTTCCAAGAATCATCATCAATACAATGACAATGTATAAATTTGTGTTATACATAAGGGTAACATGTGTACTTTGTTATATATGTATATATAATATATGTTATATTTAGGCAAAAGTCTGTAATGAATAAGACATAAATTGGGTACACTAAAAATGGAAAATGTTGTTAAACTGGCATGGTATGAAGTTTAGCCATTACTTTCTTTTACTATTTCTAAGATTATGTTGGTCTGTAAAAATGACATTTTTTATTTTACCGTATATTAATGTACAGCTTCAAGACATTAAGGTCCTACACTGCACATTGCAAAGCTGCAGAGAACTGCATACCCTAGAGAAGAGCTACCACTTAGCAGGATTCATGCGCCGCAGACAGAAAGCGTCATGGGGCAAGGTAAACCAGTATGTTTGAGACAAGGTGCTAAGGTTTAGCTGACCACCCAAGTAGTCAGAGTTCAAAAAGGCAGCTAATCTGCAAATGCAAGATAGGTGTTTATTGTTTTTCATTTAGGTTTATTTATGTCATGCTCCAGTCCAGAAGGATTTCTCAGTACTGTGTCTCCAGGTTTAATCCCTATATTACTGTACCAAGGTTATATTGTAAGATACATAAACCTCTCTTTTTATAGGAGTGCTCATTTCTGTGTAATAGCTTAAGATATTTTCATTACTTTTAGGGACCACCGTCAGGATTTATCAGTGTTTTTTTTTTTATCTTAAACAGTAGTCAGTGACTGACACACCTCATAAGTAAAGTGCTTCATCTTGTTCTCCTGCTGTTCCTTAGACTTACCTCCCATGAGCCTGAAATGTAATCCTATTACAACATTTACTCAGGAAAAATAAACAAAAAAACATGGACCATCCAACCTACTCCCCCTCATCATCCCTTACCCCTCTGTTTCTACATCAATTCAGGCCTGCTGTGCCAACCGTCATATTTTTCCTCTCTCTTTTGTCTTTTTCATTTATTGCATAAAGGACTTAGCATACAAAATAAGTACATTTTATGTACACCCTGCTAATTTGGAACTTTGGAATTATAACTCCCAAAGCCCCAGCAGAAAGCAGTCTCTAGAGTGATTATGGGAGTTAAGGTTAAAAAAAGAACAGGTTTTAAAAATGAACAGGCTAATTTGTAGATTCTGGCAAATGCAAGAGGGGCTGTTAATTCTAGGTAGTCATTATTTATTTGGGCCTCTGTGTACTTGAATTGCTGGGGCCTATTTAGAATGTCAGTCCAAACATGAGTTAATGTAATGCCATTTTGCACAAGGTCTAGTATTTTCTTTTAACAACATGACCAGTAAATGTTTTTTACTGTTGCAGCAAGGCTAAGCATCCTTGCTGCAAAGGCTTCCTATAACAACAGTACAAGCCCTCTCATTCTTTCCTTCAATTTTGCATAGATAAACTCTAATACTATGGACCAGATTGCCTACATAAACTAATCTGACCCAAAAACAGAAAATTCAGATAAGAGAAATCTAACTGCTGTCTAGACTACTGTCTAGTGACACCTTCCCCCCTCAAGTGATCAGGTAGACTGCAAGACTTGTGTCCAACAAGGGCCACATTTGGCTGCGGATGCAGTCTGCTACTATTAGAGGGGAGAAAATCCACTTGCTTGGTGACCTAGCTAAAATATAGAATATAGGTTTTAGTGAAGTTTAAACCTTTTACTTTCCCAACAACTGCCCCATCTCCCTGTACTCATAAAATCCCCTTTCCAGTATCACCAAAATATCATATTATTTATTCTGGCCAACATATAGTCATATTTTTTCTGGATATTTTTGGGTCCACAGTACAGATCAGTGTCAACTGGAAACACTGGAAATTTAATTCAGTTTTGAAGCCTTGTAGGTGGCATGTTTAAACCTTTTACTTTCCCAACAACTGCCCCATCTCACTGCACTCATAAAATCCCTTTTCCAGTATCACCAAAATATCATATTATTTATTCTGGCCAACATATAGTCATATTTTTTGTGGATATTTTCGGGTCCACAGTACAGATCAGTGTCAACTTGAAACACTGAAACTTTAAGTCTGTTTTGAAGCCTTGTAGGTGGCATGTTTAATTACATTCTTGTGAAGATTCCTAATTTGCAGTTAGCCAGAACCAAAGCTCTATATGTAACCTGCTATGTAAAGTGTCAGCAAATGCAAGCTCTTTATGCCAAGGTTCTCACAACCTCTCATGTGCACAATTTTTAATAAAATTTAATAAATCTCTTGGTGAATTTACAAAAAAAACATTTTTGTTTCATTTTTTTAAATGAATTCTCTTGTCATAATTAGGAAAAAGATATAAATTGTGCATAATAATTCCACTTTAACTTAGTGAGCTAACAATACAATATCCATCAAGCAAAGCATTTCAAGCAGCAATATTTGTTATTGTGCTTGAAGGCATCTTTCCTTTATTGTTCCATAATAGGGCACCTGCACGCAGGAAACAAGAGTCCTTCAGGTGAATATATTAAGTCCTAATTTATAGTACAATAGAATTTTTAGTGCCGGAAGGATTAGAGTTCTGGTCACTCATAGAAACAGATGGAATTTCATTCATTTGTAGAAAAGTTGAATGGTCCCATCTACAATAACTAGAAACCATAGAATGAACACCTGAATTGGCGAAGGAAGGGAGAACAGCCTTCTGCATTAAGTCAGTGGATTACTTAAATATGTAGAGTGGAATCTTTTTGAGAGTATTGACAAGGAAATTTCTCCTCCTAAGGATCCAGAACTAAAGAAAGGGGTTTGGAGAAACATTCTTTCTGTGTTTAACAATGTATGTGCTATAATGCAGGAGAAAATAATTTGAACCCAACTGCAAAATGCAAATTCAAAACATATTTATGCAATGTCATATTTTTTAAAAAAAATCTTCATAGAAATCAACATTTTGTCAATAAGAACAATCAAAGGACAAGTGTTCTGGGATTATAAATTTTAGCACTGTATGCCTTGGTGTTTCCTATTGAAGAGCCCCCTGTTTAAAGCCATATAAAGCAAAGTGATATTGATGGTGATATTGATCATTTACTGAGATATACAGAATACAAAACTCATTTCTTAATTTACCCATATATAGTTACAGTTATAGTTAAGCTGGGTTGAAAAAAGACCAAAGACCATCAAATGTCACATCTCCAAATGAACCTCACAGCATGTAAAAAATAAAAAAAAAGTTGTTCAGTATCTCACAAAATCCATTTGCTCTAAGGGCTCTGGCACACGGGGAGATTAGTCACCCGCGACAAATCTCCCCGTTCGCGGGCGACTAATCTCCCAGAGTTGCCATCAGTTGCCATCCCACCGGCGAAAATGTAAGTCGCCGGTGGGATGGCACACGCGGCGGTGTGATTTCAGCAAATCGCCAAAAATGCCTCGCGAGGTACCTTTGGTGATGTGCCGAAATTGCCTGCGCAGCGTGTGCGATCCCACCGCGACTTACATTTTCGCCAGTGGGATGGCTATTCGCGGAGATTAGTCGCCCGAGAACAGGGAGATTTGTCGCGGGCGACTAATCTCCCCGTGTGCCAGAGCCCTAAAAGGGGAACTAAAATAATAAAAACAATTAACTAGACTAGCTTAGACTGCTCTTCTGTGCATTTTTGCACTTCTGGTGAGACACTGCTGTCTATATTGTACTTTCTGTTCCTTTGGGTCTCAAAGCTGTGCTGATAGTAAGAAAGAAGAAGCTTCTTCCTCCAAAAGAGCAACACTTGCTAACTCCCCGAGTCCATCTGACATAGATCTGATGCTTTCACTTAAAGATGCTCCAAGGTGTTTACCTAGGCTCTGACAGTGAGCTGGTAAGTCAAAAGTCCAATTTAGCAATATAAAACTGGTAATATTTTAAAACTGCTAAAAATTAGGGGTTTACTGAATAGGCTGACTCCTAGCGCTTTTTGTAGGACTGGTCAAACAACTGAATGTGAACTTTTTTGTTCACAATTGATGCAATATTTTAGATTTTTTTTTTAAAAAAAATCATATGCAAATTAGCAGTTAAATTCTGTTTGGGGTTCAGGTGGATTCAATGCATCCTACTAAAAATAAAAATAAAAAAACTGCCAAAGTTCTCAATAGTAATAGTGCCACTAATCAACAAATCATAGGAAGGTGTGCATGGTCAAAAATATAGAAATCTATTCACCAATTAGAAAAAGAGAACAAAAAATGACCAAATATTTTGCACTTCCCCTTCCTGAATATCTGAGATTCAGACCCTAAATTAAAATATAACTTTTATTACAATAACAGAAAAAAAACACACATAGGAAGATCTGATTGTGTCTGAATTCCACCAGCAAAATATAATAAATACTGTTTATTGCTGCATTCCCTCTAATAGTGTCGCCAATTCTGTGGCATCCACTCCTCTGCTGCTGTCCTATTGCATTCACAATGCTGATCATTTATTTTACTGCTCTACAACTGCACTCACTGTACTATTCTTCTGGTGCAATCTATGCATTGCTCCATTGTAGAATTCTGCTGCCATAACAGTACATATCAACTGCTGAATAAATTGTATTGGTGCACCTCTGAATAAATATTCTGTGGATATATCCTATGTATGACTATATGATCTGCTGTTGAATCTGCTGCACTGCTCCTTTGATTTACTTTTCAGTGCAATATCAGTTATACTTTTGTTATATTAACCATGCAGCCTATTCTACATAATTCCCTGCACTACCTTCAATTTCTAACTTTTTTTGTCCCTGATGAAAGTTCCAGTTGGAACTGAAACGTGTATCCTGTATGAAAATTCCTGTGTGTGCCGTCACCCCATGTATATATATCCATTCTTTTTTGCACTGGCACCCAGGTACCATCTGTTTTGTTTGGTGTGCAGCTTCCTGGCTACCTACAGTTATATATATATATATATATATATATATATATATATATATAGACAGACAGAGTACCGCACACATAGGGACTTTATAGAAAAAACAAAAAAATTTATTGAAAAAAATCCGACGTTTCGAGCACCAAACTGTGCTCTTCCTCAGGGTTTGTCCCTGAGGAAGAGCACAGTTTGGTGCTAGAAACGTCAGATTTTTTTCAATATGTGTGCGGTACTCTGTCTGTCTGCAACTAGTCTTCCGATACAGAAATACATGTGGCAAAATCACAGCTGCTTTCACTGCAATGTTGTATTGCTGCTTTTGCTGGACCTTTCAGCAGCTACTGAGGAAATACTGATACAGAATTACCAGTGTTGCAGTATTAACAACAATGCACTCCAGACCTAATATACTCCTGCATTTGCTGTGCAATTAACAATCATTTTAATGTTCTGCTGCTTTAACATACTGTCCTACTCTGCTGCCTGCATTTATTTACTGTTCTGTTTAGTTTGAAAGTTTTAGTTTTATGTATTTGTGTATTCTGTTACATTCAGCTCAACATGTATATAATATTGTCTGCTATTTTTTTTACATTTATTGAGCTATATTACTACAATGTTTTAACTTTGTGCTTCATTCCTCTTCTAAGATCCTCCATACCCTTTCCCTGTTAATCCGTTTACCACAGGTACCAAATAATTTAAAGTACATGTCAACCCAAAAAATGTTTTTTTTGCCTAATAAAAGAAAATGTAATTCTAAGCAACTTTCTAATATGCATTGATTAAACATTTTAGTGTTTTTAAAGTTTAAAGCCTGTCTCCTTCCTCCTTCAATAGTCAGAGCCACCAGAAAAGGCACCCTCACCCCATCCCACTATCATACAGCCAGGGAAAGGCACCCTCACCCCATCCCACAATGGTACAGCCAGGGAAAGGCACCCTCACCCCATCCCACTATGGTACAGCCAGGGAAAGGAACCCTCACCCCATTCCACTGTCGTACAGCCAGGGAAAGGCACCCTCACCCCATCCCACTATCATACAGCCAGGGAAAGGCACCCTCACCCCATCCCACTATGGTACAGCCAGGGCAAGGCACCCTCACCCCATCCCACTGTCGTACAGCCAGGGAAAGGCACCCTCACCCCATCCCACTATGGTACAGCCAGGGAAAGGCACCCTCACCCCATCCCACTGTTGTACAGCCAGGGAAAGGCACCCTCACCCCATCCTATTATCATACAGCCAGGGAAAGGACCCCTCACCCCATCCCACTGTGGTACAGCCAGGGAAAGGCACCCTCACCCCATCCCACTGTCGTACAGCCAGGGAAAGGCACCCTCACCCCATCCCACTATGGTACAGCCAGGGAAAGGCACCCTCACCCCATCCCACTGTTGTACAGCCAGGGAAAGGCACCCTCACCCCATCCCACTATGGTACAGCCAGGGAAAGGCACCCTCACCCCATCCCACTGTTGTACAGCCAGGGAAAGGCACCCTCACCCCATCCCATTATCATACAGCCAGGGAAAGGCACCCTCACCCCATCCCACTATCATACAGCCAGGGAAAGGCACCCTCACCCCATCCCACTGTGGTACAGCCAGGGAAAGGCACCCTCACCCCATCCCACTGTGGTACAGCCAGGGAAAGGCACCCTGACCCCATCCTATTATGGTACAGCCAGGGAAAGGCACTCTCACCCCATCCCATAATGGTACAGCCAGGGAAAGGCACTCTCACCCCATCCCATAATGATACAGTCAGGGAAAGGCACTCCCACCCAATCCCATCCCCATAATGGTACAGCCAGGAAAAGGCACTCTCACCCCATCCCACAATGGTACAGCCAGGGAAAGGCACCCTCACCCCATCCCATAATGGTACACCCAGGGAAAGGCACCCTCACCCCATCACATAATGGTACACCCAGGGAAAGGCACCCTCACCCTATCCCATAATGGTACAGCTAGGGAAAGGCACTCTCACCCCATCCCACAATGGTACAGCCAGGGAAAGGCACCCTCACCCCATCCCATCCCCATAATGGTACAGCCAGGGAAACGCACTCTCACCCCATCCCACAATGGTACAGCCAGGGAAAGGCACCCTCACCCCATGCCCATAATGGTACAGCCAGGGAAAGGCACCCTCACCCCATCCCATAATGGTACAGTCAGGGAAAGGCACCCTCACCCCAATGGTATAGCCAGGGAAAGGCACCCTCACCCCATCCCATCCCATAATGGTACAGCCAGGGAAAGGCACTCTCACCCCATCCCATAATGGTACAGCCGGGGAAAGGCACTCTCACCCCATCCCACTATGGTACAGCCAGGGAAAGGCACCCTCACCCCATCCCATAATGGTACAGCCAGGGAAAGGCACCCTCACCCCATCCCATAATGGTACAGCCAGGGAAAGGCACCCTAACCCCATCCCACAATGGTACAGCCAGGGAAAGGCACCCTCACCCCATGCCCATAATGGTACAGCCAGGGAAAGGCACCCTCACCCCATCCCATAATGGTACAGTCAGGGAAAGGCACCCTCACCCCAATGGTATAGCCAGGGAAAGGCACCCTCACCCCATCCCATCCCCATAATGGTACAGCCAGAGAAAAACAGCCTCACCCCATCCCATAATGGTACAGCCAGGGAAAGGCACTCTCACCCCATCCCATCCTCATAATGGTACAGCCAGGGAAAGGCACTCTCACCCCATCCCATAATGGTACAGCCAGGGAAAGGCACTCTCACCCCATCCCACAATGGTACAGCCAGGGAAAGGCACTCTCACCCCATCCCATAATGGTACAGCCAGGGAAAGGCACTCTCACCCCATCCCACAATGGTACAGCCAGGGAAAGGCACCCTCACCCCATGCCCATAATGGTACAGCCAGGGAAAGGCACCCTCACCCCATCCCATAATGGTACAGTCAGGGAAAGGCACCCTCACCCCAATGGTATAGCCAGGGAAAGGCACCCTCACCCCATCCCATCCCCATAATGGTACAGCCAGGGAAAGGCACTCTCACCCCATCCCATAATGGTACAGCCAGGGAAAGGCACTCTCACCCCATCCCACTATGGTACAGCTAGGGAAAGGCACCCTCACCCCATCCCATAATGGTACAGCCAGGGAAAGGCACCCTCACCCCATCCCATAATGGTACAGCCAGGGAAAGGCACCCTAACCCCATCCCATAATGGTACAGCCAGGGAAAGGCACTCTCACCCCATCCCAACCCCATAATGGTACAGCCAGAGAAAAACAGCCTCACCCCATCCCATAATGGTACAGCCAGGGAAAGGCACTCTCACCCCATCCCATAATGGTACAGCCAGGGAAAGGCACTCTCACCCCATTCCCATAATGGTACAGCCAGGGAAAGGCACTCTCACCCCATCCCATAATGGTACAGCCAGGGAAAGGCACTCTCACCCATCCCATAATGGTACAGCCAGGGAAAGGCACTCTCACCCCATCCCATAATGGTACAGCCAGGGAAAGGCACTCTCCCCCCATTCCCATAATGGTACAGCCAGGGAAAGGCACCCTCACCCCATCCCATAATGGTACAGCCAGGGAAAGGCACTCTCACCCCATCCCATAATGGTACAGCCAGGGAAAGGCACTCTCACCCCATCCCATAATGGTACAGCCAGGGAAAGGCACCCTCACCCCATCCCATAATGGTACAGCCAGGGAAAGGCACACTCACCCCATCCCATCCCATAATGGAACAGCCAGGGAAAGGCACCCCATCCCATCCCATAATGGTACAGCCAGGGAAAGGCACTCTCACCCCATCCCATAATGGTACAGCCAGGGAAAGGCACTCTCACCCCATCCCATAATGGTACAGCCAGGGAAAGGCACTCTCACCCCATCCCATAATAGTACAGCCAGGGAAAGGCACCCTCACCCCATCCCATAATGGTACAGCCAGGGAAAGGCACACTCACCCCATCCCATCCCATAATGGTACAGCCAGGGAAAGGCACCCCATCCCATCCCATAATGGTACAGCCAGGGAAAGGCACTCTCACCCCATCCCATAATGGTACAGCCAGGGAAAGGCAACCTCACCCCATCCCATAATGGTACAGCCAGGGAAAGGCACCCTCACCCCATCCCATAATGGTACAGCCAGGGAAAGGCACCCCATCCCATCCCATAATGGTACAGCCAGGGAAAGGCACTCTCACCCCATCCCATAATGGTACAGCCAGGGAAAGGCACTCTCACCCCATCCCATAATGGTACAGCCAGGGAAAGGCACTCTCACCCCATCCCATAATGGTACAGCCAGGGAAAGGCACCCTCACCCCATCCCATAATGGTACAGCCAGGGAAAGGCACACTCACCCCATCCCATCCCATAATGGTACAGCCAGGGAAAGGCACCCCATCCCATCCCATAATGGTACAGCCAGGGAAAGGCACTCTCACCCCATCCCATAATGGTACAGCCAGGGAAAGGCACTCTCACCCCATCCCATAATGGTACAGCCAGGGAAAGGCACTCTCACCCCATCCCATAATGGTACAGCCAGGGAAAGGCACTCTCACCCCATCCCATAATGGTACAGCCAGGGAAAGGCACTCTCACCCCATCCCATAATGGTACAGCCAGGGAAAGGCACTCTCACCCCATCCCGTAATGGTACAGCCAGGGAAAGGCACTCTCACCCCATCCCATAATGGTACAGCCAGGGAAAGGCACTCTCACCGAATCCCATAATGGTACAGCCAGGGAAAGGCACTCTCACCCCATCCCATAATGGTACAGCCAGGGAAAGGCACCCTCACCCCATCCCATAATGGTACAGCCAGGGAAAGGCACTCTCACCCCATCCCATAATGGTACAGCCAGGGAAAGGCACTCTCACCCCATCCCATAATGGTAGGCGCCGCTGCGCTTGGGACAATGACGTCAGGCGGCGCGGGGTGGCAGCACCTCCTTGCGCTCCACTTAAAAAGAAGCAAAAAGAGGAGCGAAACATGAGAGGCGTGCGGAGATGCGAGCCCTGCACAAGCACTAACCACAGGCAGCAGCGTTACAGGAGGGTGAGACATCCCACAGCGGTGCCAATAACCTCATTCCAACAGCAGCAGCGGCGGCAAGTGGCACCCAGCGCCCTCCAGCCGCACCTGAGCTACTGCCCCGACTCCTGCCCAGCTCCGCGCCTCTCACCTTTGCACCTCTGGCTGGGAGCATCCTACTGCCCTCGGGATAGGGGAATCTTTGGGGGTTCTTTGCTGTTTTTGTGAACTTTGTGGACTCTTTTTGCAGCAATGAAAAAGATCCTGCTGGTGCAGTGGATGCTACTCTGCGCAATCGCTCTGCTTATTCTGGAAAGTGACGCTAAGTTTGCAGAGAAAAGTGAGACTGGCGCAAGGAGAAGAAGGTGCCTCAATGGGAGCCCCCCGAGGCGTGTGAAAAAGCGACATAGAAAGTTACAGACTTTGGATCTGGGGGGGGCTGGAGAGGGGTGCAGGGGGCTATATCCCCGTCTCTCTTGCTGCCCCAAACCTGACATACCCGGACTGCCAATGGACAATAAGGTAAGAGACACGTGTAATAACGTCAGGGGCATCTAACCAGAGCCCCCAGTTGTTGTTTGAAGTATAACTCAAAACAGCCAATGTGAAGGATGCAGGGAATTGTAGTTCTTCAGCAGCTTAGCAGGTCAGACAGCCCTGTGTACATGCCTGGAACACTCCCTATGAGATACAGTGATGTAGCATAGCACCTTCCTTTTGGTACCCAACCCAGCCACTGACAGGAGGAGGATAAGTGCATAGACTTATCCACATGTCTCCAGTACTTGTGGCTGGGGCTTACCTGGGAATACACTGCAGAACATATATCTAAGAAAACAGCAGGATGTTTCATTTAGCACTAGACCTTGTTTTTTTCTCCGGGCATATAGGCTTGTTTTAATGAAATTTATCCTTCGCTTCTGTATAACTCCCAGTGGAGTCACTCAGCACCATATAAGACCTGAGTGTGATAGATTCCTGATTATATAGCCACAGCAGAGTAGTAAGCAATCCAGTCATTTGTGTGTAGATAACTAGACTGAAGCACCTGTTAGCTGGAAAGCCCCCTGCTCTCTCTGCTCTCTGACTCTCAGATGCAATATGCCAAGAGACTGTAAAGCTAGGAGCTTCAGTGCATCCTGTTTTGGAGAAGTATGCCTGGTATGTGAGGGGCAAACTTCGCCCAATTTGCATTGCCTTTCTAATGCAAGGCTGACTGATGGGGGAGCAGGAGCGAACTCACACAATGAGCAATGAGTTGTGTTACTGTACACTGTACTCTATGAACTATTCTGTATGTGATTTCAGAAGCACTATGTCCCTGCCAGCCCCTCCTGTCCTATGTGTTTGGGTGAATGACATATTGGTGTAATGCAGGAATTTGATTTTGGTATACTGCAGGAATTTGATTAGCTCCAAATGTTAAGTACTGGTGGATTCTAGCAACTCTTTACATTGCTTGCTTGACTTGCTGGCTGATTGTGAATATGTATGTGTTCACTTCAACCTTTCTCCTCCTGGAACCCCCAACTATGCCATAGGCAGAGCATTTCCCATACATCGCTCTAGGAAGCAGGGACAGGCACGGGTGCATTTTGGCAACCATTGTACTCAGGAGGAAAATAGCAGTGGTCAAAATGCATCACTGTGCTTTTCACAAATCACCAAAGTTCATACTGTACCAAAAGAAATGTCTCAAATGCTCCTGTCCAAAGATGCATTTTGACCACAGCTTTTTCTCAAAATACACTTTAGTGTGATGTAGATGTTCTTGTTTATTCTTTGTATTTCTTGAATTATTTCCCTTACTATTCTGCCTCTATTTAATGTGCCCCAGTCATCTTCCAATCTGTCATTCAGTACCACAGCCTGGTTGCTAGGGGCCATGGCACTCTACCAACCTGTTAACTGATTAATTTCTACACTGGAGAGGTTCTAAAGAAAAAGCAAAAACATTCAATACCCTTAATCATTACAAATAGAGATCACATGAAAGTTGACTTACACTAAATACAGCTTTGTGATTTAATGTTTGAAAACACCATGGTGTGGATGAGGGATATTACCGAGATTTTGGCTCGTGTCACACATTGTCACACCCCTACTCTCTCCCACTGATTTGAATAGGAACCCTCAGGAATTACTGGAATTACTAGCTTTTAAACCCTTTAGTGCTGCTAGTAGTTGGTCAGTTGGCTTCTATATAAATAAATGGGAGGTGCCAGTGATGGTGTGCAATTTCACCTGGTAGAGAGCCCATTCTGTGTGACATAACTATATTTACTTCATCTCTTCATGCAACCCAGGCGCACACAAGAGGTTAACTGTGTGTTGCCCAGTTTTTGTATTGCTAAGCTATACATATAAGTGTGTGACTGTTTAAAGGTGGAATGAGATGGGTTTATATGTGTTTACTCACAGAGTGTGTGCCCACAGTTTGGTTTAACTGTGTAGGTATGTACAGTATACACAAGTTGTATTGCCAGGCATAAACACACTGAATGTATGTAGGGGTGAGCATGGATGTATTTAGATAAAGTTTGAGTTTGTTTATGGATTTTAGTTAGGAGATCTTATTTACAAAATATTGACTTGTTGCTAATGTGTTTGTGGTATATGGCTTTCCGTAATACAGTGTTAGAATGCTGGTAAGGAAGCCTCGTTTATATGTAGCACGTGGGCTTTTGTGTACACTACACACATTCCATCTTGCCTGCACCTGGCATTGCTTTTCTTATATTACACTGATAAATGTTTATATAAACGTTAAAATGAAAAACTGATACTTAACATGTGAGGCCCCATCTGTTGAATACTACAACTCCCAGCATCCCCAACAACTGCAGCTTACAGCCTTTAACTTTACTGTTGTTGTGACATACATAATCCAGTAACACAGCACTTCAGCATTTTAAGGCCACAACTCTCTGCATCACACCTCTATGTAGTAACCTAGAGCTCCTAGCATACCCAGCTCATGGCTAAAGCTTCTAGCATTCTTCTGTGCCAGCTGCTGTGTCAATTATATTTTACTGTCCAACACTTCCAACCCCCTTTCATATAGTTACATAGTTACATAGGGTTGAAAAAAGACCTGTGTCCATCAAGTTCAACCCATCCAAGTAAACCCAGCACACCTAACCCACACCTACCAATCTATACACTCACATACATAAACTATAAATACACCCACTAGTACTAACTGTAGATATTAGTATCACAATAGCCTTGGATATTCTGATTGATCAAGAACTCATCCAGGCCCCTCTTAAAGGCATTAACAGAATCTGCCATTACCACATCACTAGGAAGGGCATTCCATAACCTCACTGCCCTCACCGTGAAAAACCACCTACGCTGCTTCAAATGGAAGCTCCGTTCCTCTAATCTAAAGGGGTGACCTCTGGTGCGTTGATTGGTTTTATGGGAAAAAAGAACATCCCCCAACTGCCTATAATCCCCTCTAATGTACTTGTACAGAGTAATCATGTCCCCTCGCAAGCGCCTCTTTTCCAGAGAAAACAACCCCAACCTCGACAGTCTAACCTCATAGTTTAAATCCTCCATCCCCTTAACCAGTTTAGTTGCACGTCTCTGCACTCTCTCCAGCTCATTAATATCCTTCTTAAGGACTGGAGCCCAAAACTGCACTGCATACTCAAGGTGAGGCCTTACCAGGGACCTATAAAGGGGCAAAATTATGTTCTCATCCCTTGAGTCAATGCCCTTTTTTATACAAGACAGCACTTTATTTGCTTTAGTAGCCACAGAATGACACTGCCTGGAATTAGACAACTTGTTATCAACAAAAACCCCTAGATCCTTCTCCATTAAGGATACCCCCAACACACTACCATTCAGTAGATAGTTTGCGTTTATATTATTTCTACCAAAGTGCATAACTTTGCACTTATCAACATTGAACCTCATTTTCCAGTTTGCTGCCCAGTTATCTAATTTTGTCAAATCGCTCTGCAAAGCGGCAGCATCCTGCATGGAACTTATAGTTTTGCACAATTTAGTGTCATCAGCAAAAATAGAAACAATACTGTCTATGCCCACCTCCAGGTCATTAATAAACAAGTTAAACAGCAAAGGCCCAAGGACTGACCCCTGCGGTACTCCACTAACCACACTGGTCCAATTAGAAAATGTTCCATTTACAACCACTCTTTGTACTCTATCCTTCAGCCAGTTCTCTATCCAATTACAAATATTATGTTCTAGGCCAATATTCCTTAATTTGATCATTAACCTTCTGTGAGGTACTGTATCAAACGCTTTAGCAAAGTCCAAGTAGATGACATCAACTGCCATTCCAGCATCAAGGTTCCTACTCACCTCCTCATAAAAGGCAACTAAATTAGTCTGGCAAGATCTGTTACGCATAAAACCATGCTGGCACAAACTAATAGTATTGTGAACTGCAATGTATTCAAGTACCCTATCCCTTATTACCCCTTCCAAAAGTTTTCCTACTACTGATGTCAGACTAACAGGCCTATAGTTTTCAGGCTGAGAACGGGATCCCTTTTTAAATAACGGCACCACATTAGCAATCCGCCAGTCTCTTGGCACCATGCCAGACCTCAATGAATCCTGAAAAATTAAGTGAAGAGGTTTGGCAATCACAGCGCTCAGCTCATTTAATACCCTGGGATGAATCCCATCCGGCCCTGGACCTTTGTTTACCTTTACATGTTCAAGTCTCTTTTGAATTTCCTCCCGAGTGACCCATGCGTCAGTAGCTAAATTACTAGAACTGGGCATATTAAAAGGGAAGCCTTCATTATCTGGCTTTCAGTCCACCCATGACCATCCAGGAAACTACTCTATATCACCCAAACAAAAGACACTGGCAGTTAATTCAGTTCCAACCAGGGCATCATCAGGAAGGAGTTTGCATGGTGACATGGGTCTCCTCTGAGTACATTCCCTCCCACACTCCAAAACATACAGGCAGAATAACTGGCTGTTGATAAAACTGACCTTTATTTGCGTGTGTGGTAGGGACCTTAGATTGTAAGCTCAGCTGGGCCAGGGACTGATAAGAATTCTGAACAATCTTTGTAAAGTGTTGTGTAAATGTGTTGGGGCTATATAAATAAAGGATAATGGTGATGAAGTCTTTCACCATAACATGATTTTGTGGAAGTTGTATTGGAATGTTGGTGGAGGAGATTTTTTCTAAGACTGAGAGGACATATATTGCAGTTTGGGAGTGGCTTTAGCTGTTAGCAGCTCTAGTGTACTCAGTCCTGGGACATTGCTGTATACATTGGAACTCACTGAGAGCATCATTGCTTTGGGCTATGCCGTTGCCATGGTGATTATACTGGAGACCCAACTTTAACAACTTCTTGCCCATATTTTGAACAGTAACATCCTCGCAAACAGATCTCATATTACAGACCACACAGAAACCAGAAAGCCTTACCAAAAGCCAGATTTTAACTTTAAAAAAATAAAGATGCGGGTGAAGAAGATATTTATCTTGACACCTTTCCTACTTCCTTCACCCTCTGCAAAGTTTGCAACACCTTGGCTGGCAGAGGCCTTGCTGCCCAACAAGAGAAGTATTTCAGCAGCAGAATAAAACTCAGGTCTGAGCAACCTTTTCCCAAATATCTGTTACTTTGTTTATCGTTTTCCAAGAGAAGCCAGTAGGCATTATGAGTCAGACTGCTGCTGCTGAAAATAATGGTTAATAATGGTATTCATGGAGTTCCACCTTGTCTCAACCAAGTCAGCAAATTTCTCTGGAAAATTTTAATTTTGGATAATTGATTGCAGTTTGAATAGATCTAAACCTGGCTATTCTGTATTGTATATTAATTATATATTATCCAAGGATTTACCCACAGGTTAAGAATCACTACAGTATAGATGGATATGTGGATGTATATGGTAACCTGCTGTTCCCTTTCTATCCTTCATGTTCCTATTCACCTACTTCTTAAATGTATATGTAATGTTAACATTAAGAGAGTAATGTAATAAAAGTAAATTAAAGGGTAATGTAATAAAAGTCACAAAGTTTGCACATCGAGTATGATACAGAGTAATTTCTTTTTTGTATGTAGCTTAACAGAGGGAGTACCATAAAACCAAATGGATGGAAAAGGTATGAAAACATACATTATCAAAATAAAAAAAATAACCACATAAAAATGATACATTGTATAGATAAAGAAGCAAAAGTGAGTTACAGGACCTTGTGATGGATGCCCCAGATTAAGGGAATAGAGAATGAGAATCTGACGCAGTTGTGCAAAAAATTTCAATCCAGTTTGTTTAATTTCCAGTGATGTTGTGAGAGTTCATGTGCACCCTTTTTCTTTAGTGCAACTGAGCTGCCGCAATTGGTGCATGCAACTGTTTGACCCCTGGAGACTCCCTCTGGTTCAGAGGTGGCGGTTGTTCTAGGATTTCCTTGTCAGGTCCTTGTCCATGTCAGTAAATGCAGCTGGATGCACCTGTAACCCATCTACCATACTGCTGAATCGAAGGTCAGCAATAGCTAGATGATGGTTGCCTTTTCCTCAGCTCTCTGGTAGCCCGGAGAATTAAATGTTGAAGCGGATTCAGTCCTAACTACAACTGTGCATGCTCCTAGTCAGTGACTGAAAATTATGTCAAGTAGCCAGAAAAGGCCAGACACCAACCCTACTGCAATACTCTGCATTTTATTAACTTGTATGGCAGTATTAGGCATGCCAATAGTGCAGTTCAGGAGGGGGTTCTGCAGCAGATATATAATATATACATGGGTTTCCTTGTCCTTTTATGTTTTAATATGTCTACAAAAATCTCCCAGGTTGGGATCATAGCTCCTTCCATTTGGAAATTCTATCTGTGGCTGTCCAGCCTGCCCACAGAGTGTAAAGGCTCTTCAATAAAGCTGAGGCTTAAAATATGTAAATAGCACCCACTTTGTCTTACTCATATATCTTACAATATATCCATTTGCACATAATAACAAAAATGTTTGCTTTGTTTGTGAAATTTTTTTTTAGTGTCTGCATCAAACTACAGACTTAGATGTTAAGTTAAGCTTGCCATACACATAAACATCTACACTTTTTTATAAGGTTACCAAACAGAGTATCTTTACCTAAATTCAGTCCATGTCTGACAGTATTTTTAAACCTGTTCAATAGAAATCTGGCCAATTAGTGCCAAGATACCTTTCAGGAAGGCCATCAGGGCAGCCCACACACAGCCGAGAGGCTACCAATTTGGTCAGAAGAGGATCTGAACAGGCAGAAGATGGCACCTGCATGCTCCACTGCATGTTTCTGAACACTTTTGAATGCAAAATACTGTGTGGGGAGTTAGTAGGGAGGGATGTCTGCTGAGGGGGGCTGGGGTTTTTTGGGGGGCTTATCCTCCTCTAAACAAATTGCAGAGTTGTTGTTTATTATACTTCTTTTACCAAGCCCTGGAGAGAAATGGAGCAAATACCCACTATGCTCTACCTTAAAACACTGATACAGGCTGTTGGTTATGCTGATCTTGTAAAGGTGAGTGTTTAGGGGTGTGGTAGAGGTATAGTGCACCCTGAGAGAGTATTTGGTTTCATTTGAAGTTACAGAGACATTTTTGGTCAAGACCAGACCATGACATCTAGGTTCCACAATGCAGAATGTGTTAAATTCACCATTTGTGTTGTTATTTCTCTGTACGTAGTAAAATTAATTCAATAAATCATATATTTAAACATCAGTGCACATGAATTTAACCATCAGTTTTCCATTTTCCCTGTACTCTGGTTCTAGTTTAAATAAGAATTTCTCAGTGGCAAGTGTGTTGTTGTCAAGGTCTGAGATATCCTTGGAAAACTTGTGTTTCTGCCTTTCTGGCCAAAGCATAGTAAAGAAAAATGCCTATTGCTGAATCGAATTTTTATGCCTAGTTCACGGTAGATTTCATTCTATTCTCATGTAAACAGCTTCTACGAATCAACATATGTGTCTGGGTGGTATCTCTCACTTTGTTTGGTAACAAAAAAGCCATATTGCATCATTTAATTTGCTCAAGTCATGCAAATAGGACAAAATCAATAGAACAAAAAGGGGTCGACTTCTCCTCCTCCCCACTGAACTGCTGCCCACACACAGAGTCTTGTTGCTTATGGCAAAAGAATAACAACACCATTGTGTTTGTTAGTTGGTTCACTAATGGGTGAAACTGGAGAACATCATTCTCCTTCAATGTCTGCTCTTACTCCAAATGTTCTTGTCTTTTCAGGGAGTAGTTGGGTTATTCCCCTTTTTCATCCCAGATGAGTGAGAACTGTCTTGCTGCAGGTTTTTAGTGTCAGCTTGCCCTTTATCCTTTTCTCCATCAGTACCAGTTTATGATTCCAAGCATAAACTGGTACTTTAGGCACTAGACAATGTTTGAAACATAACAGCAACAGATGGCTCCAAAGATTAATGTTTTGTCATTGTTTTCACATACAAACATACATTTTACCCATTATATTTGGGTTGAGTTAATCTGATCCAGCAAAGGTACAGACACCATTTTTATTATGTTTATCCCATGAACATAATGCTTGCCCGCAGATCCACTAGATGAGTACAAGCATTGTACTTTCTTTCTTTCTTTCTTTCTTTCTTTCTTTCTTATAGTACACACTATCATGCCATACGGTAATAATAAACCTTATATTTACAGTTGTTACCTATAGTAGCAGCATTTTGGTTCATTAAAGTCATTAAGACCCATTCTGACCGGTATGAGGACCCAATTGTAGGTGTCAGCCCATGTTAAAAATCTGTCTATGGATGCCGATTCACTGGCTCTTTTCCAAGTGCGACAAAACCAAACCTTACACTGTAGACAGTCTCAAAACATTTATCCACATAGTGAACTGTCCAAGTGCTGGCAAGCTTACACTGATGACATAAGATAAGAAATATCCCATGTCTGAACTGCCACAGTGATGGATAATGCTTATTCTCTCATCAGTGCCTCCCAAGCAGAATGTACACTGCAAAACAGGAACAGCACTTTATACCTTCGGAAGATTCACAGCCAAGTCTGTCAGGATATAATTGTCTGATCATGGATCTCAAGTGTGTCTTTTTACAACCATTCACTTGCTTTTGTTCCACAGACAAAGCATTTGTCAGTATCATTCAACTAAACAAACATCTCTGAGGGTTTCTGTAACAACTGCCTGATTATTATCATCTCAAATAAAGCTAAAATATAATACTCTGAAGAGGCAGAAAAGCACTGATAGGGAAAAAAAAGAGCTTAGATATTTCAATACATTTTTAAAGGTTTGTATGTTACTATGAAAGATATTTATGTCACTCTTTTGTCTTAATAAAACTGCTGCTTGGAATACAAGACAAATAAATTCCCTCTGCTCATTCTTTGCCATTGGAAAATAATGCTTTTGTCTTTACTAGACAGTAGAGAGTGCAAATCAAACCAGTTTCCTCTAATATGGTGCAGTCTATCTTTCTGGACATAGTAGACCAGATATCCAATATTCCAACTATTCTTATGTTTTGACTGTTGTTTTAATGAATATAATGATTTCATTATGATGGAGGCAGAGTGCCACATTTGAGTGCCACATTTGTGTCACAGGTCAACAGTAAGATAAGGCTGGAAACTTTTAAGATATATAAATCTTTAAATGTTTAAGGCCCATTGTTACATATAGAGCAAGAAAACAATATTCAGTACCACATGCACAGGCAGATTAGCTACAGACATAATAATGTAATTTTATTATATTGTTTTATCTAATATGTAACACTGACCCATTTACTTACTTACTACTTCTTGTCCCTAGGGCAAGGGAATGGGTAAATGGGTCTGCATTATATATCAGATATAAAATTCAACACAATGTTATAATATTTCTGTCTGTGGCTAATCCACCTGTACTTGTGTTACCGAGTATATTGTTTTTTTTGCTCAGTAAGTATCAGGGTGCAAACTACTGTGTTTTTGGCTTTAGGTGACTCAAATTAAAAGTTCTCATGCTTGATTATAGCTGTACGTGCTTCAGGTAGACTTTTAGGGCCATGACGGCAGGAGCTTTATAACTCTTATATAGCTCTCCTCTGGGCGATAAAGTGCCCAAAAATATGTGCCCATCCACACCAATTGGAATCCCAGTTATCACAAAAATGCAGAAGAAAGCAACATTGTTCGATTACCTGGGATTGCTACATGTAAAGAAAATCCACAGGGGCTAGTATTTGAGACATAGCAAGGGCCACTGTTTGCCAGTTATAAAGAAGACCCAGAAATCATGTGTGTGCTTCTCATAAAATAGCATTGATAAAAGTTACAAAGTAGAATTTATGGCAGGCAGGGAATAATGAACAATCTCTGTAAAGTCATGTGTAACACATCTGTGCTTTATAAATAAAGTATTCTAATAAAACAAATTTTGAAAATGATTAGTCCCAGTTTTGTGTAAATGCAGCTATGAACAGGACAACCCTTTGCGTTCATATTTTTTTCCCATTGTGAACCCAATAAAAGATGAAGCATGGGGCATTTATACTTTGGACTGCTCGTTTATATTTTTTTCCCATTGTAAACCCAATAAAAGATGAAGCTTGGGGCATTTATACTTTGGACTGCTCTTTCTTGCTATCTCCAATGGCAGAAGGCAAGAGCATGCCAGGATTTCAGTGTAAGTCAATACTTCTTCACGTCTGTAGAGAAGGTTCTTTTAACAGAACTGAAAGGTTAGCTAATGTAACGATTATTTCCGCAAGACGGAATGTAACTTAATGTCCACATCAGGTTATAGAGTTTGTCAATGACAGATTGGTGTTACATTGCGTTACACCAGGGAAAGAAACAGTCTAAAAAACAATGTCAAATGCTATAATTTATTGCAAAACAATATGACCCCTCACTTGTAGTAAGACAGCTGTAGAAAAGTTTTTCAGCCTAGAGAAATAAACATGCACGGCACACTTTAAACCCCGCAGCACAGTGGAGGTTAAACAAGCAAGCAAAGGCCTCCCTAAACCACAGTTGCCATCCAGCATTTCACAATATTGGTGCTTCTAAAGAAAATGGGTCTATCAACGATAATACTTGTTGATGTCACAATAGCACATCATAGAAATCTGGATTGTTGCTTTTGTGCATCTCTCCTTTGTCTAGTGCTTGTTCCACATTCCATTCCAGCCATGAACGTGTTAAACAGGCCCTAAGGCATTATAATTGACTTCACTAAGAGTATTAGTTTATTGAAACCAAACCTGGAGTGATGGCTCTATCAATCTTCCAGAAAGGTAATTTTACCACAGACCTCACACAGAACAAGATGTTAGGCTCCTGCTGTTCTGGAACAGCATGAGACACAGAACAGAATCCTGTAGTTGCACTCAGACAATTTATTGAATCGCTCATTCCAAATCTCACATCTATGCACATTTTTTCTTCTGGCCACAACTTCCATTAAATAATATTTTTTGACAGATCTCTAGAAGCGTTTGTAGTCCGCCAAGTCCTAAGTTATCAGTACCAATTACATTTAGACCTTTTTTTCCTCTCTTTGTTACTGTAAAGGGATCGGTTCTGGCTACTTAACATTTTTTCTTGCATACCTTGCCAAATGAAACCACCCTGCGTGCTACCAGATTATTAGAACAAATAATAGTACTCCTGCTGTCAGGTAATAGCAGCAATCATCTTATTCCCTTTTCGTCCTCTTCTTTATATATCTCAGATATTCAGCTAACCTCTATGTAACAGAACCCTGGCAACTTAGAATAACTAACTCTTTCTACTGGAGGGCCAAGAAACTATTTTGTTACATACTGTAAATGACATACTGATCTGTGTTGTGTATATGCTTGCCTAGTTTATGGAATGCTAATTATATCCTTATCAGAGATACAGGACTAAAGTAATTGATCTTTATTTTGCCTAAAAAAATGATAGTCGTTTTAACTAAAAATATAGGTTATGTAAGTTTTTTCCATGCTTATTTACATTTAATTTTAGACAATTTAGACATGAGTGGAAAATGCTATATTGCTAGGTTTATGGGAAGCATTCCCATAAACTCCTGCAGAGTATCTTACCTGTGCTGAGAGAGATTTCTAAGGAACGCAGCAATGTTGCAGCTCCTACTCATATATATGTAAATATGTAGAGATGGAATGCTCAGAGCATGCAAACTATGTCCTTATGTCTTTTTTTGATAAAAGCTCACATTCCCCCTCCCTCCTCACCATCTAATTGTGTAACCAGCGCATGGACTTTGGCATCAGGTCCCCCCATACTGGCACAGAAACAGGGTGCACAGCTTGCCTTAATAACAGTGTCCACAAAATGGAGCCTGCCTGTTTTTTGGAATTGGGAATTCCAGTGCTGAAGGAAATAAGTTTTAAAAAATTTATATAGTGTAATTGAAGTTTATTTTGCCTCGACAAACACAATAGAAAACAATTTGTAATTATTTCTTAGGGTGACAGGTCCCCTTTAAAAAGACCCTTCTCTAAAAGGAATGGGTACCTTTATCTCCACTGCCACCCTAATGGCTCCTTTGACATATAAAGAAAAAACCCAAAACATGGAGTGGATTTTAGTAAATAACTAAACAGTGCCATCAATAAAAATCAATTAAATTATTTCCAGGGCGAAAAGAGGGAGGATGTATAAAGTAATGTGCAACATGTCCTCCTTTCATGAAATTCCTGCCTCAACTTTATTTTATATATACTGTAGCTGCCCTTCTGGGCCATGGACCAAGAAGCAATCAACCTTGCCCAGTTTAAAGGGGTTGTTCACCTTTGTGCAACATTCACAAATCTAACAGTTCACATTAATAGAACAATCTTTGCCATATACATAGTTAACAAAAAATGTGCAGCTGAAGAAATATTCCCCTCAGAATCATCCCTCTGTTGATCCTTCACTTATTCACAGACCCTGTGCTGGGGGATGGGGGTCAGTGACCCCTATAAACACTACAGTTACTTTTTTTTTACTTCCTTAGATTGTAAGCTCTACGGGGCAGGGACCTTCTTCCTACTGTGTCTCATACCACATGGCACTTACTCCCTGTGTATTTATACTTATTTATTGTTTTTATTATAACACTTGTCCTCCCTGTGTTTAATTTTGTATTTTGTAAGATTGTACAGCGCTGCTTATCCTTGTGGCACTTTATAAATAAAGTTATACATACATACATACATACATACATGTCATGCATAGTACTGGCAGCAGTTTTAACTCCTATTGGCTGTGTCTTCTGTCAGTCTGACACTGCTTCCTGTGTGCTTCCTGTAAATCTAACATAGCAGTATTTGAGATCTGTGATATGCTGAGTCTGTTTGCCTATGTCATTGCAAGGAAGAAATTAACTAATGATCTTTCAATTTCTGCAACTGGCTAGAGTGCACAAGCAACTGATGAAATGGTCCAAAAGGAATAACAAAGCCTGGATGTTATCATGTAAGCATATCAAAAGTTCTCAGTGTATCAGGTTCAAAATAGGCCACTCCCATCCCTTCAGAAAACTGATCAGAGAGGCAGAAGTAGGCCTGATTTAACAGGTATAAAAAGTAACTTTTACAGTGACCTTTTTAATTTTTTTATGGAAAATTTTTTTAAAACACTGAGAGCATTTAATAAGGTTTGGAAATTGAAGGTGAACAACCCCTAACTATTGAGAGGAGATGCTTAAATATAAATTACATTTATATTTTATGTTCAAGGATTCTCTTGTATGACAAATACCAGCCCTTGTTTTTAGTTGTTTTCATTGTTTGAGTTAATGAGTTTAACTAATCAGTTTAACTGTGGATCATGCATGTACAATTCACTTTCTTAATGAGACTGTAGGGCTCAGCTCATGGACATATAAAAGGGTTAAGTTTCTCAGAGTGGAATTCAGTAGCTGCATGAACACTGAGCACTGAATGAGCCCCCATTGAGACATTGAGAGAATTCCACTGGAGGAATTTTAGGGGTAGGATCAAAACAATATCATGTAAAGCTATTTCACCCACCTGCATAGTTTTTCACATTTGACCTTTTAAATATATAATTTGCATGGATAACCTCGCAAAATGTAAAACAAATGTTAAGTATCAGTTTTTCTTAGGTATCAATTTTTTATGACCTTTCCTGGTAGAAAATCATAATACATTTTATTAGACCAACATCATTATGTAAAAAAAGGCTCATTTACTAGATGCAGTTCATGTTTCTACCCACAAATACCAGAATACCAGCACAGTTGCATTAGCTTGCTGTTCAGCTAATGCTAATTGATAGAGGCAAAGTAAGACCTGTATTTATCACAAGTCTAAAGGTGGCCATACATGTGAAGAAAGTGAGCAGATCTTCTCCCGATATCCCCACCTACGGGTGGGCGATATCGGGGGAATGTAGGCTAATTCGGTCCGAATTAGGCTAATTTAGTTGGATCAGGGACTGCATCAGCTCATTGATGCGGTCCCCGAACTGACTGCGCCTATTCCGGCGCTCTAATTCGATTGTTTGACTCCAGGGCCAGCCGATGCAGTGGCTTCTACTAAGTAGCTCTGTGTGTCTTCACCCTTAGATGTGCAAACCTTAAAACATTCTTTGAAACTCTTTTCTTTAAGAACATTAGATAAATAAAACCTAGTAACTTCATCTGTTGATACAGTTTGATTCATTCCTTCACTGGTCATATCTTTATACATCTCTGTTTTATGGCTTTTAGATTATATCTGTCACCAACAACACAGAATGTGCAAAGCTTGTGGAAGAAATCCGGTGTGCCCAGTGTTCACCGCATGCTCAGAATCTCTTCCACGCAAGTGAAAGATCCGAAACATCTGAGAAGCAACTGTTCCTTCCTGCCCTTTGCAAGGACTATTGCAAAGAGTTCTACTACACATGCCGAGGCCAGATACCAGGTAACTGACAAAATGCTGTTTTACAGAACTAAAGAATTAAGGCCAATTAACATGAAAGCAGTAGCAAATAATTCACAGGGTGATTCAAAATTAAAATAATAACATCTCATTAGAAACAGACCACATTGTCCAGCAGATGCAATGTCATATAGATGGTTGCATACCTAGGTAAAACCTAAAGGTGGCCATACGTTGTCAGATTTAAGCTGCTGATTTGTCTCCTTCACTGCCTACTGGCAGGTTATCTACTGATGTATTGGGCCAACCAACATCAAGAGCACTAGTGCAAAGTGGTAAATTTAAGCACTTTGGTGTCTACTAGTGCCAAATTGCCTGATATTACCCCCTACTGACTGCTATGGCAAATGATTGTCAGGTGATTGTCGGTAAGCAATATAGACTTCCACGTTTTGTTGATGGGAGTTAAAGTTCTCTAACAGCTGGTGGGAGGGACATTCCTTCTTGCAGGATATTCTTAAATGAAAGATCTGGAATTGCATGAAAAGCAGCAATAAGCTTTATTTTCTTACAGATCAAAGTAAACCAGTTTACATTGGGCAGCTTGCCATGAAATGTGTAGATCTGCAGTTCCCTTGCTACTCAACAGTATATACATATATCCTGTGTATAGATATATATATAAATATATACACACCCCCACATAAGTACAATTAACGGAAATGCCACATGATCAAGGACATTAAGTTTGAACTGATTAAATCAATGCCAAAGGCAGCTACACTGGTGAGATATACAGTATTAGGTTGCCATTTTGCACTATGTGTGTGCAATTAAAGAGGGTTGACACTCAGCACTTTAGATTGTGAATTTTCAAAGCAACATGAGGCAACTAACAGAGTTTCATAGAGTTCCAATAGCCATGCCTGAATTGCAGGTGCCATTGAACAGGAAAGGAAAACATGTGGCAAGCACACACTGCAGGGGATGTAACAGTGGCTGCATGTTGTAGTCCACTGACAGGGACAGACAGACACTTAGCAAGAAAGTTGCTAAATGTAGGAAAACTATGGAGTCAGAAGTTGCCAGTGACATGAATGAGTAGCTTTATGGCCAAGTCTCTACAAAAACTGTTTGTTGGGGGCTTTACAAAACTGGATTAAGGCAGGGTGCTGTTAATAAAGTCAATACACTAAGGGACATAAACTTGTGTAAGGAGCACACAAACTTAACCTCTGAGCAATGGGAACAAAGAAATATGTTCTGCAGAATCATCTTGCATTATTTTTATAATGCTTAGGTGTGTAAGGTCCACTAATTGCTTGATTGTACAGGTATGGGACCCATTATCCAGAATGCTCGGGACCTGGGGTTTTCCAGATAAGGGATCTTTCCATAATTTGGATCTCTATACCTTAAGTCTACTAAAAGATTATTTAAATATTAAATAAACCCAATAGAATTGTTTTGCTTCCAATAAGGATTCATTATATCTTAGTTGGTATCAAATACAACCATCTGTTTTATTATTACAGAAAAAAAGGAAATAATTTTTAAAAATTAAAATTATTTGCTTATAATGCAGTCTATGGGAGATGGCCTTCCCATAATTTAAAACTTTCTGGATAATGGGCTTCCGGATAACGGATTCCATACCTGTATTCTGCATAACATTCAAGTAAAATTAGACCAGTTGAGCCTAGTGTACCCCCGAATGTTAACATTATCCTTTATGATGGGCCATATACTCCAGTATACATTCACAAGTGCTTCACAAATGCCAGGTGGAAGTCAATCAACAAAATGCAAAATACAATTTCTCCTTCTTTAAACTAAAGCAAATTTTTTGGTCTGGAAAAACACTAGAGAGTGGAATGCATCAAATCCATATTTTTTGGGGATTTGATGAAATCCTGAATATTCCACAAAGGATTTGGTTGAATACCCTAATCCAAATACTAATTAGCATATGCAAATCAGTATGATGCAGCGGAGAAAAAAATGTTGTAATCGCATGTTTTAAAGTCATGATTATAAGGGTTCAGATTTGGTTTGGCTAGGCACTTGCCGAAACCTGCCAAAAAAGACTGGGATTCAGCTAAATCCCAAACCAAATTCAGGATTCAGTGCATGCCTACTACAGACATCTGAGGACCTGAAAGACAGCATTACAAGAGGCCTGAAGCTACTCTGAGGGCAAAGGTTGGCCTTTCTCATTAGGCATTTTAATTAAAGGGGACCCATCACTCTAAGAAATAATTCCAAATCCTTATCTATCATGTTAGTTGAGCTAAAGAAACTTTAATTACACTATATAAATTAATTATTTTTTTCCCCCTTCAGTCTTGGAACTTACAATTACAGCCAGCAGGTCGGCGCCATTTTGTATACACGGTTATTAAGGAAAGCTTTGTATCACAACCAAATTGCATGCATTTGCCATCTAGGTGATATCTACGAAGTGCTGAATGGAAAGTTAAAGCAACTGTAATTAAAAATCAGACCTGTCAATCATATACAGCCTTTATGCCACATTCAAAGATGCGGGGCAGGCAATATATGATTGACAGCTCAGATTTTTAAATACATTTATAACAAGTATGGATGTTTTAATTAAAAAAAAAATCTGGGTTTCATGTTTAATTTGTAAAGGACTTTAATATTACAGCTTTTTATGTGTGGGTGACAGGTCCCCTTTAATACATTGTTAGGTGGTGGCATTTTGTGTGTGTGTACATGTGAATGCACTTTCAGTTCCCATATGTACAGTACTATGTATCTGTTTGTTGTTGATATGTTTGCATGTTTACATATTTGTATATAGTTTTATTTTCTTTAGAAACAAGAGGTTTAATTAAGAGTTTGTAATTTTTTTGTAATACAGCTCTTTACAAGGGTTGTTTACATACCTAAAAGTCAGTTCAAATATATATATATAGAAAGTACCCAAAATGTAAAAGTTTTTCAGAATCAAGTGCACCTTTTTATAAATGACCTAAGGGTATCAGATGGAAAGCATTTCCTGGATTAATTACTATTAATTTCCTTTAGCTGTTTACATGAAAGCATATTTCCCCCAAACTCAATTCACCAAAAATGAATTGCTGGTATCCATTTTCCTTGGAAATTGATTTAATAGTAAATATAATAGTAAATAGATAATAATTTGCTAAATTTAATGGTGGTAACTTTTTCAGATGCCAAGTTTCCACCTGCATTGTCTCAATAACAATCTTTAACCACTGAGCCTGTCTCTCTATCCACTTCTTTGCCCTCTATGCTTTCCATATTTCTATGACAAAAAGCACTAAAGGCCTCATTTAGACTTAGGGCAGTGTATAGGTAAAGATGCATCATCTGACTTACATAGGAAATTGATGCTCCAGCAATCTGATTCCCGAGGGGAGAATTTTATATCTTAACTAACAAGGACTGGTCGTTTGGCTTCTTATATTGAAACGCTTTAACCAGAGCTGGTAAGATAGGTTTGGACATGAGGTACTTATGAAAAGCATAAGCTGAAATTAAAACACCTGTCCTCCACCTAGAGTACTAGCTTGCAAACCCCTGTACTGCAAACTACAGACTTATTGACCAATGCTGCTTGTATACAACCTGCCAACCACATGCACATCAGCTCTCCTACTACATTATATACAGAGAAATGAAGGTGCCCTGGTGTGGTCACCAAAGCATGGGATATACAGAGAAATGAAGGTGCCCTGGTGTGGTCACCAAAGCATGGCATATACAGAGAAATGAAGGTGCCTTGGTGTGGTCACCAAAGCATGGGATATACAGAGAAATGAAGGTACCCTGGTGTGGTCACCAAAGCATGGGATATACAGAGAAATGAAGGTGCCCTGATGTGGTCACCAAAGCATGGGAAATACAGAGAAATAAAGGTACCCTGGTGTGGTCACCAAAGCATGGCATATACAGAGAAATGAAGGTACCCTGGTGTGGTCATCCAAGCATGGCATATACAGAGAAATGAAGGTGCCCTGGTGTGGTCACCAAAGCATGGCATATACAGAGAAATGAAGGTACCCTGGTGTGGTCACCAAAGCATGGCATATACAGAGAAATGAAGGTACCCTGGTGTGGTCACCAAAGCATGGCATATAGAGAGAAATGAAGGTACCCTGGTGTGGTCACCAAAGCATGGCATATACAGAGAAATGAAGGTACCCTGGTGTGGTCACCAAAGCATGGCATATACAGAGAAATGAAGGTACCCTGGTGTGGTCACCAAAGCATGGCATATACAGAGAAATGAAGGTACCCTGGTGTGGTCACCAAAGCATGGGATATACAGAGAAATGAAGGTACCCTGGTGTGGTCACCAAAGCATGGGATATACAGAGAAATGAAGGTACCCTGGTGTGGTCACCAAAGCATGGCATATACAGAGAAATGAAGGTGCCCTGGTGTGGTCACCAAAGCATTGCATATACAGAGAAATTAAGGTACCCTGGTGTGGTCACCAAAGCATGGCATATACAAAGAAATGAAGGTACCCTGGTGTGGTCACCAAAGCATGGCATATACAGAGAAAATGAAGATGCCCCAGTGTGGTCACCAAAGCATGGGATATACAGAGAAATGAAGGTGCCCTGGTGTGGTCACCAAAGCATGGGATATACAGAGAAATGAAGGTGCCCTTGCCCTGGTGTGGTCACCAAAGCATGGCATATACAGAGAAATGAAGGTACCCTGGTGTGGTCACCAAAGCATGGGATATACAGAGAAATGAAGGTGCCCTGGTGTGGTCACCAAAGCATGGGATATACAGAGAAATGAAGGTGCCCTGGTGTGGTCACCAAAGCATGGGATATACAGAGAAATGAAGGTGCCCTGGTGTGGTCACCAAAGCATGGGATATACAGAGAAATGAAGGTGCCCTTGCCCTGGTGTGGTCACCAAAGCATGGCATATACAGAGAAATGAAGGTACCCTGGTGTGGTCACCAAAGCATGGGATATACAGAGAAATGAAGGTGCCCTGGTGTGGTCACCAAAGCATGGGATATACAGAGAAATGAAGGTGCCCTGGTGTGGTCACCAAAGCATGGGATATACAGAGAAATGAAGGTACCCTGGTGTGGTCACCAAAGCATGGGATATACAGAGAAATGAAGGTACCCTGGTGTGGTCACCAAAGCATGGCATATACAGAGAAATGAAGGTGCCCTGGTGTGGTCACCAAAGCATGGCATATACAGAGAAATTAAGGTACCCTGGTGTGGTCACCAAAGCATGGCATATACAAAGAAATGAAGGTACCCTGGTGTGGTCACCAAAGCATGGCATATACAGAGAAATTAAGGTACCCTGGTGTGGTCACCAAAGCATGGCATATACAAAGAAATGAAGGTACCCTGGTGTGGTCACCAAAGCATGGCATATACAGAGAAATGAAGGTGCCCTGGTGTGGTCACCAAAGCATGGGATATACAGAGAAAATGAAGATGCCCCAGTGTGGTCACCAAAGCATGGGATATACAGAGAAATGAAGGTGCCCTGGTGTGGTCACCAAAGCATGGGATATACAGAGAAATGAAGGTGCCCTTGCCCTGGTGTGGTCACCAAAGCATGGAGTATACAGAGAAATGAAGGTGCCCTGGTGTGGTCACCAAAGCATGGGATATACAGAAAAATGAAGGTACCCTGGTGTGGTCACCAAAGCATGGCATATACAGAGAAATGAAGGTGCCCTGGTGTGGTCACCAAATCATGGCATATACAGAGAAATGAAGGTACCCTGGTGTGGTCACCAAAGCATGGCATATACAGAGAAATGAAGGTGCCCCGGTGTGGTCACCAAAGCATGGCATATACAGAGAAATGTAGGTACCCTGGTGTGGTCACCAAATCATGGCATATACAGAGAAATGAAGGTGCCCTGGTGTGGGCACCAAAGCATGGCATACAGAGAAATGAAGGTGCCCTTAAGAATTACACATTTTGCAGAGTTTACCCAAAAGCGTAAGCATTCTTTGTCTAATTTCTCTACCACAGGCTGCCAAACAGATACCATTAAAAGGTCCATTTCATCTGAAGCCAGTTAGCTTAGAATGTTTGTAGGAATTTTGCCCTTCAAATTAACTTGTTCCGTAAACACATGCTTATAACCTTTAAAAAAGAGTTAAACTATATGGACTGAGTCTAATAAATAGGGAAATCCACACAGTTTCCCTGAATAAGCATCCAACTACTGCTCTCAATGGCATTGTGTCAGCTTTTATTGAGTACAAATGGTCATCTCAGACCAATTTTTCAATGAGGTTTTACAAGATTTCATAACTAGTACTCATTTAATGTACCCTAAGCAGGCAGTGAAGGCATAATTGCAAGGCGAGAATGTTTATTCTTTGCATTTATGTATATGTATAAGGCAAAGATTTGCAGAATTTAATAGTTTAGGCCCTGCTTAACATTTTGCCTGCTCTTAGCTCATAATAAAAATTAATTTGTATCAGTAAAATGAGTATTCATCACAAATCAAATTTCTCCTAAACATTACACTACATTGTAACATAGTAAGTTGGGTTGAAAAAAGACATACGTCCATCACGTTCAACCATAATGCCTATATATACAGTGGCTTGCAAAAGTATTCGGCCCCCTTGAACTTTTCCAAACATGAATCAATTTTATTGGCATTCCACGTGAAAGACCAATACAAAGTGGTGTACACGTGAGAAGTGCAACGAAAATCATACATGATTCCAAACATTTTTTACAAATAAATAACTGCAAAGTGGGGTGTGCGTAATTATTCAGCCCCCTTTGGTCTGAAAGCAGTCAGTTGCCCATAGACATTGCCTGATGAGTGCTAATGACTAAATAGAGTGCACCTGTGTGTAATCTAATGTCAGTACAAATACAGCTGTTCTGTGATGGCCTCAGAGGTTGTCTAAGAGAATATTGGGAGCAAGAACACCATGAAGTCCAAAAAACACACCAGACAGGTCAGGGATAAAGTTATTGAGAAATTTAAAGCAGGCTTAGGCTACAAAAAGATTTCCAAAGCCTTGAACATCCCACGGAGCACTGTTCAAGCGATCATTCAGAAATGGAAGGAGTATGGCACAACTGTAAACCTACCAAGAAAAGGCCGTCCACCTAAACTCACAGGCCGAACAAGGAGAGCGCTGATCAGAAATGCAGCCAAGAGGCCCATGGTGACTCTGGACCAGCTGCAGAGATCTACAGCTCAGGTGGGGGAATCTGTCCATAGGACAACTATTAGTCGTGCACTGCACAAAGTTGGCCTTCATGGAAGAGTGGCAAGAAGAAAGCCATTGTTAACAGAAAACCATAAGAAGTCCTGTTTGCACTTTGCCACAAGCCATGTGGGGGACACAGCAAACATGTGGAAGAAGGTGCTCTGGTCAGATGAGACCAAAATGGAACTTTTTGGCCAAAATGCAAAACGCTATGTGTGGCGGAAAACTAACACTGCACATCACTCTGAACACACCATCCCCACTGTCAAATATGGTGGTGGCAGCATCATGCTCTGGGGGTGCTTCTCTTCAGCAGGGAAGCTGGTCAGAGTTGATGGGAAGATGGATGGAGCCAAATACAGGGCAATCTTGGAAGAAAACCTCTTGGAGTCTGCAAAAGACTTGAGACTGGGGCGGAGGTTCCCCTTCCAGCAGGACAACGACCCTAAACATAAAGCCAGGGCAACAATGGAATGGTTTAAAACAAAACATATCCATGTGTTAGAATGGCCCAGTCAAAGTCCAGATCTAAATCCAATCGAGAATCTGTGGCAAGATCTGAAAACTGCTGTTCACAAACGCTGTCCATCTAATCTGACTGAGCTGGCGCTGTTTTGCAAAGAAGAATGGGCAAGGATTTCAGTCTCTAGATGTGCAAAGCTGGTAGAGACATACCCTAAAAGACTGGCAGCTGTAATTGCAGCAAAAGGGGGTTCTACAAAGTATTGACTCAGGGGGCTGAATAATTACGCACACCCCACTTTGCAGTTATTCATTTGTAAAAAATGTTTGGAATCATGTATGATTTTCTTTCCACTTCTCACATGTACACCACTTTGTACTGGTCTTTCACGTGGAATTCCAATAAAATTGATTCATGTTTGTGGCTGTAATTTGACAAAATGTGGAAAAGTTCAAGGGGGCCGAATACTTTTGCAAGCCACTGTAACCTGGCTAACTTCTAGTTGATCCAGAGGAAGGCAAAAAACCCTATCTGAAGCCTCTCTAATTTGCCGCAGAGGGGAAAAATTCCTTCCTGACTCCAAGATGGCAAAGTGGTCCTTAGTCTATTAGTCTATGTCCCCTAGTCGTGGCATTGGGCCCCCTTGGGGCAGCCCCACTGTTTTCAAACTACTAATGTGAGGGTCTGCCATGTTATTTACTTGAACAAAGACATGTTCTAAAGACAAGCACTGCAACATAACTTTCAGTTATTGAGGTGCTGCTGCAATTGAGCAATACTACATGCATGATGAGTTGTAGTGCACGTAAACCATGTCCTCATACAACTTATTTAACTATCTGTGAAAGCAAATTATAGAAACTAGCCCCAAGTTATAAACAGAATGTATTACTTTTAAAAGTAGGTTTTAGGATGCCTGAGAAGTATATTTAACACAAGATCTAGCTAATAGTTTATTTTCTATTAAAGATGTAAATCTTACAAACCCAACCTCAGTCAAAAATAAAAAAAAATACTTCTAATCCTTTTCCCAGAAAAGGAAGAGTTAAGGGGAAAGAAGTGAGTAAAAAGCATGGAGGAACACAGGAGCCAGAGCTGCTGGAACCTCATTCCCCAGATCAACATATGTGGTGACGAATGACAAATTTATTTTTCTACAAAGGATGTGTATATGTAAAACTCTGAAGTGCATCAAGATGTCAAGTGCTTTTTGTGGCCACCCAAGCTGCTTTGAAAGATAACCAGATGAAAGCATAACTAGCACTGGATAGAGACGCGCTGCTTGGCAGTAGGAGAACCATCAGCAGCCGCCAAGCCAGGGGCCAATTTTCATTGTCTGCATTGCTAAGTTCCTGATAATTATTTTAAAGATTTATTTTAAAAAGTGGATAATCCTTGAGATGACCCCAGAGATTTGGTTTATTCCTAATGGCTAAAAGAAAAGATCTTTTATCCCCCATTTACCATACAATAGGACTGCCTATAGGACTGTCTGTGGCCCTCCATTTGTTACTGAAATACTGCTTTATGCACTGTAAAATTGAGAGCCAGAATTCACAGTAGCTAAAGGGCAAGCAGGCATGATTTTTTAGGTTTAAAGCATACAAGGAAAAATTATACCGCTTAGTATACCCTTAAAACTCCTAAAGATGCCTCTTTTCTAATAGCAAAGCCCCCAGGGTTCCTATGTGTGTGCTGACCTGGGGCTTTTTTTATTCTTTATATAGTCTACATCCTTTAGTGTCTGACAATTATTTTAAAGATATATTATGGAACCTATCTTACTAGTGAATATTTAGACATGACTTATTGAATGTTGTTACTTAAAATTTTATTATGTTACCCTTCCCTCTTCCTTTCTGTACCCCTTCCCCATATATGCAAACTGAAAAATAAAGAATTGAAAAAAAAAAAAATATATATATATATTATGGAAGTGGATAATGATTTATATGGGCTTGCATATGTGGTGTATTTATATTCACTATAAACAGCATCTGCAATATTAGGAGTTATAGTCCTGAAGGGCCCTGAAACTGTGGCCAATGAATCTCATTCAAATATTGCAATAGCAATTTGAGTGATTTTGCAGTTGGTCTGTGTTGTAGGTATTTTATGTTCTACTACCTGGCACACATTTGATTTTTAACAAAGCGTATATTCATTAAAGGAGAAGGAAAGGCTAATAAAGAGTTAATCTCACTAGTCACTAGTATATGGAAGATATAAATGTGAATATGAATAGTAAAGGATAGAATATGAATAATTAAAGGCAAAACCTGATCTTAAATTTAGTTTTTTGACCATAATTTTTGCTTTGGCAAAAATTAACAGGTAGGAAATCACCTGCTAATTTCATGTTAGCATAAAATAGGGATCATGGCAATTTAACAAATCACATTTTTCAAAATTGTATTAATTTATAATAAACAACTGTGTGTATATTGATTGCTTCTAGCAAATTGAATTGCGATATCCCTGTGCAGCATAAAGTTTCTAATTCAACACTGCATCTTGTTCTGCCAATGTGAATTATGAATTCCTGGAATGCCAAACTAAACTTGTCCACCCCCTTGCCTTTCTTGCAGGCTTACTTCAAACTTCAGCAGATGAATTTTGCTTTTACCACGGCATGAAAGACAGTGGACTGTGCTTCCCAGACTTTCCAAGGAAGCAGATGCGTGGGCCAGCGTCAAACTACTTGGATCAGATGGAAGATTATGACAAAGTGGAAGAGATCAGCAGGTTCATAAAGATAAATGCTCTTTAATCTAAAAGAAAAAAAAAACTGACATACTTTTGTGGTTTTGACAGGGAATCAACTTAGACTGCCCTTATGTTCAGCAGATGTGCCCTCCAGATGTTTTGCTCATCTGCTGTTTATGTGATTTCTTGGGAACAAATGTCCTTTTAATATTCTGAATGCTAGTCATGCTTTGTTGGTTGTTAGAATGTGCTTCTGGCTCATGGTGTGCACCCAGGGTTTTCATTTCTAGGTTTTCCTCTGGAACTAAAACAGTTGTATTTCTATGAAGTAATACTATTGTGTACTACTTTATTTTTATATTTATTATTACTGTTCCTTCATCCAGCGAGGACCCTTGCTGAGTTGCTTATATGTTCAGATTATTAATCTGCAATTGAAAACATACAGTTTGTTTTATATGATCACATTTTCTATCATCTATCCTTATATACAGACATAAATACATAAATTGTTTACATTTATTTATAAGTAAGAGTTTTATAAGAAGGAGAAAGAAATCTAGTTAGAGCTTTCTGCTCAAGAAATACAGCAAGGAGTGGGCGGTATTTCAACAAATTGATACAAACCCAGATTAGAGTCTCTGTGTTCTGATTTGAGTCTGAAACCAGAGCCAACATTGGGATAAGATAGCCTTCTCCTATTCATATTTCAGTCTGTCATTTAAACCATTCCTGGTTTGTAGGGTAAACCCTAGCAACCAGATTGGTCCCTACATTCCAAACTGGAATCTTGCTGAAAAAAAAGATAAATACAAAAAATAAAAAAACTGTTGGACTTTGTTAGATAGTCTTAAAATAGTGCATCATTCTAAAAGTTAATGCAAAGGTGAACCACTCCTTTAATATTAAAAACTGACAACTGTTTTCTATCCGTAGGAAACATAAGCACAATTGCTACTGTATTCAGGAGGTTGTAAGAGGCTTAAGACAACCAGTTGGTGCAATGCATAGTGGAGATGGGTCACAGCGACTATTCATACTGGAGAAGGAAGGCTACATAAAGATTCTTACACCGGAAGGAGATCTGATTAAGGAACCTTTCCTAGATGTACATAAAGTGGTTCAAAGTGGAATCAAGGTAAGATATTTGGAATTTCTTCTAATATTTCATTTATGCATTTTGGTAAACCTTTATTTTGTGTGACATCATACATCAGCAGTAACATGGTAGAAATGGTCAAGTGGGCAACACAGTTTAGGCCAAAGATAGATAATGTGTATTATGATGAGCTGATATTTATTTATTATCTTGATTTGATTTAATTGTTTCGTAAGGTTATTTGTTTAATGTAGGTTTGCGTAAAAGAATGGCCAGTGGCCAGTTCAAGGCCAGTGGGCAGCCACCCCTGGTGACCTCTTTAGCATTCATGGTAAATACATAAGTCAAAAGTGCTAAGGGATAGTGTTATATCATTGCTAGTGATGGGCGAATCTGTCCTGTTTTGCGTTTCGTGGGCGACATTTTTTTTTTTTACCCCACAACATTTTTTTTATAGCCATTGGAGTCTATAGGCATTTATTGCCTCCAACAAAAATAAGTTATATCTTAGTTTGATTTAAGTGCAAGGTACTATTTTATTATAACAGAGAAAAAGAAAATCAACTGTAAAATTATTTGATTTAAATGGAGTCTATGGGAGACAGCATTTTTTTCTGAGCACAGATGTTCCTCAGCAGGTTAGTTCTCCAGACTTTTCCTAGAATAGTCACAGAATTTTGACATTTCGGGAATATTTACTAATCAAGAATAAAGTTTGGAATATATTAGGTCATTGGTATAATTTAGTGGGCAGCTTGCCAATGGATGCCGTTAGCAGCTGCCTTTTTTGGCAGGTAAGCAGTATATTTACATTGTTCTCAAGTTAATATTTATGGTCTTGCCAACTGTTGCAACTTCTATTCCATCTACATGCATCAAAGTGTTCCTATTGTTTAGCGAATAACCTTAAAACATTCAGTATATTTCCAGTAGTCATTAATCTCCAAACTGAAGAGAGACTGGACAGCAATACTTTTAATGTCATGGCAGCTCTATAACCGCTTGGTAACGTATTTTGTGCCATGTATTAAATCTGTCAGCAACCTTCAGCATAAAGATCCATGCAATTTCACTAGTTTGTTTATAATCTCTTGCCAGGTCTTTTGGTTTGGCTACAGCTGTGGCTGTGTCATTCCTAGTGGGCAATCTTCGGCTGCAGAAAACACAACCATATAATAATAGTAAAGCTTAGCAGTAAATGGCATGGTGAAATGGGAGGTTAATGAGAATTACTGAAAAATACTAATTGTTGTTTTTTCTGATATGCATGTGACATCATTACAGCTTAGAGGGTTGGTAGTTGTTCTTTGAAACAGCTGAATGGGTAGCTATGTACTTGACAAACTGTAAGGGTCTTTTACAAACTTTGAAGAATAGCTGCAGGTCTTTGTGCTCCAAAATGGAGCAGAAAGACCTGTCTCTATCCAGTGAAAAGAGTGCCACCTGTGTTCAGCTGCGCTATATGCATGAGAAGTCCATATCCATCCATTAACGTGTATGTCATTTAGACATGCAAGATAGGAAGGGCCGATGGGCACAGGCCGCAGAGGAGACATGTACTTAACACCTTTGCTGTGATACTGTGCTCTGCTCCCTGAGTGTTGCAGAGCCCCATCCAAAATGAATGATCATTAAAGGAGAAGGCAAGGTTAACTAATAAATATGCTCCATTATATAGTCCACTGCCAAACCGCATAGCTCCCAAGTACAATAGTTACTTACCACTGCCTAATAATGCAGAGATTAGCAGCATTTATCTTGCAAGTGTCATTTGTCAAAGACATCAAGTTGACAGAACTTCCAATCTCTGCATTTTGTGTCACTTATACAGAACATAAGCATCTTTTTATTTATTGAACAATATTGGGAAGGGCCATGGTAGAAATATAATGTTTCAGTTTTCATAAAATAAAATTCTGTAGGGCACTGGAATCAATGTTACTGTCTTCTGTAATGAGCAGGCGCAGACCTGTGGCTTGGAGTACTGCTCATGTTCCTTGCCCAAAGCAGTGGGGGCAGCTAGAACTTGAAGCTATTACACCACCAATCTGTCTTCTATTTTACACAGAATAGTATAGGGGTCCACAATCTTTGTTTACCTATGAGCCACACTCAAATTTGTGTTTTATGGAATATACATACTTGCAAAATGTATTTCTTTGTATTATGCATTTCTGAAGAAGGTGTGTGTCAGCTGCAGAATTTGTTGTGATTCTAGCCAACTGTGCATCTGAGATGATCAGTCACTTTACAACTCCTAGTCCTTAGCAATATACAGACTATTGGAATGAGCCTTCTTTGGCAGGATTGTTGCAACAGGTTATCTTTCTAGACTGTACTGAATTCCTTATATTCATGACAGGGGAGAAGGCTGACATTTTAATATGGGGAGACCAACAAACAGAAAGTTATTCTTCTGAAAATGTTTAACTATATATACATATATATGATATGGAGGCTCAAAATCTTTATTATAATTCTCCACCTATGATACAGGCTATAATAAATGATTAGAACTATTTTGAAAAGTAAGTGCTAATGTTAATCTTAGGCGCTCCAGAAAATATGGGTATGGTCACAAATTCAGTGATGTTACTATGAATCCTGGACCTTATTATCAAGTACATGTGAATAGCTATGAGAACACATTCCTACTCTTCATGATACTGAATCTTTGCTGTGATAAACAGCAGCATCACTGGAGGACACTGGAATACAAAGAGAAAATGCTCTATTCATACTATATAAAAGCTCATATTGCAATCACATCCAACTCTCAGTGGTTTTTTTGTGGAAGTCTTAATGACTATGGCAAGAGCAGGCGCACAGAATGGTTAAGAGGCCAGAAATTGGAAGGGGGAAAAAGGAAGCCTTTTCACCTAGTAGCCAAGATTGCCAGATGAACAAAACATGTTCCCTTCTGCTGATGCTGGTCCCATTGTCTTGGATTTCAGGATCTGGGAAAGGAGATAATAGTTCATTGGTTTACATACACATGTGTATATTTCAATGTTCTCTGTTTCCTTGCGAGGAATCCCAAGGAGCCAATTAACCTAACGTGTTCCTAAACAATTCTCTGTTTGGAAAGAATAATTTTCAGTGTGGGTGTTCGCTGAAATTGTATGCCTCATACCCTGTTATTACTGAAATGTGTGCAGCGCTCTCAAGAGTGCCAGCGTCTTTTCTTATGGACTGTATAGATTATAGCTGTATCCCACACACAGTGCAAGATAATCCCTGTTTTGATTTTGTTAGGCATACAAATCCTTTTTGAACGTTTAGTAATTTAAAAAATGTAGAAATCCCATCTGTATCTTGAACTTCGACGCGTAAACATAAATTGCTTAATTTCAGTGTTTTAATTAGTGATTTATTTGGCTGAAACAGTAGTGTGGCATGTTTAAAGAATTTAGAAAAAAAGCTCTACACTGAATTTGGTCTCTGTAATACCATACTAAAAGTGTTTTACTTACTGAACGGCTTGTCTACTTAAACACAATAAATACAGTCTCATGCTAATTGCATTTGCAAAAGCCTTGCTTATCACTGAGAAGATTTGTTGTTCTTGGCAGTTGGCTATATTTCAAGACTTGAAGGACTTTGAAGACTGGAATAATATATAAATGATACATTTAATTAACCCATAACATAAGAGCAGGTCAGTTTACTGTAATATCCCACTCATTTATATGATAACTGAACATATGAAAAGGAGCAGCAATGAAACACAAATGCTGTATTAAACATCCATCAAACATCCAACATAAAACTAGCAAACAAGAAAAGCTCAGTTGCCTGGATAAACAGCCCCAAGCAACGCCATCATTTAATTACAAGTGGATATACAGTATATACAGATTTAGTAAAGTCATCAATACCTTACCAAAAAAGTTGTTATACAAAGGACAAATTCAGTAGGAGTTTTTATGATTATTTACTTTGGCTCTGTAAATTGTATTATTAATAAACTTGTAAATGTTTTTCAAGAACCATAGAGTGCATTACTTTATCCTGTTGATATATGCTTGTATAAAATGAAAGGAGTGAATCATTATTATATATTATTTATTATGCTGAATAGCCAGGAATGGATAAGAGCTAACTTACTAGCACAGGTTTCTGAAACTGCACAAACACTGTGGCCAATAGCAACCATTCAGCAGAGGCTAGTTCTGATAAAAATACTACCTGTCTGAATGCATAATTGTGAAGGCAACATTTGGTAGAAGATGTATAATGATGTTGGGCTGTTTTTCATGGTTGGAACTGGCTTTACTGAAAGAAAACTTTAATGCTTTGAAATGAAATCCTTGACAACTTTGTGCTTCCTGCTTGTGGCAACAGTTTGGGGAAGGTTTTTTCCAGGTTCTGCAAAATAATGTCCCATGCGCAAGATAAGGTCTGTACAGAGAGAGGGGAAGAACAGAGATAGGAGTGCAAGACTGGCCTTCACAGAACTCTGACCTCAAATCCATTGGGATGAATTGTAAAACTAACTGCCAAACAATCACGTGACACAGAAGGGATGCTGAGAGTTGGGGTGAGGACTGTGTCAATAAGCCGATCTACTCCTTGCCCCGCGGGGATTTTTAAACTACCCCATCAACATCTGCCCGATTTTCAGCCAGATAATGGTTGGATATGACTGGCAGGGGGCTCCACACATGGGCCAATATTAATTGGAATTTGTTTACATATTTTGGATGTTTGCTGTTGCTTACTTTTACAATTGAAGGTATGTTTTGCTAGAGGAAATCCATTGTTTATTGCTTTAGTCTAAGGGTTTACATTTCCAATAGCATGCCAGCCTATTTTTAGAGTTCTTTTTTAACTTGAGTTATTTACAGTGTCCATTTTTCTTATTGTTCTCATTTGTTTTTAAATGTATACATAATTAGATTACATTGTTACATATGTCATTAGTTTGCATAACTTGGTCACCTGGTGTATTTTTAATTTCTTGCCTGCCCCTGAGTCTGTGTTTATTCAGTTGTAATCAGCCTATGATTTAGTTTAGCTTTTACTATTTTGGTGGTTGTGGTTTGCTCCAATATTTGTAGTATTGTGTCACTGAAGTGTTTATGTCCCTTGCCACAGGTGTTGTTGCATCCATATACACACTCTTTACAAGTACATTAGAGGGGATTATAGACAGATAGGGGATGTACTATTTTCCCATAAAAAGGATCAGGGCACCAGAGGCCCCCCTTTAGAGGAATGGAACTTCCATTTGAAGCAGCGCAGGTGGTTTTCACGGTGAGGGCAGTGAGGCTGGGGAATGCCCTTCCTAGTGATCTTGTGATGTCAGATTCTGTTAAAGGACATGTCAACCCCAAAAATAATTTTTTTCTAATAAAAGAAAAATTATTTCTAAGCAACGGCTCTGGCGTTTTAAACAATGTAACACAAGCAGCACATTTTACAGACCTGACTTACTGGAGGAGCCTGGCACTTGCAACATTGTTTAAGAAGTAACAACTAGGAGTTCAGCAAATGCTGCTTTCTATAGCAGTTACATTTACAAATACCTTTTAAAGCACTAATAATTTTTAATAAACTCATATTGGAAAGTTGCTTATAATTATGTTTGTTTTCTTTTATTTGGCAAATAATTATATTTGGGGTTGACATGTCCTTTAATGTCCTAAGAGGGGCTTGGATGATTTATAGTATCCAAGGCTATTGTGATACTGAAATCTACAGTTAGTACTGATGTTGGTATATATAGTTTATGTTTGTGAGTGTATAGATAGGTCAGTATAAGTTTGTGTGTGTGCTGGGTTCACTTGGAAGGGTTGAACTTGATGGATTATTTCATCTTATTTCAGCCCAACTATGTAACTATATATATAGTATCCAGTTGAATGAGCAACATCAAATGGGTTGGTGAGCAATGTGTTGCTTGTGAGCCACTGATTGGAGACCACTGCTGTAGAGGAAAGCTAATTTTTGGTGTGGAAAAGCTCCATATTTATTACTTTTCACAGGAGTGGCTGCAGCTTTGTAGCAGCGTGTAAAGCAAAACATCTTTGTGGTAGTAAAGGTACAGATGAACAATAACCATTCTACATTATTCAGTTGTTTCCAAACTATGGCTGTCAGGTATGCTGCCAGTTGCAGTTATTCCAGTAAGAGCTGTAGGTCTGTAGGCTGCATTAAAAATAATGGGGCCCAGCAGAGGCTATTTTGCTCTTCCATTGAGGGGCATGTATTTTATCCCTTGCAACTGCCACCTATGCAACGATGCTTTGTGCATGCAGTGGTTGGATAGTTTAGGGCTGTCTTTAATATAGATCTGGCACTGGCCACCATTAAGGACTCTTTGTGACTTTCATGTTGGGGACATATTTAGAGTGTGCTGCAGTTGTAAGTAAAGTTGAAGCCTCATCTGTCCACCCTTAGTTCTAGCCCTGCTGCTTGGACTGTACATTCAACGCTTATATATCCATGATGAAATAAGAATGATGAATAAAGAATGAAGAAAAGAAAACAACAGCATGGAAACACAGGGACGGAGACAGACTACATCTTAAACTAGAAAGGGAACAAACTTCATGTTGGTTTGAAAACGTGAAGTCACTGAATAAAATATGATCTGTGGTAGGCTCCACCCAATTTTTCTAACCTTGGACCATGTTATATAGTAAAAACCACTGTGCAAAGTTTGGGGACCCGGGTTTTAATAGTGTCTGAATGGCAGCAATATAAATTTCCCCACTGAAAGTCAACGAGTGACATCTGATTGGCAGTTGGTGGCTCCACACCCTTTTTCTAAGCTGAAACTGCAGTTCTCAGTGATTCATCTGCAAAGTTTAGGGACCCTATGATTAATAGTTAAAGAACAGCAGCAGTTTAAATTTAAACCAATAAAAGTCAATGGGTGAATTGTGATTGGTGGTTGGTGGGTGTGCCCACTTTTTCTAACCCTGAGCTGAAGTCACCCAGTGACAAACAGTGGGCACCATGGCATAAATAGTGTGAGAATGACAGCATTTTAAATTTAAACCAATGAAATTCAATGGATGAAATCTGATTGGTTGTTAGTGGCCCAACCCACTTTCCCTATTTTTGAACTGCACTTCCCCAGTGACCAGCTCTACAAAGTTTGGGGACTCAGGCGTAAAAATTGTGGGACTGACAGCATTTTAAATTTCACCATTGAAAGTAAATAGGTGGCAATAGGTGTCATTGGCTGTTGGTGGCTCTGCCCACTTTTCCTAACTTTGAACCATAAATATCCAGTGACTAACTTTTTAACCCTGGAATTAATATGAAAATTAAATTTAATGGGTGGAAACAGATTGGCTGTTGGTGGCTCCACCCACTTTTCCTAACTGCAGTCCCCCCTGGTGACAAACTATGAAAAGTTTGGGGACACTGGCATTAAACGTGTGAGAATGGCAGCAGTTAAAATTTCCCCACTGAAATCAATTAAAGAAATTAGATTGGCTGTTTGTGGCTCTGCCCACTTTTTCTATTCTTGAATACATAGTCAACCAGTGACTGACTGCAAAGTTTGGGAACCCTGGCATAAATAATGTGAGAATGGCAGCATTTTAAATTTAAACTAACAAAATTTAATAGATGAAATCTGATTGGCTGATGGTGGCTCCACCCACTTCTTTTCTAACCTTGAACCGCACTTACATGGTGACTAGCTCTGCAAAGTTTGGGGACCTTAGTACAGGTATAGGACCTGTTATCCAGAATGCTCGGGACCAAGGGTATTCCGGATAAGGGGTCTTTCCGTAATTTGGATCTCCATACCTTAAGTCTACAAAAAATCAATAAAACATTAATTAAACCCAATAGGATTGTTTTGGATCCAATAAGGATTATTTATATCTTAGTTGGGATCAATTACAAGGTACTGTTTTATTACTACAGAGAAAAAGGAAATCAGTTTTAAAATTCTGAATTATTTGATTAAAATGGAGTCTATGGGAGACAGGCTTTCCGTAATTCGGAGCTTTCTGGATAATGGGTTTCCGGATAAGGGATCCGATACCTGTATTAATATTTAAAGAATGGCAGCAGTTTAAATTTAAACCAATAAAGTCTATAGGTGAAATCTGATTGGCTTTTGTTCCGCCCACTTTTCTAAACTTGGGATGTAGTCACCCAGTGACAAACTGTGCAAAGTTTGGGAACCCTGGTGTTAATGCGGTGAGAATGGCAGCAGGTCAAAGTCAGTGGCAAAATTGGGGCAGGATTGCTTAGAAAAGCCCAACAACCTGCTCCGTTATAGGACGAAGAAGTGTGGAGAGTTTGGGCATTGTACCCCTAAAACTGTGTTTAGAAAATGGGGGTGCTAAGAAGAAGAAGAAAAAGAATCGGAAGAAGTCAAAGAACAGAATGTTGGGTTTTTCAACCCAACATAATAACAGGTGGATAAGAAGAGGGGAGTGAAGGAAAGGGCAAAAAAACCCCACACAAACACCCATCATTCATTGCCAGCATTTCACTAGAGAATATATAAATGTATATATTGCTAAGATAGTTATGGACAGTTTACACACAAGAATAGGGTCGTTAAAGCCCTTAACCCCTTCAGATTACAACATTTTTGCAGGCAGCTGCAAATGTAAAATGAAGCAAATATGCAGAGCATGTCACATCCTGGCTATAACGATTTGTGCATATAAGAAGGTTATGAGCTTTCACTAATGATCCATTTGATTTAGAACATATGTTCTTAGAGTTAATCTGAAGTTGGGGAGCTGGAAAATTAATAAGTTATGTTACAGACACCTAATAATGCTTGTTAGGTGATGCAAATAAGTGTTGTAACATGAGATTGTGTTTTTCATTTCTAAGCAGAGTCATCATCAGAAGTAGGGTTGGTTTGATTAATTAAAAACAAAATACAGTGCGTAATGTGCTTTTTTCTCTTGGTGAGAGTTCTGGAGACCTGATGCATGTAACATGATATTTACATAGCACACTTCTGGTTGAATTTGAATAACGTAAATAGAGACACAGCACGGTGTCATTTAACGGATGAGAATTGCATATTTTGACAGTATCCACAGCTTGTACAACTATAAGATATACAGGTCTTTAGACTGGAGGAGTTGTTTACAGCACTAACATGGCAAATAAGGTCACTCAGCTGTGACACTAGCTTGTTGACACCTGTTGGAGAGCTGGGACTCTGGCTTCAGAATGTGGGCACTGAACGGGCCTTGAACAGAAGGCCCCTTGAACATCCCAGCAGGCTCATAGTAATTGGTTACCTTGCAGAATATGTTTGTTCTGTGTTTAACTGAGTCCCTCATGGAGAGATCTGTATTTTGCATGCAACTGGCAATTGTTAGATACAAGATCACAGAGTCACATTGTTGGGCCTATATTCAATAATTAACACTAGTTATAATAATAAACACAAGTTTGACAGTAGCCCAATGAGTAATAAGCATAAAAACATCAATTTAGACATTAACTTATTAAGAAATACATGGCGACCTGCTGTACTTCCAGAGAGTGCAGTCCACTAGATTGTGAGTTCTTTATTTATGATTCCCAAAAAACTGGTTTCACAATAGTAACTATGGCTTAAGAAGACACAAGAAAGCGCCAGAAGAATGTAACCTTTGTGGAACTTGAATAGTTTCTGCACTTTTTGTATCATAATTAGTCTTGATTGATTTGCACTATAACGAAAACTGAAATATGACATCTGTTACAAAGTTTTGTGTTTCCCTAAAGTGATGTTGCAGCAGATGTACTAACAGCCCTTAAACTGCAGTTACATTAAGGTCACAATTATGTTTTTTTGCAGCCTCTCACACAAAGGTGCCAGTTTTAATATATCATGTACATTATTTCTATATTTGTATAATGCTATTTTGTATGGTAATGCAAGTGAAGGGATAGCTACACTGTATATATTGCAGACAACACTGCTGACCAAGATTTTGTCCAGCATAGTTACACATAGTAGGACAAAGAAATGGAGGAGAGAGAGCTACATAAATGTAAATGCTTCTTCCACATAAATAAACCTAATGGGGCCTACTTATCACATCAAAGAGTTGATCCAGAGCATATGCTTATTTTCCCCAATCTCTCTACTTGTTGCAGTCATGTATAGTCCCCCTGGTCCTCCTTCTACTTTACTGGATCACTTTGCTGCTTGGCTTCCACACTTTCTCTCCTGCGATACACCAGCTCTCATTATAGATGACTCCAACATACCCATTGACAGCTCTGCTACCTCTAAACTCCTCTCACTAACAATTTTATTAGGTGTCTCTCAGTGGACTGACTCACCTACTCACAATAAGGTTCATACTCACTTATAATCATACTTATATTCTGCCACTCCTGCCACCCTTCAAACCCTACTAACTCTCCCTTCTCCCTATCTCACCATGATTTACTCTCCTTTCAGATAACACATTCAACATCTCTCTCCACCACACATACAGAGATTTGAATGCATTTCACCCCAAATCAAGAGCAGCAGCTGTATCTGGCATCTTCTCTCTTAAGGGCTCTGGCACACGGGGAGATTAGTCGCCCCCGCGACAAATCTCCCTTGTCACGGGCGACTAATCTCCCCGGATTGCCATCCCACCGGGGAAAATGTAAGTCAGGTAGGTTCCCTGTCTTCTCTGCCATAGAGGGTTCCGGGGCTCCAAAAGGGTGTCAGTGAAGACCAGGGTTGACAGGGGCTCTCCTGTTACACTAAAGAGTATACTCTCCAGCTGTCTCTCAGGATTCCTTGCTTAACTGACCATTACATCAGGTTTCATCACAGTCATTAAGATCACCTTTCAGTCGCACAAAAGACCGTTCAATCGGCCACTAACGTTCAGGGCTAAAACGGCAGATAAGGAGGTAGAAACAATAGGATTTCTACCTCCTTCTGCCGATTCAGCCCTGAAGGCAGATTTTGCTCAGGTGCCTTCTATGGCGCCCGATCAAAATCTTTTAACCTGCCCAATCGGCGAGTCGACCAATATCAGCTGCCTCCTGCGATATCGATCGACTCGCCGACTTTCCATACACGCACCGAATATCGAACGAGGTTTCGTACAATATTATCGGTGCGTGTATGGCCAGCTTTAGACATAACTAAACACTTATCAGGTCTCTTATTATTTCCAACACATTGCCTTTCACAACTCCAGTCTGTTCTAAATGTTGCTGCTAGACTCATTCATCTATCTCAACAGTCCATATCAGCTGCTCCCCTATGCATATCTCTTCACTGGTTTCCCAGTTTCCTCTAGGATCAAATCAGCCTTAACATTGAAGCCCCTCCCTATATTTCTGCTCTGATCTCAAAATACAATCCTTCACACAACCTACGCTCTGCTACTGACCTTTGCCTTTCTTCTCCTCTCATCGCTTCGTCCCATTCCTGACTGCAAGACTTCTCTTCTGACTGCCTCTGGAACTCTCTGCCTTGAGCCATCAGACTCTTACCTTTGTTCCAAACTTTCAAACGCTTCCTAAAGACATCCCTGTTTGGGGAAGCATAGTCATGGTATGTTGATTAGACATTTCTGTATCATAAATCCTGTTTCTATATTCCTTATGTTTCAAATGTACCCTTACTCTTTAGATTGTAAGCTCTGATCCAGTTCTTACATATAAATCAATGTAAAGCATTGCATAATTTGTTGGTGCTGTATAAATAAGTGATGATAATGATGAGGTATAAACCTGGGGATCTTAGAAAACATTTATAAAGTGCCCTTTAAAACATACAATGGATAAAGTCTGAGATTGTTAAGGAAAGCCAAACAAGGAAGTTTTAAGTGTTATAAGCTGTGTGAGTGGGTACCACATGCTCAAAGTTGCCCTGTTGACTTGTACGTCAATTGCCTGCAAGTAACACTTGGAAAATGCAGAACTCAGTGTTGGAGTAACAACTTACCTGTCTAGCACATGCAGTGTTGCTTGCCAGCAAACAGTTATAAGTGAATTGGTTGTGATTTTGAACATTTTGTCCTTCACAGTTAAGGTACTCATCACTGTACAGACTGGAATGTGTGTAGATGTTATTTGTGGGATATGTATATGTAGTGCATTTGTACCAAGAGGGTGATTCACAAAAGTGGAGTTAGCTTGAATGCGGAGTTAAAATGTTTGTTGGTTGTGTGTATGATATATGGCCTGGGGGTTAGGGTCCACATTCAATGGGTCATTCGTTTGAGTAATCAATGGCCTCGGCTCCCAAATTGTTACAGCCTTGTGTTGCTGCAACCCGTCAGTACTTATTAAATAAACAATAACATATTTTATTACATTAGAACCACCATTTTATGTTTTTTATGAGACCAGGTAAAAATATTGTAGCATCCATGAAAATGTAAAATCAGGGAAATGCATTATGAATTATGACATAATAATATATATATAATTATTTTGGTGGGACCACAGAAAAATGGTACAAAACCAGGGGATTTAAAATTGATGTTTCAATGTATATTCTGTTTGTGCCTTTGAAATATTGAAATAAATGTACAAATGTATTTATTGGCAGGTACTGCCTTGTTTCTATGTTTGTAATCCATGGTATGTACTTTAAAAAGTCATGTATGATAATTTTCTGCTATTTCTGGCAGTCCAGTCGGTCCTATCATGAGAGTCAGTGTAAAGTATAAGGGACACACATGCCGATAAGTTTATTCCAAATCTATACAAATAAAACAGAACATTGCCCTTAGCATTTGCATAGTCCTTTAATAAGGCACTATACAGCAAAGTCATTGAAAGATTCCCATGGTACACTGCCCATTAACATGAAATTAAATACTGAAATGGAATCACAGGACAGTGTTCTGCTATAAGCACTGTAAAATTGATAGTTGTCAATAAGATTCTAAGTGCCAGACATCCCTGACCTACCTTAACAATTGTTAAACAATATAGGAGTCAATTATGACTACAAGTTCTGTTGGGGTGGTGCATATTTCCCCTGAAAATTCCCATTCGGAAAGGGAGCGGTGCTATATAATTCCAAAAAAATTAAGCCTTAAGTGGTTTAAGAGCATTATTCGAACCTGAACCATTTGTTGAAATCTCTAACCAATTAACGACCATGATGACATTTTTATTGTGCAGCTCAAATAATTGATACGTTTACTAGAGGAACTGGAGGAGACAGGTTTAACCCACTGGGCAGCCATGGGGTGAATAAACACATAATAACTGTTACAATCAGTAGTGATTTGTTATGAAATATTTGCAATTAGAGCAAGTCTTATAGATATTTAACCCATTGCTAGTTTATAGATCCTCTACAGCGATGGCAAGATAAACATCATGCTGGTGTCTGCAAATAATCTGCATGTCCAGTACTATCTCACTGGACACACTGGCATCCTAAAAATTAGATTTTTTTTTAATGAAGATGCACTATATTGTATTATGGCATATATTTATAGGTGATACTGCAATGGTTTTTTTAAAAATGTTTATCAGCAGATAATTCATATACAGGGTTTGATGGATGTAAATAGATGGCAGCAGTAACACAACCAGGCCACACCCATTATCCAGGGCATATTCCATTTTGCTCCTACCCTAAGAAAAGAAGACTTTAGAAATCTAAATATGATTGCTTTCAGGCTGATGACCAGTAAATGCTACACACTAATTTTTCAGTTTCAATTTACCCCACATTTGTGAGCACCCCACAAACGTTAATTAGATTACTTTTTTGAAGTGACAGAGTCATGAATTATTGAAGAGTAAGGTCATGGCAATTTAGAGACTTTGGCTTTACCAACTGGAGAAAATACATTATCTGCCAGTTATTTCCTATATGTCATAGTTTTTGTTCTGAGACTGCAGCCAAGGTAATATGCTCCACTCTACCAAAAAAACAGTCCCAGACTCAAGAGGCAGACAGGAGCAGTAAATAACCCTTCAAACTGAGAACTTTAACCCTTTAAAATCACAGATATATGCAGTTATAATAATAAACAGATACAGGCAGTCACCTGCCCTGGCCTATAACTCCCAGAACTCCCTACATACTTTAAGGAGGACCATAACTTTTTAATAAAAGGCATCAGATGGTTTATGTCCTTATAAGTGACCTAGCAAAGTATATTTTCAAAATGTCATATACATGTTAGTAAATATTGACCTTTTACATCATTAATTTTAGACCATCATTTTGTAATGGTCTGTGTGTTACTCAATGAGCACCCGCAAATAATGCAGACTTTACCTGTATGGGAATTTGGTCCATTTATTGCATAATGTTGCATATTGTGTATGTTTGCCCTTGGTTTGTGTGTAAGCGCAGTGACTAATGCCAGCTGGAGAGACTGACTTTTGTACCTAAAAGTCGTTTAGTATGTGATTATTCAATGGCACAAATTATTAGAATCATGTATTTTACATGAAAAACTTCATATGAAACAGTGTTTCACATATGGGCTCTTTTATGTGATTTATTTTATGGAGACCTGCAGTGTACACGGGTAAAGGATGCTGTGATATGCGGCTTTCCATCTGGCCTGCTCCTGCCAGCATCCTTAGTCATTAAAGTTGGCACCTGTTGGTCACAGCATCACATGGAGCAGCTATAAATGAAATCTAAGGCATGAAAACTAAACAAGTTGTTCTTTATAACTAGAAAACATTAAATTAACTTTCACCTGTTTATATTAATGTGTCTGGGCAGCTGCAATACCTGCTGGAAATCAGGACAGAGAATATTTAATTTTTTGTTTGAATAACTTGATTTTTAGTACCAGCATTCCTTCAAACGTTACCAGTCAGTGCCCTAGTTATGCTAATTTCCTTATGGCCTCATTGTCTTATAGTTCCACGTGTCAACAGGAGCATTGTCCCTAGCTGCACAATTCCAATTTAGGATTTTATAGCCGATCAGGTGAATGGTTTAATATGAGGTGTGTAATACCTGTAAAGTTTTAATCTCTGTCACAGCTGTGTCAATTAATATTGTTTCTTGCTAATTAAGTGCTAGGTACTGGCTAAAAAACACGCTTTCCACACATCATTATTAAAATTCAGACATCTGTTTTGCCACATTCCCTCGGCCTGTTCAGTTTTGAACCCTGACCTGCAGAGGGCAAAGGTCACTGGCCTCCGGAAGGTGAAGCAATATGGCTATCATGCTCATCAGTCCTGTTTGCCATTACACAGGGGCTAAATTGTGTTCTCTAAATGGCCTAAAACTATTAATCACACTAATTTATTTAACCCCTAAAGTGCTAAAAAGCCTTAAGCACCAGTTTTGCTCACTACTGCTGTTCTTGTTCTGCATTACATAAAGATATCTGACACATAGGAAGAAAGATAATAGCTCTTTAGCAGTATGGTGCATAGTGTGGTAAATAGCACAGCATATGGGATCCTTTATAATAAAAGCCAAGTGTAAAACATAAATCAGCCTAGTCATTTCCCACAATGCACTATAATTATCTCAGAATTACAGCATTATTGCACCCACCTCCAATTTATTCTAGGACATGGCCCAGTTTGTAAATGGCACATAAGCTGCAAATGCATCATTATAGTCAATATGTAGATTTTCTTTTTAGTATCCTTCAATGGCTCTTGTATCTGCAGACACACAAAAAAGGGTGCAGGAGACAGCAGCAGCCTCCAGTTTAAGGAGGCATCTTCTCAGCACCAGGATAGCACCAGGTCTTAATTCCAAGACTATTATCACCTATTTTGCCCCACAGCATGAACATCTGTCACCAGAACTGACATACTGCTGATGTGGCTGCTCCTGTATGAGTTCTATTTACAGTTTACATAGAATCATGGGACGGAGTAGATAATAGCCCCTAATTGCACAATTTATACCAAAATGGTAATTATGCCAGTTTAAATAAACTTACTCCCACATAAAGTCACCATCATAACCCCTCACGGATTTCCAACATCCCATATCTAATGGAATCCTCACAAAATGATAAGGCCCTTTGATAACATACTGTACGTACATCTTTTATCACTGTAGAGTGCACAGCTACCACTGTACTGCAGCAGTTTGCTTTGCTGGTCAAGCCCAGTTACAAAAATAAAAGTTAACATTGGTTGCTATGGGCTACAAGCTAGCAACACACAGACGTGTAATGTGCAACCAGTCTGCTCAACATCAGTCCATTTTGATTACACATATGAGTGGCCAGAATAAGTAAACTACCCAATGCGGGCTGTAAACATTCTATAATGCAGGGTCTGGGTAGCGATATCAACCTTCTGTTAGCCAAATCCAGGTGATATTTTTTAGCCATGCCATTGCCTGACCATGTCTTGTTTCTCCTCAAGTAAGCCCCTTGTGCCACCCCCTGCTGGTGTATAATTATGGGTGACTCCCATAAAATAGATTGGGTCCCCAGCTTTTCTGTACTGTAGACATACAAGTATTTGTAACCCTCTTAGTGCTTTTGTAACTGTGGGTATATTATGGGGTAAATTGGTCACTTTCACATTATGGAAATGGCCCAGCTCTTCTGTTTGTTTAATCATGAGATGTGCAGTGCACAAAAATTTCTGTGTATAATTTAAAGAAGAGTTGGCTTCCCAAGCCTGACAGTCTTCAGCAGGCACAAGCTATGTTTAGGCACAATGATACATAGACTAAACCTTGCTTTCGCTGTTTAAATAAATTGAATGAACATTTTAATGCAGACCGTTGGTACAAAGTTGGCAGAAGAAAGCCTGCACTCAGGTGTGCCAGTGATTTACTGACACAAAATGCTCTTTATAGGTGAGCTAACTGGATTTGCCTCAATAAGCTGGGTTTTATTTTTTGCATCACCATGATGGTGTTCACATTTACCTTGCATCACTTATTCTTACACCGTTTATTTGTTACTCAGCTTGGAAAAATGGTGTGTGTATGACACTGATAATGATCTACTGAAGGGTTTCACTTAGTCTGTTAATGGGTGAGAAACTAATGATATAACACAGGAACAGGCTTTACAGAAAGACTGATGTTATGCAGATATGATTTAAAGGAGATTGATGACCTTTAAATTAACTTTAAGTATGATGTTGAAAGTGCTATTCTGAGACAATATGCAATCATATTCTATTATTTTATTTTTTTTTAATTATTTCGCTTTTTGTTCAGCCGCTCTCCAGTTTGAAATTTCGGCAGCAATCTGGTTGCTAGGGTCCAATTTAACCTAGCCTTCAGGCAGTGGTTTGAAAGAAATACAGAATATGAATAGAGGAGCGTCTAAATAGAAAGATAAGTAATAAAAAGTAACAATAAAATTGTAGCCTCAGAGCAATAATTTGGCTGCTAGGGTCAGAGACCCCCATTTGATGATGAAAAGAGCCAGAAAAGGAAGACCAATTGAAAAGTTGCTAAGAATACTCCATTACATAACATAATAAAAGTTAACCTAAAGGTGAACCACCTCTATAATAACATGACTTAGATTATTATCTCTTACAGACAGGGTCCTCCTTTCTCATGTGTATCTTTACACTTCAAACGATGCTAAACACATCTAAATGCACATACAATATATGGATTTTTTAAGTAATTAAGTACATTTTTGTGAATTCAGTATTTATTTTAACATGTCAAATGCATTAGAATTCAGCATGTTGCTTTAAAAAAATGCAATATGATGCAACTATGCTAAAACGTAAATCTCATGGCTAGAAAGATTAAGTTTTGTTTACCCCTGTTTCCTGTTAGCTATTTAGCTGGGTGCCGATCTTAGCCTTCCATGTTGTCAGTGTCGGGGGGCAGTCGAATGAACAGTGATACAACTATTTTATGACCTTTGAGTGTATAATTTGCTTCACACAGGAGATTGTACATCGGGCATACAGACAGAATGCTGAATATTTTTGGTGGGGCTCTAGTAGATATTAAAATGATGGCAGTATTATTCCACTCACAATGCAAATGGAGCTTATGTTAAAAAAAAAAAAAAAAGCATATGGCGAGCATTTTAAGCATGATGAGTGAAAGTTTTCTCCCACACACTCACAATGAAAACATGGGAGTTTATAGTTGGCATTCCCACTGATGTGTATAATTTGCAAGTGAAATTTATACATGTTGAACAACATTTGGAGGCACCTGTCACATAAATATAACACAGGGAGGACACAACTTGTGAGGTATAAAACTTTTTTTACAATGCACAGACATGTTTGACATCTTGTGTTATAAGTCACTTACATTGTTATTACTTAACTGTTCATCTTAAAACTGGCAGTTAGATTAAAATCATTCTGTTGCAGTGTTGGTTTTTTAATGTTATAATAAAAATAGATACTGGACACTGTAGCTCTGTTTCCCAGTAGTCTGATTTTACACAGCTTTTTACACTGTTTTTTTTTCCAAATTTTGTTTTACACAGCATGTGTAACAACTTAACATGTCACTGCCTTTGCCCATAGCTGTCAAACCAACCTGCGGCTCGTCAAGTCAGACCTTATTCTATACCACATAACTCTCATGATGTTTTTACCACCTTTCGTTTGCCATGAAAGAAATAACCACACTTACCAGCTGGGTGGAACTGAAAGGCTGCAAACAGCCTGTACATCCATGCCAGGGACCCTGTGCCCAACAAGCTACCAGTTGAAGATAATTCCTTAATGATTGGTATCCTACCACCTGCCAATAATTGCAACCAGCTGTGGATCCAACCACTTGTCCCCTTATGCCCACCAAGTTCTAAGAATGCCCTATCAGTTTCCAGATGAATCTGTCAAGGTTAATGTCGGATAAATGAACACCATGGCAAATTCACCATCCTTTAGTCACTAATTGTATTCCTTCATGCCTGATCATAAAACCACCTGCCTTTCAGACAAAAACCTTTAGGTTAACTTTTAGAATGTTATAGAGACTCATATTAGCAACCTTTTAGCTGGTCTCTATGTAAACGTTTTATTTTTAATCTCTAAAAAAAATCTGTAATCTCTAACATTACCCTTTACCGTTCCCAGAATGACATACCTTTCTCCCTGCATCCAGATTTATTTTGCTTCTCCATTACAAGCAGCTGAACTGGATCTCTTTTACTTACTTCCTTGTCTAGTGTGAAGCCTTTCCCCCTTTTGCTTTCAGAGCCCTCCTTCCCTCTCTGAATATAATGACCTCAAAGAGGGGCCTATTGCGCATTTCAGATTTTTCTGATTCCTAATTTTAATTGGAAAAGTGAGCATGCCCAGTAGGCACCTCATAGTCGGAGAGAGAAGGAGTGCTTAGAAGCAAAAGGGGACAGAGCTTCACAGTAGACAAGGAAGTAAGTAAAAGAGATACAGTTCAGCTGCTTGCAATAGAGAAATGAAATAAATCTGCATGCAGGGAGAAAAGTATGTTATTCTGGGGGCTGTTTAGGGTACAAAAACTTCCAAAATGCTTCATTTTTTTATTAACTTTAACTTTATTTTTATTAACGTAATTTACAAATGCAAGTGCAGTGTGTAAAGCTATGTTTTTTACCTACAATTTAACTTTTTCCCTTCACAATTCCTCCATAATTGCAACTGTAAGGTGGCACCGTGGTTCCTCTGCACCAATAAGCACACTTGCACATAATTTTTGTAACAAAGGAGCACCCAGTGCAACTATAAGGAAGTGCAAGGAGGCTAAGCTGGAAGTTATGTGTGGCTTTGTGAAGCAATAATATTTTAAAGCATCACGCAGACATTGCAGTAACCTTGCTTTACTCAGCAAGAAAACTTGCTCGAATAACCATAAGTCTGTTAATTCATCAGCAACATAATGTACCTATAAAATCATGCCTTTACTTTCATACTTAAATATTCACTTATTAGATATATACATTGCCATCATTTTAAATATAAGCCCCTTCATCACTTGTAGCCTTAAATACTATTTATTTTTGTTCATGCTTTTCCCATTTGAAATGCTAACGTTTTTGGAACAATTTCTGGAGATTCCAGTAGCCCTGGCTTGGAAGGATGACATCAGAAAGTCATTAATCATTAAAGCACAGGTGGGCAATCTATGTTTGTAACTGTTTCTGAAATACCAAGGGAAGAAAATACCAAAATGAGAGTGGGCTTTGCCAAAATAATCACTATATTGGAAAGGCAGCAAACTGGTGTTAAAAGAAAATATTAAAAACGAAATAATTTAAAAAGTTCTCTACACAACTGGTGCAACATTATAATACCCACTGGTGCAGTATATTAAGTACAGCACATTTTCTGCTGCGTCCAGTAATTGTATATGCTAATGCTGTATGACTTTGTTTAGAATGGTCTTACTACATATTAAATATCTTTCCTGAACACTTTCGGAAGAAGATACCATTTTGTAATTCTGCACATTTCAGTAAACCTTTTAATGTAATTCCCCTTAATTCTTGTACCATTTAAACTTTACATATGCCTATATAGAGCAATGTCCCAACTTAAGCATTCCTACTACATCTGCCAGTTTAATATAGAAATGAGGGGATAGCTTTATACAAAAAAGGGCAGGTGGTAAGGACATGGCCCTGATTCTGTTCCTTTCCTTGCACACCTGAATGATGCAGGGTAGGGTCTTACACGCCTCTTTCTTCCTCTTGGATCCTGTGCTGATTGATCCAGTCAGCATCGGATTCAAAGGCCACGCAGCAGGTTTATGCTCTCCAAAATGGGGTGCAGAGGTCTGCCGCCATTTGCAGATGGCTGCACACAGCATGCAAATTTAAAAAAAAAGGCCTTTGGAGTTAAGGTTCTGGCTGTAGGCTACAAGGCTACAAGGTTAAACATAAATAACGTAGACTAATAAAGGCCTGGAGCATCCATTGCCTTCTAAAGAACTTTAACTCATCTAGAATGCAGTTAAGCAAACCTTTTCATGGGTTATTGGATGGTTGTTAAGAAAGAGAACACTAATAAATGTTGTAAAGGTCCTGTCCAAGATCTTCCAATCTTGTGATTAGGAAGGGCTTGCTGTGTGTTTTCTCTTGGTGTATATGCATCGCAGTTGGTGTGTTAACAATATGGCAAAAACTTGAGAGAACCTTCTCATTTAAAGCCCCATCCAGTTGTAGAAACAGAAATAAGAAAAAAAATGAATGCCTATATGATTTTCCACTGGGTGGCCCAGAACTTGTGACTGCTCAGCCTCAGGCCATGGATTGTATTTGCATTCATGGTGTGCAAGAAACCATTATTGTCTTGCATACTGGGATCTCTTGCCTGATGATATCACCATGGTCAGTGGGGGCCAGACCAAAGACATAGACACAGTTGGAGCTGCAAGAGGATAGGTTTATAGGCATGTATGTTCCTTGTAGAGCTGATGAACTGAGTTAGCATAGCAGATTATAAGTGCAGCAATTGTTTATGATACTTTGGTTACCATCTAATTTGCCAAAAAACTATGTTTTAAATACTATTTTCTCTCATGGGAGACATGGATACCAGTGTTGCCCTGCTCTCTTAAACTTGTAATGCTTTCTTTCTGGGCAGTACTTGTGGAATAGACTTTCCTTAAATAATTTCAGGTCATGCCAAATTAAACTCTAGGGATGCTACATTTTCTGTTCATAGTAGGGTCGGCAAAGGGATTTAATAATTAGCAACCTGTGTAAAGTCTACTGCACATATACAAAGTACGTCATTTATAAGATGACGAAAATCTACACTAACAACTTTTTACTATTATTAAATGAATAAATGCCTTCAGTTGAACAAAACAGCAGGACATAATTTGCAGGAAATCCATCTGCCACAGAATAATCAAAAGTTTACAGATTTTATGGGTTCTCTGCTAAGGGGGTAAATAAATACACCTGCAGGTCATAATTTATATATAAACTCCAGCCAGAGGATATTAACACATAATTATAATTCTATGTACTGCCATAACTTGCAACTCCAAAAAAATTGAATCTGCATATTTTCTTATTCAGGGTGGATGTAAACAAACTGTGGACAAGTCCAATTTTATCTTTATTCAGCACTCCTGAGGGTACAGACCAATAGAGGAGAATGAAATCAATTAACTCCTGTTATTGGCATAAGAAAGAACACACACAATCCCACCATGTAGCAAATGCATGTACAAACACCAATGTGGCTTTAATAATTAAATATTTGATATATTATTCAAATTTGAATAGCATACATATTTCAGATAGGTTGGTCAGCACATAATCCCAAGAACCTGATTTAAATATCCCTCACATATAATTTGTAGGTTTGTTATCTTACTGTAGCCACTTACCAACATTTGGACAGGTAGGCCTACTAATTCTGCATGTTTGGGCTAACAAGTTTGTAGCCACGTTCTCCCTTTACCAAGTAATGTGGTAGTGATGTCTGTAACACTTTTGCTCAGCTGTCTCATGCCCTAGATCTGAAGTCTGTGCGCAATAAAACCCCTTGGCCATCAGAAATAAGAAGGTGTGATTCAGCCATGATTTAATTCACAAAATTATTACAGCACTATGTAATGCTTCTCTGAAGATTACCCTATTTTCGTAGCTGGTTTTTATTAGTTGCAGGGGTCTGCATGAGACTTTTGCGTTTGTGCGAGCTGATGCATTGAAAGAAGGGAACAAGCAAGGTGGGACTACATAAATTTGGATTATTCAGTGTTGCGTAACCATTGTTGAAGTTGATTACCCTATTAAAGTTAGTTTTACAAACAGTAGAATATCTTAGGGAGACCAGATCACCCTTTTCCAAAGCCTTTAGTATTTACCTTTATATCAGTATACCTTATATATGATTGCACTGACACAGACAGTGAAACAGCCTTACAAAAATGCCAAAAGTGGTTTAGTCCTGTACTCCATGTTATTTTTGTTATCTGCAGACTGCAAATTTCAGCTCAAAGAATCCCTTGCCACTGCACTGCTGAAAATTATAGTTTAGAAAGCAGCCTGATATCCACTTCATACATAAGCAAGCTGTTTTATTGATTTAGCAAGTGGCTAAATTTTATAGAAGCCTTGCTAATGCAGCCCTTTTCAACTAAGGTGTTTATTTACCAAACAAGAAAAAACACTAAATATTATTCAAGACTGAGGAATGGAAAGCTTCATAGATGAAGTCGTACATTACAAATATTATTTGTACTTCAAGATTTTTTTTTTGTTAAGTTATGAGCATGACATCATAAGTATTACTTGGTTTATTAGCTTTTACTCTAAAACTTGTAGACTAAAGCTGTTAAAGACAGGGTCCCAAGATATCCAAGCTAGGTTCATATTATGCCTACATCTTTAATTCAAGTTGTTAGTAAACCACAAATATAGTTTTACATAGAAATTTCAAATGTTCTTGATTAGTGTAGAACTAAGATGATACAGTTACTAGAAGCTTGTAAAAAATGGGAAATGACCACAGTGCTTTATTTATTAGGTTTTACACTGCTTGGTTTGGCTCAAAGATGTATTTCATTTGGTTAATTGAACATTTTTTCTTACCTGTAGTTTCACTGAAATTTCATTTTTGTAGATACAAAAAAAAAAATGGTTATATGACTTTTTTTTTTACAATGTATGAGGGGGGTTGCTATGGGGAAGAAAAATTTAACATGGGCACACGCTGCAGGTGCAGAGCTCCCAGCATTTTTCATGATGAAGGCAAGAGGGCCATCCAGTGAGTAGGCCATGTACTGTGTGTGTGTGGAGCCTTAAGAACTCGTAACATAGTAGGCTAACCAGAACTGTGAGCTAGTTAAGCTAGAGAATCTACTGAGAGACTGCAATGTTTTCTTGAAGAGATGCAGCAGCATGGACAGTGTTGAGAGGTCCTGGAATTCTTAGTATTCTCTAGAAATACAGCATAACCCTATATTACATGGTTTATGTTCTATTATGCATCTACTGTAGAAAAATAGTGCATTACCTATGGCAAACGCATTTGAAATGCTACAATTTAATTGGTTCCTCTAAAGTCCACCACTTCTGATTGTTTCATGTGATTCATATAATATTACTTTTATTTCAAATAGATATTTCTTTTCCTCATTTACTAATCACAAATCATTTCCAAATAAAGCTAGGGGCATATTTACTAATCCACGAACGTCCAAAAAGTGTCCGAATGCGTTTTTTTCGTAATGATCGGTATTTTGCGATTTTTTCGTAAATTGTCGCAACTTTTTTGTAGCCATTGCGACTTTTTCATAGCGTTACGACTTTTTTGTAGCCGTCGCGCCAAGTACGAAAGTTTCGGATTCATTCAAGCTTCAGTATCGGGACTCATTGGGCACATTTACTAATCCACAAATGTCCGAAAAGCGCCCGAATGCGTTTTTTCTGTAATGATCGGTATTTTTGCAGTTTTTTCGTCGCCGTCGCAACTTTTTTGCGAATTGTCACGATTTTTTTGCGAATTGTCGCAAACTTTTCATCTTTGTTGCGAAAAAATTGTACTGTCGTGCAGTGTACGAAAGTTTTGGATTCATTCAAGCTTCAGTATCGTGACTTTCCTTGGGCCAGGTTGGAGCTGCAGAGTGCCATTGAGCCCTATGGGAGACTTTCCTTGGGCCAGGTTGGAGCTGCAGAGTGCCATTGAGCCCTATGGGAGACTTTCCTTGGGCCGGGTTGGAGCTGCAGAGTGCCATTGAGTCCTATGGGAGGCTTCCAAAATCATGCAAAGTCTGAAAGGTTTGCCCGCCGTTTACGAGCGCTCAATACGAAAAAGTCACAACAATATATGAGCAAATCGTAACAGCTACGAAAAAGTCGCGTCAATTCGCGCAAGTCGTAACGGCTACGAAAAACCGCAAAAAATACAAAAAAGTCGCAAAATGTTCGTTTCCGATCCGAATTTTTCCCATTCGGATTCGTGGATTAGTAAATGTGCCCCCTAGTGTTGTTTAAAGGGGATCTCCATTAAAAATGGTTTTTGCTTAATAAAGGGAACTGTCATTCCAAGCAACTAAGTGCCATTCCAAGCAACTATGCAATTTCATTACAGTATACTATGTTTTTAAAGTGTAATCCCAACTGAAAGCAGTATTTGTACATCCCTCTCGGTTCTTTGGTTTTGAAACGTTGTAGCAGAATTAAGTTCCCCAGGTCTCATAATTGACTGTTTCTGTTACATTGTTTCAGGAGTCAGAGCCAGGAATGCAGGGAATATAAACAAGACCATACTGCTTTAAATTGCAATTACGCTTACAAATTTAATTTAAATGAATGAAAATGTATAATAATGCATAAGAGAAAGTTGCTTAGAATTTTCTTTCATTATGCAAAAGGTGGAGGAGCCCTTTCAGTCCACAAGAGTGGCACATATATTATAGTATTTTAGCAAACATTTCACTCTTACCTTCTGCATATTCGTGCCAGTGTGCTCCCTGTTTATTGTAATTCCAAATCTTTGTTAGCATTATAAAGTACTTGGAATGCATTGTCCAATCAGATTACACAATGTGCTGACACACCCCCAAACTCTTGTACGAGGGTGCAGAACATTTCTATTATGGGATAGAAATATTGGTTTGTCAACCGATTTACTTTACAATCTAATCACCTAAAAAGGTAAATGCTTTTTTGAAATCCAAACAGGAGCACTCAGATTTTGCCAGATACACTGCTCTGCATCGTGAAAGTGAATGTGTGTGTGCAACACATGTCCCCCATACACTGGATTTGTGTTTGTGGTTTCTGAGTCATGTACTTCTTCATACAGAACTTGTTTCAGCTCTTGAGGCTGTTCTCCAGAAAATTTTGTTTTATTTATATTGCCTCAGGCACAAGTGTTCCAGAGACTTTGTATATTTTAAACACAACTGATTGTTCTGAAACCACACAGGATAAATCCTTACAGCAAATTGCTGTTAGCTCTCTGATGGCTCATTAGGACCTAGCAATGATTGAACACTTAGGCAGTAGGGTAACCAGTAGGCACGGTGAACATTTAAGATCTTTGCATAAACAAAAGCATGGTTACAAAGTTAAGATGAAAAGAAATTGCCTTGATGCTACTCCTAGCTGCATACAGTATAGTGGTGCACACTGTTTTGGCACTTGCACTTCAGCAATTAAAGATGATTACTATTTCTAAAAGATTATTGCATTTTCACACTTTCTGTAGGTCTCAACACTTCTAAAATGCCAGTGCCAAATAATTCTTTAATAAGTATTGTGGGAGTTTTTAATTAGGGATCCACTATTTTGGTATTTGGCAGAAGCCCGAGTAATACGTGAAAGACTGAATACCAAATAAAATCTGAATTATAATTTCCATATGCAAATTAGACTACAGAAGGGTTAAATATCATCTTTGCTGAATCCCAAACCAAATCCTTGATTCGTTGCATCCCTATTTTTAATATGCCCTTACAATGAAGAACAGGACACAACATACAATGAGGGTAAGCCAGTAGACAGGTGACATGAAGAAACTATGATGCAGAAATTCCTTGTCTAATTACAAATCAAAATATGTGAATGGTTACTGGACCGGGGCTAACATTGCTTTATATTACCACATTATGGATAGTTTAAATATCTGTAGCATGGAATAGAAAACTGAAGAACAGAGGGAAGGAGACAGAAAAATGTTGTATTAGGGATATTAAAAACTTCCACGATACATATTAAAGAAGTGTTTGGTGCTGGCATTGATGAGTGTTGAGTGAGAGTGTTACAGAAAGTGTAAAAGCACAATCATTTTTTTGAAACAGTAACCTTTTTTCATATTTTTATTGTAAGAGCTTATCTGCAATATCCTCCTTAAAGGAGAATGCAAGTCAGAATTTAATAAGCATACTTCCCAATAGTCCTCCTATTGTTTAGTAAAAACGCCACACTTTTGGCTCACCTAATCAAATATTTACTCAGTCACACTTACTTCACATTTTCTAGAACAGGCAGCCATCTCTAAAAAGGTATTCTCCCTTCCTTTCCCTCCTTGCTTCATACTGCACATGTGTTTCATTCCCTCCCCCCCCTCCCCTCTGCCAGATCGCTTCTGATTGGCTGGTGGGTATGTGTAGCTCTGAACAGGGGGCAGGGTCAAGTTACACACATGCTCAGAGAATAGGAAGGCTGCCGCTGGCAGCCTACAGGAAGGGAAGAGAGATTTCAGTGATGTCACTGTAGTCTTCACACTGCTGTAGGCTGCCAGCACCATTTCTCAGAGAAGCAAGCAGGGATCTGGGAATTTAGATATGCAGTAAGTACTTAAAAAGAATGCCTTTAGACTTACTTTTAATTTATATTAAGCTTTCATTGTCCTTTAAACCTTTTATCTTGGTATGTATATATCTATACTACTCTTATGTCATATCTATTTCTGCAGAAGAACCTTGTGCTAAATAGCAAATGCAGTTACTGCGCTGCATTTATTTATAACTCACCATAAGAACCAATGCAATCTTGTATTTTTAGCCCTGATAACAGCTCACAGGTGTCCCAGAAATAGTAGAAGCACTGACTTCTAGGCTGACCTCACTTATGGTGGTGGCCACAGCCCACCAAGTACATTCACAGTCAGGAGGGTTTGTGGTGACTTTTTGTGCTTGAGTGTTTTGGAGAAACTATGGCTTTAAAATGAATGCATATTTCTTTCTTCAGCTGCTGCACTCGCAATCTCTGTCATGTTATGCTGACATTTAATTACACAGTGTTCAGTGAGACAATTCATTTTTATGTAAACCTTTCCTTTTAACTTGTTGACCTATATTTTAAAAGCAACATCTTTGTGGACCTTTTTCATAAGAGCTATGTCTATTTTTGACCCTAAAAGTCAAACCAATTTGAAGAAAAACTCTACAGGGGCAGTAAAGTGATAAAAGCTTCATATATCTTAAAATTTATGGTTGTTCCTTGGTGGTCTAGATGATTTAGAGAGAAAACAGTTTTAAGAAAGGGGGTTGGATTGTCTAATTGTTAATATAGAATGCCAGTAGCAAATCCACGAACAAGTATGTAACTAGCCAGGGTTACTGGCTTTCTCCTCTATTACAGGATAATACTTTTAGCTGCATGACTATTCCATTAGTCACAGTTAGTAGAAACAAATCTTTATACAAATAAAGATGTGGATAAAAACAAATGAAGTCACATTTTTTTGGCAAGCATTAAGAAAAATGATTTCTTATTCTTCACTATATTACGGAAGATGTAATAATAACAACTGTGTTTATGGCCGGGTTATAATAAAACCTGCTTCATCCCTTTAAAACCCAATCACCTGAAGTATCCATGCTTTAGGGCTCAATAGTAATCAGTAAAAGTGCACAACGCATGCTGGCACTGACAAAACATCAGCCTGCATGGTTATGACATTGCTGGTATTTGGCTTTAGGGCCATGGCTGTGCACATCCATCTAAAATGTCTTTGCCTGGCATGGTGGGATGTGAGGTGCAGCTGCATCTGTATTGTATATTATGCCATTCTGTGGAGAAACACAGAACTGGTGAATGATTTCCTTGCAGATCTACATTATCTTTAGAGGGTGTTAATGGGACCTAAGAAATTGTTTGGTAATGGCAGGTCTATCTTTTATATTGTATATATTGTCATTCAGTGTCTCGTGATCTCAGGTCTTCCTATCTTTTAGCAATGCCTTTATAGTCTTGGGTGCAGATTTTACTTAGACATGTTTATCATTTTCACATGATAAAAATCAAATTAGATAAAATACTGCTTATATTTAAGCTCTATGTCATTGATTCTTAACTTATTGGTCTGGCTGGGCCTCATGTTATTGAGGATTATGGCCATTTAATAAATGGGAATGTTCACAAAAAATTGGAAGTAATAATTAAAATATGCATAAAATAGTGAATAATGTACACCCTATTCTAAATATAAGAATATTATGTCACCCAGGAGTTCCATGACCATATAAAAGGATGAGGCCAAAGGCTGAATGCTTTTTCAGAGGTGACTTCTAATATCCTGATATTACATTATTTATTATAATACACAATATTCAGGAAGTAATGTGACGGAAATTACATCACAAGCACAGATATAACTGATGGCATCAATAAGCACCATTTATAAGAATATAATCTACAGGATAATTATGGTATTATATAATTATAAACCAGGTTTTTGGGTTGCAAAGCAAAAGCTATTTATACAATGTATTTATAGTTTGTGTCCACTGCCTTCATAATGCTATTGGTTTTGTATTATTTATGTTTGGGACCAGAGTGTTTGCCGCAGGTGCAGATTTTAAACATAAATATTAATTATTCCATTTGTGATGGCTGTTGACGTGTTTTACTGTGGTCTTATAGCAGAATGGAATCTTAGGACTTTCTGGTATTTTCATACTCCATGGCTTGCCTTCTAGGGTGAGTCCCAAATGTTATACGCCTCATGCAATCTGTTAAACTACAGCTGGGCAGACTTAATTATAAGTATGATATATAAGACGTTTCCTACCTTTCTGTGTGGAGTCAATTAAAACTAGAAGCATTCTATTCATGTACCAAGGCATGTGATAAATATTTCATTTCTAGTACTCTTCAAATTTTTTCGATTTTCCCTTTGTGAGTTCATCTGCGAACTGCAAATCTGCAATGGAACAGGGTGCCAGGCATTTATCAAAGCCTGCGTTGCTACAACATTTGTCTTAGCAAGGGATTGAATATCAGCATTCTGGAAACGCTTCTTGAGACAGGCTTAGCTAGGGAGGTCTTTTCATTTAAAGAATCACTGGGGACACCGCACTACATGAGTGTGAATCCAGAGTTTGTCACTCAGTGGTCAGTTTATTAAGTCTCCCAGCTGCTATAACAGTTTTAAAGAATAAATATGTGTAGGAATCTCATTGACTGGAATTTAAAATAAGGCTATAAGACTGATTTGCCATGTTTCTTTAAACCTATACTTAATTGTCTATATTTAATTTAAATTTGCCATTATTTGTATGCTTTCTTTATTTCTCATATCATGTTGTATAATGCAAATAGGCTCAGCTGTAATATACATTTCACAAAATATTTTAATGTTAAAGCAGTAAAACGGTAAAAAAACAATGCAGCTTCCAATGTTTCCTCCAATATGCAGGCCACACATTTTTTAATTACATTTTTTGAGTGTCCAGTTGTTATAACACTTGCGTTGGGGGAACATTGACCGCGTCCTGTGGAAAAATATGTGCTGAGGTCCTCTTCTGTGGTACTGCAATTCCAACCATTTATTTAAAACCAGAACCAAAATCAAATAATGTTTTAGTGGATTGGTGTTTTAGCAATGAGTCATAAATGGTGGATAATGCTGCATGTTCCAGTGGCTTCTTTTTATGACATTGCATGAATGTTTCAGCTCTCTCTGTAGTCTGAAGATCTATCTATCCATCTATCTATCTATCTATCTACCTATCATCGTCTATCTATCCATCTATCTATCTATCTACCTATCATCATCTATCTATCATCCTCTATCTATCTTAGCTATCTATCTTAGCTATCTAATCATCTATCTATCAGCTGTCCATCTATCATCTGTCTAAATACGCAAATAAACAATATGGCCCAAAGTACTTGGGCATATTTTTTTAGCCAAAAGCATCCTGAGGCTCAATCTAAAATGACATGTTCTCAGTTGGAACAATCACTCCATGCTGAGTTCCAAACTGTCACCAGAAGCAATGTCAGTGACAGTGGGGTTTTTATGGGTGAGAGGCAAACCTAGCATCCCCATTTGCAACACCAAGTGTCGGCTGGAGTCATATAAAAGGTCACCTAGACTGGATTCTGGAGCACTGTCTGGCAGTCAAAAAAGTGTCTATTTTACTACCTGCCTGGAGGCATAATGCCAGTAAAGTTTGGTGGAGGATGAACAGTAGTTTGAAAGTGTTTTCCATGGTTAGGCCTAGGGCCCCTGGTTCCAGTGAAACCTAAGCCTTACAGGAGAACAAAAGGTTACTTTGTAAGATGTTGCCCAAATCTTAGTTGGATGCCCCCCTTCTGAAATTGCGTATTGTGTAACTGAGAAGGAGCAATCACGCTGTTATAGTAATCACTCCTATTGGCAGAGTAGAGGAGTGAGGAGGAGTGGAATGTTCAGTGATGACGTCCAGGACTATCATGTGACCTGAACATCATTGCTGGACTCTATAGTAAGAGGAACTTATTGCACACGTCCAGGGCTCCAAGAAATCTTCATTGCACACGCACATGCTCTAATCTGGAGTATTTCAAGAAGGAAAGGAAGTTAGCATTTTTCTAACATGTTTTTAATATTTTGTATTCATATTCTGGATATGAAGTTTCTTTGAGAGGCAAGCTAATGGCATGCCATTACTTTCATTATGGCCTTTTATCGAGCTAAATTTGTTTTTTGACTTTCATTCTCCTTTAAGGCTACTTTATGCTTCGTGGCAATATTTTGCTGAACGTGTAGTGGCCCAATGCTCTTAGTAAGGTTCATACACAATGGGGCACATTTACTAATCCACAAATCCGAATCCCAAATGGGAAAAAATCGGATTGGAAACGAACATTTTGCAGCTTTTTCATATTTTTTTGCGATTTTTTTCGTCGTCTGTACGACTTTTTCGCGAATTGTCGCGACTTTTTTGTATTGAGCGCTTGTAAACGGTAGGCAAACCTTTTCGACTTTGCATGATTTTGGAAGCCTCCCATAGGACTCAATGGCACTCTGCAGCTCCAACCCGGCCCAAGGAAAGTCTCCCATAGGGCTCAATGGCACTCTGCAGCTCCAACCTGGCCCAAGGAAAGTCACGATACTGAAGCTTGAATTAATCCAAAACTTTCGTACACTGCACGACAGTACAATTTTTTCGCAACAGAGACGAAAAGTTCGCGACAATTCGCAAAAAAATCGTGACAATTCGCAAAAAAGTTGCGACGGCGACGAAAAAACTGCAAAAATACCGATCATTACAGAAAAAACGCATTCGGGCGCTTTTCGGACATTTGTGGATTAGTAAATGTGCCCCAATGAGTTTGCCAAAATGGGAGTGGGAAAACCTGTCTAGCCTGCACGGAGCCCTGACCTCCACCCATCTGAATACCTGTGGGATAAATTAGAACATTCACTGTGTGCCAGGCCCAATATCAGTGCCCAGACTCACTAATGCTCTATCCAGTGGAAAGCCTTCCCAGAAGAGTAGATGCTGTTATAGCAGCAAAAGGAGCACCAACTCTATACCCTCAATACCCTTCATTTGGCAATGAGATTTTTGACACGGAGGTGTTCAGCAACTTATGGCCATATACATACAGGGTATATACCGTTTTAAACTAGATTGTGCAAGGGAAATAGGTTATCACAATCTAAGAGGGGCATAGGAAAACTACAGTTTACAAAGATACAAGGAAGTGAGTAGCATACAAAACGTCTTGTGAATTTTGAAGCCCAAAGGTACATTTTTTTTTAGATGGTAATACATTTCTAATATGAAAACAACATTTTATAGGAAAGGGAATGGAAATTTAAGTAGTAGGAAATCCAATACAGATCATATTACAAACTGGAGAATAATCTTTTTTTTAAATGGAGAGGTAATGGAGGAGTGAATGACAGAATGATTAGGAAGAATCTGACACCAAAACAATGAGAACTAGAAGAGGTCAGGTGTAAGGGATGCCATCTAATATTATTGCAAGCCTGAAGGCACAATGAAGTCTCCAAGGGAATGTGTGTGAAGGATAAAAGTTATCTCCTAGGAAAACTGCCTTGGGGCGCAATACAAAACTGGATGAAGTAAGAAAGTAGAAGAGACCTTACATAAATGTAATACATTCTTTTTATATCATTGGCATTTTATTAACTTTATATTAAAATAGCATGAAAACCATTTGCTCTTCACAATTTAAAATGTTTCAAAACAAAATGTATTTTAAAGGCTGTGTGATTGATACTTTTTATGTGCAAATATTGTAGGTAAGAATGTCTACACTAACCTTAATTACAACATGTAGACAAATAACTAGATCAGTAGCATGCGTGGCCAGAGATGTCACTCATGCCATTGATTGTCTTCATAGTAGATGGTAGGCACATTTCAGCCCATATTCAAGTCAAGAATAGTATAGAAGTGAGATCCTCTGGCTTATATATAACTCTAAAGTGAACACCCTCTTTTTAATGCTGGTAAAAGTCTTAAATGACCATCTGAAAGATGAGCCCTGGGAAACTTAGATTAGAGTAAAACATGGATCTTGGCAGGTACACAGGTCTTAGATTTAGAGGGACCATCCAAATCTTACACCCGGCACTAGTGGCCATGATGATAGAATGCCTATCATGGTATGCCATGTAGTGTTAAGGTGCTTTTGCTTCAGTAGTATGTTGTGTACTATGAACATAGAAATCATTTGTGATTGTTGCTGCCATTTGTGCCATTCAATATACACAATTTCACATGTCACCCTTTTAGGAATATTATTTAAACTCCCAACATCTGGCTGCACTCCTAAAGGCAGCCAACATGATCTATAGCTATGCTTTTAATAACAATGTGCTCTCTACCCAAATACATAAATGAAGAACAAGTATTATCATAAAAATTCTGTCATGCACTGTTTTTAATTTGGTTTTAGCTGGATATTGCATGACATTCAAATAATATAAAATAAATGGTTGGTGAGGATTTTGATTTCAAACAGTAGTACTTGTAAGGAAATTGTTTCTTCTCAGAAGTGACCACAGACATAGCTATGATTTCTGTGCAGCACGCAGAGATAGCAGGTTATTACCTACAGTGAGCAGTGAAGAGCAGACCACCAGAGTAGTGACAACTGATGCAGCTGCCCCAGGGTAAAAAACAAAGGTTTATATATTACACAAGCAATCGGAGTTCTTTCTAAGCACATTGCCAAGACAGTGGGAGTTGGCAGCCAGTGCTGTGCTTTTAGGTCGTGCTTAGTTGGATTAAAAATTACTGCTGATTATTAACCCTTTTTTATTATTTGCCTACAATGAACTACAAGCAACCTAGTAACCCGGCTAAGAATTCTTCACAGCACTTAAACTTGTCTTCATGGATACCAACAGATTACATACACAAATCACTTCACAAAAGTAGCATAAGAGCCCAGTGCATAGATAACCACCCAAGACAATTGTCTTGTCCAAAGTCTTAAATAGTCCCCAAAGTGAAATGTTTTATAATCCTTTTTGTGTGGCAGAGAGAGAGAGAAAACAAAGAAGTTTGGGCACAGATTATCCATCAGAAAGAAAGCATTTTTCTGGGGGTTCATGCTGAAACACAATAAAGCACATAATTAACTTCTTCATTCTTTGTGTTTTTCATTTGACTGCAGGGAGGAGATGAAAGAGGGCTACTAGGCCTTGCATTCCATCCCAATTATAAGAAAAATGGAAAGCTGTATGTGTCGTACACCACCAACCAAGAAAGATGGGCCAGCGGACCTCACGACCACATTCTTAGAGTCGTAGAATACACAGTATCTAGGTATGTAAAATGGCTTTAATGCTTGTGTCTTTCTAATGCAGCTAAGCAGTATATGGATAAAGGTTTAGGTAGAATAAACTTAGTACATAAGTTGAGTTCCATGTTTAGAAATGAAACAGAATACAAAGTAATCAGTGGAAATATTTTATATATTTACAGTTATGTTTACAATTGATTTTTATGCAGTAGGTGCAATTTATTTCCTGTTCATCAAAACAAGTAGTGCATTGTTGCATTGCTATTACAAATGTTTGAAAAAAGCCAGAAGTCATGTCTTATTAAAGTTAGAATTATTCAGTAGTCATGTAAGAAAGTTTCGCTGAGCTGCAAGTAGTCACAAAGTCATCCAGGGCATATGGGGTATTTTTATGTAATCAGCTGTTTCTGTATCTACTTAAAAATAATACAGTTGCAACCAGTATATTCCCACCATTACCAGTATCAGTCACTTTAACTCTCTGTGAGCTTAATACATACATGGCAAAAAAACTTTAATGCAAATTTTATAATGATTGCAAAACCTGATACTGCCACAACCCTAACAATCTAAGGTGCTCATACACAGGCTGATAAAAGCTGCCGATGGATCAACTCAGCAGCTTTGTGGCCAGTGTAAGGGGGCCTCAGATGGGGGCCAAACGATCAGATTAATCCAATATCACCGAAGATTGGTTGCCAAACGTGCAGATATTTCAGTGTAGGTGCTCTTTAACCACCTACATTCGGTATAACAGCGGTGCCAAACAGGCACTGCTTTATATACACCCAACCTCCCCAAGTACATTTAACTGGCTCTTTCTCTGGGTATAACAGAGTCTTTAGCAGCATTCCCTCTATATTTTGCAGGTTGTATTCTCATAAAATACATGTGTTTTTTTCTGTGTGCAAAGCAATAGCTGGCTCCAAGCAAGTATTGAATTATGTGTCTGGATTCAAAATTTTCTGTCCGTTTTATGTTGTGTTCAATGTCATACATATAACTTAAAGCATAGCTGTCCAGCTGGAGAATCGTTGGCTGATGCTGGTCCTCCAAAAGAATTTTATGTCCCTAGACTGCTGAAGAGCTCCTCTGACCTCCTTGGATAACATCATTTTATTATGATCTGGCCCTGAACATGCACATAGTGAATTATTGGTACTATAGGGATCCAGTTAGACAGCACTGATAGTGCTGAATGTTGTCCTATAGTTGTGTTTTTTAGACCACCACAGACTTGCCAGTCTCTCAACTTGCATAATTGTCTGTGTCAGGGTGAACATTAAATAGACATATGCCACTTATACAGATAGCTGTGCACTCTTTTAAACATGTGAAACCTATCACCTCAGACAGTGATATCTATGTCCGTAAGGCTTTCTATTTTTATTATAGATATCGTACTAAAATGAATAATTGTGTAAACAGTAGCTTTTCTGCTATGCCCACAATTTCAATGATGGGATTGTTGGTGCAAAACTGTGCAAAGTTCCTCAACTAGTAACATTTATCATGGTTTGAGTAAAGATCTGGCCCTGAGCTTTTTAGCAAAATGTTTCTCTAAAGCTCAACACATGCTTCTCATTTCCTCATAATATTCAGAAAATTTGTTTTGGTTTGACTACAATCAAATAAGCAGCATTTTCAAATAACTTGAATGATTATTATATAATTATCCATAGCAGAAAAATGCCGGATGACCTTCTTGTTATACGTATTCCAACACACTGAAAAAAACTCTCTTGGAGGAATTTCCTGGGTTAGACACTCACATTTCTTGTTTCCAAGCATGTTAGCAAGTAATGAGCAATGAAATTATGTGTTCCTATGATCAGTCTTGCTATTTATATATTTTATAAAATACAATAACCTTATGTTCAGCACTTTCTTTTGCTGTACATGTATGGTAATCTAACAGGAATCATGCCCTTTCTGAATTTCCCAGAAAACAGCACAGTAAAAGGAAATATATATCAGTCTGCATCATCAAGTACCTTATATGTTATAAATGTTATAGGGTTGCCTGTTGTTTTCTGTAGTGTAACAACATCCCTTTAATCTCACATGGCATTTTCTAAATTTCTTTATTTAATGCAGGAAAAACCCAAGCCAGGTTGATGTAAGAACCGAGAGAATTTTCCTAGAGGTAGCAGAGCTTCACAGAAAGCACCTGGGAGGACAACTCTTGTTTGGGCCAGATGGCTTCTTGTATATTTTCCTTGGAGATGGAATGATAACTATTGATGATATGGAGGAAATGGATGGGTTAAGGTAAAAATAAATAATGTTCAGGTGTCTACTTTTTGTATTTCTGTTAAAATATTTGCTTTAAAGGGTGAGATGTTGCATTTTACTTGTGTGCTTATGTTCATTATAAAACATGGCTTATTACTTCTCAACAAATCAAATGGTAACTGGAAAGAATTCTTTCTGGAAAACCCCACTGCAGCAGGTAAATAGATGGATCAGAGAAGGTATAATATGTATCTAGATCAGGGGTTCTTAACCAAAGCATCAGAACCCAAATATTGATCCACTTGTAGGAAGAGTCACATGATTCCCCTTAATATAGTGGAATCTCCTTTATACAACAGAAAACAGTAATTAAAACGAGGTGCATAAATAGTCCTAAACTGCTTTTGAGGTCAGAAAGCAGATTGGTTAGAAAGCCAATTTAAGTTGGGTCCCATGAGGAATAGTTTAAACAGATTCTGTCATGGGGAAACATGTATTCTCAAAACACATCAGTTGATAGCACTCCTCAAACAAAATCTTGTAACAAAATCTGTTTTAAAAAAAAAAAAAAGAACAAAATTATTTTTTCAAGTTTTAACATGAAACAAGGCAAGCTGTTTTCTTATTTTGCCCCATCAACCTTGTGACTCTAATAAGCTTTAGTCTCACTTAGGGTGATTAGCCACTGCAATTTGTAAAATCCTGTTGTGGCAACTAATGCTATATGTACCACACAGTAGTAACGACTGTTATATATGTGCACAAAAGTTTTGTCACCACAATTAGTTGCTGGATTTTTAGTCACCACAACTAGGCTTTTTTAAAAGTCGTGGTGACTAATCGCACCGCCTGTCTTCACCCTTAGTGCACCCAGCCTTTAGGTTGTTATCATCAAGTGCAAGGTTTCTGGATCATTCATTTGTGGATAATAGATCCCATACCTGTAATACGTTTTGATATTATAACGTTTTTTAATAGCAAAAAAAAGTAAATGCAAATAGCAAGCAGGAAATAGCAATCTGGGCAATTGTTTTCCTCAGTGGAATGAATAGTTTCAGCTCTTGAAATGAACGGAATTTCATTGTTAATAAATTGTTGTAATAATGATTTACTCACTCTTTGGGGCACATTTACTAATCCACGAATCCGAATCACGAATGGGAAAAAATCGTATTGGAAACGAAAATTTCATAAGATCGCAAATATCGCGAAAATGCTTACGAAAAAATCGTATTAGTCATGATAATATTGTATTGGTGATCCGAAAGTCACGAAATTTTCGTACCGAACAATTGTAAACAGCGGTAAAACCTTTCCGATTTTTTCGTGCAAACGTCCGAAAAAGTTGTGCGCCATACGAAAAAGTCGTGCTTTTGTAAATGTGCCCCTTTGTCTGTTTGCTTGTGACAGTCAGTCAATTCCATTTCCCTGTTTCTTATTCTACATTTCACAGTGACTTTACAGGCTCAGTTCTTCGAGTGGATGTAGACATTGATGGTTGTAGCGCTCTTTATTCAATACCAAGAAGTAATCCTCATTTTAATAGTACTAATCAGCCCCCTGAAATCTTTGCACATGGGCTTCACAATCCAGGCAGGTAAGCCATTTATTTTATTAGCTGAAAATGTCAATATTTTTCATTTACAAATTCGGCGGTGTTTAGCTTTTAGTTTTGTTTTCTACACATATATACACTGTATATCGCAGCTTCCCTGTAGCATTCCTTATGGTGTTCTACCCTATCTGTGGGTGGTAGGAGATTGAGCTCAAAAGGCTAAAACTGCTGAAAGGCTAAAAACAGCAGTGAAAAGTTATTACGGTTCCTCATTCTACATGCACAGCGAAAACCCAAATCTCTCTAATTTACAGTGGATGGCTTTTGTCTAATTTTATCCAACATCAACCTCGCATATATGTTTCTTCTCTTTGGTTGTTTCAAGTCCAACATCACAGAAGTCAAGTGTCTTGCAATAACTATGCATTAATACCTTTAAATGCATTGCTGTATCTGTTCTTGATGTATAGATGGCCACTGGTAAATACATAAGCAAGTTGCATGTCTTACCTCATAATACCTTAAGGAGGCATTTGGTATTAAGGTAATGTTATGTATGTAGCATGAAGCAAGTAAAGATGTTAAGGTTTATATACGTATTTGTAGGTGCAAGTACTGGAGCACTAAGGGATGTAAAATTGAGCTTCTTATAGTGTCATAGTTTTGGACCTAGCACAATGCAACTTGGGCTCTGTGCCTTGAACTGATTTGAATCTGGTGCAAATCTGGTGCTCTTAAACTAAAATTAAATATTAAAATTATTAGGCAGCTCCCAGTGATTATAATCACTTATCTGAGAATGCAAACTGGTGCTTTGGTTCGGTGATATCTTAGCCAGCCCCAGGTACTACTGTAGGAGAGCCACATGGATCTTCTTCATGCATTCCCACATTCTTCTTCATAGATCCCTGTACAGCCGGGGGCCAGGTGCACTTTTGTTTCAGAGTTTGACTTATCACTCTGCTGTGCTCAGTGCACAATGATCAAGGGATTCCTAGGAGACAGTGGCGTGACACTTCTATATTATACCCTGGGCCGGTGCATTTTTGCAGAGATCAGAAACAGTAAGTCAGGGGTCTCCTCCTTAGTCCTATGCCTGCCCACTAATCCGGGCCTGCCAATACATTTTGAATATATGTATCCATAACTGTAGTTTTGGAAGTTATATCACATGGGCAACTTCTAGGGATAGATAAGACATGTGGGCCTTGAAAATAGAATAAAATGTTAGGGACTGCAGATATATATATATAAATACTAATTATGTGGGGCGAAGGCATGAAGCAATTAAAAAAACATAAAATGATGCAATCCAAATGAAGCTTTAGTGACTTTTTTTTCTTTTGGTTATAGATGCACTGTTGATCATCTCTCAAAAGACAGCAACATGAATCTGACTATTCTTTGCTCAGATTCAAGCACTAAAAACAGATCGTCTGCAAGAATTTTACAGATCGTTAAAGGGAAAGATTATGGTAAGTTATCAGGACAGAAACTGAATTCTCCTCAGTGCTGTTTGAATGGGAGTGGTAACAATGTTTACCAGTAAGTAGGTTGTATTATACAGATCACTCAGAAATGTAAAATAGGTGATGCTTGAGTCAGCCACTTTCACTTTACTCATTTCTATGAAGGTAAAATGTAAAGGAGCAGAGTTAAAAAAAACAAGCACTAACCACTAGTGGTTTTAATTTAACCGATTTAACAGGGATTTTTATTTTATGCAAATTATTATTATAAGAAATCATAGTCTAGATCAATAACTCTGTAGATTTATGCTGCCTATCACCTAATACTATGGTAGTTTCTTTCTTTTCCAGAAAATGATCCTCCCCTTTTGGAATTCAAACCGTTGAGCAGTGGACACATGGTTGGAGGATTTATATATAGAGGCTGTCAGTCAGAGAGGCTGTATGGAAGCTATGTGTTTGGAGATCGCTATGGGTAGGTATATTCTATTTTACATCACCCAAAAGGTCAGGTGCTAGCACTGGAAGAACCCTTCCTTGTATATGGTTTAAAGAACATTTGCAAAAAAAGTAATGCCCTAGTAGGGCACGAAACATTGATTAACCTGTATGTGTATGGGCTAAATAAAACTTTTCACTAAACAATAATTATCAGTATGTCACTGGATTTTTTTAAATTGCGTAATCTAATATCGGTGATTGGTTTGAATGAACTTGTAGTCTAAGATGGGAATGTGGTGGTAATAATAAGTGAAAAAGGGGCTTTTTTAAGATAGCAAGGTGCAAGAAAGGGCACAGAATGGCACCTTTTTAATTACCACTCAGGGAAGTGCTTGACCCTGTATCCATTAAACTTGCACCATTCATTATATGCTTTATTTGCATGCAAATGTAATTACTGATGCCTCACAATCATGAATGGCCGCAATGACTTGTGCCTGCATAGCTCCTAAATGTATTATTTAATTTAATGAATGTTATAAACTGATTTTTGGCTGTTGCTTTCCATGGTGATGCCTGCAGACAAAACTAAAACCCTTTTAATGGTCAATTCTGTTTTTAAAGTTCATAGAATTATAAATATATTGTAATGCAATATGTAATATTAGATATTTCACCATTACATGATGTATGTTTTCAGGAATTTTGTATCACTTCATCAGAACCAAGTCACAAAGCATTGGCAGGAGAAACCCCTCTGTCTGGGCAGTGGATCTTCCTGCAGAGCCCCATTTACAGGACACATACTGGGGTTTGGAGAAGACGAATTAGGTACAAACTATTTGAACCAGCCTTTACACATTTTCACTGATTGTTTTTCTTAATGCTATTTAGAGTTCCTTTTTTTAATTTTGTATTTTAGTCAAACTCATAACTTCTAAGCTTAATCTTTATTTACATAATGCTTATGGCATTGGTACATGGATCAAAATCATGAATTCTTTTGACAAAATCACCCTACATAAGGGAACTCATATGACACAGGATGCGATTTTTGGCTGTATGACAAAATCATTCAATGTTCCATTGCTTTTAAGGTTATTGTCACATAGTACATCCTGCACTGTCCCTTTTGTGACAGGAATGAATACACTCCCGACATGGTGCACATGGGGCAGATTTTGGGCAGACATGCATTTCTCATCCTATCGCTATATCTCATTTCTATCTCTATGCACGTGGGACTGTTGCAGGTCTTATCAACACATTGGGGTGTATTTATTAACATTGGAGACAAACACACCCGAAGGTCGCCCTCCAAGACCTGCAGCCCTAGGCACACGCCCTTGGGTGGCGATATTTTCTTGTTTTATTGAAAAAAAATGGCCCAGCCTCTACCACTGGAGGTGAGGGGGTAGGGGGTCACAGGCTCTGTGGAAGTGACTTAGGGCTGTATTTAGGTCCAGTGTCTAGGGCATTTGCAAGAGATTAGTTGGCCGTGAGAGAGGAGATTTCTTGCAGGTTACTAATCTAGTGTGCCATTAGACAATAGTCGGCTGACTAGAAAATGAACATGTGAGTTTTGGTTTTCCATGGCCCTTTATGGGATTAATATTGGTTCTACAAAAATGACTGTACCAGTCACATATGCAAGCCAAGAACAGCTACAGTAATCAAAAGGAAAGTATTGGGATTCACTAGGTAGCATTGCTGCCTTTCAGTTCTGGGCATCCAGGATGGAATATGACCAGTCAGGACTTGTGTTGGTTAATTCTTGATGTTTTGTTTCCTTCCATAAGAAAAAAAAACATGCTGGTAGGCAAATTAGCTTTTGATAAAATTGACTTCTGTATTTGTAACACCAGTGCAGGTACTGATGCGGATGATTGATCATGAAGCATTCTGTAAAATGCTGGCATATACATAAAGGATAATAATGTAGATGCAGGCTGTCCACCTGGAGGACACCTGGCAAGATGTGTCCCTCCTATAGATTTTTTTTTTTTAACATCTCTTTATTTATTAATTTTGTTTTTACACGTTGATTAGTAACAGTATCGTTGACATGGGTTACAATGCATCTTGATAGTTGAAGTTGAAAGAAAGTAGAGGTGTCTCGGTGAGGGTCAAGGCCTCCTATAGATTTTTAGGGCCCCCAGACTGCTCGAGAGTTCCACTGCCCAGTCTGTAATGTAGGGAACAATTGTCCCACTATATTGACAAAGTTGGACAGCATTGAAAAAGCATCTGTATTGTGACTATATTAAATAAGTTGTACCAGCTGTGTTCGAAGTCATGATATATGGAGGGTGAGTTGTATCTAATTTATGTGCTTATTTCTTTAAACAGGGGAAGTTTACATTCTGTCAAGCAGTAAAAGCATGACTCAGTCACACAGTGGAAAAATCTACAAAATTATTGATCCAAAAAGGTAATTACTTTTTTTAAAGATATTAAATTTGTTCCCCAGGGCTACCTAAAGCAAATAAACAAAATAAATGCATGTTGGTTCATTTTACCAGAAAACAGTTCAAGACCAATGATTTGAGTATGGAACTCAAGTGTACAGAAGAGTAATATGGGTGCAATATTTACATTTTCTAACAAGAAAGCAGGAGTATTCAGTGTTTTAATGTTTCAAAAAATGTCTTGTTTCTTAAGAATAGGGACCAATAGGCAACATAGCTCAAAATATCAGTATATTTTAAGTGTCATTTATGCAAAAAAATATTATCTTTATTGTCCTCTCTAAAGGTTAGTGTACATTTAGTACATAGCAAGGAGTATTTTGTATTCCCCAGGGCATAAGTGCTGGAGTGCTAAGGGGCACAATAGCAATTAGCAGTTAGTGCTTACCTAAGAAGCACTTGTGTCCCAAAGAATGCTGCTCAAAAAAAATCCAGTACTTGATGTAAAGAGCTGCATCAGGAGGTGCAGCAGAAATGGGCATTTGCTGACTTTTTTCCAAGTGTTTTGCATCATAAATTACTCCTAGGGGCTGATTTACTTACCCACGAACGGGTCGAATGGAGTCCGATTGCGTTTTTTTCGTAATGATCGGTACTTTGCGATTTTTTCGTATGTTTTGCGATTTTTTCGGATTCTGTACGAATTTTTCGGATCCAATACGATTTTTGCGTAAAAACGCGAGTTTTCCTATCCATTACGAAAGTTGCGTAAAAAGTTGCGCAATTTGCGTAGCGTTAAAACTTACGCGAAAAGTTGCGCATTTTTCGCGTAAGTTTTAACGCTACGCAAAATGCGCAACTTTTTACGCAACTTTCGTAATGGATACGAAAAACTCGCGTTTTTACGCAAAAATCGTATTGGATCCGAAAAATTCGTACAGAATCCGAAAAAATCGCAAAACATACGAAAAAGTCGCAAAATATTCGTTTTCAAGTCGGAACTTTTCCAATTCGGGTCGGATTCGTGGGTTAGTAAATCAGCCCCCTAGTATGAACCTCTAGCTACTACTAAGCTTTCATGCATTCATTCCCCCCCACCCTGTTGAAGAATATTAGTCCTGGCTCTCTGAAGAATGGTCAGGAAAACAACCAATAGGACAGAAAACAAGGAATGGGACTTCATAGACTGTCCTTGTAATACACTGAGCATGTTTGTTCTAGGGTTTGATGTTTGCCTTAGCAAATGACAAAATATTTTAGAAAAAGTTGTTGCTGAGTGCCGGAGTTAACTCTGAGGGTGGGAGTATGTAGGATTCAGTGTTATCTTGCGTCCCAACTAACAGAGCACATATTAGGTATACTAAGGGGCTGATTTACTAAGATACGAATTCGAATCCTAATTGGAAAAATTCCGACTGGAAAACGAACAATTTGCAACTCTTTCGTATTTTTTGCGATTTTTTTTGTCGCCTTTACGACTTTTCGGAAATTGTCGCGACTTTTTCATAACCATTACGACTTGTGCGAAAAAACGCAACTTTTTCGTAGCCATTACGATTTGCTCGTATCTTGTCGCGACTTTTTCGTATTGATCGCTTGTAAGCGGCGGGCGAAACTTTCAGACTTAGCATGATTTTGAAAGCCTCCCATAGGACTCAATGGCACCCTGCAGCACCAACCTGGCCCAAGAAAAGTCACCATACTGAAGCTTGAATGAATCCGAATCTTTCGTACTTGGCGCGAAAGCTGTGAAAAAGTCGCGACTTTTCGCGCAAGTCGTAACTCTACGAAAAAACATTTGGAATGGCTACGAAAAAGTCGCGACAATTTTCCGAAAAATCGCAAAATACCGATCATTACGAAAAAAACGCAATCGGACGCATTCGGCCCGTTCGTGGGTCAGTAAATGTGCCCCTAAGAGTGGTGCCTTTTTGGAGATTTTCTCTCCTGAATGACCATCTTGGGAGTGCTCGAATGTTTGAATTTACTGTTCAGTGTGATATCTGATATCAGCTAGTCAGTACCAAGGCATGAGGCACATGTGTGGATGGGATTGCCTTCTACTTTAAACCACTCTCCCTAATCCTTTTGGTGGCAGCTCTGATTCTCTTTTTTAATTTGAAATTTTACTTATACTTCTACATTATAAATTAGATAAACTTGATAAAAGGTATTGACCCAAAACATGTCATGTTACCACTACCCATAATAAATGTTTTGCAGCAAACCTGCTGAAGCTTTTTTCCTATTTTTTGGATTTCTACAATTATGAGCTAGATCTTTTTGTGTTCAAAGCTTATATTTTATATATATATATATATATAGAAACGAGTTGCTGGAAAGCTGCACACCATAAGAGCAAGATAATACCTGGGTGCCAGTGCTGAAAGCGTAGATACACAGGGTTGGAATGACAGCACACGCAGGATGTTTTTCAAGAAGAATCACAGAGGTTTAGATAAATAAATGTGAGGCTTTATTCAGTCCGATGTTTCAGTTCCTATCTGGAACTTTCATCAGGGACAGTAACATCACAGTGCAGTACAAACGTTTTTAAGCAAAAAAGGGCGCCAAGCCTGTTGCTAGGCAACCATAAACAAAAAAACAAAAAAAAATGAAAACAACAAAAAACAGTGGAAAACCATTGCCAAAATTGCGTATAGGTGTAGACATGTAAGGATAATAAGTCCAGAGCTATTGGGTACAGAGAAAAAAAAGGAGGCCTCAGGGAGTGACAACATCAGGCCATTTTGTCTCTTTTAAAAGTTGCAAGAGCATGAAAAGCCCCACCCCCTCTCGCCTCCACTAGTGCTGGGAAGGAGCCACCAGTACAAAAAACCAACCCCACGGTACGGAACCTTGAGCACACTCGCAAACTAGTACCGTCGCCGTTGCTAGGCAACCAACCCCTGGTCGTGAGCGGGCATCGAAAGGCACATGCAAAATTGGCCAAGCTTATGCGCCCAAAAGGGCAGGGCCATATTACATATTAGGGACAAGCAAATAGGCAGCAGACACTTAGGTCACCGCATAGGTGAACCTGGTATTGCTGTGATTGTCCACAAACAAAAGGGAGCGCGCCGGACTCGGGGTACCGCCAGGGCTGCGCATTGTGCCTATGAATAGTGCCCATGAGACACAGAGTGCCTTCTGTATAGCTCACATAAGGGGATAGCAACAGCAGTCACTGGGTGCCAAAAGCCCTCCGCAGGGCATATACTCGTACCTGGGGAAGGGGGGAACCAACGCCTACAGGCCCCCCAATGTACAGCGCACCAACACCAAACACGGGGAGTAGGTGTACCCCACGCGGGGCAATATACATTGGTTCAGGGAAGGGGCATGGGTACGCCTGCTACCCACATATAGCACCATTATAGGGAGAGTCGCCATAACCACAGTTACCACAAGAGGTCATATGCATACCGAACGTAGTACCCTAGCCCAACAGAAGAGGTTGCAACAATGTTGCTAAGGAAGTGGTGCATAGTTACAAAACCATGTACCTGGTGGAAATGATACCAAAAAACAAATGGTGAAAAACATAGGTAAGAAGAAGTGTATTGCAGAGCTATATTAACGGATACGTTTCAGAGTCCATTCTGAGGAAAGGAACAATACAAAATATTAGATAAAACAACCTAAGGGCAAGATTTAATTAAGACCACGTGGAGCGACACAGTCCAGTTTGTGTATCCAGCGAGATTCCCTTCTGAGTAAGGCCAAGTCCCGGTTGCCCCCTCTTGTTAGGGGAGGTTGGTGATCGATGGCCATACATTTAAATGTGGGCAAGGGGTGTCGCATGTTAACAAAGTGTCTAGCGACCGGCTGGATGGACTCACCCTCTTTCAACGCTCTGCTAATAGCAGAGCGGTGGTTCCCAATGCGTTCTCTCAAAGTAGTCACCGTTTTACCCACGTAGTATAAACCACACGGGTAGGTTTTGACTAGCAGGTCTCTTAGGCTGTTACCTCTTTTGTAGCCAATAACAGGCTTGCTGGCATGATAGAGAGATAGTGATTCATCCTGATTGACCATAGGCCAATTTTTGGTGATGCTTTCTGAGAGTGCACGGGAAGTGGATGAGAAGGTGGTTGTGAAAATTAATGGTGCTGGTTGTGCGTCCTGTGTGCAGTCTTTGTTAAGCAAAGTGTCTTGGGTATGGGTGAGAGCCCTTTGAAGTTGTATGAGTAGTAGTTGTTCCTTATAGCCACGTTCCAGAAATCTGTCAAACATGTCTTGGAGTTGTATTCTGGCTGTGTCAGGGGAACTGTTGATCCTGATGACCCTAAGGAATTGGGAATACGGGATGCCCTTGATTGTAGCAGGAGGGTGGTGGCTAGAGGCGTGCAGGATGGAATTCCGATCTGTTGGTTTGCGGAAGAGTCTGGTCCCCACTCCACCATCTGTTTTAAAAATATTGATTTTTTTGTTGTTTTCATTTTGTTTTGTAAAAATATAAAAACATTTTTTATATATATATATATATATATATATTACTGTAGAAGGAACGGCACTCACAATAATGTAGAGGATCAGTGGCCTGGGTGCAGTCCAAATCACAACCGTATAGATACTTGAACAGAAGGACCGCTTCACACAGGACTCAAAGTGAGAAAGACTGGGAGTCCGGCCGAAACGTCAGTCTCCATTTGTGATGCGTGAATAAAACTACATTTCTTCATAAGTCCTGTGTGAAGCGGTCCTTCTGTTCAAGTATATATATATAGTATTATAAGAAAATTATTTATTATTATATATTATCATATTATTATTATAAGAAATCATCATAAGTTAGAACCCAAATAAGCCCATTATCATCATAAATATATTATCCCTTTTAATTGGACACTGAAAGATTTGTTGACTGCCTTCTTCATCCATCCCTTGGTATTATTTGAATTAAAGGAGTGATGCATTATACAATGAACAGTTAGACACCTTGTATATACAGTATAAATGTAGTTAAATTCTCTCTTATTATTATGGGCATAAGGCAGGCCCAAAATGGCTGTGTTTACGCCAAGAGTAAACGTTTAGAAACAGATGGACTGTGTGGCATTCTTTGAGAAAAGAACGTAAACAAAAAGAAGTGTCTTAAAATTAATTTGGAAAACCAGAGCCAGAGAGGCCTTCCTACGCTGACCTGTGAAATGATTGAGAAGAAGCTAAAGAGGTGGGATTTGCCACACACTGCAGAGTTTAAAAGAATAAGTGACAATGCAACAGGACTATAAAACTGACATCAAATCACAGAGCAGCAGTTAAGGGGTTGAGGGTTTTCACTTAACTTCCAATGTTCCTGGTGGATTGTTACTAGGGATTTAAGCATATTCTGTCAACCGTCAGTATCTAATTACAAAACAGCATTTAAATTGACCTTGACTTTGCTTGTGCTCATTCAGCTATTAGGGTGGTCTTAAAATGTCATACCTGAAAAGCCAGACCTCCCATTGCTGTGTTCTTGCTTTGGTTATTTTGTGTGTGGGCGAGAAGGATGTCATATTAAGCATCAGAGAGTATCTGGAGGAGGCAGACTACAAGTATGCTAAGCCCACTGACCCCATGGTGTTGATGGATACATTTGAAATAAGATTAGCAATGATATTTGCCTAAAACATATATAAACTAATAGTATTAGGCAGTCTTTCTAGTTGTCTAGTTGTCACATAAAACACAGTTATGATGCCAATCAAAACAACTCTTAATTCATGGTGATTTTTTATGTGTGTATAACTTTATTTATTTAGCAGTACTAGTATATGCAGTGCTTGGTGTTTGGCCAAATACCAAATCCTTCACAAAAGATTTGACTGAATTTGAGACAGAATGCAAACCCTTATTTGCATATTAGATAAATCACATACATAAAATAGGCAAGCAAAAAAAGCATCATCCATTGCCCAGTGGTCTTAAATCACATGATTCAAAGGATTTGTTTTGGCCAGACACAAACCTAAAAGGGAGGACAATATATATAGGCGCCCATATAAAAAGGTACATGCTAATACAAAATCCCCCCCCCACCCCACCTGCAGGCAGAAACTTATAGTTACATAAGGGGGAGAAGGATCAGATCAGTATACAAACTGTAATGAGCATGTAAGATACAGCCCTGTTAAAAGGCTTGGATTCAACCAAAACCTATTCATTCTTGTTTGGAACACAGCAGTTCAAACACAATCATTGTAGCCAAATGTATTGGGTATATGGCCAGTTTTAAAACTTTTAATGTTTTGATAAACATTTATAATGGGCTTTCCGTAAGGTGATGTCATTATTTTTTAGTCATATTGCACTAATTTTTTAACAGGAGACTTATTAAATCCCTCATTTGCTTTGCATATTTCATAGTATTCCTTTATGTTTATAGTTTGATGTAGGAGGCTGTTGGCTGCATTTTGCAGTCTAGATGAAACACCGGAATAATTCTGTTTATGGGATAATGGCAACAAAACGATTTTTTGGGCACTGTAGTCACCACTCACTCTGAAAGGGAATCTCTTGCCTAGCACTTAGTGCTCAAAAACACACAGTACTGCAATGTCAAGCAAAAAGCACCCAACTGCACCTGGCTCTTGCAAAGTGATCATTGTGAGCATGTTGTCCCCCTCATGCTGAGCTGCAAAACACTCAGGCAGCAAAAAGATTGAAATCGTCAAGATTCAGGATTGAATTCCCCAAGAAAACTTTATTTCTCGCTGGGCATTTTCCTCACTAGCTGGTGAATAAACAAGCAATGGGACAGATTCAGCTCAGTGAGAAAAAGTTATCTCTTGGTTTATCTTATGGTTTATCAAGTGGAAACTCATGGATCAGATTCAATTCAAGGAGAAAAACTGTGCTTTTAATTCAGTTTTAGTTTTTTTCTTAGAGTTATCATATGCTAAACCATAGGGTATGTTTTTCTAAATTGAATCTAAATCTGATCCAATTCAATGTCCATCAGTGATAGACCGATATCTCACTGAATTAAGTCTGGCCCTGTATGTATTATTGTATCAATACAATGCATCTTCTAAATACAGATGTACAGCAAAGTGAGACCTGAAGATGAACAAACATATGTACAGAACTGGGACAAGCACTATGGCTGCATTCACCTGTTCTGCGTACATATGGACCATAGGTTTCAGTTATACACTGTACCTCTGATTATAATCCCCTGCATACTAAAGAGAGTACACAAGAAAAGGTAAAATGGGGGATTCTTAAATACCTTTAGTTTAGGAGTCTTTCAGGAGATATAGTTAAATATAAACTGCATATCTGTTAACTTATATAGTTTGAATATTGCATTTCCTCTGCTGTCAGTGACGTACAGTACAGAGTGTTCATACTGGATTGGCACTTGTGCATTAACTGTAAATATCTGGAACTAGGTGCACAGTTCAGCGTAGGATAGGCGCAGGCCAGCACTGCCATAGAGCAGGTGGCGAGTACAGGGCCACATTGCAGCCTGCATCTGCTAATGCTCCCTAACACCTGAATCGCATGTACGTTAACGGATGGGTGGGGGGTAGAACAGGTGCTGCCTACATGAATTCTCTTGCCTGCCCCTCATGAATACAGCTTTGCCAAATGCAGACTATGCTGTGTTCAGAGCGAGAGAGACCTGCAGAAATTCAAATAGGTTGGGTGCAAAGTTTAAAAAAAAATGTCAGATTGCACCCAATTTATGTACAATATACTTTGTACCCTACCTTCAACTTTGTAAATGATACCAGATATCAGTGTCCAGTTACACATATGGGTCAATTTAGCTAATAAGGGGCAATGCTCTGTTCTTCAGATAGCTGGCTGAATGACTGGGCCACTTGGGGGACCCATAAAGCCTATTCCACAGCCAATATGTTTGTATGCTTGTAGGATATACCTGTAGGTGTATGGTTTATTGGAAGGAAATGGGAGCTTATTTTGGTACTACACATGAACAGATATTGGGGCAAATTGCTAGATATTCGCTGCAGTGCATGGGCATACCCTAAAGCTGTTTAAATTATGTTTGTCTGCATATGTATACTGGCTCACAAATGTATTTCATGACTGTAGGGGCAATGGCACACGTGGAAAGCAATCTATGGTGGGTATCAGGCAATAAAAGTAGCTGTGATCATGTAATATTTAATGTTACATCTGTGCGATGCCAGCTGTTGGCACTTACAGTCATTGTGGCCATTTTGTCGTGAGATTTTCTGATATCAGAATCACAGTTTTTACAGACACTGTATTTAATTACCTTTAGCTAAATCTAAAATTGTGTATGTTTTTGTTATATATAACAGCTGAAGATGCATCACAGTCCCCCCCCCCCCCATTTAAATGGAGCTGTTCACATGGGTTTATGATAGATCTGCTTGTTTTTAGGCAAAAGAACACAAATACTCTAACAAGAAGTGTTGTACCAGTGACTCTGTGGTGCAATAACAGCTTTCTCTTTCCAATACATCTCATAAAGATTGGATTTGTTGTGCATGTTGCATTTTTCCAAAAATTTTTAGATATTAGTTGAGGAGGATTATTAAGGTTGCACTGGATAAAGGGTAGATGTGCTTGTTCCTTGCAGTTCTCCTTATAAAGTTCTGTGCACATCGTGCCTGCAGTTGATAAACCTCAACAGGGCCTGTTGACCCAGCTGGCAAGTGCTTATGCAGCAGGTGTTGTTTGTGCGACCACCCTGGTAGTAGTGCAAACTGTTTAGCCATTGCACTAACCTCTGAGCCATTAATCCCTTCCCTGCCTGAATCACTTCCAGAGAAAGAGCACATCTGGTGGCAGAGGGGTTAACTTCTCAAGGATTTGCAAACATGACATAACTCCATGGGAATAAAGGTCATGGTAAATGGACCATACGTTAATTCATTTGATACATGGCTATTTTTGTTGCTTCAGATAAAAAGGCGTAACAGTTAAATCTTTCAGGAGCTGCAGCAACAGGTTTTAACGTGGCTTCAGGAATATTGTACTTTTAACAACTGGATTCAATGTGGGCCGGAAAAATAATAAATCAATAAGGGATACCCAACCTGCAACCCACCAGATGTTGTTAAACTGTAAGTCCCACTGTCATCCCATCTGCCTGATGTAGACTAAAAATATCCAGTAATTGTTCCACAGTATAATACAGGTATGGGGTCTGTTATCCAGAATGCTTAGCACCTGGGGGGTTTTCCAGATAAGTTGTCTTGGATCTCCATATTTTAAGTCTACTAACAAATCATAGAAACATAAATCAAACCCAATAGACTAGTTTTACATCCAATAAGGATTCATTATATTATAGTTAGGATGAAATACAAGGCACTGTTTTATTATCTCAGAGAAATAAGAAATAATTTTAGCAACTTTGAATTATTTAAATAAAATAGAGTCTATGGGAAATGATTTTCCCATGATTCAGAGCTTTCTGGATAATGGGTTTCAGGATAACAGATCCTATACCTGTACTCTAATATGCCTTTTGTACTCAACATACTTCACCTTACAGTAAGAAATGATAAAGGTGATAAGGCAACTAAGTTCATCCTTACCAAAAGTGGTTACAAGTTTAAATGCTTCTTTTCGATTTCCGCAAATCGCGCCGCCGCGTATGCCATCCCACCGGCCATTTACATTTTCGCCGGTGGGATGTCATATCGGGGAGATTATCGCCCGCAACAAGGGAGATTTGTTGCGGGCGACTAATCTCCCCTTGTACCGGAGCCCTAAGGCTACAATTTTTTTTAATACTATTATTGTTAGTTTTTATTCCTTATCTTTCTATTCAGGCCCTCTCCTATTCATTTTCTAGTATCTCATTCAAACCACTACCTGGTCATTAGGATAATTGGACCCTAGCAACCAGATACCTGCTAAAATTCCAAACTGGTAGTGTTCTTAATGGCACATCGGTCAGTTTCTCTGGGGGAGAAACCTACCTGCATGCTGTTAGCCTTAGGCCATCTGCTTTATTGCTGCTTGCATTTACTATAAGCATAGAGTGCTTACATTGGTAATCTCACCCCATAGAAAGACACATGGACATAGTTGGACATAAGCTAGCTTATAGGGGTTGTTCGCCTTCAGCATAACTTTTAGTATGACATAGAGTGTGCTGTTACACTTAAACAAGCTCCTCAGTTGGACACATTTTTTTTTCAACCTGACATCTCACTGGCGGTTTTTCTGCATATAAGTTGTGAAGCACGCGATCAGGTGCAAAAGGAATAACAGTTTTGCTAAAACTACAGGAAACTGCCTAGATAAAACATATATCAAGAACAGAGCACTGACAGCTTGCAATGATCATAATTTTATATTGGTGCAATGGAAACAACAGAACAATATGCCAATGTTCATATTATCCTATAGGTAAGAAATAGCCATTTATTATCTTTACTTGTTAATTTAACTTTTTGTGTTAGAGTTTTAAATCTCATTATTAGGCAGATGTATTAAGTAGAATGAGGCACAGTTTAAACATGAAAACATATTTATTTGATGGAACATTGGTAGTTAGCTGTGCAGTTTTATGATGTGATACAGTTTTCTCAGCATTCAAAAAAATCTGGCAATTGTAAAGGTATTAAGGTGGTCATGTTTATGGAAAAGCTCTGACTGTATATTTAATTTCTAACTGATCTGGGCCACAGGTGCAATTATTTATAAGCCTTTTAAAATATGTGAATGTGTGCCGGGCAACTTCTATATTGAAATAGCTATAAAACATGCATACTTATAAAATAGGCTTCAACTGGTGCATGCCCGCTCTATAACACTGTGTTTATTTTGGCACAGTTTGTTTCAGGCTAGAGCAATATTTGCTTTAGGCTACTTAGCTCTCTCTCTATAAGACATTATTTAAACTTAAAATATACTTGTGATTTCATACATACAATACAGATGTTTATGAATGTAATAGGTGTATAAATTAGCACAAAAATGTGGGAACAATAACTACAAGACATATATTGTTGTGTCAAATAGGCCATGGTCTTAATGAATATGATACCCTACTGAGGTGAATGGTCTTGCTTTTAGGACTCTAGTGGTTCTACATTGTCTTTAGAAACATCATGTTAGCTTGGGCCCAAATTCATAATTTGTTAGTTCTACTTTTTATCTCGCTTTAAATATGCATTCTGAATTTTCAGACAAACATTGGTGTATATTATGTGATATCTGCCTTCAGTGCACCTTCATGTTCATCTGTGCACAAAGTTTTATGGTACCAGGTTATTGGCTGTTCTGCAGCTTTTTACTGTTAATGAATTTATAATGCACCCGGAATAGTTTTTTTTTAAATTAATTTTTGGCTGTAATTCAGACAAGAGATTTTAGATTCTGATTGGCTAAACTATTCTGATTTTGATGTGTTTATCAAAACTGGAACACTTCTTCACAAATGCATCTGCATAGGCTTCTGGAGAGTACACCTGTCCGCTGTTTTACGTTTTTCTTGGGTGCTCAAACAGCAAATCTATAGGAATACATTTTGCAGCATAGAACGTGTGGTGTTGACAGCTCTGAGCTTTGTGTTAACAAACCTGATAGAATGCAGCTCTTTTGCAGACTCCATTTAATGAGTTCAACTTCTTGTACATAATTCATTTCTTTGGGTTGAGCTATCTAGGGAGCTCAGTCAGGGTAGCAATATGGCAGCTGGAAAATTCCATAAAATATGGAGCCCCTGGTTGGACTCACTTGCTACAACTGCTGAATAAGTATTATTGCTTGAGTTGGTTAACTACCTAATTTGACTCCTTAACTTTCTTCTTAAATCTCTCTCTCTCTGTATCTAACCCTTTTTGTAATGTAAAAATGCAAAATAAAATCTTGCTAGCTAGCACCCATGCTTAAATATGAAGAGAAGGAATGTTGTGTGCCTTATATCCACACGATTTGCTATTTATTAAATATGATCACTCTATAAATAGGTTCAAATTGTATTTTTATAATTATAATAGATAATATTTGAATGCTTGGACTTGCTCATCTTATTATGGTTAATGTTTTTTATGCTAAATTTAAGCAGCTTTATATGTAACAAATCAAATATGCCAGTCATGTTAAATCCACCTAACGCCTAATCACAAGCCTAAACCTTACTAAGCTCACTGTTTAGTCAATTTTATATACATTCATGTAATGACGTTATTAGTGTGATAAATCTGTATTTCCCATTCATAGGGGCTGATTTACTTACCCACGAACGGGTCGAATGGAGTCCGATTGCGTTTTTTTCGTAATGATCGGTACTTTGCGATTTTTTCGTATGTTTTGCGATTTTTTCGGATTCTGTACGAATTTTTCGGATCCAATACGATTTTTGCGTAAAAACGCGAGTTTTCCTATCCATTACGAAAGTTGCGTAAAAAGTTGCGCATTTTGCGTAGCGTTAAAACTTACGCGAAAAGTTGCGCATTTTTCGTAGTGTTAAAACTTAACACTACGAAAAATGCGCAACTTTTCGCGTAAGTTTTAACGCTACGCAAAATGCGCAACTTTTTACGCAACTTTCGTAATGGATACGAAAAACTCGCATTTTTACGCAAAAATCGTATTGGATCCGAAAAATTCGCACAGAATCCGAAAAAATCGCAAAACATACAAAAAAGTCGCAAAATATTCGTTTTCAAGTCGGAACTTTTCCAATTCGGGTCGGATTCGTGGGTTAGTAAATCAGCCCCATAGTGTAATATCAGCTTTAGGGAAACTGAATTCTAAGGTGAATTATCATCGGACACTATAATAGAATGATTGCTAGTGGATTTTATTCCCAAATCCCATCATAGTGCCTAAAACAAATCAACTCAGTCGATAAAGAAGTAATATTCCTTTGTTACAGATATTTATAGTGGCTTTTGTATACACTGTCCCTGCAGTTTACCTAATGCTGTCATTTGCTTCACAGATACCCTTATAGTAGAGGCTAAAGGGTCTTGCCTTTACTCATTTAAAATCAAGGCAAGTTACTGATTACATTCAGTCATAGCTACAGGAATATCGGGGCCAGCAAATGTGTTCATCTCAAAATTTCAAATGTCAAATGAGGCTTTCAAGAGTACATATGGGAGCAAATAGATATTTTCATTTGTGATGTGCCAGTTTGCACAAAACCTACAGGACACACAGGTTTTCCCACAAGTTTGGTGGGATTGGGTTAAATTTGGGCGACCAGTGCGGGTTGCATGTGGGTCAGACTTGGGAAGTTATGCTCTGCTCCTGAAGATTCCCTGTCTTGGAACCAAAGGCACATACAGAAGTAGTGTACAGAGTGGGAAAACAGAGATACAGGTTGGGTGCAGGTCGTACAATGGCAACATTATGCAAGTAAGGGTTGGGTGCAGGATAAGGTTTTGCGGGTTGAATTTTTTTCTGACCCACACATCACTAATTCTCACCAAATCTCTACCTAGGCAGCCTGGTCCCCCTGGGAAACCATCTTTACTGTTTGGGAACCACTGCTCTAAATTATTCAGCATTGCCTATTTTTTCCCTGCATGTAGACCAACAGTTCCAGAAGAATGCAAACGTCCATTAATGCCTGCACAGCCACTTGCATCCGAATGCTCCCGCCACTGCCGAAATGGGCACTGCACGCCCACAGGGAAATGCTGCTGCACTCAGGGATGGGAAGGAGAGTTCTGCAGAATTGGTTAGTGCTGGATTATATTTTTAAATTGCAGAACTAGTTCATTTTATGTGACTGTAAGAAAATGCTGATGGCTTTTGTGACATCCTTAATACTAGTAACTAACTGTGTAAATCCTCTTTTGGTGATATAACTTTTCTCAATGTAATTTCTTTTTCAAGTGTAATTCTTTGGATTTTGTCCTCCTGGTGATCTACATTGTAAACATTTATAAATGAGTGAAATAATGAAATATACAGGGATGGGATCCATTATCCCGAAAACCCGTTATCCAGAAAGTTCCGAATTACATAATGGCCGTCTCCCATTTCCTTTTTCTCTGTAATAATAAACAGTACTTTGTACTTGATCCCAACTAAGATATAATTAATCCCTATTGAAGGCAAAACAATCTTACGGGGTTTATTCAATATTTAAATGATTTTTAGCAGACTTAAGGTATGGAGATCCAATTTACAGAAAGATCCCTTATCTGGAAAACCCCTGGTCCCGAGCATTCTGGATAGCAGGTCCCATACCTGTAGCATCATTACTGAAAACAGGATTTACTAGAGATGCACTGAATCCAGGGGCACTTATTGCAGTGTTCATTAACTGCATCATTTTTTTTCTAAGACTTAAACTTAAAACTGAATGAGATGATTTTTTTATTTACAATCATTTCATTTTGTAATTTTTTTTTCTGAATATGCAAGTTAGTTTGATTCAGGATATGATTTGGTCTTTGCCAGAATCTTTTGTGTAGGATTCAGTATTCGAGCAAATTCAAAACATGAATTCAGTGCATCACTGGTATTACATCAGGGGTGGGCAAACTTTTTAGCTCAGGGGCCACATTAATTAACATACGGACCGGGCCGGACAGCGTTACGCCCGGGGCTGCCATCAAAAATGATGGGGCCTCTCAGCTCCTCCCCAGCAACCCGCTGCTTCCTCCCTCCCGTCCTTCTGTTCCCCGGCTCCCCAGTGCATTCTTTTATATGGTTGCACCCCGTGCGTGCTGACGCTGTGCGCACGCACGGGGCGCAACCAATCAGAGCCCGTCATTCTTTTAAGGGGGCCGGAGGCGGCGGGCCGGATTAAAAGGGCTGACGGGCCGGATGTGGCCCGCGGGCCGTAGTTTGCCCACCCCTGTATTACATAATAGTCTTGCTTATAAGAGAAACGTATTTTTGAAGGGACTTTATTTTTAAATGCCAAAAAAGTTACTATTCAGAAACCACTGTATCTTTTACAGCAAAATGTGAACCAGAGTGTCGGCACGGAGGCGTCTGCGTGAGACCAAACAAGTGCTTATGTAAAAAAGGCTACTTGGGCCCACAATGTGAGCAAATGGATAGAAACGTCCGGAGAGTGGCCAGGGCAGGTATTCTTGATCAGATCATTGACGTGACGTCATACTTGCTGGATCTGACCAGCTACATTGTATAGTGATCTCGGACTGCTTGGATAATCCATCTAACTGGGCATTTATTTTTAAAACATGTAAATTTTCTAAAAAGGACTTTGTAATTCTGCTCTAAATCCCTGTGTTTTAAAATTATTTTATTAATTTAAATATATTGTCCATAAAAGTGAGCTTGTGTGTGTAATTTATGAATATTTGAGTGTATATGTATGTGTGACGGTATAGACATATTCATTTATTAAACATTCTAATATTTTAAGTACTGGCTGCAGCATGGTCATGTGAACAAGACTATCAATTTGATTTGGTTTTAAAAGTAACATTAAAACAATAGACATTCACATTAAAGTGCAGTATTGTATTATTAATAGCAGTCACCCCGTGGGAGGGACAAAAGTTCTGCAATCTAAGTATCAATCCTGATTTTACAGGATATCTACAGTGTCTTTACTTATTATCAACATCTTTCAAATTCTATAAAAATGGAGCTCAAACGACTTTGTAAGAGCCACACTTCTGTTCAAATGCTAGGTACATAGATATCAAAAGTTCAGCAAATCGCTTCATAATGGACCTGGGTGCAAATAAATATTATTAAATATTAACACTGAATTTCCAGTTTCTTGTAGGATTAGTTACTATTCATGCAAGTATTTGTAAAAGTCTGTTTTACTGCAGTCAGAGCACCTACTACCATCATATTTTGAGCATATTTTTAAAAGAGGGAACAAGCAATTCATCATATAAGTTAATGGGAAAGATCTCCTGAGTCCTTTACAAGGGAATAGTGTTGTGGAACTAAAACACTGACTTTCTTTCCTGCCCACAATGGCTGCACACAACAGACTTCAGTTTTCAGTACAGAAATGTGTTGGGAAAAATTTTGCAGGTATATTTACATCTACCAAAAATATGTTTTTGTCTCAAATAAACATAATGCTGAGTATAGTAAGTACACAATGGGGTAGTGTTTAGTTTAACTTTAAAAACATAATGCAGTTACTACAGCGTACTTACTCATGTAGTGTATTTATATAATACGTTCCAGTATATTAAAAAAAAAAATAACAAAACATTTTGCAGCTGGAACATATCTCAGGGTTGAATAAAGAAATTCTTTAAATAAAACATGCAGGGGGTATGTACATTATGCTGGCCACAATGGGGTATACAGTGTATACATACTCCATCCTTACAAGTGAAGGGGGATTTTACTGCAACATTACATTTAGGGGCAGATTTACTAATCCACGAACGGACCGAAAGTGTCCGAACGCGTTTTTTCGTAATGATCGGTATTTTTGCGATTTTTTCCACCGCCGTCGCAACTTTTTCGTATGTCCTGTGATTTTTTCGACGCCGTCGCGATTTTTTGTATATATTCCGCGACTTTTTCAACGCTGTTGCGAAAAAATGGGATTGGTTTTTCCGCCGTTTACTATTGCTCAATACGAAAAAATCACGACGGCGACGAAAAAGTTGCGCAAAATACGAAAAAGTCGCGACAAATACAAAAAATCGCGTTTCCAATACGATTTTTTCCCTTTCGGGATTTGGATTCGTGGATTAGTAAATCTGCCCCTTAGAGTACCATTAGCTGTTACTTTCAGTGCACAGAGCAACAAGCATGTTGATTAGGAGGATTGGGGTTATGGTCACTCAGTATATTATGCTGCTGAAAATGCAGAAAGGATTTGACCCTTTTGCATTTACACTTACACAGCATATGCCCCCTTACATTGTTCTGTTGGGAGAAACAGTGGGAGAAATCCACAATGGAAAACAAAAAAAAACATGATTTCATAAAAATAATTTTATAAGATTAGGTTCCTAGGTAATATTATTATTATTATTATTATTATTAAAAGAGGACCTGTCACCCTGAAATAAAAATCTATAGAATAAAACTCCTTCTCAAATAAAACATAAAACCCTTTTTTTTTTTTTTTAATAATTAAAACATCCATTCCCCCTTATAAAGTTGTCTGGCCTGCCTCTGTACCTCAGGCATAGAAGTAGGGCAGTCAACTCTCCTTTCATCATTTTATAAATGTCACTGCATTCCTTTTGTTCCCGCTTCCTCCTCATGATCTATACTATTGTCTAGCCCTTTTGCATTCGCATCAGGTCCCCCATTCTGGCGCACACACAAAATTTTGGGGAGATACAAAACTTGCCTTCAAGGAAAAGGAAAGGTAAAAATCACTGGGGGTGCCAAATGTTAGGCTGGTACTTCAGTTAGGAGAAAACCGCACCAGCCCAGGGTACCTGCGAGAGAGCGATCCCTTTTCTTCTTCTGTCTTCGCACCACTTGCACATTCGCAGTAGAGGGAAAAGCCAAATTTAACAAAAAAGCTGGGCTGATGCGGTTTTCTCCTAACAGGTAAGCGATTACAATCACTGGGGGATGCCTTACATTTTGCACCCCTAGTGATTTTTACATTTCCTTCTCCCTTAAAAACAAAATTGCACCTGCCTGCTTGTTGTTGCTTGTGACAAGACTTGACAAATACAATAAAATGGAGTTTGGAATTGTTTCTTAGGGTGAGAGGCCTCCCTTTATATCTGTGTATACAAGGAAATTTATCATATGTTTCCTTAATAAAAAGAAAATACCTGTCCTGAATTTAATCTAAATGACCCTTTTATGTTTTGGGATTTGGATTAGTGTTTAGATAGTATAGTGTTTATATACAGATCCACATCATAACTTACTGCTTTTAGGAGCAGAAAACAAAAAGTGACCCCTAGAGCTGTGCAAAGATTATCTGCTTGTGATTAGGAAAACCTTTTGGTAGCAGAGTCTTTTAAAGATTTATCCATAACACACATCAACTTTAGTGCATAATATCAGGTGCAGCCTGAGAATTTAATATGGCCTGTTGTTGCTGATGTGCCTTTAAACACTAAATGATTGGCTAAAGTAGCGTCGTCTTTGTTGCTGACACAATTATCAGTTCCCAAGGCTTAGACAGGAAACAAGGCAATAAAATAGGGATGCACCAAATCCACTATTTACCGATTCAGCCGGACTCCAAAAAGTCAAATGATTTTAAGGATTCGGTTCAGCCAGGAGCATGGATTCCTGGATTCCGTGCATCCCCACAATAAAACTTGTGCAGAAGTAAAGACTTAAGATCCAGATAACATAATATCCCTGACAATAAATTAAAATGTTGCTATGCAAGGTACTTATGAAACAGGGCAAAAAGCAGACTATTAATACACCAGTTATAAAAACTGACTTTACAATTCCATTTGTGATAAAACAAACAAAACCCATGCACCCATGGCACTGATTTGAATCTAATTTCTCAGTGTGTCTCTGTATACATGTACAGGCAATTCTTATTCAAATCAATCTTTTTTTTAATGGGAAATCAAAAAGATCTATTTTAGAACCTAGATATGAGAAAAACACTCCCATAATTAATGTGTGCTTCTGTCAGAGGGGTATGGGGTATATACCCTCTCAGTTTATCTTTAGTGACCGGTGGCACCAGATTTATACTAAAAATAAAAACAGCTCTTGGATAATAAACCTGATCATTTTTCCAATCCTTTTCTTGGAATGTTTTTTAGAGTTTACAGAATATTTTAAAGAAAGTTAAAGAATATTTAAAGAAATGTTTCAATTTCTGGACAAATTTACACCTTTCCCTTCTTGTATGGTCCCCCATCTAAGGTTATATTGGCTGAGTTCAGAAGTTAAAAACATTAACTCTGTTGAATAGACTGGAAATATTACTATGGGTCATTTCAATACTCAGCAAACTTCAAAAGTTCATTTTCGGATTTTTATTTATTAGCTTTATTATATTTTCCAGTTTTATTCCTTGTTTCCAAAATGTTTAGAACAGTTTATGTTTAGCAATATTTTGCATTCTAAATGCAGTGATAAACAATGGTACGTATTTTGGCAAGTTGCATAATTACTATGTAATTTTGATGGTTTAATATTAACAACCTGAGCTGATGTTTTCACTGTGAATGGAAATTAAATTAAGGGAACGAATTGCAAAGGCAAACACAAGCTATTTCTCATGCCTCTAATGCAACAGACTTGTTTCAAAGTTCCATGTTTATTTTATTATGCTTTTCATAATACAAAGTTGTTTTGGCCCTAGGATCTATAAATAAACTCAACGGAAAGTTCCAGAAACAGATATGACACATTTTTTTTAATAAAGAATTGTGATCCAAGGAAGAAAATGATCAGATTCTAAAATATGTGTAGATTCTCTCGAGTTCGATTGCAGTTATTGCCCACAGTGTCACACAACTACTGAGTAACGTACCCTGAGCAAATGGAGCAGGCTAGAAGGGCACAAACACATTTTGAAACACTGGTAAATTATTCAAACAGAACAATGGAATAAGCACCATTAATACCCAAGGCTTTAATGCAGTTTTGCATTTCACTTTCCGTGGGTACCTAGTTACAAATACCAACTATCTAATCACAGTCCGGGCTCAGCAGTGAATATGTAAACCACGGGCTTGTCTGCATTTATTTGTCCGACAAGTAATTATTCCTATTTTTTGTGTTTATCTAATTGATTGCATTTTTGAGATTGAAAGATTAATGAAAGATCTATTCTTCAAATCAGTCACGTGAAAATGGAAATGAGCTTAGAAATCTGGATTCAATTCTTTGTGAACAATAAAAAGTGCATTCATAATGTTGAACAATGTAGATTCAGTTGACAGCCGATTGAAAAAAGCATCAGACTGAAAATAAGCATGAAGGCCAAATTGCCCTTTTACCCCAGAAAAGGGTGGTCCTGTTTAGTCATTGGAGAACTTCATTGGCAATACAGTGTGACAGGTTCCCCAGTGAACTAAACAGCCTGCATCTGCAGGTTAATAGCAGCCCTTTATGCTCCATGCTCTCTCTCTTTATTTTACTGACTAAATTCCCATACAACGTTTTAACACTTAACCTAAAAAAGGAGCCTTGACGTCTGTTTTGCAGATTGACCTCGCTGTCTAATTTTCTCTTATTCAACGTGGGTGACATTAATAAAATGTGAACTTCTTTCAACAGATGAGCTATCTAAATGCATGAAATCACGTTGTTTTAGAGAACAGTTTACATTTCTGACAAAAAAAGATAAGCAATAATTAAATAATGCTGGAAAAGAAAAATAAAATGAAAGCTTAGCCTGGCAAGTACTAAATACTGATTGCGTTCTCGCTATTAAAATAAAGCCTGCTTTTTCTTTATTTGCTCAAGGGAATGACACTATAAGCATCACATTTACAAATAATTATTCTTGATAGATAACAATGGACTGTGCCGGCTTGTCCTCACAGCTTACACACTGCTATTTCATGGGTTTCTTCTGCTTCGCCTGTGTTTTAAAGGGCTGGCATATTCAGCTGTAAAAGGTTTGGTGAACTGATTGCCTCATACATGATTTGTATTTCTGCTAGACATGAAAGTGGGCAACAAGATTCAGAATAGGATATGCTACTCAAACCAGACTACCCTTCATTTTAACATTAGATTATACATGTGAAGTAAAAGCCAAGTAAATTCAGACAAAAAAGTTTATTTATCATAGGGTGGAAATAACCAGAGTTCCATTTCATTGCTCTTTATTCAGTTTTAGGGGCATATGTGCTTGTATTTATCTAGGGGCAAAAGTGAGACTTTTTCCTTAAAAATATGGGGCTGAAAATTCTGAATCCTGTAACTGAATAGAGTGCTATGAAATGCCCCCCGGTGAACAGTGGCAAGTTCGTCTTTACTCTTCCCTAATTATGCCTCAAACTGTAAAGCAGAATTATTTCATTTTTAAAACATTACAATTTGCCAATATCAAGCAGCCCATAACATCCAATTATTTGTTTACTTCCATTATTCTTTCTGCACTTGCCCAGTAAAAAGAAATTCTGATTGGAAGCTAAGATCTTCTTACTGTTGTACTTCTGTATTTTTCTGCTTATTTTACCTTTTCCCTTGTCATTATGGGGATCTTATCATGAGCATTCCTGTTCAGTCATCAAAAAGTTTGTGTTTGTGCCAGAGAGCAATGCTTAATGTTTTGTAACTACTGCAGAAGTATCACCATACCAAGGACATTTCTTGTCCCAGAGCTGACACTTCTGCAGAAATTACAAAATGCCATCTGAGTCAGTATGGCTTTACATTATGTAAAAGTTGTGTGCTGTATAGGGAAGTGTAATTGAATGGTTAAGCCTTCTTCCTTTCTCACAAAGCACCAGCTCTGTCTTCTTTTATGACTAAGTCTTGCTGTCTGACCATGGTGGCCAGAGTGCCTTTTTGAAACCATCACTTAGAAAGGCAAAGTTAAGATGCCTGGCACTCAAGCAATAAGCATCAAAATACACATATATATGTATTGTGGCCCCCAGCTTATAAATGTTTCTCTTTTTTCTAGGCTGATACCACCTCATGCCTATTCTTTCACCCACCATAGAGGAAATATGGCTTTATCTCCCACCTGCCCCTTGGCCTCAGGCCTCACCCTTCTGGCTGCACTAACTTGTACCCAACAAATAGGAAACGTCACTGAATTACAATGTTGATTTTGGGTGAGATGTAAATGATGTTGCTCTATAACTGGGATCCTTAACTTATGGGTCTCCATTCTGATGATGGTCGCATTCCATGATTCCCCTATGAACAATGACATTTACTTTGATATTAAAAATGAAACACGCAACTGATTCAAAACCAAATCTTTGGTTGCAAAAGTTATTCCCCAACTGTTCTTTAAGTAATACATACTTATTGTGGGTTGCATTACACGTGATAGGAACAATGAGAAAGTGTGAAATAAACTGATTTCCACTGGCATGGCAGCTGTGAAGCTGTAATTCCAATACCAAACAATCAGTACCTGGTTCCATTCCTAGACCTGGTCTGTGAGCGTTGCTAATATGGATGCTCAAAAAAAAGGGCAAAAGAAAGCATTATGCCCTATGGGATGTTGAAGTGGTTAATGGCAGCTTAAGCTCTATGCATTTGTACAACCAAAAAAATAAGAATCGTGCCAAACATCCAAGAACATGCCTTAAATAATATTGCTAACAGGCTTTAAACTTTGTGTATGTTCACTGTCAATCCTGTTTTAAATTTCATTTAACAAAAATATGGTGGAACCAGCTACCAGTTGAGACAAAGTAATATTAGTGTGTGAGTGCCTGGTGAGTGCTGTTGACTTAGGTGTTGCCTGCCTTTGTCTGGTCTGAACCCATTGAACATGTTATAGAAGGAAAGGGAATAATTGTATTAGTCTGCTGTAACTGTTTACATGAATTAGTGCTAGGTCCTCCAGTGCCTCCAATGAATCCTAAATATTAATGCCAACAAATATACCTTGTATTTATTCTGTATATGTTCTCACTGTACAGTACCTATGTATTGAATGTATTACTAACACTACCATTTTTAGGATGCCGTTCATCCATAGTTGGATAAATGATCTATCGTTTTGACTTTTTTTTTTTTTTTCATTCACAAATGTAATTTATCTGAGCAGAACTGTGTAAAATAAATCAAATCATACATTTATTAAAGTTTCTACCAGTAGACAAATTAAGTTAATGTAAATTCTATGCTTAACAAATATTCTTGTGTTGGTAAAATGGTATTTTCACCATGTTTCTATGCCTCAAACAAATAAAGTCTTGTATTTATATTTTCTTAGCATTTAATGTGGATCTCGTACATTTTTACAAAAAGTATTATTTTAAGAATAAAGACTGAACATGTTGGACTGTCCGAGTAAATGCTGTTTGGTATTTATTCACTTGTTTGTGATGCTGCTGTGGCTCTTTATGGGGCTAATAATTTAAGATATTTCAGTTGGCACCATGGCACAAATCCCCAGTTACATAGTTACATAGTTACATAGGGTTGAAAAAAGACCTGTGTCCATCAAGTTCAACCCATCCAAGTAAACCCAGCACACCTAACCCACACCTACCAATCTATACACTCACATACATACACTATAAATACAACCACTAGTACTAACTGTAGATATTAGTATCACAATAGCCTTGGATATTCTGATTGATCAAGAACTCATCCAGGTCCCTCTTAAAGGCATTAACAGAATCTGCCATTAACACATCACTAGGAAGGGCATTCCACAACCTCACTGCCCTCACCGTGAAAAACCACCTACGCTGCTTCAAATGGAAACTCCTTTCCTCTAATCTAAAGGGGTGACCTCTGGTGCGTTGATTGTTTTTATGGGAAAAAAGAACATCCCCCAACTGCCTATAATCCCCTCTAATGTACTTGTACAGAGTAATCATGTCCCCTCGCAAGCGCCTCTTTTCCAGAGAAAACAACCCCAACCTCGACAGTCTCACCTCATAGTTTAAATCTTCCATCCCCTTTACCAGTTTAGTTGCACGTCTCTGCACTCTCTCCAGCTCATTAATATCCTTCTTAAGGACTGGAGCCCAAAACTGCACTGCATACTCAAGGTGAGGCCTTACCAGGGACCTATAAAGGGGCAAAATTATGTTCTCATCCCTTGAGTCAATGCCCTTTTTTATACAAGACAGCACTTTATTTGCTTTAGTAGCCACAGAATGACACTGCCTGGCATTAGACAACTTGTTATCAACAAAAACCCCTAGATCCTTCTCCATTAAGGAAACCCCCAACACACTACCATTCAGTAGATAGTTTGCGTTTATATTATTTCTACCAAAGTGCATAACTTTGCACTTATCAACATTGAACCTCATTTTCCAGTTTGCTGCCCAGTTATCTAATTTTGTCAAATCGCTCTGCAAAGCGGCAGCATCCTGCATGGAACTTATAGTTTTGCACAATTTAGTGTCATCAGCAAAAATAGAAACAGTACTGTCTATGCCCACCTCCAGGTCATTAATAAACAAGTTAAAAAGCAAAGGACCAAGGACTGACCCCTGCGGTACTCCACTAACCACACTGGTCCAATTAGAAAATGTTCCATTTACAACCACTCTTTGTACTCTATCCTTCAGCCAGTTCTCTATCCAATTACAAATATTATGTTCTAGGCCAATATTCCTTAATTTGATCATTAACCTTCTGTGAGGTACTGTATCAAACGCTTTAGCAAAGTCCAAGTAGATGACATCAACTGCCATTCCAGCATCAAGGTTCCTACTCACCTCCTCATAAAAGGCAACTAAATTAGTCTGGCAAGATCTGTTACGCATAAAACCATGCTGGCACAAACTAATAGTATTGTGAACTGCAATGTATTCAAGTACCCTATCCCTTATTACCCCTTCCAAAAGTTTTCCTACTACTGATGTCAGACTAACAGGCCTATAGTTTTCAGGCTGAGAACGGGATCCCTTTTTAAATAACGGCACCACATTAGCAATCCGCCAGTCTCTTGGCACCATGCCAGACCTCAATGAATCCTGAAAAATTAAGTGAAGAGGTTTGGCAATCACAGCGCTCAGCTCATTTAATACCCTGGGATGAATCCCTTCCGGCCCTGGACCTTTGTTTACCTTTACATGTTCAAGTCTCTTTTGAATTTCCTCCCGAGTGACCCATGCGTCAGTAGCTAAATTACTAGAACTGGGCATATTACAAGGGAAGCCTTCATTATCTGGCTCCTCAGATGTATAGACAGATGAAAAATAAGAGTTCAAAATTTCAGCTTTTTCCCCGTTTTCATCAACCAACATACCCCCCCGTGATAATAAAGTTCCCACCCCTTCTTGCTTCATTTTTTTACTATTCACATAATTAAAAAATAATTTTGGATTCTTTTTACTCCTAGCTGCAATATCCCTTTCCATCTCTATTTTAGCTTGCCTGATAGCTTTTTTGCATGCTTTATTTGCTTCCTTGTACCTGATGAAAGTTTCCGCTGTCCCAGCTAACTTGAATGCCCTAAAAGCACGTTTTTTCTTACCAACCTCGACAATAACACTTTTATTCAGCCATAAAGGTTTCGCTTTGCGATGCCTCTCCTTGCTTACTAGGGGGATATACTGTTGTGTATACCTACAAAGCAATGTTTTAAAGATGTTCCATTTTCCTTCTGTGTCTAACCCCATGAAAAGCCTTTCCCAGTTGACACATTGCAGAGATGCCCTTATACTGGCAAAGTCTGCACGTCTAAAATTGAGCGTTTTAGTTACTCCCTTATAGAGCTGTCTCTGCAGCATTATCTCAAAGGAGACCATGTTGTGATCACTGTTCCCCAAATGCTCACCCACACAAATGTTAGAGATGAGTTCATTATTATTAGAAATCACCAGGTCCAAAATAGCTTAATTCCTAGTGGGTTCTTGAACTGCCTGAAATAAAAAGTTGTCATTTAGCATATTTACAAACCTACTAGCTTTTTCTGACTTAGCCACCCCATTACTCCAGTCAATGTCCGGATAATTAAAGTCCCCCATAACAACAACTTGACCCAGTTTTGAAGCCTCCTCCATTTGCAACAATAGCTGGGCCTCATCCCCCTCATCTATACGGGGTGGTTTATAGCATACACCAATGATCATTTTCTTTGTGACCTTCAGCCCTACTGAAATTTCTACCCAAAGAGATTCGACGTTTTCATTGGTAATGTCCCTTTTTAATCTCTCTGTCCCTCCTAAAAAGTGTATAACCATTTAAATTCACAGCCCAGTCGCATTTATCATCCCACCAGGTCTCAGTGATACCTATTAAATCATAATTTTCAATACATGCAATAGCTTGCAGCTCCCCTAATTTACCCGACAAGCTATGCGCATTAGCCAGCATGCAGCGGAGATTATTACTTCTCCCTCTGATGTTTACATTAGCTAACGGAGAATTAGAGCTAAGGCAATTATGAGACTGCTTTCCTTGTAACGGAAGCTCCTTATCTGATAAACTATATGCCCCCCTCACTCCTCCCCCACAACCCTTTGCTAGTCCCCCTACCCCGTCTACACTAATTTTCCCATGGAATTCTAGCTCACCCACCCCCCCCTTGTCTAGTTTAAACACTCCTCCAACCTCTTAACCATTCTCTCCCCTAGCACAGCAGACCCCCTTCCATTGAGGTGCAATCCGTCAGGGCTGTATAGATTGTACCCCAAGGAAAAGTCAGCCCAGTGCTCTAGGAACCCAAACCCTTCCTTCCTACACCAAGACTTTAGCCACGCATTTAGCTCCCTAAGCTCCCGCTGTCTCCCTAAACTTGCACGTGGCACCGGCAAAATTTCCGAAAAAATGACATTGGAGGACCTTTGCCTAATCTTAGAGCCTAGATCCCTGAACTCACTCTTTAAAGTCCCCCACCTACCGTTCATTTTGTCGTTAGTACCGATATGTACCAAGACAGCCGGGTCATGCCCAGCCCCTCCCAATAATGTGTCAACCCGATCAACCACATGCCGAACCCTGGCACCAGGAAGACAGCAAACTGTCCGGTTGAAGCGATCCGCTCGACAGATTACCCTGTCCACTTTCCTAATGATCGAATCCCCTATAACCACCATCTGTTTAGGCCTAGCTCTGCTCTCCTCCCCACCACTACTAGTGAAACTGGTCTCCCGGCTGTTAGAGAGATCAGCCTCACCTAGAACCGCCAATCCAGAGTTCACACTCCCATCTTCTTCACACAATCTGGCAAATCTGTTGGGATGCGCAAACCCTGGAGCAGCCTCCCTTTTCCTTTTCCCCACACTAGATTTTCAAACTGTCACCCAGCTTACTGCCCTATCATCCTTTTGCTGCTCCCCTCCCCCCCTACTATCTGACCCCACTAGTTCTTGTTCAGTTAACAAGAGACCCCTCTCAAGATTGTTGATTGAACGCAGTGTTGCAACGTGTTCCTCTAGGACTCTAACGCGAGCCTCTAAAGTGGCAATTCGCTCACATCCACAACAGAGGTATGCACTTTGGAACTGTTGTTCCACAACTGCATACATGTGGCAGGCTGTGCACTGTGTCATACCTTCAATGTTGCTACAACTCATACTCCCAGTTACAAGAATCTCCCAGTATCTTTGCCCAAATGGACATTATCAGCCTGTGGACTGAATAGTGGGATGTGGGGATGCACCAAATCCAGGATTTCGTTTGGTATTCGGCCAAGAGTCTGTCTTTTTTTGGCAGGATTCAAATTTGGCCGAATCTACGGTCCTAGCCAAACCGAATCATAAAAATCATGTAACTTTTTTCATGTAAACACGGAAGTTGAAAATGTAACCCTTATAAAATGGCCAAATCCCTAGTGGGATGAAACCAAAATCAACCCATGTATACAGGTCAGAACAAGCATTTAATGAGGATAAAGTCCTGCTCGAGGAGAGACCAGGGAAAGCTATGGTTTGTGTTATTTCTCAAGCAGTTCTATGTTTGGTCCATGAGAGGTTGATAATTAGACTACCAGTATACTACCCCTCCCATTATCCTGTCTTGCAAGGATCAAACATGGGGTAGCTTTAATTTGTGGGATAGACCTATGGGATGGAGATAAACTACAACATGCTCAGAAAAAGTATCATTGATGTGCAGAAATGGGATTGTGTCAATCTGGATTGAATAGAATATTGAGACTCTGTATCTTAATTAATTGGAAGCACAATGTGCAATCTTTTCTCACAAGTGCACCTTCACTAGAATCCTGCCCCCTAGTTGTGCTAGTTAGTGCAAAATGTGCAGGGCCCTGAAATTACCTGGCAGCAATATAACCACAGGGTTCCTTAAAGAGAAGTGTGTGGGGAGAAACTTGGCCTTGGACTTTTTGAATACACAGTATACCAGGAAACAAATTACTTTATAGAATCAGAATCAGGGATGAAGTCTTACTGGTCTAAAGGTAAATGAGGCCCTCTCACGTAAACCCTCAGGAATGTAAGAACCCCAGTACATCATAGTGTATACAGGGACCTGCTACTGGAGCTTTTGTGAATGCCACTAATCTTAATATATGGGATGTGAATTGAGCTCACTTAAAGTTCTTGTAGCTATAACAGAAGCCTGCCTATACTCTTTTGTGTACAATAACCATTTACCTGATTTATGGTTGGCCAGGTCCCATAGATACGGTATAGTCATATAGTATATATATATAGTTGTTTTCAGCAAAGGTCACAGTACCACCTCAATGTATCAGTACCCATCCATGCCTATGAAGTTGCTGCTGTCTTTGCTATTCTACTAAAGCATAATACACACAAAGGCAATTGAAGTACACATGCCTCCAGCAAATTATCCCTCTGGTCAAGTGACGTGCTCACAACAATGAATAGTGCACACTGATGTAAGATTCAGTTATGCTGTGTCTCTCTACCACATTCCATATTCTTCATTTAGTGAACTCTGGGCACCGCTAGTATAGAGTTGGCAGTTTATATATTGTTATATCTATTTCAAAATAGCCATTGGGAGCATTCTTACCATTGTAGGAACCCAAAGAGCTGCACCTCAGGGCAAGTAAGGCAGGATTGATGACTGCAGCCCTGTACTTACTGCCTGCCCTGTGACCTAAGGACAGGGCTGCTTTGTGCTCACCATACCAGATACATAAGGTGCAGAGAACATCCACACCCCAGGGCACAAATGCTTATCAAACTTACAATAAAACAAGGACTTTTTCATTTTTTAGGTTCAGTGTTATTGTATGGGAGATCACCAGCTAACAATTTTAGTCAAAAACTGCTTTTCAATAATTCTGATCTATCTATCTATCCATCTATCTATCTATCATCTATCTATCTATCTATCCATCTATCTATCTATCTATCTATCTATCTATCTATCTATCTATCTATCATCTATCTGTCTGTCTGTCTGTCTATCTATCAATTTATCTATCGTCTGTCATCTATCTATCTATCTATCTATCTATCATCTATCTATCTATCTATCTATCTATCCATCTATCTATCTATCTATCTATCTATCTATCTATCTATCATCTATCTGTCTGTCTGTCTGTCTATCTATCAATTTATCTATCGTCTGTCATCTATCTATCTACCTCCCATCAGTCTGTTTATGAACTTAAATTATTTTCTAACTAATCATAGCTTGATTTTTGAGGTTATACATTAGTTTTGTTAGTGAGCTAAGTGCAGTTAGAGGATTACAGCAGTGCTTTATAAATGAGAGAACCTGAAGTCTTTAAAGAAAAGAAAACAAATTGCTTCTAGAGCTCCATTTGTCTCAGATATTCCAGACATCTTCATTTCTTGCTGGTGTTTACTTAGGGAGCTATAATTTTTCTTTTAACTACTTATCAGTAGCATGCACATGTGTTTTTTTGCATTTTGAATAATCTTGCTCATTAGGTGCAAATGGTCATTGCTCATACTTGTTCAAGAACCAAATAGGGTCACTTTTCACAGTGATGGTGGTCTACCCACAAAATGTGCCTGGGACAGCTGTCTGCAGCTATGAATACATTTACAGAAATGACTATTGCCAATAGCACACACACACACACAGATCATTTTCATTGCAGTTGGTCATATGTGAAATAAGTTAAAAGTTGTTATTGTATTAAAGCACCAGTAACTCTGCTGTACATGGATGTACAAACAAACCTCATTCAAATGAATGTTCGTCCATCATACTGAGCAGAGAGGCTAAACCCACTTATTTACAGTTCTGTACAGTATCATATAGTCTAGCAATGTGGGGCTTACTAACTAACAAGGTAAAAGGCAAAAGTTTGGCCAAGCCCCCATTGTGGTTTTTCACCACAATGCACCATTTTCCTAAAATTCAGTTATTAAACCCACCCCTCCCGTGTATTGTGGCGCGCATGCGCAGATGGAACACGTGGGGGGGCGATGTGCAATAAGAAGCGGCGTGAAACAGATCGCAGACTAGGGGGCACATTTACTAATCCACGAATCCGAATCACGAATGGGAAAAAATTGGATTGGAAACGAAAATTTCTGAAGATCGCAAATATCACGAAAATGCTTACGAAAAAATCGTATTAGTCACGATAATATCGTATTGGTGATCCAAAAGTTACAAAATTTTCGTACCGAACAATTGGAAACAGCGGTAAAACCTTTCCGAAAATATGCGAAAATATGCTCGGAGCGTTCGCATGAACGCTCGAGCGTTCGTGCTTTTGTAAATGTGCCCCTGGGGTAGGCAGGAGAGGCTCCTGTCTGGCGCCCCCAGTCGTTGCGCCCTAGGCAGCTGCCTTTCTTCCCTCCCCCTAGTTCCCTGCAGTATAAAATATAGTGTACGCTGCTAAGTCCAAGTTGTGCTTTAAAATGGGTGCCTCGGATTTATGTGTAAATGTAGTTAAAGGTCTCCCTTGTGCAATGATGCATAAGTGTAAGGCACAAATATTGAACTGCACCTTCTGACCACAAATGAAGTCTTGTGTTTACATTTATAAGTAAAAAACAGCAACAAAATTCGACCTTACATGGCCTGGCTTCGCCACTTAAAAAACGGCATAATTTTTTCTTCCACCAGAACTTACATAAAATAACGGTGTAAAATCTGGTGTTTGCACAGTGAAATTTGAAATTTATTTTACACATTTTTACCTTGTTTTTTCATTAAATTTCCTTTTACACAATAGGCCACGTACTGTAGGGTCAAGTGCCATGGCCTTTACAGCTCAACAGAGCCAGAAGGGACAGGTTGGACTTTGCTGACTGTCAGTTAAATATTGCACCACTTGTGAAAACCCTAATTTTGTTGCGAATATTTATCAAGAAAAAACATTCACTTATCCCTACACACTAGCCCTTAGCTCCATATAATACATATAGGTATTCTCAGGGTCAGACTGGGGGTGCAGGGCCCACCAGGGCTTCTGCCTCAGGGGCCCCTGCAACCCCAATGATGGCCCCCACTTCACTCCCACCCCGCAGGGGCCCCCAACACCTGTCCGACCCCCTCCCCCGTGCGCGCCTAAATTAGACTTACCTGCGTTGGGGGTGGGAGACCAGCGGATAAGTGGAGCACCCAGAGGGGATTTGGTTTTTTCCCGGTGTCCTAGTCAATGCTGCAGTCTGAGAACTATTTCAGATTTTATTTGGGAACAAATAAGATCACAAATCTATTCAACATTGATTGCACAATCTTATAAATCATTAAGTATGGGTTTAACATCTGCAAAAAGAAAATTTTCTAGTGACCGTTACTGGCCCTATTCCCTCTTTCCGCAACTCTCTGGTTATCTTCCTTCAACTGAATTCTCCAGCCTGCGCGCTGTGTCCTTCACATGTCTGCAAAAATCAAATGCTTTTGTTATTTTTATGACACATTAGATGTGAAGGTTGCCTTCAACTGCATTATTTATTTAGCATAATCCATTCATATGCTTCCCTTATCCCTAGTAATTACTGCTTGCTAATTATGGCAGACTGTTTACATTCATCAAGCCGAACCAAATGTTAAATTTAACATAAACACAGAAATATTACTAAACATGCAAACTAAAATATAAATATAAACCTAACTCCTAGTATATCTCACAAAATGCCATTGTACCTCAGGACGGATCATCAAACTGAATCTGGCCCTATATTATATCACATGGGGGAATCCCACTGCTGCTGCATTGTAACTGTTACTGTAGCATATAAATACCCTGTAGAGTTTTTATATACAAAAGTAACATTATGGGCCTTATTCACAACCCAATAAAGTTGTATAATTGATCAGTCTGCAGATTTTTTCTAACTTTAGGGCAGATTTACAAACATAGGTTGCCAGAAGTTTTGACATGCACCTGTCTTAGTAAATTATTCTCTCTTAATAATAGTCCGTTTCATTCAGAATTGACCCTATTTATAAAGAACTACAACATTAATTTTGATCAGAATATGGTTGATATTTGCTTCTCAGCACAGACAGGGAGAAATCCTATTATTTCCTGGTGAAAGATTAAGAATTCCTCACTGTGTAAATAGGAATAAATCATGTGATAGTTGGGTACAGGTATAGGACCCATTATCCAGAATGCTCGGGACCAAGATTATTCCGGATAAGGGATCTTTCCGTAATTTGGATCTCCTTACCTTAAGTCTTCTAAAAAGTCAATAAAACATTAATTAAACCCAATAGGACTGTTTTGCATCCAATAAGGATTATCTATATCTTGGTTGGGATCAATTACAAGGTACTGTTTTATTACTACAGAGAAAAAGGAAATCAGTTTAAAAATTCTGAATTATTTGATTAAAATGGAGTCTATGGGTGACGGGCATTCTGTAATTCGGAGCTTTCTGGATAACGGGTTTCCGGATAAGGGGTCCGATACCTGTATAATAAAACTTAGGTTTGGGGCATGTAAACTGCCAAAATGTTGAATTTTAGCTGCATTTTAATGAAAGGGACAGATTTCCCCAACATTTAAGTGGAAGTTTGTATATACATTTGTGTTCAGTTGCCATTTGATTATCACGTTATACTGTGTTTTTTACTTTAGGGGTCATTTACAGTGCAAGAGAGCACTCCTGAGTTTGGCTGCATGTTGCAGAGCACAGTTTTGGTGGGTGCAGATCAGTCCTGTCCTTAAGGCTTAGGGCATCCACAGCAGCACCCTAACTTGCGTGTATTCTACGAGCTTCACCCTCCTCATAAATACAGCCCTGCCGAATGCATGTGTCTGTGCTGCTGAGCCATCTATGGTAGAAGGTAGGGTGCAAAGCACAAAAACATGGAGGATCAAGCCTGTTCTTTGCACTTTACACCTGCCTACTGTGCCACAGCCAATATCTGCACACATGCTGGGGATCTCAAGTGATAAATCTGAAGTTTAATCATTCATTTTTTTATAACCATAATAGAAAGTTTAGCAGTGATTAAATGTCCTAAATGACTAATTCCAGGCGATTGTCTATAAGAGACATGTGAGGCCTTGGGATGAAAAAAAATAGTATCCATTATACAGAATGCTTCAAAACCAGAAATTCCGTTCCTCAAAGAACTGCTGGAATAATTCGTAATTCTTGCCTGAATCACTATTACTCTGTAATAATAAGCTAGTGATTGCAATTAATGCTAACTAGCCAAGAATAAATCATATTAAAAGCAAAATACTTTTTCAGCTTGTTAATTATGTAAAAGGTGCTTCAAACTACTGGAAAACCTCCTCATCAGAAAAAATTGGGTTCCAAATGATAGGCCTCCATAAACATAGTCAGCCAGGAAAACCTGTTGTGAATTACTCTGATCTCAAGGATGGAATCCATAGCCCAGAGCTGAGAGGACTGATTCATTTATCCATGGCCTGCTCTGACTGCAAGCACTATTGGGAAACCTATTCACAAATGAAAGTAGTTTGGGGCAGACACATTCAAGCCAAAGGTATTGAAAGGATTTTGAAATTGATAGACAGAGGATATGTTTAGTCAGTTCAAAAAGTTGGACCAAGGCACAGTGTTGAGTTTCATGTTGTATTCATGATCATGATTAGAAACTTAACTGAAATCTTATATATGTTGCATTTCAACCATAAAAGAGCCACCCACTCAGCAACAAATTCAGCTCAGACTTATACTACTGTATATGATGAAAACAATCTTTATATAATGCACTACTAGTTGGGCTTCTTTAGTTCAAACCTCCATTGAGCTCCAACCTTGGATCAGGGTATCCCTTAGAAAGGGTCCCCAACCCCTTTAATCCATGAGCCGCCTTTAAATTTAAAAAAAAAAGTTGGAGAGCAACACAAACATGCAAAAATGTCCTGGGTTCACCAATTATAGGCTGTGATTGGCTATTGGTAGCCCCTACATGGACTGGCAGCCTATGGGAGGCTCTGTTTAGCAGTGCACATGGTTTTTATGCAAATAAAGCTTGACTTTATGGCAGGAATTTAAAAAGAAGCACCTGCTTTGAGGCCACTGGGAGCAACATCCAAGGGGTTGGGGAGCAACACATTTCTTGCGAGCCACAGGTTGGGAATCACTGCCTTAGAGTCTACCAGTGTTACAAATATAAAAATTCATTAGTGTATAACTCATTTAGCCACAGTTATATAATAATATCTAGGAATACAATACATATATGTTTAATCCTCCAACTTTTGCCATGCAGTTTGCTTCAAGATGGGTTTTCATGTGTATTTGGAAAAAACAAATATGCATTATACACATATCTCAACCTTCCACCATTAAGGCTGAGCCCACAAATCTACTTTATAATTGTAAATCAAGGCACATACTGTCTGAGCATGTAAACTCTGCCCTTAGGGTCCGGCACATATAACTCATATAACAATTGGTCTTCATTTAATTCCCCACAGAAGTAAAATTTGCATCTAACAAATTGCAAAATGTTAAAACTACATGGTTTGGTACATTTAAGGAATATTTTCTTTTTAAACTCTTTGCTGCTTACAGCAATAAGGTAGTGATGTTTTGGAATAGAGATAAGTCAGCGCTTACCTTGTAATAGAAGGTTTGCAGTGTATGCTATAAAGTGTTAAGGTGGGGCCCTATATATTGGTCTTACTATTTGACAACTGAGAGTAAGATTAGGGAAACATTTTAGAGGCTTCAGTAATAAGGAAGAAGACAATTTTAAAGGGTACCCCCAAAACATAGCATGCGTGGAATAGAAAGTTTTCATGGAAAGTGGGGGCAATCTGACTACAAAGCTATTAAGGCTAGAATCAAATTGAATTCCTAGAATCAAATTCCATTCCTTACACTGCTATAAAAAATAAAAAATATTTCCATGTTTCCTATATAAAAAGTATACATTTTAATTTAGATTTATGGTATTTACAATGCATTCATTTAAAATTAGATAGTAGCACTGTAATGTTTAGGCACCACTGAGTTATTATGCACTTCAACAACTGTAAACTCACACTTTTCAGTTATCATGTATTATTATGTACTTTAGGTGATGTATACGATATATAGGGGGATATGTAATGAAAAGTTTGCTACAGATTTAGGTACCTTTAGCAATCCAATCACGCTGTAGCATTTACTGGTCAGCTGTTTAAAAGCAAGCATTTTATTGATTGCTTTGGTTTACTGCACCTGGAAAGACTTTTATTACATATAGGGAATACTCTATATTGCCCTGTAAAAAGCTTATCTTATGGTGGCCACACATGGGCTTATAAAAGCTGCTGACTTGGTCTTTTTAATCCCACCGGTAGCTTATTGGCCTGTGTATGGGGCTCACAGATGGGCCCTTGCCAATTGATATCTGGGCCAACCATTGAATCAACCTAATTTGGTCCACTGTGTGAGGGGGCAGATCCACTCATTTGGATACCTCAGATCTTGCAGTGTATGGCCAGCTGTAGATTATGTGGCCCTGATATGTGGGTAAAAAAGAATGAGCTAGGGGACCCTAAATCTAGCATTTAGATAATAAGATGGGTATAAAAGAAAATTACCTAAGCATCCAATGGCACAATAAAGTCAGGGTCAGCATGCCCCCCGCCCCACCCGTGTGCCAGTGTGCACTGGGGACAGTACGCAGTGTGGAGGTATAGCAAGAGCTTGCGACTGAAGTGGGGAGGCAGCAGTCCAACACTGGATAAAGCTGTTAAAATGCAACTCAACATTGGGGTGGAAGGTCACTGTTGCAGTACAACAACATCTACAAGGCTACAGGTTGCCCATCCCTGATTTATTCCCTACAGATGGGCCAAAACCATAATTGCATACCAAAATATATTAAATCCTAGAACAGTTTTGACACAGTGGATGCAGTTAGCACAGTTACGCTCAGATCTATGTAAATAAGAGTTCTGGGTTCTGTATATGGACTGTTTTCAGTATTCTGTTGATTGGAAACATTATATAGTTGGAACATGAATTTGCAAGTCAAACCTTCTAGCAGGAGAGACCAAGGTGGAAGCCCTTCAAATCAGGATGAAGGACGTTCCATCATAGGGTGCTAAAAGGATTTTTGACAGTGATTTCTTGCAAATTGCTGGATGCTTCCCCCAGTGGCAACTGTACAGGCAGATCCAGCTCTTCATCTTAGAGAACCTTCTTAGCAAGTTAGAAGCTCCCTTGCCAATATAAAATTCATAGTGCCAGCACTATTTAGCAAGTGGTCTGATTGCTTTTTGAAGTCAGGCAACAGTTTTTAGGAATTATTTGATTATGTGATAGAATGAAGGCTCCTCAACTACGTACATTGTAAAAAGGTTAATCTCACCTGAGCTTAAAAAAGGACATATCCTCAATAGCCTCTGTGATACCATTTGTGGGATTTTTTTTTTTTGTTTTATGATTGACCTGATATCTTTTTTGTTACATTGCTTCCTCTGACATCTGCTTCCTTCTGCCTCAAATGGCAAGGTTTTGGCAATTGATTTCAATTTAAATATGTGTTTTAACTTTAAGTCATAATAATCAATGTCAGTCTCTTAATGAATGCAAACAATTTTCACTGCAATGACCTTTAGCATTCTCAGTGCTGAGGAATTCTGGTTAGCTGTATGGGTTTTCCAGCTGAAACAAGATGCGTGAGTAATCCAAACTCCTGCTCTCCCATTAGTGCTGTGAAAAATGAGCGCTATGGAAAGCAGAAAGCCAACTGACACCCTTCCAGAGTATGGCTACATCTCCCTGCTGGACCTGTCAAACTGAATGTGGGTGGGAATGAGGTGGAGCACATCTGGAATTAGCTGATGGAAAATAAACCAGGAAAGACACTGGGGAAAGCTCAAAATATGACCCACCCCAAGGGATACAGTCTTAGGTCATTGACAGTTAAATTATAACAGTATTATTATCATGAAACAGTACATGAACTGTTTGCTTAAGGACAAAGAAAGCTGACCTACCACACTGGGTTGTCAAAATATTACATCTCCATTTTCTGTAAACAATTTATTCTCCGTATCCTCTTTACAATTACAATGAACTTTTGGCAACGGGGATATCCCTTAACTGGAGTTTCCTGACTTGAGGTTTGTGTCTAGCCTGCCTCGCTTGCTTGGAACAAGAATTTTTTTTTTTAATTTATGAATGATTCAAAATCTTTTTTGGAAATCATTTACTGGACACCCAGACATAATAAGCACTTTTCTACCTCATTGTTCCCCTCAATGACTGTGAGTAGATGTACTGACTTAAAACTTACATATTGTAACTTGATTGCTAGGTCGTGTACACCAAATAGGAATCTTGCACAATAACGAGAGTTACAAATGACATTTTATGGGAGAAAGACCCTGAGGCAACACTCTCCCCAGAGAGATGGCTAAAATGCTACCAGTCTGTCACTAAAGGAAGCTATAGTGTCTCCATTATGGAAACTTCACTTAACTTGTTCCACAGAGCACAGTATGTACTGCAGCAACTGCACCAAATATATCCAGCCACTTACCCTCTTCAGGAATTGCTCTATAGGAAGTATATGGCACATAAGGTGAACTTACCTAGCAGTTTGGGACTGTGTCCCTTCTACACGACTATATCTCCTTTCCTAAGGTCATGCTTCTAGGAGACAAGCTAATAGGGTTAAATAACCCGGTGCAACAGCTGACACAATACACATATATGTATGGCCACAAGAATTCATATTGCAGCACAGTGGAAGTCCAATACATTATCAATCACAGAAGTAATGGATAAAATTGGATATATACAGACCAACAAACTGCTCAAGTACCGAATACATAACCCAATGGAACTGTATACCAATATATGGGAAACTTGGCTACAAAATAAAGGCAGTCTCTCTTTATTAATCTCAATGGTCCCCCTCAGTAGAGCACTTATAATGCTATAACACCCTGAAGGTAATTGAACAAGTAAAGTCATTTTCTGACATTTCAAAATGATAAATTCCAATAAAAATTAAAGTGATAAAAAATGACAACTTATTGCTTGTCTGTTTAAAATAGAAGGCCCCAAAAGATATCAGCCTTCAGGTCAGTTTGTCCCCTAATAAGTACAGCAGGTCAATGTATCACTGTACTTTGATTCCTTTTAAAATAATAAAATAATTCTGACCTCTACAATGTTAATCTAACCATAAATACTGAAATTCTATCTTTCTTTTATATATATCCCCAAATACTACTAAGAAATCTTTTTATAGTAAATATTTACCTAGAGACACAATAGAATGCCCTCATGTTATTGCAGACCATAAATGAGAATACTTGACACATATCATATTTCAGTCTCTACACTTTAAAATAATGGCAAGGAGTGCTTTGATTAGAGTCAGGCATATTATAGAATCTAAATTAATAAGTCTAAAATGAGGAAATAGTACCCCTCAAGCTCCAAAATTATTGCTCCATCCCATACCTGAAATATGAGTAAAAATGTAACTTTTATTCTAAACCAGATAAAAACCCCAAATGGTTTAAAATTTGTGAGTACAGTGCAGGCTAACCCTTCTCCCCTCGTCAGATAAGGTATTTAGGATGAATAGGGGTTAATACAGTGCAGGCTAACCCTTCTCCCCTCGTCAGATAAGGTATTTAGGATGAATAGGGGTTAATACAGTGCAGGCTAACCCTTCTCCCCTCGTCAGATAAGGTATTTAGGATGAATAGGGGTTAATACAGTGCAGGCTAACCCTTCTCCCCTCGTCAGATAAGGTATTTAGGATGAATAGGGGTTAATATAGACTCACATTGGGTAACGTGGTTCATGGTTTTTTCTAGACATATATAATATCACCAAATCTCCTTACATACCTGTATTAGATGCGAAACCTCCCCCAGGTTTGGTGAGATTGCAGAAGGTACTGGGATCACTATGGGCTATCTCATAATGACAACAGTATCACTGTATTCTCTACACAATGGATACCAAGTCCAGGTCGGTGTAAAGCCAAAACTGAACCAAGAGACCTGCGGACTGTCTTATAAGGAGATGTAAATACTGTATAACAAATAGGGATCCAGCCCACAGAAAGATTTTTAAATGATCATCAGAAACTCTACTACGAGTGCATAAATTCTACTAAGGTATGAGAGGAGCATGGCTTGAATGCTTGATGCCCAGGTATAAACCCATAATAAGATACTAATAAGCTAATAAGATGTTTGCTTTTAAAAAAATGACCAGTAAATGCTTCCAACTAATTGCTTTCTGAATGAGCACTAAGGGTCATGCTTGTGCCCCACTTAGTGGTTAAGCTTTTACAGTAAACCCTGGACACCTTTTTCACAGTAAACCCTGGACACCTTTTACTACATAGTCCCATTTAACTATGTCAAATCTAAACAAAATAAAGTGGAAAGGACTTCTATGTGACTAAGCCTGAACATCCTCACACCCCCAATAAATAGTGACTGTCTATGGCATCTTAAAGCAGCCCCACTGGTATTTGCCAGAATCCGCAGACTGCCAGTCCAGGCCTGGATATATATGCAGGAAGTGTATGGCATTTCAGCCTATGTGTTACAGACACACTGGAGCTGCATTAGCTCCAGACGCCAGCTTGGACTGACACAGGCTTATATACACAAGGTTTTGAATGCTTGGCCCCTTCTAGATGACTTGATGAGATGACATCTACAACTGTCAAAGTTGATCTAACAATGCAAATATAAAAATAGATTTTGAAGTTGCTGAAATGTTTGAGCAAATGTTATCTCTATCTGTGCCGAGTGACACAACACAAGACTTCACAAGATGCCTTAAATGCTTACATAAGGATTTCTTTTCCTCTTCTTTTCACCCGTCCTGACTTTCTCTGAGTATTTATTATCATCCTTCCTCAGCTTCTCTGCACTCTTCCTTTTAACAAAAACATTTCTTTGAATTATTAAAATAAAATGAAATCCAAATGTGATGCATCTGGCTCCACAAATAATTGGATCTCCACCTTCTTATGTCTTATTTGGGATTACATGCCACTCTGCTTTGTAAAAACGTTGTCAGTGTGACTCATTCTTTCATGCCATCTTTTTATGGGCATTGTTGACATTTATTGGGAAGAGAAATATTGGATAAATACTATGAAAAGTAATATACACATATTTTATAGACATGATATTGAGAATGTTTGACTGCCATAAAATAAAGCACTTTTATTCTCTGTGCCCAACATTTTAAAAATGAAAAGAGGGACAAAAAGATTTGGTGCGCGCAGCACGGCAATTTTTGGGCCACGCCCACTTTTGTGGCCACGCCCCAATTACCACACCCCATTTTAAAAAAAAAAAAATACTCCTTTTATATAGTTGAAATGGCGGGATCAGACGCAAATGTGCTATACCCTCATACTGTACTACCTAAGGAAAACAATATAGCAACTCCTACATATAAAATACAAATATAGAGAGAAGGCAGTCAGTTATAAGTGAGTTATAACTATGTACCAGTTTTGCCCCCCCCATACACAGTGCCCCCAATGGCCCAATAGACAGTACCCCCCATAGACAGTACCCCCATACACAGTACCCCCATACACAGTGCCCCCCATAGAAAGTGCCCCCATAGACAGTACCCCCAATTGACCCCATAGACAGTAGCCCCCATACACAGTGCCCCCAATAGCCCCCATAGACAATGCCCCCATAGTAAGTGCCCCCAATAGCCCCCATAGACAATGCCCCCATAGTAAGTGCCCCCAATTGCCCCCAAAGACAGTAGCACCATAAACAGTAGCCCCCCCCGTACACAGTAGCCCCCCACCCCCTTACACAGTAACCCCCGCCATACACAGCCGCTCCTTCTTCTTCTGCGGCTCTGCTCCTTATGCGGCAGCGACAGGCCCTTTTATAAGTTTGCGCCCCATGCGTATGACGTCACACGTACCACGGGGCGCAACCTTATAAAAGGGCCTGTCACCGCCGCACAAGTTGCAGAGCAGGAGAAGAAGTCGATGTCGCGGTACAGCCAGCGCATCCTGCTGTGCTTGATAGTTCAATGAATGTCCCGGAAATGCGGGATGTGCTATAAAAAACGGGACTGTCCCATGGAAAGCGGGACAGTTGGGGGGTATGGGATACCCCCAACAAACTACCATTCAGTAGATAGCTTGCGTTTATATTATTTCTACCAAATTGCATAACTTTGCACTTGTCAACATTGAACCTCAGTATCCAGTTTGCTGCCCAGTTTTCTAATTTTGTCAAATCGCTCTGCAAAGCGGCAGCATCCTGCATGGAACTTATAGTTTTGCACAATTTAGTGTCATCAGCAAAAATAGAAACAGTACTCTCTATGCCCACCTCCAGGTCATTAATAAACAAGTTAAAAAGCAAAGGACCATTTACCACCAATCTTTGTAATCTATCCTTCAGCCAGTTCTTTATCCAATTACAAATATTATGTTTTAGGCCAATGTTCCTCAGTTTTATCATTAACCTTCTGTGAGGTACTGTATCAAATCTTTAGAAAAGTCCAAGTAGATGACATCAACTGCCATTCTGGCATCGAGGTTCCTGCTCACCTCCTCATAAAAGGCAACTAAATTAGTCTGGCAAGATCTGAACAAACTTATAGTATTGTCAACTGCAATGTATTCAAGCAATTCGCCAGTCTCTCTTTGTCCCAAAGTATTTACAATCAGACTCTCTACTTCTAGCCAAGATCCCCAGATGGACAGCCTCTCACCAAATAGGCCATCTGACTTAAAAAAGAGTCATTTACCAAATTTGTGCTTTTTCACTTTCCTTACTGCACCTGGCCCTGTTGGTTTTGTTCCCGCTTCAACACTCACTGACGCTGCTTGGGGTGCTTATCCCAAGTTCCTTGTGGGAGAATATTCATCCTGCTGCCCTTATAATGCTTTTGTTGTGTTCCTCAGATTTAGGCCACAGTGTACAAATGTAAGACTGAACATCAGTCATCCATTTTGCTCTTTGCAATTGTTATGTGGAGATAAATTCCAGAAGCCCATCTTTGTAGAGTGTGATACTCTTAAACATGGTTGTAACCATATTTGACAATTTATTTTCAGTTGAGGACAAGCTGATACAGTTTTTACACCAGGAATATCTTACACCAAATCAACTTCACAAAACCATGCCAATACTTTTAGATGTATGTCCCCAGTGTCATCAGTCCCCTACACACTTCACACTTATGGTCTGGCTCAGCTCTAAGATTCAGTGCTACTGGACCGTTATAATTGAATTTATAATCCACATACTTGTACCAATTCAACTAGATCCTCATGTGGCCCTGCTCAACCAAGTATACAAGATGGATCTGACTAGGGTACATCCCAGTGATTGTAATTGCTTACCTTAGACCCAGGATGGTGCTCCTGTCCTCATTTTGGCACCCCCAGTGATTTTACCTTTCCTTCTCCATTTAAATCTGCCCGTGTATGGCCACATTTACATATAAACTTGAGTACACCAGGACATTCTTAAAAGTATGGTATTTATAGAGGGATACAACTTACTAATTAACTTTGAAATACTGAACATCAAAGTAGGACCCAAAGCCCCATTTCCTCTTTTGCACTGGAGTCACATATATCCCCCTCCCCCAACAACAGTTCCCACACGACAACCCAAAAATAATGACATGGACAGATTGTATAACTACCAGCATGAAACTTTGTTTAGTACGTTTACAGATGTACATCTGTATATGCACACATAAACTATACCACCTGATGATTCTCTGGGCACGTCTGGCATCTTAGAGGACAAAATGTCACTGCCGCTTGCCTTTCTCTGTGCATGGGGCATAGGCTGATGCATAAGTGAGAGGAGCTGCATAACCTACTCAATACTATTCTGATCAACTCCCATATACAAACTCACTCAATGTACATGGCACCCTATGAGCCAATCAGCTGGATAACTGTAAGGTCAACCTATGTATTGTCATATTAACTTATTATACTCATGATAAATACTGCTCCTTAGCAGAATTTTCTACTGATCCTGTCACAACACCTATATTTAATATCTGCATTGTGAAGACAAATCTTCACACCTTTTCATAACCACTTACCAACCCCTATCTGTTCTTTTAAGGTATCATTACCCAGAGGTTTAAAGAAAGAGGCTATCCTAAGCATTTGTTGGAGGACACAGAAGGAGGTGGCAGGGTAAAATAGAGGTGAGTTATTAGAAAGGATTTGCACCTTGGTACCTGTCTGCCCCCCCCCCCCCCCCATTGTTGCCCCTAAGCAGGTGCCTCTTCTGCCTAGCCCTAGTTCTGGCCCTGCCCCAAGGTATAGATCCATGCACTCTTCCCTACACTGCACAACAGAAATCACATTACTTTTCTGGTGCTTTGGTCTTTTAGTGGTATCAACATCTGCCAAAAGGTGTTGCTTGGTAAAAAAAAAGAAAAAGACAGGAGTGTGATGTTTCTTATTTAATGTTTCTCAAATTTTACAGCCACATATATAATGAGTTCTTTGGGGATGCCAAATAAGAGCTAAGATTGGCTATTTAGTGCCCCCTGCAGACATCTGGCTTGCAGGAGGCTCAGCTTGAACTAAAACCGTGTCTCTGTGCTTCCCAAACTTGCCTCTAAGCCACATATTTAAAAATGGGCACCTACTTTGAGGCCACTGGGAGCAACATTATGGTGAGCAATATGTTACTCATGAGCCAAAGGTTGGGGATCACTGCTTTAGATGTATCTCCACTAGATACTGTATATCATGACCTGGATAAATGAAAACCTTCATAGACAATATATGCACCATGTTCCTTGCCATTTATCAAACCTACAGGGCTTAAGAAAAGTGAGAAGTATATCACTTTAGACATGGGGCATAATAGTCTAGGGACATGTGTATCTGTGATTAGATATAACATAACATAGTGTGTGAAATCATGTACTAGTTAGCCATGGTTTATATCCCACTTCCATTCCAAATTATGTAATCCCATAAAATACATTGTAATGACGGTGATGCAAATTGAACTTGAACAATCAAGGTACTTATTGAGTGTTAGCAATTGCCTGCCAGATCTCCATTATTACATATAGGCAGCACAAGTATTAAGTCATATATCTGCAGCCAAGACAAAATTAAGGTCAGTCCTATTGACTACAATGCATAGTATATTTCAGCTTGGAGGCAAAATCTCTCTTTTTTTGTTTGACAACTGTATTTTTCTTGCATGATGTTATTGGCCTGTAAATCTGGCAAAGGTTATCACACAAAGAGCCAGATTATCTGGGTCTGGAGAAGAATCATGATTCTTACATCTTGGCCCAACTTAGAAGTAAGGAGAAGCCAGCCACTCCTGTGCAGATGTGGCCATTAATTCTACTAGTCAATGAACAACATTAGTACGGGGTTCAAACAAGTCTCCACCACACTATTAGAAACAAGGATTATTTTGCGAACCCTGAATTGATATGAAATGTACCTCCTGGGGTGTAAATGCCCTGACATCTGATGAAATTTAGTTATTTTACATTAGTTGAATAGTTCACTCGTAAGTAAAATTCCTTATAAAAACTATTTATTTATGGCAGTGATAGAAATGATGCAGGTCTTTAGGACCCTGTACCTACTTTTAAGAGCCCAGTGCTTCCTCGCAGTACATACAGGGGGCAGTAGGAAACAGAAGGGCCTACAGAACCGACTCCTTCAATAAATGGTAGAAGTGTAGTATATATGTAGTATCTATGTAGAATAAACTTGTCCCTCTCATCTGTCTATTGGGTCTTATACATTTCCTTTTACTCAGCTGAAGTGCTAATTAAAATTTACTTCTGGAAAAAGCCAAAACGTGACCTTCAAAAGTTATGTATCGAATTTCATTTGTTTTTAAAATAACTCTATGTTAATTCGAGAAGCTTTGACCTTGTGTTAATTGAACTGAGAAAAATAAAACATGCAAAAAGAACACAGAGTACAAAGAAATAAGAGAGGTTATCTGTTTATGAGCAACTCTGACATTGCAGAGCACCCACATTAAATGTAATTTTCAAGATACGGGTACAGGTATGGCATCCTTTATCTTGACGTGAGCAACGTCGGATCTTGACCCGCCTTTCTCCCAACCTTAACCCTTTTCCTCTTTTACTTACCGATCCCAATAAACACACGGACACCAATTCTTGGGATAAAATGCCCGCAGAACATTTTATTAACAACAATCAAAGTTTTAATTTAAAACATATCATAAAGAACAAAATGATATACAAAATATCTCATGAACACAAAAACAAATGTTTGTATAACAAACAACCAACTTTGAATAAACATACACCATAACAAGCCAAAATAACTGCGCAGCGCAACTGGCGCTGCCAGCTGCCCTTCCGGCCCGGAACCCCCTACCCAACAAAACTCACCTCCTGCTCCACTTACTTACCCCTGAGGTTCCAGGCATGCCCCAAACAATTCTCAAACTCCCTTCCTAACCCAACCATTGTTTTCCCCCAACTCAATCACCCCGCCAACACCACTCGTTACTTCCACCTCTATAGGGAAGGAGGGTGGGCGTTTTACTATGCTGCCTAAAATGGATGAAGAGCGGGAATGGTTCCAACTATTTATACCCAATACAAAGCAACCAATCACATAAAAAATGGGAGTGGCTACATCAGCCCTAAGTCTACGTCATGCCCCTGCTTCCCTACGTTTCCCTACGGGTCATTGGGCTACTGGAAATCTGCTGCACAAATATCTCCAAATTATGGGAAGACCATCTTTAGAAAACCCTATTTACACTGTTGTAAATCTACACCTTAAGTTTCCCTACTCTCCAGTATTAATGGATAACATTGTTAGATTATGAATCTTTCTGTTGACTGTCACAGACAACAGCAACATCCAGGAGAAAGTGTAAGCACCAAGAACCAGAATAGTGAAACGTCTCCAATAATTACTCAGCAAGTCCAGTTGCTCTAGATTTACTTTACTAAATATGCCATGACCTGGATGAATGAAGACTTTCATAGACATAAGTTTTTTGTCATTGTACGGGACTGTTTGGAGAAAGTTTCTACTCTCTTTGAAGGCAACTATTCCAAGTGTCCGTCCTAGCAGTGCAATCGCCGGGGTTGGTTCTATTGCCAGAACCATTATCTTATATAATGAGCATTTAGGTGTAGGTTAGAGGCGAACCTACAGGTGAAGCTTGGACAATGTAAGGAGAGAGTCCTGGAGGCATCGTTGAGAAACACTGTTTGTGAGAAGCAGAGGGAGAGAATCTGCAGATGTATTGTGCATTGTATAGCTATCGTCTTTGAGTTGGCAATCAGTGCCCTGGTCTGTAACCTGGCTCCCTGCAAGAAGTAGTTTACTATAGTGTGCCTGGTTCATACAGCTGCCACCCCCCCCCCCCCACCCTATTTTATCGGGAGCCACCCAATTCACTATTTTGACATTTTGATTATAAAAATCTTATATCTATTTATGTGTGAATTTTCTTTCTTTCATTTTTTTTAATTTACCTGTGTTGGAGTTTTCCTATAAACTGTCGATTTATTTTAATGCACAGAATTCGCTCTCTGGTAAATATCTTAATAATGGGAAGAATATATTTCCTTTATATTATCATTGAGACCCTGTACATTCTTCCCCATTTTGCTATGAAATCACCAAATTTAATTGTGTTTATACTATGAATTGGCTCCATAGTATCACAGTGCCACACAAGAACCTGCTTTTCTTTCAATGCCACCCTGTGGTAAAGACTGGTGGCACATGTATTTATTTAGATACAACATATTTATACTCTAACCATGTGTAGGTTTGCCCAGGGGCAGTAACCCATAGCAATTAATAAGATGCTTTTAAACAGATGACCAGTAAATGCTACCTGCTGATTGGTTGCTATGGGTTACTGCTCATGATGTACTTCCTAACCACAGTACCGTATATACTCGAGTATAAGCCGATCCGAATATAAGCCGAGGTACCTAATTTTACCTAAGAAAACTGGAAAAATGTATTGACTCGAGTATAAGCCTAGGCTGATACCTGATCAGTATTGCTAATAATGGGAAATACTGTACTTAAAGGAACAGTAACACCAAAAAATAAAAGAGCTTTACAGTAATAAAAATATAATGCACTGTTGCCCTGCAATGGTAAAATTGGTGTGTTTGCTACAGTAACCCTACTATAATTTATATAATAAGCTGCTGTGTAGCCACGGGGGCAGCCATTCAAGCTGGAAAAAAGGAGAAAAGGCACAGGTTACATAGAAGATAACAGATAAGTTCTGTAGAATACAATAGTGTTTTATCTGTTATCTGCTATGTGCCTGTGCCTTTTCTCCTTTGAATGGCTGCCCCCATGGCTACACAGCAGCTTATTTATATACATTATAGTGACTTTCTGAAGTAAACACACAACTTTTACCAGTGCAGGGCAGCAGCACATTATATTTTAGTTAGTTTTATACACTTTCATTTTTTGGTGTTACTGTTCCTTTAAGTACTAATTATAGGTAATTATTGATTGACTGAAGTTAAACAAATGATATGTGTTTAACTTCAGTCAATTATGATTAACTATAATTAGGATCTATAGGAAATATATACTACAGTATTATATATATGTAATGTACTGTATGTAATATGTCACATGTAAAGTAATGAGAACAGTTATATACTGCCCCCGCCAACCCTATAGCGATTCCCGCAGCTCCCACCATCTCTATAGCCCACAAGCACAGCACAGACAGTCTCTCAAAACGAAACAAGTCAGTCTTACACAGTGGCGATTTAAAGCTCCTTCAGTCCCGGATAATGTCGCTCTCAGCATGCCTATGTCGGCTTCCCACAGAAGTGTAGCGCTGCGATAGGAACACAAGACCTTCTACAATAGCCTGCTACCTGTTGGTGCGTTCCACAGTGGCGCCTGGGGCGGAAGTGACGTCACGCGCCCCTTCAGGTTGTCATGGTGTCACGCGCCCCTTCAGGTTGTCATGTCTTCCACACGGACACGGATACTGTCTATCGGCATGCTGAGAGCAACATTAAACGGGACTGAAGGAGCTTTAAATCGCCACTGTGTAAGACTGACTTGTTTCGTTTTGAGAGACTGTCTGTGCTGTGCGTGTGGGCTATAGAGATGGTGGGGGCTGCGGGAATCGCTATAGGGTTGGCGGGGGCAGCAGGATTTGCTAGCATGGGGTCTGGGACTCGAGTATAAGCCGAGGGCACATTTTTCAGCACATTTTGTGTGCTGAAAAACTCGGCTTATACTCGAGTATATACGGTATATTAAAAAAGGCAATATATAAATATATACATATTAATATATACATGGAAACCCCATAACTCATAAATAGGCCCTGCTGGTGGGTTGCTATGGCTTACAAGAACTGGAGCAGATAATGCCTTTGCTATTACATGGTTCCTTATACAAAAAGAAGCAAACAAGTACATGCCCTCTGTTTCCTGTACAATATACTAAATGTGCCGATACTGTCTTTAGACACAAAGCTGGCTTAAACACAAAACCCACAAATCTATATATTAATTGAAAGAAAGATGAATAAAAAAATAAACAGTACAAATGCTAAATTTAAAACTCTAGCTAAAAAAACAGAAAGAAAAAGAATTTGGATAGGAACTAAGGGTAAGTATACAGTGTGCCTTGTATTACATTACCAGTATGATCTGTTAATGCTGGCAAATGCCACAGGGGCTGCTGTAAGATGCCATAGACAGTCACTAATTAGTGGGCCTATGGGGGCTGTTTTGGCCTCTGTGTACTTGAAATTCCAGGGCCTATTTTGAATCCCAGTCCGGACCTGTTTCATAAAAAAATAAGAAATGTGATATAGATCCATGTGCAAATAAATTAGAGTTATATTTTTTTATTTCTTATGGAATCCTTTGTACCTAGGAATACTCGTATACCCCCTGTGACAGCTCTGACTATCTGTTCCCATCTTTAGCACCTGGGTTGCCATTACCTTAAGTCAGAAGAAAACCTGAAAGATTTAGTCCCCCAAACCTAAGCTATATTGGATATGTTTGGCCCTCTATGTGGAAAACATTAGACAGAACTGAGCTAAGAGAAACATGGAGGGAGGTTTCCCTATTCCCCAAATTACCACATAGTACTGAAATGCATTGTATCTTGGCTGCAAGAAGCTTTCAGTGCCTTGATATTTTAGGTGTGTTTTGGCTAAGCATAAGCCACCTCTTGTGATCACTCACTCCAAATGTCTATACACCATTACACACAGAGGGAAATCATATTTCATTCATTAAACTAATTTATTACATCATTAGATTTGGATCTTGCATTTTTTCACCCTGCTTTCTAAGGAACATTTTTTCAGCACCTCTTTTAAAAATGACTGAAAGCCCTTTTCCATGCAGTTTTGATTGATGAGATAAAACAAGTATGTCTTGTTGGTGAATCTTCCAGCAAATAATTTGCATCCTTTGCTCCCAAACAAACAATCAGTTATCACTTAACTGAGTTCATCCACTATGAGTAATGGAGAACACTGAGGCTGCTTTGGGGTCCAAAGCATTTAAGAAATAGACTTCATGAGCGTTAAAGAGATACTAACACCAGCTATTAAACAGTTTTTTTTAAATATATCACAACATTGTCTTTGCATGATATTTATAATTTTGCTATAAAAGTATTTGCCTGATGTTTTTATATCATGTTCCTCTATGAGGGGGCGGCCATATTTATGCACCAGGAGTCCATTAGCATTAGACGCTATAACTGACAGGCTGAGAAGGGACAGTCAGGCTGGCAAAACAATCAGGTTTAGAAATTTTATGTAACAATTACTTACAAAAGAAGACCTGTCGGTGAAAAATGATCAACATGAATTATATGTAACTTTTTATGTACATTAATATTTTGAAAAGTAGTTTTTTCATGTCAGTATCACTTAAAGCACCAGGTTATTCTTATACCTCTATCTAAACACATAAAGTTACCTTGCTCTGGAAGTCTAATAGGTCACCTAAAGTAAAGTTATCACAATATTTCCTTTAGTTCAGTCCATGCACTAGGACTATATATTAACAAATAGGAAGAGGTGCAGCCAAGTTTGGGTGCAAAAGTGGAAATAGCCATGCAAGGTAAGGCACATCTTTAACTATTCATTTAAACAGATTATGCAAAAGAATAACTCCTCATCTTAGATTTATAAGACTACCTATAGGTTATTTAAATCCATTGCAAGGTACAAGTTCTAGAATGGTGGGATCAAACAAATGGACCAGGAAGTATATAATGTTGGCTGTTTTTTTCTCTATGGAGGTTATTGGCAACCAATACTGGTGGTTCAGGCTTGGACACTCTAAACTGGATTCTAGCTAGTGGCTTCCCCATATAGGCTGCAGTGGATATATTTACTAGGTGACTACAAAGTATACAGGCAATAAATCCAGAACCTTGTACTGACAACAATAATATCCAGGAAGCTCCACAAACTTAAATCAAACGACAAAAACAATGGTATAAATTATCATTAATGATGAATTTGCCTTTATTTTCATTTGTTCTTATGAAACATTGTTGCTATAGGTATAAGAACCTTTTATCCAGAATAATCTGGACCTAGGGTTTTCCAAAGGGGTCTTTCCGTAATATGGATCACCATAGTAAAAAAGAATGTAAACATTTATCAATGGTCGTTTTTTGTTTTTTTTCATTTGGCGTAATGGTGTAATTTACTAATTAATCCAGACCTTGAAAACATCAATATTTTTTAAGCGTAATAACCACAAAAAACTGTCATGTAAAACTTCTCCATCTAAAAGCTGGGAGTTTTTATTTCATAAGGGGTTTTAGAAGTTTCCAGGTTTTTTTCCATTTGTGAAATTCTTACAAAACAAGGATTTTGAGGTTTTCGTATTCTTATTAGATTTTGTTTAGCATTTATATTCATTCATGCTTTTTATATTCAGATTTTGTAATAAATAAGCAGACATTCATGCTTTTTTTAAAAAGTGAGTTTAAATGTGGTAGAAAAAATCTCTAAAATGATACAAATCTGAATTTTAATACATAGGCCTCTAAATAAACCCAATATAATTGATTTATTTCAATATGGATTCATGCAGCTTAGTTGGGATCAAGTACAAGGTACTGTTTTATTATTACAGAGAAAAAGGAAATCATTTTTAAAAATATGAATTATTTGATTACAATGGAGTCTATGGGAGACGGGCTTTCCCGTAAATCTGAGCTTTCTTGATAACAAGTTATCGAATAATGGATCCCATACTTTTATATACCGTATATACTCGAGTATAAGCCGATCCGAATATAAGCCGAGGTACCTAATTTTACCTAAGAAAACTGGAAAAACTTATTGACTCGAGTATAAGCCTAGGGTGGGAAATGCAGCAGCTACTGCTAAGTTTTAATAATCAAAATAAATACCAATACAATTGCATTAAATGAGGCATGAGTGGGGTATATGTTTTTAAATATTTATTTCAAAGAAAAACAGTAAATTAGCTCTGTAAGTGGAGAAGAGGGTCAACAAAAACAATATGGCATCAATAATGATACCTTAAGAGTACTACCCCCTTAGCTCAAGCTGCAACCCAGCTAAAACACAAAGAGTTAAAATCCTTCAAAACTATATATAGATTATATAGAATATAAAGTGCAATGTATAGTGCAGAATGGGACAGGTGAGGATGGTAGATGAAGATGAATTTGGGAGTGGGCCAGGGCACTGGAGGGTCTGGTTGCAGGTGGCCTAATTTGCACACAAAAGCAGAGGGTGCTAGTCTGGAGGGACCCATGGCACCCAACTCAAGTATAAACCGAGGGTGACTTTTTCAGCACATTTTGCGTGCTGAAAAACTAGGCTTATACTTGAGTATATACAGTAAGTAGTGAGTAGTGAATAGCTTGTAAATCATATTACCTTTTCAGGCAGGCCTAGGAGAGGAGAATTCCTTCAGGGCATAGGTGATATATTTGGCTATTATCCCCTCTTTCTATCTATAGAATGAGGAGGGAGTGAATATTTTCCAGAGAACTGTTCCTTTTTTATTTGTCCCAGATATTTAAACTGTAAGTTAGGAAAGTGGAGTATTTGGCTTTTTAAAAGTTTTTTTTTGTAGTGTTATGCACAGAAAGAATTTTAAAGGACATGATCTGACTGTTCTAGTGTCACCCTTTTGATGTGTGGTAATAGGTCCAGTGTGAGATTCTCAGAAGAGTGCAGGCATTATGGTAAAATAATCCAATATCATATTGTCTATTGTTAACTTCTGCTCTGCTGATGTTGGGATTATTATGTACTGAATTCAGCGGTGGGACAGCACAAACGCAGTGCATATAGCATTATTTCAGAGGCTACATGGCAACCCTAGCACCACCTCACTATGGCATTCTTTAAGTGGTTCTTTATTATAACCTAGGGATGGAAACATCTGGTATATTTTTTATATATACCTATGCCACCCTCTACATATTCTTCTTTTTTACACTAAATTTTACTGAGCTTTTTTTTTTTTATTAGTGTACTGTATAACACGTACATAGTAAAAGCTATGGAAATGAAGCCTGTATACTTTCTACACATATACGTCATGGCAGAATTACAGCGGTATTAGCCAATCTCTGATTTGTTTGTTGAAGTGGGAAATAAACAGAAAACCAGATACTGCAACAATGCCATATATTTTAAAGCATTTCCTATGTAATATCCATCTCTTCCCATTCTTACAATTCCTGTAGGTCAGTGTTTCTCAAACTGTAAGGCCAGACCTACAATCCAAGGCTGATGGCACTGAGACTTGTTGGATTCCTTTCTCCCCACACATGGCAATAGCTGCTGCTTTTTTTCTCTAATGCTCCAACTACAAGCCCTTGTTGCTTGTTTATTACATACTTGTTTATTAAATATTTATATAGCAGTGTTTAGATGCCTGCAATTACCTGCAGTGATGATTCAAATAGGTATGGCCGGAATATGCAGAATCCATGCACTACTGCTGGAAGATTTAGTGTGAACTCCCAGAAGAATTAGGGATTATCAAAAACTTCACCTCACACTCGATCCTTATTTTCACCATCTCTTCATCAGTTCTATTCTGATACTAAAATATATATATGTAATGCTTCTCTGGGCTGTGCAATACCCAACCATTTATTCCTAAAAACTTTTGTTATACAGCGCCCCCTAGTGGTATCAAAGCACGTATTTGTCAATAATGTTCTATTTAAGAGCTTGGATGTGAAAAATGGATATATTTTTATTTATATAGTGCTATTTGTGCATGCTGTGAAGAAGAATACATTAAGAGAACAGATAGAGGTCAATACAATAGTAATACACAAATAAATGCAAATTTACATTAGCATTCAAGGGTTCTAGAGAGAGCTCTAGAAAGAGCTTACAATTTAAGATGTTAGAAACAATAAAAAAATAATATAATAACTTACACAGACAATGAGAAGGAATAAGTAGCAATTAAAGGCTTAAATAACTACTTTTCAAATGAAATAGTTCAGCAAATAGAAAATAGTTTAGAAAACTAAAAAAGCTAAAGAATGTATAGGTATTAGATTCCTTATACAGAAACCCCTTATCTAGAAGGTTTCAAATTATAGGAAGGCCATCTTCCATAGACCCCATTCTAATAAATTTTAAATTTTGAAGGTAATCAAAGAATAATAAAAAGGCCAGTAACCTTGTTATAGATCTACCATGTTCCAATGTGACTAGAACATGCAGGTAAAAGGAACATAATAATCTTTGTTTTACCTGCATGTTCTAGTCATATTGGAACATGGCAGATCTATAACAAAGCTCAATGCCCATTATTTTCCACTGTTAAATGTTTTTGCATATCACTGATTTAATGTTTCATGCACTGTTTCATTACAAAGCATAAAGGGAATCATTCTGCATTGGGGAGATCAGCAGGAGGGTCAACAGAAATATATGGATGTGAGTGATAGTAAAAGGCTGAACAGAGTGATGCTGCCTATGCTCTGCAAGTACATTTCGATCAACAGATCCCATTTAGCAGAGGAAACAAAGGACTTTCTTCTGTCGAATGGTTATTATTTATTGATGACATGTTTAATTGAAATCCACCATTGCCAAGAGCATAATTTCGTCATGGCTTAGTTGTCCTTAATTTACAGCATTTCATATGCTAACAATGTTTTGGTCTAAGGATGACCAAGAAAGAGGCTTACGCCTAGATTTAGGCCACCCTTGCTCCTGACACTAAATCAAAACTGTCTTCAGGGTGGTAATAGATGGCTATCCTCCAGCAATGGATTCCAGAACAGGCTTGTAATATGATTTGTGATTTTAAGCTAATCCATATGAGCAGGCCAGATGATATGCTACATCATATAAAGTCCTAGCAATTAACAACAAAGTCTGAAGCAGAAATGAAAAATCGTTAAGGGCAAATCAAGCTTTCACAATGATAACACAGGCATACAGCCAAATGGGCAATACAGAACATTCTTACATAAAAGACTATTTTGTTTATAATAAATATATATATATTAGCCCAGGAGTTGCACCTTGTCTCCTACAGTACAAAAGAAGATCTTATTGTGCCAGTTAAGCCAGCTTATCACTAGTAATTGCAAGGTTCTGCTGGATCTTGAACCAGGCACCTTCTGGTTGCCCTCCCTAGTCACTACACCATGAGAGCAGCCGTTAAGTGCTCATCTTCCTTTCTATCTCCTATTCTTTTTCCCTCTTGTTCTTTTACCTGTTTATGTTTTGTCTCTCCTGCAGCCCTATTGATGGTTTCAGCTCAGCCAATCAGGTCTGACCCCACCCTTCTCTCACTCCTTGCCTGAGCATTAATTTACTTGGAGCACTGTGGCATTGTTCCTAGCTCCCAGTTCCCTCTTCTGGCTCCTGGTCCTACTCTGATTCTGCTCTAGCTCTGTCCTTGTTAAGTTCCTGTTCTTGCTCCTGTCCTGTTCTTGCTCCTGTCCTGTTCTTCCTCCTGCCCTGTTCCTGTTCTTGCTCCATTCCTGTTCCTGTTCTCGCTCCAGCCTTCGTTCGTTCCTTGTTAAGTTCCTGTTCTTGCTCCAGCCTTTGCCCACTCCATCTTGTTCCTGTCAGCCTTTGCCTGCTCTGTCCTGCTCTTGCCCCTTTCCTTGTCTGCACTGTTGCAGTTCTTGCCTGAAGACTTCCCTTTTCCTTCTCCTCTTTAGTGCCCCCTACCTTTCCTTTACAGTAATGTCTTGAGTTTTGGAATTTATCCATAGTCTTTTATCCATAAGAAAACTTGTTTTAGCATAAATGGATTTTTAAAGAACCCGGACACTAAGGACATGATACAGAACTAATAGTAATTTTTACTGTCCAATTTCATGATAAATTATACCTTATTTCAGTGTTTTGGAAAAGCAGTAGCCAGTAACTGTACATCTACTTAAAGGAGAATGCAAGTCAAAATTTAAAAAGCATACTGCCCAATAGTCCTCCTATTGTTTAGTAAAAACGCCACACTTTTGGCTCACCTAATCAAATATTTACTCAGTCACACTTACTTCACATTTTCTAGAACAGGCAGCCATCTTCCTTCCCTTCCTTGCTTCATACTGCACATGTGTTTCATTCCCTCCCCCCCTCCCCTCTGCCAGATCCGCTTTTGATTGGCTGGTGGGCATGTGTAGCTCAGAACAGGAGACAGGATCAAGTTACACACATGCTCAGAGAATAGGAAGGCTGCCGCTGGCAGCCTACAGGAAGGGAAGAGAGATTTCAGTGATGTCACTGTAGTCTTCACACTGCTGTAGGCTGCCAGCACCATATCTCAGAGAAGCAAGCAGGGATCTGGGAATTTAGATATGCAGTAAGTACTTAAAAAGAATGCCTTTAGACTTACTTTTAATTTATATTAACCTTTCCTTGTACTTTAAAAAAGTAGTCGGCCTAGTACTGTATGAATGCTTTTACTCATCCCTAGGTTTCTCTTCCATCCAATAGTATAACTAAAAGTTACTGGGGTTATTTTTAAATTTGCACCTGGGCAGAAACTCTTGGCAACCAATGAAATGATTGCTTTCTGTGTTCAACCTGTAGCTGGCTGGAAAAATCTAACCACTGACTGGTTGCTATGGGTTACTGCCCAATAGTAAAATGATTTTTGCCCCCCCCCCCCAAACTGTGGTAAAAAGATATTTTCCTTAAACATACACTGAAACTGTTTATCAGTCAGTGTCCCACAGGGCCTACTATTCCTTCTACAGATAAACAGGTTCCGCATCCTCTATAGTTACACCCTGCTTCCATCCTCTTCCTTGCTCCAACTTATCTGTGCCCCCATAGCATGTCCAGAATTACAGGGCTGCCTGACAGCATTGGCCCCACCTTTAGCTGTTCCCCTTCTGTTCCCAGCCGCCATCTTAGTAAGCAGCACATGCACACTGGCACCCAAACTGGGATATTGGGGTACAAGGTTGGACCGGCCCCCAACAGGGCACTGGATAAAAACCTGGTGGTCCCTAGTCCTGTTGGGCCCCTTTTTGCCAGGCATGTTGGTGAGTGGGCCGGATTGCTGCTGACCAGTAATGAGTAGGGGCTAGAGAAGAAGGTATTTAGACCCTTAATTACACAGAAATATAAAAAACATTAGAAAGCCCAGATGTCCTGAAAAAAATGATGTATAGTTTTCCTAGGCAAACTAAATATACCCTTCAGGAAATGCCCCAAAGTGAAATGACAAATGGCATATGAAATGCAAAATCCTGCTGGTAAAATCCTTATCCCAAGGCTCCTGTAGCTGAGGGACTGGGTTTGGTGGCACCGACAGATTTACTAAGAGCTAAAGGCAAATTCATAAAAAATTGTCGGTAAAATGACAAAATCTGAAAATTGTCTGTTTAAAAGACAAAGTCACAAAAGTGGAGACAGAGATTTGTGAATTAGGTAGTAAATCCGACAAATCTATCTCCACTTTTATTTTGTCTCAATATCATCACTTTTATCACTTTTATTTTGTCTCAATAACACCACTTTTGTTAATTCCCCCCATCAATGTGTTTAATTTGCTCTCAGTTTAACCCTGCAATGCCCAGGGCTGCCCTGCACTATTAGGAATGAATGGGAATAAATGTATTTAACATTTGCCCAGTTTGTGTTGCGACCACTGACTGGACAGTGTTTTGGCAAATAAAACCTGACCACTTTATTATTCCTTTTGTATAAAGACGAAAAGGCAATTCGCTGCTCAGAGTTCATTAGTAATCCATTTAGATTTGTCTCGATATCATCACTTTTGTGAATTCCCCCCCTATGAGCCTTGGTGCTATTCCCCCATGCTTGTAATTCCAACTGTGTACAGGTATGGGATCTGTTATCTGGAAACCCGATATACAAAAAGCTCCAAATAATGGAAAGCCTGTCTCCCATAGACTCCATTTTAATAAAATAATTCAGATTTTTAAAATTGATTTCCTTTTTCTCTGTAAAAATAAAACAGTGCTTTGATTTTGATTGATTGATTGATTTGATTTGATTGATTGATTGATTTTTATTTGATCCCAACTAAGATATAATTAATCATTACTGGATGCAAAATAATCCTATTGGGTTTAATTAATGTTTTGTTGATTTTTTAATAGACTTAAGGTATGAAGATCCAAATTACAGAAAGACCCCTTATCCGGAATACCCTTGGTCACGCGCATTCTGGATCACGGGTCCTATATCTGTACTCCAAATCCATGTATACAACCAATTCCATCAGGTACCAAAAGATCTGGAGATTTTCAAAGATTTTACACCAAAAAGGCATTGAATTTTACAGATGGGAAAGGGGCTAATGGGGAAAGGATAATAGAGAGGGAATATCTACTTTGCATGTTTGGGGTAGGAGCAACTGGCGGCATAAATATATCCGTATGCTATTGTGAGAGGGCCTACATCTTACTTGTATTACAGCATTATCCAAACACATTGGGGATACTATAAGGTAGTTTAATAGTATTTAGTAGAATTATGTTTAAAGAACTGGACTTTCTGATTTTTCTTGAAAGCATTTCACCACATCCGAGTGGCTTCTTCATTTAATCTGAGTGATAGGAAATTCCCTGGAATTTAAACCCTTAAGAGTAGTGCAGTCACAGACATCCAGTCAGGATGGTTCCATTGAACTTATTCAGTTAGATGTTAGCAAGCGAGAAAACATTTAAAAATTAAATAATCCCAACTGGATTGCATTGCCACCAGTAGGAATTCATACAGCTTAGGCACCATGTAGTACAAGGTACTGGTTTACTACTGCAGAGAGTTTTTTTTTTAATTAGAATTATTTGTCAAAATGGTCTTTATGGGAGATGGCATTGGTAATTTTAAGCTCTCTTGATAAAGGGATATCATTTCTCAAACAAATGTTTTTAGAATTCACCACCATTCGTGGAAATGGTTCCCTTTAAGAAAAATCTATGTTATTTGTTTTTTCCTGCAAAAAATGTCAGTTAATAATTTTTGGATGAATACAGTCAGAATGTATTAATTCCACACTGGTTTACTGGTAGTCTGACATGGGGGTGGGGAAGGGGGAGATACCAACATTTAGCACAGTAAGTGTGGTCCAAGATCAGTCACTTCATAGCAATATCAGGGAAAAATAATTACTAGTTGTCAAATATACAATTCATGAAACAAGTGTGTTAGCTGAAATAACTCCAGCCCAAGCTGAAATTTTATTAAGTGTAAGGGCAGTTTCTTGGCTGGAGGCTTGTGGAAGGCAATTATGTACAATGGCAAAGCAGTGGCGCAGTCTGACTTCAGCGGTCAGCATGTCTAACATGAAAAATCACATATTCAGAGACAATAAAAATAAAGCTTTCTGTAATTATTTGTCCTATAGAACTGACAAATGGAAAATAAGTCAGGTTAATTAATTGTATTGTAATTATTGCTGGAGATGCAATATCCCAACCCTGCAGTATTTTAAGGTGGGGTCTCCTAGAATGGAGCAGACAACTGAATAATACCCTACCTGAACTATGTTACCTGCAAGATTCTCTTACTGAAATGCTGCACTTATAGAAATTGTACTAACAAGGTTTCTTAACAATTCTAGCTGATTATTTAAAGGAGAAGGAAAGGCAAAGTCACTTGGGGGTGCCAAAATGTTAGGCCCCCCCAAGTGACTTCAATCGCTTACCTTTTACCCCAGGCTGGTGCCCCTGTACGGAAAGAACAGCACCAGCCCGGGGTAGCAGCGAGCGCTTCCTTCTTCCTGGTTTGCCGCGCGCGCATGCGCAGTAGAGTGAATAGTGGAACTTTAACAGAGAAGTCGGCTCTTCACTCTTCACATACTGCGCATGCGTTTGTCCGGGTCATTCGGCTGCAGCACGAGTAAGGAAGCGCTGCAGCTACCTCAGGCTGGTATTGTTCTCTCCTAACAGGGGCACCAGCCCGGGGTACAAGGTAAGCGATTTAAGTCACTTGGGGGTGCCTAACATTTTGGCACCCCCAAGTGACTTTGCCTTTCCTTCTCCTTTAAGAGATATCTGGGACTTACACAACATAGAATTCTTCACATCTAAGCACATATTGGGTCGTATTTATCAAAGGGCAAAAATAGAGTTCACCACAGCCTGCCAGAAGGGGGAATGAAAAATTCTCTATATGCGATTTTTTTAGGGGCATTTTTCTGAAAGTGAAGCAGTAAGGCATGATGGAATTCCTAGGTTATCTAATGGTCAAACCCTGGTGTGCGACTGTGTAGACTACAAAAAGTATACTATGCATTTACTGTAAAAAATAACATCAATAAGAGTTTAACAGAGGCAAAGCTATGCAAAGGAAAGCATTTTGGGATTATTGTGTTAATTAATAATCCAATCCTGATTTGGCTCCTAAAATATCTACTTTTGTGGCATATCCTAAGACTAAAAATCACACACAGGGTTTTAAAGCACAGCCAGGGCAGTTAATAATCAGAATAGATGTATTCGTTGTATTGGGGCTCAATATAATATGGTGTTTTAATCAGTATAGGAGAAGCCTGGAACAAGCTGTCTCAATAAGAACCTCGATAGTCTGTAGAAATCCAGGGGCACCTGATTAGGTCTTTCTGTAAATGATCCCAGGTTCCTTTGTATAAGACATGAATAAAATATAACCTCTGCAATCTTCCCACCAGTCTGGACATAATAATGACAAAACATGCCCTTAATAAGAGGGTGAAACTAATCTAGTTTATAGGATACACATTTTAGATTGGTGGGTGGGATTTGTAAAAAGATCATGAGAATTGTAGGACCAAGAAACAACTAATGGTTCTCTGGAAATATTCAGTCAAAAACACAAATCACAGTACAGCAAAAGCAATGGTGTATGAAGAGGTACTGAGATATTAGCCTGTTCTTTCTGTATATTATCCAAACACTAAAAGAAAGTTTTACCAATAACTGCTGTTGAGATTTTGCCACAAATCATGCATAATCACAGCAAAATAATTTTGCCCTATTTATAAAAACAAATGTATTTCTTTCAACGAAAAACCTGTTGAGATGCCATAGAGTCAATGAGAAGTGCATCTTTAGCATTAAACTAAGTTGCAAATAGAGGGTTTTTTGTGATTTTCTTAATCATGGTCACTATTTGTGTGATTTTTGATAGCTGCCCCTAACAGTAGGATATGAGCATTCCTTGGAAGAGCCCAATGAAAGTTGTGTTATTCTTGGCAAATAAACTAATTTGGTGACATTCCTTACTTAGCATAGCATTCACGCACACTCAATATTATCAATAACACAAATGCATATGAATGGTTATTGAGTAAAACATGTATTTAGGAATATTCGGCTAAAGCTTAGAGGAGGGCTTCTTGCTTACTAAAATCAGATATAAAAATAAATCCTAAATCTCTCTTAATCCAGCATAAAAATGCACTTTAAAGCCATTAAAAACAGTTATGCTTCCCAGGGTATAGGAAAGCATGTATAAAGTTTTATTGTATGTGTAAAATGTGACATGAACTTGGCACATTATAACGCAGCAGCAAAGGGCCACACGAGGATGCTGTCAAAAGTTTTTTAAGGTTACTGGTAGAGGTGAATTAAGGTTTGTAGAGATAGTGGAATAAGCGAGCTCTAACTAATCCTAGGCATGTATTTCACACGGGCAGGACAACTTTAGGCACTATTTCTTCACTTCATAATTCTTCATGCTTTATTTATTGGCAGGGAAGTTGACAAAGCCAGCACTTATTTCATTTTACTGTATGTGGAATTGATTTTGCTTTCTCTACAGTTAGTGCCAGAAGAATAACGTCTCTCAGCAAGGGCTATTTTCAGTAGGTGTAACTGAGGTACAGACAAGCTATCTTCACATCCTACTAAACAAGTAAACAAAAATGTCCTTTGAAAATGTTGTATTTTTGGAACCTCTTATTGATATGTTTTTCCAAGGGCCTAAGCCACCCATGCACATTTAAAGAGGTAAAATAAAAGATTTATTTTAGTATTGTAAATAGTTGGGCAATGTGCAGGTTCAGCCAGCAGGTGGTGCTAAGCCCCCTTGCCGTAGCGTATATATGAGAGTGCTTTAGGTGGGCACTTCCTCTCTTTGGCCTGGAAACATCTACAGAGAAACAGACCAGGTAGGTACCAGATCCTTACTAGGCTAGAGAGAGAGGTAGGAGATTGTAACTAGCTCCTTCTAGGAGAGAGAGTTAGATAGGATAGCTAGCAAGGGTAGTTTGAGACAGTGTTAGTGCTCGGAGTAGAGCCCCAAGGCGATAGTGCGCAAGATAGGAAATGAGAACATGTAGAACTAGGATAGAGTATGTCAGTGGAGCTGTAAAGAGACAGCTTGGGTGAAGCCTGGGCACTGTAAGGAGACTGGGGCCTTGGAGGATTCAGAGAAGACATGCTACATGTATGTGTGTGTGATAGAGAGAATCCTATGAAACTGCAGATTCCTGGTCAACTCCAGTCTGCCTGCTAGAAGCCTACAATGAAGTCTGTTCAGTGCAATATTTGTGTCATGACTACCTCTCACAGTAAAGGCCTTTGTTGGTCCCAGGCTGAGGACATACCAGTCCCAGGTACTAACTTTACACACAGCATTCTGTATGTCTCACTATTATCACTGTTCCCAATCACTTTTTGGATGATCTGAAAGCCCCTTGCTATTATGATCCTCATAGGAGTTCTGAATTCTCCCCTCTGCCAGCCACTCTTGTGTTATGCCTGTTGTGTTTGCGCTGCGTCTATGTTCAGGTAGCGTTTAATTCTCTGTAGCAACTGTGCAGTGATTGTCAGACAACAAAATATAATGGGCAAGTCAAATTATAGATCACTATTTGTGCTGTATTGTTTTAGCTCTTTCTTCGGCTGTTCCTCATCAGCTATTAGACTTATTACCCTTAAACAAAGAGGGCTTTACTCAGGAGTTAGAATTTGCACCATTTCTGGGTTAAGGTCAAGTATCAGACTTCCCTTTACAATAATAAAGTTGTAAAATACTGGAGCCTTATTTCTCCTGTGGCACTCATGGATCATGTTCACGATCTTGGGAAGAAATTTTATTATTTATTTTAGACCGTAGATCTGATAATTTGGGGCTGATTTACTAACAATATTGTGGTCACTTATTTAATGAATTAAAACTGCACCTGTGCTGCAGCTCACTGTGTCTAAATCTGTGTCCCCCGGTGTCTGCTCTGCATTATGGTTGGACCCTTTACACGTCTTTGCAGATTTTTGTATATTGTTTATTTTATCAAAAACGTTTCTTTTTTTACTGTTCATTAATTTCAGTGTTCCTTGTCATACCTGGGAAGAGCTGCTCCTCTCGCTTATATCTTTTCTTTATTTTTCCCAGTGCAAAACATAAATAGTGCGCACAATGTTTCGGGGTGCTGCCTCTATTACTCAGAAATGTTTGAGCCCTGAAACACTTGTAATAAATATACAAATTAGGGGTGTCCCCGGTATTTTCTTGGTAGTGCATGCCTTGTGTATACTATACTAGTGGCATAAATAAGGCCCCTGCAGTGCTGCTGGGCGCTGGATCCTGAAGGGCCACTGCCATCGCGATGGTCTGAAGGGACCCTACAGTGCCTTCCCCACCTGCGAACCAATGCATGGCCATCTTTTACAGATTTTTTTACAGGTGCAGCTATGCAGAGTAGGCAGAGCGAGATAAGCAGCATTGGGACAGAAGAAACATTTGTGGTACTTTGTTTGGGTGAGGTAATGCTTTCATTACCATTTATGGAGTGTCCTTACTGGCATGTCTTGGGTTAAAGGAGTGCTCAATTGCCATCCATACAGTAATCATACTGGCATGAAATGCATGCCCCACATTGTGTTGTGGGGTGCTTAGGGCCACAATATGTCATGAAATGGTTGGGGTGCAATTAATGCTTCTGATGCTGCCATTCCAAACATGGAAAGTGTGGGTTTTTGTAAAATGAACATGGTATTTGGGGTTGTGGCCAACATTTTTTGCGAAGCTATGCACACACCATTATTCCTCTCTTTTTATTTTTAAGTGTTGGGAGGTATACATCTGCCAGCCAGAGTTTGCTTCATTGGTCCTCTAAAGGGGGAATGGGCACCCAAACTCTAGTTATGCCACTGTGCTATAATCTATGCAAACTGACAGTTGGGAAATGAGCCTAGGCGGCTCTGGGCAATAGTCAAATAGGACTCTAAACCAGGTCAAAGGGGTTCATAATAATCTTGCATGTACTGCTTGGAGGTCAGGAGGTAAACAACCTCTGTTCTGTACTGCATGCCAAAAAATGCCGTTGCTATGTAATGTACTTGCTGTAACCATGTTGATTAACAGTTTATGTGCTGCTGGGAAGATAAACACACCCATAAACAACTAGGTTTGTCTCTGTCCGATTCCTTCTTGCAGCAAAGGCTTACATGAATGCAATGGCTCCTTACAACTGTAAGGGGCACATTTACTAACCCACGAATCCGAATTGGAAAAATTCAGATTGGAAAACAAACATTTTGCGACTTTTTCATATTTTTTGCGATTTTTTCGGCGCCTTTACGACTTTTCGGAAATTGACGAGACTTTTTCGTTACCAATACGATTTGCGAGAAAAAACGCGAGTTTTTCGTAGCCATTACGATGCGCTCGTATCTTGTCGCGACTTTTTCGTATTGAGCGCTCGTAAGCGGCGGGCGAAACTTTCAGACTTAGCATGATTTTGGAAGCCTCCCATACGACTCAATGGCACTCTGCAGCTCCAACCTGGCCCAAGAAAAGTCACCATACTGAAGCTTGAATGAACCCGAATCTTTCGTACTCGGCGCGAAGGCTACGAAAAAGTCGTGACTTTTCGTGCAAGTAGAAAAAATCGCCAGATTTTGCGCAACATTCGAAATGGCAATGAAAAAGTCGCGACAATTTTCAGAAAAATCGTCAAATACCGATCATTCAAAAAAAAAAACGCTTTCGGACGCATTCGGCCCGTTCGTGAGTAAGTAAATGTGCCCCTAAGTCTGCTCAGGGTTCATACCAACATGGGTAGATGAGTATGATGGAAGGAGGAAAATGAATGTCGGGCAGCACCAATAACCAGCCCTTGCTCTCCTTCAGCATGTACTAAAGAAAACTCCAAACTGATATGGCGGCTACAAATACTTGAGCTAATCTTTGGAAATCATGGAAAAAAACACAATTCATTAAATGTGTATTTTAAGGATACACAGGGGATGAAAGAAAAGCAAAACTGTTTGTTCCATCTGCTGTAATCTCCCTTGTACATATTTTGTGGCTTTCCAAAAGAATGTTTTACTGCTTCTTCAACTCCACAAAATAAATTAAAAATTCCCATTCCATGGACTATTTTTTTTTTTTTTTACTAGTTTTTGAATCACCAGAGGAAGGATAAAATATCAGCTTGGCTTAAGTGGGAGAATTCTGCATCATCATTCAACACAGGTGGCCTCTCTTCTGTCGTCTGCGCTGCCACTAGAATGAATAGGGGCACAGACATGTGATGCTTACATGGTTAGTAACATGGAAAAACCACACAACTGGCTGGACTTCCAGAACAGTTTCTGCTGGGTGCACAATCAGATTTCGATACTGTTACGGTAATTACAGGAAATGATCTGCTATAACTGCGTTCTCCAGATGTTGATGAGCACCATTGTTGAACGATAGATCTGTTCTTATATTTAAATCTGTGAAAACAATTTTGGAAATTTTAATAGGTCTTCAGAGAAGGGCTGGCAACGGGAGCTCAACAGGAGTCATTTTAATGCACCGTGTATTTGAATTCTAAACTAGCAGCTGTTAAAGAGAATGGTAAACTACTGAAAACATTTAAGTATCATGGGCCCATCCAGCTGTCAGTTTAGTAAAATTGCCACTTAGAATAGAATTTAAACTAAAATGACATCACAGGGAAAGAACAAGCAGGTGGTGTCTATAAGCATGCGTGCTTCCTGCAATCACACTTAATATAATTGTATAGAATATGTTATAAAGCCTTCTTGAGGCCATATATTAAGGGGCTACAGTCTGCCACACTACTCTTTCCTTTTTACCTATTTCATGTGTTACTAAACATACACATGACTCTTTACATACTGTAAAGGCAATTTTCTGTTAAATAAATACAAATATGGGCATGGTGGGAACCCTAGTGCTACCACTAGGACAGGGGTGGCCCCTAAGGAGCCCAATGAAGTCTAAAATATTGTCATATTGGGTAGCCATTTTCTTTACTATATAAGCTGTTGACCCCTGGTGGGTTGGTTCTATACATTGCTTGGTACGTAGCACCCACTGAGTTTGGATATACTTGCAGGAATAATTAGCAGTTTTTGAGTTTGTGAATTCGAGTTTGCTTTTCTAAATTGAATAAACTTGCATGTTGAATGTTTGCTTATTTTTTAATGTGGTAAACTCATTTGAATCTTGAATACCTTGAATTTGAGTTTACAAACTCAAATAAAACTCTGAAACTCAAATATCTTGTATGAAAAATATGGCTGGACTTCACCTAGGACAACTCCCATTGACTTCTATGGAAACTCATAAGCTTTTACAATCATAATTTAAATTTGAGGTTTTTTTTAGCACACAAAAACTCAAATCATAAAAAAGAATCAAACTTGAACATCAATCACCCCATTGGACAATAATGTATTTCAATGCACCATAATGGAGAGCTCAATGTTCCGTGTTGGGTGCTTAACCAGAAGAGCTCTTCCTTGCATGGGGTCAATACATCAATGTATAAAAGTTATTTTTTCGATTTTCCTTTTGATGTGCTATCTGCCACTGTTAAAATAAACCTACCATTGAAATGATACTGTTCTGAGACTTTTCATTTCTTTGTCATTGGACAAACTTACAAAATCAGTGAGGGGTCAAATAATTATTTCCTCCACTGTACATACAAAAAAACAAAGGGCCCTCTGGGCCCTTTATCAAGCCCCTTGGACAGTAAGGTAAGGCAAAATTATTAATTTATGTTTTATTTTTTACGGAGAGTAAAAGATTTAGCATGTGTTTCCCACATTTTCAAAACAACATTTAAACCACTACAAATAATGAAATAATAAAATACTCACTGGCTATTGTATCTGGCATGAGAAAGAAGGGTCTCTACATTTTCCTCCAATGTATTCTGCATCTGTTTTACTGGTTTAACTGCAGATTGTGTGTACAAGGAAGGCTGTTTGTTTAGAGAGGATGGGGATATAATGCTGCCTGTTACCTTAAGCTGCAAAATATAATTACATTATTATGCATGGAGCAGATTTAGAATCTTGGCACTCTCTACTTGGATCAAATGTTCTCTAAACTCAAATTTCAAAACTCCCCAACACTTGGTTTAATATAATCCCCCAATTTAGTACAACTGGTTTAACATTTCTCTAGCACTGATTGATCGGTCTGAGTCCATTTTATCATATGCTTAAAAACTGGAATTCTTGAACTTTACAGTCTTTCCAAGCATCACATGCAAGCCTTAGAATGAAATTATAGTATTGTGTAGGCAGTAGTTGTCTAGAAAAAATGCACTTTGTCTTTTATATTTGGGGTGTTTTGATTTTGACTTTTTTCGGTGGCTCACGACTGGCAATTTAGACTGGTACCTGGTTGCCAGAGCTTAATAGCCCTAGTAAGCAGATAGCAGCTTGGAAGTCAAAATGAAAAAATTAATAGGGCCCAAACAGAAATATAAGCAAACACTGCAATATAGTTAAAGCCTCACGGTTTGTGATTTCTGGAGTCAGTGACCTTGACAAACAAAGTATTTTAAAGGAAAACTATACCCTCAGAATGAATACTTAACCAATATACAGTATATATCATATTGAGTGGCCTATTAACTTAACAAACTGGAATATATATATATATATATATATCAATAAATACTGCCCCTTTTACATCTTTTCCCTTGAGCCACCATTTTGCTTTGCTCACTGTGCTCTCTTAGAGATCACCTGACTGGAAATAATGCAGCTCTAACCGTAACAGGAAAAAGTGTAGGAGTTAAAGACAGAACTTTGTCCATTAATTGGTTCATGTGACTTAAAGGAGAAGGAAAGGCTAGTAAAGAGTTAATCTCAGGCTGCAGGCATACCTTCAGATGTCTCAATAGTGCCCTTAAGTCTCCCCATATTTCTCCTGTTCAGATCATCAGAAGCCAAACAGGGAAAAAAAACACTGAGCTGTGTAAAGAAAGTTCCCATGCGCATTAACTTACACAGCGCCATGTTGGACTAATTTAAATATCCAACATGGCGGCCACAATACATGATAAAGAGCACTTCGGCAAGTGCTCTGAAAATACTTACAGAAAAGATAAAAAAAAATGTAGTGATCAGCTACAGGGACATGAGGCCTATGTATGGGGTTGCACTTTTAACCCTTTCCTTCTCCTTTAACATTAGTGAGTAAGCACCCTGCAGGCTTGCACCCATGGGCACCCTAAAGCATAGGAAATGTGGACTATAGTGATGCATATAAACAGTTTCATTTATTTAAATGTAAATGATTTTTAATTATCAGGTAACAAATAAGCATTTACAACTAGATTAGCGCTCCTTTGATTTTGCTTTTGTTTGTTTAGGGATGAATCACTCCATCCTTGATTATTGGAGCTACAGCCATCACAAATAACACTTTAATAACTCCATATACCTACTATGTGTTAAAATTTCAGTTCTTAGGGAAAGAGATGTTGATATACAATATTTGCATTTATTGGGATCTCAATATGTTTCCAGGGTTATTTCCCTTCCTCAATTGTTCTAGAACACTGGAAAATAGAAAGATAACCCCTGAACCTGAAACATTGTGCTAAAAATCCCAATAAATGCCACATTGCTCATTGGTGTAAGCTATTTCTATTTTTTATATGGTATTCCATGATGAATCTGCTGGCATACAAGCGAACTGCCCATGCACATACGTCCCTCTAAACCAGTGGTTCTCAAACTTTACAGTACAGTACATGTTAATCCCAATCTCACCCTTACTGATCTTGAAGCTCGGTTTCAGGTGTATCTAGGAGAGCCGGCATCCCCAGCTCTAACTCTAACTGGCCTTTATGTTGAACCATCCCCCCACGTTGCCCTTGCTCCAAGCTCTCCCTATAAGGAGCCATGCCTACAGTTTGGCAACCACTGCTCTAAACAAAAGATGTGTAATTAGATAAAGCCTGTGTCAGATTTTATGTTTGAGCATTGACAATACAGGTTACTGGATTAGTCCTAACTAAATGGGCCATAAATGGGCCCAGGCCAAAACATGAAGATGAAGAAGTACAGGTATAGGACCCATTATCCAGAATGCTCGGGACCAAGGGTATTCCGGATAAGGGGTCTTTCCGTAATTTGGATCTCCATACCTTAAGTCTACTAAAAATTACAAGGTACTGATTTTTTTTCTACATAGAAAAAGGAAATCAGTTTTAAAATTCTGAATTATTTGATTAAAATGGAGTCTATGGGAGACGGGCTTTCCGTAATTCGGAGCTTTCTGGATAATGGGTTTCCGGATAAGGGGTCCGATACCTGTAGTAGTAGTAGTAGTAGTTCAGTTACTGCTGGAATTCTCTTACCTTGTAATTGTTTAGATGGCTTGTACAACAATCACACACACACAAAACAGTTTTGCTGTAGTAAAAATGAATACTACACAATTAAAATTTCTTTAAAGACACCAGGATGGCAGAAAATACTCCATTACCATAAATGCAATATTTCTAATGTCAGGAAACAAACTTAAATTGAACTAGAATTGCTTCTGATGGAACTACACACCTGAAAATGTAAATATTTAACTTTTATTATTTTTTTAAAAAAATGGTAAAAGATTTATTAAACACAAACATAACATTAAAGTGTGGGCTGATTTAAAATACACATTATCACATTCTCCATTAATATTTCTTAACAGAAAACTGTGATGTTGAGAATTAAAAATAACAGGTAATAACAAAGTAAAATATTTCTTAAATAAAAATCAAAATGCTAAAAGTGTTCACAATTGAGCAAATGATCTGAAAGCCTTTTATTGATCCTGATAAGGCTTTCACCTGATGAAGCGGTGCATCATAAAATCAATGGTTGTACATCTGGGAAACCTGCCAATTGAGCTTTCTTCTACTGGTGTAAACACTTTGATTTGCCTCATGTGAGTATCTCTCCCATTCTGATGGTTCGCCAAAACAGCAATCTGAATCATAAAGGTCCGAATTGGCTTTTTATGGGCATCAGTTAAAGGGACATGTATCCATCCACTAGGTTCCACCAGTTCAAGTTGCTGGAGAGTAAAAGGGAATAAAAAAATAAATGATAAAATAGTGGTAAGATTGAAGATAAATATATAAATTAAACAAAGCTAATAATATTAATTTTAAAGGAGAAAGAAAGGTAAAAACTAAGTAAACTTTATCAGAAAGGTCTATGTAAATACAGCTATAAGCACTCACAGAAACGCTGCACTGACTTCTCTGTCAAAAGATTTGTTGTCTCTGTTTTGCTGTGCCAGAGACACGCAGCTCTCTCCCCTCTCCTGCTCCCCCCTCCCTCAAGAATGCTAAGACCTCACTCCCCCCCTTAGGAATGTGGATCTGAGCCAATCAGCAGGAAGCTGACTCTCAGGGGCACATTTACTAATCCTCGAATCCGAATCCCGAATGGGAAAAACACAGATTGGAAACGAAAATTGTGCGACTTTTTCGTCGCTGTCGCGATTTTCCATATTTGTCACTACCTTTTCGGCGCGACTTTATGGTATTTTGCTATAGTAAACGGCGGAAAAACCAATCCGAATTTTTCGCGATGGCGCCGAAAAAGTCGCAGAAAATATACGATAAAGTCGTAACGGCGACGAAAAAGCCACGCAGAATACTAAACAATTGCGACAGCGACGGAAAAAATCGCAAAAATACCGATCATTACGAAAAAAACGCATTCAGGCGCTTTTGGACGTTCGTGGATTAGTAAATGTGCCCCATAGTCTTAAAAACTGAGCATGTTCACTTGGTCTGGGTGTCTGTGCAGGAGCGAGGCATTATGGGAACTTTCTTTACCCAGCTCAGCGTTTTTTCTTCCTGTTTGGCTTCTGATCATCTGAACAGGTGAAATATGGGGAGACTTAAGGGCACTATTGAGACAACTGAAGGTATGCTTGCAGCCTGAGATTAACTCTATTAGCCTTTCCTTCTCCTTTAATGTTCAAATATGCAGAAATCATAACACTCGGATAAAGCTTTTAGCACCTTTGCAATCCATAGTGTTTTAACATGAAAGCAAGATATTAAATACATTTTTACTGAAGGTAGTGATTGGGTCATAAAATATTGGATTAGAGAATCTGAACTTTTCTTAAAACTGTGGTGTGCTCATTGCCAAGTGTCAGTAATTAATTTTATCATGGACTACTTTGCACACAAGGATTCCTGGACAAGTAGGGACAATAGTTAGTGCTTTAGTCATAAAGTAGGCATACCGTGCGGGTAATCCATTTTGCTAATGTTCTTTTATTGTTTTATTATATAGTGTTATTTTCAAGTGTACTTTATAAATAAAAGAATTTCTTATGGTGGAATCCTGGAGAGTGTTGAATTAAAGCTCTATTTGGGCTCTATGTTTCTATTTTGGCCTTAAGTAAAGGATTTTGAATACTGAATTGCACTCTACTTCTGTTAAGGTGCCCAAACAGGCCCATCCTGTCAAGATCGAGAGACTGAATCAGCCAGTATTCCCTGCTTATTCAACACTGGATTTGGCACATTCAGATATGTTTTGGTCGCGTAAAAAGAAACTATTAGCCAAGAACATCATTGAACTGTAGAAATGGTTTTGAGTGGGCCATCCATGTGATCTTATTGTTGGCCGGAGGGCCAATTATCCAAATGGTGGTTTGGCCCCACCATGGCAAGATTAGCTCATCTTCCTTTGTATGGCTGGCTTTAATTGGTCATTATTTTTATAGTCTTGTCGTTTTCCATTTTTAGCAGTTATCAGCCTGTTGCTTTTGGGTTACTGTGGTCAATGTCCACTATGTCAATTTTACCATTATAATTGATTTTAAGTTAATTAAATTTTTTTCTATAAATTGCTATTCACTTTCCATTTTCATATTTTTGCCTGTTGCCAAATTGTTCGATGGCCAAGATGGAGATGTGTAGAAAAAAAAAAGATTTTTTTTTTTAATAATTATATATGAATGCCCCAGTTGAAGGATCATTTATTAAGATTTTTTTACAGGTACAGTTTCGCACATTCTGACATAATGGTGCTTTCTCACTTAATGAAGACGCAATTCAACATACAGGTCAATATTTAAAGCGGACCTGTCACCCAGACATAAAAAGCTGAATAATAAAAGTACTTTTCAAGTTAAACATGATACCCAAATTCCTTTTTTTTTTAATAACACATCCATACCCATTATAAAGGCATTTAAAAATCCTAGCTGTCAATCATATATTGCCTGCCCCGCCTCTATGCCTTAGGCATAGAGGTGGGACAGACAATACCTTTAGCTTTCCATTCAGCAATTCCTAGATGTCACTGCACTTCTCACTTTCCCCCTTCCTCTTCATCACCTAATTATGTAGCCAGTGCATGGGCACCTGGCCCTCCAGCAAGATTTCCGTGTGATACAAAGCTTGCCTTACTAACAGTGTCCACAAAATGGCAGCTGCCTGCTTGCTGTGATTGAATAGTTCCAAGACTAAAGGAAACAAGATTCATACTATCTGTATAGGGTAAATGAAGTTTATTTTGCTCAACAAACATGATAGAAAAGAATTTGGAGTTTTTTCTTAGGATGACAGGTCCCTTTTAAAGCTTTTGGCAACCTTTACTTTTGACTAACATGGTGCCAAAAGGGTGCAACAGCAAGCACTGCATATAAAATATAATTAACAGCATATAATTTGGGGGGATAAGTCAAAAGGACAAATGAGTAAGCTTTAAAATACTGCCTAACCCTTAGCAATGACATTCTATTGTTCTGATGTTTGATATAACTTTATGCTGCTACCATCTTTGCACCATCCTGCTTTGTTTGCTGGTAAAGGTATTTGTCATATTAGACTAGTAATTTTGTTATGGTTATTCCAACCTGTGACTTCTGCATCCACATTAACCTTACTTGTTGCTGTATTATATTAGTTGTGCACAAGTTGTGTCAGATTTTTCAAAAATTAAATGTGTAATTCTGAAGGAATCCTTATCATTTAATCTTTGTGGGACTGATCAAATGTCCTACAGATTTCTGTGTCATTATGTGTCATTGTGCAAGATTCATCAGACCTCCAAAACAACACGTGGTCTGTGGTACAGAATTCCATAGGCGGCTACGGAGAAGTTTTTCAATGGGATTGGATCAATACTGATTGAATCTAATTTTCTGGAAAAGTGAATGTGCTTTCAGTGATAAAACTTGTGTGTTTCCTACAGTAACACTACTATAGCATATAAATAAGCTGCTGTGTAGCCATGGGGGCATCTATTCAAGCAGGAAAAAAGAAAAGGCACAGGTTACACATCAGATGAGCCCTGTAGAATACAATAGTGTTTTACAGAGTTATCTACTATGTAGCCTGAACAATTTAGCCCTATTTCAGTTTGAATAGCTGCCCCCATGGCTACACAGCAGTTTGTTTATATAAAATATAGCAGTCCTTTTAAAGCAAATACATCATTTTTACCAATGCAGGACAACAGCACATTATCTTTGGTGTTATTGTTTTTTTAATAAAATTAAGCTGAATCAGAATAAGTAATTCTGAAACTATATTTAGATCAAAATGTAAATTAAAAAAAAACACAGCTATTACATACATATAAAGAAGCATTAACACCATTCCAAAATCTATTATACCCTTACTTTTCTAAAGATATCATTGATCTGTGGCATAGAAGAAACTATTTTAAATGTTTATGAAACAAAAATATATAAAAAAAAAAAACCCACTAAAGAAGGGCAAGTTATCATAAGTGTTATTGTTTATTTGACCTCCAGTATCTCGTGTGTATGTTATACTATGTAGCTACCTACATATTTGGCAAGTTTACTTATTAAAAAAAGACAACCTCAATAAGTAAATTCATTTAATGGGATCTATAAGAGGTGGACATAAGTAATCATATGTCTATAGTGACAGTATTTAGAGGCAAAGTAACAGACGTTTCTAATACAGGTATGGAATCCCTTATCCGGAAACCCATTATCCAGAAAGTTTCAAATTACAGAAAGCCTGTCTGCCATAGACTCCATTTTAATCAAATATTTCAGAATTTTAAAACTGATTTCCTTTTTCTCTGTAATAATAAAACAGTGCCTTGTACTTGATCCCAACTTAAATATAATTAATCCTTATTGGATGCAAAACAATCCTATTGGGTTTAATTATTTTTTTTTTATTTTTTAGTAGACTTAAGGTATGGAGATCCAAATTACAGAAAGACCCCTTATCTGGAATACCCTTGGTCCCGAGCATTCTGGATAACAGGTCCTATACCTGTAATGTGATGCTGCACTGTATCTCAATGAGAGAGAAAGCTTGAATCTGCAATGTGACTGCGCTTCTGGGAAAGCGGAAAGAAACTGCTATTTCACTTTTAGGAAACATCATATTATTGGCTAAGATTCAACATTTATAACTTCACATTGGTTTTAGTCAAAGGCAAAAGAAACAGTCTATATCAGTTAAAACCATTAAAGGCAGCAAAGAACTTTGTTTAATGAAAAAGTGCCTTTATGTGGAAAAATCTGAGAGAAAGGGTTAGTTTAGGAAAAACAAAATCACCATGCCAGAAGATCTACATGTACGTTTTCCTGTCTGGAAGCTAGTCAGTCTAACAAGTGTCTAAGACACACACAAAAAAATATGAAACAAACATTACAGGTTAAATCTAGTGACTTGTCCTTTAACAGATACCGTGGCTGAGCCACCGAACTATACCTGTCAACACTTTAAGTGTTACAGTCTGGCCAGCAGCCACCCTTTTTTATGTAGGAAGAAGACAAACTTGTAGAAGTGAGGCAGTAGTTCCAAAAAGGGAGATGATATCTGATCCAAAAGAAACTTCCAAAGTTCCAACCAAGTTAAAAGGAGAGCCCCTACAAGAGACGCTTTAAGGAAAAACCCAAACAAAAACAAGCAGAATGGATTCTACTGAAAGAGTCAATTGTAGGAAGAAAGCACTCTTATGGCAGCAAACAGTTATGAGACATTAAGACCACCAAGTAAGAAGATGACTTGTGCATCTTTGGCAGTTTCCTGTACTAGATCAAACGCTTTGATTTTTACTTGAAATAGCTATAGAAGGTAAAGTGAAGAAGGATGTGCAACACTGACTTAACAAGCTTGGTGGCAGACACGAGGTAAACAAGATCTTCATGAAAAGCAAGTTATATAACAAACCTTAAAAGTAAGACTAAAGGGAGATGCTAAGAAAACTTTTAAATAAATTGTATTTGGGGCAATATATATATACAGTGGAGGAAATAATTATTTGACCCCTCACTGGTTTTGTAAGTTTGTCCAATGACAAAGAAATGAAAAGTCTCAGAACAGTATCATTTCAATGGTAGGTTTATTTTAACAGTGGCAGATAGCACATCAAAAGGAAAATCGAAAAAATAACTTTAAATAAAAGATAGCAACTGATTTGCATTTCATTGAGTGAAATAAGTTTTTGAACCCCTACCAACCATTAAGAGTTCTGGCTCCCACAGAGTGGTTAGACACTTCTACTCAATTAGTCAACCTCATTAAGGACACCTGTCTTAACTAGTCACCTGTATAAAAGACACCTGTCCACAGAATCAATCAATCAAGCAGACTCCAAACTCTCCAACATGGGAAAGACCAAAGAGCTGTCCAAGGATGTCAGAGACAAAATTGTAGACCTGCACAAGGCTGGAATGGGCTACAAAACCATTAGCAAGAAGCTGGGAGAGAAGGTGACAACTGTTGGTGCGATTGTTCGAAAATGGAAGGAGCACAAAATGACCATCAATCGACCTCGCTCTGGGGCTCCACGCAAGATCTCACCTCGTGGGGTGTCAATGATTCTGAGAAAGGTGAAAAAGCATCCTAGAACTACACGGGAGGAGTTAGTTAATGACCTCAAATTAGCAGGGACCACAGTCACCAAGAAAACCATTGGAAACACATTACACCGCAATGGATTAAAATCCTGCAGGGCTCGCAAGGTCCCCCTGCTCAAGAAGGCACATGTGCAGGCCCGTCTGAAGTTTGCCAATGAACACCTGAATGATTCTGTGAGTGACTGGGAGAAGGTGCTGTGGTCTGATGAGACCAAAATAGAGCTCTTTGGCATTAACTCAACTCGCTGTGTTTGGAGGAAGAAAAATGCTGCCTATGACCCCCAAAACACCGTCCCCACCGTCAAGCATGGGGGTGGAAACATTTTGCTTTGGGGGTGTTTTTCTGCTAAGGGCACAGGACAACTTATTCGCATTAACGGGAAAATGGACGGAGCCATGTATCGTGAAATCCTGAACGACAACCTCCTTCCCTCTGCCAGGAAACTGAAAATGGGTCGTGGATGGGTGTTCCAGCACGACAATGACCCAAAACATACAGCAAAGGCAACAAAGGAGTGGCTCAAGAAGAAGCACATTAAGGTCATGGAGTGGCCTAGTCAGTCTCCGGACCTTAATCCAATAGAAAACCTATGGAGGGAGCTCAAGCTCAGAGTTGCACAGAGACAGCCTCGAAACCTTAGGGATTTAGAGATGATCTGCAAAGAGGAGTGGACCAACATTCCTCCTAAAATGTGCGCAAACTTGGTCATCAATTACAAGAAACGTTTGACCTCTGTGCTTGCAAACAAGGGTTTTTCCACTAAGTATTAAGTCTTTTTTTGTTAGAGGGTTCAAAAACTTATTTCACTCAATGAAATGCAAATCAGTTGCTATCTTTTATTTAAAGTTATTTTTTCGATTTTCCTTTTGATGTGCTATCTGCCACTGTTAAAATAAACCTACCATTGAAATGATACTGTTCTGAGACTTTTCATTTCTTTGTCATTGGACAAACTTACAAAATCAGTGAGGGGTCAAATAATTATTTCCTCCACTGTATGTGTGTGTGTGTGTGTGTTGTTTTGATGATTTGTGTAATAAATTGAATGTAATGTATTAGGAGACTAGAGATAGTGCTTCTTCCATCCTTCTAAACTTGTGTGTATTTTATGGTAGTATGCAATTGACAACTGGGAAATAGTAGCATGCCTTCTTTTCTAAAGTAGATGGAAACAATAGTGTTTTTTATACACAATGTACCTTGCAAACCCCAAATTGTGTCTTGTGACGGGAAGGCATTGCTGCCATGAGGTGAGTTGAGCCACTTGCCTCAAGTGGCAGCGCCCAGCAAAAAGAGCCTAAATTCCAATTTTCTAATAATTCGGCTCTTCTAGTACAGAGTACAATAGCGCCCTCTCTGCTCAGTGATCTGTCATACAAAAGATAAAGGCAAATATAGTGCCTCAAATTATTATATATTATATAACTGATTAAGCTAATGTTCTAACTGCAAGCTGTTTGCTCCTGGCTCTCTGCTAACCTGGATATCTCAGGTCAAAACCTGAGACCACTGGATGAAGGAGGATAGGTAAAAAGCTTTATCAGAAAGTTCTATGTAAATACAGCCATAAACACTTACAGAACTGCTGCTCTGAGACCTCAGTGAAAAAAGAACAACACATTTCTTTCCTTATATTCTGTATATATGATCTGTATTAGACTTCCTACTCTCCTACTCCTACTTCCTCTCCCTTCTGCTCTCTCCCCCTCCCCTCACTGCTGTAATCTGAGCTGAGAGCTGTTCCCTGCCTGCATGCTGCTGCCAAGGTAAAATGGCAGCTGTTATCTTAAATAGAGAGAGCTTCTATGGCTGTTTACTTAGGCATAGTAAAGCATTCTGCGGAATAAATATGGTGTTATAGCTTGCACTATTGGGACTAATCTATTGCCAATAAAACACCAAAATGCCTTTCCTGCTCCATTGACAAGAAAGTCTCCTGAATAACATACACATCTTTCTTGCTAACCTTGAAGAGAATACTCATTTCCGAGACAAAAGTTTACATTTCTGAACTTTATGATGTCATGTGATTATGATTAGAGTTCAGACGTATACTGGTTGGTTGGTGACAGAAGTATAAGGAAGAAGGGAAGGGCCAATGTATTAAAGGTTAATCATACCTCTAAAAGCATCATACCATGCTTCTTGAAACGTTGGGCAATGCTTTTGGTAATGGGATCATAAACAGGTGCTTTGTTGCCAGCCCAACTGCTTACAGATATTGGCTGCTTAGGAAAGACTAAACCGCAAATATTACTCAGCGACACCTTCTTAGCTTTAGAAAATAATGCAAATGAAAAATAAATACTTTCAGCTTTTAATCCATATAGAAAAATATAAAAATACCCTTTCAAATATAAGGCGACACTGGCTTATTGCGCTTATATTTTATGGATTAATTTAAATCAATTCCTGAGAGATAACAGATTCCTATTAACATTACTGTAAACTGTAAAGAAAAACACCAAAGCAAACAAGACATCTATGAGCTAGAACTGCAAATCATTATTTTGACATATTCTTTCTAAGCTGGTACTACCCTGTGTCTTACATGAAAAGCACGACTTTCCAACGTCTTACAGCAACTGATTCATAAGGCATCACTGATGTCAACATGGGAAGTAATTAAGGGAACTGCCCTCTTGGCTGTATTGCAAGTGCCACACACAACGATACATGAAGTGTCTGTGTATGCAGACACATTAAACATATCCTCAGGGTAGACTGTAAATGCATATGGGAACACTGTCAGGCAATAGTACTTGCATTATCTTTTATGGCTTCGGCAAGAAATGTCTGTTGGCATGCTGCCCTTATGCTTGGCTGTGAACAACAAGCTTACTTGACAGGTACTGGTGTCATGCTTGGACTGCATGGTCCATTTACTTGATTTCTACTACAGCAAAGGCACTGCTAAGAAAAATAAAAAAACACAAAACATGACTAAATTATGTTTGAAATTTAGAGGTGAAAAAAAAATGATGAAATACTTTTAGCACGTGCCAAAACTGCATAATGATTTATATGCAGGACAAATGACTGTCCAACCTTACACGGGGAAAAATTGATTTTTGGTGCAACTGTTCCCAATTCAGGGAACAAAAGTACCATATATATGTGAACATATAGTAAGCTATAAACTGGCTATACACTGAAAGATCTGCTCATTCGTCAACCTCGGCAAATCAGATGGGCAATATCAGATTCATCTAATAGTTTGGCCCTATGTCCAAATGACTGGATTACAACAATGGGGATACAGGCCGCCGAAGTGAGGATCACATCAACAAGCCAATGCAGTCATTGTGCCAACAAGATTTTTAAATGTGCCTAGATTCTGGCCTGATATATTGGTTGGGTAGGCCCGACAGAGTGCCACAAAACACAGGCAGATAAACTGACAACTCGGACCGAAGGAGCCAAATCAGCAGCTAAAATCCACCCATGTATGGGCACCTTAACATCAACTAAACTATGCAGCCTGGAGACTTACTAGGGTTCTTTAATTCATTGCTTATTCAACCGATTTCATGTTATTGTGTCAAACACCACAGTGTAAAAAATAAAGAGCATATAGGTATCTAATCACCCACAGCAAACAATGAGCAGTTAGCATTAATGATACCCTGCTTAAAAGCAAACATCCTATTGGTTGCTATGGGTTACTGCATCTGGGCAAACATTGGCCTTTTATTGCATATAGGGGTTAGCGTACTACTTGAAAGGACTCCCAGCAGTTTGGTCTATTTTACAACATAATAACACTTTCCTGTCAGGAACATCTCTCTTACCAACAGGACCAGCTGTAATAAACGGACACATTTATTAAAGCTGTTACCAGTGTTAGTTTGTATGCATATTTGCATGGTGTACTGTATATGGGCACATGGAGGGTGGAAGCTGCTTCAACATTTGGACAATTAATATTCAAGGCTTTTTTTGCCTGTGCATATTATGCTAAGACTAACGGTCCTCATCTTATTTTAACCCAACATGTTTACATTTGCTTACGAATCAGTTACTTACATCAGCCCTCCGTGATTCTCCTTTATACTAAACACGCAAAGATGTTAACATTATAAGAGACAGCGCGTGTAAAGTAATTGTACAAGTTGTAGTATATATAGCACATGGCTGCCATGCAATAGAGGAAAGATAGATTTCATGCTGCAGGAAAGGTATAGGCAGAAGGTCAACTGTTGCTAACACTATTAATAAAGAGAATAACACTAGTAAAATAACTATAACTTACAGATCTTTGACAAGACATTAATTCTATATAGCATAAAAGCACAGATCAAAGAAAGACTCTCGACCTCAACTTGTGCTTTATAGAAAATGATGAGGTCATTGGTGCACTGTATATATGTCTCATCAGTTACAATAGATCTGTGCTGAAATACAAAATAGCTTGGTCCCCAATATGTGCAGAACACAGGATTAATTGCTGTTCATTTCTAAAAACAAGGGGTACATGGATGTACTATGGCATCAGACACTACTCAGTGGTAATTGATCTATATACATACTGTAGTTACATAGTTAAGCTGGTTTAAAAAAAAGTCCATCATGTTCAACCCCTCCAAATGAACCCTAGTGCATATATACACACTCATACATACTGACCTATCACACTCATATATAAACTATATAAACTAAAATCTACACTAATTTTAGATTTTAGTATCACAATAGCCTTGGATATTATCATCCAAGCCCCTTTTAACAGAATTTGCCATCACCCAGAAGGGCATTCCCCAACCTCAATGCCTTCACCGTGAAGAACAACTTACGCTGCTTCAACTGAAAGTTCTGCTCCACTAATCTAAAGGGTTGGCCTCTGGTGCGCTGATCGTTTTTAAGGGAAAAAAGATTCCCTACTATGTGCCTATTCCAGAGACAATCACCCTGACAGACTACCCTTACAGTTTAAACCTTCCATCCCTTTATTAGTTGCACCAGTTTTCGGATAGCATTTTTTTTTGGTCAGGAAGGAGCATACTGGTATAGTTGCCTGCATCAAAATCTATGGGTTTAGCAAAGGCTTCAAGGCTTTTCACAGTATCAGTGCAAACAGCAATGGGCAGTGGGGGGGATAACCAAGGGAAATAGGGGTGCAATTGTGCTTGGTGAACACCAGAATGCTGCAGCACACTGTTTACCTAATTATCGGTAAGGATAATGAGGGGAAGGGGCCTTTAAGGCTATTGTTACATTACTGGCAGTGAGGTAGTTAACAATACTGACTGACCAGACAGGTGATAGCCAGTAGTAACACAGAGGTTCCCTCATACACTAGGGGAGATATGCCAGGGGCTCCACACTTTACTTCCTATATGCCTCCAAAATACTACTTAATGCAGCTTGCACTTCACTAAATCAAATTATGGCACTCAGATTCACAACTAAAGGCAATCACCAAAGGGACTCTAACAAACAGTTTTGGTGTAATATGCCATTTTCTACTTATTCATGAGTTAAACCTTCAGCAGCAAGTTAAACAAAATTCACTGCAAACTATTAAGTAAAAATTTAATTTTCAGAACAATACTTGACTTTTTCTTTACTATTCTAAAAGTATGTTGACACACAAGCAGTGGATTTGCGTAGGGTCCATAAATGATAAATCAACAGAAAATGAAGGCAGGCTTTCAGCTAATAAGAAGCAATTGCAATGAAAAGTTAAATGCAGTAAAAAAAAATAAATGAAACTGCTGCCTTCACAAACACAGAACAACAAGTGTCCCATTGCCCTTCAGTAACACAGAGCCTTTATTCCAAGAGGAACATTCTGTGAAAAATGATGTGTGAACAGCAAGCACTGATGTTCACACAAGCGTTCTGCATACAGCCCAGCAGGCTAGATTTTTGGACTGTGCCCTTGAGACGCTGGCACAATGGAATTTAAATACCATAATTGCTTGTTTCTGTGGATGCCAGTCTCTGAAATAGCAGGTACAAAATCCATGTAAATGATGACCATGGTAAAATAAAATGCATTCAGCTGTTCCGCTCAAAAGATGTATTTTTTAATCATAGCACATCAAGGACAGAAATAAAATAAAGAAGTGCAGAGAAACGCAACCGTCCAGAGGTTCATTTTACAAGGACCTCACACAAAGTGTTTTTTTTTTCTTCTTCGTCTTATGCAACTCTTACTAGAAACAGCATTATTTGCTAAAAATGTTATTGCTGCCAAAAACGAAAATCCATCAAAAGAAAAAGCACTTTTGAGATGAAAACAGAATGTAAATTAAGAAATTGAGAATTATGTGGCTCCCCCCTCCTCCAAAAAAAAAGTAAGTACTGAATTAAATCACTATCTATAGACTTTGCAGTGGTCATGCTAATATCTAGTATGAGGGCATTCCTATAATTGCTGTAGCAAAATGACTATATTTACTAGTTATTTTAATACATTCTAATTAAACTGTTCTCATGGGGTTTTGCAGCACCTTAAAAAAAGGCTTTGGTTCACATGATAGAACAATGGGAAAATTTTACGAATGGCTGCACACTAACCCTGACAAGTGTGCAGAGCCAACTACAATACATTATATAGTAGCAGGAGCAGCCACCCACGTTGTTGAGAGAACAGCTTTCGAGGACATGCACTGAGCTGTAAAACCACACAATCCCTTATTACACATTGTATTTCTCAGTTTAGGTAAAATACACCATTTTGTTTCCATTGGCAAATTAATGTTTATTTTTAGTTTGCATAATTTTGGGATCTATTAAAAAAAAAAAAAAAGAAGAAAAGCAATTGGCCTTTATTTCAGATGTATTATTTTTCCAAAGGAGGAAAACAAAAGTAGAAACATATTGTGGTTTGACATCTCCTACCTAGCTCTCCTCAGATTTACTATAACACTTCATTTCCTACAAATCAGGAAGTATAAACAAGTATCATTTATACTCACTCAACACTGTTCATTTTCACCTAAACCTTCACTCTACAAGCCAAAGCCTTCACAGACAACAGAAATACAGAAAAAACATCCTGTCTTTGCACTATGTACAAACAACTGATACACTTGCATTTTGGGCAAGTTAAGCCATATCGCAAGCACTGAACCTGTCCCTGCCACGTGCAAATAACTATAATATTTTATCTGCAGGATCTGCTTTATGCTTTGCTTGTGAGCCAGCAAGTGTGTTCAGCATTCAGATAAGCCCTACATTCAGTGCACATTCAACATGTGGTGGACACACTGTGCAAACACACCTCACCTTGGGTGGATCTAAAAAAAAAAAAAAAAAAAAAAAAAAAAAAAAAGAAATACAATACTTCCCCTAAAGTATGTTAAATTAAACTGATGTTATACAGAAACAATAGATATTATAAGGTTCTATACATAAACTAAAATACCTATATATTCTAACCAGTCAATTGAGAATGCTGTCCAGGACACTAAAGGATGCTACACTTACTACAATCTACCCAGAGGCCAGCTGTAAGAGTTGGCCTTATTTACTAATTATTTAACTTCTTATCCAGAAATTTGATTTTAGGTTATTAAAGGAAAATTACCTGTACAGGCCCTCTCTCAATTATCCCATATACTTATCAAATAAAGGGTTGGGCATTGCTGCTTTATGACACATTCTACTAACCTCATACACAGAGATGACGCTGCACTTAGTCTGTCATTGGCTGCCATCTACATACATAACTCGGAAGACAGGCAGCTTGTTTTGTGTATAGAAATAAGACTGGGATAGATTTAGGGTCTAGCTGTGCTAAAAAAGCACACCAAGCGGATGATATTATGATGTTGATTAATGTTTGTTCTTTTCAAGAAATGTTTGGTGAAAATGAGTTTTCCCACAAATTATATCAAGAGACAGAACAATTCCCCCTGGAAAAGGTAAACAAAAAATTCCTTTGTGGTCTAATGATACACAACATGGCCAGACATATTGTGCATTGTCTGGATTTGTATTATGCTTCACAGGGCAATTCTGTTTAAATGATTTACTCTTACTTTTCAGACTGACACAATAATAAACTTTAAATGTGTTAAGGTCAATTTCTGAATGTAGTTCTGAAAATAAATATTTACATATAAGCTTCTCTGTAAAGTCATATTTATATTTCTTAATCGTTGTGCCCAAGGCAAGTCAATTAAAGCAGGTCAGTCATACATATAAGATTTATTTTACCATACCCATTTATAAAGTTCAGAATTCAAAAATATACATTTTATACAACAAAATATTGGGGACCTCTCCTATTTATAGTTTGGTTTTCTCATGCAAAACATATTTAGATTTGCTGAATTATTAAACCCCAGATTACTCAGATTTATCAAACTTTCAGAGTTTTCAAACTGGAATGACAGATAATATATCTAAATATCTGCATACCCTGGAGTCTGCTGTAATCTTTGGTACTACCAATTGTTCTGCTTGTGAGTGTTTATATTGTTAGTAGTTTGCAGCACAGAAAAAAAACTCCCCAATAATTGTGATTTTGTGAAACGGATACATCTTCCAATATATTTTGCTAGATTTTTAATAAATCCACAGTTGCCCTCAAATATTGGATTTTCAATTATAAAAAGGCCAGCCTGTGTAAGTGTCCTGTAAGCTTCATAAAAAGCATGTGCCTCTGCAAAGTATACAACATTTGAAGTCAACAAGCAATCGGTTAAGTGGATATGACTATAGTGCTCATCTCTAGCAATTTAGACTGATAAACCTTTAATACTGGAGGACAGAAATTTTACGTCAGCTGAAAGTGAAGAGATTCCTTGAATTTCTTGGCAAAAGTGATGTGGTCACTAAACTGGGTAAAACACCATGCCAAACGAACAATAAAAATGTTTTAAATTGTTCCCCAGAAGTGTAAATAAAAGCCCGTTTTAATAAAATGTATATAATTAGTCTCAATAACCCTTTCTCTACAGCAGATTCCCAAGTATTTTCCTTTTCTTGTCATTTCACTCACCTTTCAGTCTTATGATCACTATTCACATTTTCCCTCCTTCGCTGATCTCAGTACCCACACCCTGTACCTTCCCTGATGTGCTATAACCCTTTCTTTGTCCATCATTGATCTCTAAGCCCCCCTTCTCTGTTTCTTCATTTATCTCTGCACAGGTATCAATAAGAGAAGAAGTGAGTATACACACTCTCCCAGCTCATTGCCCAAGCTGTGTGCTTTCCTCTGCTCCATCCATGATCTTCACACACTTCTCTCTCTCCAGTGTATGTGCCTTTCCCTATATGATTTCTGCAAGCCTTCATCACTGATCCCCTGCTCCTTAATGGATCTCTTTGCATGCTCACCTGCTTCCCCATGTTGATTTTTCTTAGCTACCCCAACCTGCTATTTCTTCCGTTATGGTTTGTTGTCCCATCCTTCTGAATAAGAAATTCAGTTACGTATTGATTTCTAAAGATAAAAATTGTTCGCATAGAAAAAGAAGGGAAGTAGGTATGAATTAAAGAGAAAGAAAGTTTGCCAGCGCTTAGTTTGCCTTTAAAAATAATTTTTACAAAAAATGAGGTGTTAGTACCACACTTTGGCCAAAATATGTAAGCTCACGTGCCACGTCAAGGCCCCTCATTGTCCTACACTGTCTAATGACTTTGAGTTTGTGATGCAATTAAAATAAAGTCCCCCAGAAAACAATGTGACTGAGTAGTAAGACCTATTGCACCTACCTTTAGCTCAAAAAGGCTCTAGTGGGAAAGCAGGGAGCTTTTAAGTCCCAGCTCATTAGCACACACATGAAAGTGATTCATTGGTTTAAAGGCTACATAGCAGCTAGAAGCAAAATTTGGCTACAATTTGTACACAAAACACAGAAAGAAATCGCTAGCGCTCGGTCTAACCCGGTTGTCCCATCCTTCTGAATAAGAAATTCAGTTACGTATTGATTTCTAAAGATAAAAATTGTTCGCATAGAAAAAGAAGAAGTGAAGTAGGTATGAATTAAAGACAGAAACACAACTGTGGAAAGCTCCAGGTCCAGCTATAAAATGAATGAGTAAAAATTGTTTTTATAAAAGTGGTTTGAAAATTTTAATCTGAATAGTAGCAGGACAAACTTTCTCAGATCTAATAGCCCCGAGCAACTAAAATTTGCTTTCGTTATTCGGACAGTACTATACCATAAAAAGTTAACGAATGATTGGTTGCTGCTTACTTAAACCTGGGCAAGCTGTGCTCTGTTATCAAGTTGTTCAGTACAATCCCTTAGTAAACGATATGTGCAATTTTCAGTTTATGACAAGTAATACGTATTAAACCGTGAGTAGGGAAATTAATATATGTATAATACTGTATATGTTATTTGTTAAACACAAAAACAGTCATTACAAACTGAAATTCAAAATTAAACTAACATTTGCTATTTTAGTACATAGTAACATAAAATAGTAAGGATCAAAAGAATGAAAATGAGTTTCTCTCTTAGCCAGGTAAGCAGCTGATCTGATCTCACGGTTGTTCTTTAAAACCCAGCAGAAAGCAGCAGTCTTTAGAGTATTCTAAGAAAACAAAGTTTAGGAGAGGAATATGGTTTCCTTTCCAGGATTCCTGCTGATTTCCTTACCTACTTACCTTAAATGTCCTGAAATAAAACAGGCATTTAAGAGGAATATATTACTTCTAAAAGGAAGAAAAAAAATTACTACTATTTTATGTTAAGCAGTCAACTACAGCATGTAAACCAAAGCAACCCTGACACCTAGTGGAGCTAACAGGACAGACTACTGTTTCATAAATCAATCTGAATATTGTTGGAAATCCCTACCATAATAGATACAGCTTCAGGCGTTCCTTAACTTCCATTACTGCCAGGCTGTCTGCACACATCCTTCCTTATCAATGTTTTTAGCCCTTTAGCAGTCTTATAATTGCCTTACAAGAAGCAGGTAGGGGGCAAAGCCAGACACCATTTAGGACATTTAGCCAATTTTTTTTTTTTTTTAATTATAGTAGGAACAACTACCTAAGCTTGTCCATATCCCTTTACATTTGATATATAATACATAATTACTTGAAAGTTCAGATGCACTTGAACATAAATATATTCCATCAAAGGGGTCTAGAGCAAAATGTATACATTTTTTTTTTTTGCACCTTGGCAAATATAGTTATTGGCTTAGGCACACACATATTGCCAGGCTTATTGCCTAGGTGCAAACAGAAAATTTATACAAAACTGCAAGAAAGGCTGATGCACACTTTTATTGGATAAATGTTTTGTCCTCACCTGGGACCTTTAAAAGGACACATGACTAAAGCAAATGGAAGTTTCTGCATATCATGGTGACCAAGTAATGAACAGAAAGCAGATTGGAAAAAACATTAATGAAATTTGTTATTACTAATAAATTGGCTGTACTGACTTCATAACCTGGCGAGTTTTGTGTTTAATATATATATATATATATATATATATATATATATATATATATATATATATATATATACTCAATATTTTGACCTGTAAATCATTTCTACTCACCTGTCTTATGTATATTTTTTTTATTTTGGTGGATTTAGTATATTCACTTTCTCTCTGAGCAGATTTATTGGATAGTGGTACAATACTGTGATACAACACTTTAATTGCACATTTATGTAAAATTAGCAGCTCTATATTAGAATTTACCACTACACTATAAAGGCAATACTTGGGAGTTTTTGTTTTTCTATGGTGTACTTTAGCAGTTTCCTTCTGCTTATTGTCCCCTTTTGGAGTTCCATTCTGTGCCCACTTGGATTACTAAATGAATTCCTATACATCTGCTAGATTTCTTTATATGTTAAAAAAAACTTAAAAGTAAAAGTTACCTGCACACATGATCATAAAAGTGTGGATCCATCATATTCCTGTGCCTATATACAACCCACAGGGTCAGTTATTTGAGATACTTGTCCAAGGCCCCACCCATGGACCACTGGCCATCCAGTTAAGCTGCAACAGACTTATTGGGGTGGCTCACCTAACTTTAAGTATGATGTAGATATTTGCATTCTAAAACTACTTTCAATTAGTTTTCAAAAATAATTTTGTAGTTTTAGTTATTTATTTTTCTGTTCAGCAGCTCTCTAGTTTGGAATTTCAGCAGCTAGTTGATAGGGTGCAGGATAGCTTAGCAAGCAGGCAGTGGTTTAAAGGAAAAGTAACGCTAAAGATTTTTAACTAAAAATCTATTCTACCCTCCCCCAATAATTGCCCTATCCTGAAAACTATTTGTTATTTATAATGCTTTAGAAGAAAATACCTGTAAAAAACTTGGCTTCCGGTCATTTCAACAAAGGCGATATGGCGACACAGGGAAAGTTTCAGGGGAAGCGTTCACTATGCGACGATCGACTGATCGAGTCTAGCCTTACTTTTGTATAGGAAGGAGTCAGGCTAGACTCGATCAATCGATCACCGCATAGTTAAACTTCACCCGATACTTTCTCCTGCATGGCCATTTGCTTTGTGAAATGACCGGAAGCCAAGTTTTTTACAGGTATTTTCTTCTAAAGCATTATAAATAACAAATAGTTTTCAGGATAGGGTAATTATTGGGGGAGGGTAGAATAGATTTTTTAGTTAAAAATTTTTAGCGTTACTTTTCCTTTAAATGAGAGACTAAAATATGAATAGAAGAGGGCCTGGATAGAAAGAAAAGTAATGAAAAGTAGCAATAACAATAACATTGTGTCTTCACATAGCAATAGTGTTTTGACAGCTAGTGTCAGTGACCCCCATTTTACAGATGCAAAAAAGTAGAAGATGAAAAATAGTTTAAAAATTATAAGGATTAAAAAATGAAGACCAAAAAGCTGCTATGAATAGGACACTCTATAACATACTAAAAGTTAACTTGAAGGTGAACCTTAATTAGATAGCATGGTTGATACATGTGGCCAGCTGAAGAAATACTTAGTATGGTTTTGGTATAACCAGCTATGTAAAATTCCAGTAACATATGCTTGTATATTGTGTACTGTGGTTTAAGTCCATTTGAGTGGTGATATCTATGTCATTGCAAAATATGTATGAATATTGAAATGAACCAACAAAGGATCCTTAGCCGGACCTCATCCATGTGTACAGACACACAGCTGTGTGTACCAAGCTTCGGTTTTATAATTTATTTTCATATTCAACCTACTCAGGAAAAGTCCACATCTCCAAAGGAAAATGCATGTAAAATAAATCCCTAGAGAGCTAGAAATATCAGAGAATTGAGCATGGTTCCATATTCATAAACTGAAATTCAGATCCTTTGCTACCCTTAAGCAAATTTTAGTAGAAAATTTCAAAATGCTTCTTGATTTTAGTAATCCGAATGCAAAATACTGTATAGACCTTGACTATACAAGAGACCCGGACTGGCAATCTGTGCATTTTGGCAAATGCCAGAGGGACTACTGTAAGATGCCATAGACAGGCACTACTTATCGTGCTAGTGGGGAGCTGTGTACTTGAAATGCCAGGGCTTTTTTTTTTTTTAATCCCAGTCCAGACCTGCTTGGCATAATATATAAAAAAGAAGGGTGCCAGCAAAAAGGTGGAATTTGTATATAGAAAAGGCTTCAGCCTTCTCGCAAAACAAAAACAATGTTTTCATAGCTGAAGCAATATGCACAAAATTGGAAACTATTTTAGTGAACCATTAAAATACTATAACACTTGCACTTAAAACCTACCTAATGGCATATAGAAACAATTATGTTGTGAAGGAACAACACGAAAAAAGTAGGAGCAAATCAGGACAGTTAGCAAAAGATACAGGATTAAAAAGCTATTGACATTAAAGATAACCACTCCAATAACCCATTACATATTAACCATGTGAACAAGTATAAAAGAAAGAAAGACACAAAATAAAAACTGTATAGTACATAACCATTTCATTGCTATGCAGATTGCATTCTAACATGCAACAATCCTTTTACATGCAATTAATCCTAATAAGTAAAAGTGCTTTATGGGTTACTGCCTTTTACATATTACTGTTTTATCTGCTGATACGTGAATAGGACAGATTATATCATGCAACTATGTCTGATTAAAGTATCTTGCTTTGAAAGTCACATAACTCATGTCACATGACAAAAAAACCTTAAAAATATATATTCCAGCTGCATGGTAACAAACAAATTCTAAGCCTGGGATATTGCTTTTGATGTATATGTTACTATTTATACATTAATGTAAGAATTACTGTGCAACAGTGCAATATATTAAACATTGCACAATGTCATATTTCTAAAGAAGCTGCATATATATTGTATAGCTTATTGATATCTGCTGCCCAATTCCCCCACCCTATCTGTGATCTTAAATTAAAATGTCCAAGTAACACCCATTTAAATATCAAGGAACTCAAGTCACAGCTGTATTCCAGGTTCCACCCAGTATTACTGCAGACCTGGAGTCCCCAACCTTTTTGACCTGTGAGCAACATTCAAATGTAAATGGAATTGGGGAGCAACACAAGCATGAAAAATGTTCCTGGGGAATGCCAAATAAGGCCCATAACTGGCTAGGTGGCTGGCAGCCTACAGGTGACTCTGTTTGGCAGCATCCCTGGTTCTTATGCAACCAAAAATCTCCAAGCCAGAAATTCAAAAATAAGCACCTGAGTCCACTGAGAGCAACAGCCAGTGGGTTAGTGAGCAACCACTGATTGTGGATCACTGCAGTAAACATTATATAAGTACATTCAATAAATAGAGCAAATATTAAAAATGTGTTCTGTTCATATTTTTTAGTAAATAATACATATGTAAAGAGAATATCTGAACCTGTGTCCAACACAAGTGAACCGTAATTTTATATGCAAAATATATAATGAAAAAAATCCCAACATTTGTCAATGTAATATTAAAAAAAGGAATAGGTATTTTACCTATTTTCACCCTTTCAACAATAACATAAGCCAATTATTATAGGAAATTACGATTTGCACTGCAAGTGCCCCTACCATTGCTACATACATTTGAAGGGTCAAACAAAAATTAAACCCAGCTAAAAGCACCTGGGAAGAACAGTGACACAACATAACTGATCTCAAGAAATTACTTGATGACATAGGCATGGTGTGCATTGGTGGAATTAGACACCCACCGGCCCAAAGCAAAATTTGTACCATGCTTCCTTGCACCCTCTGCCCCACCCTCTGTCCCCTCCCCCCCAGTAAACAGTGATAGAGGCACAGAAGACTATTTTTATCTAGGATATAAGCAGGCCTAACCTGCAAAACTTGAATAAATGGCCCTAATTTTCCAGTGGTAGGCAAACAAAAATGTCAAGCAAGTTACATGGTCTTTCACTAAAATCATGAGTTTTCAGTTTACTAAATATGATGAACTATATATGCTTTCATGTGCCCAATATCTACAGTTAGCATTAATGTTTGTATATATAGTTTATGTATGTGAGTGTATAGATTGGCAAGTTGAACTTGATGGACTCTGGTCTTTTTTAAACCCTATGTAACTATGTAATACAGGGGATTTTTTTTACATATGCTATAGCAGTGATGGGCAACAACAATGACAATAATAGAACTGGAGAATATGCCATTGCAAAATGGCCACTGTACTCATATCTCCCAGCTCAAAATTGGCAGGCCATCCATTAATTGATCATGAATATCTCAGCAAGTGAAACTATATAGTTGTTTCTGCTGTTTGAACTTAGTCAAAAGTCTGTAACACTGCTTGTAAGTGATGTGTCAAATTGCTCTTAGCATGCACTGCTCAGTAACGCGTCCTTATGAAAGTTTTACTTACATACAGTCAGCTGCCCCTCAGACAGGTGTTCTGGTTTTAAAAGTGGTTTTAATTGTGAATTGTAGTCTGCAGTGCATAGCTTTGTATTAATTATGTTAACTGTTTTGTCATGTAAACTGTTTTGACATGTCAACAAGGGTTACTTTAAATTCATATTTCAGTGGTGATTAGCTCAGCAGTGACTGTGAAGTTTTATCCTTTGGCCCACACTGTCACTTATTATAACAAAGCCAGTCCATCAAAACCACGAGTTCAGTACTGGAGTGGAAAGGGTTAAAATGTGTTCAAAAAAAAGATTACAACGACCTTCAAACCAGCCAGCTTTTCTTTTGATTAAAACTTAAAGGTGAAGAGTCTTTTCGGAAATAAAAATATTGCAAGTAAATAAGCCTACCCGAATCTCTTGGAGGTTGTGAAAGTTGTTTCCCACTCTGACCGATATTTTACTAGGAGTATAGCTCTCGTCTGATTTGTAATCAGCATAAATGCACAAAGCCTTAACAGTTGTCTTCCTTCTACAAGAGAAATAGAAAATATCATTATGACACCCAGTATTAAAAGTCTTTCCCCAGGGTCTGACCAGCTAAAATGGACACAGGATACTGGAGAGTTCTATCTGTCATTGATGTTAGGCTAGAGGTTGCGTGATCTTGTAGCAGGCAGAGTACGAGAGTAAACAGTACTCCAGCCTGCCAGAGGAACACATTACCCCAGCCTAGGGTGAATGACAGATGATTGAAACATTGACCAGCTAAACTGTACAAGACACAATCACTGGCTCTTTGTATTTATCTGTAATTAGATCATATCACTGATAGGAACGTGGCTATAATATTGAACTGAATGCCTATCTTATTATTAACAAAGCAACGGTAATGCATGTATGCAAACCTGTATCTTTTTTAAATTCCCTATAGCACAACAAAAATCAACAATATAAATACATGTCACCCTACCGGGGACTGTTGTGCCTAGTTCCAAAAGCTAAACCCTATTTCTTTTTGCTAAATATACCCCTTATTCAGAAACTTTATCCTTTTTATACTACTTTATTCTCCTTCAAAATATGCAGAGAAGTTAATCAATCTTCCTATGCCTTAGGAAATTAATTTAAGGGTTACCTTAGAAACATAGGCACAATTTGTTCTGGTTGTGTCACCCATACAAACCAATGAATAGCTAGCAATAGTTTGTGCACCCAACCAGTATATGAATTTGTGTGTGTTTACAGAACGTTTATGCCCTTTTTCCTTTGTGGTTAGTTATAGAAATGAGTAGGATGTAACCACTGATACTATATAAAAGGTACTGGATAGATTATTGGAAAAACCTAATATAAAGAAATTCTGATTCAAAATTTTTTTTCCATTTTTGGCTCTTTGGACTTAATACATGGTGGTCCACACTGTGGAAAGATCTCTTTTTCTGGAATCTACGGTGTCCAAAGTTGTGATAACAGAGCCTGTGACTTGTATAACAACCATATATTATGCATTTACCGAAACTGTATGTTGACTAAATGAGGCTGCGATCCATCTGACTGCCAGTAGGTTTCTAAATTGTCATCTCTTAATTGGTCAACTCCAAACCCTTGAAAAAAAGAAAGGAATAGGAATTAAAGAAAAATGGATATAGGAAATAGACTCTTTCACAATTAATATTAATGATACCTTACAAGCTACTCTTCTGCTGTGGGTGCCTCCAAGTAATACCTAGTTGATGGCCTTCATTTTTTGTTTCTTTATTCTGTGTTTCTGACAAAGACCCCTATTTTGAGGTAAAAAAATACTGGGAGCATGTTGCATGTTTTGATGCTATCTTAGGCCAATATAATTTTTCTCTCATTATTTGCACTATGATGTGTGTTTTTCTGTAATCCCACCACCATATTCTGAGTTATCATAGTTATGATCAAAACTTGGTATAAGATTCCCTGTCAAATTACTCTGTCTAGATTCCTAGAAGCTTGAGTGTAGACAATTACATTTTTCATTCATTTATTTCTTCAGTTATTACTTTATAACTGAAAAGTAGTTGTTCTTAGTCTTAGGCCACCACTAACTGACTGGACACTGGTTAGGTGCATACTGAATTTGGTTAGTGATCATTTATTGGTCATTGATTATCATCACAGAGGTGCACTACCTTGAAATATGTAAAGAGAAATAAGCTTCAGGTATGGGTCTGCTGACCAATTAAAATAAACAAAATAAGCACAGTAAAGGTACCTGGTTTACAGGACGATAAAGACCAAACAGCTTGTGAGCCTATTTCTCGAACAGTGCCAGTCCTTTTTAGCTGGTTGGGATCAGCACCAGGGGGAGTTTTGTTAGGTGTTGTCATTTCCTGTAAGAAAAAATAAGAGTGAAAAGGGTAGGAGTAGAAGGAAACATTTTTACCACAACTCTGTATAGTGACATAGAATGTATAACTATTTATCTAGGTAACTGTGCACTGGTTCTAAAGTTTTTAAATCTATCTGAATACAAAATTCATTCATTCAACACTGCAGTAATTATGAACTAAAATTTGCATATCTGAATTTGAGAATAATCCATATAGCTGCATTACCTGCAACTATCACCTTACATTGTTTATAGCTTTATAGTCACATGATATTAAAGGAGAAGGAAAGGTAAAAACTAAGTAAGCTTTAGTCGATCAGGTTAGAAAATTTTGGTCAGATAACGATAAAATCTGTGCATGTATTGTGTATCTGATTATATCCTTGGGGGAACCTACAATGCATTTCCAGGAAGTCGCTTTTGTACGACTGGTGCCAACTATTTCATGTTCAGAATGATTTCTTGTTTTTAGGGCTTTATTCTACAATTTCAGTTTGAATGGTAGTTTCAGATTGTTGCATTAAATTGTATGATCAATATCCGAACAGCAGTAGCAAAATTGCATTGTATAAGCCTGTTTAATTAAAAGGGTAGAAAAAGAATTTAAAAAAAAATCACATGCATACACATACAGTGAGAAGGACATTGGTACGTTAATAGTTATAATATAAAAATCCCACACCTGGTTCTTTTTGGAAAAAGGCAGTCAGATGTAGCTTTGAGTTGTTGAACCTGAGAAAGAAAAAATAATAACATTTCTATTTAAATGGATGTTTAATCTATTAGAGATTTATTTGCCTAACTCAGTGCTGTCCAACTTCTGTGGTACCGAGGGCCGGAATTTTTCCGGCCTACGTGTTGGAGGGCCGGTAATGGAAGCCAGTTTTGACCACTCCCCCTTTTTAAACCACACCCACTTGAAACCACAACCATGTTATCACATGACCATACTCAATGGTACAGCAAAAGCCTGCCATACTCTGCCTGCCCTACCCTGCCTGTGTGTGCCAAACTCTGCCTGCCCTACCCTGCCTGTGTGTGCCAAACTCTGCCTGCCCTACCCTGCCTGTGTGTGCCATACTCAGCCTGCCCTACCTTGCCTGTGTGTGCCATACTCTGCCTGCCCTACCCTGCCTGTGTGTGCCAAACTCTGCCTGCCCTACCCTGCCTGTGTGTGCCAAACTCTGCCTTCCCTACCCTGCCTGTGTGTGTCATACTCTGCCTTCCCTACCCTGCCTGTGTGTGCCATACTCTTCCTGCCCTATGATGCCTGTGTGTGCCATACTCAGCCTGCCCTACCTTGCCTGTGTGTGCCATACTCTGCCTGCCCTACCCTGCCTGTGTGTGCCATACTCTGCCTTCCCTACCTTGCCTGTGTGTGCCATACTCTGCCTGTCCTATGCTGCCTGTGTGTGCCATACTCTGCCCTCCCTACCTTGCCTGTGTGTGCCATACTCTGCCTGTCCTATGCTGCCTGTGCATGCCATACTCTGCCCTACCCTGCCCAGTGATGGCACACACAGGCAGCCTACAGTGACACAATGCTGGCACTGCTCCTACAGTCTGCACAATAACTATATATTAAAAAAAACTTTTTAATTGCTGTACCACCTCAGTATATGTTCTTTTTGTAGTGTGCAGGGTTTATTTGTGGGTTTCTACTGCTCTGAGGTGTGAATAGGTGAACAATTTGGGTGATTACAGCCTGAGCCTGAGGTGTGAACACTGCAAGGGGTAAACAATGCAGAGATTAAAAGGTGTGAACACCACAGGGGATTACATTTTTAAACAATACAGGGGGATTACAGCCTGATCTGAGGTGTGAAACATGCAGGGGTGGCAGTTAATCACAGTACTGATACCATTTAAAGCTTACACAAGAGTAAGCCATCAAAGCAGCCAGACAGGTGGGGGGCCACACAGAGGGGGGTTGCGGGCCGCCAGTTGGACAGCACTGGCCTAACTAATGGAGTAAATTTTAAGTAATGTTGGTAGAACTCTGTGTGTTATCATTTTGTGTAGCTATATCAGTGCTGCACCTAATTTAGAATTGTCTTCTTTGGGACAACTATGCAGTAAAGGGAAAAGAAAAAACAAATGTATAAATGCATCCCAAAAAAGCAAAATAAAACAAACAACAAATGAACAGTTCTTGAGTCAAGTGGGTGAATACTTATTAAAGCTTAAGTAAATAACAGATAGCCCCTAGGATGCGAATACAGTACAGTTTCAATTTTGTTTTTTTCAGGGGACTAGAAAAAAAATATGTAAAAAAAATGTAAAATTAGGAAAATGTGTTTAAGCAATGTAATCTTCAAAGTACTCAAAGGCTATAAGCACAGGAGTTAGTTTTACTTAGAAATGAAATATTTACTGTGTTAATAACAAGGGTTAAGCAGTTCAGCATTAATGTTAAACTATGGGGGGGATTATGGGCAAGAATACTCAGATGCACAACCTAAAGCAAGAAGTGATTTGTGTATGACTGTATGAGGTGCAGACTAAGTGGAACTGACTACAGACAATACAATGGAAAAGTATTCATCTCAACTTCACAGAGGACATATTCACAGATATGAAAAAATTTAAATGTAAAATCTTGGAAAACATTATGTAAAATCAGGGAAAAGTACTCATTGAAATTCATTATAAATTGATGGGACCACAAAAAACAATGTTAAATGTTAAATTTAAAACCAGGGTACTTAAAATTGAGGTTTTACGGTTTATTAGGTGATGCATCTGTCTATTATTTTACACTCTCTTTAAAATGGTCCATAAATTAAACCCTTACTAGGAATATCATTTAGATTTGTCTTGTGATAATAGAAAGTAAATATATGTAATGATATAGCACTGAAGTGATTGAAATGCTAGCCATACACAAACAGACACTGACTGCAAGCTTGCTGGTCCATGTATATGATCAGGGCTTCAGTTATTGGGTCATGAATGTTGGAAAACCCTGTTGGTTGAGGATTACATTAGGCTATGGATGTGGTTCTCCTACTGATGTTCGGCCAACTGCTGGATTAGCTTCATAGGGCCCACCACCAGACAGCATGTCTGGAGGAGTGGATTGCACTGAGGGGATTAGAAGGTGGGGGTAAAAGTATTGCCAGCACCCAATTTATAACAGGCACTGCCCTAGGCATAGGCCTTAGACTGTCCTCTCATCTACAAGACTGATGTATGCACAGGGCAGTCTGTGGAAAGAAGATGGGCACCCCTCCCCCAGCTCCAACACTTGATTTAACTGCAAGTGTCCTGCAGCTGGATTGGGGTTATTTGATTTAGAAAACTGATTTTATTTTTATTTTTTTATTAATATTGTGGGTTTTATGCATACAATGTCAGTGCCACACTGCCAAGCCTTCTGCCATTCTCTGCACATTTCAGATTCTATTGTTAGTAAGAAGGTTGATAGCATGTAATCAACTACGTCATGCACAGTCCACTGGCAGCATTCATTAATCCAGGATTTTGTGGCAGATTTTTTATGAAAACCCAGATAGCAACAAGGCATGAAACACTCTGATTTTAAAGGGGATACAAATCCAAAAATGTTATTTTGCTGAATGGTGAAAATTTTAAAGTTTAAAATATATGATTAATTAGATGTCAGTTCTATTTTCTGCCCTGGTGGTTATGACTTGAAACATATCAGCCAGCTTATTAACACAAGGGTGAAGAGGCATGTAAGACCGAATTCTATTACACTGTTTTGAACGACAAAACCAGCAGTGTAGCAAGGGCCAGGCGGCTTTCAATGGAAATAACAAAAGTAACTGAATTTATTTAATGAATTTATATTGGTAAGTTGCTTAGAATTACATTTTATTTCATTAGGCAAATTTGTCTTTAAAGTTTACATCTCCTTTAATGAGTGGCAAACACTGGGAGCACAGAGCCAGTCAGATTCCCAGACAGTGTAAGCAACGTAAGGTCACGTACACAGCAAGCACTGCCAGAGACTAAGTGAAACCCATACGGACCGAACCAGTGATTCTGACAGGGGGCCCCTGGGTGAGCAGATATGGGGAACAATAACGTAACAAATGGCAAAATGCTAAAAAAAAAAAAGCAACGAATCAAGCTAACCTAAAAGGCAATGGAACTAACAAAGAAAGCATGAGAAATGACTACAGCGCTTCTGGCTGTGCCCTTGAAAATAACAGCAGCCCACAAGCCAAATTCAAAACCAACCCTACCAGACCGCCACTCCTCTGTTCTTTCCGCGCTTCTCGATGACGTTAGACAGGCGATGTTAGAAGGAGCCGCGTCGTGCGTTTCACACTGGCACGCAACGCTTTCCTACGCCGGGCTAGCGCGAGAAGGAAAGGGGCGCCGGCCATTTTGGCCGGTTTCTCATCGTGTGGCTTCCACGCTGCTGGCCGGGGAGAAGAGGGGAGGTGGTAGGCCGCTTTATCTCCCTCCTTCCCCCCAGTGTTTAACATTTCCGCCGTCACCCATAGCTGAATATCTTTTCCTGCGGTAAGTGGCCCGGGTGGGTATTACAGTAAATGGTTGCGTCTAGCTAAATGAGTAGGTGTAGACACAACGTGAGGCCGCAGTCAGCTGTGAGTCCGTCTAAGCCGGCTCTTTTGCAATGGCTAGTTATTTTGCGGGGGATTCGCTTTTTTAATTAACTGCGTGAAAATTCTAATAGGGTGAGTTGCCGTCGGGGGTATCGTATGAAGAGGTTTAGTTTAATGGAATGGCGTTTGTTATAACCCATGCAGCAGCGAGTGTGAGTCAGGGCATCCATGCAACAGTGAGTGTGAGTCAGGGCATCCATGCAGCAGTGAGTGTGAGTCAGGGCATCCATGCAGCAGCGAGTGTGAGTCAGGGCATCCATGCAGCAGCGAGTGTGAGTCAGGGCATCCATGCAGCAGCGAGTGTGAGTCAGGGCATCCATGCAGCAGCGAGTGTGAGTCAGGGCATCCATGCAGCAGCGAGTGTGAGTCAGGGCATCCATGCAGCAGCGAGTGTGAGTCAGGGCATCCATGCAGCAGCGAGTGTGAGTCAGGGCATCCATGCAGCAGCGAGTGTGAGTCAGGGCATCCATGCAGCAGCGAGTGTGAGTCAGGGCATCCATGCAGCAGCGAGTGTGAGTCAGGGCATCCATGCAGCAGCGAGTGTGAGTCAGGGCATCCATGCAGCAGCGAGTGTGAGTCAGGGCATCCATGCAGCAGCGAGTGTGAGTCAGGGCATCCATGCAGCAGCGAGTGTGAGTCAGGGCATCCATGCAGCAGCGAGTGTGAGTCAGGGCATCCATGCAGCAGCGAGTGTGAGTCAGGGCATCCATGCAGCAGCGAGTGTGAGTCAGGGCATCCATGCAGCAGCGAGTGTGAGTCAGGGCATCCATGCAGCAGCGAGTGTGAGTCAGGGCATCCATGCAGCAGCGAGTGTGAGTCAGGGCATCCATGCAGCAGCGAGTGTGAGTCAGGGCACCCATGCAGCAGCGAGTGTGAGTCAGGGCACCCATGCAACAGCGAGTGTGAGTCAGGGCATCCATGCAGCAGCGAGTGTGAGTCAGGGCACCCATGCAGCAGCGAGTGTGAGTCAGGGCACCCATGCAGCAGCGAGTGTGAGTCAGGGCACCCATGCAGCAGCGAGTGTGAGTCAGGGCACCCATGCAGCAGCGAGTGTGAGTCAGGGCACCCATGCAGCAGCGAGTGTGAGTCAGGGCACCCATGCAGCAGCGAGTGTGAGTCAGGGCACCCATGCAGCAGCGAGTGTGAGTCAGGGCACCCATGCAGCAGCGAGTGTGAGTCAGGGCACCCATGCAGCAGCGAGTGTGAGTCAGGGCACCCATGCAGCAGCGAGTGTGAGTCAGGGCACCCATGCAGCAGCGAGTGTGAGTCAGGGCACCCATGCAGCAGCGAGTGTGAGTCAGGGCATCCATGCAGCTTACCAATTATACACAGCCCCTGCCCCAGGCATGTTTCACTCTAACATTTGGGCACTGCTACGAGCCAGCCTCCCTCCATAGGGGCGAGCGGCAGCTCCCAGCTCTACAGGCTCATCTCATTCTGTACCAGCTGCACAGCCGCAGGGGAATTGTGCCTTCATACACTTACTCTTTCTCAATGTGCCCAACATTCCATGCCCAGCCTGTACTGCAGAACATTGCTAGGCTGAATAGGGCCTCTTTTATTGGAATAATAGTGTTTTGGGCATGACAGCTGTGAATGAGAGGAGTGTGTGCTTGCATCAGCATGTGTGGCTTTGGGAGATAAGGCTGCAGAACAGTCTCGCTTGGTGCTGGCTAATGAGTGCTTACCTTTGGCAGATATACTCACTAGATCTTATTTGTGGAAGTCATTATTCCCATATCCAAACGTCTTTATGTAGAGAAGTAGTAAACTCTAAAACTGTTGCTTTTTAAATGTTATTTATGCAAATTAGAAATGAATTCACTTTCTAGTACTAAACATGTGCTCTGCTATATGTTTCCACTGAGTAGGTATCATATGTAATGGTAAATGTGACATGCCTGGATTACTTTTCATTCTGCCAAAGTTCCTTTTCCTGGCCATTCCGCCTTGAGCTTCACACCCCTGTATAGGAAAATACTTGTGTTTTGAGGCTAGCTTGTCAGACCGAATACCTGCTGATCATTTGTCATTAAGTGGAATGATATGCAGCTTATAGAGGCGGCAGATAATTGGAAAGTGACTTGTTTTAGTGATGCAGGTAAGGGAGGTAGATGGTGAAGAAGCACAGTGCCTTGGTAATTATGATGGTCTGTGTATTTACATGATTCAGTGTTACTGGATAAAGTAGATAGCATTTTACACAACTGCCAGCTTGCTATTGCTTGAAGGATCTTATCTGGGTCTGCATGGAGAGAGTAATAACACGGGAACTAGCAGAATTCTGAGAATTGATTTAGTAGAGCTATAAACAGAATATTATACAGGTATAGGATCCGTTATCCAGAATGCTCGGGGCTTGGTGTTTTCCATATAAGGATATTTCTGTAATTTGGATGACCATACCTGTACCAGACCTAAGTCTGCTATAAAAGTGATTTAAACATTAATAAACCCAACAGGAATGTTTTGCCTTAAATGAGCATTAAATATATATTACACAAGTACCAGGTACTATTTTATTACAGAGAAAAGGAAATCATTTAAAAAAAAAAAAAAAAATTGATTTTTTTTTTTTTTTTATTAAAATGGTCTTTATGGGAGATGGCATCCCTGTAATTTGGGGCTTTCTGGATAAAAGGTTTCAAATAACTAATCCCATACCTGTACTGTTCTTATTACAGCTTTGTGGAATATGTTTATGCTAACAAAAAACACAGGTATATAGAGATCAAACTGTTAGATACAATCTGTATCCTTTTGTACTGATTATTTACAATTAATTACTCTGACAGTATGGGAGCCAAGAATCTCCAGATTGTTCCTTTCCAACCATACCAGACTAATGAGGTGCCATGAGTTGTAGCAACTTGTTGCTGATTCTTGTCTTAGAACAATACATTTGTTGACATGCACTAAACCATCTACCCCTCTCTGTCTGCTGATTCAGATCAGTGTGAATTGCACTTGGGTTTGCAAACATACTTTGATTCATATATTTTTTGACAGCTAACTTAAAATGGGGTCCATAAATTGCTTAATTTCTGTAAAATGTAGAAGGCCTACTTTATAAACATAGGTGCTAAATTACTTAAGTGTAGTTACCTGTAGCAACCTTGCCTTATCTGTTCCATTGCACATCAGATGGGTGCTATGGCATCCCATTCACTGAAGTCACTCTGAGGAAGTCAGCCTTAGGGCTCTGGCACACGGGGAGATTAGTCGCCCGCGAACAGGGAGTTTTGCCGCGGGCGACTAATCTCCCCGTGTGCCAGAGCCCTTAGATCCATCTACCTTCTGTGTTAGAAGTTCCGGAATGTAATAAAAGCATTTACTAGTGTAACAGAAAACTCCATTTACCTGATGGTTCACAGTTTACCTCACTGGCACAATGCCCTCCACCACAACATGATTTTTCTTTTTCCTCTGATTTTCTCTTTTAAACATTTTGTTTCAATAAAAGCACTTGAAATTAAATGGTGCTTTTTTTGTGGCAGTTTACCCTAAATGCAGTTCTGACCCAAAATTTTACTATTTTGTTTTCCCAGGTGTTAAAGTTGGTGTCCATTGAAAAACAAAGCTACAGTTATACCAGACAATATGGCAGACAAACTAACGAGAATAGCTATTGTCAATCATGACAAATGCAAGCCAAAGAAATGTCGTCAAGAATGCAAAAAGAGTTGCCCTGTTGTAAGGATGGGTAAGTGACGTTTCAGTTCGGTTATGATTCAGATTTAGATTTAATTAAGAATTTAAAAAATGTAAATTAGTGTGCAGCTCTTTGGGGACTGGCAGCATCCATATTAATTGTGTATTTGTGTAATGTCTTTTAAAAAACTTTTTTATAAGCTGTGATATTATTTTTGATAAATTGTTGTTGGTCATAAAGTAGCACAGAAAAATAGAATATATAGAATCAGTATTCTGTATATTCTATTTTTCTGTGCTGCTTTATGCCCAACAACAATTGAAGTGCTTAGTTTGTAATTAGTGCATTTATTTTTTTTTTGTAGGAAAATTGTGCATTGAAGTGACTCCACAAAGTAAAATTGTATGGATATCCGAAACCTTGTGCATTGGATGTGGTATCTGTATCAAGGTAAACAATTTTTTAATTTTAACATTTACAGTAGCTAGGGACAGCTGATATTGGCAGCAGACATTTTTTTTCAGATGTGTATGTATGCTAGTTGATTTTGTGGAGCAGGGCTGTTGCTTAAGTTGAGCCTCAAGTGTGAATATTGGTAAAATAGAGTAAACGATTGCAAGTAGTTAAACCAGTTGTGTAATATATTATTCTGTTTTCTTACAGAAATGTCCCTTTGTAGCATTGTCAATTGTCAACTTGCCGAGCAATCTGGAGAAGGAAACAACCCACAGATATTGTGCCAATGCCTTTAAACTTCACAGGTGAGTGATTCTTGAATATTTGAGTTAGATGCTGCAAATTACAGAATTGAATTAAGGTGGAAAAATAGAAACATTTCATTTGTCTCTTCCTGAATTATACTGTGTACATAGGAAGTACCACTCTGTGGATGCTATGAGCTAGGTTCTTTTTAAAGGGGCATATCTATCAAACATGAAAGAGTTCACCAGCAGTACTTCTGGTGCTTAGATCTTTACTGTCCTCATGGAGGACCCTGGACTTGGTGTACCACTGCAAGGCATTTTTATTTCTCCCCGCTTGCCTGTGGGCTCCTTAGTTTGCTCTGTATGACACTATCTGTTTATATAATCTGGCCCATGAGCAAGTACTATGTCACTACCTGGAAATAGTTGGACAGTGCTGACTTTTTTAATTTTTTTAATTTAATCTGCAGCCATGAGGATTACAAACTGTATATATTTTAACAAATGATTTGGTTGTATAAAGGTTGCCTATTCCCCGACCTGGAGAAGTACTTGGGTTGGTTGGTACAAATGGTATCGGAAAATCTACAGCATTGAAAATTTTGGCTGGAAAGCAGAAGCCAAACCTTGGAAAGCATGATGTAAGTATAGGCTGCCAAATTTCAATGACAGCTGAATAATATAATTGGTATGCTGGTTGACTGATTTCATTCAGTCTATGGCGGTGTTGAACTCTTCTGTTTTCAAAGATAGAATGTGTTTTTTTTTTTTTTAATGTGATTTTTAGAGAGATCTTAAAGGACAAGAAAACCATAATTCATTGGAGCTGTGCCACTGTATGCTCCTTCAGTGAATTAAATCAGTCACTTTCCCCATGGGCTGGCATTTTTCCTGGGGAAAAAATATACCAAGAAGGCGGAGCATTGTGTCGCAGGGTAGTGCCACCTTCTTACCTGTTTTTTGGGGGGTTTTTTGGAATTTGTTTTTTGCCCACAGTTTAAGTTTCTGAATAGCATTTAAATTGATGCGAAGAGCTTGTTTAGTAATTTGCTTGTAGTGCTTGTTTTCCATTCTGTGTGTTTTTTTTTTTTTTTTCCTCTCTAAAGAGAACTATAATATAAATAGTTTCCTCATTATTGTATTTATTTTCAAGGATCCTCCAGACTGGCAGGAGATCTTGACCTATTTCAGGGGGTCAGAGTTGCAGAATTACTTCACCAAAATTTTGGAGGATGACCTGAAGGCCATCATTAAACCTCAGTATGTGGACCAAATTCCAAAAGCTGCAAAGGTAATTGCACTTTTTATTTTCTAGAATCTGTTAACTACATTTTAGTTTGGTATGAATTGCTTGCTTAATTATTACTATAGTGCATTTACAAAATTTACAGAGATTTCCTATAACTGTAGGATGCACTGTTAACATTTATGTAATAAAAAAACTTTTTGTTTTCTTTTAATTATGTACACAGGGACCTGTGGGTACCATATTGGATAGAAAAGATGAGACAAAGACACAGAAATCTGTATGTGATCAACTAGGTGAGTATAAAATCTTTAATATAGGCTGTACATTAATGTATGGTCATGTATTATTTCCCCTGCTTTTACCGCTAGAAGGTTCAGTGCAGCTCTCATAAATCCAGCAAAAAACCTTCTAGCACTTGGTGGGCTCTGAATAACTTATTGATATAATGGCTCACTTGAGAACTTACACTATAATAACCTATAGAGAAGTGCTCAGCCTGTGGCCTCATAACTGGTTGTATGATGCTTAAATGCCCTTTACCATGGATGTTTACATATTTTGTATATATGAGCCACATCAGACTTTTGACTGGCATAATGACAGAGCAGCCTTTGATATTGTTTCTTTGTATTGTCACAGAACTTTTTAGTGTTTACTTAATTCAATGTAATTCCTAAATTTTCCAGCACTTGTTCTCTTGTCGAAAGATACAGTATGCACAGACTTGGAGGAGATTACTGCTAATAAACACATGTTTTACAGACCTTACTCATCTGAGAGACAGAAACGTGGAGGATCTTTCTGGGGGAGAGCTACAGAGGTTTGCTTGTGCGGTTGTCTGTATCCAGAGAGCAGACATGTAAGATTTATTCTTATGAGTTATTTGGCTGCTTAAATAATTATACAGTAAACTTGTGGTTTGTAGATTGGGAAGAATGACAAAAAACAGTTCTGGAACTCATAGCTCATGATAAAAGACTTGCATATTTAACTCACTAAATTATTTAAGGAAGAAAATATCCATCCAGTGTGATGGGGAAATAAGAAATCAAATACTTAAACATCGCTATACACACAATATTGAAAAAATACATCTGTCTTTTCTGTAAAAAGTAAGAGAATGTAGTTATAGGTTCTTAAATTAATTTTTAAATGTAGCTTTAATATACTGTAGATTAACCTGCTTTATTTATGAATTTTCAACAATAATCAAAAGAAATAGCTTTTATGTAACTGAATCGTGTAATGCCAATGATATCTCATGTTAAAAGGGAAGTATTTGCAAATGGATAACTAATGTTAACCAAACACAGTTTCCTGTGTATTAACTACTAGGATCAATGATTATTCAAGTATAAGATTCTATCTCTTTATACTTACCAGATTTACTCATGTAAGTTTTACATGTATGATTTGGTGATGTTTCTATTTTCTTATCATAGTTTTATGTTTGACGAGCCATCTAGTTATTTAGATGTCAAGCAACGCCTCAAGGCTGCTATTACCATCAGATCTCTGATTAATCCAGATCGGTAAGACTATTTTATGTTTTGCATTTATATTTACAAGATATTATAAACTATTTACACACAAAGCACATCTGTTTAATACATGTTTTAGTTCATTCTGTATGGAATATTTTATGTTATATATGAAATAGACCACAGACAATAAGCTTCTTTAAACCAGGCTTTATCTGCACATTCTTAGTGTAAGTGATTGCTTCAAAAGATTAATTGTCACTGTGCTGCTTTTTATTTCCAGCGCAGGTAGGCCAAATGGGTCTTTATTGGGGGTGCATTGGTGTGGTTTTATACTTTTTGTTTTCTTTAAATCTAAAGTCACATTAAGCATTGACTTTCACTTCTCTCCGTCTGTGTTGTGGATGCAGATGGAATGAAATAGACCCGCTCTCTTCTGTAGCTTCTTGTAGTTGCACTGACGGACACAGCTTTGTTCAGCTACATGGAGCGTAGATTGGGCCGAAAAATGCGAAAGCAGTCTGTTCTGTGTAGCTGCGCTCAGGCCAAAACTGTGCCTGTCGGTGCAGCTGCATGGAGCGGAGAGAAGCAGAACCAAGACTTAATATTCCTATACTCACAATATACATATAGTTGCTGGGTAAATAGCTATTTATAATGTCAGCACTATAGACAAATATAGTTTGCATGCTCCATGTCTGTTTGAGCCTGCCTGTAATCTCAGCAAATATCTTGTAATTTAAGATGAAGTACAAGCTACTAAAGCCTAAGTAACATACTGCTTAATGTGTCACCCTATATTTTTTCCAGTTTGCTTCTTCATTATGTTTTCATGTATATATAATTGATGTGCATAAGCACCCTTACCCTCGACTGTGTTCTTTTCCTTTCCTTAAGCTACATCATTGTTGTGGAACATGACCTCAGTGTGTTGGATTATCTCTCCGACTTTATTTGCTGCTTGTATGGCGTCCCAAGTGCATATGGTGTGGTAACCATGCCGTTCAGTGTCAGAGAAGGTATTTTTTTTTTTTTTTTTATCTTTTAACATAAAAATTTACCTGCAAAATAAACATGCCCTAAATTAAAAACTTAGTAGCTGTGGTTTAACATTGATGCCAAACCCTGACTAAACTGGTCTCTCTGCATCAACCCCCACCACATGATTTTCACCATGATTTGGTTTATCCAAACATCACTTTTAGGGAGCAGGCTGTGACCATCGTTAAAACAGACAACAGGCCCTCACTGGTGAGCATGTGGTCTCCTCTAGTCTCCCCAATTGCCATCGCCTATCCTAGGGCTGTGGTAATAGCTGCTGAGATAATCGGCAAGTAGGTGCATTGCTACTTGTGGTAATGCAGTGTATTCATAGGTGAATGTCTATTGTATATTATACCTGTAACGTTTGCTACAGTCTCTCTAAATGGCATTTTATAACAGGTTTGTGTGTATTTCTCAACAGGCATAAACATTTTCTTGGATGGCTACGTTCCTACTGAAAACTTAAGGTTCAGAGACACTTCTCTGGTTTTTAAAGTGGCTGAGACTGCCAATGAAGAAGATATCAAGAAAATGTGCATGTACAAGTACCCCTCCATGAGGAAGTTGTTGGGAGAGTTCCAACTGAGGATTGTCGCTGGGGAGTTTACAGACTCTGAAATCATGGTCATGCTTGGAGAGAATGGTAGGCTTTTTTTTTTTTTTTTTTAAATCAACACTATGCTGTAATTTACTGTTTTTCTGAAAATTTCAATGTAGTTTAAAGAGATGAAAAGTTGTCCATGATCTAATTCCGTCTTTCTGTAGAAGTGGTGAAATACTGCACCTTTTGATAAAAACTCATTCTGTTTGTTTGAATAATAGAGAGAGAGGTAGATAGGTAAAGTTATATAGATAGAGATCATACAGCATAAACTTTTTACACAGATGTGCATAATTTATAAATGAGAGAAGTCATCATAATCTGCCTTTGACTTGCATAGAACGTTTGTCCTCACCTCTAGAGGCTATACGTTATTCATCCCCTGCCCTCATGTTTCCCATATTGAATTGATGGATTGTGAGACAATAGGGGGGATTCACAAAAGTGGTGATATTGAGACAAAATAAAAGGAGATAGATTTGTCGGATTTACCACCTAATTCACAAACCCCTACCGTGTTTCCCCCGAAAATAGGGCATCCTCCGAAAGTAAGGCCCCCCCCCCCCGAAAATAAGACACCCACCGATGGAAGCCATCTAGCGATGCGACCGCTGTGCGCTGCCTGCGTGGTCTCTGTCGCGCCGTCACAGCACATTGAGTGGTGACGGTGCAACGGCGCGAGAGAGACCATGCAGGCAGCGCACAGCGGTCGCATCCACACTGCTTCCACACAGGCAGTGCACAGGAGAGAGAAGGCAGGAGTAGACGAGGGGCAGGTACCGGTAAGAATGAGAATGTGACACAGGAGGATTGGGGGCCACAGAAAGAGGATCAGAGGACACAGAAAGAACAGAGGGGGCAATGGAAAAGGCACATGAGGATCAAGGGGGCATTCAAAGGGCACATGAGGATCAAAGGGGGCAATGAAAGGGCACATGAGGATCAAAGGGGGCAATCAAAGGGCACATGAGGATCAAAGGGGGCAATGAAAAAGGCACATGAGGATAAATTTCCTTTTTTTTTTCAACAACAAATGTGTACTGTATTCTTCATGGAAAAATAAAACATCCCCTGAAAATAAGACCTAGTGCATATTTTGGAGCTTAAAAAAATATAAGACAGTTGTCGTTATGACTTTTTCAATGGCTATATTTACATTTTCCGACAAATCCTCTTTTTTCCCACTTTTAAGGGCAGCTCACGATTTATGATACAAGTATCATGAATTTTATCCAGAATGCTTGGGACCTGGAGTTTTCTGGATTAGGGATCTTTCTGTAATTTGGATCTCTATACCTTAAGTCAACTAAAAATAATTTAAACATTAATGAAACCCAATAGGATTATTTTGCCTCCAATATGGATTAATGATATCTTAGTTGGGATCAAGTACAAACTCACTGTTTTATTGATACAGAGATAAAGGAAATTATTTAAAAAAATTAGAATAATTTGCTTATAATGGAGTCTATAGGAGATAGCCTTCACGTAATTTGGAACTTTCTGGATAATGGGTTTCCGGATAATGGATCCCATACCTGTACCAGCTATCAAATTGCCCACCATAAGCATGCCTGCTTGCCCCTGTCACGGCGAGTGGAATCGTGCTGTCTATGGCAGCTGAAAGCTACTGTCATGGGAAAAAAAATACGTTTCTTATCACTGGCAATAATAAGCCAATTGATAGGTGAGCTGAGCTATAGCACAGGGACAATGGGGACACCAATGCCGCTAAAATCAGCAAGTGCATTTTAGGGTTATTTTTGGGAATTTGATTAGGATATATGGAAATAATCATAGAACAGAATCTACACTGGGGAGCCGATAGGAGATATTCTCTGATGGAGATATTCTCTGAGCCATATAATAGTGCCCAGATGGTATGTAATACAGGAGATATCCTGTGAGCGCTATCTGTTATCCCCTGCTGGTATATGGTACAGGAGATTCACCCTACTTCTATGCATTATCAGTAACTCTTCAGCCAGTATATAATTCAGCAGGGGGTACGCTAACCATTTTGTCCAGACAACTGCCCCAGTATTGAGTATGTTGCAGACTACACTGATTCCCAAGCAGCCACGGCTCATGTATCTAAATTGATTACTAATAAACTCTGAGTAGCGAATTGCCTTTGCGTCTTTATACAAAAGGAATAATAAAGTGGTCAGGTTCCATTTGCCAAAAAACTGTCCAGCCAAGTAAGGATTTTACCAGCAGGATTTTGCATTTCATTTTGTCATTTCACTTTAGGGGCATTTCCTGAAGGATTATTTTACTTTGCCTAGGAAAACTATACATCACATTTTTTAGGACAAGCCGGGCTTTCTAATGTTTTCTAAATTTCTTCAACAAGATGTAAGGGTCTAAATACCTTCTTAGTGGGGAAAAGTGAATCAAGGGCCCACCCCCTGCACTAGTCTGCCACCGCACTACTTCTCTAGCCCCTACTGGTTACTGGTCAACCCACATGCCCAGTGAAAAGGGGCCCAACAGGACTAGGGCCCACCAGGTCTTTATCCAATGCCCTGTTGGGCCAGTCCAACCTTGAACCCCAGTATCCCAGTTTGGGTACCAGTGTGTATGTGCTGTTTGCTGATCACCAATATGGCTACTGGAAACAGAAGGGGCACAGTTAAAGGTGGGGGCAATGCTGTCAGGCAACTCTGTAGTTCTGAACATGCTATGGGGGCACAGATAAGTTGGGGCAAATTTCAGTGAAGTGATTAAAGAGGGGGGCACTGCTGCTAAAACTAAAAATTTGCCAGGGAAGCTTTACTTTTCCTTTAAATAAAATGTATACAATATATTTGCTCAAAATGTTATTGCCTCATTTATTAAACTAAAACTAGCATTACAATGCAAATGTGAGGTAAAAATGTTTAACATATAGGATATAGATTAAACTTTTGTAAATCAGTTTTTTTTACTTGTTTCTAAAATGTTAATGCGGCTTTTTGCACCTATTGTTGTAGGGTTAGAAAGAAACTTGTCCCCTAACAATGAGTCTGATAATCCCCATTTATATGTTCATGATCCCCTAATGGGACCCCTACCAGAGGTGTGTAATGGAGACTGGTGAAACAAAACAAAACAGGAGAGCTTAGAATTGGTCTGACAGAGAGTTACACTGAGCTTTACTCCATTTTGAAAATGTTGGGAAAAATTTCGGGAAAAAATGTCGTTAAAATGTGGTATAAATGCCGTTTAAAGGACAAAGTGTTTTCCACCAGTTCCACCAGTTTTACTCCAAAAAAGGGCTACCTCCACTTTTGTGAAATCCCCCCATTGAGTCTCAAGTTTTTCAGAGAACATATGCTTTGCTCACCATAGAAAGGCGCAGAGAGACTAAGTACTAAGCTTTCTGTTTAGCCGTTTTTGTCTTCGCTGTTCTTTCATTTTACCTTTAAGTTTAATGTCATACACAGTGGTTTCTGTGCTGGTGGATAAATCACGGATTCTGCTTTATATATGTCCTTTATATCTGCAGTGACGAGAATGCAATTTGCTTGTCACTGCATCACGGAGGCAGATTTCAGCCCAAACATGTGCATGTCTAGCTGTGCGCACATACACTGGCCACTAGTAGATTAGCAATTTCTCTATTGGCAGAAAATCCGCTGTGCGTGATATCAGATAAAGAGTGTACCTCTATTTCTAGGGACCGGAAAAACCACCTTTATCCGAATGCTTGCTGGGAGGCTAAAACCTGATGAAGGGGGTAAGGAGAAATACTATATTAATTGCTTGCCCAATATGCGTGTTAGACCTTCTTTAACTTTTATGTTTACTATTTTCAGGTGAAGTGCCCGTTCTTAATGTGAGTTATAAACCGCAGAAGATCAGCCCCAAATCATCAGTAAGTTCTCTATTCCATATTTCTTTTTAAGTTGTTTAACATATTATGGGGCAGTTCATATTGGTATCTGTCAGATATATCTGCACCAGGTTGTGAACATGATCTTTATTGTACTGCGTTTTGTACTATAGATAATCTGTAAGGATTGAGGAAACCACAGTTATATCAATATAAATGCAAGCGTCACTGTACATTTCTGTTCAATTAGGGAACTGTTCGCCAGTTGCTGCATGAGAAGATCAGAGATGCCTACACTCATCCACAGTTTGTGACAGATGTGATGAAGCCAATGCAGATTGAAAGTATAATAGATCAAGAGGTAATCTGGTGCACATTGCATCCTTTATTTGTCATTATACAGCAAAGATTCACAAAATATGATTTGTATTTCTAAGATAGACTGTGATATTAGATTTTTATGTTGCCATGTTAAATCACGCCACAAATCATGCGTTAGAAATGCAGTTCCGAGACGTTTCAAAATCACACTGTTCAGTCAGCTTTTGGATTGAGTCAGTAGGGATTCTTTTCCTATTTTCACATTATTTGTAACCGAACCAAAGTGAAAAATAGTGTATGATTATCTGTATGTAGGTATTAAATATATTTTCCATTTAGTAGGATTGAGTGCAGACACAGTTCTATATTTGCCTTTGCAAACCACATCCCTGGTCAGATTTGATGTGCTTTTGAGGCATATAGCTTTGCAGCTTTGTCACATATTCAGAAAACATGTTCGGGACTGTTCGTGGAAACTCTTTACTGGTACTTTGTTCTATTACGTGGGTGGGTGTTTATAGAACCAAATGATCTTCATTTACTATTATTGAGGTAGTGAGTTTTAATCATCCTGCTTAATTTAGACTAATTAAACAAATTGCTGCACCAATGAAACTTTACACTTGTAAAGAGCTGCGCATTTTAAAGTTCCATGCTAAGGGCCAGACAGACCTGGAAAATTAAAGAACCAGTACCAGTATATTTTATTAGTTAAATAAAACCTAAAATCTTCTCCTGTCCTAAATAGGTGCAGTCTTTGTCCGGTGGTGAGTTACAGAGGGTGGCCTTAACTCTATGTTTAGGTAAAGCTGCGGATGTGTATCTAATTGACGAGCCATCAGCATATCTGGATTCTGAACAGCGTCTCACAGCCGCCAGAGTAATCAAAAGGTAATGTTTCTCATGGCTTAAATGTAGTTTGGCATATCTGCATTTCTGTTCTTATCAGTAACACTCCGTTTCCTTTCAGATTCATTCTCCACGCCAAGAGGACGGCTTTTATTGTTGAGCACGATTTTATAATGGCGACTTATCTTGCTGACAGAGTCATTGTGTTTGATGGTATACCTTCCAAAGATACTGTTGCTAACAGGTAACACACAAATGCCTTTGCTCTCATCTTCTACATAATGGGCATCGCTGTATTAACTGGTGCTAAAACAACACCACCCTATCTTTGGCTTATTTAGCTTAATTATATTCTTAATTAAAATAGAATATAACTGGTATACCCTTTAACAATGGTTTAATATATAGGGCTTGTGCTGAACATAAATATTATTTTCCTAATTATTTCCCAATTTTATTGCACAAGAAGACAAAATTGTATTAATTGCTTTTTAAAAAGATAACAGGCTGTAGCTGGGTGAAGGGAGGGGTTATTTATAAAGGGGGCTTCATTGTGGGCTGCTACCCTATTCAATGAACTAATGTTGAAAAGGGGGTGTACCGGCCCTTTAAAGGTATTGCGATTTCATGGGAAAAAACTTTTAAAATTGTTGGCTTTAAAACGTTTTGTTTTCCTGTTTAAAAAAAATCAAGCATTTGGCTGCAATTTTTTTGGAATCTAATGGTAAAGAGTATGTTTTAAGTACATTTTATGGAATTATGTTTTTATGTGGATTTCCATTTTTTATCCATAGTTATGAGTAAGCATGTGGAATTGAGTTACCCAGTGTAGCCAGCCCATGCAGTGGCTCTCTGATTGTACTAACTAATTAAAAATATTTAGCAAATGACTGAAAGCATAATGATTCTGAAAAAAATTCATACTTCCTAACATTTATGTGTAAAATAGCATATTTTGGCCTCGCCTATTAACAATCATGAACGTGTCCCAAGTCAGTCTCCCTATTTTTTGTCTAAAAAGTGGGAGTGTCCGAAAAAAAAAAATAGGACTGGTCGGAGGCTCTGTCATTGTTTTTATTTAAGATTTGAACTGTGCCTTAGGATCCTCCAGATGTTTAACTTCTTTTTTTTTTCAATACTAAAATAATCTACTGAATGTAAAACTAACACAGTTACTACTTCACTAGCATCAAAGGACCTGCTGAACACAGTTGATACTTCTCATTTCATGGTGCTTATTAATAGCCCCTCATCTTTAACAGTGATTGATTAATAACTTGTTTATAATAACTTCTTTATCAGCAAAGAAAAAAAAATACTGCAAAGAATTATGCAGGGTTGCTGAAAATGTTGTGTTTATCTATTTACAGCCCTCAAACACTATTGGCTGGCATGAACAAGTTCTTGTCACAGCTGGAAATCACGTTTAGGAGAGATCCTAACAACTACAGACCAAGAATAAACAAAATGAATTCTATTAAGGTAAGAAAATTGCACGTGTGTATTATACTGATTCATCTATTACCAAACACAGCAGAGAAGTTACTCTGGTGTTCATCTAGGCTACTAGTGCAACAGAAAAGAGTTGTCTTGACAGCTTTTTTTTTTTTCAAAAAATGTTTTATGAAATTAATTTTCATTTCTTGTTAAGTAGATAGTAGGTGTCTCATAGCCTAGTGACTGGGGGATATGACCTGCTAGCCCTTGGCCATTAACTCTTTGCTCTAGTGCCATACATTTCAGACTCTATGGTGCTGGCTCCAGAGGGCCATAGTTCCCATTACCATAGATTGTGCTTCCAGTTGGCGCTTTGATTTATGCTACGCCAAACTTCAAGTTGCAACACACAGCAGACCCACTAAAAGGGTTTACAAAACTTTTATAAGGCAGTAGATCTTTATACCTTTTCCAATAAGCTTTACAAAAAGAAAGAGAATAAACCTGTGCCAGGATGCCAGTGCCTTACCAAAAGCAAGAGAAAATATAAGCTATACAAGGAGCTGTGCCTACTGTTGCTTAGAACCCTGTCCAATAGCTGTGGGGCATTTTTTCACTTTGCTGTAGACTGTTCTGATCTCTACCACTAATGTAGACTATTAGCATACCTCTGTATTGAACATATCTACCTCCATATTCTCTGTATTAACTTTTAAACCCACAACAACATTGGAAATTAAAAAAATCTCTTAAATTCGTCAAAAGGGAGATAGCAGGGTTCACAGAAGAGGAGCGAGAAAGCTCAAAAGCTGCTTCCATAGTGAATGGCAAGTGATTTCATATGGATGGTGTTTTAACTTGTGTTTTACTTCTTAGGATGTGGATCAGAAGAAGAGTGGCAACTACTTTTTCTTAGACGACTAAGCTAAAACCCACACCTTTCTACAACCGAAGAAATCAAGCCTCTCTGATGTATGAAACATTGTTTCATACAACCTTCTGCATTATGTTGCAGGATAAAGTAAAACTGACCAAGAACTGTTGTGATTGGCCACATAAGAAAAGTTCATAAAAAGTGCAAAGTACAATTTATTGTATGGATTGAGAACCTGGCAATCTAATTTATTCACTTTTCAATATTCAGATTAATTGTCCCCAATTTTAGACCTTTGTAAACTGGATTTCTTTGATGGTTTACATACAATGCTGCCATAAAGAACATGATCTTATTTTAAAGAGAGCCTAAACTTCAAGGTTTTGAAAAATAAATATTACCTAAAGTGAATCTGTGTTGATGAGCCTTTTTCATTTTACTTGCAAATAGTAATTCAAAAGGTATGCTTTAGCAAGCTGCATGAGAAACATTTTGGTGGGGGAAACTTACCGTACACTTGGGGTGCAACATAATTAGACCTCCATGCTTACCCCAACAGCTAAGCATTTACTAAGAAGCAAAAAGGGGTAGTAACTGAGTAGAATGTGTCCTTTCAACCAGTGCTGGACCAGAAAAGCCTAAATAAGTTCAGTCCCTTGTGTATGTTATCAGTATCTGCCCCACTTACTCAACACCAGTTAGCGCATCAATACCAGGCAATGGTATACTCTCATGGATTTATCCATAGTTTCTTAGCCCTATTTCACATGCAACCCATTCAGCTAGAATTCATCCCAAAGTAGGACAAAGTCTCCTAAAAGGACAATAAATAATGGTTCAGCCAGATAATGCAAATTGTATATCATCCAACAACCTGTGCTCACAGAAGAGCAATCTGGATTGTTTTGTACTAGCATTGCCCGGAGTCCAGCAGTTCCTTGTGCCCACCCAACTCTCCTCCATGCATGTACAGTTACCTAAGCACTATAGAGTTGGTGCGTGGGAGATTTAAACAGCTGTCAAATCTCCTGCACACCCAGTCACCCAAGTGCTCCCCGAATGTATGCAGAAGCAGCTGGGCTGCATGCCGCCCCTACAGTGGACAAACTGCTGCCACCTAGTGCCAGCACTCTACATTCCAAGATAGTTGAATTGGTAGCGGAACTATTGGAAGTTGCAACTTTCCTTTCCTTCTGCATGGCAGTGGGCACTAATGGGTTAACCCCCTCACAGTGCAGGACAGGAAGACATTAAAAGTAAAACCCTGCCCCTTTACCTCTTCTTTTTCTCTTTCTGTCCCTCAAAGAAGACTGGATTTTCCCCTGTGTTTTCCAACATGGATCTTGTCTCTCTGCGCTGTAAGGCTGCTGGCAGGTGATAAGCTTGGAGGGACCCTTGATAGCCAGGGGTCAGGTGCAGAAACACAATAAGCTGCCATTATGGGCAATGGAAGATGCAAGTGCGCATGTAAGACTGAGACCATTTGGTGCAAAGGTTAAAAAAATACTTGGAATTACTTTGTTTGCCCAGTACTGCACCCTACTGCCATGCTGCTACTTCTGTAAATTATTTATTGCCTTATTTGTGTTTTTTTTTATAACTTGCATAATGAGCTCCAGGAGCCATAGGTCTCGCTCATCTAAAGTATTGTCTTAAGTGGGTGAGCTAATTTAATTCAACGAGTCACCCAGAAGGTATAGAGAAAATCAACACTTAAGCAAATTAATTGAATATGAGTGGTGCTATAGAGGTTTAAGAGCTGGATGGGGATAGCCCTTTTGATGTTGATCTAGTGGAGCTGTTTATTTAAGAATTGTTGTCAGGGTCTTCCAGCTTCAAGGTCGTCTTCATGCCCTTAATTAAGAAGACAGCAGCACAGTTTCTGAATAAGCGTCTGTTTCTTCACATTTATTTACTGGAATTTGCTTTATTGTGGGACCTGAAGCTAAGGAAACAGACACCATCATTGTATATCCACAACCACAACAGGTGAAATTCCTTTTAATAGGCCATTTAATATAATATACACTAAGCTGGAATATGAAAATATATATATATATTCATATATCAGTAAATATTGCCCTTGTATATTCTTTTTTTTTTGATCCCCCATTTAGTGATGGGCTGTGTGCTCCCTCAGAGATCACCTGACCAGAAATAATGCAGCTCTAACTGTAACAGGAAGTAGTGTGGGAGCAAAAGGCAGAACTCTGTCCATTTATTGTTTGTGTGCACTGTGAATCCTATGATCCCAGGAGGCGGCCCTTAATTCCTAAAATGGCAATTTTTTTTATTTAGTAATAACAGTACATACTATGAGAAAAATATTTTTATGAAAATGGTTTATTTAGATGAAGCAGAGTTTTACATATGAGCTTTTTTTATGCAATATATTTTTTATAAAGACCTACATTGTTGGGGGGGGGTAATAGCTTTACTTTAAGTGTGTGCCTACTCACCCTACACTGCCTCTGCCTGCCCTATGCTCCATGTGTGTACCATCCCCTATGCTGCTTGTGTGTGCCATACTCTGCCTGCCCTACCCTACACTGTCTGTGCCATACTCTGCCTGCCCTATGCTGCCTGTGTGTCACATAGTCAGCTTGCCCTATGCTGCCTGTGTGTGTGCCATACTCTGCCTGTCCTATTAAAGGAGAAGGAAAGTCTAAAAACAACATGAGCTTAATTTCTTTCACATATGAATGATGTTAAGTGAGCATCAACTGATTGTCTTTTTGGTCTGCTACCGCCATTAATATGGATATGGTATTAAAACGGTTTATGTTAATATGGGGTTTTTTTTTGTTTTTTAAAAAAAAAAAAAAAAAAGGGTGGGGTGAGTGGCCAAAACTGGCTTCCATTATCTGCCCTCCACCATGTAGGCCAGAAAAATTCTGGCCCTTGGTACCAAAGAAGTTGGACAGCACTATCCTAGGTCATACCATAGATCCTGAATCTTTGTTCTTTCCCCACCTAACTAGAATAGTTGGTTGGTTGGAGGCTAATTTGGAACATATTGCAATGCTTTTTGAAATTTCTAAAGTGACCCCAGCAGCCAAAAATATATTACTCTGTGAGACTTCAATTTCATTGTAATTGTTACTTTTTTACAAGTTATTTTTCTATTCAGGTCTTCTCCCACTTATATACTAGTCTTTCATTCAAGCCACTGCCTAGTTAAGGACCCTAGCAACCAGATAGCTGCTAAAATGCCAAACTGGAGAGCTGCTGAACAAAAATGATGATAATTGAAATTCTTTTTATATGTGCTTTTTTAATGGAGATTGACTCAGAATACTACTCTCCACATCATACTGAAAGTTAATTTAAAAAACCTGTTTAAGGGGAACTGTTAAAGCCAAGGCAACTGCTTGTATGCTGCCCAGAAAGGCAAACGCTCATATGACTGCAGGGTTGGCCAGCACAGTAGTGGTGTTGCACGTTCCATCAGGAGGAAGCCTTACCTGTGGCCTCTTACCAAACACCCCCAACCTGAGGTATACAGAACAGCATCTATACAAACCAGCTGCCTTTTTGGAAACATGGACTGTGGACTGGTTAAGTTGAAATAGAACTATTTGTACAGGGTTACCAAAGGTTTGTTTGATGAAAACACCTAGCCAACTCTTAACCATGGGCATGCGTATATTGTGTTTTGGAGTTGTGTGGCAGCCAGTGGAACAGGAAATGTACATATAGATGGAAGAAAAGATTCCACCAAATAAAAGCTTAAAGGAAAAGGAAAGTCATTTTGGCATTTTATTGCCAATAGATTTGCCACATTAGTGCCACCTAGAACAATATATTTATTCTGCAGAAACCATTACCATACCTGAGTAAACCGCTTTAGAAGCTTTTTCCAGTTTGCTTTAGATAGCAGCTGCCATTTAAAGTAGCTTCCTGCCTGCAGTCTAGCCGTTATAGCTCAGATCACACATTCCTAACGTAGTTATTAGCATTCTGGTGGGAGGGGGGAGCAGGAAAGGGGAGACAGGAGAGAACTGAGCAGACTCTGGCCCCAGGAATTAAGGTTGTTTCTGAGAGAGGACTCAGACACTGGAACATCATGTTTAAAAAAAAAAAAAAAAAAAAAAAAAAAAAAGAAATCCTTTTTCTGTTGATAGAGGACTCAGTGCAGCATTACTGGAAGTGCTTATGGCTGTATTTACATAGACCTTTCTGATAAAGCTTACCTAGTTTTTACCTTTCCTTCTCCTTTCAGTGACAATCCCCAATTCTACAATTTCCATAAAGAAAGTGGTGCTTGAAAGACCTGGAATTGTTTTGGCTTAAGGTTCCCTCTAACTTCCACCTGGGCTAAAAGAGCGGATCTTAGCATGTATGGCCACCTTTACACATTAGAAATGCTTTCAGCTAACCTATTCTTTCTCCTACTCCCATGTAACTGGAGGAGTCCCAAGCCAGACTTAGATTTCTTACAATTAAAGGAGAATGCAAGTCAAAATTTAAAAAGCATACTGCCCAATAGTCCTCCTATTGTTGAGTAAAAACGCCACACTTTTTGGCTCACCTAATCAAATATTTACTCAGTCACACTTACTTCACATTTTCTAGAACAGGCAGCCATCTCTAAAAAGGTATTCTCCCTTCCTTGCCCTCCTTGCTTCATACTGCACATGTGTTTCATTCCCTCCCCCCCTCCCCTCTGCCAGATCCGCTTCTGATTGGCTGGTGGGCATGTGTAGCTCAGAACAGGAGACACACATGCTCAGAGAATAGGAAGGCTGCCGCTGGCACCTACAGGAAGGGAAGAGATATTTCAGTGATATCACTGTAGTCTTCACACTGCTGTAGGCTGCCAGCACCATATCTCAGAGAAGCAAGCAGGGATCTGGGAATTTAGATATGCAGTAAGTACTTAAAAAGAATGCCTTTAGACTTACTTTTAATTTATATTAACCTTTCATTGTCCTATTCTGATATCTACTGGGAGCTGCTGTCTTGCTCCCTTCCCATTGTTCTGCTGATCGGCTGCTGGGAGGGAAAGGGAGGGGGTAATACCACTCCAACTTGCAGCACAGAAGCTGAGGGCACCTGGGAAACAAACACGACTAGCCCCACATGAAATTTCAAAACGAGATATAAAAAAAAAAAAAAATTGCTCTTTTAAATACCGGATTTCAGATCAGAATTCTGCTTGAGCAGCACTATTGACGGATTTTGAAAAATTTGTGTTTTTCCCATGACATAACATCTTTAATAAACCCAACAGATTGTTTGTCTACAATATGGATTCATTACATCTTAGCTGGGATCAAGTGAAAGCTACTGTTTTAAGATAACAGAGAAAAAGCAAATTAATTTTAAAACTTTGGATTATTTGATTAAAATGGAGTCAATGGAGCTTTCTGGGTAATAGATCCAATGCCTGTATTGTATTATCCCTCAGATCAGTGATCCCCAACCAGCTCAGGGGCAACATGTTGCTCCCCAACCCCTTGGATGTTGCTCTCAGTGCCCCCAAACCAGGGAGTTATTGTTGAATTTCTGACTTGGGGGCAAGTTTTGGTTGAATAAAAACAAGATTTCCTACCAAATAAAGCCCCCTGTAAGCTGATAGTGTGCATAGAGGCCCCTAATAGCCAATCTTAGCCCTTATTTGGCACCTCCATGAACTTTTATGGTGCTTGTGTTGCTCCCCAATCTTTTTATATTTGACTTTGGCTCACAAGTAAAAAAGGTTGGGGATCCCTGCCTTAGATATTCCAGTTTGACTTTTTATACCTATTACATGTGTAATTGACTATTATATGAGAAGTAGGGCCTGTGTTGGAAGCATATTCTGACTTTAAAGAGGTTGTTCACCTTTGTACAACATTCACAAATCTAACAGTTCACATTAATAGAATAATCTGTACCATATACATATTTAACAAAAAAAAAAAATGGACATTGAAGGTGAACAACCCCTTTAAAAATTCCAACTCATTACCTGTTTTTCTGCCCCGCCCTACAGAAAACTGAATGAACTCCAATTAGATATTGATTGGGAAAAAGCTTACTGTAGCGCCTACATATGGAAAAATAAGTTGCCAATGCAGTGAAGAAAATCAGCAGCCAATATCAGTCCGTGTTCTTGTGAGAGTCTCTCATTAGATATAATATACATTTACACACACTGTTTCCTGGGGATGTTTACCTCAAAAACAATCTTTTTACCTTTAGCGGAAAAGGAAAGCCCTCACTTGGGGGTGATAAAATGTTATGCACCCCCCCAGAGAATAAAACACTAGGTTTGTTTCCCAGGTCAGTGCTCCTGTTAGTAAAAAACTGCACCAGCCTGAGAAATCTTAACAGGTTCCCCGTCAGCCCTAGACATGCACAGTAGCACAAAGTGAATTGAGCTTTCCTTGTCCTTCAATAAAAAGGAATTTTTGTATTGGGCTCATGACAAACTTACAGTATGTGTATGTTGGCCACTTGCTGATCCAATATCCCTCTGTTTTCATCCGTGGGTTCTGCCACTGCATGGCGTATATGCAAGTCACCATGAATACACATATGTCAGGTCAATGGATGGATGTCTATTTTTTTTAATCCGTATGCATTAATGAGATAAAAACAAACAAAAGAATCTGTAAACATAACGGTGCAACAGGCTTTTTCCCTATATACACTGCACTCAAGAGAAATGATTTAAAATGACAACACATTACAACTTCTGAAAAACATCTGTTGGACAAAAGATCCATCAAGTATCAAGTGCTTCATACATTTTGCAGTGATAAGGATAACATTCAAGAGTCCACCACAAGGCAAAAAAAAAAAACAAGATTAAGAAGAGGTAACAACTAAAACATCAATTAAATAAATCACCAACAAAAATGTTATGTTAAACTCTGCAGCTTAAAAGGTTTGTAACAGAGATGTTCAACATTGGACCTTACATAAAGTTTTTTTTTCTCTTTTTCTTAAAAAAAGGGGGTGGCGAGACCAATGTTTTCTATCCCTGTTGTAGAACTTGAAAAGCAAAACAATGACGTGTGTCTTTACCAGCACGGCTGTTAATAAAAAACATGGGTGGTGTGCTTGCACGCCTTGTTGAAAAGTCTGTAAGGTATGTCAGTGCAAAATGTAGCATCGTTCATATCAACTCTTGCTTTGCGCAGGAACAAGAATGGTCACTCAATCCTGAATCTTAGTTATTGCTAGCAGCTATCTCTTTCAGTCTAAAGTTGCCCTTTCAAGGAAAGCGCTTTTCAAGGTGCTTGCAAAAGCCTTGCATAAAATACTTGCGACACAACTGTAACTACCATTTCTAATAGCCCAATTTCTCAACTAGTCACCTCAAGAGTTCCCAACCTGCAGTCATTCGATCTGTCCCCAAACTGCAACTTCAATTATGCCCAGTCAGGAAGGAGCCAATAGCTGACTGGGAATGAAGAGAGTTCAACAGTAACAGGTTGGATATACTTGAGTTATTAAGTATAAAGAATATTGATTGACAAAGACATTAAAACAATATGTAATTTGGGAGAAACAAATTAGCTGGAGCCTCAGGTTTTAGATTTTTTCTTCAGTAAACTATTGGCAATTTACAGCATATCACAAGAAGTAATGATGTCCATTTTTTGAGTTCTGTGTTACCAGAGTCTGAAGATCCCAAGGTTAAAGGCCTTTGGAATGGAAGCACAATCCAGAGTTAGATGGTCCTGTAGAAAAGAACCCCAATATAACTCTAAGGCATTTATACACTCAATTGAACACATATTTTTGGTGTCCCAGTAGAGTTTCCACGGCAATAATATCATGAGAAAGGTCAGTGCCCCAAGAGTAGCAGACAGCCGCCTCCTCTGCAGCAGAAATGTATTCTCAACACCCTACACTTCCAACAAGGACTACGTATGATATCTCTACTCCTAGTTAAAGAAAGAAGCATGACCCAGTGGTCATATCTTTATTCGAAACATTTCTCAAATATCAAAGTCTATTAACTGTAATAGCATCACTTTTAAAGAAAAAAAAAAAAAAACAAACACAGTACAAACTAGTCAAAATGTCCAAAAATATAAATTGGGGTTTTACAACCTCCCCAATACTCAAACCTTTCCCTTTCCTTGAACTCAATCAAAAAAAAAAAGCATTTTACTTTTTAAATTTCTTTTAAACATACTTTTCAGTGAAATAGAACAAAATAAATCCACCCCCTCAATTGCTATTCTTGCTGTGCTCTGTAACTGTCCCCCATAGGCCGTCTCCTATAAGGCCGTCCCCTGTAACTCCGATGATGCTGAAAACCATCATCTCTACCTCTCTGTCCTCTCCAGCCCTCTTCACCTCTGGGATGTTGGTAACCACCTCGGTTGGGCTGATAATACTTTTCACTTCTAGGCCTCCTAGTACTGTAAGACTGACTATAAAAATTCTTTGATCTGCCACTGCTCAACATGTTTGACACTTCCCTCTCATCCTCCGAGCTCTCTTCCCTGGCTCTAAGTGCTTTCTCTTCAGAAACATTTGCCTGTGTACTTCCTAAAGCCACTGCATTAACTTCTGACCGTTCTTTGTCTTCTGATGATCCATAAGCAGTTTCCTTGGTTTCTATTGGTGTTGAAGCCAAGGGGGGCACCAGGTTATCCTTCATCTTAGATGGAAGGCTCTTGTGACCAGTGAGCACTTGTGGAATGTTCACATTCATCCTTTGCTCTGACTGGACTGTGGAGGCATTAGAAATAAGCTCACTACCCGTGCCACCAGTAGAAGAAGCAAGAGGCAGGTCAGGTTTGCATTGTTCTTGTAAATCCAGAGATTGCCTTATTGCTATTTGATTTGATGAATTATTTTCCACAGCCTCTGAAGAAAGGTTTTCTGGCAGATCTCTGTCCTGAGGGGGTATATAGACATTATGTCTTATCACAGGACTTTCGATATACCCTTGGTATGGGTATCCATACCAAAAGTGAGGGAAATAAGGAGTGGCAATTGGGACAGCGCCCATGTACGAGCTTTGCGCAAATGGAGGTTGTGGAAAAATGGTCTTGCTTGTTGCTGGATCTTCAAAATCAACATTTGTGTGTAAGGCTTGGTTAATTACCCCAGATTCACTCTGATTTGGTATTTGACCCACAATGCCAGGGACCTGGACAGGTGAAGATGATACAGTTAAAGGCTGTGAACCCTGACTTTCCATTCTGACTTCGCTGGGATGGGAAAGGAGTGAAGGGTCTACTTCACTTTGGTTTTCAGATGTTTCCTGGACCCAAGAGCCTTGCGGATATACAGGAATGTTTGGATACATCCTGCACATATTTAAATAAGCTTGATGAAGAGGGTACAGATGAGTATGTGGTGGCCACATAGGATATGTGTATGCCTGCAGAAATAAATCATTTAAAAATAATTTTTATGGTAGCTTTCCCAAAATATAAAACCAAACTAAAATTATGCCTTATTAAAATAAATGTAATCCTAAGCTATCGTCAATTATACAATCATTAAAAATAATGGTTTCTAAGGTCAAGCACAACTATAGAGCTGTTTGTCAGATTGACACATAATATTCTGACATATAAGGAAAATTACAATACTGTTACCACACTAACCTTTAGACCAAGGTTGAAGAAGAAGCGAAGGATGCTTTTATCTAAAGGATAAAGAAAATGAAAATGCATGTCATTCATGACCAATTATATTAGGAGATATATTATTTCCATCTAAAGGATGTTAACATTCTTTGCATGAGAATCACACAGAATACGGAGAATTTAGAAATACAGTAATCACAATAATGACAGAATCAAATGAAAAACTGAGTTTTAAAAGAAATATTTATCTGTAACAACCTCCATGGTTCATTAATACATGTAAGGGCATATACAGTGGAGGAAATAATTATTTGACCCCTCACTGATTTTGTAAGTTTGTCCAATGACAAAGAAATGAAAAGTCTCAGAACAGTATCATTTCAATGGTAGGTTTATTTTAACAGTGGCAGATAGCACATCAAAAGGAAAATCGAAAAAATAACTTTAAATAAAAGATAGCAACTGATTTGCATTTCATTGAGTGAAATAAGTTTTTGAACCCCTACCAACCATTAAGAGTTCTGGCTCCCACAGAGTGGTTAGACACTTCTACTCAATTAGTCAACCTCATTAAGGACACCTGTCTTAACTAGTCACCTGTAGAAAAGACACCTGTCCACAGAATCAATCAATCAAGCAGACTCCAAACTCTCCAACATGGGAAAGACCAAAGAGCTGTCCAAGGATGTCAGAGACAAAATTGTAGACCTGCACAAGGCTGGAATGGGCTACAAAACCATTAGCAAGAAGCTGGGAGAGAAGGTGACAACTGTTGGTGCGATTGTTCGAAAATGGAAGGAGCACAAAATGACCATCAATCGACCTCGCTGTGGGGCTCCACGCAAGATCTCACCTCGTGGGGTGTCAATGATTCTGAGAAAGGTCAAAAAGCATCCTAGAACTACACGGGAGGAGTTAGTTAATGACCTCAAATTAGCAGGGACCACAGTCACCAAGAAAACCATTGGAAACACATTACACCGCAATGGATTAAAATCCTGCAGGGCTCGCAAGGTCCCCCTGCTCAAGAAGGCACATGTGCAGGCCCATCTGAAGTTTGCCAATGAACACCTGAATGATTCTGTGAGTGACTGGGAGAAGGTGCTGTGGTCTGATGAGACCAAAATAGAGCTCTTTGGCATTAACTCAACTCGCTGTGTTTGGAGGAAGAAAAATGCTGCCTATGACCCCCAAAACACTGTCCCCACCGTCAAGCATGGGGGTGGAAACATTTTGCTTTGGGGGTGTTTTTCTGCTAAGGGCACAGGACAACTTATTCGCATTAACGGGAAAATGGACGGAGCCATGTATCGTGAAATCCTGAACGACAACCTCCTTCTCTCTGCCAGGAAACTGAAAATGGGTCATGGATGGGAGTTCCAGCACGACAATGACCCAAAACATACAGCAAAGGCAACAAAGGAGTGGCTCAAGAAGAAGCACATTAAGGTCATGGAGTGGCCTAGTCAGTCTCCGGACCTTAATCCAATAGAAAACCTATGGAGGGAGCTCAAGCTCAGAGTTGCACAGAGACAGCCTCGAAACCTTAGGGATTTAGAGATGATCTGCAAAGAGGAGTGGGACCAACATTCCTCCTAAAATGTGCGCAAACTTGGTCATCAATTACAAGAAACGTTTGACCTCTGTGCTTGCAAACAAGGGATTTTCCACTAAGTATTAAGTCTTTTTTTGTTAGAGGGTTCAAAAACTTATTTCACTCAATGAAATGCAAATCAGTTGCTATCTTTTATTTAAAGTTATTTTTTCGATTTTCCTTTTGATGTGCTATCTGCCACTGTTAAAATAAACCTACCATTGAAACGATACTGTTCTGAGACTTTTCATTTCTTTGTCATTGGACAAACTTACAAAATCAGTGAGGGGTCAAATAATTATTTCCTCCACTGTATACTGTTGTGTGAAGCACAATGGAAAACAATGACATAATGAAAAAAAGTTATGCACTTTGGCAGAAATAATATAAACGCAAGTTATATGCTAAATTGTAGCATGTTGGGGGGAACCTTAATTGAGAAGGATCTCAGGGGTTTTTGTAGATAACAAGTTGTCTAATTCCAGGCAGTGTCATTCTGTGGCTGCTAAAGCAAATAAAGTGCTGTCTTGTATAAAAAAGGGCATTGACTCAAGGGATGAAAACATAATTTTGCCCCTTTATAGGTCCCTGATAAGGCCTCACCTTGAGTATGCAGTGCAGTTTTGGGCTCCAGTCCTTAAGAAAGATATTAATGAGCTGGAGAGAGTGCAGAGACGTGCAACTAAACTGGTAAAGGGGATGGAAGATTTAAACTATGAGGGGAGACTGTCAAGGTTGGGGTTGTTTTCTCTGGAAAAAAAGGCGCTTGCGAGGGAACATGATTACTCTGTACAAATCATTAGAGGGGATTATAGGTAGGATAGGGGATGTCCTTTTTCCTCATAAAAATGATCAGCACAGCAGAAGTCCCCCTTTAGAGGAACAGAACTTTCATTTGAAGCAGTGTAGGTGTTTTTTTATGGTGAGGGCAGTGAGGTTGTGGAATGCTTTTCCTAGTGATGTTGTAATGGCAGATTCTGTTAATGCCTATAAAAAGAAGCTTGGGTGATTTCTTAAACAAGCATAATATCCAAGGCTATTATGATACTAAAATCTACAATTGTTACTGATGTTGGTATATATAGTTTATGTGTGTGAGTGTATACATAGGTTGGTATGGGTCTGTGTGTCTTTTTTTAATCCATCTTAACTATGTATCTATGTAAGTGCAAGAATACTATGAGAGCATTTAACCATATTTTGGAGCATATCTAACCATATTTTATCATCAAAGCATATTTGTAAATATTGCTCCAACTGTTTAATGAATTTAAATTTTTTCAGAGGGACTTTATAAATTAACAATCATATTTCCCCTGGTTACTCCATAAAAACGACCCCCAACTATTCATGGCTATAAGAACTTAACCACTGTAACATACCTTCAAACACAGAAACTGGCAAAAAGCATAAGAGGAATATAACCCCACTCTGCCAAAACAATAGGGCCCAACCGCTACAATACTGTGTTTCATTGTTATTTGTTATTGTATTTTATTTTCCTTATTTACCTTTTTTTTTAAAATTTTTTTTATCTATTTCTTTTTATTTCTATATCTGTATCATTACTCATGATGCCACCTAATAACAGTTTTGATAACGCAGACTACTGCCAAAGTTGTAATGCACAATGACTAGCAAAACCAATAAAAATTGTCAGTTTAATAAAAAAAAAAAAACATAACAATATTTCCTGGAGATTACGCTGTGTGCGCTGGAGTTTGCTTGAAAGGGCTGAATGTTGCCCATTATTGGAATGAAGCAGGAGTTAAGCTTCTATATACAATATATGGGTCACATATTTTTGTAAAAGTATTATATCTGCCAGTGGCAATACTGATGAGCCATTCCATAATTAGGTAGTTGTCTAATCTAGTTTTGATATCAAGTAAAGGTCCAGGCCTTCGCTATAGATTGTTTGGCTGCAGAAAAAATATATTTGACTAGTGCCCGTGAATCTTTATTTCCTCCTATAATTCTCCTTTAAAGCAAAGCTTCTGTTGGGGATTTCCTATGTATGAAGCCCATTGTAACCATTATATAAATCCTGGTCCAAAATCTGATTGCTTTTGGACATTGCCACCATACTTACCATCAGGAAGATCGCCTCCATTCTTACAGAATGAATAAGACGGTACAGTGGCTCTTTCCCCCTTTTCATTTAAAGGGAAGCCAGGATAGAGAGGGTCCTGAAGAGCACTCAGCGTCTGAGGTAAAGGCAGTAAGGGCTGGTTAACTGCTGGCACTGAAACTGGAAGTGGTGGGTATGGAGAGGATGTCACCTGAGGTTGGAGCACGCTAGAATCAGACCCCGTTGCAGACATAGAAGGTATCTGTGCTGGAATACCTGAGGAATGTTAAAAAAAATGTCAGCCATTGCCTTCTACTACAAAACTTCAAAGTACTATTTCATTATTTTATACAACATGTGATAATGCATGTTAACCTGGCCGCTCTTATTAAATGCATTATTGAACTGAATTCTTTAGGTGCTTTGTCTAATGACTGCTGTGAGGACCCTTAAGCTACAGCCACATTTAAGGTGGCAGTACCTCCTAGGTTCCCCAGCATTAATAGGTGCAATTCGCACAATTTGCAAGAAGAGGTGGGATGGACACAGCTGGGCTATGCACAACTAAGTGGAAGAAACTTTGAATTTGAGGACCTTTAATAAATGGTATTGTTTGTGCTCAACCATAACTGCAGTTGCAGCTGTAAATGAGCCCTGTGGCGTCTCATAGCCCAGGAAATACTAAAAGTGCAAAGTGAGCGAACATGGAACTTGACTGGTGGTGGCCTGCGCCTAAAGTAGTAGGCCATGAGTGGAATGAATCCACTTTGCAATGGTCGCTTTTGACACCTTTTGGCCCTGTTGTTGTTAGCCAAGACAGTAATATACTTAACTGCCAGCCATAAAACATGCACAGTCCTTGTGGTTGCTCTGGTGGCTTAGCCGCAGCACACCTCGGTGGACCGAAAACCATTAGTCCTAGAGGATAGGTGCTGATGCCTGTAGGACTACGTAGAGTGGAAAGGGACTGTCCAAGTCAGATCAAATGTGCTTCATAGAAACAGAAGCCAATTCTGTGGCTGGAGGGGCTCTGGAACAAGTTTATGGCCCCTAGGTGGCATGACCTTTGGACCATGGTCCTGCCCACTGCACCCAGAGCCGCACTAGGGGACCGATTCATTAAAACAAAAGTTCGAATCCCGAATGGGAAAAATTCGGATTGGATACGATAATTTCTGAAGATCACAAATATCACGAAAATGCTTACGAATAAATCGTATTAGTCACGATAATATCGTATTGGCGATCCGAAAGTCCCGAAATTTTCGTACCAAACGATTGTAAACAGCGGCAGAACCTTTCCGAATTTTTCGCGCTAGCATACGAAAAAGTCACGCAAGCGTACGAAAAAGTTGCGCAGGCGTACGAAAAGGAGATTTTGTGATACTCACCGTTAAATCCTTTTTTCTCAGGAAGTCTGTGGGACACAGGGACCATGGGGTATAGTAGGTACCAGCAGGAGGCAGGACACTAGAATAGGAAGAAGAGGCCTAACCCCTCCTCCCTGCTGATATACCCCCTTGTACTTCCTGTCTTAGCCAGTTTTGTCAACAAGAACCATCAAGGTAACGAATAACTAGTAACTATATACATGTAGGCAGAGAGAAGTTCAGGTGATTTCCGCTTCCAGGGGGGGAAGCCCTGTATCCCACAGACTTCCTGAGAGAAAAGGATTTAACGGTGAGTATCACTAAATCTCCTTTTCTCTAGCAGTCGTCTGTGGGACACAGGGACCATGGGGACATACCAGAGCTGTCCCGTAATTCAGGGTGGGAGAAGCGGTCTGATAGGTTAAGGTTTAATTGACTGCCGCTTGTAGAACTTTTCTACCAAAGTGCGCGTCAGATGCTGCAAATACCTCAAATTGGTAGAATTTAGTGAAGGAATGGATGGAGGACCAAGTAGCGGCCCTGCAAACCTGTTCGGCTGAGGCTCTGTTGCTGAAGGCCCAGGAGGTGCCTATGCCCCTGGTGGAGTGCGCCGTGATTTGTATGGGGGGAGATCTCCCTACGGGTGATGCAGGCTCTTCGTATGGTTTCCCGTATCCAGCGAGATATGGTGGTCTTAGATGCCTGGTGACCTTTTCGTTTTCCTGAATGAAGGATAAATAGAGAGGTCGTCGCTCATATGTCCTGGGTGCGGTGCAAGTAGAATTTGAGGGCCCTCACCGGGTCCAGGGAGTGCAAGGCCACCTCTTTGGGAGATGCTGGATGAGGACAGAACGAAGGAATGGTGATGTCCTGATTGATGTGGAAGGTCGAAACAACCTTGGGAACGAAGGATTGGAGGGTTCGTAGAACTGCTCGATCCGCGTGAAATATCAGAAATGGATGCTGACTGGAGAGTGCGCTAATTTCCGACACTCTGCGAGCTGAAGCAATGGCCAGTAGGAAAACAGTCTTCCAGGTCAACCAGGCTAGTGGAATGGTGGCTAGTGGCTCGAATGGAGGAACTTGCAGTGCTGATAGGACCAGGTTGAGATCCCATGGCGGCAGGGGTTCTCGGTAGGGGGGGCAAATGTGTGATACCCCTTGGATGAATGTGGCAACGTCGGGAAGGATGGCGAGCCGTTGTTGGAAAAGGATGGAGAGAGCGGAGATTTGAGATTTTAAGGAGCTCAGTGAGAGGCCCTTGTCCAGGCCTGACTGCAGAAAGGATAGTAGTCGGGGGACTGATAGGTCCTGGAAGGAGTTTCCTGTCAGACTGAACCAGTCACTGTACGTTTTCCATACGCAATGGTAGGTCTTAGATGAGACGGGCTTTCTTGCCGCCATAAGGGTGCATATGACATCTTGGGAAAACCCTTTTCGGGCAAGGACTAACGACTCAATCGCCACGCCGTCAAATTCAGGAAGGCTAGATCGGGGTGGAGGATTGGCCCTTGAGTGAGAAGGTCGGGAGTGAGAGGTAGAGGCAACGGATCTGCTCTGCTGAGGGCCACCAGCTCGGTGAACCAGGCTCTTCTGGGCCAATGTGGAGCTATGAGTATGACTGTGCATCTTTCGGATCTGATTTTTCGGAGAAGAAGACGTAAGCCAGGTCGAAGTCCCACGTGGCCGTCAGAGCATCCGCTGCTAATGCTAGAGGGTCTCGACATCTGGACATGAATCGTGTCACCTTCCGGTTCTGACGAGAGGCCATGAGGTCTACTTCCGGAAGACCCCATAGGTCCACGATGTCTTGGAAGATCTTGGGCTTCAGGGCCCATTCCCCTGGATCGATCCTTTAACGGCCGAGATAGTCTGCCTGCCAGTTCTCGAGTCCCGGAATGTAGATTGCGGTTAGCCGGACGTCTCTTGCTTCTGCCCATGTTAGGATGCGACTGACCTCTTTGAGGGCTTGCCGACTTCTTGGGTCCCCCCTGGTGGTTTAGGTATGCAACCGTGGTTGTGTTGTCCGATTGTATCTTGATGTCGCGCCCTGTGAGTCGGTTCTGCCAATGGCATAGAGCTAGGTGTACCGCTCTGATTTCCAAAATATTGATTGGAAGTCGGGATTCTGCTGCTGTCCAGGTTCCCTGGGCTGAGAGTTGTCCCAGTACTGCGCCCCAACCCTGGAGGCTGGCGTCCGTGGTTAGGATAATCCACTGTGGTTCCTGTAGGGAGCGTCCCTTCTCCAGGTGAGTCGGGTTGAGCCACCAAGACAGGGCCCACTCTTGTACTGGGTAACAGTTTGATTGGCTGGGAGAGGGAGTTGCGGTTCCATTGATCCAGAATGTTCCACTGTAGAGTCCTTAGGTGGAACTGGGAGAAGGGAACTGCTTCTATAGAGACCCCAGCACTTGCATGGCAAACCTGATGGAGGGCTGAGGGGTGTGGATGAGCTGGCGGACTAGGCTCTGGATTCTGCCAATCTTTTCCGGCGGGAGGTAGACCCTCTGCTGCGCCGTGTCGAAGAGCATCCCTAGGAAGGGCATGCGTTGGGCTGGCGTTAGCCGGGATTTTGGTATGTTGATCTTCCATCCCAGGGTGGTCAGGGTGTCCATGACTAGTGAGAGCTGGGATGTGGCTGCTGGACGAGAGGGAGCTTTGAGCAGTAAATCGTCCAGGTAGGGAGTGATGGAGACTCCCCTGGATCTCAGAGAGGCTGCCGACATGATCTTGGTGAATATTCGGGGGGCCGAAGGGAAGTGCGGTGAACTGGAAGTGTTTGTTTTTGACCGCAAAGCGCAAAAACTTCCAATGGGGAGGGAAAATGGGCACATGCAGGTATGCGTCTTTGATGTCCAGGGCCACCAGGAATTCGTAGGGGTTCATGACTGCAATCACTGACCGTAGGGATTCCATCTTGAACCGCGAGGCACGAATGAAGACGTTTAGATGCTTCAGGTCCAGGACGGGTCGGAAGGATCCGTCCTTTTTTGGGACAATGAAAAGGTTGGAATAGAAGCCGCGAAACTTGTCGCTGGGTGGAACCGGAACAATGACTCTTTCCTCCAACAGGTCCTGGATGATAGAAAGAAGAAATGATTCGGTGGTCCGGACATGAATTCGAGACGATAACCTGAGGTGATTATGTCGTGTGCCCACGTGTCTGTGGTGAGGCGAAGCCACTCGTCTCGGAAAAGGCGAAGCCTGCCTCCGACCGGTGTGTGATCTTCTAGTGGAAGGTAGTCATGCTGTGGAGGACTTATCGGAGGGTTTGGCTTGAGGCTTTTTGTTTTGCTATGAGTACTTGGGACGGCCTTGGAATCTGGGCTTGCTCGAATTCTGGGATTGGTAATCCCTAGAGGGTGGTGCCTTGGATGGCCTTGTGCGAAAGAAGCGTCCTCGACGAAAGGAGGTACGGGTCCTTGGTTGCAGAAGTAGAGTGCTCTTTCCCCCGGTAGCCTGACTGATAATTTTGTCCAGATCTGGGCCAAACAGGAGTTTACCCTTGAATGGAATGGTGGTAAGCGATTTCTTGGACGAGAGGTCGGCCGACCACAGTTTGAGCCACAGGGAACGGCGTGCCGCCACCGATAGTGCCGATGTTCGACTGATGGCTTGGACCGCATCAAGGGATGCTTCGCAGAGGTATTCGTGGCGTCCTTGATTTGGGATGCCAGGGTTGCCAGTTCTTGTCTAGGGGCACCAGAGTTTATGCCATCAATTAAAGAGGTAGACCAGGATTGGATGGCCCTTGCTACCCCCGCCGATGCGAAGACGGGTCTCAGACTTTCCCCGGACGCTGTGTATGCGGCTCTGAGGAACCCTTCCGTCTTTTTGTCCATGGAGTCCTTGAAAGAGGAGGAGTCGGGGACCGGAAGGGCAGTGTTCTTGGAGAGGCGTGAGACAGGTGCATCCACAGATGGTGGAGTGGACCACTTGTGAAGAGATTCCTGAGGAAACGGATATGAGCCCTGAAACCGCCTAGTGGCTTGGAAGCGCTTCTCTGGGTGATCCCACTCTGACTGGATGATACTATCCAACTGTTCGTGAGTGGGAAACGTGGATAAGAGCTTCTTCTGGCGCTTGAATAGGGATTGCGCCGAAGTCTGAGCCTCTGGCGCCTTGAGGTCAAGGCAGGATATGACTGCCGCAATAAGGGAGTCTACTGCTTCCAATGGGGTTTTAGACGTTTCCTCAGCTTCGGCAAGGTCATCTTCATCTGAAATTTCCCCTTCGCTTAGGGATTCCCAAGTGGCCGAGGGCTGAGGTGAATCAGAATCAATGTATTCTTCAGTGTGAGTCGGCACGTGACGTTTAAGGGATTTGGTTCGGGGGTCTGCGTCCTCCCGATCCAACTTGTCCAACAGTTTGTCCAGGCATGCTGCCAATTTGGGAATGCCTGTAGAAAGAGAGACAGCCCATGATGGAGGTTCCTGGTTGGAAACCGTTGGCTGTGGCTGTATTGCGTGTGTTTCCGCGGGAGAAGGCCCGTCCCTTGGTTCCTCGGTTTGGACTGGAGGCGTAGGTTCCTGGGCCTGGGAAGTAGTCTCAGCTGGAATTTTGGAAAACAAACGGTGGCAGGCTGGCAGAGTTAGGTAGGGCAGTAGAGATCCTGTCTCCTTGTGGGGCACTAGAAAAAAAACTGGCTAAGGCAGGAAGTACAAGGGGGTATATCAGCAGGGAGGAGGGGTTAGACCTCTTCTTCCTATTCTAGTGTCCTGCCTCCTGCTGGTACCTACTATACCCCATGGTCCCTGTGTCCCACAGACGACTGCTAGAGAAAAAGTCGCGCAAGCGCAAAAAAATCGGCAGGAATACGTTTGTGTCTTCATAAATCTCCCCCTAGGTGTCCATCTTTCTTCAAAGGACACTAAAAGGAAACTGAGGATTAAAATTAGGGCAGGAGGTGGAGTTAAATTTAGGTGTTCATTCTTCAGTTAACCTCATGGTTACTGTGTATTTCCAGAAAGATTACTTCCCACTAACATATAGTGTATATCTGCATAGATGAAACAACATTATTCCTTTGTTTTGCTTCAGACAACAAAACTTAGATAGGACATTCTACAAGATAAGATGTCAGGGCTCAAAAGGCTGTCTGTGCGATTTGAGTGTTGTAGTTCAACAAGTTACCCATGCTGTCACTAGAAAATTAGAGTGTATCCCATGGGTATCAGATAGAACTAGTGGGGTCAGATAGTAGGGGGGGAGGGGAACAGCAAAAGGATGATAGGGCAGTAAGCTGGGTGACAGTTAGAAAATCTAGTGTGGGGAAAAGGAAAAGGGAGGCTGCTCCAGGGTTTGCGCATCCCAACAGATTTGCCAGATTGTGTGAAGAAGATGGGAGTGTGAACTCTGGATTGGCGGTTCTAGGTGAGGCTGATCTCTCTAACAGCCGGGAGACCAGTTTCACTAGTAGTGGTGGGGAGGAGAGCAGAGCTAGGCCTAAACAGATGGTGGTTATAGGGGATTCGATCATTAGGAAAGTGGACAGGGTAATCTGTCAAGCGGATCGCTTCAACCGGACAGTTTGCTGTCTTCCTGGTGCCAGGGTTCGGCATGTGGTTGATCGGGTTGACACATTATTGGGAGGGGCTGGGCATGACCCGGCTGTCTTGGTACATATCGGTACTAACGACAAAATGAACGGTAGGTGGGGGACTTTAAAGAGTGAGTTCAGGGATCTAGGCTCTAAGATTAGGCAAAGGTCCTCCAATGTCATTTTTTCGGAAATTTTGCCGGTGCCACGTGCAAGTTTAGGGAGACAGCGGGAGCTTAGGGAGCTAAATGCGTGGCTAAAGTCTTGGTGTAGGAAGGAAGGGTTTGGGTTCCTAGAGCACTGGGCTGACTTTTCCTTGGGGTACAATCTATACAGCCCTGACGGATTGCAACTCAATGGAAGGGGGTCTGCTGTGCTAGGGGAGAGAATGGTTAAGAGGTTGGAGGAGTGTTTAAACTAGACAAGGGGGGGGTGGGTGAGCTAGAATTCCATGGGAAAATTAGTGTAGACGGGGTAGGGGGACTAGCAAAGGGTTGTGGGGGAGGAGTGAGGGGGGCATATAGTTTATCAGATAAGGAGCTTCCGTTACAAGGAAAGCAGTCTCAAAATTGCCTTAGCTCTAATTCTCCCTTAGCTAATGTAAACATCAGAGGGAGAAGTAAAAATCTCCGCTGCATGCTGGCTAATGCGCGTAGCTTGTCGGGTAAATTAGGGGAGCTGCAAGCTATTGCATGTATTGAAAATTATGATTTAATAGGTATCACTGAGACCTGGTGGGATGATAAATGCGACTGGGCTGCGAATTTAAATGGTTATACACTTTTTAGGAGGGACAGAGAGATTAAAAAGGGTGGAGGGGTTTGTCTTTACGTAAAGTCAGACTTAAAGCCATGTAATAAAGACATTACCAATGAAAACGTCGAATCTCTTTGGGTAGAAATTTCTGTAGGGCTGAAGGTCACAAAGAAAATGATCATTGGTGTATGCTATAAACCACCCCGTATAGATGAGGGGGATGAGGCCCAGCTATTGTTGCAAATGGAGGAGGCTTCAAAACTAGGTCAAGTTGTTGTTATGGGGGACTTTAATTATCCGGACATTGACTGGAGTAATGGGGTGGCTAAGTCAGAAAAAGCTAGTAGGTTTGTAAATATGCTAAATGACAACTTTTTATTTCAGGCAGTTCAAGAACCCACTAGGAATGACGCTATTTTGGACCTGGTGATTTCTAATAATAATGAACTCATCTCTAACATTTGTGTGGGTGAGCATTTGGGGAACAGTGATCACAACATGGTCTCCTTTGAGATAATGCTGCAGAGACAGCGCTATAAGGGAGTAACTAATACGCTCAATTTTAGACGTGCAGACTTTGCCAGTATAAGGGCATCTCTGCAATGTGTCAACTGGGAAAGGCTTTTCATGGGGTTAGACACAGAAGGAAAATGGAACATCTTTAAAACATTGCTTTGTAGGTATACACAACAGTATATCCCCCTTGTAAGCAAGGAGAGGCATCGCAAAGCAAAACCTTTATGGCTGAATAAAAGTGTTATTGTCGAGGTTGGTAAGAAAAAAACGTGCTTTTAGGGCATTCAAGTTAGCTGGGACAGCAGAAACTTTCATCAGGTACAAGGAAGCAAATAAAGCATGCAAAAAAGCTATCAAGCAAGCTAAAATAGAAATGGAAAGGGATATTGCTGCTAGGAGTAAAAAGAATCCTAAATTATTTTTTAATTATGTGAATAGTAAAAAAATGAAGCAAGAAGGGGTGGGAACTTTATTATCACGGGGGGGTAAGTTGGTTGATGAGAATGGGGAAAAAGCTGAAATTTTGAACTCTTATTTTTCATCTGTCTATACATCTGAGGAGCCAGATAATGAAGGCTTCCCTTTAAATATGCCCAGTTCTAGTAATTTAGCTACTGACGCGTGGGTCACTCGGGAGGAAATTCAAAAGAGACTTGAACATGTAAAGGTAAACAAAGGTCCAGGGCCGGATGGGATTCATCCCAGGGTATTAAATGAGCTGAGCGCTGTGATTGCCAAACCTCTTCACTTAATTTTTCAGGATTCATTGAGGTCGGGCATGGTGCCAAGAGACTGGCGGATTGCTAATGTGGTGCCGTTATTTAAAAAGGGATCCCGTTCTCAGCCTGAAAACTATAGGCCTGTTAGTCTGACATCAGTAGTAGGAAAACTTTTGGAAGGGGTAATAAGGGATAGGGTACTTGAATACATTGCAGTTCACAATACTATTAGTTTGTGCCAGCATGGTTTTATGCGTAACAGATCTTGCCAGACTAATTTAGTCGCCTTTTATGAGGAGGTGAGCAGGAACCTCGATGCTGGAATGGCAGTTGATGTCATCTACTTGGACTTTGCTAAAGCGTTTGATACAGTACCTCACAGAAGGTTAATGATCAAATTAAGGAATATTGGCCTAGAACATAATATTTGTAATTGGATAGAGAACTGGCTGAAGGATAGATTACAAAGAGTGGTTGTAAATGGAACATTTTCTAATTGGACCAGTGTGGTTAGTGGAGTACCGCAGGGGTCAGTCCTTGGGCCTTTGCTTTTTAACTTGTTTATTAATGACCTGGAGGTGGGCATAGACAGTACTGTTTCTATTTTTGCTGATGACACTAAATTGTGCAAAACTATAAGTTCCATGCAGGATGCTGCTGCTTTGCAGAGCGATTTGACAAAATTAGAGAACTGGGCAGCAAACTGGAAAATGAGGTTCAATGTTGATAAGTGCAAAGTTATGCACTTTGGTAGAAATAATATAAATGCAAACTATCTACTGAATGGTAGTGTGTTGGGGGTTTCCTTAATGGAGAAGGATCTAGGGGTTTTTGTTGATAACAAGTTGTCTAATGCCAGGCAGTGTCATTCTGTGGCTACTAAAGCAAATAAAGTGCTGTCTTGTATAAAAAAGGGCATTGACTCAAGGGATGAGAACATAATTTTGCCCCTTTATAGGACCCTGGTAAGGCCTCACCTTGAGTATGCAGTGCAGTTTTGGGCTCCAGTCCTTAAGAAGGATATTAATGAGCTGGAGAGAGTGCAGAGACGTGCAACTAAACTGGTTAAGGGGATGGAAGATTTTAACTATGAGGTGAGACTGTCAAGGTTGGGGTTGTTTTCTCTGGAAAAGAGGCGCTTGCGAGGGGACATGATTACTCTGTACAAGTACATTAGAGGGGATTATAGGCAGTTGGGGGATGTTCTTTTTTCCCATAAAAACAATCAGCGCACCAGAGGTCACCCCTTTAGATTAGAGGAAAGGAGCTTCCATTTGAAGCAGCGTAGGTGGTTTTTCACGGTGAGGGCAGTGATGTTATGGAATGCCCTTCCTAGTGATGTGGTAATGGCAGATTCTGTTAATGCCTTTAAGAGGGGCCTGGATGAGTTCTTGATCAATCAGAATATCCAAGGCTATTGTGATACTAATATCTACAGTTAGTACTAGTGGTTGTATATATAGTGTATGTATGTGAGTGTATAGATTGGTAGGTGTGGGTTAAGTGTGCTGGGTTTACTTGGATGGGTTGAACTTGATGGACACTGGTCTTTTTTCAACCCTATGTAACTATGTAACTATCAACCAGATATATCTTATCTTTGTTTTTTTCCTAGGTCATTTTGATTCTCAGTAAATTTGTAAAGGTTGGAAAAAAAAAAAAACACTGCAAAAACCAAATAACAATATCCTTTAATGAGACACCATATGACTGGACTAACCTGGCCAGGATGTTACAACTGAGGGAGTAGAAGGCACTATGGGTGAAGCCTGGTGCTCAGCAGATGTTCGAAGAACAGGCGTACTGGGCAAATCATCTGCATCTGAGGAAGTTAACTGCTTAACTGTTTCCTGTGAAATAAAAAGATAAATCAGCATTCCGCTACAAAACAGATCTACACAAAAAATTTTTTTTTTTCGTTTTTTTTTTTTTTAAAAAAATGTAATAAGTAACTTTCCAGTATATATTAATTAAATGGTTTTAAAGGAGAAGGAAAGGCTAAAAGAGAGTTAATCCCAAGCTGCAGGCATACCTTCAATTGTCTCAATAGTGCCCTTAAGTCTCCCCATACTTCACCCGTTCAGAAGATCAGAAGCCAAACAGAAAAAAAAAAACGCTGAGCTGGGTAGAGAAGATTCCCATAATGCATCGCTCCTTCAAGACTTGGCGACTTGTTACTGCAGGCGGCGCATGCGCACAGGGCAGGAGCGTCCACTTGCCATGGCGACATAGCGTCCTGACAAGCAGGTGGGGGAAGCGGGGGGGCAGGTGCTGCGAGCAGCGGAGGGTTTGTGGCAGGAGCGGGGGGGTTTGTGGAGCTTGAGGGGGTTTGTGGCAGGAGCGGGGAGCTGCAGCATCTTTGTGACAGGAGCGGGGAGCGGAGGGGGGGCTGGCTTGTGCTTTTCAGCCCATACAGACACGCTGGACAAGATGGCGGCGCCGTTCACTGAAACAAGTATGTAAGTTCTAGTATGTATATCTCTGTAAATCTTTCATTAGGCAAGCCAGGAATATAGCGTTTTTACACAGCAATAGTAGTACTATTTAATAGTGTGCTTAATAGATTTTGACTTTCCTTCTCCTTTAAATGTATTTGTAAAACAGAATTACAATTGAAAGCAGTATCTTTTGTTTTGACTATTAAGGCAGTATAGCAAAAGTCAATCCTTCAGTTCTCTATCAGAAGGATCCTACTACACTTTTCAAGAGCCAGAACCAGTAGTTTTTCATTATGCAAAAATATAATTTGGGAGTCATTCTCCCTAAAAAAAAAAAAAAAAAAAATAGAAAAAAAAATTAAATACAAATCTCCATTCGGAATTTTACTTACATCACAACATTTTTGATCTCTGCCTTTTGTTGCTTGAGCTGTAGAAGCTGAAATTAAATGAATGAATATAATTACATATATCATCAATTTTTCCTAACCAAAAAATATTTTTATACTTAAAGACAGCATACCAACATGTTACACAGTAACACTGAGCTAGATCTATGCAACTGATGTGCTATAATGCATGTTATTTTTATTAAAGTAGCCCTAAAACATGGTTAGAAATAAAACCTTTATCTCTCTGATCTTCTCCTTCTGACTTTCTCCTGGTGTTCTCAGTGATCACATTTGGTATCCTTTTCACAGGGAAGACCTCAGTTTTTTGAACCGCTCGCTCACCTATAGGCAAAGACTAAGAAAAAATGCAAAAGAACCGATTAATAAATCTGCATTTGTGAAGCTGTCAATAAAACTGGATAACAAATTGCTGGGGGCTTTAAAGAACAAGTAAAGGCTTAATCACTTGGGGTGTCAATGTTAGGAAAATCCTAGTGATTATCATAAAAATACTGAGAGTTATGTATCAAAAAGGTGCAAAGTTTGCTATAGCTCTAGTTACCTATAGCAACCAATGAATACCATTTACTGGTATACCTTTTGAAGCAATTATCGGATCAGTTGGCTGTGTGTAACTAGACCTTGGAAAATATGCCTTTTATTACATTAATTACAAACATAGCAACACAACACATCTAACATTTATTTGTGTACACCATTCTTAAACCATAAAACATCATATCATACTAAGCACAAATGGTCTCTCAGTGTTTAATTTTTCCAAAGATCCTTCTTAATGGGTTTTATATCACTTCACCTCCTCTAACGAAGCACCCCATGTCATAACATAGGACATTAAATAAAGTATTACTCACTGAAAGGGCAGGGAACGCATCCTTGTCCATGCTCTGCATCTCATACAAAGACTTGGATTCCTCAATGGCCTCTTTCTCCTTGCGTTCTTCCACTGTCAAACCAAAGGTGACATTCTCACTTCGCTCCCGCTCCACTTTCCTGATTAAACAAAACGCAGGTCTATAAAATCAGTTGATAGCACAGGTGGGCGAGCACTGAAACCAGCTGAACAAGAGAAACATCTCAACACAGCCCATACAGAAGAACTAGATCAAGTCTAAGACTAAACTCACTGTATTAAATAGGGTTATGCAAGCTATTACTAAACAGCTTGGAGACCTATTTCTCAGTCATGACCATTAGCATAAAATGCCTTTTCTAGAATATGGTATCCTATTCGACTCTTGACTGTACCAGGGCAACCTGACATGATTGTTAACTGAATTATCTGTTTAAATTAAAAAATTGGTGATGTGAATTCATTTCAACACAGATTCCCATTGTGTATACCCTATAAAATAAGCATAGAAAATATTAACTACAATAATCTGTGCCACAGACCTCACCATTTACAGTGGAGCTTTAAATAAGTTTCTAATTAGGATGTGTGTGACAATATTTGGAAGTACATGGACCTGAAGCAATTTATAAGGGAGGGATAAAGTCTTTCTAAGCAAATATGTTTTTGTAGCATACGGATGAGACAATGTTTACATATTCTTGTTTCAGAAGCTGGGTTCAAATGATGACTGTTCTAGTCTACTAGGCTTCTTATACAATTCTCTGTTCTCATCACACTGACTCTGAAGCCTGACAATTTCTTATAATGCAAGAAACAACCTAGCACTTAGCATTTCTCTCTCTCTAAGGTGTGTTTACCTTCCAGGCACTTTTGGGGGAGTTTTGCTTCTTCCCTTATTCTCAGATTGGGGTGCTTGATCGGACAACTGAGAAGAAAGCCCATACTGCTTGTTTCCAGCTGCCTGCTGTTGTCGAAGAGGTTGGGCAGCCTGCTGTTTCACTGGTTTGCCAAAGCCCTTTTGTCCTCTGTAATCCTTCTCTAAAAACATTAATAAGGTATAGATCATTTTATAATGAACTTGTTGAAGCAGATGCTGACCTTATTGATGAGAAGAACAGAGGCAAGTTTCTTACCAGTTTGTGCATTTGTCCCACTTGGAAGAGCCTTTTTCTGCTTTTTCCCTGCTACTGTGTTCCAGCCTTCTGTACTAATGATTGTCTGAGGAATGGGCTTAAGGTGTTTCAGTTGAACAGCGTGTCTTTAAAAAGATAAAATGTTTCACTCGATAATTAATAGTTCTTCAGTCAAAACATGCCAGTTACCAGAGTTATATTGCCATTTTAATACCTTGACAACACTGAGATATTTTTGTGTGCATGTATATACATATATGTATATACATATACATATATATATATATATATATATATATATATATATATATATATATATATATATATATATATATATATATATATATATATATATATATATATATACACACACATACATACATACATACATATACACACACACACACACACAAGTAGGAATAGTACACTCTAGTTTACATCCAATATTTCAGTCCTTATTAGGACCTTTATTTGTCATACATATATACATACGCACACATAGATCGATCTTATTTTTGCTTATGTCTGCACTATGCTTACTTGACAATATATTGTTTCTGAATTTAGCACCCTTTGCGAAAGAACATGCCCATGAGTTAATTATAGTATATTGTAAACTGAAAATCAACCTACTTTTCTCCAAGCTCTTCGACAAACACAATAACTGGTCCAGTTTCTGTACCAACTTCTTGTATGTGGGCATTATAAAACTTCCCACCTGGCTCCACACGAACCTGCAATCGTCACACAAGCAATTTAAATTATTATACAAATATATACAAAGTTAATAGCTACAATTAACTACATTTTTAAGGGCTTTTGTTGTCTGAAGTCAATGATATTTGGTCAAAATCCCCTAAACCTGCCCTCTATACCAATTGCCTAAACGTTCTAGTGCAAGCAATAGCTTGGAAACTTTCACATTCTATCTGTCTTACATTTTGGACCCCCAGCCCTCAGCAAATTCACGTAGGCACTGACATTCTCTGTTGGTGCATGAAACACAGCACATTTGATGGCATGCTTTTAGTCTGATAACAAAAGTGGACTAAACCAAATAATTTGTGGCAACTTCAGCACTGTAACACACTCTTAATGCCCCCAAAGAAGACCACAGCAAGTTACCAAAACAAAAAGGCATAACCAGCAAAGTACAAAACCATTATATAAGTCTTACCTGGCATTTGTCACCGACAGAATACTGCATGCCGGCAGCAATAGAGAAATCAAGTTTCTGCTGATCTGAAGGGGAAAAAAAGTTGACAAAACTGAAAATGCAAAAATGAACAAAACAACAGACATTTTAAATAGCAGTATTAACCATGTCAAATATTTTGTTGCATTGTCAGAAGCATTTGCATACACCTGAAACATTGTGTCAGAGAGTCAAATTCTGCATTTGACTTAAGGCTTGTGAGGCATTCCCAAAAGATATCAGTAAAACTTCATCCTATGTGTCTCTAGTAAGACAAACCAAGCAGCCCCTATGCTGTCATATTTTTATAGTGTATTGAAAGGGAAGTATAAAGAAACCCTTTAATAGTTAATTAGGACAATATCTGAAGGCACTAGATAATGCACACAGCACATGGCCAGACTGGCTTAAGCTAATGAATAAAAAGGGCTAGAATTTCTCTAAAAACCATTCCTTTCAGTTGCATGCAGTGTTCCCTTTAATTGCTTCTTGGCTATGTGCACAAAAAAATTATTTTGTGCCCACATTTTAAAACCGGGTACTCGCACAAAATTTGCAGTGTGCAGTGGCCTCAACATAAGTGTGCATGGACAGCTTAGAGGAAACATTTGTGCCAGGAGAACACTGCCTGCATGCATAATGCAAAATTTCACCAAAAAGAGTAACGGGGCATTCATCAACATTTGGATTTTGTGGTTTTAGAGTTTTTTTGAAACCACAACTAAACTCATTTCTACAAAATCAGGAATGTCTAGTAATCCAAATTAAAAAAACAAACAAAAAAGACATGAAAAAATGACGAAAACTGCAACTTTTTCTTATTCACCCACAAATTAGCACATTAAAAACCTCCAAAAGCATTTAAACCACAAAGCAAAGACAGATCTTCCAGTTGTAAAAAGAACACCTGTCGTTGACTTCTACATGATCTCGACAGTATTTAGGTGATGTATTTTTACTTTCACATTTTTGTTTTCCATGACAAAATCATATTTTTGTACAAAGAAATACAAATCACGGAAAAGAAAAACCAAGTAAATGCCCCCCCCCTATTTGTATGGGACTGTTTCCCATTCTTTGGGACAGAGCTCCTGGTTCCATTTAAGGTTTTAACCTTAAAGGAGAAGGAAAGGCTAATAAAATGTTAATCTCAGGCTGCAGGCATACCTTCAGTTTTCTCAATAGTGCCCCTAAGTCTCACTATATTTCTCCTTTTCAGATGATCAGAAGCCTCATAGGAAAAAAATTAAATAAAATTGCAATCAGGGCAGCATTTCTTTAGCTCAGCTCAGTTCATCGCTAGGTAATGTCTTGCTGTTTGTCCCAATCTGCTGCTTCATAGGCAAATAGGACAGAGTTAGGAGCCTGTCTGAGACAGCTGACAACTGGTGATCTCTTCGACAACTCAGTAGTAGAGCATGGACTGTAAAGGTCAATAGCATCCTGAGGACATACAGTGGATACAAAAAGTCTACACACCCCTGATAAAATGTCATGTTCCTGTGCTGTACAAAAATGAGACAAAGATAAATCATTTCAGAACTTTTTCCACCTTTAACCCTTTAAGTGCCAGCCGAATTCGTCATTTCGGTTCCCCCCGTGCCAGATGTTTTTTAAGCATTTTGTACTCATTCACTTTAACAATGTTTTTTGGTAGGAAAACCTCCACGAAACTAGGGAAATTATATATCGTTTTTTTCGTCACAAATTGGGCTTCGACATACATACCAAATTTTATAACTTTTCTGGAGATATGATGTGTATTTTGGGTGAAATATGTAAAAAAAAAAAAAAAAATAATGAAAAATTTCTGTATATTTTGAGTTTTTTTTCCATAGAAAAGTTAATTTTACACACTTTTTTTTGTTGTTTGTAAAAGCCCTGATACTCCCAAGTCCAACGATACCAAATATGTGGTGGTACCCCACAGTTCCTGTCCAGAAGTAACCCCCAAACTAAAGCAATACTTAGTACAATATCACACCAGAACAAAGCGGAAAAGCGCTTTTAACAGTTGATGCAGCATAACTTATATGTAAATCTAAAATATCCCCTCATGTTTGGTATCTTTTGAAACTACAGACCTTCAGGTTTCTAGGTGCAATGTAGTTTTCACTCAAAAGCCAAATACCTTTTGTCAGTGCATTGTGAAATTTGGAACTTTTTTTGACATTTTTTTTTTTTTTCTAAAACGTAAACTTGGACGCATGATCAAATGTGGATTTGACAAAAAAATCTCATAAAAATTTTCTAACAAAGGCAAATTTGAAAGACAAACTTCTACTGAATAAAATGATGCCCCATATGTATGGGTGCACATAAAGACATGGGCACCAAACACTCCAAAGCAGGGGCAATGCACAAGGGCAATTACAGCTAAAAATGTGGGTGCTGTGCTCTATGTGCACTACCTGCAGTTTTTCAGTGTTAACCCCCCCCTACTTGTGAAATAACCCCCACAAACTATATATTTCTGAAAAGTGCACACCATCAGCTATTCAGAGACACCACTCTTCTCTTTCTACATAGAAAATTGTGGCCGCAGTCCCTTGCAGAAGTCAGCGCTTTGGTCAGAAATCGAGGAAAAACCAGATACAAACCTAGATTTCTCCCCAAAATCTCCATGGCAACTACCAAAAACTTACTAAACATCAATCTGCAAGTTCCCCTGAATAAAACGATACCCCATATGTATGGGTGCACATAAAGATGTGGCCACCAAATGCCCCAAAACAGGGGCAATGCATAAGGGCAATTTCAGTTGAAATTTTGGGGGCTGCGCTCTATGTGCACTTCCTGCAGTTCTTCAGTGTTAACCCCCCCTACCTGTAAAATAACCCCCACAAACTATATATTTCTGAAAAGTGCACACCTTCAGCTATTCAGAGACACCACTCTTCTCTTTCTACATGGAAAATTGTGGCCGCAGTCACTTGCAGAAGTAAGCGCATTGGTCAGAAATCAAGGAAAAACCAGATACAAACCTAGATTTCTCCCCCAAAATCTCCATGGCAACTACCAAAAACTTACTAAACTTCAATCTGCAAGTTCCCCTGAATAAAACGATACCCCATATGTATGGGTACACATAAAGACGTGGCCACCAAATGCCCAAAAACAGGGGCAATGCATAATAATGGGGCTGCAATTTATGTGCACATCTCAAAGCTTTTCAGACAAAATTGCCCCTTACCTGTGAAAAAAACCATATAAACTGTATATTGATTAAAAATAGACAACTTCAGCTATTTAGAGACACCACTCTTCTCTTTCTACATGGAAAATTGTAGCCGCAGTCCCTTGCAGAAGTCAGCGCTTTGGTCAGAAATCAAGGAAAAACCAGATACAAACCTAGATTTTGGTCAGAAATCAAGGAAAAAACAGATAAAAAACCTAGATTTCACCCCAAAATCTCCATGGCAACTACCAAAAATTTACTAAACCTCAATTTGCAAGTTCCCCTGAATAAAACGATACCCCATATGTATGGGTGCACATAAAGACGTGGCCACCAAATGCCCCAAAACAGGGGCAATGCATAAGGGGGGGCTTTGCTCTACCTGCAGTTATTTAGTCTAAACACCCCCATACCTGTGAAATAACCCCCGGAAACTACATATTTCCAAAAAGTGCACACCTTCAGCTATTCAGAGACACCACTCTTTTCTTTCTACATGGAAAATTGTGGCCGCAGTCCCTTGCAGAAGTCAGCGCTTTGGTCAGAAATCAAGGAAAAACCAGATACAAACCTAGATTTCTCCCCAAAATCTCCATGGCAACTACCAAAAACTTACTAAACATCAATCTGCAAGTTCCCCTGAATAAAACGATACCTATGTCTTGTTGCACATAAGTACATGGCCGCCAAACCTGAAAATGCAAAATATTGGGGCTGCACTCTATGCACCCTTTTTTTTTTTGCCTGCACCCGAATGAATGGAATACGCTCGGGTGCAGGCACATGTAGCCGATATACGCATGAAAACGCGTGAGAATGCAAAGTCTCGCGTTTTCATGCGTATATCGGCTACATTTGCCTGCACCCGAGCGTATTCCATTCATTCGGGTGCAGGCACAAGTAGCAGACGTAGGGCTGAATTTTCGGCAAGCGTTTTTCCACTTGCTGAAAAAATCAGCCCTACGCCATGTGTGGCATCAGCCTAACCCTTGGCAATAGAAACTACCAGAACAATCTTAGCACCTGTGGACCTTTCTAGAACAACTGAAATCAAATGAAGTTAAAATGGAATAAAACCACTAAAAGCAATCAAAGAACAATAATTGCAATGAAATCGGTGGTAAGAGCCCTGGATCCACCAATGTCACTGCAAAAGCAACCTTTTTGGGGGCACTAAACACACAATAAAGAACAATGCAAAGATAAAACACCATAAAATCAGTAAAATCCAATAAAACCACCTAAACCAACAGAAGAACAATAATTGCAATGAAATCGGTGGTCAGAGCCCTGGATCCACCAACGTCACTGCAAATTCAGCACCCAATAGCAATACAAAAGTTACAATACAATAAAATAATAAAAAAACAGAAATCAATTAGGAAAATGCCAAAAAAAACACTAAAATGCAACCAAATAAATCAGATAATTATAGAGCAAGATCAGAAATAAAGTTTTAGTAAAAAAAAAAAGACTGCCAAAGAAAGCAAAGAAAGAAAGAAATAAAAAAAAGTGTAAGTGTGTGTGTAAGTGTCTGTGTGTGCTTGGGAAAGTTGTAAATAAGTGTGTATGTGTGCAAAAGTGTAATAATGACAAAGATAGAAGAAAAAATGGAAAAAAAAAATTTTTTTTAGACAGTTGAGATAGAAATAAGCAAAATAAACAGTGGTAGAGAGTTGTAGTTCAGCTTACCCAAGGCAGGCAGGCGATCAGGGGCGATCAATCCAGCAGGAAGGCAGCAGGGGAGCTCCACCATGTCCAACGTGCGCAGCAGGAGTGAGGAGCCGACAGTAGGCGGCGACTTTTAAAGGGACAGCAGTGGACACGTCATCAATGCGTGTCCACTGCTGTCATTGGCTGGAGCGACGATCGGTGCGGCTGGGGGACCCGGATCGGTGAGTATGTGCTGCTCTGCTCGTTGCCTAGGGGGATCTGAGGGGTTTACAAGCGCTGCGCTGCTTTAAAAGCGAGCGCAGCGCTTGTAAACCCGATAGTGCCATTGGACGTAGATTCTACGTTCTATGGCACTTTGGTCCCTTGGTACCTAGGACGTAGAATCTACGTCCTATGGCACTAAAAAGGTTAATGTTAACTATAAACTGTACCACTCAATTGAAAAACAAACTGAAATCTTTTAGGTGGAGGGGAAAAAAACCAAAACAAAAAAAAAAATAATGTATTTGCATAAGTGTGCACACCCTTAAACTAATACTTTGTTGAAGCACATTTTGATTTTATTACAGCACTCAGCCTTTTTGGGTATGAGTCTATCAGCATGGCACATTTTGACTTTACTAGAGTTGCCCACTCTTCTTTGCAGAAACACTCCAAATCTGTCAGATTGTGAGGGCATCTCCTGTGCACAGCCCTCTTCAGATCACCCCACAGGTTTTCAATCGGATTCAGGTCTGGGCTCTGGCTGGGCCATTCCAAAACTTTAATCTTCTTCCGGTGAATCCATTCCTTTGTTGATTTGGATGTATGCTTTGGGTCATTGTCATGCTGAAAGATGAAGTTCCTCCTCATGTTCAGCTTTCTAGCAGAAGCCTGAAGGTTTTGTGCAAATATTGACTGGTATTTGGAAATGTTCATAATTCCCTCTTTCTAAGGCCCCAGTTCCAGCTGAAGAAAAACAGCCCCAAAGCATGATGCTACCACCACCATGCTTCACTGTGGGTGTGGTGTTCTTTTGGTGATGTGGAATATTGTTTTTGCGCCAAACATATTTTTTGGAATTATGGCCAAGAAGTTCAACCTTGCTTTCATCAGACCATAACACCTTTTCCCACATGCTTTTGGGAGACTTCAGATGTGTTTTTGCAAAATGTAGCCTGGCTTGGATGTTATTCTTTGTAAGAAAAGGCTTTCGCCACTCTACCCCATAGCCCAGACATATGAAGAATACGGGAGATTGTTGTCACATGTACCACACAGCCAGTACTTGCCAGATATTCCTGCAGCTCCTTTAATGTTGCTGTAGGCCTCTTGGTAGCCTCCCTGACCAGTTTTCTTCTCGTCTTTTCATCAATTTTGGAGGGATGTCCAGTTCTTGGTAATGTCACTGTTGTGCCATATTTTCTCCACTTGATGACGACTGTTCCATGGTATATCTAATGCCTTGGAAATTTTTTTGTACCCTTCTTCTGACTGATATCTTTTAACAATGAGATCCCTCTGATGCTTTGGAAGCTCTCTGGGGAACATGGCTTTTGCTGTGGGATGCGACTAAAAAAATGTCAGGAAAGACCAACTAGAGCAGCTGAACTTTATTTGGGGTTACTCAGAGGCACTTTAAATGAGGGCATGTGTATGCTGACTCCTATTTAACAAGATTTTGAATGTGATTGCTTAATTCTGAACACAGCTACATCCCCAGTTAGAAGAGGGTGTGCACACTTATGCAACCACATTATTTTAGTTTTTTTGTTTTTCTTCCCTCCACCTAAAAGTTTTCAGTTTGTTTTTCAATTGAATGGTACAGTTTATAGGTCACATTAAAGGTGGAAAAAGTTCTGAAATGATTTATCTTTGTCTCATTTTTGTACATTTTATCAGGGGTATGTAGACTTTTTATATCCACTGTAGTTCCAATTCAACCTCGATAGCAATCTGCCTTTTTTTCACTGGGTGAAAAAATAATGCCAACCCAGCCCATAAAAAGATGCTTGATTGTAATCTTAGTAGTAGAGAGCAAAGATGAAAAATATATGAAGGCTGGCTTTTTTTCCCGAAAAGGTAGCAACCCTAGACCTTACATGTGTGTTTGTATCTGCATTTGGCAGCTGGTGGATTCTTTTATGTTGGAGCTATGAGCTGATTTGTGTATCTCCAAGGGTCTGTACCCAAGAACACTGTCAATGCAGATGTAATTGCCTATGTTGCCACATGATGGAACACATATAAAATCTACCACAGCAAACACAAATGCACATAGGGCACATTGAGGTAGGTGATTTGTTCTCTACTCACCCATCAGTGGGTCCTGTGGCACTGAATTATAGGGTTGCCACTAGTGATGAGCAAAACTGCCACATTTTGGTTGCCAAAAAATCTGCAAAACCATGGCAAAATTTGCGAAATGGAAAACTTTTGCCGTATGTTTTGATGTCAGTGGGTGTTTTTTTCGAACACCAAATGCACTAGAGTCAATGGGTGTTTTTCCATGTGTTTTTTCTCGTGCCAAATACATTAAAGTCAGTGGGTGTTTATCAAATTTTATTCCCTATGCATTAGCATAAATGGTGTTTTATACTCATGTTTTCTTTTAAGAGTGAAAAAAACCCGATTTAGCAAAATAAAACGTATAGTGAAATTATAGCACAGATTTATGAAAATTTTCACCCCTCGCAAAATTGCTAAATTTTGCCACAAACCTATATTAAAAGGTGACTAAAGAGGAGTTGGGAGTTAAGTAGGAGGAATGAGTATTAAAATGTAAATATCTTCAAAGTGGAAACGTTTCAAAGCAAAACAAACCAATATATCTTTGGTAAGTTTTACTTTCCCTTGAAATCTATGTGTATCTGGCAGCTTTCACAGCAAATAGCAGATGCAGCAGTTATGTGAAGACAGATGTTGGAAAACTTTTCTATGAAACCAAGTATCTAGCTTGCAGCCTGAAGCAGTACCTGTTTGTCACTACATTTTTTAGATTAATACAGTACATACAGCACCAAAACTGCCCTGCATATACAACAAATATATAACACAGCTTAGAGTTAACATTGGTTGCATGCAATGCCTCTTAATGTTCTTACCTCTTTGAGTCTTCAGCCAAACCTCATACTCTACATTTCTATACTGTGTTGTGTGAAGTGACCGAAGAACACTTGGCAACATAGTGGGTTCTTCTTTTTTTTTTTGTGGACACTGCAGTAGAAGACAGTTTGAAACACATAAAGACATTGGGCTAGAACAAAAATGCAGTGGGCAAAACACCTGATATCTCCAAATGCCCCTAATGATTTAATTTCCTATTTGTGTCTATCTCACTTGCTGTCTAGGATAAAGGACTCCCTATATGCTACAGGTCACACAGTACACAATATAAATTTTGTAAAACATTTATACAAATACATAAAGAAAATTCTAGACATAGCTTAAGCTACAAATAGCCTCTTCATATAAGGGTAATCTGAATTTTTGCTATTTAATTCAATTTTTTTTATTAAATTAAATTGTTTAAAACACAGAAAATGTAGTTAAAAAAAATAAACTCTTAAGTCGGGTTACTGGTTGAGTTTACTTAAATAATGTGTATATATTTTGCATACCTTATCATCTTTGTGAGGTTTAAATCCATTCATATCTGCAAAATTTGTTTTAATGTTCCTGCAGGAAATGAAAAGCATTAACATTACTTTTTGCACACATACTAAATTTGTTACACAAAAGCCACAAATAACTTGTAAAATGTATCTTTATAGATGGGGATAAATTTATCATCAATTATAACAGGAGCTTAGTGGGTCACTGAATCGTATGTAGTATTAAAAAAAAACAAAAAACTATTTAATAAACAAGGATATAATTGACCTTAAAATTCCATGACAAGCACTTGGTGGGTAACAATATGCCTTTATGTCCATTTAACAGTAATGGGTATATTATTACATCCATATATTGTTTCCAGAATGATTAGTCCCAGTAGGTCTTTGTACCCTCTGTTGGCCAAACACACCAACAACATGAAACACAAGAAAGATGACCCCCAGCTTCACAGATACAATACTTGTCCTTAGAGGACTTGATACTTACACCATTGCTAGAATACATTTGGCCAAAACCTTGTATGGTCATGACTTTCTAAACAGTTAATTAGAAGCTACTAATACAGGAGCCAAACTACTACAGTCAAACAGAAATCACCATGCATTAGGTAAAAGAAAGAAACAGAGCAAAACAAAAACAAACAACAATATTAAATTCTTCTGAATAAATTGATAAAGTTTTATAATGGAAACATACTTACTTGGAAACATCTTCCCCTTCAGATCCTGACCCATCACTGCAATATACCTCTCCTGTAGCATTGGGGCCACAAGTGTCCTCTTCTACCGTGTATTTTCCAACATTTACTCCCATTACTTTTTCATACAGCAGTTCATAAATAATAGCTGAATACAAAGCAAGAAAACCATGGCATTACCGAGTATAAACACTTGGGTTATAAAAAATCCATTGAGATGACAAGGAGTTAGGGGCCATCAGAAAAGGCACAACTGCCAATCACCTAGTGAACATGGGAATGTATTGGTAAATAGTAATTAAAAGTATGTCATTACAAATTTAGGCAATCCTGTTAAGTTTAATGTGATATAAGATTAGCTGCTTCTGCAAATGCAGGAGACTGTGTGTGTAAAATAAAAATAGAACTACATTAACCAGATGTACAAATTGCCTGATTTATCAGTCTTTGCAGAATTGCAGGGGTATTTGAAAAAGTTGAAAAATGGGCACGTAACTGGAAGTTGTAATTCAACCTATTCTATTAAACATATTATATATATATATATATATATATATTTGTTTAGAGAGGAATCTGCTTTATCACTTGGGCCAGAATATTACACATATTCTGGCAGAATATTCTAAAATATTTACAGAAAATTATTATTTGTAATATATTATTCAATATTATTTAAAAAAATAAATAAATAATACTCACATTGGCACATAGCGGCACTTTCAGCAAAACCAATAGGGTAAATTATGTCATAATGATTCCCATTAGAAAAACACAGCATTATCTACAAAAGGAAAGTTACAAAAGCATCAGAATTCATTCTTTATGATATATGCTAGGATAGAAGTTAACAGTTAATAGTAAAACTGTTAATTCTTTTACCCATTTCCACAAAAGGACACACCAAAACAGAAACATCTGTAAACTCTTTACCAAGACCAATCAAAAAAGATATCTTGATAAATGATGCACAAACCATTTATTTATAACAATATTATGTAAAATATTAATGATAGACCTGCACACTGGGAAAAGGCTATCTGCCTGATATGTTTTTATAGAATTATACTGGAGAGCAGTGTTTTATTGAACAAAAGATTTTTTAAATGTTTTTATAAACCATTATAGGCATTCGCTAGTTGTTTTCCTTTTTTTTTTCCTGTTTGAGAGGTGTCCAGAAAGGCTGAGCTGCCTGAGATAAAAACTCAAGGGTGGAATTTGAATATACAGACAGAGATGGAAATAATACTCTCTGTCCTTATTCAACAAAACCTAGAAAAGCACCTAATAAGAAGTAAGAACAACTTTTTAATTGGACCATTTAATTTGGAAAGCACTTATATCCAAGGCCAATGCACAAACAGTAGCCCTGCTACAAATTTAAACTCGGTAAACATACCCCACCTACCCAGTTAATAAGACTGGATCATAGATGTACTGGCAAAATTTTGTCATGGCAGCTTATATGATTAAGCAGAAGGAAACCAAAAATAACTGTGATTTAGGCACCCCACAGTGACTTTAATTGTCACTCTCTTATCCGTGCCAGCATTCTATTCTTTACATCATGTCCTGGGGTACTTTCGTATATACTGCACAACTTCTGCCTTGGCAGTTCCCATGAATTCCCTTTACAAATGCATACACACTGCAGAACTTCAGCAATTACATTACAGTTTGTGCCCAGGTTGAATTAGTAATGTACAGCCCATGACCAGCTTGAATCGGTACAAAAGATGTGGTGTCTGCATGCTCTGCAGAAAAGTACCCCAGGCCTGAGCACCTGACTGAGACTTGCAAAAACTGTTCCAGTTTGCCACTGTATTAGGTTTGCATTTTGGCATATTTGTTTTGCAAATTTAATATTGTTCAGTTTTTGTGACCAATCGAATTGCAACTCAGGCACTAACACTACTACAGCTGACTAATACTGCTTACTGGCATTGAGCCTAACATGACGCACCAGGATTGAGGATATATTTGTGATTACTTTATTATTTTTTCTGTATGGGAGGGGCAGAGGTATATGAAAACTGTATTGTGCTTCAGTATCCATCTCACTACAAACTGCGCTAACATGATTTTAGTTAGACAAACTGTACATCCTTCATTACTTACCTTTTCTGAAAAGCCATTCTCAGTGACACAAGCAGGGGGAACATTAGGCTCTTGATAAATAATAAAATCTTTCCTAAAAAAAAAAAAAAAAAAAAAATGAACTCAAGTAAAGTAAAATTCAAAACTGTTACTCAATTGCATACTTGCATAGGCGCAAGTCTAAAGGTGGCCATACATGGGCAATAAGTAATTTAAATTAAAATGGTGGGTATATGGGCCATCAGACTGCATCAACAAGCTGATGCGGTCCCCGATTCGATGGGAAAATCAAACCTGCCCAATCGAGTTCTGGATAATTTAGCTAGGCTAAATATCGGTCAGGTATACACAAGCAGATAAACTGCCGAATCAGTCTGAAGGACTTGAATCAGCAGCTGAAATATGGCTGTGTATGGCCACTTTTAGTCTGCCTAGGGACATCTAGATAAGACAGCAGTGCAGCACTGTACTAGAAAGATCCCCGGGTCTCTGCATTTTTTTTTCCAAAAAGGAGCCCAAAACAATTTAACTCAGTGGAGGGTTGAGAATCTATTGGCACCCCCCCCCCCAAGTGTATTTTGCAACCAAACACCAATATGTTACTATGTTAAAATGTCATGCTAATAAAAATATCAGAATGTGTTTATATACCCATGTATACACATAAACATCTTACTTGAACATAAGAGAAAGGGCACTTATTTCCACTTGGCCAACCCACTCCTGTACAAAAGGAATACAAATGGTTTTAAAATTTTGCAAACATACAAACGCCTAGCATATATGAATTTAAAAAAAAAAATATTATATATATATATATATATATATATTATATATATATATATATATATATATATAAATGTTAAATATGCATGTGCATAAGTACAAGAAAAACATATCTCACTCACAGGACAGGTGTAAAAATTCAAAGAAAATGTATTTTAGTATCCCAATGTTTTGGTCACATTTCTCAAGGGAGAACATATATATATTATTATCCATTATATCCATTCTCTTGCAAATAAAAAGTACAGAGCAGACAGTACTGCTTATCAAATATTTGCTTTAACTACTATGCAGACACTGAGAGGACTGTTAGCAAGGATGACTGTAAGGGGACATTGCCAACTGCTTGTCTGTGTAAATAAAAACTAGAACTTCAACAACCATGGCTGCAATAGGTATGGAGCTCCATTACTTAAAAATAAGGTGCAACTCTTAAAACTATAAAAATAAATACTGGTAGCCAAAAAACAATTCTAAACACATTTTATTTGTCCTGGAAAATCTACTGGTGTAAAAATATTCCTCTCAAACTATATTAAGTACCTTATTATTATTATCAGGTTAGGTATGGGATAAACAATTGCAACATACCTGTGGATTTTCTAAACTTTTTAGATAGTCTTCAAATGATCCCTCAATAAACTGTAAAAAAAGAAAACAAGTCAGAATTTCTTTTTTTACCAATCAGTAGTCAGCACTACTTGACCATTCAATAAAACCAGGGATAACCTACAGTCCGTTATAAATAATATAAAAAAAAAAACAAGTAGTTTAGTGCAAAAACAACTGGAGGATGGCAGGTAGGATATGAATAATGTTGTTTTCTGTCAGACAAGGCTATTATATGCACAGAATATTTATGTCTTCCCATGCCACAAAAATGTACAGGCAAGTTAAAGGATAAGGAAAGGCAAATTTTAACTCAAGCAAGAGAGCCAGTGCTCCAGGGCACCCAGGGCTGCCCCTCCTTTATGGTTACTTGGCCAAAACAATAATATTGGGAGTTAATAGTACAGGTCATGGAGAAATTGATGGAACTGTAGTAAATATCTATGCATTTATGGGCAGCCTACATTTTAGTAAAAATTCTGAAGAAAAAAATTGTAATCTGTAATTACCGCTTCATATTGTCCACGATTTTTACGTAAATAATTTATACAGGATTTTCTTATCTTAAGATGTTCTGATTGTGAGTGCATAACCTACAAGAAAAAGGTATATATCAGAAAACATAAACATTTATATGAAATATTCTCACAATGAGGACATTGTTTTTGACCTAGGACACGTTCCCAATTAATTAGGCACAGCACCCAACCTGGAACCAATTTCAAAGTTACACATGTTCATATATTATTTTTGAACTCTATTAAGTGTCTAGGGCACAAAGGACACTTTAAAAATCCAATGTAATAGTAAGAATACTGGGCCAGTTGCACTTGGGTCAGATACATGCCCTGGGTCAAATCTATACAGCCTGGCTTTAATTACAGAGCACTTTCACTTAGTGCGCTCACATACAGTTTTCTTTTTAACATTAGTTTAATAAATAGGGCTTGTCCATAAAACTTTTTGTCTATTGTTTTAAATAAATAACAACTACTGTTTTTTATTACTGTAAACAAGTACTACTTCCTGTTCTTATGAGCACAGCAAAGCAAATCACTGGTCCACTGAGAAGCTCAATGTTTAATGAGTTATTACTTATCGCAAAGCCTAAGGCTCATGCCACACCAGGCGTAGGGCTGATTTTTTCGGCAAGCGGAAAAACGCTTGCCGAAAATTCAGCCCTACGCCTGCTACTTGTGCCTGCACCCGAATTAATGGGATACGCTCGGGTGAAGGCACAAGTAGCCGATATACGCAAGAAAACGCGAGACTTTGCATTCTCTCGCGTTTTCATGCGTATATCGGCTACTTGTGCCTTCACCCGAGCGTATCCCATTAATTCGGGTGCAGGCACAAGTAGCAGGCGTAGGGCTGAATTTTCGGCAAGCGTTTTTCCGCTTGCCGAAAAAATCAGCCCTACGCCTGGTGTGGCATCAGCCTAACAGCAGCAGTGTTGAAGGAAAGACAGGGTTTTTTTTTTTTTTTTTTTATACAGATGGTTTTCCTGTGATCTGCTGCTCTGTTTTGACTGATTGTAAGAACCAGGAAATTGGAATAGAACTTGCTTCATTTTTAGCATGAAAAAATATCTAGTGCAAGCCCTGTTCATTGAACTTGTGTTGAAAAGGGGGGATACTGTTACTGTAACAATACAGTATGCCATTATTGTACTAAGGTCAAATGCTCTGCAATGTGTATATAATTCAAGGCAGGAAGAAAAAAAAATTGCACAGTACTATACAAATAGTTGCTAAGTATTCATACCAGGGGAAAACAAGAAACTGCATGTTACATAAATACAAATCATGCAGTTACCATTAACTGTATATCTTATAATAACAGATGCTTAATTGCACCAGTTCCATCATCTAGGTGAAGCCAAGTCCTATTGCACAAGAAAATATGACATTCCCAGGTCAGAGCTGGTAAAGACTTGGCAAAGACTAAAGTATAGGTATGGGACCTGTTATCCAGACTACTAGGGACCTGGAGTTTTCCAGGTAATAATATAATATTAATTAATGTGAAATAATATTAAATAAACCCAATAGGATTGCTTTGCCTCCAATAAGAATTAAGTATCAATCTCAATTATCAATATTAGTCAATCTTAGTTGGGATCAAATACAAGGCACTGTTTATTATTACAGAAAAAGAGGAATTAATTTTCAAAAATGTTAATTATTTAAATATGGGAGATGACCTTCCCGTAATTCAAAACTTTCTGGATAATGGGTTTCGGTATAACGGATCTCATACCTGTACAAATGTCATTGTTGAAAAAAACTTTGCACAGCAGCCAACTGGTAATGTGCACTTATCTGAATTCAGTGACGTGATTGGAAAGTCTGCAATTAAACTCAAACTGCTGCAGTAAAAGTGTTTGATAAGGAGATTGCAGGTCATGATTTACAGGGAGACTTGATTCAATGCAGGTATCATCACTGAAAATGTTATCCAGTATCCCCATTAACTACCAATGATTAACATTAAAATTACATTCAGGATAACATTTTTTGGGCTAGGTTTAACTGATCAAAACACCCCCCCCCCCCCCAACCACACAAGTAGGAAACATTGGTTGAGTACCTCCAGACTAAAACTGCATTGCATGTTGAATATAGACAGATCAAGACCTACTAACTAGAACAGAAGCTAGGGCAGATGGGGGATAGAAGAGGGGCTTGCTGGATGCATGTGCAAGACAGGCAGAATACAAATAAAAGGTAGCCTATATAAGGAAAGGATGTATACTGAAAGTTGTTAGCAAACAGAACTACAGGAGTCTTAGGCACCAAAAAGGCTGAAGCCAAAGAAACAGCCGAAGCAGGACAGGTAGGACCAAAAAAGAGCTTGTCATGGAAACAAAGATCATTATATGAATCAATAGGAGGAAAATGTCCTCGTCTTTAGTAAACCCTTAGCAGAAGGGATTAAAGACGAGTATAATGTCTAGCAGGTCATGGTTCTGAACTGCACTGATGAAACGCATATGTATAAATAAAGCAGTTGACTTGTGACTTCTGCTGCATAAAATCAGACAGACACTGTTGGGTGACTATCTACAAAGATGACAGGGAAAGCAAAGACAATTCTATGTTGCAGTTGCTGCTGTCTGTACAAGCATGTTAGGACAAGTAACAATATTGCATGTATATATAACTATATATATCATAATCAGTTAACAAATCTAAGGCCTTCTTTCTGCTGACTATATCTAATTCCCAACAACCACAGAAATACCTGGAGGAAGCTGACAAAGATTACTGTAATGCAATGCATAGACCAGCCAGAGCATTCTGAGGCTGTGACGTCAGTAAGACTTGCTCTGCATTTTAAATAATTATGCCTTAGGAAAACACAGACATGCTGGTACAAGAGTTAAGAGATATTCCACAGCTGGACTAATTTTTATGATGCCGCTGGCAACAAAAATACATACAGCTGAAGCCGCTCAGACTGGTCATCTGCTGTCAGAGGGGTTCTAAAGGCAAAATGTTTTAACTGACTATTGCCTTCTGTATGGCCTTCAACTACTTGGCAACATATAACTGTTAAAAATTCTGTACTAGTTTTAAGTATGAAGCATTCATAATTCACATTTCATTAATGTCCTCTGGCTTGTGGTCTGCATGGATGCCCAGTACAATCAGGTGGTCATCGGCTGTGCCTTTCTCCTGCTTGTCCCACCCGCTGATAATCCCACTGATAATGTTAATGCAGGAATGTTTACTATGTCTCCCATGTGTGCTGTGTGGACAAGCCTTTATTAAAATTATTAGCAGCATTATCTGTGGTTGGGACAAGCAGGAGAAAGACACAGCCACTCGCTGTCTAAAGGTGCAGAGCGGACCTTTGTGAAATGTGAACTTAACAGTAGAAAATTTTTACAAATATTGCAAAATAGTTGCATATGCCATGCAGAAAGCATATATCAATCAAAATATTTTGCTTTTGGAACCCCTTTAATAAGACGAAACATTGGAAATTAGAACCAAGATTTCAGATTAATGTCTAATTTTCCCAGAATTCAAGGCTATGATTAGAAGACAGGAAGTATGCAAATCAATGTGAATACCACCTTTAGGCATCAAAATGTGCAGAGCAAGTTACTGTGAAGAATAAAACATATATGCATTTTTGCTACCTGAAATTAAACACAAATAAATCTAAATGTGGGAGAAATACATGTGTAGTTAGACCCTTTAATAGTCACATTCAGGTAATACAGTAAAGGATTAGTGACTATTAAAAATAAAAAGTACAGGTATGGGATCCCATATCTGGAAACCCATTATCCATAAAGTTCCGAATTACGGGAAGGCCTTATCCCATAGACTCCATTATAAGCAAATAATTCTAATTTTTAAAAATGATTTCCTTTTTCTATGTAATAATAAAACAGTACCTTGTACTTGATCCCATATAATTAATCCTTATTGGAGGCCATACAAGCCTATTGGGTTTCTTCAATTCCTAAATGATTTTTAACAGACTTATGGAGTTATGGACATTCAAATTACAGAAAGACCCTTATCCGAAAAACTCCAGGTCCCAAACATTCTGGATAATGGATCCTCTTATTTAAAAAAAAAAAAAAAAAAAAAAAAAAAAAAACTACTTTTACTTAGGGCCCAATTCATATTCCATAGTGTACACAGAGCAAGGAGGACACAAACTGGCACCTGGTGTAGGACATTTGGCGGAAGCAGAACCCTATAAGATGGTTCTGCTTTTTTATTATAGTCAATATGTTTCTGTTTTAAGAACTGGTCTGTGCCCAAAATAAGTGAACCTGAAGAGCTAAAGAAGGCAAATATAAAATGCTCTACAAAAAACAATAAGCATATATAATATCGTAACAATTAACTGTTGCATAACTCCCACCAACAAACTGTGTTTAAGTTTGTGATTATTGCTGAACTACACACCACAGTGCTGATGAATTGATGCTGGCTTATTTCAAATAACAAATAGCAATATTATGAACTTGAAATGAATTGACAGACTGATTTATTTATACAGGTATGGGATCCGTTATCCAGAATGCTCGGGACCAAGGGTAATATGGATCTCCATACCTTAAGTCTACTAAAAAATCAATAAAACATTAATTAAACCCAATAGGTTTGTTTTACGTCCAATAAAGATTAATTATTTCTTAGTTGGGATCAGTTACAAGGTACTGTTTTATTACTACAGAGAAAAAGGAAATCAGTTTTAAAATTCTGAATTATTTGATTAAAATGGAGTCTATGGGAGACGGGTTTTCCGTAATTTGGAGCTTTCTGGATAACAGGTTTGCGGATAAGGGATCCCATACCTATACTATGAAGTATGAATTGTCCATTATTAATTTTTTTTTTTTTTTAAATATAAGGGTTATTTTCTATATATATTTTTAATATTTAATTATTTATTGGATGGTATATAGCACACTGGCAACTAATCATTGAATGTATTATGTGAATGTTAATGTGATCCAATTACACATATATTTCTATCATTGTATTATTCCCTTGAGGGAATTATATTTTTGCGATTGATATTATAATAGCAAAGGTACTGAGAATACAGTATTGCGTGTTTCAGATCTAAATGTGTTGTCTGGTGTTTAATATAAACGCAATATGCAATTATACAACAATATATTTTATCTAGGAACACCTAACAACGAGGGTGCCATATAATAAAGAAAACCCTAATCCTAAAGGTGGGTCAAACTGACAAGAAGTGGTTTGCTCTCAAGATAAAGGAATGTATCACAAGAATCCTCAGAAGTCCAGCATTCAGACCAGCAACCAAGATGTTGGCTGACTGGATTATTACCAAAAAATGGCAGGGCCGTACAGAGGTTAGTGAAGGTTGACAGGCCATGCAAGGCTAGTGAAGGGTGACACGGCCAGCAGAAGCTAGAGAAAGGTGACAGGGCCACACAGAAGGCAGAGAGGGGACAGGGCCAGAGGCAAAGTGTGAGGGAAAATATAAGAAGCTGGTAAGGAGCAAAGTGGGGGTAAGTAAGAGGCTGATGAAGTAACAGGAAGGGCAATGGGCCAGCTGAGTAGTGATGCGCAGTGCAAGGGCACAGGCAGAGCAAGAGGCTGGGTGAAGAGTGATGGTGTACCAAGAAAATAGCAACGAGCGAAAGGTGTGTTACGGAGATGGGGGGAAAACTGTGGGTATGATTCCAGGGAACACCAAAACATTATGGATGTAAGCTCTTGTGAGCAGGGTCCTCTGATACCAACATTTTTATTTAGCCCTTGATTGTTACATTTTTGTAAGTCCCCTGTTTGTAAAATAATGTAAAGCCCAATTTGCTAATGCTGTATAAATAAATGAGGATGTGCAGAAAAGATAAGGTCAAACAAGGGGTGTGAAAAGAGGTTTAAAGAGGTGTCTTAACTAGTATTGGGTGTTCACAGTGATCTGAAAACACCAAATATTGTAATAGTGTCTGGGAAAAAGAGAATTCTAGGAACAAGGACAGATGTAAGAGCAGTGCATATAGGTACATGTGTGCGCAGTACATATAGAGATGTAACAAGAACATAGGAACTGGTTATAGATGTGACAAAAAAATTTGTAACATTGACAGGTTTGCTAAGAATCTGGGAAGAGTGACCAGTGAAAGAAGTTGTCTCATTACAGAATCTGGAGTCAAGGGTGTTGAGAATGAGGGTGTTGATAATGAGAATCAGTCTAAGGATAGTCATGAAGTCCTAACACAGAGGGGAAGGGTAGAAGGGGTAACAATAAAGTCAGGAACAGAGAGCAGCAGGAGTTGGGACAGTATCTGTGAATGCTATGGGGAACAGAAGTATAAGGAGAGTACAACATCTAAAGTAGAACACAGACAGACTTCTAGCTAGAAGACAGACTTCTAGCTAGAAGACAGACTTCTAGCTAGAAGACAGACTTCTAGCTAGAAGACAGACTTCTAGCTAGAAGACAGACTTCTAGCTAGAAGACAGACTTCTAGCTAGAAGACAGACTTCTAGCTAGAAGACAGACTTCTAGCTAGAAGACAGACTTCTAGCTAGAAGTCTGTCTTCTAGCTAGAAGACAGACTTCTAGCTAGAAGTCTGTCTTCTAGCTAGAAGTCTGTCTTCTAGCTAGAAGTCTGTCTTCTAGCTAGAAGTCTGTCTTCTAGCTAGAAGTCTGTCTTCTAGCTAGAAGTCTGTCTTCTAGCTAGAAGACAGACTTCTAGCTAGAAGACAGACTTCTAGCTAGAAGACAGACTTCTAGCTAGAAGACAGACTTCTAGCTAGAAGACAGACTTCTAGCTAGAAGACAGACTTCTAGCTAGAAGACAGACTTCTAGCTAGAAGACAGACTTCTAGCTAGAAGACAGACTTCTAGCTAGAAGACAGACTTCTAGCTAGAAGACAGACTTCTAGCTAGAAGACAGACTTCTAGCTAGAAGACAGACTTCTAGCTAGAAGACAGACTTCTAGCTAGAAGACAGACTTCTAGCTAGAAGACAGACTTCTAGCTAGAAGACAGACTTCTAGCTAGAAGACAGACTTCTAGCTAGAAGACAGACTTCTAGCTAGAAGACAGACTTCTAGCTAGAAGACAGACTTCTAGCTAGAAGACAGACTTCTAGCTAGAAGACAGACTTCTAGCTAGAAGACAGACTTCTAGCTAGAAGACAGACTTCTAGCTAGAAGACAGACTTCTAGCTAGAAGACAGACTTCTAGCTAGAAGACAGACTTCTAGCTAGAACACAGACTTCTAGCTAGAAGACAGACTTCTAGCTAGAAGACAGACTTCTAGCTAGAAGACAGACTTCTAGCTAGAACACAGACTTCTAGCTAGAACACAGACTTCTAGCTAGAACACAGACTTCTAGCTAGAACACAGACTTCTAGCTAGAACACAGACAACACAGACTTCTAGCTAGAACACAGACTTCTAGGTAGAACACAGACTTCTAGGTAGAACACAGACAGTGCAGACCAGGAATAGTACCAGGCGCATAGAAATGCCTAGAAACTGTGGCAGGAACAAGAAGAAGCCACAGAACTGTGCCAGGTGTGTGTGGGACAGTGTGGGAATAGGCACAGATTTAAAGAGAACTGGATAATAGTGGCAGGTGAGGGGTGTGAGCAGCAGTCTGAGACTAAGCATAGATGCCAGCAGCAGTCTGGGAACAGTGACAGGTGGGAGGAGAGGTCCCAAGACTGTGGCAGCTGTGAGGAAAAAGAGACAGGTGAGAAAAGCAGTCACAGATGTTAGGAGCAGTCAGAAAAAAAGAGACAGTGACAGATGTCTAGTGCACAAGTCTGAGATGATATATTTAGGCTATGTATTAAGGGTATGTACAGGAACAATGCATGCCTTTGTTTTGCAGCTCTGGCCAGCACACAATGATAAAGTACACACAAAGGCTGGTAAGTGTAAATGCTAAGTTTGTGGAGTTTATGAGAGTATGGGGATGGTGGAGAGGTGAACATAATAATTGCAAGCAACAGTACAACAAATCCAAAAAAGGGGAATATTTAACGGTGTAGACAAGTTTCACAAGATTTGACACAGTCTGGTCACTTTTACACACCAAGCACTCACAATCTCATGCACTAGTGCCCAGCCTTTGGCCTACATCTACAGTATAACTAGAATTCCCACAACACACCCTTAGGTGCAGCAGCATGAGGGCCGCAGGCTGAACATGTGACTCGGTATTATAAGGGGGACGTTGGGAGATTATACATTACCTGCTCGGCCACAGCCCTGAACAGACATGAGCCATCCTTAGCTATCTTCTTCCTGTACAGCCCTTCAGATCTCAGATAGGAGTCCATGGCAGCTTCATCCTTACTGTGGGCAACGGTGCCCTTTCCTCCCTGCCCATCCATGGCTGCCCACCTCCCGTAAAGCAAACAGTGAAGCTAAAGCACAGACTAGCAGGCTGCTGCTGCTGCCCCTTATCTAGCCCGCATGGCAGAGGGACAGAGTGGTAGGAGGAGAGGGGCTGTCTGGCATGGAATCTGGCTATGGGGGGCATGGGACGGCACCGGGGGGCACGCACGGCTCTCCACGTGTAACAGCACAGCGCCAGAGGAAAGTGACAGACAGGGCCCCCTGCTACTGTACCGCCGCCAGCAACACTCTCCCGGGCATATCTCCTGCCTGCGCTACTAGCTACGGCCGCCCATTGAAAGGCAAGGCAATCAAAGCAGGCGCAATGACACAACAGACCTGAAACGAAAGTGCTCCCAGAAAAAAAGTTTTGTTTTCAGTTCAGTAGAGTGTGGGGCAGGGCGCTGAGAGGGATGTGTGTGTGCGCGGAGGGGGCGGGGCAGGGCGCTCAGAGGGCTGTGTGTGTGCGGGAGGGGGCGGGGCAGGGCGCTGAGATGCTGTGTGTGTGCGGGAGGGGGCGGGGCAGGAAGTGCCGCGATCACCTTGGACAGGCGCACAGTCTCACTCAGTCAGGACTACAAGTCCCAGGCGCACACTCTGTAGAGCGCGCTTATTACTTGTCAACGGCGCCATCAGAACATAGCTCTCATATTTCTGGCCCGTTGGGTCACACCTTATTGCTCTTTCACCCGTCTATTAAATGCACAATCCATAACAATTTCCTGACGTACTTTTTGAAAGAAATGTAATCCTAAAATCTTTGAAACGCTCATACAAGTCATGTACTGTAAACACTACAACTAACGTTACAGTATTTATTAGAACGTATCAATGGCTATAAACGTGTAATTGCTACTGAATGTAGTAGTTGTCGTATTATGTGCACTTTTTGTTTTAAGTCTAACGTATTAGACGTGCCTGTAATAAAGAATGTACTATGGGAATTGAGCTATGGTTGGAACAACTGTGTTTTGTTACATTCTTAAAAAAACAGTTGTAATATATTGTGAAGTTGCTTAGAATGTTCACAATTTACAACCACTAGATGTGTCTCTGTCCAAGGGACTCCCATGCAATTTCTGGGGCCCTCTTGTCAGATTGGCCCTAGTTGTGCCTAATAGGTAATCCAGGCCTGCCCAGAGTACAAAACTCCCAGTGGTGAGAGGGATCTCTCTGTGTCTGATCGTATGCTACAAAATTAGTTGAACTTAAAACGACTTTAGTATAGTATGGACAACAGTATTCTAGTATGTAATTATTATCTTTGTGTATGTGCTTTTATTTTTATTTAGCTTATGACATAGCAGCTTTCCACTTGTACAAACCACTTTCCAAAAAGTTGGGATGCTGTGAATGTAAATAGAATGTAAATAAAAATAGAATGGGATTATTTGGAAATCATTTAAACTCTGTATTTTATTGCAAATTGCAAGACAACATATCAGATGTTAAAAATGGAAAAAAAATACCCTCATTTTAAATTTTATGCCAATAACACACTTAAAAAAAGTTGGGACATGGGGGAACAAAAGACCGGAAAAGTTGTGTAATGTTAAAAAAAAGTGGTGGAACAATCTCACAGGTCAGTAACATAATTAGGTATAAAAAGAGCAGATCCCAGGTTCAGTCACTCAGAAGAAAAGATGGGGAAGGGTGCACCACTCCACTCTGGGAAACACTTGCAATAATTTAAGAATAAAGTTTCTCAATGTAAAATTGCAAACAATTTGGGGATTTCAAAACCTGCAATACATAATATAATTAAAAGATACAGAGAATCCAACAGACAAAGCCAAAAGTCAATATTAGATGGCTGGGAGCTTTGGGCCCTCAGGCAGTACTGCATTAAAAACAGATAGGATTCTGTAGTGGAAATCACTGCATGGGCTAAGGAATACTTCCAAAAACTATTGTCTCTGAACACGGTTTGTTGCTGCATCCACAAATGCAAGTTAAAAGTTGCCATACAAAGAAGAAACTATATATAAACATGATCCAGAAACACTTGTGCCTTCTCGGGGCCCAAGCTTATTTAAGGTGGGCTGAGGTGAAATGGAAAACTGTCCTCTGGTCTGAAAATTCAAAATGTAAAAGGCCAAAGGCCATTTGGCTTATTGTCAGCGCACAGTTCAAAAGCCAGTATCTGTGATACTAAGGAGGCATTAGTACACATGGCATGGGTAGCTTGCACTGGAAAGGTACCATTAATGCTGAACGATATATATGCAGGTTTTGGAGCAACATGTGCTGCCATCCAAGAAAGGCCTTTCTTACAAGAAAGACAATGGCAAATTGAATTTTGCATGTATTACAACAACATACCTCCATACTAAATTTTGTGTAAAAACAAATAATTTTGTACTGCGCACACCATTTTAAAAAAGCATGCACAATTTAATTTTTTTGCGCACACAGCCAAGAACACAGTTGCATGCGAGGCCTGAACATCCAAAGTCATTGCCCAACTTCACTAAGTACTCATGAGCATTTGTACCTATGGCCCCCTGCAGCAGTGTTCTCCTGCGTTGCACAGTAGGGGAGCGCAGGAAGAAATGCATGTCATTCTTTCTAATGGAGCCGTACTAACACAGGTGCATGTAAGCACCGAACACAGGTGGAATGCAGTATGTTATATGCAGTGGAAAGCAGATAAAAACATTTGTGAGTACAAGCCCTTATGCTTTTGGGGGTAAATCAAGGCAGATCCCACCATCAGTGTTCCAACATATAGTGGAAAATAGTCCCAGCATAGTAAAGTCGATTATAATAACAAAAGGAGGACAGAGCCTGGGTTCCAGAATTAGATATTGGACAGGCAGGTGTCTTGATATATTTGATTCTGTTATATATGTGATTCTGTGAATATTCCATAACCTTGGATGTAATTATGTATACAGTTATGCACTTCCTGTGCTGAGTGAGGTGGGGGTTTTGGTGCAAGGACGCCAAAGGTAAGTTGCTAAAGTAACATCTGTGGACATCTCCAGGAGATCTAAAATGGTGTGACTGTATATGTTCCCCTAAATACTGCTTAAAGAGACTCTTTGTGTGCGACAATACATTTTGATTTTGGCTACATTAATGCACAGAGGCACAAGTACCAGGGTGTTGTCTACGATGCACCCTGCTAAAATTGTATTGAGAGACCTCTTTTACACTGTAACATTGTGAAAATACATCCCACCTTCACTGTAACCAGTTGATATTGCATTATTTCAACATACATCTTAGTACAAGGGTTCCTTAGTCAGCATAAAGTGGTGGAGACAACTAATTTAAAGTCAAAAACTAAAATACAATACGCTTCAGCACTCCAAATACAATACACTGCTGCACTCCAAATCTTTAGATGGCTGCTGGCTTCCTCATCTGCCCATGCCAATGCACCTGTCCAGCTAATGAATTGACCAAAATTCATGGAATATACTGTATATAGCACCTTAGCTTTTTGTTAAATGCTCAATATAGGGAAGAGAAGGAAAAGAGGGACCCTGTTGCATATGAAACATAATAGAGCAGTTGTTAGAACTGCTGCCTTTTAGCCTTGCGTTTGATTCTGACCAGGGCATCATATATCTTGGGCATTCCAGTGTTCAATCATATTTCAACAACATTGTTGGTTAACTGAGTTCTGGAAGACCCTGACACCAGGCAAAAATCTATGAAGGCATATACACTAAAGCTCTGTATAAATAAAGAACAGATAATAAAGGATAATATGTAAGTACTTGGTACAGAAAAATATAGGTTGATTACAATTTGTTCATAGTTAACTATGAATAATTAATAATAATTATTGAAACCAATTACAGCTATTATCTTTCCTTACCACCTCCTAATTCCTTTTCAACGCATTTTCTTTTCAAATCTCTGCCTTGCCCATTGTCATGCTGTATCTAACAATATAATATATCCCTGGAGACAGTTACCTCTGAGACCTTGATGAAGAGAAGTTTGTCGTACTGAACAGGTTTTTCCTGTTTATACATTGCCTAGGAGAATAAAGTGATTATGACATTGATCTTGCACAACTTATATCTGTTCAGTCAGTAGTCTTAATCACCCCCATCCAGGTCTGGGGAGCAGACAGCATGTACAGGTACGGCAATAGGTGGTTGGTGTTTTATACAATAGTTGGCTTCCTCTACTCATTTTAGCTGTCCATTTTAAACTAGGAAGCCTGTCTGAAAAGATTCTGGCAGGAGATCATCAATGCTGCTTACAAGACTTACAGACTTAAGCTCCATGAGATTTTTGCAGGTGTAATATATTATCACTGTAAACTCTTAAGTTTCATGTAAATGAACACTGTTTTAGTACAGGTACTGTACCTCTTATCTGGAAAACTGTTATCCAGTGAGCTCTGAATTATATGTAGGCCATCTCTTACAGTCAATAGCTAATAATTTTTAATTTTCCCTTTATTAATAAAACATTATAACTAATAATGTTAGCATAAATCCATATTGATACAAATAAAATCATATTGTGTTTATTTAATTTTAAAATGTTTTTAAGAAGTGTTAAGCTATGATGATACAATTTATGAAAAATCCCTTATCTAGAAAACCCCGCATTATTTATCTTACAGTCTGTAATATACAACAGTTAAATTGTCAAAGCTACAATCTGGGTTCATAGATTGGTGCTTTTTGTTAAAAAAATTATATCCTCCTTACATCCTGCTAAAGCTAGTGTTTATTTTCTAATTTTTCAGTGTAGATATCTACATGTATATATCTTATGTATGTAAAAGCATCTAAGGCAGTTCTTCTATGGAGGGGTCACAGTTTAGGTCCCTTGAAGATGAGCTGCATACTGATATTATTATTGGCCATAGGACAAATGGAGTACTATGTGTCTGTTTTGTTAATTTTTTGTTTTGTACTTCAAAAGATCTTATCTGTACATAAGCCAAGCTAATTATTGCCAGTCATTGTTCCACTTAAGTCTCTAAGCCTTTGGTAGTGTGTAGTGCACTCTGCTGTAAATAAGGTACAGATAACACTTTGCCACTTTTATATTAGAGATTTATCCATACAGTGGGGGAATACACATTGCAGACTCAACTGCACTGTACATTTCTGACAGTTAAAGGCTGTGAACCTATGTAACTGCAGCATATATTGTATATCCTTAGACAGTACTGTAGTAATCAAAATAAATCAGCAGATGGCACTGTCCTGTCAGTGTTCAGTGAATACTTCATTTTGTCATAATAGATTGGCTACAATAAAATATAAAGTTAAAGTTGAAGAAAGATTATGAATTTTCACATATATGGGCAGCTAAAAATAAATGGTAGTCAAATGTTTATTTGTCCTGCGCAGTCCAGACATATAAGTATTTTTCACTGTAAGCACATGTACTGCTAGATAATGCTTGTTTTGATTTTTAGGCAGCTATCAGCCCGGTAACTGATGCTAAGGTAACAGTTTTGGCAAAAGTATACACCAGTACCCAATTTTAAATGAGTATTTTATACTGTTGAGAGAATTATAGATATTTTTTACTCTCTGATAAGTAATCCTCAACCAGTGGCTCAGGAGCAACATGTTGCTCACCACCCCCTTTTAAATTTGCTCCCAGTGGCCTTAAAGTAATGTGCCCATTTTTAAATTTCTGTCTTGGAGGAAAATTTTGAGACACAGTTTTACTTCAAGCAAAACCTCCTGAAGGCTAGCAGTCCACATGGAGCCAATGACAGCCCTAATTTGGCATTCCCAAAAACTTTCTTCAGGCTTGTGTGGCTCCCCGACACTTTTTACATCTCAGTGTGACTCCCAAATAAAAAAAGGTTGGGGATCCCTGCTCTAGATCAGTATTTAATGACCATTTTTGCAGCACAGTGGCTCAGTGAGTACCATGTTTGCCTTGTAGCACTGGGGCAGTACTTTGCAATATGTTAGATTCAGGCGCTAGGATTGTCAAATGGAAAAACAAAACAGTTGAAACCTTTCATTTTAATAAATAGAAGAGGATAGCTCATTGCTTCATTCAGAAAAAGAATAACACTTATTAAAGTTATACAGGCACTAAAACTACTGTCTAAATATTGATGTACATGAAAAGCTACCTATAGGTCATGTTGATCATTTTTTAACTGCTTTTGTAAGTAATTGTTACTTGAAGTAAACATGTCTGTTTTGCCAACCTGACTGTCCCTTCTCAACCTGTCAGTTATAGCTTCCAATGCTAATGGACTCCTGCTGCACAAATATGGCAGCCCCCTCATAGAGGAAAATGGGGGATCTGATAGGTCATGTAAATGCACCAGTCAACTACTTTTATGGCAAAATTGTAAAATGATTAATTAGCATGCAAAGATGTAGGGGCCCATTGGGTTAACAACTTTTGGGTTTAATTTCTGGTATCAGTATCGCTTTAAGGGGAAGCCATCACTGTTGTTAAAAAAAACAAAAACACTATACTCTAGTGGATGTTTAATATATCTGTTTCACAAATATGTATCTTTTTTTGTTGTTGTGGGTGTATATACACTTACTAATTTATTTGTGAAATGTATGTGTTGTCTAAAAACTGGCCCATGTGACATTAGCGCATGTCTTGATCAGTGAGCAAGTCCTATGACTTGGGAACTGGCCAAGGCATTTTGTAGCATTAAAAAAGTACACATTTTTTAACTACTCAAACATTTTTTAAAAATGTAGTATTTCGATGTCTTAAATAGAAATACAGGTATGGGATCCCTTATCCGGAAACCTGTTATCCAGAAAGTTCGAAATTACGAAAAGGCCATCTTCCATAGACTCCATTATAAGCAAATAATTCTAATTTTTAAAAATGATTTCCTTTTCTCTGTAATTAGAAGCCAGTACCTTATTTGTGATCCTAACTAAGATATAATTTATCCTTATTGGAAGCAAAACCATCCTGTTGGGTCTATTCAATATTTAAATGATGTTTAGCAGACTTAAGTCATGGAGATCCAAATTACGGAAAGATCCCTTATCCGGAAAATCCCAGCTCCCGAGCATTCTGGATAAGAGGTCCCATACCTTAATACAAGAATGACTTATAATGCAGGCTCTCCCAATCAGAATCTTTATCAGACTTTGTAATACACATCTTGTTGATCTACTTTTATCTTTTACTAAAGATTAACAAATGCTTGAGGCAAATTGTCGTTACTAGTAATAACTGCTTAAAGAATGGGGGGAGTTCTTCCACTGAGGGAAAAGCAGGAAAATTAAAGGCTGCATTAGGCAGCTGCAGTGTATGTTCCAGATGGGTGCCAGAAGTTCTTTTGCCTGGAAAATGCACACCTATCATATAAAGCACTGTTCCTGTCACTGTTCCACTGTCTCTAGCTCTGCTAGCTGCAATTACTTTCTTTGTGTTGTCTCCAGCAAGCATTTCATCTGCTGCAACATCTGCTTTGTGAGTGATGACTCTTGCTCTGTTACTGGCACAGCTGAGGCTCCCAACCTAAAAATGCAAAAGGCTTTTAATCATTATCAAGTTCTTAATGGTGCCTTCCAGCAATAGACATTTTTCCCAGACTATAGATACTAGATACTCTTACAATTTTTTTTTTTTTTTTTTTTATACGGAAATATTTTATTAAACATTTGTAGCAACTCTATGGAGAACAAGGTAGCAATATTTGTCTGATATTACTCCAGAGTACTTTTAGAATCTTCTGTTTTTATACAATATTTCCCAAATAATAAGGCTCATAATGAAATCAAATATTTTCTAAACATCTTGAGCCTGGGTAGATCAATTACCAAATTTAATACAAGTGTATTTTTGCATTGTTATACTGGTATGGTATCGCTTATCCAGAAACCTGTTATTAAGAAAGCCCAGAATTACAAGAAGGTCATCTCCCATAGACTACTTTTAAACAAAATAATTCAATTTTTTAAAAATGATTTCCTTTTTCTCTATAATGATAAGACAGTACCTTGTATTTGATCCCAACTACAATATAATGACTCCTTATTGGGGCCAAAATCCTATTGGGTTTATTTAAAGGGAATCTGTCATGATTTTTATGGCATACTTTTTATTACTTTGGTAACAAAGCAAATAATTCACTCTACCATTAAAAAATTTATTCTTGAACCAGCAAATTTATTTTTGTAATTTTAGTTTTAATATTGTGAGTAGAGCTTTCAGAAGGATCCAGCGCTATTGTTTCTCCTACTCCCATGTAACTGGAGGAGTCCCAAGCCAGACTTGGATTTCTCCTACTATTGAGTGCTTTTCTGATATCTACTGGGAGCTGCTATCTTGCTCCCTTCCCATTGTTCTGCTGATTGGCTGCTGGGATGGGTTGATATCACTCCAACTTGCAGCTCAGCAGTAAAGTGTGACTGAAGTTTACCAGAGCACAGGTCACATGGTTGTGGCACCCTGGGAAATAAAGAATATGGCTAGTCCCATGTGAAATTTTAAAATTAAATATAAAAAAAATCTGAAAAACATTTCAATGCAGGATTCTGCTGGAGAAACTCTAATAACTGATGCGTTTTGAAATAAACATGTTTTCCCATGACAGTATACCTTTAAGTTTAAATAATTATTTTTGTTTGCTCAAACAGGAATAACCATCATTAATGATAAAGTATTATAATTATTGGAAAATCATTTACAAAATATATTTAGAACACCAAGATTTTACAATTTTAGTGGATAAACTAATAATTATCCTTATCATTTACAAGTTTAACTGAAGCATGCCACAGACCTTAATGGTAGGTAAACAAACACTATGAAGTATCTGTCAGGCACATTTCTTGCATGTTTTACAAGTGAAAATATTTTAAAAAGGCATTTTGTGTTACATTACAATAAGGTTTTCCTATCAGACCACCAAGTGCACCATTTTTCAGATCATTAAAGAATCCACAAAGAACTCAAACATTAGATTTTCTCCAGATGATTTTCTCCTTTTACTAAACCTGGGATGTATTCTTTAAGCTTGCTGAAAGATATGAAAATTGTTATGTCTCCTGTAGCCACAGGTATTTCTGGCATGTAGCATCTCTGATGGTCACACTGAAACGTTTAGATAAGAGGAGTAAGGTACTTTGGATGTTTCCTGTTTCCTCTGGTTACATGAAACATCGGTTTGACAGTTTGGTACAACTCAAACTCAAGCATTATTTGTCTACTGGTTAAAGCAGTTAAACATAATATATTGATGTAGTTGTAAATTAAATTGTCCTTGCCTTACTTTATTGTAAATAATTATGCAGGAAGCAACAGACAGTCCAATTTTGTACTAACATTTATGTAACATAGTAATTAGGAAAACACTTAGGGCTCTGGCACACGGGGGAGATTAGTCGCCCGCGACAAAACCCCCTGTTCGCGGGCGACTAATCTCCCCGAGTTGCCATGACCCGCCATCCCGCCGGCGAACATGTAAGTCGCCGGCGGGATGGCACACGCGGCGGCGCGATTTCCCGAAATCGCCGGAAAAGACTCGCGAGTCTTAACTTAAGAGTTGCTGCTTTGTGGGTATGAAACCAATAAGGTGTACTTTGCACTGCCCTAATAAAATACCCTTTACCCTTTTTGTCTGTATTTTACTGTCATCTAGTCTAAAAACTCTGCTTCAGATGAAGCAAGGTAAGGAAGATTAAATAATAGAAGCATTTCTTATTGTACAGCACTGCAGAATATGTTGGCGCTTTACAAATACATTTTATTAATAGTAATAATTGTTTGCTCCTTGAGCTCAAGTTGTGGATCCAGTTCTTTATCTACCAATTTATGTGCATATGGTGTCATTCCAACACTCTGATGCACTGCTTTTCAATAATGGCATAATCCATTTGTCAAATAGGCTGAACCAAAGCACTTGCTTAGCACAAGGTGTAAGGTATGGGTATAGGCATAACTGCTGTATCTTTGTGAATAGCTTTTCAGGAACACATAAACACATAAAAATGCACTTTTATTTGTAATTGAGCCCTGCATTAGGATGTAACTGCCATGTGCTCTATACATATGACAAGATAGTTTGATAGATAATTAGCAAGCACTGAGAAGGATACTGAATGGGTTGGGAAATAGTAGCAGATTAGGCTGAAGAAATTACAAATACAGCCATGGTACAAGACACTTGTAGTATAACATGGACAATGCAATACAGACAAAGACTTGAATTCATTAAGTATCAGACAAAGGGCAGGGGAAAATGATCTGAAAAGTTCAAAAATTTCAAGGAGCATTAACAATGAAGAAATGGGTTCAATGCTGCTGCACAATGCACAAGAGCAAAATGAACGTTGAGGCTGAACAGTCTAAGCATGTTTAGAAGAAAAATAGTTTCATGGTTCAAAAGAGTACTGCCTATATAATGCATTGATACAAGAGGGTTGAGCTGAAGCAGTAGTTAAGAAGGGAAGATAAAGACACTTCTTATATGAAAGCATAGGAGAGGAGAGAATAATAGCAGAAGGGGGCAGTAGAAGGATTTTACTAATAAGAAGGAGCAAAAGGGAGAAGTAGAAATGTAGGTTGGGCTTGGAACTCTTGGCTGGGCCTTCAGATCAACTTTTTTTGCATAATCAGTGTTCGCTCCTCTCCATGTTAATTTTTGGTGGAGTCTGCTGCAGTAAGAGGAGTTATCTAGTACTGCTGTACAACTGTAATTGAACATCTTGCTAACTAAACACCGTGCCTAACATGTTTTGTATTAAACAACATCTTGCCACTGAATACACTGGGAAATGGTGCCTATTTTTTAATTTCCTTTTCTGCTCATTCCTTCTAATTTTCTACCTCATTAATTTTACCTTTTCCTATTTCTTCAAAGCATACGAAATAAAGTCACGGTGCTTATAAGGAGTGCAGTGGAAATGAGATTATTCATCAGAATACTTATTCATTTATTTTGTAGATTGCTTTCATTGACTTTTTTCTTCAAATTATATTGCCAGCCCAATGATTAAAGAGCAGTGATTGCTCTGGCTATGTTTATAAGCATACTATTTCAAGTTTAAAAGCATTTGGGAAAAATCTATGTTTAATAAATAAGCTACGAATATGTGAAGAGAGGGTAAGACAATAAGGGTCATTTATGGCAATAACTCCAGGGTTCCCACAGCAGCGAGCATCAATAGGCGCAACACTTCTCGATTAAGAACAAGAAGGTGAAGGAAGTGCAAGGATTGCATGTTGACATAAGTGCCTTTAATGAATGGGGTTTCTTGTGCAACTGACTGAGGGAAAATTCGCAGGCCTGCAACTGAGGTGTGGTAAGTAAATGATCCCTAATGGGATCTGAGAAAATCTAAAAAAATTAATGGGACTGGGTCAAGACAGCACATAGTAAAGTAGGATGAATGTTGGGGATTGTTTAGTAGGAATAAGGCTGTTGATAAATTTGTAGAATTAAGGGGGTGATTTTTAGTTTATTAGCAAAGAAAGGATAAGCAGATAATGATAAATGGTAAAATGGGGTTGGGGGGAGCAAAACTAAAATGTTTGGGGTGCAGTTGATAGCATAGCTGCCTTGCAGCACTGTGCCCTACATCACCGGTCCCAAACCTCTTTTGCACCACGGACCAATGCAAGGCCTGGGGGGCAAAGGCTCTTTGTGGCAATGCCCGCAGTATGCATTTGCCACAGTATGACGCTGTATATAAAGCTGTGTGAAGTATGAAGTGAAGTGTATGTGTCTTATGCGTTGTCATACATGCACCACGTGTAACAACAGCCAGGATCTGACCTAGTGCAACACAGCGCACAGCACGGCACTGGTCTGCGGCCCTGTGTTGGGGAGCCCTGTCCTACATAGTTAAACAGTTAAGTTGGGGTGAAAAAGACCAAATTCCATCAAGTTTAATTCTCCAAAGAACACCAGTGCACATTTATACACATACGTATACACTCACATATATAAACTATATATACTAATACCTAAACTAACTCTACTTAAGATTACAATGGCCTTGGATATTATGCATGCTCAAGAAATCATCCAAGCCACTCTTAAAGGCATTAATAGAATCTACCATCATTCGGAAGGGCATTCCACGACCATACTGCCCTTACCATGAAGAAATACCTTTGTTGCTTGAAAAGGAAAGTTCTGGCAATGAGTCTGCAAACACCATCAAAATATTAACAAAATAAAGTTTACATAGCTCTAGAAACCTGCAATTAGGAGCACTGTTCTCATGAGGAGGGTGTTTGCGTGGCACATTATTCAACCAAAAATACGTCAACCTATTGATGTGTCACTATAATTTAGTGTCACTAAATATGCAAGACTAATGTCAACTGTGGTACCATACCTGACAGCTGGTTTGCTTTATGCAGGTATATATATGCTTTACCTATATGTTCTTAATTACTTAATTCTTCCCTTCTGTACAGTTGCACAAACAAGCAAAATGCTCTGTCCAAGACCTGGAACAATTAGAGCAATTAGTAGTCATTTTAAGATGGTATTTTGGCCATGGGTCAATAAGGTCATTTATGTAACATCTGTAGTTTCTGCCAGGAGACATTAAGAAATAAGGGATTATGGATTACAACTTTACAAAATTGCCATGTCTAGATACATCCTATGCTGCTTTTTTTCTGAGATACAATTTTACAAAATTTATTTTGGTAGTTTTGTTTTAATTGACCATGATATCAATGCAAAGTAAATCACTGAATTAAGTAAAGGCTTCATTCCACCTTAACTTCAACTTTCTAACACCCGACACATTACAAAGCTGAATTCTGCCTCTTCATGCCCTGCCTTTAAAGCAGACTGGGGTGCCTCAGATGGGTACTTGTATGTCTTTTCATGGCACAGAACCCATGGAATGAGAAATTTGTATACCTGGTTAAAGTAAATAACAACCAGGCATTCACATAATTTAAATTATTTTTTACAGTTGTATTTGGAAGGCTAGTAGATACTAAAACACTTTTGGCAGACAAAAGCCTATGAAATTGTCCCTAAGCCACAGGTGATTCTTTATCCTCCTGTTTATTTATATGTGGAGAAATGGTTAAAAGGTGGACTGCTAGTTAGTAGGATCCTAATCCTACAATATGCAGAAGACAATAAAACAGTGATTCAAAGCTTGTCACATATCCAGATAAATATACAATCAACAATAACAAAAACAGGATTGTGAAAAGGTAAGGGGTGGAAAAACTAGACAGCAGCCCTCCACACACAGCCTCCGCAATGTATTAACCTTTCAACAGGGATTCACCGTTATTTTTACAGGGAGTTAGACACCATTAAACCTTAAATGAAATCTAGCTCTCTGTAAAAATACACGCACATCCCAATTTGCCTCTGTCTTTATTTACTTGAGGCAATCAAAATGGTAGGTGGGCTCATTTGTTAAGGTGTCCAAAGCCATTGTGTAACTTCTTCCATTAGGTTTTTATTAATAGTAAACTTGTTTCTGATAATAATTACAGTGGTAGTTACAGCGTTTAGATGCCCTGGCACATTGAATGTTTTGTCGCTGTGATAAATCTGCAGTACCATGGCCAACATAGAGCCTCTAGCTTCATTTCTAAGTAATGTATATCGTCGGTGGGAAGACATACGTGGTGAGGAGTAGCCTGAAGATTCCTCGGGAGGCAGTTTTGGGCTACTTTAGGAACAGGAAGTGACATGTATGTAAGTCTTCCCACAAGAGGTTTACATTATTGCCAGTGGGAAGGAAACTAGGGACATTACATGGGCATGTCATTGGTCATTTATACAGGGCTGTGTGCAATCCTCTGGGAAGCTGGAATACTATTTAATCTCTGTCCTGCAACTGGGATCGGTTGCCCCCATTGTGACTGAAAGATCTAACTCTCGATAGTCAGCATGTCAGAGTTCAGCATGTCTGTGTACCACACAGGTAATGCTGCACTTAGTTCTTATTGTTTGGTAATACTGACACAGTTCCTATTATTGATAAGAAAATACTAAAGCAACTCAAAAACAGTTTTTTGAAATGTTCTCAAGTAGTAGCAGCCAGATGGTGAAGTGTCACCTGAGACACTCACCCAGGGACACTATAGACACAGTGTGCAAAGTGCAAACAAGGCAAGAATGTGTCTCTGATGTGCGCAAATAGCCATAGTCAACTGTTTTGGGGAGGCACGTAGGCACCACCCCACCTGCCCCCTGTCCTCCTGTAACTTGCGCATCATTTATACACTCAAGTAAAAGAGGTAGGGAGGTAGGGTTAGGCAGAGGAGGCACGTGCCTAGGGAGCAATGCTTGGGGCTGCGCTATTTGATTTATAGTTGCAGCTCCAGCAAATTAATTTTGGGGTCAAACCTATTGGATTATTTTACTCATTAATTAGGGACCCACTGGGCTCTCCACACTCCTGGGCACCCCTGCAGCCCCAGCTTCGGATTGAGAATATGCAAAGCATTATACATCATTCAGATTGACATTAGCAACACCAACGTACTTCGTTATGTAGCCTTTAGGCAGGGCAACACTGGGGACCTAGTTGCCCATGCTGTCTCAGCCCAATGTGATATTGAGTCTGGAGCTGCCCCTGCAGCTATAAGATAATCCTTGGCACATCCATAGAAAAATAATGATTAGTGATGGATGCTGAAGCATGACTGTACCACCCCATCCAGGTCAGTAAAGTAGATGAGACAGACAGTGCTTAAATACATAATTATTTACAACAAATTCCAATTTAAGCTATGGTTTCGTGCACAGAAATGTCTGTTGAATGTTGCTGTCATTTTTCAGTATTAATGCTTGTTTTCTTTTTCCAACAGCAAAGTTAAAATCTTTATTTGCATCTTGGCAAATGATCTCCGCAGATCTTAATTAGACTCATACATGCAACAGACAGACAAATGCCAGGAAACTCCATATTTTATCTGCCCCATTAAATTTGAAAAGAGTATATATGGTGCCTGATACAGCTATTTTAAAACCAATGGAGGGGATTTCTGCCTGGCATGCACGTCATAAGATGTGCAAAGTATGAATGCTAGGAATTCAAACCAACAGAGACGGAAAAATATGCATGATAATGTGCACGCTAACATTTTGGTATGCACAGAAAATACCTTAATTTCCTATTGTATTATACAAACGATAGGTTAATGGGTTTCGACCAAACTGGTTCCTCATTGTATGGTATATTAGACTTAGCCAGATTATTTTAATATGATAGTCAACTGATGTATATATATACACAAAGGACTACACTGTGTGTACTTTGCACGTACAGGTATGGGATTGGTTATCCGGAAAATCGTTATCTAGAAACCTCCGTATTACGAGAAGGTCATCTGCCATAGACTTCATTTTCATGAAATGATTGATATTTTTAAAGTAATTTCTTTTTTCTCTGTAATAAAAAAAAAAGTACCTTCTATTTGATCCGAACTAATATATAATTAATCATTATTTAAGACAAAACAAGCCTATTTAGGTTTATTTAATGTTCAAATTATTTTTTGGTAGAGTTAAAGTATGGAGTTATCTGGAAAACTGCCAAGCATTCTGGATAACAGGTCCCATACCTGTACTGTAAATTCCATTAGATTGTTGAACATTCCTAGGAAACTATTTCAGACCTGCATTCCTACTATATAACAGCAAGAGGCAGCAATAATCCTTTTATCTATCCAAGGAGTTTAAAGGCTGCTTCTACACATGTTTCTTCTGTATACCTGCAGACATAACATTGCATGCAATAAAATCATTTTAAATCCAAAAACAGTTGAGACTGTGAGTTTCTGTGCTTTTTTAGACTTCACAAATATGGTAAGAAGGCTTTAACTGCAAAAAAAACTTTGAATGACATTATTTAGCAAACATGCTATTAAATCAATCATAGTGGATAAGGATAAAAGTTTATATATTGTAATGTGCATTTTTTACAAGATTTATACAAATGTACTAAAGTATTAATTTGATAAATGGCTGGAGGAGGGCTGTATATAGCATTATGCACTCGAGGGCTCATGCCTAAGGGGGAAGAACCTTGGGTGACTATATGGTAAAAAAAAATTCTCCTCACCATCACCACCGGCAAAGTATTCTTGGGCAGATGAAGATCACTTCCTAATTTGGGGCCCAGAGTCCTGTTATTCAGTAAAGTGCACTTGGCAAATGGTTCCTATAATGTGCTCAAAACATAACAATTTGCAATGATAATTCTCAAGGTTAAAGGGGTAGTTCACCTTTAAACTAACTTTTAGTTATAGAATGACCTATTCTAAGCAACTTTTCAATTGGTCTTCGTTATTTATTTGTTATAGTTTTTGAATTATTTGTCGAATTATTTGACCCCAGCAGCCAAAAAACTATTGCTCTGTGAGGCTACAATTTTATTGTTACTGTTACTTTTTGTAATTTTATTTTCCATTAAGGCCGTCTCCTATTCATATAACAGTCTCTCACCTAAACAACTCCCTGGTTGCTAAGGACCCTAGCAACCAAATACCTGCTAAAGCGCCAAACTGGAGAACTGAACTGAAAATGAAACAACTATAAATAATAAAAAATGAAGACCAATTGTAAATTGTCTCAGAATATTGCTCTCTACATCAGGGGTGGCCAGACTTATTTTGGTCGCGATCAACCGATGACCGGGGAATGTGGAAGTGCAACGTAAATGCGTACGTATGCAACGCAGTAGCACTTCCGCATCCCCAGCTTGATCGTTTCCCACCAGGAGTCCACGGGGGATCGACTGGTGGACCACGATCGACGTATCGGCCACCCCTGCTCTACATCATACTAAAAGTTAACTCAAAGGTGAACAAACCCTTTAAGCTGGCCAAACATGATAAGTGACTGGTGATCTCTGGATGATTAGGCTGTTGGGACCAGGGCCACATCAGTGAGTCAATGTGGTCTTCAGTCTCACTGGAAAGTCAAACCTCCCCCATTTTTGGCCCATGTGTGTACATATATATATATATATATATATATCCTTAAGGTTTTCAGCTTTAATCTAGACAGCACACAAAGCCTTAGACACTATGCTGCATTCAATTGCACATAAAATAATAAAATATATTCATAAAATTGGTCTGAAATAGTGCAGATGATGTAGACAAGTTGTTACACTGTGTGCACATACATTTCTCAGTACATTTCTCATTTTCAGTTCTTGGTGTGCTCCTTAAAAATTGCTGAGCCTAACAAATGTTACAAACACTCATGCTTTCATGAAATAGTTGGAAAATCTCTCTCGAACAGCAGTAAAACAAATGTATTTTTCCGTTTACCTCAGCTTTATTAAGCTTATGTAAAACCGGGAAAGCTGAATTGTGTGTGTTTCCACCTAAAGGTGATCTATCATGTGCGATTGCTTGTAAATACAGTATATACTAACGCATCAGTTTTATAACTAATTAAATGTAGCATCCATATGTATTTATATTATGCATTTGGTACATGAGGGTGCCTCTGTGGAAATATATGAGGGTTTCCTGCACAGGGCAGCACATCACTAAGTGCCTGAAGGCAACTGAACAATTCCACTTCCTGACAGGCTCTGTAAATTGCTTTTGACACACAGCTGGACTTAACCCTGTAAGGACCAGCAAGCTTGTAAGGGCATTACAACTTCCCCTGAGCACTTGCAGAACTACACTAATATTTCAAAGAGCAGACAACCTGAATTTAGAACTGTACCTGCTGTCATTGATTCATCAATAAGTGATAAAAGTCATGCATGTTAAACTGAGATGCATAATCATACTAATATGTATGTGGTAAAGATCTCTAAGCACAATCACTATAAGAGATTCCCTTTAAAATTGTATTTCTGTTTTTCATTTACATTTACCCAAATACAGTATTTTAAAGATGTTTGGCAGAAACAAAAGTCCATGTTGCTGGTGGTGGATTTCTAAATCAAATAAACTCACATATCAAATGCTTGCTTTTTTTAATAATAAGGCTCATGCCACACAATGCTTATGGCGTATAATTTTGGCAAGCAAAAAAACGCTTGCCGAGAATATGCGCCTACCTGTGCCTGCACCAAAATCGAACTGAAAAAACGCAAATATCTCAAATTGAAAATATGTCTTGACTTTGCCTAGGGCAACCCTCCTTGACTTCTATAGAAACTTGCAAGCTTTTAGATGGCAAATTTTTAGATTCAAGTTTTTGGGTATGTTTCCATGAAATAAATACCAGACAATGGAATATTAAAACCATAATTCGAATATAGTTTGTACTGTACTATATGCCAGCGTGTTTCAAATAATGTTTGGTTCATCTTCATCACCACTTCTCTTTTGCAGATGTGGGCAAAGGGGTGTTTTTATACACATCTGGTGGTCATGTAGGATATAGAAGGATTTCTCAACGATTTCTAGTAATCAAAGGATTCCTAGTACTTTGTACACTGTAGGACTCAAACCACTCACCCACATTTTTTAGTGGCCTTGAAAATAAGAGCTATTTAATAGGAGCCTTTCACAGAACTTATCTGTGGCCAGAACCCTCCCATCCCCTACCTGTCCCCCTATGGCAGGCAGTAAGGACAGTTCTGGCTGGCGCCTTCCAACACTGCACTCTGCACTTTGTGCTACATTTTTCTATATAACACAAGGTTCATAGCACAGTCAGAACCTGTGAAAAAAGTCTATGGAGCCCAAAAGTAGACTAAGGCCATTAAAATACTTTGGAGAGCAATTTTATGGCTTACCTAAAGCTTCATTACCAATGAAATTTGGGTAGTGTATCTTAAAGTCACATTGACCAGTATAGGCAGAGTAGCAACAAGACCTTGCACTGCCAATATTTTTTCTTTTTCATATACATAATTGTTTGAAACATTACACGTGCTTAACCTCAGCCTTCAAATAAATCATACCTACTTCTACTTGAACCTGAAAAATGCAGTAACACACCTGAAGTTATCTCCTATTTCCCTCAAAAGTGAAAAAAGCCTTCCAGGATCCTTAAAGGCTAGACCCTGGAACAATGTTGTACTAAGGGTAGCTTTATGAAGCTCCATGGGGCCTCTGTTGCTATGTGGCAGACCCTTACCCACAGCAGTTCCACTGACCCAGCTAATGGTGGCCCTATATTCATATTAAAATCAGCCAATGTGCTAAATCGTTTACGTTCCATAGATAAAGTAGAGAAGCCAGTTGCTAAGGACTTACATTGTAGTAGTACAGAAGGCTTAACTTGAACAATATCAAGTACTTGATTAATGAAATAGTCCTTAAAGTGGCAGTTCACTTTTATGTTTACTTTTAGTATGTTATATGCTATTCTTAGCAAGTTTATTTTGTTCTTTTTACAGTTTTTTAAATTACTTAGCTTTCTCTTCTGTGTCTTTTTAGCTTTCAAAATGAGTGCCACTGACCCAAGCAGCAAAAAAAGCCCTGCTTTATGAGACTACAAATTTATTGTTATTGTTACCTTTTAATGCTTATATTTATATTCAGGCCTTCTTCTGTTTATTTCCCAGTGTCTTATTCAAACCACAGACTGGATGCTAAGGTAAAACAGACACTGGCAACCAAATAGATGTTGAAATTCATCTGTTAGCTGCTGACCAAAGAAAGGCAAATGCAGCTTCCCTATCTACATCATACTAAATGTTAAGTTAAATTTGAACTACTGGTAAGTGATGACAGGCAGAGTAGAGTATTTTAACTGCTGAATGGCATTAGTTTTTGGTATTCGAGTTCAATAGTCATAAGGCTTCATTCTGGAGCATATCAATTTTTATCTCATTTTTTATCTATATGTAAACTTTCATAAATGAAGGAACGTGTGACAATTCTAGTATACCTATTGGAAAATGTAAGAGGAAGGCTTTAAGCATAAATGATTAATGAAGTTCATTCATAAAGAGTTTTCATTATTTTTTGCCTGGGAAGAAGTTCAACTTCATTCTTTAAGTCATGCACTGAAAGAGAAGGTATAAAAGAAAACATTGTGCAAAGACCCTCATTACATATTTACTTTTCCTAGCAAACACCACCTTGTATACTCATGATTAGAACCCAGATGGTCACTAGTACTTGCAAATATGAGGGATAACCAGGTAAGTAATAACATGGTATAACACCATTATTAAGTCATTCGAGTAGATTGGTTTGGACAGGGGGTTGAAAAGTAAAGAAGTCATTTCAAAGGCTCTACTTATCTAATTATATCAATTAAATGGCCACTTTTCTGCTAAATTGAACTTTGTACAAGGCAATAGTGTTAAGGCTATAAGCAAAGTGTACAAGCCATTCTGGCCAGTGACATTCCCTGTGACATCTGATCATGCTGTTTTGGTATGTAGACAATGACAGCTGGCTACTTTTTATGAGTATTATTACACTTGAGGGGGGCAAGGTGAAGAGATAAGGTAGTTGTGGCTATACAATCTTGTGTAAGGCTAAGTAAAACTTAAAAGCTATGGGAAACAAGATAATAAAAATACAATACACTAAGGGGCTGATTTACTTACCCACGAACGGGTCGAATGGAGTCCGATTGCGTTTTTTTCGTAATGATCGGTATTTTGCGATTTTTTCGTATGTTTTGCGATTTTTTCGGATTCTTTACGAATTTTTCGTTACCAATATGATTTTTGCGTAAAAACGCGAGTTTTCGTATCCATTACGAAAGTTGCGTAAAAAGTTGCGCAACTTTTTACGCAACTTTCGTAATGGATACGAAAAACTCGCGTTTTTACGCAAAAATCGTATTGGTAACGAAAAATTCGTAAAGAATCCGAAAAAATCGCAAAACATACGAAAAAATCGCAAAATGTTCGTTTTCAAGTCGGAACTTTTCCAATTCGGGTCGGATTCATGGGTTAGTAAATCAGCCCCTAAGAGGTGTTTTATTAACATTGGAGACAAACATCACCAGTGATGTTGCCCATAGCAAAATTTTGCTTTTGTTTTCTAACTTGTAGGTGACCGTTCAAATCTATTTGCTGATTGGTTACTATGGGCTGTTGATGTCACAGTTGATGTTTGTCTGTTAACAAATACACCCCTAAACCTGAATTTTTGGTTTTTCATATATGATTCACAATTAATAGTGATGACAGCAGTTCCGCGCAGTCAGGCAAAGACACAGTTGTTAAAGTAGAAATAGCAGAGTAACAGGTACCATTTTCTATTAAAATAGCATTTTCTGACTCAAGTTGCAGCAAGTGTGATAGTGGGTAACTGATTCTTAGCTTTAGGTGTATAGCAAAACACTTACTTTTTACTCAAACATTTGGAAGAACCTTTACTTGCATAGCAAGTTTGATCAAACAGGATAGAACTTTATATGTTGTGTTAGGATTCTACCTAATTTATTTGAAAGCTATACCTATAAAATCCTTATTCTGCAGGGATGATTGCATATCAGTTGCAATATTTGGAGGCGTCCATGCAGCATTACACTTCTCTGTAGTGACCAGTGTTGTTGCTGTTTGAGCCTTAAAATTGAGAAGGCCCTGTATCCCTAGCTGTTCAGTACACCAGCAGTCCCAGACTGATAAAAAAAAAAACCTAACAAATGGCTGTTTGCTCCTTCAAGTAAATTCTTACTTTTCCATTAAAAATCTTCCACTGCCTACATATAATTACCAGCATGGTGTTATTCCACCTCAGTTCGGCCCAGACGTCTGTTTGCTCAGCTTGTCTCCTCTTTTGCCACAAAATATCCTCACTCTTACTACAAGGACCACAGATTTACAAACAATGATTGTTGCTGTTCACTCATATGTCAAATCCTGGGGATTTACATTCCAGCTTAGAATTCCTTATTAAGAATGGTTGTATCAGATATTATTTTTGCTAACCTCAATTTAAATGATCTAAGATTGCTGTTGTAATAAAAGGTGTCTTGCTTTTGCTTTTGTATGCTTTACATTGTGTGTAGGATAATATAAAAATAAACACATAATGACAGAATGTACTGTTGGCTAATTCAGTAGATTCAGTAGAGTCTCAAAAGTGCTAAAATGATTCAAAGCAGAATTATTTTTTTCTCAACTCTTGGGTATTGCTGCCCACAGAACATAACTGGATCTTGAACAAGTATTACAGCAGCCTTCATAAAATATGGGGCAGCATTTGTTATTTCAGCATGGAATCATTTCCCTTCACACCTATACATGTCTCTGGAAAGCATGGCTACTCATGACTCATGACTTACTTGTGTGGAGGAACTAATATATATAAAATATATTCACAGCCGTTGCATCTTTTCTGGGCAAGGAATTCCACAACTTAGTCAAGTTCAGCTCTTAGGAACTGTATCGGTATCCATTAAATATAAAAAGTAAGTATTTTTTATTAATATAAATGTAAATAGGAGGGGTGTTCAGCCAAATACAGACATTAATATCAACCCTAATTTGCACATTAAGATTTTCTGCCTGGTCCTTCTGCTGTGCAAGGTTTCTTGCGTTTTTACAAGTAACAGACATGGAATCATGAACTACTGCTACTGTGTGTGCCCTGTCTCTCCCTAATTTATTTGTAAAGTATTCATTGTTTTTCAGCCAATACTATTAATGCTATACTTATGAGTTGGGAAAAAATTGTGTTGCCCTGACTCTTCCTAAACATCTACTATACAAGTGCTTGTGCCTTTGGTTGGGTAATCAGGGGAACAGTTAAATGGTCCTTATTCCCAAAATGCTTATTTGGCCGACAGGGACAACATTTTTTAAATGTAAGCCACCATTTTAAGAATTTGAATCTGGTTTGGCTGAAAGCAAAAAATACCTAGAAAAACAATACCTAACCTAATTCATGATTCAGTGCATCCATATTAAAGGAGAAAGAAAGGTAAAAACTAAGTTAGCTTTATCAGAAAGGTCTATGTAAATACAGCCATAAGCACTCACAGAAATGCTGCACTGACGCCTCTGTCAAAAGATTTTTTGTGTCTGTAATTCATGTGCCAGAAACATGCAGCTCTCTCCTCTCTCCCCTCTCCTGCTCCCCCTTCCCTCAAGAATGCTAAGAACTCACTCCCCCCCTTAGGAATGTGGATCTGAGCCAATCAGCAGGAAGCTGACTCATAGTCTTACAAACTGACCATGTACACTTGGTCTTGGTCTCAGTGCAGGAGTGAGGCATTATGGGGCTGGTGTCCCTGTTAGGAGAAAACTACACCAGCCCAGGGTACCTGCAAGGAGCGTCTCCTCTTCTTTCTTACTTCTTCACGTGCTTGCGCATGTGCAGTAGAGTGAAGAGCTAAACTTTAACAAAAAAGTTGGCTTTTCACTCTACCGTGCATGCGCCGGCCCAGGGATTTTGACAACAGAAGGAACAAGGAAGAAGGAAGCGCATCGCTACAGCTACCCCGGGCTGCTGGGGTTCTCTCCTAACAGGGGCACAAACTCGGGATACAAGGTAAGCGATTAAAGTCACTTGGGGGTGCCTAACATTTTGGCACCCCCAAGTGACTTAGCCTTTTCTTCTCCTTTAAAGGTTAGCAACCCCTTTAAAGAACATAACTGATTAAAGAGTTCAGGGGTTGTTTACCAAACACTGTCTATTTACTACAGATGTATTAGCTAGACTTCTCAGCAGTAAAACATAGCATTCCATATCTCCATAACCTGTGAGCTGCACTATATTTAGTATTTTAATGCTTTATATATATACAGTATATATATATATATATATATACAAAATAAAGAAGAAATACCGCACTCACAGGTCTTAGTGCAAAAATAAAGAAAATTTATTCAGGCAGACTAACGTTTCGGCTGGCTCCCCAGCCTTTCTCAAAGTGAACACACAATGCAACAGACTTGCTCATAAATCAAAAATGGCGCCAAAATCCAAACTGATGACGTCACTAACTGTGTAGTAAGTGATTGCCCAACACCAATGCATAAGAAAATCAAAAAATATATATAAAAAGAAATAACAGTATCACTGGAAAGGGTTAGATAGAAGAGAAATAGATAATATATAAAAAAGAATTTAAGTATAAGAGAAAAGAACAATTGATCATCCACTAGGGCTGAACTGTAACTCCCCCACCTACTCGTATAGTGCATCTGGGTATACCGACTCCTATGTAGATAGATGTGAATAGAGCGATCAATAAATGACTTGGAAGTACATTTGGGTCGATGATCAACAAGAGATAGTCAAAAGGAAAGATATAATAGCGCTAAACGCTGAACACTCACGTCATTCTGACTTTTCAAGAGCCGACATGCTGGCACCGGCAAACCGGTGTATGCGGGTTGCCATGGTAACCCGAGCGTTGTTTAGTGTTCTTATAAGCTCCGGCGCTTGGTGCTAATGCCAGTAGGAGAGGTGCAGCAGGGCGGATAGGCGGGTACTGTGTCTCACGATCTTACCACCGGACCGGTGGCTATGCTGGAAGTTTGATCGTGGACCCACTGCGGGGTGTGATGGTACTTGGGGGCTGTGTGCAGAAGCATATCATGTAGGTCGCCATTATTCATAGCGGACTACACGAAGCTCATGTAAAACATCAGCACACCCTAGGTAGTTATTTACACAGACCACTATCGTCATGAGAGGGCATATGGCAAAAGCTGTATTGGAGCTGTATATGCATATATATAACATAATAACAGGGTAATGATCGCAATATGGTTGTAAAAATATAGTAGTTTATCCCGAGTAGTATCCGTAGTGGGTATTGTTACCTATAGCCCAGGTGGTGACTGAAAGGAGATATAAAAGGAAAATATATTAGAAGGAAAGATACCAAAGATAGTAAAACAAGTTGAGAGAAGAAAGACCTTAAACTTGTGATTGCCTCTCAAAATATGGGGGATTCCCCAAAGAGACTATGAAATACATATGTACTGCAGAAACCTCACAGTAGTCTTAACAAAGTAACAAATAATATTGACACATTTGAGATGCGAGTATCATTTTCATTGCAACAGTGGCAATTGGAGGAAAGTTTCATAATAGTAACCAGTCACTGCAATGTTGGAGAGAAAAGATAAATAAACAGAACATGTTCCACTTGAATTGCCTAGTTAGTCAATAAAGTCTATATAACAGAATTCATTGCTTTAGTAATCAATAAAAAATCTGTGTAGCGGAAACTGTGTGTGGTCTTGTTTCTATTTAGACATAAAAATGCTGAAGACTGAAGGTCGAAGCATAGTCCATATACACAATCACGGAACTCAACCCCCATTAGAGGTAAAAAGCTGAATAGGATACTAGTTCATTAAGTCCATAGGGGCTGATGGTGTTGAGACGGTGCATCCATTGTAGCTCCCTTTGTAAGAGAAGTTTGTCTCTGTTGCCCCCACGGACCAAAGGGGGTATGTGATCAATAATCATACATCTCAGACTCGCCAGCGTGTGTTTCTGAGACAAAAAATGTGCTGCTACTGGGGTGTTCGCTTCATTTGTTGCCAGGGCAGTCCTGATTGCGGATCTGTGGTTAGCCATCCGATCTCGAAAAGTGGTAACCGTTTTCCCTATATACACTAGTCCGCATGGGCATTTAATGAAATAGATAACGTGTTTCGATGTGCATGTCAATCTGTGTTGAATCTGGATCTGTTTGCCCGTATGTGGATGATTAAATGTGGGTCCCGTGATGAGGGCATTGCAAGTAGTGCAATTGGGACATTTATAGCATCCACATTTAGTGGAGGGAAGCCAAGTATTTGTAACTGTAGACTGGTAACAGTGTCTGGGATCTGTTTTTACCAATATATCTCTCAGGCTATGACCTCTCCTGTATGCTATGCGTGGGGGGTGTCTAAAGATTGGAGGTAGAGAGCGATCCTTCTCGAGAACCGACCAATGATAGAAGATTGCATCGATAAGTGGTTTTTTGTCCGGAGAGAAAGTGGTGGTAAATGTGAGTCTCTCGTCACTGACCTCTGGAGATGATCTGTCAAATCCCTCCAATGTTTGCGCTTGTGTCAGAGTAGAGGCCTTTGTTCTAGACGATTTAAGTAAAGATGATCTATATCCCCTTTGTGCAAACCGTGTTTCTAATTCGTCTAGCTGATGCTGCAAATTAATAGGATCAGAATTGTTCCTGACCATCCGTACCATTTGTGAGTATGGGATGCTTTGTAGAGTATGTGGAGGATGACAAGATGAGAAGTGCAATAATGTGTTGCGGTCTGTGTCCTTCCTATATGTAGTGGTGGTTAGTGTAGAATCTGTGACCGAAACTGCCAGATCCAAAAAAGACACCCCACTAGTTCCCAGATGTGCTGTGAAGCGTATTGTCGTGGGGAGTTGGTTTAAATTGTCCACCATGGACCAGAATTGATCTTCCGTGCCAGTCCAAAGAAGAAATAGATCGTCTATATAGCGAAACATTCTATAGATGAATTTGCCATATTCGGGAAAAATGTATGTATGTTCATAGTTGGCCATGAATAGGTTCGCAAAAGATGGAGCAACATTAGATCCCATACTCGTACCGCTTGTCTGTAGGTAGTATGAGTATTCGAACTTAAAGTAGTTCCTTGTGAGGCAGTGTGTAAGGAGTTCGATGAGAAATTCAGCTGGCGGTCTACATTTATCAGGATGTTTCACAAGATACTCTTTGACTATAGCTATACCCTCCCCCGTTGGAATCACTGTGTATAGAGAGGAAACGTCCATTGTAGCAAGTTTGGTGTTTGGGGGCAGTGGATGCAAACTTTGTAATTTAAGTAGAAGATCACCCGTATCTCTAAGATAGGTATGTGTGCCCTTAACTATTGGTTGAAGGAAATAGTCTATGTAGATGGAAAGAGGTTGTAGTAGAGAGTCCCTAGCACTTACTATGGGACGTCCTGGAGGAGAGATGAGGCTTTTGTGAATTTTGGGTAAGGTATACAGTATAGGACAGATTGGATATTCCTTCGTGAGAAAATTGAAGGTGTCTGTGTCTATCAAACCTTTGGCCAAACCCAGATGTAATGAAGCATCAATCTGTTTTTTGTAGAGGCCTGTGGGATCTTTCTCAAGCTTCTGGTATGTACCGGTGTCAGAGAGTTGGTTAATTATCTCAAGCCTATAGTCTGAATAGTTTAAAACCACCACCCCTCCTCCCTTGTCTGCTGGTCTTATAATGATGTTAGGATTCAGAGACAAACTTTTCAATGCCTCCCTTTCTGATCTTGTAAGATTGGAGTGGCCAGGAGATTGTGTGTGTTTATAGGTCTCATCAATAAGCAGTCGTGTGTATGCTGCTATGGACTTGGGTGTATTGGGTGGTTCGTACTGGCTAGGGGCTTTAAATATACACCTTTGAGTATTTGGTAATCGAAAATGTTCTTTAAGTTTCATTGTACGTTGAAACCTGTGCAAATCAATCATTGTATCTAGTGTACGTGTCCTGTGCATAGGTACAAACGCCAGGCCTTTTGATAGTAAATTTAACTCTGGATCTGTAAGAGTATGGGAGCTTAAGTTGAATACTACCTGTTCCACGTTTTTTTGCCTCTTGTGGAACGGGTGCTTACTCCCCCCCCTTCTCTTGTTGGGGCGCCCCCTGTGCGTGTGCCTAAAAAATGGGGAGGGGAAGGTCCCGAGTGTTGTGTGTTAGGGGTAGTGTTGGTGGTATTGGTATATCTGCCTCTTCTATAACCTCGGCCCCTTATTGGGGTATCAGTGTCAGTAGAGGAAGTGTAAGGGGATGAGTCAATACGGTCAGTCCGAAGGTTAGAAGAAAAGCGTGTTGTCCTGCCTGCAGGGTGTGTATCGCCACCAGTAAGCCACCTATACACTCTCCTGTTCTGGTAATCCCCTGTAACAGTATTTACCTTCTGTTTCTTAAACTTGTGTAGGTCTGTGGTGTATTGTGTTAGTTGATTCTGTAATTTATCCACCCACTTATGTTCTTTATCCCGTGCTAGTGTTTGTAAATGTGCAGACTCAAAGGCAGAGATATCTGTGTATACAACCTTCAAATTTCTGCTCACCTCTTCGATAACCAACAGCATTAAGTCCATAGAGCACTTGTTGAGGATTTGGCACCACTTTTTACAGAAATCAGTGTTGTTGCGGCCAATAGTGGGTATGTTGCGAATCCTGAAACCTCTGGGGATGTGTTGTTTTTTATAGAAATCCGAAAGGTAGATGCCATGCAGCTTTAAATCGATTTCACGTTCCTTCAGTCTCAACAGTTGGTGGAATAAATCTGTGTTTGAAGAGTTTGGTAGGATATCATCCGCTGTTTCTTCAAACAGAATGTCAGCAGCTTCCGCATCGGAAAACTGAAGGCCAGTAAGTGGAACGTCAATCACATCGTGACCATCAGCAAACGCCATATTCTGATCCAATGAGCAGATGTAGAAAAAATGTACATGGAGGATCGTAAAGAACTCGGGTGCACTGCTTGTAGAGAAATAGCAATGTGTAGAAAAAAGCCGGCACTCACGTAATTTTAGAGTCAATTGTGCCTGGGTGCAGTAAATGAATAAATATTTACAAAATAAAGAAGAAATACCGCACTCACAGGTCTTAGTGCAAAAATAAAGAAAATTTATTCAGGCAGACTAACGTTTCGGCTGGCTCCCCAGCCTTTCTCAAAGTGAACACACAATGCAACAGACTTGCTCATAAATCAAAAATGGCGCCAAAATCCAAACTGATGACGTCACTAACTGTGTAGTAAGTGATTGCCCAACACCAATGCATAAGAAAATCAAAAAATATATATAAAAAGAAATAACAGTATCACTGGAAAGGGTTAGATAGAAGAGAAATAGATAATATATAAAAAAGAATTTAAGTATAAGAGAAAAGAACAATTGATCATCCACTAGGGCTGAACTGTAACTCCCCCACCTACTCGTATAGTGCATCTGGGTATACCGACTCCTATGTAGATAGATGTGAATAGAGCGATCAATAAATGACTTGGAAGTACATTTGGGTCGATGATCAACAAGAGATAGTCAAAAGGAAAGATATAATAGCGCTAAACGCTGAACACTCACGTCATTCTGACTTTTCAAGAGCCGACATGCTGGCACCGGCAAACCGGTGTATGCGGGTTGCCATGGTAACCCGAGCGTTGTTTAGTGTTCTTATAAGCTCCGGCGCTTGGTGCTAATGCCAGTAGGAGAGGTGCAGCAGGGCGGATAGGCGGGTACTGTGTCTCACGATCTTACCACCGGACCGGTGGCTATGCTGGAAGTTTGATCGTGGACCCACTGCGGGGTGTGATGGTACTTGGGGGCTGTGTGCAGAAGCATATCATGTAGGTCGCCATTATTCATAGCGGACTACACGAAGCTCATGTAAAACATCAGCACACCCTAGGTAGTTATTTACACAGACCACTATCGTCATGAGAGGGCATATGGCAAAAGCTGTATTGGAGCTGTATATGCATATATATAACATAATAACAGGGTAATGATCGCAATATGGTTGTAAAAATATAGTAGTTTATCCCGAGTAGTATCCGTAGTGGGTATTGTTACCTATAGCCCAGGTGGTGACTGAAAGGAGATATAAAAGGAAAATATATTAGAAGGAAAGATACCAAAGATAGTAAAACAAGTTGAGAGAAGAAAGACCTTAAACTTGTGATTGCCTCTCAAAATATGGGGGATTCCCCAAAGAGACTATGAAATACATATGTACTGCAGAAACCTCACAGTAGTCTTAACAAAGTAACAAATAATATTGACACATTTGAGATGCGAGTATCATTTTCATTGCAACAGTGGCAATTGGAGGAAAGTTTCATAATAGTAACCAGTCACTGCAATGTTGGAGAGAAAAGATAAATAAACAGAACATGTTCCACTTGAATTGCCTAGTTAGTCAATAAAGTCTATATAACAGAATTCATTGCTTTAGTAATCAATAAAAAATCTGTGTAGCGGAAACTGTGTGTGGTCTTGTTTCTATTTAGACATAAAAATGCTGAAGACTGAAGGTCGAAGCATAGTCCATATACACAATCACGGAACTCAACCCCCATTAGAGGTAAAAAGCTGAATAGGATACTAGTTCATTAAGTCCATAGGGGCTGATGGTGTTGAGACGGTGCATCCATTGTAGCTCCCTTTGTAAGAGAAGATCATCTTTACTTAAATCGTCTAGAACAAAGGCCTCTACTCTGACACAAGCGCAAACATTGGAGGGATTTGACAGATCATCTCCAGAGGTCAGTGACGAGAGACTCACATTTACCACCACTTTCTCTCCGGACAAAAAACCACTTATCGATGCAATCTTCTATCATTGGTCGGTTCTCGAGAAGGATCGCTCTCTACCTCCAATCTTTAGACACCCCCCACGCATAGCATACAGGAGAGGTCATAGCCTGAGAGATATATTGGTAAAAACAGATCCCAGACACTGTTACCAGTCTACAGTTACAAATACTTGGCTTCCCTCCACTAAATGTGGATGCTATAAATGTCCCAATTGCACTACTTGCAATGCCCTCATCACGGGACCCACATTTAATCATCCACATACAGGCAAACAGATCCAGATTCAACACAGATTGACATGCACATCGAAACACGTTATCTATTTCATTAAATGCCCATGCGGACTAGTGTATATAGGGAAAACGGTTACCACTTTTCGAGATCGGATGGCTAACCACAGAAACACACGCTGGCGAGTCTGAGATGTATGATTATTGATCACATACCCCCTTTGGTCCGTGGGGGCAACAGAGACAAACTTCTCTTACAAAGGGAGCTACAATGGATGCACCGTCTCAACACCATCAGCCCCTATGGACTTAATGAACTAGTATCCTATTCAGCTTTTTACCTCTAATGGGGGTTGAGTTCCGTGATTGTGTATATGGACTATGCTTCGACCTTCAGTCTTCAGCATTTTTATGTCTAAATAGAAACAAGACCACACACAGTTTCCGCTACACAGATTTTTTATTGATTACTAAAGCAATGAATTCTGTTATATAGACTTTATTGACTAACTAGGCAATTCAAGTGGAACATGTTCTGTTTATTTATCTTTTCTCTCCAACATTGCAGTGACTGGTTACTATTATGAAACTTTCCTCCAATTGCCACTGTTGCAATGAAAATGATACTCGCATCTCAAATGTGTCAATATTATTTGTTACTTTGTTAAGACTACTGTGAGGTTTCTGCAGTACATATGTATTTCATAGTCTCTTTGGGGAATCCCCCATATTTTGAGAGGCAATCACAAGTTTAAGGTCTTTCTTCTCTCAACTTGTTTTACTATCTTTGGTATCTTTCCTTCTAATATATTTTCCTTTTATATCTCCTTTCAGTCACCACCTGGGCTATAGGTAACAATACCCACTACGGATACTACTCGGGATAAACTACTATATTTTTACAACCATATTGCGATCATTACCCTGTTATTATGTTATATATATGCATATACAGCTCCAATACAGCTTTTGCCATATGCCCTCTCATGACGATAGTGGTCTGTGTAAATAACTACCTAGGGTGTGCTGATGTTTTACATGAGCTTCGTGTAGTCCGCTATGAATAATGGCGACCTACATGATATGCTTCTGCACACAGCCCCCAAGTACCATCACACCCCGCAGTGGGTCCACGATCAAACTTCCAGCATAGCCACCGGTCCGGTGGTAAGATCGTGAGACACAGTACCCGCCTATCCGCCCTGCTGCACCTCTCCTACTGGCATTAGCACCAAGCGCCGGAGCTTATAAGAACACTAAACAACGCTCGGGTTACCATGGCAACCCGCATACACCGGTTTGCCGGTGCCAGCATGTCGGCTCTTGAAAAGTCAGAATGACGTGAGTGTTCAGCGTTTAGCGCTATTATATCTTTCCTTTTGACTATCTCTTGTTGATCATCGACCCAAATGTACTTCCAAGTCATTTATTGATCGCTCTATTCACATCTATCTACATAGGAGTCGGTATACCCAGATGCACTATACGAGTAGGTGGGGGAGTTACAGTTCAGCCCTAGTGGATGATCAATTGTTCTTTTCTCTTATACTTAAATTCTTTTTTATATATTATCTATTTCTCTTCTATCTAACCCTTTCCAGTGATACTGTTATTTCTTTTTATATATATTTTTTGATTTTCTTATGCATTGGTGTTGGGCAATCACTTACTACACAGTTAGTGACGTCATCAGTTTGGATTTTGGCGCCATTTTTGATTTATGAGCAAGTCTGTTGCATTGTGTGTTCACTTTGAGAAAGGCTGGGGAGCCAGCCGAAACGTTAGTCTGCCTGAATAAATTTTCTTTATTTTTGCACTAAGACCTGTGAGTGCGGTATTTCTTCTTTATTTTGTAAATATTTATTCATTTACTGCACCCAGGCACAATTGACTCTAAAATTACGTGAGTGCCGGCTTTTTTCTACACATATATATATATATATATATATATATATATATATTCCTTTAATATGAATAGTCAAAGGACATGTCCAGTAAATCTATGTTTTAGACTTGTCAGCAACATTTAATCATAAAAAAAAATTGGGAGCGACGCAAGCGTGAAAAGTCCCTAGGGGGTGCCCAAAAAGGGCTGCGATTGGTTATTTGGTAGCCCAATGTGGACTGGCAGCCTACAGGAGGCTTTGTTTGGCAGTACACATGGTTTATGCCTTCAAAATGTGCCTCCAAGCCTGAAATTCAAAAATGGCCACCTGCTTTGAGGCCACTGGGAGCTACATCCAAGGGGTTGGGGAGCAACATATTGCTTGTGACCGACAGGTTCGGGGTCACTGTTTTAGACCCTCTTGAATTTTAAGTGATACTTTCTTCATTTTACTTTATTTTTCTCAATGGTAGAAAAGAAAATCACCAAATGAAATGCAAGAATATGTATTCATAGCTAAACATTATTAACACGTAATCAGCTTTATTAGTGAGTGTTTGTTAAAAAAAATCCTCTTATATCTCCCAAAATAAAGGAATGCTACCAAATACCTGAAAAAAATGTCAGCGAAAACAATGGAACCTACCCGTAAAGCAGACATGACATTTATTTTACAAAGAAAACATATTTTTTGTAGGGGAGCTACAATGAGACAGGCAGATTGCAAGGGGCAGAGGGATTATTGGCACTAAGAACTTGGAATGTGTGTGCGCTCTTTGCATCGTATTGTATGATTTTGAATAGAATACCTGTAATTTTGAAATTTAATTGTCTTAGGAAACTAAGGTAGGAGTTGAAATTCCAAAAACTTGTTCGGTTTGCTGTACAAACAGTGATTAGGAGCAATCTGTCAAGGGATGCTGTTACAACAAAAGGAAAATATTCTAAGAATTAAGAGGAAAGGAAAAAAAGAGTCAACATCCAGTGACTGGATTACACCAGTGTATATCTGTAATGTGTCAAAACTGCTTTTAAACTATAAATTGTAAAAAAAAGTATGCCCCATACAAGTAAAATCCATATAACAGAAAGACTAACAATAAAATAAAAATATTGCACAAAAGATTAAAGACCCAGGCTGTTGGACAGTCAACTTTTCGCCAATGCTAATAACCTCAACTCTCCCCCTATCCTTAATAATTATTAATGGGACCCGTCATCCAGAATGCTTGGGACCTGGGGTTTTCCGGATAAGGGGTCTTTCCATAATTCGGATCTCCTATGTTAAGTCTGCTAAAAAAATTATATAAACAGTAACGAAGCCCAATAGAATTGTTTAGGCTCCAATAAGGTTCAATTATACCTTGGTTGGGATTGAGTATAAGGTACTGTTTTATTATTACAGAGAAAAAGGAAACCATTATTAAAAATGTGAATTATTTGATTAAAATGGAGCCTATGGGAGATGGCCTTTCCGTAATTTGGAACTTTCTGGATAATGGGTTTCCGCATAAGGGGTCCTATATCAGTACTTTTCTTCTATTACCTGCTGCATGCCTTACATAGTGGAAACTCTCTCTAGATTAATCCACAATAATACCAGCCTAATTCTTTTGGGTATAGTAGGCACCAGTAAAATAGTATGGTTGCCCCTGATTAATTTGGTAAGAGTGGAAATCGTGTCCATATAGCATTTGCTTTGCTTAGGAAAATAAAGAGTGGGGGAATTGAATTGTTCTACTGACCCTTTTATTACGGATGGATCTCCACTTTCAGAAAGGCAAAAAATGTCAGTTTTGCCATAAATCCTGTGTGAAGCAGTATTGTGTTAAGATGACTGGATAGAGATATATAGATATACAGGTATAGGACCTGGTATCCAGATAGCTCAAGACCTGGGGGTTTCTGGATAAGGGGTCTTTCTGTCATTTGGATCTTTAGACCTTAAGACCTCAAGTCTGGAGATTGTTGTTGTTTTGCCTTCCAATAAGGATTCATTATATCTTAATTGGGGATCAAGTACAAGGTACTGTTTTATTATTACAGAGAAAAAGGAAATCATTTTTAAAAGTTTGAATTATTTGATTAAAATAGAGATGGCCTTCCCATAGTTCAGAGCTTTCTGGATATTGGGTTTCCGGAAAACAAATCCTATACCTTTATGTGTATACTTTTGTTTGGGCCCCACTAAAGACATCTCCTAGTGCAAACTGGTATGAAACTCCTAATGCAAACTGGTAGGAAGCAAATATTAAACTACAGTAGTTTACTACATGGACACATGCTCTCGTGTATTTTACCTAGACCACTATGTGAACCCTCTAATTTGACAACCTGTTTTTTCCCCCTACTTATGAGCAATGCATATTTCGGTGCACCGCACAGAATGCAGCTGGTCAAATAAATTATAACAGCTCAAGGACATTCTTAAAGCCTAATATTAGTCTGTACATTTATGGTCCACTTTGATGTTGTAACCCATAAAACACTGCTGTAATTATTATGTACAAATGCATCCCTTTCTACACAGTGAGGCATCTTGTCAGACAATGGGCCAAACAGACATGGAATTTAAATCTGACCCTACTGTAAATACTTCCTCATCTGCAAACAGCTTTATTGCCAGTAAAGGCCTGACGCAATCAAAATGCTACTCCTGGGAAAAGGTGAGAAAGTGGATTTTGTTCCCTAAGGATGTGATCCCTCATTCAGAAGGAATGTTTGACAAGTAGAAACATGGCTTCCCTTCCCCGAGGTGGTTTGTTTTCCTCTTAGAGGGCATATGTGTTGATAGAAAAAATGCTAATACCATCCTGTGGGGGATAAAAGAGTAAAAGGGATAAATAAAGGGACCAAAGAAGAAAAAAAGTTTTATTGTAGAATATTTTATCCCGCATTTTGTGACCAATAACAAACAAATGGTGACCCAAACAATAAATCAAATGGCGATTTAAAATATACATGTGTTGACATAGTTTAATGTAATCCTGTAGTGTGGTGAGGTTAGGCTTTTGTTGGTCTTATTATATTTAACCAAAAATGTTTGTTTTTTGAATGTGTTGACATATCACAGCTTCTAAACCACAGGTTAAAACACATTCACCCATGGTGCATATGAATAATCCACTCCTCAAACATTGGAAAGTCTGTGTGATACCAACTGTGTATGGGAAACTAGCTTGTCACCAGTCATGGATATTTTCTTCTACATCAGAGATGCCCTATACACAAATACTTCATCTAAAGGTGGCCATACACGTGGCGATCCGACGATGTTTCGTACGACCATCGGTCGCACGAAACATCGTAAGATCCGCCACACACCATTCAGGGCTGAATCGGCAGGTAAGGAGGTAGAAACAATAGGATTTCTACCTCCTTCTGCCGATTCAGCTCTGAAGGGAGAATTTTGGTCAGGCGCCTTCTATGGCGCCCGATCAAAATTTTCAAACTTGTCCGATCGGCGAGTCGTCCGATATCGGCAACTTCCTGCGATATCGGTCGACTCGCCGACATGCCATACACGCACCGATTATCGTACGAAACGAGGTTTCGTACGATAATATCGGTGCGTGTATGGCCACCTTTAATCTTCACTTCTATGACACAGCAGGATGTAGGAATATGTAGAAAAACATAATGTGTAAAAACTTATAAAGAGAAAGTGCCTGCTTGTATCTATCTCTATATCTTTTTTATTACAACCCCACTTTGTATCCATGTAACCGCCTTAAGTGTTTGTGTGAGTATTATGTTATATTGATCTAATGTTTTTCTTCTTGATTTTCTTTTATCAATATATTGCACAATAATCATTGTGATGGCAGCACAGATGTAGTCTTGTTATCTATGGTTGGTATATACTGTTATTATTATATTATTGTTCGTATTTTTCTATTTCAGTCTCTCATTTAAACCACTGCCTGGTTTCAATGGTAAAAGTGGCCCCTAGAAGCCAGAGAGCTGCTAAAATTGCAAACTGGAGAAATGAGGAAATACTTTAAAAAAGAAACACACACTAGTGGCTGATTTACTAACCCACGAATCCGACCCGAATTGGAAAAGTTCCGACTTGAAAACGAACATTTTGCGACTTTTTCGTATGTTTTGCGATTTTTTCGGATTCTTTACGAATTTTTCGTTACCAATATGATTTTTGCGTAAAAACGCGAGTTTTTCGTATCCATTACGAAAGTTGCGTAAAAAGTTGCGCATTTTTCGTAGCGTTAAAACTTACGCGAAAAGTTGCGCATTTTTCGTAGCGTTAAAACTTAGCGCTACGAAAAATGCGCAACTTTTCGCGTAAGTTTTAACGCTACGAAAAATGCGCAACTTTTTACGCAACTTTCGTAATGGATACGAAAACTCGCGTTTTTACGCAAAAATCGTATTGGTAACGAAAAATTCGTAAAGAATCCGAAAAAATCGCAAAACACACGAAAAAATCGCAAAATACCGATCATTACGAAAAAAACGCAATCGGACTCCATTCGACCCGTTCGTGGGTAAGTAAATCAGCCCCAAAGAATTAAAAAATTAAGACAAACTGAAAATTGTCTCCGAATATCAATACACCATACACTATGGGGCACATTTACTAATCCACGAACGTCCAAAAAGCGTCTGAATGCGTTTTTTTCGTAATGATAGGTATTTTGCGTTTTTTTTTCGTAAATTGTCGTGACTTTTTCATAGCCGTTCCGACTTTTTTGTAAATTGTCGAAACTTTTTCGTAGCGTTACGACTTGCACGAATTGTCGCAACTTTTTCGTAGCTGTCGCGCCGATTACGAAAGTTTCGGATTCATTCGAACTTCAGTATAGTGACTTTCCTTGGGCCAGGTTGGAGCTGCAGAGTGCCATTGAGCCCTATGGGAGACTTTCCTTGGGCCAGGTTGGAGCTGCAGAGTGCCATTGAGCCCTATGGGAGACTTTCCTTGGGCCAGGTTGGAGCTGCAGAGTGCCATTGAGTCCTATGGGAGGCTTCCAAAATCATGCAAAGTCTGAAAGTTTTGCCCGCCGTTTACGAGCGCTCAATACGAAAAAGTCGTAACGGCAACGAAAAAAACGCAAAAAATACGAAAAAGTTGCAAAATGTTCGTTTCCAATCCGAATTTTTCCCATTCGGATTCGTGGATTAGTAAATGTGCCCCTATAAGTTAATTTAAAGTTGAACTAACCCTTTATGTATCTATAATTATATAAGATATTAAATTCTCAAACACATGTTATAGTTGCAGTCCTATCTGTCACATACTACAAAACAATTTAAAGTAACTTCATTTAACTTCAGTAAGGTGACACTCACTTTTACAGACAAATTTTAATGTATTAATAAAGCGGCACATTTTTATTTGATAATATTCTACTGAATTCATCGTAGTCCACATTATCTAACGTTTGTTGTTTCTTATGGAAAGAAGCATAAAGAAGAACCAGATGTTTCTCCAGATAACTTTAAAAAAAAAACGCTTGCTTAATCATTCAACAAAGGCAATACCCGAAATATCTGCAGGTCTTGGAAGTGATGATAAGCTTTCTTACTTGTCAGACAAACCCCCATGCAGGCACATGGGTCATATAGACATCAAATCACCTATGAAATTTGTTTTTTCACGGATAATATGCAATGAAAAAATTCTGATTCGGTTAAGTGTCATAAATAACCATCTCTGGTATAAGCAATGGTCTGCCGGCCCCTCTTCTAGTTTATCCAAGGAAAAACTGGGTTATAGCTGGTAGGGTATTGGGACACAAGTGCTGCTTCTGCATGTTGGATGATTGGTGTCTATTGGTATTAAAGTTAAATAAAAGTATTAAAGTATATGTATATATCATAAAGTATTGATAGACCCTTCCTTTAATTGTCTGATAAATCATTTTGAAATGAAAAATTCAGAAACTGCCTTCCTACAGCCTCCTTTGCTTTAGAATAACACACAATAAACACTTGCATATACCTTTATCCCGTGAATAAAATGATATCTGAACCATTCAGTCTTTTTTTGTGCATATTTATTAACAGGTGCCCAGACAAGTGCAAGGATAATATCACTCTGTAGATCCTGAATAGGCTTTGGTTGGCACCACTTTTACTACCTCAGAAATGATGGAATGCCCTAGTCCTCACATTTGTTCTGACCACCTTTCACTGCTGCTTTGCACGTAAAGTCTACAAAATAAGGTCCATTCATATAATAATGCAGAATATGTGCCCTTACGATTTGCTCATTAGTGTTTCCTTTATTATAATATAGAGCTATTATGTGCATATAGTCTTCTGGATAGATCACTGACGTTTTATTTTGGAGCAGGGTTTAGGGTTTTCACAGGAGGTGCAAGCAATGAATGGAACAGACTCTAAGTGGAAATGAAGCCAGCTCCCTTTGCATAGCATTAAGCTAAATCGGAGTCTTTTATATATTGTAAGATCTTGTTTAGCATTGAGCTTTCTAGACATGATTACACCCCAAAAAACCAAGGTTGTCATGGTAATTTTTTGATACTTGATAGGGCTGCATTGATTTTTTTATAATGTATTTTATTATGTTTGCAGGCATACTATATCATGCACGATTTTCAAATCAGGAAAAAGGCTGTATTTCTATAAACATTTTTAAAAAAATGGAGAAAAAGCTTTATTTGTGGTAAACAGTGGGAAAATCCACAAAATAGCTTCCAGATGTTATGTATTGTATTGAAGAGACATACAAAAATACTGTTTAATGCCTGTGATGGTGTACTAGAGATTCCCATCGGTATTTATGACCTTGTAAACTGCTATTGAACCTGCCATAGACCAAACAAAATAAATAACAGCACTCACTAGGGCTTCTCCAGAAAGAAACATATGTCATTGCTTTAGTATTGCTAGAATATGTGTTAGGTTACCAAGTGTAGAATGACTTTAATGTTTGAGGAAGTTGTCTGTCGGCCTAAAGGTTAACAGAAATGGAATGGGGGGGCGCATCACTATTGTGCTCTCTGGACTAGAAGAGCTGAAATTTTGAAAAATCAGTTACCAGAAGTGGCTTTTTGCCGGGCGCTGCCACCTTTGTCCCACCTAGCTCACCTCATGGCAGCAGTGCCCCTGGTTGAAGGGTTGGAAATGGAACACATCGTAATAAACTTCACCACGTGTGAAACTATGGTGGGGCTGTGAAAAACATAAGTCGTGCAGTGCCACATGTGACTAGTGGGCTTCAACTTGGACAGCACTGATCTACAGTACATCTGTTAGAAACTGTGCTTTTAAGAGCAAGAGCAAAATGTATATATGTCTGCATAATAATTTAAACTACAAATATATACTGTATATTGGGGTTAATGTGTACCCTTTTGTAATTTATAAGGTTATAAGAAGTCACTGCAGAATTCTGTGCCCAGAATTTAGTAACTTCAGTAATAAGTCACTGAGGAATTCTGTCCCTTATCCTATGTAATCTACAGTGAGTATTTTATTACTTTTTAGTTTTTCCTGCTTTGGAGCAGTACTGGGGACAATGCAATGCTCTAGAGGGGTTCGGTGTATGTAGCTAATTAATTTGGGGGGTTCCAAAATGTTAGATTCCCTCCTGTAATTTAAACTGCATTTTCCACTGATTTGGTTCCCCTTTTTGGGAAAAAAATGCATATGCCCAGGGAACAGCAACTTGCTGACATCTTGCTGCTCTCCCATCCCTGGCTTTGGCTTGCACATTTGCAGTAGAATATATTTTGGAAGCTTACTCTACTGTGCATACACAAGTGTAATTCAGCACAAAGTATGCCTAGTGCTAAATTACATGTGTCTGTGCCCTCAGTGCGGTGCTCTGCTTGTAATTGGATTCACTATGGGGTGCCATATTGGCACTCCCCAGTAAATCCTTGCCCTATAGCATATAAAATGAAGCTGAGCCGTTTCATCAGTAGAAAAGGTACTAAATGATAAAATATTTGTGTCACAAGACTTACTGATACACATTGTACATTACATAACCCCTACTTTAAAATAAAAGGATACTGTAATAGCTTAGATGTCTCAAACGTACTTTGTTATTATGCCACTTGAAATATGTCACCACAAAAGACAATCTGTGTGCCATAACAGTTATGTTACATTATAAGGGAAGGTTATTCCTTACATACATACAAAGAGGGATAGATTAATGCAGGGGTTTTCTTTCCCAGATTTTTCTCCGTCTTTCAGTCTTGTGCAATTTGATTATATTTCATCACTTTGCCACTTCCTTTTAATGTGTTTTTCCTTCTGCTCTTACTATTTTACTCTCTAATTTCTCTTTCACCGCTTCTCTCACATGTACTTTGCTTCCTGTGTTCTAAGAGACATCTGTAGATGGGAAAACTAAGCATGAACAACCAGCCAAATAAGAAATATATGGTGCATTGCTATGACTAGATTACTGTTGGGTATAGTGCAGTCTAATAAATACCATAAGTCTGTAATATATGACCATGTGGTTATTGTATAATTTGTTAGTGATCAGCCTATAGCCCTCTATACATGGAAAGTCTCTTGCTTACCTCTCCATTCTGCTTTCCCATGTAATAAGAAATTTAAACAGTGCAGTAACTAGAAGTAACCTTTTTTTGGAATAAGAAATTTTTCATAAATTTATATTGAAACTGCTTCTAAGTAAAGGGTCCCACTGGGCTTAATAAACACCCTTCTATACATCCATATAACATTAATTAATAGACCACAACAATAATCTATTCATACTTAAAGGCTGAAAATGTATAATACGAAGTTTAGGATACAAATCAATGGTAATTTGTAGGCTTTGAGTGCAGTATTTGTTAGCAAACATGGGAGGTGATCTTGGCTAATTATGTTGGAATAAAGAAGCTGTGAATATATGGGACAGTGTGCACCAGCACCATAAATCTGAGCCCGTGACTGTTCCTTTAAGCTATTTGTAGGGATAACCATGGCAAAGAGCACAGAAATATCAACCCTCACACACATCAAAGTGTCAGAGTGCTGGGTTAGCTATATACTGAAGGTTAATTAGTGCGATCTAACCCTTTGACGTCCATTATTGTGTTTAGGGCTGGTGAGGATACTGAAGCTTTTCAGTTTCTGTACAATAGTAGACAGTTCAAAGACTTAAAGTAAAACCATACCCCCTCTATAAAAATATACTGCATAAAAAGCTCATATGTAAAACTCTGCTTCATCTAAATAAACCATTTTTATAAAAATGTACTTTATATACTATATATATATTTTTAAGTAGGGCCACCTCCTGGGATCATAGGAATTCACCGTGCGCACAAACAAACCAAGGCACAGCTACATGCTAGGTCACATCAGCCAATTAATGGACAGAGTTCTGCCTTTTGGTTCCACACTACTTCCTCTGATCTCTGAGGGAGCACACAGCCCACCATTAAATGGTGGAGCAAGGGAAAGTATGTAAAAGGGCAATATTTACTGATATATATATTCCAGTTTGGCAAGATTCTTTAATAGGTCACTTAACATAATATAAACTATCTGCTGGTTAAGTATTCATTCTGGGGGTTTAGTTTTCCTTTAACAACTTGTATCAAATAAATACAGACAGCAGTGCCTAAGATTAAGTACCAGGGGGTATGAAATACGTAAAGCAGATACACCTTGGGGTTTGTATGAGAATTGATTTTTTAAGATAAGGTTGTGAATAAATTTCTAGTTTTTATGTATTAGCTTTGTTACGGGATATTTTTTTCTATAGTTCTATAGTTTATGTTATCATTTATACAAGTTACTTTTGCCAGGTACTTTTGCCAGGTGGTGAGCCAAATCAAGCTGGTCTTATTGTGTGGCCATGGGGCCAACTGTTGGATCATAATAGGGACCTATGCACACCCATCAGTAGCGGACTGCAGTCCTCAATCAACCTATTTAATTGCCCATAAAAAAACTGCTGTATAGGCAGAAACTGCCTCCAAGTACCACATGGAAGGTTAAACTTTAGGCAAAGCCTGTAACTGCTTTGGTAAGGTCATATGGTGATAACCAAAAGTCCCCCCACCCAAACATGCACACATGCATGGGTTAGTTGGAATCCAGAGGCACTTCCTAGGCTCTAATTGTGCTCCAAAATGCAATGTTCAGATAACGGTATTAAATACTTTGTTTTGGCTTGTGTATTGTGAGTTGCTTTGATTCTATTTACACCTCAACATCTACTCTTTGGCACTAAATCTGTCATCCCTAGTGTAACACAAGGACACTTGCCTTAGACTAACAATAGAATGCCTGGGTGTCCGACCTAGTGATTCCGTGAGACACAATGGAACCCTCTATAAAGCACTGCTAGCTGTGGAACAATAAAATGTCTTGCTTTTTTCTATTCTGAAAAAACTTAAAAGGCATCATTATAAGCACTGCACAATGCAGAAATATATGAAAAGGACATATGGACTCTATTTTACAATTTACAATTGTTTTACAAAAGATAATTTGATTTCTGTGTAAGCATGTCAACCATGCCGCTACTACAATGTTCGAGGCACCGTGCAGCTCCGTTCTGCCCCCACCCACAAGCTACTGCTGACCAATAAAAACATAGGGTAGGAAGGTAACTCACAATATAACATTCTTGTAACTTTCTTGTGCTAAATTTCAACGCACCTTGGACACACCCCCATCCTGAGGCCTATTTTTTATATGAAGAGCAGAATCCAAACATATGGGGGCACATTCAAGTACAAAAAAATCATATTTTTTCTAAAGTTTACAACTTTTGTGTATTTTCTGCAATATTTTCGTTAATTTGTGCAACTTTTTCGTACTTCGACAATTTGCGCAACAGTTTGTGCGACAAAATCGTATTTGTCACAACAAGTACAAAAGTTTTGTTATTCATTCAAGCTTCAGTATCGTAACTTTCCTTGGGCCAAGTTGGAGCTGCAGAATGCCATTGAATCCTATGGGAGGCTTCCAAAATCAAAAGTGTCAAAGTCAGAAAGGTTTTCCCGACGTTTACGATCGTTCAGATACGAAAATTTCGTAACTATCGAACGCTATTAACAAACAATCGTTTCCATGCGAAAATTTTGGAACTTTCAGATCATAAGTACGAAATCTTCGTATTCAAACGAACTGAATTTTCGTGACTTTTGCAATCATCAGAAATTATCGGATTTCATGATTCGGATTCGTACTTTAATGAATGTGCCCCATGGTGTAGTATAAATATGGTACCTGTGCCTAATACAACTGCAGAGATGGAAGGCACAGGTACATTGCTGCATGTACAGCTCACCTTCCATAAGATACTGGTCAGGAGAAGGGTACTAAAAAGAATATTCTGTGCTAACTTGTAATTTTTATTGTAAAGCATACTAAAGAATGGTACCCACATTTATAGCACAGTGCAGAAGACTTGTATGTATAACTTTATTTATAAAGCACTACAAAGATACGCAGCACTTTACAGTCTTACAATATACAAAATGACACACAGGAAGGACAAGTGTTATAATAAATACAATAAATAAGTATAAATACACAGAGTTTGTATTTGTTTATGTGCCATGTGGTATAAAAAAAACAGTAGGAAGGAGGTCCCTCCCCCGTAGTAACATACAGGCACAAATTGGACGGCAGGACTGCACAAGGTATGGGCATTTGCCCTTAAGTGTAAGACTAGACAAAATAATGTTTTTGTGCTCCAGACTTATATTCAGATACAATGAGTCTTTCATAACATGATGCACATAAAGCATGTCTGATAAGTGGAAGTGTGCCTTACCCAGAACCAAAGGGCTCATTTATACATACCAATGGCATATCTACATACAGCAGGCTCTGTGGGGGGCCTGGGTGTAACAGAGCTGCCCATGGCTGGCAGACACCCATTACTGTCAAATACATGTACACAGCCTTTACCAAAAGAAGTAGGCATTACCACAGAGTTGTGATTAACCATGCACCTTTTATTAAAGGAAACATATCCTATAAAAATTAAGAATGTACCAGTGAATTATACTCCTCTAGACATAGAAGGAATGTGCTTAAAAAGTTGTTTCAGGCTGATTTATTGAGACATTCCACCAAAACTCCACTAGCCCCGCCCCCCTGTTCCACTTCCTGCTGGCTGAATTCTCTGGATGAGCTGGGGAGCCAGCGGCTCTCAGTACACTGCACTGTAGGATAGGAACCAATCAGCAGCTAGGCTGACCTGATAGGGATCTCAAGCCTGTCTGTGCTTGTGTGACTGCAGGGCTGTGATTGGTTATCCCCCTCCTACTGTGCTTCTGGCAGGGACCGTTAGGACACACCCACCCTTCATTTCAAAGTTGGACAGAGAAGTAAGTGGATTTATAGGGAGCTCCAATAAAGGGGCCATTTTTACAGAGAGGATTAATGTTTAGCCCAAAGGGAAACCAGCACCGTATATTATTCATAATTGCCTACAAAATTAGGGTTTTTACCATTTATCCAATATGTCTCCTTTAAACAACTTCTTGCAGGGAGGCAGGTAACAGACTAGAGCACTGGTTGCGACTCAAGAATGATAATTGCACAAACACAACACTGCTGCAGTTTTTCTCTCTCTCTCTGCTTTGCACACTTCTCACCAAAGCCTCCAGGACCCCTGTCTCTTTACAGTGTCCAAGCTTCACCCAGAGGTCTTCCTTAAATCCACTACCTGAAGTACAGTCGCCTCAGGGGCTCTACTCCTTGTATGTATGTATGTATAACTTTATTTATAAAGCGCCACAAGGATACGCAGCGCTGTACAGTCTTACAATATACACAATTACACACAGGAAGGACAAGTGTTATAATAAATACAATAAATAAGTATAAATACACAGGGAATAAGTGCCATGTGGTATGAGACACAGTAGGAAGAAGGTCCCTGCCCCGTAGAGTTTACAGACTTAATCCCACTCCTCGTCAGGACAATAGGCTATCCTTTCTTGCTAGGCTAACTACCTTTCACTCACTTACCTTTCATTTAACTACCTTAAACTCACGTTCTGATACTAAACGCTAGCTAGTCCTGAAGGTACCAACCTCCCCAGTTGGTCTGGCCACCAGGGTTGAAACTCGGGGTCAGCAGAAAATGCATGTGCCTAGGGCAAAATGGTGGAGGAGGCGCTGGACACGTACCTCTTCTCTCTGCCTACCCCTAATCCGGGCCTGTCCATCCCCCCACTGCCCACTCCAGCTGATCTTGTCCCCCGCAGGGCTGGGGCTTGCAAATGCATGCCCCCCTGCTTGCCACAGTGCTTGTGAGCTCTTGTGCATGCACTTGTACGAGCTCATACTAACTCATACGTGTGCAGGGGTGGGAGGCAGGGTAGCAGGCTTGGCTCAGTACTGCTGGCCACTATGATCTTGATTCTACTGTTTTTATGCTAAAAGTGCCCACCTAAAGTACTCCCTTATATAAGCTACTGCAAGGGGGCTTGGTGCCACCTGCTGGCTGAACCTGCACATTGCTTAACTACTTATATACAGAACTAAAATTAATTCTTTATTTTACACCTTTACATGTGGAGGCATGATTGTCAGATTGGTTGCTGCGGCTGCCTGTTACTTGCCACTGTGGTGGCACCCACAAGTTGCTGAGGGTTCATGGAAATCTTTATTTTTTTTAGGGTCGAGCCAGATTCTCTGTCAATTTAGGTTTTAATCTTAAATACATCTATAATATTTATTTTTTTAACTTGTCAGTACTTCTTTGGACATACAGATAAAAGGTACATCTCTTCTTTACCCTTTTCCTCTACAGTGAGCAACTCATACAGCTCAGCCAGTTTTTTACTGTTTCAACTCACAAAAACGATGTTAACTCCTTAGAGTTATCTTCTATACATACAGAGAAAATATGCTCAATTTAGACCCCTAGTGTTAAGTTTTTGTCTGTCAACCACAGTAAATGAACAGCACTTTTGCTGCAACAAATTACAATGGCAGCTGTAATAGTACAGTGAGGAAGCAGCAGGATGTGAATTCAGACTTTCATGTGCCATGCATCCTCAGACCAGGTGGATGGAAATGCATCTACACCTGACCTCAAAACAAAATATGGCTTCAAAAGACTATATGGTAGAACTGAGGGCCATATTTGTAGTACAGAACTCTGGGTGATTCTGGGTAATTTTACCTGAACATATAAGGTATAATGATGTGCTGACATATAACAATCCACACACATGACTTTGTGTTTGACTGTGCTCTTTACTGCCAGTTTAATGCTCCATACTAGTAATTTAATCTCAGTATTTTCATAATGTTAATTAATACACTTTAAAGTTCTTATTATGGAAAGTTAAATACCAATTTTCTTTTGATTTTTGCAGCCAAACTGTGCTGGTAACAAAATCTTTAGCTTATATATGAGTATCACAATCAGTTCCTACAGAGCAGTGCATGGCAGCTGAAGAATGGATGTACAAAGCCCTGGCTCATCCTGTGAGAGGCCTGTGTGTGCGCACAGCTTCCTAAGCCAGTACAATAGGGGCATTCAGGTACTGAGCAGGTCTGTAAGATCCCCCTGCACTTATGGGGCCTTTTGATGTAGAGTGTTATTATTCTTTCATAGCCAGGCTCCTCTAATCTCACAGGCACTTAGATTTGATATATCAGCTTCTACTATCTGGAACACAAGCTAAGTACATTCCATTTTGACCTTTCTTCTCTGAAGTTTGGTAAAACTGCTTCATAAATTATTCTTTCAAAAACTCTGCATTTTGTGGCCATAAATCTTTTAAGGGCCAGTGAATTATTATCCCACCCCCAATAACTGGGCTAAGTTAAAAGTAAATTTTCAATGTATGCATTGCTATAAAATATGATATCAAACCTTAATTGTATTACAAATGTACATTACTCATTCTCTAATACACTGAGAGTTAATACAGCTTACAGACCAGACATATGGGTGCCATGCCATTTCAAGCAATATATGTCAGTAAAGGGAGTTGAACTGTTGCTAGGAATAATATACCTATAAACATGCTCATTCTGGCAAACAGTGCTTTATTTATTATAGGTCTTATATAAGGCAATAGATGGGTTAGATAGACAGACAGACAGACAGATAAATAGATAGATGATAGATAGGTAGATAGATGATTGATAGATAGATAGATAGATAGATAGATAGATAGATAGATAGATGATTGATAGATAGATAGATAGATAGATAGATAGATAGATGATAGATAGATAGATAGATAGATAGATAGATAGATGATAGATAGATAGATAGATAGATAGACAGACAGACAGACAGATAGATAGATAGATAGATAGATGATAGATAGATAGATAGATAGATAGATAGATAGATAGATGATAGATAGATAGATAGATGATAGATAGATAGATAGATAGATGATAGATATAGATAGATAGATAGATAGATAGATAGATAGATAGATAGATAGATAGATAGATGATAAATAGATGATGATAGATAGATAGATAGATAGATAGATAGATAGATGATAGATAGATAGATAGATAGATAGATAGATAGATAGATAGATAGATGATTGATAGATAGATGATAGATTGGTGGATAGATAGATAGCAGCCTCCAGGAGCTCTGTCTGTGTGAGAAGAGAATTCATTGCGTGTGGGATTACAGGAGGGGGCTGAACTCCATTGGTGGGCGCCAGACAGGGAGAGGGGGCAGAACTGAGGGGATATAGGTACCACCCAGCTCCTCCCATCCCACTATTACCTGCCCATTCAGTCTCACCTTGTGCCCATGTGTATCTCCTTGTTCAGCCCAGGGACCCGCACACAGTTGTTGCTAGTGATTCCCGGCAGGACTTTCTCTGGGCACAACTCCATGCTGAAGCCATAGCCGGACTCCCAGCGATCCTATCAGTGCCCAGAGGATGGGGACCCACAAACACCTACCTACAAGCTTAGGCTGCTTCACCCTGATGTTAGCCGCTCTCAGCTGGGCAGCTGCAGATGGCGACTCCCGTTTGTCCGGCCCAGATAACATTATAGTAACCAACCGAAGGATCCGGGTGCCCTTGGGCAGATCTGTGTTCCTGGACCCAGTGCAAGACCTAGCGATCCAGGTGCAGCCCGGAGACAGCTGTATCCTCAGAGTGTTGGCCAATGACCCTCTGTCTCAGCGCCCCGGCTTCTTAACCCCTAAGCGATTTCCGTGCGATTTCGGTGCTGGGGAGGTAGAATACACTCACCTGGGCGCCCGTAGCCCTGCCTCGGACAGAGTGAGGATGCAGCTGAAGTACGACTCGCCCACACACACCTGGATTGTGCCCTTTGTGATCGAAGTGGAGCTGATCTTCCAGCAGCTGGAGATAGTGACCCGCAACTTGCCGCTGTTGGTGGATTCGCCGCGGGAAATCAGCCCCCCAGTTGATAAGAAGGTGCTGGGCTTCTCCTACGATCCAACCAAGGAGTCGTGTAAGATCAGCCCGCTGATTGGCACAGGGGGTCTGCCCAGGTACGGCCAACTGCTCAATGGCACTGCCGCCCCTCAGCTGGTCACTGACTGTCACACCTTCATCAACTCGGGGCTCCGCTACCAGCACACCGCGCCCCAAAACTCGCCCAACAGAGACTATGTGCCCATGCTGGCCCAGCTCAATGATGGGCACGGAGTAGCCAGGCAGGAACACTTCCAGCTCACCGTTATGATCAAGGGGGGAGCGGAGAACACAGCCCCCCGGCCCAGCTTTGTGTCTATGATGATGATGGAAGTGGGTCAGTTCGTGCTGACAGCCCTCACCCCGGAGATGTTGGCGGCTGAGGATGCGGAGTCGGAACCGGGCGAGCTTATCTTTAACGTGACTAGCTCTCTGGATCCGGAGACATCGGGCTACCTGATCAGCACCGACGATCGCAACCTGCCCATTACTTCTTTCTACCAGCGGGACCTGATGGAGCTGAGGATCGCGTACCAGCCCCCGGCTAGTGAGTCCTGGCAGGAGCGGATCATTCAGCTGGAGATGCATGTCATTGACACCGAGGGGGCATCGTCCGATTACTTTGCGTTTATGATCGTTGTAAAGCCCATGAACACACTGGCCCCACTGGCGACTCGCAACGCTGGCTTGCGGCTCCTAGAGGGTCAGTCTCGCCCTTTGTCCGGCCCAGGCTCCGGCATGAACAACCTCGTTATAAGCGATGAGGACAACCTGGACCAAGTCAGGATCAGTGTGATCGATGGTCTCCGGCACGGCCAGTTAATCCTAAGCCCCAGTGACAGCGGGACCAATAGTGGCCACAAGGACTTCTCCTTTAGCCCACAGGAACTTCACTCGGGGCTGGTGATTTATCAGCACGATGGCAGCGACACCTACAGCGACAATCTGATCCTAAGGCTGGACGATGGCAAGCATCGGGTGGAGCTGCTGTACCCCATCTCAGTGGCCCCTACTGATGATGAGCCCCCAGTACTGAATGCCAACACCGGGCTGAACCTACGGGAGAAGGGCCTGGCTCTCATCTCCCCTTTCATGCTCAGTGCCACAGACATCGACTCGGAAGATTCCACCATACACTTTGTGCTGCAGGAACCCCTCGGCCGACTCGGGGAGATGCTGCTGAGGCAGCCGGATGAGCCGGAGGGGGAGGAGGGCTGGAAATATCTGCCCCAGGAAGGGATTTACGAGAAGGGGGTGATCGAGTGGTACCAGAAGGATATTCTGGATGGGAAACTGCACTACAGGCACCTGGGTTCGCATAGTACAACTACAGTTCTGGACCGAGTGCTGTTCGTGGTGCTGGATGACCATGACCCCCCAAACCAGTCCAATGAGCAGGTATTTATGGTGCGCATAGAGCCCCTTGATGACATCCCCCCAGAACTGTACCCCGGTACTACCCTGCACATGACTGTCAAGGAATACGAGGTGACCCCCTTCAGGAAGAAGTACCTGCGCTACACTGATCTGGACACAGACGACCGAGAGCTTAAATATACCTTGCACAGCCACCCTAGGGATACCGACCCCAACCATCCTGCCCTGACTGGCCAGATTGTGCTGAGTGACAGCCTGGGGGTCGAGGTGAACCAATTTACACAAGCCCAGATCAACCATTTAAAGATCTCATACAAGCCCCCAGAGAAAGAACTGGGCATAGTTCCCAGGGAGCTACAGTTCAACTACACAGTGGAGGATGCTGAGGGAAATTCGGTGCAAGGGACATTCACTATAGTGTTACAGCCAGTGGACAATAAACCTCCGGAGATCACAAATACTGGTTTCACTGTCCCAGAGAGGGGTTCCTTCACTCTCACCAAAAATGAACTGGATGCCACAGATCAAGACACAGACACAAGCAACATCATTTTCAGCTTGTCTGAAGCCCCTCAGCATGGGGAGTTACAGTACCAGGGTGTACCAATGTCCTTGGGAGAGTCCTTTGCTTTAAGTGACATTTCACTGGGTTGGGTATCCTATGTTCATAGTGGAGAGGAGACCACCAGCGACACATGTTCCCTGGTAGTTAGTGATGGTGTTCACGAAGTTCCCATTACAGTCCGAATTAAAGTAAAGCCAGTGGATGACGAGGCACCCATTTTGATGCTTGCTGCAGGTCTTTTGGGGTCATCCATTGAAGTCTTGGAGAGAGGAGAAACTGAGATTACCAGCAGTGTTGTTCAGGGCACAGATCCAGACACTGATGATTTGATGCTCACATTCATTGTGGAGGAGCCTCCCAGAAAAGGGGATATATTGGTCAATGGAGTTACCGCTGAGAGGTTCTCTCAGCAAGACCTTCTCAATGGTGCTGTTACATATGTACATACATTTGGAGAGATTGGGCTTCAGAAGCAACATGATTCCTTCAATCTCACCCTCTCTGACCTCTCTGATGAGTGGGTGGTGGGAGGAAACAAGGTGCAGGGGGTGAGGGTGCAAGTAACCATCTTACCAGTAGACAGTGAAGCTCCAGTAGTAACATTAAAAGAAAAGTTCTCTGTTTTGGAAGGTGAGAAAAATGTCATCACCTATGAAAACCTGGACGCAGATGACAAGGACACCCCTAAAGATGACATCTTGTGCACTATTATTGTCCAGCCTACTTCTGGCTATGTAGAGAACATTTCACCTGCCCCTGGCTCTGAAAAGTCAAGGTCTGGGACAGCAGTCAGTGCATTTACAATAAGAGATATCCGACTGGGTCACATTTACTATGTTCAAAGCATCCATCAGGGTGTAGAACCTCAGGAAGATAGATTCACTTTTCACTGCTCTGATGGAATAAGCTCTTCACAGCGCCTTTTTTTCCCCATAGTGATCATCCCAACCAATGATGAGAAACCAGAACTTTTCACACGGGAATTTGTAGTCATGGAAGGCATGAGCCTGGTGATTGACACCCCAATCCTTAATGCTGCAGATGGAGACCAACCACCGGATGAACTTACCTTTATAATATCCAAGCCACCACTACACGGTAGGGTGGTCCAACAGCAAGCAACAGGCACTGTCCCCATTCTGAATTTTACTTTAGAAGAAATCAAAGAGAGCTCAAGCATTGTATATGAGCATGACGATTCAGAAACCAAGGAGGACAGCTTTGAGATTATCTTAACTGATGGAGAACACAATGTAATAAAGAAAGTCCTTATTATGGTTATTCCCGTGGATGATGAGACTCCAAGAATGGCCATCAATGATGGACTTGAAATTGATATTGGAGAGTCAAAGGTAATCACAAACAGGGTTTTAAAGGCTACAGACTTAGATTCTGATGACAAGTCATTGGCTTATGTTATTCGGTTTGGCCCCAGCCAAGGTTTTCTGCAGCGCTTGGACAAACATGGGTCAGTGGTTGGTAATATTACCTTGGGAATGAATTTTACTCAAGAGGACATTGACAGAGGTTTAATTCGGTACACCCATGCTGGTCAGGAAGGCATACGGGACCTTTTTAAATTTGACATAACAGATGGGATTAACCCATTCATAGACAGATACTTTTATATAAGCATTGGCAGCATTGATATTGTTTTCCCAGATGTCATAAACAAAGGAGTTACTCTCAAAGAAGGCGGAAAGGTGACACTTACTACAGACCTTCTAAGTACAAGTGACATTAACAGTCCAGATGAAAATCTGCGCTTCAGTATTACAAGGGCCCCAAGCCGTGGGCACTTAGAGAGCACTGATGCCCCTGGTGTTCCCATTACATCTTTTACTCAGCTCCAACTAGCTGGGAATAAGGTCTATTACATCCACACTTCAGAGGATGAGATGAAGATAGACAGTTTTGAGTTTGAAGTGACAGATGGTTATAACCCAGTTTTTCGTACTTTTAGGGTCTCTATTACTGATGTAGATAATAAAAAGCCAGTCTTGATGATAAATGGACTAGTGGTCAATGAAGGAGAAAATAAGCTTATAACTCCCTTTGAGCTAAGTGTGGAGGACAGGGACACCCCAGATAATTTGCTGCGATTTACAATCACTCAAGTGCCTGTTCATGGTCAGATTGTGTTCAACAACAGCCAGACAGTTACTACTTTCACCAAGCAAGACCTGAATGAGAATCTCATTAGCTACAAGCATGATGGCAGTGAATCTGTAGAAGATAGCTTTTCCTTCACAGTCACTGATGGGACCCATGCAGAGTTTTTTGTACTGCCAGACACAACCTTTGAAAGCAAGAAACCCCAAATGATGAAGATCAGAATAAATTCTTTGGACAATGGTGTACCCCAACTTATTGTCAACAAGGGGGCCCCTACTCTTAGAAGCCTACATCCAGGCCAACTTGGGTTCACGATCACCAGCAAATCCCTAAAGGCAGAAGATCGGGACAGCCCTCACAAGATGCTCAAATACAGAATCCTAGATGGACCTAAACATGGGTTTTTAGTCAACTTGGACCATGGCAATGACAGCATCAGAACCTTCACACAGGGTGAGTTCTATTGTCCAGGGGTGGAAAATACCATCCTTCTAGTTGTTTAACACTTATGTTAAAAATAATATTATTAATAATAGTAATTGTCATTCATTTTTTATGTTTTCACACCAAGCCATGTAGGCTGTATTATGCATAGCCTGGTCAATATTATTAGTATCATTATTTTAATTGAACATAAAATAACTTTTTTACTTGTCTGGTACTAACAGTAATGACTGCATATTATATTATATCTCAATGTAAAACTGCATATTATATTATATCTCAATGTAAAACTGTTGTGATAAGGTATTATTGTCATCTTATAGCAAGTGCCTGATCCATTGACTTGCTCACCTGATGTTACTGTTTGCTTTACAGGCGACATTGATGACATGAAAATCTGCTATGTTCTGAAGGATGGTGACAATGCTACAGGGGATATTTTCCATTTCTCAGTAGAAGATATAGGTACAGTTACTTGCACAGTTGCAGTATTATTATTATCTTTCTGTATGGTTTTGATTACATTTGTCTAATAGTGACGGCCTATTTTAAAGGGACAATGACAGTAATTATATCTTGATTAGATACAAAATAACATGGTATGACATTTTTAGATACATTTATACAATTTCCACACCATGATAAAAAATGATATGTTGAAGAGGCCTTTAAGCTTAGATGAACCTTTGTTGTTGTTTGAGAATTATGGGAGTTGTAGTTCAGCCACATGTAGAAGATCACTACATCCAGCAGTTGCTAAACTGCATCTTTCAGTTGCTACAAGGTAGATTTCACCCATTTTTTTTTTGCAGTTTTCACACTATTAAAAATACCTGTGTATGTTCCTAGTGCTGTATGTTCCATAAACTTGAATTGCCAATTTACTATGGGGAAAGGTAATGACGTATTATGCTCTTTAATTTGTTCCATTTCCATGGGCCTGCCTGGACAAGCCTAGAAGCACATATTCACACACTTCCTAAGGTATCTGAGCTGAAAGATCTCTATCTTAATTTGGGGGCAGGTAATGGAACAGACTAGACAAGCATGTCTGAATGTTTTTGTAGGGTCAGGTCATCAGATAAAATATTTATAAATGTTGATAAAATTAACTTTTTTTTAAGATAGTAAAAAAAAAAAAAACCCAAAGTCCTGCTTAAAGGAGTAGTTCACTTTCAAGTTACAATTAGTATTGCATTAGTATTATATACAATGGTCTAGTTTTGGTGACTTATAAATTGTTCTACTGTTTTCATTTTTATTTTCATTTATATATACCTTTCCTGCTTACTAGTAGATGTCACTGACCCTGACATCCTTCTACACCATTATTGCTGTTATTGCCATTATTTTTTTTTTGTTTTTTTTTTACATAAGTTTCTGTGCAGACTGTCTCCTATTTATATTCCAGTCTCTTATTCAAACTACTTCCTGGTTACTAAGGTAAATTTGGCCCAACAACCTGATATCTGCTGAAATTCCAAACTGGATAGCAGCTGAACAAAAAGCTAAATAATTTATAATCTAAGAAAAATGATGTTTCAGAATATCACTGTCTGCATCACATAAAAGTTTATTTAGAGGCAAACTATCCCTTTTACATCCCTGCCAGTGAGAGTGCTCAGTTTTGTGCCAAACCATGTCCAACCTATTGGTCCATTTATGTGGGCAATTGATGGGCCTGTCTGATGGATATGTGGAAAAAAAATATTCAGATATAAATTGGGCAGTATTGAATTTTATGTCAGACAAGGAACGTATCGGCATGTTGATGTGGTCCTCATCTGATGGACCCCACTGTATGGTCCAGTGCGTGGGTGGCCAGATCAGGCCCAGATGCCGTTGTTTGGTGTATGAGCAGCTTTATGAGGCCTGATTGATAAAGCTCAGTTTGCCCTTAGCCAAAGATGTAGTTTTTAAACCAGACCGATACATTTTCTTTAAAAATAATATCTTTGGCAAAGGGCCAAGCTGAGCTGCTGAGCAGATATACTTGTAGAGATTTGACCTAAATAACCTGTGTATATACCAGTGTTGAGCTAAGGCTGAATGCATACTGGTGCTGCAGAACCTTACCAAGCTGGAAAAGTACATGACCACCAAAAATGCCCCCTGAAAATGTAAGAATGCAGTATAATGAAATATTTTAGCAACCAGCAATAAATACAAAGGAACAGACTAGGCCACCATTCTGAGAAATGTACTGAACATGCCATGGAGTTGCCATTTGGTAACCCTGGCTACAGTACAGCTAGCAAGTCAGCAAATCCAGGGGGATACAGATGGCCTCTGGCTGGAAACTGTATGACAGCAATGAAAAAAAGAGCTTAGCCCCAGGCAGCTGGATAGGGTTCGCAGGAGACCTGCTCAGTCGGTTATAAACTCTGCTCTTGAAATGTTCTTGTGGGTTATATAAGTGATACAGTGAAATAGATTCAGTTGTCCTGGTCAGGACTTTGCCTTGATTTCATTTATTTTGCTAATCTGTTAAAGGTAATTCATTTTACTCTTAACATATGAATCATCTACTCATTGCCCCATATAACTTTGTCTTTATAAGATCCAATAGTGTTTTAGGTTTTATACTACTTCTTAATACCAATATACAGTTAGTCACTGATAGAAAATATCCATGTTTGTCTATTTAAAACCATGAGAAAATTATATATTATATATAAAATTATATTATTCACCTTTAAATAAACTTTTAATATAATGTAGAGCAGGGATCCCCAACCTTTTATACCTGTGAGCCACATATAAATAGAAAAAAGGGTTGGGAAGCAACACAAGCATGGAAAAGTTCCTGGGGGTGCAAATAATTGGCTATTTGGTAGCCCCTATGTGGACTGGCAGCCTATAGAAGGCTCTGTTTAGTTTTACACTGGGTTTTATGCAACCAAAACTTGCCTCCAAGCCAGAAATTCAAAAATGAGCACCTGCTTTGGGGCCACTGGGAGCAACATCCAAGGGGTTAGGGAGCAACATGTTGCTCATGAGCTACTGTTGGGAATCACTGATGTAGAGAGTGCTATTTTGAAAACAATTTGCAGTCTGTCTTTTTTTATTATTTGCAGTTTTGAATGTATTTGTTTTTTTGTTCAGCAACTCTCTAGGTTGCAATTTCAGGAGCTACAGTATTTGGATGCTAGGGTCCAATTTTATCTAGCAACCAGGCAGTAGTTTGAAAGAGAGATAGGAATATGAATAGATGAGGGCCTAAATAGAAAGATAATTAATAAAAAGTAATAAAAAACAATAAAACTGTAGCCTCACAGAGCTGGGGTCAGTGACCCCCCATTTGAAAGTTGTAAAGACAATAATAATCAACAAATAATCCAAAAACTATAACAAATTAAAAAAGAAGACCAATTGAAAAGTTGCTAAGAATTGGCCATTCTATAACATACTAAAAGTTAGCCTGAAAGTGAACCACACCTTTAAATAGAGCACAATTAGAAATATGTCCCAAGTGAGACAAAACATTAGCTTACATCAGTGCTGTCCAACTTCTGAGGTGCTGAGGGCCGGAATTTCTCTTGCATACATGGTGATGGGCCGCTTATGGAAGCCAGTTTTGGCCACTCCCCCATTTTAAACCACACCCACTTCAAACCACACCCATTTTATCTCAATGGTCGCTACAGTTATATCAACCATTATTCATATGTTAAAGAATTATATTATGTCATATTAAGACACACCCTTAAATCCATATGCCTCCTCCTCCCCTGTGGATAGCACAACAACCCCCAGCATATAATTACACACCTTAGGGACCATTTAATGGCTATTTCCAACTGCTAACAAACTCTCAGAACAAACCCCTGCCAGGTTCACCTCCCACAGGCAGCATAGAGTAGGCAGAGTATGGCACACACAGGCAGCACTCTGCCTGTCCTATGCTGCCTGTGAGTGCCATACCCTCCCTGCCCTATGCTGCCTATGTGCCATACTCTGCCTACCCTATGCTGCCTATACACAGGTAGCATAGGCCAGGCAGTACATACAATGTCTGAGGTGTGAAGAGGTGAACAATGTGGGTGATTACAGCCTGAGCCCGAGGTGTGAACACTGCAGGGGGTGAACAATGCAGAGATTAAAAGGTGTGAACAACACAGGGAATTACATTTTTAAACAATACAGAGGGATTACAGCCTGAATCTGAGGTGATAACCATGCAGGGGGCCAGGTAATCTCAGTACTGATACCATTTAAAGCTAACACAAAGTTAAGCCATCAAAGCAGCCAGACAGGTGGGGGGCCATACAGAGGGGGGTCGAGGGCCGCATGTGGCCCGCGGGCCGCCAGTTGGACAGCACTGGCTTACATGATACATGAATAACTGTTCATTCCTTCAGTTTCTTTTCTTATTGCTTTTTTTCTGTTATCTCCAACCATGACTTAGTGGCATCTGAATATTGTGTAATATGTCTTATTTGCTAGATCTATAATCTGTATGGGTAGGCAGGTTTAGCTTCAGCTGCCTTCTGTTTTACATTGGATGCCTCTTATGCTCCTCTATGGTAAATAGTTCAGCACCTTAGGCAACACATATCCTTAACAGTTTAGAGAACCTTTGCCCTTCCAAACAATCCCTGCCCTGAAGAGCATTTCTTTCCTTGATCCAAACATTTCAGAAATGTCACATGTTTTATCCTTTAAATGAGGTTAAAGGACATTGGCAATGTCCTGTTTTCAGGTCAGGCTAATCCACACATGTTCAGAGCTTCAAAATCAGGAGATGTTGTGAGTTCTCTCTTGGTTACAGATCATAATCTTATCTGTTGCCTGTTATTATTTATGCAGATTGCTGTCACATATGTGCGGGAGGTAATTTGTCATTAGGGAAATATCTGATAATGTTCCTAAACACTCGGCACTTAAGTTGAGACCATAAAAGTATTTCCTGTTGCAGCTTTTTTTGTCCATCTTTGTTTTACATTTATGATCACTGACAGACTGTTCTGATGTACCTGCTTTTACTCATTCAATAATTAGAGCCTCTTATATCCCCTGAAAGCAGACTACTGGGAGATACTTGCAGATCACATGGGGCTATAGGTTAGACATCTCTGCATAATATCCTTATACTGTAAATTTAGTTTAGGGGCACCTTATTCTTTGTCAACTGAGACTTTTTTTAAGGTTCATAGAGGACAATAAAGCATGCATCAGAAAAGCTAATATAGAGATGGAAAAGGGGATTGCAGTAAAGACTAAAATAAATGCCAAATAATTTTTTTAAATATGAAACTAGCAAAATAAAGCAAGAAGTGGTGTCACCCCTAGTATAGGAGAAAAGTACAATGGCTCATAAGAGCAGAAAAGAAAGTGATTTTGAACTGTTATTTTTCATATGTTGAAGGCTTCCTTTTTAATAAACTCAATTTGAATAATATAACCATTAATGGCAGGCTGACTCAGATGGTATTCATCCCAGGGCACTAAAAGAAATAAACTCTGTGATTACCAAACATCTCAGTGCCGAGAGATCGGAAAAGTGTTTATGTGGTGCCATTATTCAAAAATGGATCCCATTTCCAGTCTAAAAACTATAGGCCTGTTAGTTACTTACTGCTTGGTCAAGGCAGATGTTAGGTTTCCTTGTACCTTGGAGCACTGTTTGTCCTCACATTCACAGCACAAGGCACAACAGATGCACCAGTGCCAGACACAAACTTGCATGAGTACATGGCATTTATTCTTGTTTTTTTTTAATAGGCACAATTCTACACACATGTTAGCTCTTAACACAGTATCTGTGAATAATTAATGAGCCCTGATGCCTCTTACATACTTAGTGTTTCAACACCAAACATAGCTAAGCCGGCATGCATTGTCAAACAAAAAAGTCTAGAGGAATCTTGAGTAATTAAGATTGATTTTGTTTAACTTCAATTTAAATCAAAGTTCCTTTATTCTTTTTCCAATCCTTAATAGTTTGCAAGTATTTCAGTATAAACACTAATTGGCAGCAAATATATCATAGCTTTAGCTTGAAGGTTCAACACAAACGGGATCATGATGCTGGTTCTCTGTTACTCACATGGGATGCCAGTGCTTAGCCCCCTAAGGCTCATGCCACACGTTGTGTACGGCGTATATTTTTGGCAAGTGGAAAACGCTTGCTGAGATTACGCGCCATACGCTCCTACCTGTGCCTGCTCCTGAATGAATGGAATACACTCAGGGGCAGGCACATGTAGCCGAAATCCGCATAAAAATGTGAGACTGCATTTTCTTGAATCTTTATGTGGATATCGGCTACATGTGCCTGCCCCTGAGCGTATTCCATTCATTAAGGTGCAGGCACAGGTAGGAGCGTATGGCACGTATACTCGGCAAGTGTTTTTCGGCTTGCCGAAAATATTCACCATACGCATTATGTGGCATTAGCCTAAGCTGGCAGAACCAGCACTGTGTTTAAAATGTAAGCAGAGCTGCTATTCTTTCACAAATGCAATCTTACTTAAGCACAGACGAGTCTGTTTTTGTTTCTTTGAAAATTTACCACAAAAGTCTTTTCTTCTCTGTGTTTAAACAGGAAAGTTTATGTCAACCATTATTTTAATCCTATTTAAATCTGCATTGGTCGGAAGAAACCAATGGGACCATTACATTGGGCACAAAACAGCAATTATTTACTTAAGGAGCAGTGGCCACAACTTCTTAGGTTAAAATGACCACTTTCAGGAACTAAGTGAAGCTTCCCCTACTGTTAATTCTACTATCAATAATAATCTTAGCACATTACTGTTTTCACTATCTTTCACTTCATATTAAAGTGGCCATATAGTTATCCAGCCAACAAACCCACGGAGTGAACAGTCAAATATTTTTATTAAAACTGCACAGTTTAAGAACTGAGATCAAATAGAATTTCAGTAAAGTATGCTGAATTCCTAGAGAAGTGAAAATCAGCCAAACTGCCTGACTAAAGCTGGCCATACACGCACCGATAATATCGTAGGAAACCTCGTTTCGTACGATATTCGGTGCGTGTATGGCAAGTTGGTGAGTCGACCGATATCGTACTAGGCTGCTGATATCGGTCGACTCGCCAATCGGCCAGGTTTAAAGATTTTGATCGGGCACCATAGAAGGCGCCTGAGCAAAATATGCCGTCAGGGCTGAATCGGCAGAAGAGGTAGAAATCCTATTGTTTCTACCTCCTTATCTGCTGTTTCAGCCCTGAAGGTTAGTGTGATGGTCGCACGAAAGATCGCAAATCGCCACGTGTGTGGCCATCTTAAATCTGGGCCACGTTAATGTCTGTTGCTATTTCATTAAATGCTATTGTAAGTCACTTTAAAGGACATGTAAACCCCACACACAAAAATGTAATCAGTGAACAGTCTCTTTGAAATCTTTCAATACCTGTCACACTGGTTGTCCAGACAGGGCCGGATTTCACTTCTGGGCGCCCTGAGGCCGCCCCCCGCGAGTGCGCATGCGCGTCCGGGCCTTTGTGGCCTCTCCACAATTCCGGGTCTGTGTCCAGAGGTTAATAGTAAGGCTGCAACATCCCCTTAATCACTTAGATTTCCTTCTCCTCCTGTAACCCACTTGGCCCCCTCCCTCAGGAATTTGCTTTGGCTGTTGGCTTGTGGGCATGCTCAGTTGTTCTAAGCTCAGATTACTAAACATGCCCCCCAGTCTAGCAGCCAGTGTATGCTGTTTGCAGAGTTAAATGTAACTGATTATGTATCAAAGGAAAAATGGCCACCGGGTGAAAGCTGCTATTTGCTTTAGGAAAATGTGATGGTGCTGGCAAACAGAGGGGGTATATGCAGTACAAATGATGCCATTTGGGTGGGGGAGACGTGCCCAACTGATATACATTGTAGGCAAATGTAGGCTTTACATGTCCTTTAACCTGAATGCCTTATTTGCTGAAATAGAAAAACAGGCTACATTCATGCTTGTAACACCTACAGGTCTTTGCATATATCAGAGGTAAAGTAACAGTTCACACTTTTATATGAATATGACCCATTCTTGTAGCCTTGGCAGCTCAGCTGCATACTGTAAGCTTAATTTTTGTGTTTCTAAAATACCCCCTGTGGGTGATCTAATGCTAACATGGTCAAAACTGTGGGTCAACTAATGCCAGCACTATCACTAAATCTTTACGCTCACTTTTCCTGGATTTTTCTGCTCAGTGCTCTGTTTGATTCCATCCTTCTTCCCAAGGGGCATCTAAAAACTCATGCTAGGTCCTCCCAGCCTTTTGTACTACAGGCCTGTCTGTTTCATGTGGCCACGTCAAAGAAGTTTTCCTCTGTTTTGACAGCTCTCACATTTGGGGATACTGGAAGTCATAGTTTTGTAGCTCAAATTATTCTCTTGTTCTAGCTTCACCTGAACTATATCTGGGTTGCCAAACAATCTGCAACATTTCCTTCCTATTAAAGGAAAAGGAAAGGCTAACCAGTGACTTAAATCACTTACCTTTTACCCCGGGCTGGTGCCCCTGTTAGGAGAGAACAGCACCAGCCCGGGGTACCTGTAGCGCTTCCTTATTTCTTCTGTTTTCGGAATCCCTGGGCCGGCGCATGCACAGTAGAGTAAAAAAAAGACAACTTTTTTGTTAAAGTTCGGCTTTTCATTCTACTGCGCATGCGCCAACGCACAAAGACAGCAGAAGGAAGTCACTGGGGGGTGCCTAACATTTTGGCACCCCCAAGTGACTTTCCTTCTCCTTTAAAGGGGTGGTTCACCTTTAAGTTAACTTTTAGCATGTTACAGAATGTCCCATAACTAGCAACTTTGCAATTGGTTTTGATTATTTATGTCTTATAGTTTTAGAGTTATTTACCTTCTTCTTCTGCCTCTGTCCAGCTTTCAAATGGGGGTCACTGACCCCGGCAGCTAAAAAATATTGCTCTTTGAGGCTACAGTTTTTTTATTATTATTACTTTCTTGGACTTATCTTTCTGTGCAGGCCCTCTACTATTCATATTCCCATCTCTCCTTTAAACCAGTGCATGGTTGCTAGGGTAAATAAAACCCTAGCAACCCGGTAGCTGCTAAACTGCATAACTGAAAAACCATAAAAGAATAAATAAAAATGAAGACCAATTGCAAATTGTCTCAGAATATCAATGTTTACTTCATAATAAAAGTTAACTTAAAGGTGAACAACCCCTTTAATGTAAAGGTGAATCACCCCTTTAAGTTCTCAGTTTGTTAAAATCACAAAGGGATAAACAAGTGAAAAAAAACATCAAGGCACACCTCTTGTACCCATGCAAAATAAGTGCGATGTTGCTGAGTTTGCCAAGTGTTTAGAATCTATTGTTTCCAGAGAAGTTATGAACACATTCCCGGCCATTAGATTTAATCATCATGGCTCAAGTTCTGCAGGCAGACTGGCTGTCTGGGAGTAACTATATTTTAGTTTTACATTAATGCATTCATTGTTTCCCATTTCGAAAAGTAAGCCCCACTGCAATTATACCTAAGTGAGTCTCTATGACAATTGTTTTAATGGACAGACTAAAAGCTAGGTATCCATAAGTTTTACTCTTCTCCACCTCCAAATGGTTAATTTATTACACTGAAATACTAAAAGTACAACAATCTTGGGGGTATAGCCTGAAAAAATAAATATGGAATATGATGCAAACAGCTCAGAAATCCCTTTTGCAACATGGATCAGCATTGGCTTGAATGCGTTTAGGTTACTCATTCAATTCCAGCAGGTCCAGCAGGACCAAGGTACGCCAAACCACTGCCAACAATATTGATAACTTTATTTATGGCCTCACTTGACTGTCCCCTGTGGATGAATCTCCTCTTCACTTTCTGTTTCAACCAGACTGACCATTTGTATTTAGTTGTTCATAGTTTATCTTCCAACACAGGTACCAAGTAACACCTCCTATGCTTAAAGGAACAGTAACACCAAAAAATGAAAGAGCTTTAAAGTAATAAAAATATAATGCACTGTTGCCCTGCACTGGTAAAACTGGTGTGTTTGCTACAGTAACACTACTATAATTTATATAATAAGCTGCTGTGTAGCCATGGGGGCAGCCATTCAAGCTGGAAAAAAGGAGAAAAGGCACTGGTTACATAGCAGATAACAGATAAGTTCTGTAAAATACAATAGTGTTTTAACTGTTATCTGCTATGTGCCTGTGCCTTTTCTCCTTTGAATGGCTGCCCCCATGGCTACATAGCAGCTTATTTATATAAATTATAGTAGACTTTCTGAAGTAAACACACAACTTTTACCAGTGCAGGGCAGCAGCACATTATATTTTAGTTACTTTTATACACTTTCATTTTTTGGTGTTACTGTTCCTTTAAAGGGACACTATACACCTATATGTACCAGTGATTGACATGATGATATGAACACAATAAACAGGACCTCTGTTGAAAGTATTTTACCTGTTTTTGTTTTGTTTTGTGATAAAACATGGACCATTGTTTAGGTTTTACCATCACTGCCTCCTACATTAAACAAATATCTGATTGACGGATAGGCAGAACAACCTGATATACCAAAATGACCACCTTTCTGTCATCTTTCTGATCTTAGTTCTTAGCAGGGGAGTGCTGTTGCCTTTGTAGTAAATACAGAGAGAGGAAGCTCCATCTTGATTCCTAATATGATTAATTGAGAATTCACTAGTAGGTTTCTAAAAGTTCTGGCATATATTTAGTTAACGAATAAGAGGAATGTCCCAGCTAAAAGTAATTACTCTGAGCAAGTATTTAATGCTGTAAATCAATTACACTTGACTGCTATCTCATTAACATTTCATATTGATTTTATACCCCCCATCAAAGTTGTGTGAAGACTTTTGAGGCATTTAAGAAGATTATTTTGCCGGTGACCACCCAGCACGGACTGCAGAAGCATAATTAGGCACAGATTTAATGAGCTCTGAAGTGCTATTAGCTTCTCCATTATCAAAGCAATAAATTCCCATGTGAAATCTCTAGTGCTGTTTTGCTCAAAGCTGTGAGGAATTCATAACAGTAGTATTCTATAACCTTATTGTTGAGCCTGTCCACTGTATAAATATTATGTAGACCAGTGGACCCACTATATTAACAGATACTTCCATAGGCATTGGGGTACCTGTCACTGCAAAGTGCTTTAGGGAAGCTGAGTATGAGGGCTCTGCCATCCCACCGGCAAAAATGTAAGTCGCCGGTGGGATGGCACACGCGGCGACGCGATTTCGGCAAATCGACGAAAATGCCTCGTGAGCCAACTTCGCCGATTTGTCGAAATCGCCTGCGCAGCGTGTGCCATCCCACCAGCGACTTACATTTTCACCGGTGGGATGGCAACTCGGGGAGATTAGTCGCCCGCGAAATTCAGAATAATCTATTGCTTTCTTATGTGTGTAGAAGACTAATAAGAGGTAGAGCATCTCACAGCTACTAAGTGAAGATTTTAGTACAGGTATGGGATCCCTTATCCGGAAACCCGCTATCCAGAAAGCTCCGAATTACGTAAAGCCCGTCACCCATAGACTTCATTTTAATCAAATAATTTTGAATTTTAAAACTGATTTCCTTTTTCTCTGTAATAATAAAACAGTACCTTGTAATTGATCCCAACTAAGGTATAAATAATCCTTATTGGATGCAAAACAATCCTATTGAGTTTAATTAACGTTTTATTAATTTTTTAGCAGAGTTAAGGTATGGAGATCCAAATTACGGAAAGACCCCTTATCCGGAAAACCCTTGGTCCCGAGCATTCTGGATAACGGGTCCTATACCTGTACTTAGATGCTGGTGATGTGGTAGTAGTTTGGACATTTGAATCCAAGTTTGGAAGATATTTTTTCTGGTGATTAATATATCCCTTTTGGTGGCATATAATTTGTTGACTCTATAAGGCAAGACTTATAGAGAGAACTTGTCTGTATCTGTATTATTACTGGTAGTGTGTCTGTTGTACAGATTATAACTATTTTGATTTTTTTTTATTTACAATATTCATTTTTAAATAATGGCATTTAAATGACACATAAATGAGCTTTAAAATAGGTGTTGAGAAGCAAGTAAAGGTTGTTTAGTTTGCCATTAGCTGCCCCCATTAGGTGACGACAGGGAATAAGGGCTCAGCAGAGAAAGTAAGTCACTATTCAGTAAGCTTAAAGTGTCTCCCATTAATCACAAGTTATACATCCATCAGCTCCACCTAATAAAAGGCTTGTAGCGGCAAGACTGACATGGTCTGCTGTTTGTTCTAGTATAGTGTTTAAATATTGTAAAAGAACAAAGTGAATTTGCTCATTGGGATGTCACAATTCCAGCTATGCTTGGTACACCATGCCTTTCTGTGTCACTAATAGAAAACAATATATCACTCAGAAGTTGTCATCCTCTTGTAACCTTACAGGCACAGGTGGTCTATGGTAACTCAGGGTGCAGTTAGAAAATTGTCTTTCCTCATTTTGTGAGCAACAGTTACCTTACTGCCTTATCTATAAATATCTTTGTCATTTCTTGCCTGATACTCTGTGTTTTAGTGTGCACAGGTTCCTAAACACATTTACTAGAAATGTGAACATTTTAATTAGCAGTGCCTCTACCTTTATGGATTTTATGTTCAGTGGTCATTATTATTTACAGTATATATGCTATCAGTCCCTGCAGGCAGTAAAGGGGTCACAAACACAGACATACTGTAGATGCAGAAACATAGACCAAAGTAGATATACATTATTGTTAGGAGACATCAGGGGGAAGGGCCTACTTGCAATACCTTTCAATTTGAAGGGCTGGTGGTTCTGGGAGTGTCTAATAGAACAGAGGAGGCTGTTTCAGGGGACAAGTGCAGCACAATATTGCAGTAAGAACACCATCGGAATATGGCATTTTTAATTTTCAAGATTTCTAAAGCATTTAAAAAAATAAGATATTAGTATGTTAAAAGTTATGAAGAATTACTTATAAGTGCTTGATTACAGTATGATTACAGTATAATTAAAACCGATACCGCAATATATATGTGTGTGTGTGTGTAATTCAGTGCTTCCTCAAATAACAATTTGTTTTATGTCTTTAAATTCAAGGGGGCAATAAACTAAGGAGTCAGCAATTTCGCCTGAACTGGGCTTGGATTTCAATGGAAAAAAGCCATTATACTGTAGACGAAGATTCAAAGTTTCTGGAAGTGACACTTAAACGAAGAGGATACCTTGGAGAGACATCTTTTATCAGTATGTATCTAAATTTCATCTGAGTTGGATAACAGTAACTCAGAATTTGACAAATAGATAGATAGAGATATAGAAAGAGAGAGAGAAATAGATAGATAGATAGATAGATAGATAGATAGATAGATGGATGGATGGGTGGATGGATGGATGGATGGATGGATGGATGGATGGATAGATAGATAGATAGATAGATAGATAGATAGATAGATAGATAGATAGATAGATAGATAGATAGATAGATAGATAGATATGATAGATAGGTTGATAGAACATACACCAAAGGCAGACCAAAAGCCTTTGCATTTGATCCCTGCGAGAATTGCCAGAAGGATTGAGATTTCCTGTACTGAATGCTAATCTACAGTTCCTTTGAAACCTTACACCTTTCTGTGCATGACCGATCAAGAAGTAGTAGCAGGGATTTTGAACTGTAGTCATAAACAGATGCAGATCTACTTTACGTCGTTCCTCCTTTGTCACATGACCACAATTAAGGAATGGATATTAATTTAAAAAGTGCTTAAAGTGAATAATACATGAAAATAAAATGCAAATAAAAAAACAAATAACAAATAAAACAATATAAATACACAAATTTGTTAAATATTAGTAATTTAAACATGTTTTTCTTTTTTCATCTCTTTTAAAATTGTTCATTTTTGTGCTGTTCTATTGGAAGTGCTAAATATGAACTAGTTTCCCATCTCACACCATAAAGCGTCTCTCAGGTATCAAATGTTCCCATTAGTTGAAAAAAAAGAGGACTTAAATATAACTAGCTCTTTTCTCTACCACGGGAGGCTTAACGTGTTATATTATCTCAGAGGAGAGGATCCAATGACTTTAAATAGTCAGGTTCATTTCCCAGACAATCAGGAGTAATACTATATTATAAGGAAGGCACAAGGAACATTTATGACAATAGTTATCTTTTGATTGCCTTACAATGCAGCAGACAGAGGGTGTACAACTGCTGGCACTTGATAAAAGAAGGGCACTAGGTGGTATCAGTGTAATACAAAGCAGCAGACAAATGTGACACGGTAATGTGCACCTTTATTTGCAACAGTAACAATAAGAAGGATAAATACAGTTACACCATTCTACATTTATTATTTATTTGTATTTATTAGCCTTTATATAGCACTGGCACATTTATGTATCACCTCACAGGGCTTATTCACAGCCTCAGTGGAGCTTACAGTCTCATGTCTCTTTATATTATACAACACAGTTTCATTAGGGAACTCAAGGGTACTCACCACTTGCACTGACCAAGGGTAACTGAAGGGCATCCAAAGTGCTTTATACCCCTGTACCCCCTTACACTGCAGCCCATTCATTCTCAGTTACAAGTCTTTGCTGCTCCAAATCTCATGCAAAACTTTGTGCCTGGGTACAAATACAGGGTTGAATGGTGAACTGTGGGCAAAAATATGTGATACTTTGAACCTGTTTTCTGCACTTCTCCCCGGGTTAATAAATAAACCCCTTATTATACAACATTTTGATTATTTATGTGGATACTACTATATCCTCTTAGATACTGTATGGTGCAATGGTTTTTCTAATAGACCGAGGAGAAAATATGGCTTGTGCACAATCAATGCCATATTCTGGGGCCTTCAGTGTCTTCTTATAGTGTTATGGCTGGCCTTTATTTACATTTATTTTATATTTGTTTATTTTGTACATTCTATATGGTCTCAAATATAAGATTTGTATATGATTTTTCCTTACATTTTTATTACACCATGTGTCAGTTTATTCTCAATTTATTTTTGCATAATCCTATGTTCTGCTACATGTCCACAGAATACTAAGAAGTATTAGTTCTGCGACCCTTTTACTGGATAAAGTCAATATATAGCCTAGAAGAACAGTGTTCTCTTTTTTCTCAGTTTTTATTTCAACAGCAGCATTTAATAAAGCCACACAAACATGATATGAACCTCATGCAAGGAAGAACCAAAGTAACACAAATATGTAATCTGAAAAGCAATAAATGCATGTATAGTCTCATAATGACTCCGTTTCATTTAGGCATCACTACAAAAGATGGCACAGCAACCAAGGATAAAGACTTTAAAGGAAAAGCCCAGAAGCAGGTTCAGTTCAACCCCGGGCAGACTACAGCCACATGGAAAGTGCGAATTCTTGCAGATAATGAATATGAGAATTCTGAGACATTTCATGTTATCTTATCAGAACCTGTTATGGCTGCCCTTGAGTTTCCAATAGAAGCAACAATTGAAATTGTAGATCCAGGTGATGGTAAGTAGACCTCAGTTTTATTTAACATATTTGGAATGAAGGTAAGATTATTAGAACATCAAGATATACAAATAGATACATATTTTATGACGTGATGAAAATGTAACCAGATTTTCCATGACAATGATGGGGTGAAGATTAACCCTTTGTATGCCTTAGGGCTCTGGCACACGGGGAGATTAGTCGCCCGCGACAAATCTCCCTTGTCACAGGCGACTAATCTCCCCGAGTTGCCTTCCCCTGCCATCCCACCAGCAAACATGTAAGTCGTCAGCGGGATGGCACACGTGGCGGTGCGATTTCGGGAAATGGCGAACATGGAGTTTTGTCGCGGGCGACTAATTTCCCCGTGTGCCAGAGCCCTTAAAGGCTAAGACACACAGAGCTGCTTGTCATGGCTACTAAACGCCATAGACTATACTGAGATTTGCCTCTGCTAAAACACACCTAGAGACGGTTATCAGTAATTACAATTATTTTCTATTTTGTTGCCACTACAAATAGCTCCATGTGTCAATGCCCTAAAGTGTTTAGTGGTATATTTATAGTATGTGGAAAGGTGGCAGAGATTTTATGGGGGGGCGAATAAGCCTTTACTCATAAGAACTACATCAAGATCATTAAATGTAGCTAAAGTCCTAATAATCAGATTGTCTACAGACATGACAAAAGCGCTTAGACTCTTACAGTCATACCCATAAAATAAATATGCATAAAAGACAAATGCTGACTGTTGTCTGACTGCTGTCACAGATCTTATCGGTATAAATGAAGCAATCTCTCACATCTATGAGGTACCAGGCCCGAACTGGGATTTAAAATAGGCCATGGCATTTCAAGTACACAGAGACCCAAACAGCCCAATAATTAGTGACTGTCTATGGCATCTTATATTATCCCCTTTAACATTTGCCAGAATCCACAGATTGCCAGTCTGAGCCTGTGCACAGGAAACAATCAGTGTTTTTATTCTTTTAATTAGTCCCAGTGCATATAAACAGCTTTATATCTGTGACTGAGGAATAATGACTGGCAGGTATGGTTCTGGGCTTCAGGTCCCTTTCTCGTTAATCTGCTTTGCCTTAATTCTGAATCCCTGGTTATTTGTCCTGTTAATAATACATGAAATTAGAAAAAAAATCACTGGGTTGAAATTAGTACACATTTTTGTCTTTTTATGGCTTTTGTGTGCCCGCTAAATAATATGATGCGATTGTGATACATCATCTAAGATTTTTATTTTCTATAGTGACAAATGCCTTATTTCAATTTTTCAGAGTCCACTGTTTACATACCGCAAGCAGAATACAAGATAGAGGAAGATATTGGAGAACTGATAATCCCTATTAAAAGATCAGGCGACATAAGTCAAGAACTTATGGTAGTTTGTTCAACGCATCAAGGTAAGGCTCTTAAACAGATATTCTGATAAGCAGTATTCTTTAGTTAATATTGACTGACACTTATTCCTAATTATATTTAAGGAAACAGTAACACCAAAAAATGAAAAGGTATCGTAGTAACTAAAATATAATGTACTATTGCCCTGCAGTGGTAAGTTGTGTGTTTGCTTCAGAAACTCTACTATAATTTATAGCAAAGCTGCTGTGTAGTACAGGTTACACAGCAGATAATGAATAAGCTCTGTAAAAGATCTTTGTATTCTACAGAGCTTATCTGTTATCAGCTATGTAACCTGTGCATTTTCTCCCTTTTCCAGCTTGAATGGCTGCCCCATGGCTTCACAGCAGCTTATTTATATAAACTATAGTAGTGTTTCTGAAGCAAACACACAACTTTTACAAGTGCAGGGCAGCATTGTAAGTTGTTCTTTCTCTGTATAAAGATTAGCAAAAAATACATTCAAATATATATATAATATATATATATATATATATAACTATTATAACACCATGGTAGTATATTAACATTTTTAAAACAAAATCCAAGTTTGCCATTGAGCCCTGAGCAGTGATGTGCAGAGACGATGTAGAGGATTTTGTTTCATGTTGAAGAGTTTAGACATCTCTTAGCTAATGGGGACTTGTGATAGCAACATTCTACATGCTCTATGAGCAGGAAAAATAGGAGCTTTTTCTCTTTATGAGAACTCATTCAGTGTCCCTTTTAAGTCTTCAATACCATTTTCTTACTCTTCTGCGGCCAATGCACTGGGGAAGATCTGAGTGCTTCAAAGAGATTAAAAGGTCGTCCGTGCCTCATTATTCCTGCAGTTGTTGGGATTATAACTTTTGTTATATTCTTTTGTGCTAATTTGAAGAGCATCATTAAAGTGACCTAGGACTGTGTACCCAATAGATTAGTGTCATTATAAATACTAGTAATAGATAGAAATGCCATCTATTAACTCAAATCATTGCTATTTAATATTATTGGATTTAGCTAACCTTAGGAAATTGTAAATATTGCTTTTAGTAGAAATGTTGCAATTTTATCTCAAAACAACAATTTTAATTTTTGTTCATGGAGTAGGAAGAATAAAATAAAATGTGGTATACACCACACTTACATATAGAAAAAATTGTATAAGCTAAAGTTTCAAAATATCTAGTTCAGCAAATAAGCATTCACCCAAAATCTTACCATAACTGGCTGGTCACCCCATCATCTGCTTTGGGACTCTATGAATGGCTAGCCTATAATTTGGTTGCTGCTACTACTACTACGTAGAGTTGACCAAAATGCAAGTTATTATTATTACTGGCTTGAATGAAAAACACCCTACATGGTTGTCAGCAGGGGACTGTCACCCAAAGCTTGGGTTTTCTAGGGCTTTAATGTGGTGCCTTAGCCCTTAAAGAACTTGTAAGATATTAGATATTCCTAGAGAATAGGTATGCTGACCAGTTCTTATGGCTAGCAACCCTGTGTCCTTTCTGTTATTGACTTTAAGCCAAATGTAACTTCTAGGTTCCTTAAGAACCAACCCTTTACTCTTCCTATGGGAGTGCTTATGGAATGCATCCTAGCACCAGGACCCATACTTTGTCCTGTGTGCCCAAGGGGCCCCGTTTTTATTACATTACCACACACCAGCTATCTTAACTGCAATAAACCTATTATATTTGTCTTCCAAATAGGTACAGCTACAGGCACTGTTCCCTCCTCTGTATTGTCCTACTCTGACTACATCACACGTGCAGATGGACACACAAGTATTATTCGCTTTGACAAAGATGAGACTGAGAAAAACTGCCGTGTTATTATCATTGATGACTCCCTGTATGAAGGAGACGAGACATTTAATGTCAGCCTTAGTATGCCCATGGGAGGACAGCTGGGAGAATTTCCAAGTACTAAAGTGGTTATCCTTGCTGATACAGATGATGGTAAGAAAACCTTGATAAATTTATTTATAAAAAATGGAATTCAGTTCATTAGGCAACAACTACAGGTATGGAATCCCTTATCCAGAAACCCATTATCCAGAAAGCTCTGAATTACAGAAAGCTTGTCTCCCATAGAGTCCATTTTAATCAAATAATTCAGATTTCCTTTTTCTCTGTAATAATAAAACAGTACATTGTAAATGATCCCAACTAAGATATATAATCCTTATTGGATGCAAAACAATGCTTTCGGGTTTAATTAACGTTTTATTGATTTTTTAGTAGACTTAAGGTATGGAGATCCAAATTACGGAAAGACCCCTTATCTGGAATACACTTAGTCCCGAGCATTCTGGATAATGGGTCCTACACCTGTATGTTCTATAACTGGGAACGTTATACATGTGTGTCTGTTTGTAAAGGCTACATTAAAAGCAGTAAAAATCACAGACCACAGGGAAGCCAATGTATCAAATTTCTACATTTTCGAGTGTTTGGTCTAATGAGATAAAACTCTAAAAACTTGAATGTGTGCTTATTTATTTGAATGTCAAAAGCCTTTTTGCTTATACTACTCCCATTGACTTCTACATGAACTTGCCAGCTTTAAGATCTCAAAATTTTATATTCAAGGTTTTTTAATATTTTTAACATATATTGAAATGTAAGTTTCAGAAACTCGAATTTGAATTTGCGATTTTGCCACAAAAACCTTGAATAGCATTAAAAAATTGAATTCAGTGTAGATAAATGACCCTCACATGTATTATTTAAAAATAAGATACTTCTATAAATGGGAAGAATTACAGAATCTAGTAAATAATGCATAAAGTTGTTTTTTTTATCAGCTAAAATAGTGACGTTATAACAGTAGCTTCAGTCAAAGATGACCCCTGCACAGGTCTCTGGTTTGGCCTGATTTTGAAGTCCTGTGAAGTCCCATCTAAAGGTGCCCATACACTATAAGATCCGCTCGCTTGGCGATGTCGGGCGATATTGGGTAGCAAGTAACTAAAAAAAAAAAAATACGATCGTTTGGCTCTGGGGCCAAACGATCGGATTACATTTGTGGTTATGGGGCAGTCGGTTCGGGGACCGCATCAACGAGCCGATGCGGTCCCCGATCCGACCGGATTTTCTAACCTGGCCGATCGAGATCTGGCCAATTTCAGGCCAGATATCGGTCGGCCAGGCCGCTCTGTTCTGCCCATACACGGGCCGATTAGCTGCCGATATCGGCAGCTATAGTCGGCCCGTGTATGGGGACCTTAAGAGCAGTTGCTTGGGAGGCATAGATTGTTAAGTCTCTAAGTAGTAAGAAGGTAAAGGTTTGCCAATCTCCAGCAGTGCTACATACATTTGCAGTTTTGCACAGAAAGTAGGAATTCTATTTTATAAAATATAAATATTTTGCTCATCAGTTCAATGCTGGAAAGGTGCTGTGATCATAGTTTACTGCTGGGTAACACTAGGCTAGCATTCTATCATTTGCATGGAAATTTCTACTAGAAGAAAGGACTGGTTTACTTGAGTCTATTGATGGGATTTAACTCTAATGTACTTATAAAGAGTAATCATGTTCCCTCGTATGTGCCTTGTCCACAGAAAACAACCCCAACCTTGACAGTCTTCCATCATAGTATAATTCTTCCATTCCTTTTCCTTTTATGTAAATAAATAAAACAAATGAACCAGCTATGCATGCAGCATATACAAACCTCTTTATTAAAAGTTACATCTAGTGGATATTGCCCCTATAATAACAACTGACAGAGCTATAATGAGTACAAACAACCTAGAAATAAATCAAAAAGGTTTTCTATGTACAGAAAGAACAGTGGCAGACACATCATTAAGATTATCAAAGGGAAGCTAATGCTGTTACCTTTCTATATGAACAGGCAGGGGAGGAAAGAGGACTTAGGTACACAAAGAAAATAACTGTATTCCACCTAAAATACAGAGCTCATTTAGTGCTAGACCGGTAAATTGATAGAATCCACTTAGCAGATCAGGATCTCCTTGAGACGGAGCCAGCAACCCATGGCAGGTTCATGTCCCAAGCATTAATGGTATTAAAGATACAGAAACAGGATCATACAGCAGAGTAATGTGGCAGCCCTAACTTCTCTTAGGTCGGCATTAGATTATCCCTGTCAACAGCAAGGATTATCGTGAAACACTCTCTTTAATCAGCTACAGCTACTTTTACACTCTTTTAAAAGGGGAGAGAATTCATTTCCGTGGATGATTACTTCTACTATATATATACTAAACCTCGTTCATTCACTTACCTGTAATCTGAATAATTTCCTCATACCTCTTGTGCACCGGTCTTATTAAAGGGATGTAAGCTCAAAAATATAATTGGGCCAAATGAAATAAAAAATGTCATTCTTAGCAATACATTAATTATACATTCTCAGAGGGTTTAATGTTATTTGTAAATGTAATTACTTATGAAATCAGAATTTATTATTGTCTCTGCTCCTGACTTTAGGGCTGTGACAGACGGGGAGATTAGTCGCTGCGCAACAAATCTCCCTTGTCGCGGGCCACTAATCTCCTCTATATGCCATCCCACCGGCTAGAATGTAAATCGCTGGTGGGATGGCATACGCGGTGCCGAAAAATCGCCAAATCACTGCGCCGTGTATGTGATCCCACCGGCGATTTGGCATATCGGGGAGATTAGTCACCCGCGACAAGGGAGATTTGTTGCGCAGCGACTAATCTCCCCGTCTGTCACAGCCCTAATGTTGCATAATCAGCACTCCTCCAGCAAAGATACATCTGTTAGCGTCTTAAAGTCCCCATACACAGGCAGATAGTAGCTGCCGATATCAGCAGCTTATCGGCCCGTGTAGGGGCAGAACCGAGGGGATTGACCGACCGATATCTGGCCTGAAATTGGCCAGATATCGATCGGCCAGGTTAGAAAATCCAGTCGGATCGGGGACCGCATCGGCACGTTGATGCGGTCCCCGAACTGACTGCCCCATTGCCTTGTTTAGAATTCGATCGTTTGGCCCCAGAGCCAAACGATCGTATTCGCCTACATGTCCCCCAATATCGCCCACCCGTAGGTGGGGATATCGTCTGAAGATCTGCTCGCTTGGCGACATCAGCAAGCGAGCGGATCTTATAGTGTATGGGGACCTTTAGCCGGCTTGTGCTACAGTGTTTGAATAGTTAGAGCCAATTGGACAAAGATTAGACAAGAATAGACAAATAACTTTAAAATCTGTGAAAATGTCTAATTAAGGTATGTTTGAAAGTTGTGTATTATTACATTCAATTTCAATAGGCAAACTTAACTCTCTACCTTATTGAATGTTAGATTTCAGAACATTATTAAACAAGATGTTGGATTTATTTAGATATCCATATTTGCATTTATTCACTGGAGTTTTTGTGGTGTTTTATAAAATACAAATTATGACTGTGAGACAGACATTTTACTGTCTTTTAATTATTTCCCAAACTAGGTTTGGTATGTAAAACTGGTGTCTTTATCAACTCAGTTAATACGGATAATAAAAATGTACTTTAAAGCAAAGGAAGGATTAACCATTAGGCATAGCTAGGTTATCACCTAGGGGCTCATGTGATCAGGGGGCCCATCTAGCAATAATTTTTCAGTTCTCTTTCGTATCTGTTTTAGTTATTGTTATTTGTGCTGGCGTGTGTGTGCGTGCCCAAGGTATGTGTTCAGCCAAGCTCTCATCCCTCTATGCTGTGTTGTGTTGGGTTCAGCGCATGCCAGTGAAATCACCAACGCACCCTGAACCCAATATGGCATAGAGAGCTGAGAGCTTGCGCACACGCACTGCACGCCTACAACATAGCTATGTTCTTCCTATTCTTACATTCCCTCTGCAGCCCGGGCTTACATGCACAGTTCACTGAAAAGCTGGCTTTTTCCTTCAAAGTTTAGCTTTTTATTTAACTGTGGCTGCACACAGGCTCAGTGGCCACAGGGAATCCCTGGAAGACAAAAGAAGATGACATAGTCTCTCCTAGCATAGTACCCTGGGCTGGTGCAGTTTTCAGCAAACAGAAGCACCACCTGGGGTCTCAGGTAAGTGATTGTAGTCAATTATAGTAAATTGGCACCCCAAGTGCATATACCTTTCCTCATTTCTGCCGTACTGCAAGGCATTAGATTTAGTTGAGTAGAAACAATTGTCCACTTGGGTGATCACATATTTTAAGACTACTGAACAATTAGGAGAATTGTTCACTCCTTAAATTGATACAATAACATTCTTTTTCATTTATGTCCCTTATGCTGACTTTACTTCCTACCTTTAGCTGGGTATCAGTAATGACACATATTATTTCTTGTTAGCAACATAACCCCAGAATACCTTAAGAAATAAGCTGCCCGGGTCTTCTACCTCTGCTTAATCCCCTGAATGGACAACACACATCTTAACAAAAGACTCATTTAAAGGGCAAGGCAAAAGAGGTTTACACATCCTGTAGGCAAACAAAGAAAGCACGGTTCCCAAGGCCCCTTTCATAGACCCCTTTGAGGATTAGTGTAAAAGACTCTCTTTCACCGATGACAAGGTAAAATGAGAGTATGTGTAGACGAGTGATATCACAGGCCACACATTGCATCTGCCAGGTTACATGAGGATAGACAAATTACATCCTTCATTTTACAATCAGCAGCTTTTCAGTAGGGCTTTATAGTGAATTTAGTACTTTGATGTCCACCCAGAATAATCTTTTATTTTGCATAATGAAAGAAAATGTAATGCAATACAAGTTATTTGTAAATGAAATCCCTTTCTGTCCTGTGCCATTGCCTTCCCTAAATTTAAGTTCCCACAGTGCTTTGCACACTTTTGTTATATTGCTTCTTTACTGGTTTGTTAATTAAAGAATATGCAAGGCACTGTAGGAACCAGAGTTTTGGCTGAAGGGGGAACTTACTATACAGTGGGGATGATTTATAAACACTGGGTAAATTTATATCTGGGCAGTAACCCATAGCAACCAATCATTGATTATCTTTTATCAGCCAGCTGCAGGCAGAATAAAGAAAGCACACTTCTGATTGATAGCATGGGTTACTGCCCAGGTGCAAATTTCATAAATGACCCCCAGTATTGCAATGGTATGAGCAGTCGGAGAGAGGAGGGAAATGTAAGAGGACAGACATGTACATATAGCAAAATTGATTTAATTTATAATGTTAAGCTGCTCAGAATGACATTCTTTTAAACAAAGACGGGCCAGGGCATTCGGGCGCCCTAGGCAACCTGGCCACCACCTCGTCCTCTACCCTGACCCCCGTGTGTGTGAGTGGTGAGCGCACATATGCACACTGACATCGGAAGGGGGGGAGCAGGGTGACCAGCGGCAGCAGGGGTAAGAGATCCTAGACTGGGGGTAGGTGGAAGAGGTACCTACATAGCACCCCACACTGTTGTGCCCTAAGCAGTTGCCTCTTCTGCCCACCCCTAGTTTTGGCCCTGTATTTAATGGATCCTTTCAAATATGAGACACTGAGAACTAACACTGAGACATACACAAGTCAATTTCCAGTTTCAGTTCTTCATCTAGAAGCACTGTCTGGCTTCTCTTGGCCAAGGTCCTCTAAGTAAAATAACTTTTTTTAGTATATTCTTTTCTTTGTTCTTATGCGACTCCGTACCTACACTCTCTGCTTGTTCATGAAGTGCATCTGTGACCCAAGGCTATTCATGTTTGGTTCCCACCAGGCCAATCCACACTGAGGGCATGTATAGATTTGTTGAGGGCTGCTATCTGCCATATAGTTCTTCTGAGCAAGGGCAGTTCAAAGCTTTAATCCCTCAATTGCAGCATCTGTTCTTACAATTAGGCCAGTTTGGCAGTTCAGCAGCTATTTGTTAGCTATATAGGCTTATTTACCCTGCCAGGAAGTGCTTTGAATGACAGACAGGAATATGAATAGGAGAGGGCCTGCATAGGAAAATAAGTAATAAAAAGTAACAATAAAAATAAAATTGTAGCCTCGCAGATCAATTGTTTTTAGCTGTCGGGGTCAGTGACCCCCCATTTAAAGTTAGAAAGAGTCAAATAATTAAAAAACTATAAAAAAATAAATAATGAAAACCAATTGCAAAGTTACTAGAAATAAGGTGTTCTATAACATACTGAAAGTTAAATTACCCTTCTAAGTGAAAGCTTTAGCTTAGTGTATACCGTATATACTCGAGTATAAGCCGATCCGAATAAAAGCCGAGGTACCTAATTTTACCTAAGAAAACTGGAAAAACTTATTGACTCGAGTATAAGCCTAGGGTGGGAAATGCAGCAGCTACTGCTAAATTTCAATAATCAAAATAAATACCAATAAAATTACATTAAATGAGGCATCAGTGGGGCATATGTTTCTAAATATTTTTTTACAAAGAAAAACAGTAAACTAGCTCTGTAAGTGGAGAAGAAGGTCAACAAAAACAATATGGTATTAACAATGATGCCTTAAGAGTACTACCCCCTTAGCTCAATCAGCAACCAAGCTAAAACACAAAGAGTTAAAATCCTTCAAAACTATGGTTTATATAGAATATAAAGTGCAATATCTAGTGCAGAATGGGACAGGTGAGAACGGTAGATGAAGATGAATTTGGGAGCGGGCCAGGGCACTGGAGGGTCTGGTTGCGATTGGCCTAATTTGCACACAAATGACAGAGGGTGCTAGTCTGGAGGGACCCATGGCACCCGACTCAAGTATAAGCCGAGGGTGACTTTTTCAGCACATTTTGGGTGCTGAAAAACTAGGCTTATACTCGAGTATATACAGTACTTACCCTGCATGGCTATATTGTTACAATGAAACATAAAGAGGGGGATGGGTTGTAATGTGCAATGTGAATTTGCCTGCCTACCCTCTGCCACCTTTGCTCAAATTGATCACATTTTACAGTTCTGTTCTGTTGGATTGACAAATACATATATAATACATAATTCAGATCAGTGGACTCTAATGAAACAGTGCCCTTTGATAGACAAATATTTATTACATGTTGAAATGCTTGCTTTGCTGTAAGAAAGATTACCATTTAATTAAAGAATCTGTTAAATGGTATGTTAAACCCCTATTTTTCTGTAAATCATTATCTGCTGGGAACCATCTGAGAAGTACTTCTTGTTCAGCTTGTGCTATCCTGCCTTAAATACATACATACTACAGGTACATGGTAAATGACCCCAGAATGTTCACTAAATTACTAGATCATTTGTTATAAATGAGCACCACTGCCTTTATAGGAAAGAACACTTTATCCTGCAATAGTCCTTATATGTAATATAGATACCTGTATATATAGTAACAAATCATATTCCAAGCTTAATAGGGCATTGTGGTGCTGGTGCTTTTTCCTGTAATGCTTTTTGTATTTCAAGGTATTTTAATGACCATATTGACATGAATTCTGTCAGAGGTAGTGACCCATATGCTTTTGCAGTGCTATCTTGGTCTTGACTGGCTTGCACTAGTGCAAGATGAACTGGTATAGACGGTAGCAGTGGTATGGGCCCACTCCTTGGCTGCCTCAAAGTCACAAATACCAACAGTCACATTTTTACTGATAATGAGTTGAAAGTAGATTTTTAAACATTTTCTTCTTCTTATCCATACTACTATTCCTCAAGGACATTATGAGGTGGAGATTTGGGGGTTATTAGTACTTAGTAAATTTTCTTTGTTATCATTGCTCAGAGCCCCAGGAATAAGAGGGCTGTTACTGGTCTACCTCATGTACCGGAGATCTGCACGGCTCATATTTCACTTTTCCATTTATATTCTAAATCTATTTTAGCAACACGCCCATTACCTTATGTTCATCTGTCAGTAATACAATCCCCATCATTATACAGCTTTCCCAATCAACCTGTATCTTTAATGAACTCATGATACTGGTTATAATTGGCTTATTTTTGGTAAAGGGCAGCACTGGAATGATCCCAAAAGCAGATCTTTTTTACATTTATAGACTATATTTGATAGATGATGAAATGCGGAATACATGCCTGGCGAAAAAAATCATTATTGCACAGCACAGTGTGTTCGACTATATGAAATTGTGCTGAGCTCAATTAGATGCAAGTACCTTTAATGAAAGTGATTTTAGACTCACTGTGGGGAAAAGCACAAGTTACCCACTGCGTCTGCAGACGTAAATAAGCCCTATTGTTTGTATGTACTTCAGAACAGTGTGTAATAATGATGAAAGGATGATTGACTTTCATTATGACAATATCTAATACAAAAATCATATATTTTTTTTTATCAGAACAAGGGTTTTTATTAAATGCTTACCCATTTTTAAATTAAAAGGAAATAATCTAATAGCAGCCCTTTTGCTTTATGACTTGTATGGAGATGAGTTTAGAGAGTAAGTCACAAGAGCTTTACAGAGCTTTATATTTTAAACCTGAGTAACATAAAAAGGCTTTAATTGAATGTAATATATAGTATTCCCTATACTTCCCAAGAACGCTGTTGAATCCTTTGGCTTTTGTGACAGCCTTAACTTAACCTATAGGGGCCGATTTACTAATCCACGAACGGATCGAAAGCGTTTTTTTCGTAATGATCGGTATTTTGCGATTTTTTTTGTCGCCGTCGCAACTTTTTTGTAAATTGACGCAACTTTTTCAGAAATTGTCGCAAGTTTTTCGTAGCCGTTACCACTTGCGCGAATTGTCGCGACTTTTTCGCCGCCGTCGCGAAAAAATCGTACTATCGCGCTGAGTACAAAAGTTTTGGATTCATTCAAGCTTCAGTATCGTGACTTTCCTTGGGCCAGGTTGGAGCTGCAGAATGCCATTGAGCCCTATGGGAGACTTTCCTTGGGCCAGGTTGGAGCTGCAGAGTGCCATTGAGCCCTATGGGAGACTTTCCTTGGGCCAGGTTGGAGCTGCAGAGTGCCATTGAGCCCTATGGGAGACTTTCCTTGGGCCGGGTTGGAGCTGCAGAGTGCCATTGAGCCCTATGGGAGACTTTCCTTGGGCCGGGTTGGAGCTGCAGAGTGCCATTGAGCCCTATGGGAGACTTTCCTTGGGCCGGGTTGGAGCTGCAGAGTGCCATTGAGCCCTATGGGAGACTTTCCTTGGGCCAGGTTGGAGCTGCAGAGTGCCATTGAGCCCTATGGGAGACTTTCCTTGGGCCAGGTTGGAGCTGCAGAGTGCCATTGAGCCCTATGGGAGACTTTCCTTGGGCCGGGTTGGAGCTGCAGAGTGCCATTGAGCCCTATGGGAGACTTTCCTTGGGCCGGGTTGGAGCTGCAGAGTGCCATTGAGTCCTATGGGAGGCTTCCAAAATCATGCGGAAAAAAAATCAAGTCGGAAAGGTTTGCCCGCCGTTTACGAGCGCTCAATACGGAAAAGTCGCGACAATTTGCGCAAGTCGTAACGGCTACAAAAAAGTCGTGACAATTTGCGCAAGTCATAAAGGCTACCAAAAAGTCGTGACAATTCACGAAAAAGTCACGACGGCGACGAAAAAATCGCAAAAAATACAAAAAAGTCGCAAAATGTTTGTTTCCAATCCGATTTTTTCCCATTCGGGATTTGGATTCGTGGATTAGTAAATCAGCCCCTTAGTGTTCAGCTACTTTAAAAATAAAATATTTAATGTACAGAAAAAATGTCAGAGTTAGGTTGACTAATTAAGTAAAATACACCCATTTTTTCTCTCCTTGTACACAGAGCCAGCCTTCTACTTTGCAGATACAGATTATCATGTTGATGAGAGTGCTGGGTATGTTGAAGTTCGTGTTTGGAGAACAGGGACAGATCTGACCAAAGCAGCCACGGTCACTGTGCGTTCCAGGAAAAGCGAGCCTCTGTCTGCAGAAGGTGAGCCCTACTCTACAGCACAAGGACTTAATAGTACTTTAATTAGGTATAAAAGAATAAATAACCTGTAAAATTCTTAAATAACATTTGCATGAAAAGTGCACAAATGCTATGGTTATTTCCAGAACATTATTAATACAGGTATCGGACCCCTTATCCGGAAACCCCTTATCCAGAAAGCTCCGAATTACGGAATGCCTGTCTCCCATAGACTCCATTTTAATCAAATAATTCAGAATTTTAAAACTGATTTCCTTTTTCTATGTAGAAATAAAACAGAACCTTGTAATTGATTCCAAATAAGATATAATTAATCCTTATTGGATGCAAAACAATCCTATTGGGTTTAATTAATGTTTTATTGATTTTTTAGTAGATTTAAGGTATTAAGATCCAAATTACGGAAAGACCCCTTATCCGGAATACCCTTGGTCCCGAGCATTCTGGATAATGGGTCCTGTACCTGTACTAGGAATCATATATTTATAGAGCAAGAGATTTCAAAATGAATTACAAATGTTGCATCATGGCAAATGTGTGTAAAAGACGAAGCTGCTTCAAAAAAAATTTTACTCTTTTCTTTTTGCCCAGCTGGAACAGATTATGTGGGTATCAGCAGAAACCTTGATTTTGCCCCTGGTGTAACCATGCAGAGCTTCCGAGTAGTAATTCTTGATGATCTGGGGCAGCCTTCTCTGGAGGGACTTGAGAAATTTGAATTGGTTCTTCAAATGCCCATGGGAGCAGTATTGGGGGAGCCCAGCAAAACAACTGTGACCATCAATGATACCATCTCTGACTGTAAGGAACACTGTGATATTTCTTCAGTTATTTAGTATAAACAATGAAAAGTAAGACCAAATGTGCAGATAACATAATATAAAAGAATTATATATGTAATTTACAAATGCACTGAATCCATTTTTGCTGGATTCCACTAAATTCTGAATCTCCCATAAAGGATTTGGTCGAATCCTGAATCTGAAATCTATTTGCAGATGCAAAGCCCTTGGGGGAAAAATATTTCCATGGAAAAGTGCCATCTATTTCTGTAATCATGTGATCTAAAGTCACATAATTTTAAGGGTTCATGTTTGGTTTGGCCAGGCACTTGGATGCAGCATATAAATCCTGATGAAAAATCTTGGATTTGCCTGAATCCCTAATGAAAAAACCCTAATATTGTAGGCAATTATAAATAATAAATGGTGCTGGTTTTACTTTGTTCTAAAAATTAACACTGTCTGTAAAAATGTCTGTAGGAGCTCCCTATAGATCCTATCAGGTCTCTCTCTGTGTTTCAAATGAGGGGTGGGTGTGCCCTAATGGTTCCTGCCAGAAGCACAGTAGTAGGGGATAGCCAATCACAGCTCTGCAGTCACACAAGCAAAGACAGGCTGTAGTTCCCTATCGGGTCAGCTTAGCTGTTGATTGGCTCCTATCCTACAGTCCAGTGTGCTGAATGCCACCATACTATGAAACAGCTTTTCTAACTAGGTTGGCCATTTTGTATATTACTTGTGATTCACCATAGCAATGCTATAACTGTATAACTGCATTCTCTTCTAGTACCTAAGGTTCAGTTTAAGGAGTCAGCTTATTATGCCAACGAGAAAGATGGGCAAGTATCTGCCGTTATATACCGCAGTGGTGATGTCAGCCATAAATCCTCAGTGCGTTGCTTCACCCGCCAAGGATCGGCGCAAGTCACAATGGATTATAACGAAAGGCCAAACACTGATGATTCTGCTGTCGTCTTCTTGCCTGGTAAATCCTATAAAATGCTATATTTTTATTTCATGATCGTTTTAGTGATTGAACTTTGTTGCGTTCACGCCTATTTTTACATACCAAAAAGGCATAAAACACATTGGAATGTGCAAATGATCCATGATAAGTAGGCTGCATATTTTCAGCTGTAGTTGTTAATCAACTTCTTTAGAGAACTAGGGGGCCCAGGGGACTGTTAAATGAAGGGTTCAGATCCCCTTTAGTAGTGCCTTTACATTTTAACAGTTTTGCAACATACTATATTAAATGTGAGAACAAGAAATATTTTGTTCCTAGTTTGCCTAATGTGGCTTTAATAGCGATACAAAGCTATATTTAAAAAGAAATGCACCCTCTGCTTGAACGACTGTGGGAAGCTAATGAACTGAAATAAAAATGAAAGCTTATAATAATTGATTTACTATAGGTGAGACTGAGAAGGCATGTGTGGTAACCCTGGAAGATGATAAAGTATATGAAGAAGAAGAAGAGTTCCGATTGCTACTTGGAACACCCAAAAGTGACTCACCTTTTGGAGCCTCAGTTGGAGAGTCTAAAGAAGCTCTCATAAAGATTAAAGATGCGGAGGACAGTAAGTCTGACACTGAATCTATTTATTTGCTCTCTGATAAATTATATAGTTTCCATGCATAATGAATAATATGTGCCATTTTAAGGTGGTTAGTTATTGATAAATGTTGAATTATTGAAAATAAATATTGAGCAAAACAGGCAAAAGGAGAAGGTCATTTATTCACACAGCCAAAAATGTTAGAGCTATACCTATTGTGGCTTTGCTGGAAACTGTTTTGATGCTGTATGTATAGATTCCCAAATTGACCCAGACTGCTGAATGGCAAGGCAAATATTTACCATAGCAGTGAATATCTGTACATATGGGCATTGGTCTCTTAAAGGGATCTGGAATATGTATACACAGCATTAAGCACCCAGCGAAACTACTTACAATAGGCAATATATATATTTCACTATCTGAATATGAGAATAAATAAGGTCACCTCTACTTGGTAAAATACTTTTCCTTTTTGCAGAACCAATTATCAGGTTTTCAGAAATCAAGTATAGTATCCAGGAGCCCCAGGAGTCCGGTGAAATAGCTGTTGTGAAAATCCCTGTGCTGCGAATTGGAGACAACTCCAAGGTGTCCATTGTTAGAATTCACACCAAAGATGGCTCTGCTACATCAGGAGAAGATTATAACCCATTGTCTGAAGGTACCCTAGGAAACCATTGATTTATGTATTGTTGATTGCTAAATCAAATATGCATGCTACTTCTATATCTGTCTGCTGCTCCCTAAAATATTTCTTACCGGAGTAAATGTGATCATAAATGATGGCGGAACAGGCAGCCATTCTTGATTGTTAGAGCTTTGGGATTGTTGGAATCTTATTTATGTAGACTCTAAATTAACAATTCATCTCCACAGATATTGAGTTTAAAGAAGGAGAAACCGAACACTTTGTTGAAGTGGAGATATTATATGATGGAGTAAGAGAAATGCGTGAAGCATTTACTATACACCTGAAGCCTGATGAGAACATGGTAGCTGAAATCCAGGTAACAACACCAGCTTTATAACTTGATTTCTTTGAAACCTACTAAAGGTGAATTAATTCAAACTCATGAACTGTATTTTCAGTGTTGATATGAATTTGAAAACTAAATTTTAAATGCTAATTTAAAAAAAACATTTGGACAGATGGAGGTCTCCATGGAGGTCTCAATAGTGAGCTTGTGCTCAATGTTTGGCAGCCACAAAGTCACAGATTCTCTATTTATACACAACTATATACAAGTTTGGTGCATCAGAAATTGAATGGTTTCAAAATTAACAAAGCTGTTTTATACCTTATTCTGTACTTGCAGATGAATAAAGCCATAGTGTATATTGAAGAGATGGACAGTGTTGCTGATGTGACTTTTCCAGCTGTACCACAGGTTGTCTCACTTTTGCTGTATGATGACACCTTCAAAATCAAGGAAAATCCCAGTCCCCCCACTGGTTACCCAGTTGTATGTGTAACGGTAGGTTCTGGATTTTAACATAATTCCTACACATATGATAAGCTTTACTCCGTTTTATTAATAAATCTAATAGGTTACCTTTTTAAACGTTACCCTTAAAAGCATGTGAATGCAAAAAAATGTTTGTTTTTGGCTTTAGTTTCTTTCTTAAGAGGAACATTATTTTGTGATAGAATTATAAAGTGCATGATTTCTGTTATGGTGGGGCTTGTACTAATTGTAAATTGCTCTGTTCTAGGCGTGTAATCCAAAATACTATGACTATGACAAAACTGGATCAATCTGTGCTGCTGAAAACATTAATGATACTCTGACCCAGTACCGCTGGCTCGTCAGCGCTCCAAGTGGAAGTGATGGTGTCACCAGCCCCATGCGTGAAGTTGACTCCAATACGTTCTTCACTGACACTAAGTCGATCACATTGGACTCTATCTACTTCCATGCTGGATCAAGAATCCAATGTGCAGCCAGGGCAGTCAATGCAAATGGAGACTCTGGTCTGGAATTGCTAAGCCCTATATTTAGTGTTAGCAGAGAGGAAGGTTAGTCTTTATGTGACTTTAATCTTCAGAATATAAATGTTGAAATAGGAATAATTGTGCTGCTTTAATAGTTCACCCAAAGAATCCTTTATGTACAACCTACTACTACTAATACCTTATTGGAAGGTGTTTCCAGTACTATTTCTAATTATTTCTCATTTTTTTGTAGGTCTTTGTCAGCCTCGTATTCCTGGAACAGTGGGTGCTGAACCATTCTCAGCAAAAATCCGTTACACAGGCCCTGAAGATCCTGACTACCCTAATCTGATAAAACTGACAGTAACAATGCCACATATGGACGGTATGGACTATTTTCTCTTTAAAGAAAATAAGTTTGCAAACAACAAATAATGATACAGGAAAGCTTTGGTGGTGACACTGGAGAAAATGTTTCCCTAACAGTTTAAGAAGTGATTCCCAAACCTAGAGATTGCCCCAGGAGGGCCAGAGAAAAGGGATAGGTGGTTCCCGTCTACAAAGCAAGCTGGATAAAATATGGGGCAAATGATAATTTGCTGCCCTGGGTAATCTTGGACACTAAAGCAGATTGATTGTTATAAAAGTATTCAATGCATAGATAACCTTTTAGGAGCCAATTGGGTACTGAACAAATGCTGTACTTCAATGGTGGGTGGAACCCAAAATGTACAAAACCTCTGATTTAAGGGGGTGTTTTACAATACATTTTAAAATGCTTTTCTAAACATGTATGAAATATTTTTTTCTGTTAGGTATGCTTCCAGTCATCTCAACCAGACACATGTCCAACTTTGAATTGACGCTTAGTCCAGATGGCACAAGAGTTGGAAACCACAAGTGCTCCAACCTTCTAGATTACAATGAGATTCCAACCAAGCACAGCTTTATTACAGACAATACCAAGAGCCCTGAAGTGATCGGAGAAACATCCCCCTACCAGTACAGCAATGCTCTTCGATCTGCTAGAACTCTACGCTTCTATCGCAACCTCAATTTGGAGGCCTGTCTGTGGGAATTTAACAGTTACTATGACATGTCTGAACTTCTGACAGATTGTGGCGGAACTATAGGGACAGATGGACAAGTAGGTGTCACGTTTCTTTAATAAACAATAAACAAGCAGATGTTTTGCGTTTCTGTCCTTTAAAAACATGATAAGTGCTATCTGAAGAGGCCACGGTCTTTACAAAACATAACATCTAGCAATTGTAACACAATTTCACAGTCTGTTCTAAAGTCACTTTCATTTGGTATGATAACAGGGAAGGCTGTGATTTACCAGTCAATTTGGTGTAAGCATAAGGAGAATTCAGTAGGCATCATTTAAACACAGAGGCAAAGTGTAAAAAATATACTTTGTTTTTCCCACAGTACTTATGCCCATTAAAAACCAGTGCAAAATACTATAGCTTGGTATCCTTGATAAAATGGGTATATATTTATACAACTTTCTATTGCAAATGGTTTTAGAGTGCAATAATTTATCACATGTAGGCACAACTGTATAGGGAACCTTGTACAGGTATGGGACCTGTTATCCAGAATACTTGGGACCATAACTTGTTTGTTAAAAATAATTTAAATATTGAATAAACCCAATAGCATTATTTTGCCTCCAATAAGGATTAATTATATCTTAGTTGGGATCAAGTACAATGTACTGTTTTATTATTACAGAGAGAAAGGAAATCATTTTTAAAAATTAGAATTATTTGCTTATAATGGAGTCTATGGGAGACGGGCTTTCCGTAATTTGGAACTTTCTGGATAACGGGTTTTCGGATAAGGGATCCTATACCTGTAGCTTATGTCTGGCCAATGGCAGGTATGAAGGCTTTTTTGTGCTAGGTAAATAAAAATCAGTTTAGTTTTGGAAATTTCCAGCCCTTATTATAGGATTCTGGGAATGATCATGCTCTTTAAAGTTATTCTTAGGGAAACATGCTACAAATAGCTGTTCTGTGGAAAATATGTAATAGAAGCTGCTGGGAACTATCTAGCTGCTGAATATTCTATGTCAGCTACTGTATTTGCATGGTGCTAATCTGGAGCATGCAGCACATGGCCATATTTAATGCACAATAAATATCTATATATAAATACTATTACTGTTTTTGCAGGTGCTGAATCTGGTCCAGTCCTATGTAACTCTACGGGTTCCCCTCTATGTATCCTATGTGTTTCACTCGGCAGCAGCAGTTGGTGGGTGGCAGCACTTTGACCTGCAGTCAGAGTTAAGGTTGACATTTGTGTATGATACTGCCATCTTATGGAACGAAGGAATAGGCAGCCCACCAGAATCTGAGCTACAGGGTAAGTAGTTCATCAGGGGGAGTACCTTTGAATTATACACAAACCCCTATTTTCTACAGTTTATGGACAAATAATAGTAATATGGACAGCATAGGTGCTGTATATTTGGTCTCCCATAAGATGCATAAAGAGACTAGAATGAATGCTAAAATATGAAAATACCAGCAGAGGTCTTGTTTATGATGCCAATTTCTTTGCTTTATAATACTTTTCAGGATCCCTTTATCCAACGAGCATGCGCATTAATGATGAAGGACGCTTGGTAGTCAATTTTAAGACAGAGATTCGCTTTCGGGGACAGTTTGTCATTTCTCATCCAGGTAATATTCCTCTGTGAACAAGTGAATAAAAATATAGTTAATAATTATTTGTTAATAATATTTGTGAATTAAGGCAAAAAGTGTTATATTTTGTGTTAAAATGTGCATTTTTCCTTCTCATTGACCCATGAGGGATGGCTGAGAAGCCTGTCTCTTTCCACCACTCAGTGTAATTAGAGACACTAAGGGGCACATTTACTAAGACACGAATCTGAACCGAATTGGAAAAATTCCGATTTGAAAACGAACATTTTGCGACTTTTTCGTATTTTTTGCGATTTTTTCGGCGTCTTTACGACTTTTCGGAAATTGTCGCGACTTTTTCGTTACCAATTCGATTTGCGCGAAAAAACACGAGTTTTTCGTAGCCATTCCGAAAGTTGCGCAAAATCTGGCGATTTTTTCGTAGCGTTAAAACTTGCGCGAAAAGTTGCACCTTTTTCGTAGCTTTAAAACTTAAAAGGTGCGACGTTTCGCGCAAGTTTTAACGCTACGGAAAAATCGCAACTTTTTGCACAAGTTTTACGCTACGAAAAATCGCCAGGTTTTGCGCAACTTTCGGAATGGCTACGAAAAACTTGCGTTTTTTCGCACAAATCGTATTAGTAACGAAAAAGTCGCGATAATTTTCCGAAACAATCGCAAAATACCGATCATTACGAAAAAAACGCAATCGGACGCATTCGCCCGTTCGTGGGTTAGTAAATGTGCCCCTAATACTCAGAGCCAAACAATGAAAGACTAAAGGAACGTGTTCCACAGCCGATGTCCCTAATGTCTGAATGCTCCCAAGCGCTGTAGTCATTAATGAAATAAATATCCTGCAATGAAATTATAGTTTAATGCTACATTGTTTTTCACTTTAGAATGAAAGTTGGTGATTGAAAAGTAATGCTTACCATTGTGTTTAAGGTACATCTCTTTCATCCATGGTGATGTCTGCCGACCATCCTGAACTCACCTTTACATTGAGTCTGTTGCGCAGTGAGCCAAGCTTCAATCAACCCGTTCAGCAATGGAGCTTCATCTCCGACTTTGCTGTATGTATAGATGGGGAAGGCAGTAGTGAAAGTGGGTCCCATGACAATGTTGGGGACTAAGGGGTTGATGAGGAAAATACATAAAACTATGGATGTCCAGCCTTCTGCCCTCCAAATGTTAAACTACAGTTTCCACCTTGTTGCAGCTCAGCAACAGCTTGTAAGCAGTAATTACCCTTTAATCACGTCATCTACACCAGGAAACACAAAGGGTGCTGGGAGTTGTAACAATCAACACTTTATTTCTTTCTTCACCAAGTGCACACCAATAGAGCCCTTGTTCTTCAACCACAGGCACACAGATCATAACACAACAGGATACAGTTTACAGTTACCCATGCCAGATTAGTGTAACAGTCATGTTGAAAAATCTTTCCCCAGGCAAGTTCACTTTCTGGTCCCTCCAGTGTTCCCTTCCTCTCTCACCATCAGCCTCCAGTGCCTTCATAGGGGTCCAGTCAACACTCCCCCTTTTACAGGGCCTAGCCCAAAACACCAGTCTTGCCAGGTGCTCTGCAGTGGAAGTCCAACACTGTTTGCCACTACTTGCCAAATCCCAGAAGGCCTTCCTACATCCTCACTATCCACTTCAACCCTGACTGGCGGGGTACCCGCTGGGAAGCTACTCCCACTCACTCCTTGGTGGGGCTTTTTAGCTGCCCATTCTCACTAACCTGGGCTTCCTCACACCATTACAGTGTGCTATAACACAAGCTAGGCCCTCACTAGCTAGTTTGCCTACCTCTTCCTGTTTTAGTCCCTTCTGCCAGTCAGATGACTTCCTGCGTGTGCCTGTTTCCCATGTGCATTCTCCTTACTCTGCCACTCCCCTCCTTTTATACCCTTTTCAACTCCTCCTTCTGGGACTTTCCCAACACTCACTAACTCCCTCTAGCTCCCTCTAGAGGCCCCTATATTGTAATTACAACTAGAACCTTTTTACATGACCCACTAGCTCCAAGTTGTGGCCACAGCTAGAAATTACCCTATAATTATACTAACACTCTTTTCCACCCCCTTACAAGCTGGAGGGCTCAGGTTAGACATATCTACCTTTTCTCCATCTGATGCTTGGGGCCCTGGGTAAATACCATCCCCGTCCTACCCTAAAGTACCCCTTGGTAAACTTTCCTGAGGCATCCTGGTAAAAGTGAAGTGCAGGATGATAGCTATAGAAGTCGGTTAATTTATTGGTGTCTTCTGTAAACAGTTTCATACATACAGTATGCACAAGAATAGCTGTCCAGAAGTCCTCTGCTCATAAAATAACTGGTGTCATTCTAATCCAGCCAGGCTAGATGTGTTTCTAGTTTGGAGATAGTAGAAGGGAATCTTTAGCCTATAGATATTTTTGGAAAATAAATGTTGATATACAGGAAATTGTTTAGCATTACGCATCAGTGCACTGGGAGAAGCTGAACTTTGGTCTTTTTTTCAACCCAACAATATGATGTCACAAACCATGCTATGTTTACCAACCTATGTTCTGGCTGCATAGTAGAACATCACTATGTACATTGTGCAGAAAGTTTGTGGGGCTAAATATGTAGCGCTGTAGTGCCCTCTGTTGGAGGAAATCTGTACTGTTGGCTTGCACAGGGTGGTGAGTCTTCTAAAGGAAAACTATACTATCATAGTTTCTATCATGTTAAGTGACCTGTTAAAAAATCTCCCCAAACAGTAATATATATATCAGTAAATATTGCCCTTTTACATCCTCTCCCTTGAGCCACCATTTAGTAATGGGCTGTGTGCTCCATCAGAGATCACATGACCAGAAATAATGCAGCTCTAACTGTAACAGGAAGTAGTGTGGGAGCAAAAGGCAGAACTCTGTCCATTAATTGGCTGATGGGGCCTAGCATGTATGTGTGCCTTGGTTTGTGTGTGTGCACTGTGAATCCTATGATCCCAGGAGGCGGCCCTTAATTTTTAAAATGGCAATTTTCTATTTAGGATTACCCAATGGCACATAGTACTAAAAGTATATTTATATGAAAAATATTTATTAAGATGAAGCAGGGTTTTCTATATGAGCTTGTTTATGCAGTATATTTTTATAGAGACCTACATTGTTTGGGGGTATAGTTTCCCTTTAAATCACCTCTATTTGGCAAAAACAAGTATACAGTTTCCCTCTCAGTCATTACATTGCAAAGCCTGTTAGTAAGACTTTTATTTTGGGACCAATAATGTGTTGATGATGTTATTGTAAAATACTTTAGCAATTTGCTGCCATTGTATGTAGAAAAGCAAGATCAGAACGTTCCTCTAATACTGTAGCTTTGTATCTTCCCAGGTACGTGATTATTCTGGCACATATACAGTGAAGCTTATCCCATGTAGCACCACCCCAAACCAAGAATATTCTTTACCTGTTATCTGCAATCCACGTGAACCTATATCCTTCAATATCGACATTAGGTTCCAACAGGTAAGACACATTATTCTATGAACACACAATGTGAATATACAGGCACGCTGCACATTATGATATACACTATAAATGGGATCTGATATACTGTGCTTTTTTTTCTAGGTTAGTGACCCAGTGGCAGCAGAATTCAGTCTTAACACCCAAATGTTGTTGCTGTCTAAAAAAGAATTGTGGTTATCAGATGGCTCAATGGGATTTGGCCAGGGAAGTGATGTTGCATTTACTGAAGGTGAGATTAAATTAAAGTTGCTTTATTCTTCCTGTAGGTACTGAAACTGCTCTCACTAGAAGGCTCTAATGTGCTTCCCGCCAACTGTTATCAACAGCATACAAATGTCATCACCCCCTCATCAAAAGCGGCATCCCTACCATAAATGCAAACACAACTTTCCTTAATTCAACCCCAACCCCATGTAGCTTTACATTGTATACAAGTAGCTAGCAAAGGATGTATCCTGGCAGACAAGGGGGTATGTCGAGAGTCAGGGGTTGTCTGGCCAGTGATGAGAAACAGGTTTAGGCATGTTAAACTTGGCTAAAAAAATGCAGAGTAGCGCATTTGGGTGCAATTGAAATCAGATCCAGATCATTTTAAACTATGCATGCTCCTATGGTGAACTGCAATTGTGAGACTCCCCAGTGGTGCAGTTCAGGAGGGGGAAAGTAGGGAGGCCTTGGGTTGCCAGTAGACTTTTGTAGTGTGTACTAGTACTAGTATCTCGCCGCATACCACACTTGTGATTGGACGGATAACAACATTACAAAAAGGCTTTATCTCTATAGTATCACCCAGGCATTGTTCTGATCAACCAAAAGTAAAGGATGAGTTATTCCATCCGCAGATATGTGGCCACGTAGAATTCCTGCCAAAAGTCACTGGTTGATGTGACTTTATTATGTTATTAGTTATCAAGTCATTTGTGCTGAGGGGCAGATGAGTAATATATTAATAATGTGTTTAATTTGCCCTTTAGTATGTGTTGCCAAATTGCAGATGATCTGATTGCCCCTCTCCCCAAACTCAAACCTGAACTTTGCCAGAGATGAGAATGTGACACAAGACTAATTGAATAGAACCTTTTGATACCGTTCTAATAATTTCCCTTGTATAATCACTTTTTTTTGTTTCCAAGGCTCTACAATCTATGGGCGAATAATGGTGGATCCAGTTCAGAACCTTGGGGACTCTTTTATCTGCAACATTGAGAAAGTGTTTTTATGCACTGGTTCTGATGGTTATGTCCCCAAATACAGCCCAGAAAACAAGGAATATGGATGCTTTGCGGACTCGCCAACATTATTGTACAGATTTAAAATACTGGTAAGTCACTAAGGAAATGTTCTGTTTTAATGTGCGTGCCAGTTAATTTCACTGCAAATACACAGCAAGAAATAACCTAGCATAGGCACATTGTATATTTTAATATGATTATAAAATCGTCCTAAAAGATATTCTTTTTGTTTTTCTGAGTACTTATTTCATATTATATAATAGCAGCTAGTTTCCATCAAATGTATTGCGTATGCACTCCAAGCAGTGCTGAGTGAGCAATTCATATAATGCCCCAATATAATAACGTGCTTTACAACAGCAAATTCGTGGCAACACGATAAAATAGAAAATCACAGTATGCTAAGTTCTGGCACAGTCAATTAGGGAGAGTATTGTGGACTGAGCATGTCTTTATATGCATTGTAACATATGTACAGTAGCCAACAGTTGTTTGATTTATACAGATATTGTGGAGGACTGCCTGTCAGTGGATTGCTGGGAATTGTATCATACTAGGAATGAAGTATAGTATTATCTGTATTGTTTGCCTTTACACAGGACAAAGCACAGCCAGAAACACAGGCCAGGTTATTTGGAGATATTCCATTCGAAGCCAGATTAGCTATTGATAACCCCAGTGCTCTGGCGCTGGTGAAGCAACCAGGTTCTGATGGTTTCAGCCTCTCATCTGCGCCACTGTTTCAGGTAAGTCTAACCAACAAAAAGGACCAGAAAATAAATTGAACCCTTAGCTGTATGTATAACTGTAGGCTAAGGTACATTATGGATCTCTAGACAGTCAATATCTATTAGTACAGAGCAACTGCACACCATTGGCTGGTAGGTGGACGTAAAGAAAAAAAAAAGATTAAGGTACTGGGAAAGGAGAATAGGAGATATACAAATAAACATCCCTAGCAGGTTTGCCTCATGTCCGGTTTTAAAGGAGACATATTGGATAAATGGGAAAAAAAGGTAATTTTGTAGGCAATTCTGAATAATATATGGTGCTGGTTTCCCTTTGGGCTAAACATTAACCCTATCTGTAACAATGGTCCCTTTATTGGAGCTCCCTATAGATCCTCTCACTTCTCTCACTCCGAGTTTGAAATGAAGAGTGGGCGTGTCCTAACGGTCCCTGCCAGAAGCACAGTAGGAGGGGGAGAGCCAATCACAGCCCTGCACTCACACAGGCACAGACAGGCTTCAGTTCCCTATCAGGTCAGCCTAGCTGCTGATTGGTTCCTATCCTACAGTGCAGGGGACGGAGGGCTGCCGGCTCCCCAGCTCATCCAGAGAATTCAGCCAGCAGGAAGTGGAACAGATGGGCGGGGCTAGTGGGGGTTTTGTGGAATTTCTCAATAAATCAGTCAGAAACACAACTTTTTAAGCACAATCCTTCTATATCTAGAGGAGTATAATTCCCTGGTACATTCATAATTTTTATAGGATATGTCTCCTTTAACCCTTACAGTTATCAACATTCTGATTGTCGTGGTTTTAGAGGTTTTTAAAACCACAAATAAACTAATTTCCACCAAAACCACAAAAGATCCAAATTGAAAAAGCACAAACAAATTAAAATGTGGAACAAAAACTAGAACAACACAAAAACCACATTTTTTTTTGTGTTAAAGTTTTCCTCTGAATCTTCGTGGACAAAAAAACCCCCAAAAATGAAAAATCTCACATTAAAGATTGTTATAATTTGCCAGTGACAACTCCTATTGACTTCTACATGGTGAAAAATTAGCTTTTTGCACAAAAATTCCGTTTTAGTGCAAAAAAACACAAGTTGTAAATGGGCCCTTTAGTTTCAGTATGAATCATCCATTGCTTGAACAGACCGGTTAAGGATTCAAAATCCCTTTTTGGTGAAAGCGATTTAAAAAGAACACTGGAGTATGCAGGGATATTTTTGGTGTTTTGTGACTTACCATATAATATTGACCAATATTATGCTGTACATTTAAAAATACATCCATTTATCATTAGTTTGCTAGGTAATTACTATATACCAATTCGTTTTTCTCAAAAAAAAATTCTCTCTAATGTATTTGCCTTTAGGTGGCTTCTGGACGGGAGTGGTTTATTCATACTATTTACACAGTCCGCTCTAAGGAAAATGCAAACCGAGGGATTGGAAAGCGTAGTGTGGATTACCATCATGCCTTGAGTAGCGCTACTGACCCCAGGGGGGAACTCACACTAAAGAGAAGCCGGAGAGCATATCCAGAAGATTCCGCATTTGCACAGGACATTGGTGCTGATAAGAACAGAGGGACCAACATTCAGCACATTGCTTTGGAGCAGAGCAGCAAGGCCTCAGGTTACAATAAGGACATGTTGCCTGGTGGTGGCCAATATCAGAAGCCAGTCTTGGAAGTAACAGGCCACAACTCAGAGGGACCTTTGGTGCCTGTTCTTGGAGGGGTGGGTGCTTTATTGCTCTTAATCTGCACTGTGGTTATCATTGGTCTGCTCGTGAAACACCGGAGACGGCAGCACTCTGAGAAGAAGTCTCCAACTAATAGTTATCATAACAGCCATGAAACTATGAGTACAAGGCACAGCAGCAGTGACAGCTCGGAAGTGTAGAATGTTTAGGATGTCTCATGCGCAAGATACCAAAATTTAGTTTGGTAAAACTTTTTAGTGCTGGACAGCCCTTTCTACCTCTGCCCAGGGATGCCTTACATGCAGCGCCAAATGAACTCAAAAGAAAAGGTATTCTGTGCAGTGACCACATGGAGCAAACTTTATATGGACATTTCATTCTGATGGTTTGAGCCTTGGTGACATTTTAGATCATGTAAAAAAATAGGAACTAGACAGCTCCTAAACTGCTCCTCACGTGGGCAGTATAGTAGCAGTTAAATGGTGCTTGGAGTTGTACTAGAGAGCTGATTGGCAGTAGGACATCTCTCATGACCAATGGAGAGTTCTGTGTACAGTTCTTTTGTATGAAGCATCTTCCCTCCTTCAAGGAAAATTATACCCCCAGAATGCATACCTAACCAACTGATTTATGTCATATACAGTGGCTTATTATAAAATCTAACCAAAATGGAATATATATTTTAGCAAATATTGCCCATTTACATTTTTAACCTTGAGCCACCATTTTGTGACGGGATGTGTGCTCCCTCAGAGATCACCTGACAGGAAATAATGCAGCTCTAACTGTAACAGGAACAAGTGTGGGAGTAAAAGACAGAATTTTCTCAATTAATTGGCTATTAAAGAATCGTATATGTCTGACGTGACCTAACATGTATATGTGCCCTTGGTGTATATGTGCCCAGAGAATCGCATGATCCCAGGGGGCGGCCCTTAGTACTTAAATGGCAACTTCCTATAAGATTACCCAATGGCACACACTAGTATATTTTTACAAAAATGGTATATTTGTATAAGCAGGGTTTTACATATGGGCTGTTTTATGCGATATATATTTTTATAGAGACCTTCATTGTTCAGGGGTATAGTTTAATAAAATGCACTGATATGTGCACTGATAAAAATGTAAGGAAAAAATACTTGGTCAAGAACAGTGGTTCATTTTGTGCCTTACATCTTTTTGAAGGGATTTATTGTATGTACATTTTAAATGTTTTTTTATTGTGAAATGGAATTGTGACTGTATGCTAGGTTTGTGATCTACCACTGCTGCCAAAAAAACATTATGTCCGTAAATATGACGCACTTAAATATGTACTATTTCCTTCTATATGCTGCTATACAATAAACACAATCAGCAAAAAGTAGTGACACTACAGCGCCAGGGGGATTCTCCGGATTACTTTTAATATTGGTGCTAAAATGCAGCAGTGCACAAACCTAGAACCAAACTTTAAAGCATTTATACTGTCAATGGTGTGTGTTGCAGTTTGGGACAACTTCCCCCACTGATGTGGCATTGATTTCTGTCATATATTAAATGCCAACATGCATGATGCCTTCCTGTGTATTTCTATAGACTGCACACTCTTCATTATTAATACCACCCATTCTCACCCAATCCTACCTGCACATACAGTGTAATATTGGGGGGGGATTTCTTAGGATAAATATATTTTTTTTTTCAGAATATCTTTTTGCTTCATGCAGACATTTTATACTTGTGCCTCTTGTGCTTTTGAACACAATTTTTAATATATATATAAATAAATGCGGACTTTTTTTTTTCTTTATTGCTTTAGTTTTTCTAATTCTTTCCTCCAAATTTTGCATTAGTTGTCCACGTTGGTGGAAAAAGAACAAACAAGCAAGCAATCAAACCCTTTTCTGTTAATCTTCTAGCCTTTCCATATTTATAGATACATATACATATATATATAGTCCAAGTAAAATCGGCACTCACCGCTCCAGAGGCACTCGCAGGGTGCTGACCAAAAAATAGACAGCAGGTTTAGAGAAAGCACTCACGGCATCAGAATGTAAAGTAAAAAGATTTCTTGTTTATTTAATCATCGCATCAACGCGTTTCGATCCTCATAGGATCGTCATCCTGATGACGATCCTATGAGGATCGAAACGCGTTGATGGGGGGAGAGCCATTAGAAGCAGGCAGACAGGCACAGGAAAGCTTAAGCTGGCCTGCTATTTAATTCTTCGTGGGAAGAGCAGAGAGGGGGCACAGCCCTTTAAAGCAGGCAGGCAATGGAAAGATCAAGCCTGCCTGCTATCTAGGTCACAATGCAGGGAGTGGGGGGGGAGGGGGAACTCCTTGAAGCAAACGGCAAGCTGAATCCTCCCAGTTTATGATGTAGTCCTTTTGATAGACTGAGTTGCTACAGTCGGGTTCAGGATCTTCAGCAGGATTTATGAAGAGAAACAGGACTTTTAGGAAAAAAGGTCAGCATGACCTGTAGGTAGGTTTGGAAATAGGGTCATATTTTTAAAAGAAATTTTTTGGTGTCAGTATCCCTTTAGGTTTGTCTGTCATATAACCTGATGCTGCAGGGCTGCTGATCACATTTCGATGCTAATTGCACTGGTTTGAGCTGCAATGTAGTAATTATCTGTATTAATTACTAGTCAACCTTATATTGTGACATTTATGTTTCATATATACAGTATAATGTGTGTCAGCCCCTAAGCTCAGTAACTGTCAGCACCACAGAGCATGTACATTGATTCAGCAGAAAAGATGATAGGGAGCTACTGGGGCATCTTTGGCATTACAGATCTCCCCTGCTAAAGGGCTGGTACAGAAGCACAAAGCATTTTAGCCCAACTTCTTTAATTAGGCTTTAGTTCTCCTTTTAAAAATATACCCTTAAATCCATATGCTGCCTCCTCGTTTGTATTGCAAAGCAACCCCCAACACATAATTAAACAGCCTGGAACCCCCTAAGAACCACAAATTTCATAACCCCCTCCTACAGGCAGCATACGGCAAGCAGAGTATGGCACACAGGCAGCATAGGGCAGGCAGAGTATGGCGCACACAGGCAGCGTAGGGCAGGCAGAGTATGACAATGGCAAGAATGATATTGTAGAGTAAGGTACACTGTATACAATTCCCTCATGTACAGTGAGGTCTGTACAGAATGAATTAGCTGAGATGGGAATTCAGGAACTTGCTTGGTCTGCATGGTGCCTGGACTTCAACTCAACTGAACTCCTGGGGGATGAATTAAAACTCTAGCTGTGAGGCAGGCCTCAACCAAGCATTAGTACCCAAACTGACAAATACTCTTGAGTCAGAATGTTCCAACATCTATTCCACCCAGAACAATGATATCTGATTTAACATAAAAAATATTTTCAATATTAATCCTTTGGTCTTAGAACTAGATGCTTATAAGGCAGGTGTCCAGATAGATACCATATACACACACACACACTTTATGTCTACATCCCCACTGTCATTCTAGATGCATTTGTACTATATTTACATATGAAAGAATTTGAAGCAAACATTTAGGAATTTACTAGACAAGAATGTTGTATTCTTCTGAACAGTGTGCATGTTGATAATAATCCAAAGATACAAAAATAATACTTTACAAAAATATACACAATGAGTTTCAAAAGCTGTCCAAGGACAGGGAAGGAGGGGGGAAAAACATTAAGAAAAGCACATTAATTAATGAAGCCTATTTTTTACTTCAACTGTTAATGGCTAAAAAAAACCCAGCACAGCTGTTGTATTTAAAAAGGGTAACTACAATAAGTACTATGTTCCTATTTCAGTAAACAGGTGAACCCAATGTCTTTGAATGACATAATAGTAGATAAGCGTACAGTACATCTTATGAAGACCCGTAAAAAACTACTTCAGAAATTTATTGATTTTACAAATTTGTCTCAGAGCTTCAGTTTCTTCTTTCTTCCTCTGCCATCAGGTGTTCCATCCACCTTTCGTTTTTGAGCCTGCAACATTAAGACCATAGTTAAAATCATTGAACTCTCCTCAGTCTGCAGATATACTAAACATGTCTTAATAATCTGTGAGTGAGCTTTGAGCCAAATGTTGGATTTCACTGCAATTAAATGTAGGGACAGAGCTATCTATGAAAAAATATTGGCCAGCAGCAACTTTAGAATTAAACACACTTACCGATGAAGGCCTTGGTCCACGTTTCTTCTTCTCAGCTTTTTCCTTTTCCTCGAGTTCAAGGTTCTCTCTTTCAATTAAAGTGATTAAGGTATTGCATCTTCGCTGAAGCTCCTATTAAACAAATTGCATTTATCAAGCCCATTATACTTCTATTACATTTTAAGTTAATGTACCTGCCAATTTTATAGGTGTGTGATAGCTAAACCTACTCTGCACCTTTCCAGTGGTTTAAGTGCATAGAGTGAAAGTCAGAATATTTTTTTCTCTCCTATTCATCTTTCAGTCCCGTAGCAACCAGATATATGCGGAGAACTAAGAAACCACAAAACATACAAATGAAATCCCAATGCACATTGTAAACTGCATTTTTAAAGGACACCATTAGCTGCAGGAGAATACCCTATATCAAATATACAGGCCAACAGCATACATGTCTAATTGCAGAAACAATATTGTCACTGCCAGCTATACATCCAGATGGGATTTTGCCGGGGCTGCAACCAGCTGCAGGGCAGGCAAATATTCACCTCCTACAGGTCACAGAACCAGGATATTAACACCCAAACCGTACTGGTTGATGCCACATGTCAAGCTTTGTAAGCTGATGCACTGACAGTACTAATTCTATTCAGTACTAATTTTTTCTCAATGAGAAAAAATATAGTGGAAGTAACATTTTAAAATAAAAAAAAAACCAAAAAAACAGATTAAATCCAAATTTATTGTATTTCCTGAAGAAATCGAAAGCTAAGACTCACCATTGCTGTTCTTGATTTTAAGAACCAGTCAAATCTGAACTGGGGAGAGTTCCGTATACACTGCCGCAGTTCATCATACACATTTTCCTTATCAAAACCTAGCTTGTGTAACATGCAAATGAGAAAACGATCCTCTTCCTCAGTGTAGTTTTTTCCTTTGTTTGTACCATACGAAATCCTCAGTTGGTGGAAAGGTGCTTTGTATCTTCCAATCTAAAAAAATTAAGTGACATTAGTCTAAACGTAATTGTGTAGCGTAAAATTTGCAATAAGGAGTTCCATTCTAATTTTACAAATACATTTAGGAAGCAAGAGGGTCATGGTTAGTCCTGTATAAAGGGCAGCCACCAAGGGGCAAAGGGTCCCAGCGAAACAGCATACAGATACTGGACCTTTATCCAGTATCCTGAAAGTTCTAAGGTGGACCTCAAACCCACTCCCAATTCAGCAAAATCCAACAGCTGAGATTTTACCAGATGTAGGACCAGGTTGAAATCGGGCAGTGCTGATGATTTCCACATAGAGCAGTCAGCTGCCATCTAAAGATTTATCTGCAGCAGTGAGAGCAAGTAAAGTGAAGGGGGACTAAAACTGCATAGAATTTGTTTTCATAAAATCGGTACAGATTTTCTTCTTCAAAGCCACACGAGTTTCTAATAGCAGGCCTGCATGTAAATAACTCTGTACCTTAGTGTGTGTGTGTGTGGATCTACTGGCAGGGTTTAATGTGCACAGCAATTTAAGCAAAAAATAAAGCGTCAGTCTAAACTGTGTGCAAATACCAATGGTACCTTTGTGTCTAGAGCTTTCTTTATGCTAATCCTCCTCTGTATCCTCGCTTCTCCCCTTTCTATTTGAGCCATTATCTTCTCGATATCTTGAAGCTCATTGCACCTTTCCCAGAAGACCGCTAAATGAAAAAAATTAAATTGTTACTTGGAACAATAAAAAGAAACTACAGGCTTCTGAGTACAGAGTTATAGGTAGCAATATGACTTTATAGGTCTCATAGCAAATACTTGCCCAGGAGCCTGAGAATAAATAAATAAAAAGTATGTGAAAGCAGAAGCTAAATGCATATTAAGCTTAGGAAGGTCTTCCAGTGAATATCCACAATACTGTACTAGTTTATTTAGCAATTAAAAACATTTGTGTCTACAATGAAAGGATTACCTGAATACTCAATGACTTCCTCTGGTGTCTTGCCTTCCACTTCCCGCGCAATATTTTCAATATCATCACGACCCCATTTCTCATTAGCCTTAATAAACTGGTTGAAATCTCTCTTATTCCAGTTTGTGAAACCCTGAAAGTCATGAGAGGAAAACATACATAACTCTTCCAGAATCTGAACATGCTTGAATGTACGTCTACAGGCAACAGAACTGTACAGGCTAAAAACAACAAGCTTTTTGGTCTCAAACCCTACATACACCATCTACCTTATCAACGCTAATCAAACTTTCATCCTGTCCATATTAAAAATGCAGTTTCTCTTCAAAGCACTGTACTGTTTCTTCCTACCTGAGTTAACAATTTCTCTTTCTCCTCTAACTCTTCATCATTGAGGGGCTCTGCCTCATCAATTTTTAGTTGTTCTTCCTTTTGTGCTTGTGCTGCATTTGGCAGATCAGGATTACGTGGTACCTAAAATAAGCAAGAAAAAATAATTGTCATATCAATATGCATAAAACAGCAAGTGGTTTGAGCAGATGGCAAAATTAATTTCTCTGGCATTTCAAAAAACATTTTCTGATTTAGGAATAATGGGGGTAAAGCAAATCATCTACAAACTGAAAGTGCATGGAATGTATCTTGTTTTGCAATCTGGCATCCCTGCATAACTCTGAATTGCATATTGACTTCCTTTGCCAATTGTCTTCTCTTTGTTTTTGTAATCAAGCAAACCACCTTATTGAGCTCCTGCAAATTCACTATATATCAAATGAGAAATGTTTCTATAATTCATTATCATTGCCTGTTGGGAAGGACTATCCTACATGCAAGAGAAAGTAGGTATGCTGGAGGTCGTTTCACCCAAACATGCGTAAGAGAAGGCTAGGCCTGAAGCAGATATGCATTGGTTTACAAAACATTTATTTTGTGTGCCGCAATACAAGTAATGTGTGCACAATGGAACCTGCATACTACCAACCAAACACTACAATAACAGCTATGGCTTTAGCTGCAGAGAAAAGACTTAATAGGAACCTTGCAAAACAAATTGGCACTTATCACATTTAATTTAGAAATGAGAACTTACCTTGTAGCCAATTGTTTTCCTGTAATAGAGAATTTCTTTTTCCAATAACTCAAATAGACGTGGAGGGAAAAACTGAAAATCTTGAACATTTGGCTGTTTTGGGGGTCTGGGAGCCTATAAGACATAATATTATTTACATGACATAAGCTGCACAGTAAGGGAACCAACATTTTTCTTTTCAAGCTCATGTCTCCACTATACAGATAATTACATATAGAGATGGAAACTAGAATGAGCTTCTGTAGTTTATATGGCAGACAATTCTTTACATCAGCAAGGAGCAGCTTAGCATGAACTTTTCTAATTAGCGCAATATTTCACACCTCTAGAGATGCGTTTAAAGATCTAAATCTTGTAACATTAGTAACCATCATCTACCCCTGCAGCAAATATCTGCATTACTTTAAGCAGTATATTTTCAACTTACCCTCCCATCCCAAGGTCTCACAGACTTATGACAAATACAACTCATGTACTTGAAACAGCAATACCATATATGACAATGCTGAATCAATTACCCCCAAATACAGCTTTGGACTTTTGTAGCCCTACCCAAAAATACCATTTCCAGATCTAAAGTAATTAGTGATCCCTCTCACTGCATCCAGTACTGCTGTAGCACTCAGCTACTCACCTTTGGTACTTTTGGCTCGCTAACACGGAGTGCTTCGCGGAAATACGCATCTACCGCGTAATTAGCTTTTCGTTCCCTTTTCGGTGGTTCAATCCACTCTGTAAATGCCATCTATAAGTTAATATCAGAAAGAAAGTTAGGATTCCCATAATGCTTAACTTGAATAGTTTTTAACTTTTTTAAAATCATGGAAATTTTTATGGTACTCAAGGAGTAATTTTAATTATCTTTGTAGTTAATTGTTTATCATACTTTATACAATCTTAGCATCTTTAGATAACACCCATATTTTCTGAAGCTCATATTAAGCAAGAAGCCAATTATAGAAGCCCGTAAGACTAAATACACACCTATGGAAAATATGACTCACCTTTTGCTTTTCTCTGTAATCTTCACCTTCAAAGTTATAAACACTGGATTCATTATCCACCGTGAAGTTTCTAAGGGAACTTTCACCCATGTTTGAGAGTTTCTCATTCATTTCTGCAGTCTTAAAGGAAAAAAAGAAAATGCAAAAAAAGTAATGGAATAATGTATACTGTTGCATAACAACTCAAAAATGCTAACATCTGGTGTGCCAATGGTATCCTATTGCTAGCATATATTACAATATCCTGGGTAACAGTTTGTTCAGAGAGATTCTGTATGTCTCTTCAGTGTTAAAGGCCTATAAAAATGTACCTTCTTCTCCCCTCTCTCCAAGATTGCATTAATGTCTTCCTCTGTGATTTCACTATCCTTTGATGCAAATACATGAGTAGCACCATGTCGAATCATTTGAAGCATTTCGTCCTTCCCTAATTTATTTAGGTTTTGGTCCACTAATCTACCTGAAATATATGGAAAAAGGTTAGTCAGTAAAACATTAAGCAAAAAAAAAAAAAAAAAAACCCCACACCATTGATACAACCATAAAAATATCTGGAGTCATTCCTGTGAATGACTCAAATATCTAGACCAGTGTTGTCCAATTTCTGTGGTACAAAGGGCCGATAATGGAAGTCAGTTTTGACCACCCCCCCCCTTTTTTTTTTTTTTTTTTTTAAAACCACAAACACTTCCAACCACACCCATCACAAGAGCTTCTAACAGTAAGGGTGTTAGTGCAGCAAAAACCCAAATGATGTAGGGATATCACCCTTCATTCATATGTGAAAGAATTATAATATTTACGACACACCCTTAAATCCATATGCCTCCTCCTCACCTGTGGATAGCACAGCATCCCCCAGTATAAAATTACACATCTTAGGGACCATATATTACTATTTCCAAATGCTAACAAACTTCCAGAATAAACCCCTGCCAGGTTTACCTCTAACAGGCAGCATAGGGTAGGCAGAGTAAGGCACACACAGGCAGCATAAGGCAGGCAGAGTATGGCACATGCAGGCAGCATAGGGTAGGCAGAGTAAGGCACACGCAGGCAGCATAGGGCAGGCAGAGTATGGCGCACACACACACAGGCAGAGTACAGCCTGTGTGTGCCATACTCTGCCTGCCCTACTCTGCCTATACGTACCATACTCTTGTGCTGTAACCTAATGGCAACTAGTGATTAGCTTTGTTCAGGTAGCTGCAAGTTATGAAAACAAAAATTTGGTTGGTTGCTATGGGTGACTGCATAGGTGCAAATGTGTCCAGTGTCTGTAAATTAGCCCCTCTGCCATACAAACATACAACCTGAAATGTACTCTCAGTTTAAACAAAAATAGAATATAACCCCTAAACATGAAAAGCCTATACTAGCTGTACCAAGCTCTATAGCACATTCATTCTCTACGTGAGGAAATGTATATTTTTTTCAACATGATGGCTCAAGACTATTCTAGCCTTACCAAATGGTTAGCCCTGGCAGAAATTTGCTCCCCCTCCCTTTCCCAGCACAGTTCACCCACATGGCTAGAGAATGCCTACTTAAATATAACAACATTTGTGGCAAGTGACCACATAATCCTACCAAATGAGCCATGGAAACACAAATATTCTACGAGTATGGGACTATATATCCAAAAAGCTCAGGACCTACAATTTTACTGATAATTATTGTCAAAAGACCCCTTAATACAATTGACACAAGTAGCTTCTTTTAGACATACCTTGCTGAATAACTATTGAATCTAAGCGCAGTTTCATTTCAGCACGTTCCACAATACGCTCTTCAACTGTATTATCCGTTATGTATCTGAACACACGAACAGTTTTAGTTTGCCCAATTCTGTGTGCTCTATCCTAAAGATACAAAGTAACATGTGCATGAGACATTGCTGAATGCAGAGACACAGCTACCAAGTCTATATGAGCATTTTTTTTCAGTGCCACAGTAGTAGTAGCAGCTTTGATTGAAGCCACTTTGCAGCAATGGATGGGGAGAAAAAGTTATGGGGAGCTGATATCCAGAATAAACCGATTCAGTAACAACACAGGTTGATTTTAATCTGGATAGTGTGTATCCATTTTGGTTAAATTAATCAGTACTTTTTTTTTTTTTTTTAAATCATGATAATCCATTTTAAAGGTAAGGTGAGCCTTTTCAGTGTCTAAGGGGCACATTTACTAACCCACGAATCCGAATTGAAAAAATTCAGATTGGAAAACGAACATTTTGCGACTTTTTCGTATTTTTTGCGATTTTTTCGGCGCCTTTACGACTTTTCGGAAATTGTCGCGACTTTTTCGTTACCAATACGATTTGCGCAAAAAAACGCGAGTTTTTCGTAGCCATTACGATGCGCTTGTATCTTGTCGCGACTTTTTCGTATTGAGCGCTCGTAAGCGGTGGGCGAAACTTTCAGACTTAGCATGATTTTGGAAGCCTCCCATAGGACTCAATGGCACCCTGTAGCTCCAACCTGGCCCAAGAAAAGTCACCATACTGAAGCTTGAATGAATCCGAATCTTTCGTACTCGGCGCGAAGGCTACGAAAAAGTCGCGACTTTTCGCGCAAGTTTTAAAGCTACGAAAAAATCGCCAGATTTTGCTCAACATTCGGAAAGGCAACGAAAAAGTCGCGACAATTTTCCGAAAAATCGCCAAATACCGATCATTACGAAAAAAACGCAATCGGACACATTCGGCCCGTTCGTGAGTAAGTAAATGTGCCCCATAGTGTGGAGAATGAGGATTAATCCCAAACAGAAAGTGATTTAAAAATGGTTTATATAATTAAATTTGCAGTCAAAACATAGAACATTAATGCCTAATGAAGTCTTCATATAGCCCATTTGGCTATCATACCCTGAAAGACTGTTAGAAGTGGAGGGTTGCAGAAACTGCTTTTGATAAACTAAGCAGAAAAGACAGTATTGCCCACCTTGGAAACTGGCCAGGAGTTACAAGCTAGTTTGAAAAGACACTAGCAGCCAATCTTGAATACTGTTCTGGAGTTACAAGCAATGTTGAAAAACACACAGCCATTTTGGAAACTGGCTTGGAGCTTCTTTGCAGTTTGATAAATCAAAGGCAGCAAGTGTAACGGGAGTCTGGCATCACAAGTTCATAGGACTGAAGTGCTGGTTCTGAGAACCTACAGCACAGATTAGAGCTGTCCAGTGTGGGCTGAAGCTGGGTGGTGCAGGGGGAAACCACAATAAGTGATACCACCAGTTCAGTATCCTAAATGCTGTGCCTGAATAAATCAAGCCCCTAATTGCTAATAGGGATTCTATTTTCCGAGCTCTGCAGTTTTATCTTGTGTGTGAGATTTGTAGAGCCTATGAGGAAGAACTTCTCAAAGCAGGTCCATGTGAGATGAGTTTTATGGTTCTTATAATAGGACCCTGTTAACTCAGTCAAGACTGAGAAATGATAAAAAGGTGGGTAAAGTAAAAAGGATATTTCCTGCCCCTCAGAAAAAAAAAAAGTAAGAAAGGGATAATGCAATAGAGACAGCGCTTCCTTGATTAACTCAAAAAGCTGGGAAACTGCATACCATAGCCTGAAGATCAACTTGTGGATTCCAGTCTGAATCATATATAATAACAACATCAGCTGTAGCAAGATTTATTCCAAGGCCTCCTGCGCGTGTGCTCAGCATAAAAATGAATTTTGAACTGCCAGGTGCATTATATGCGATGATAGAATCCTGTATTTAAAAAAAAAAAAAAATATATATATATATATATATATATATATATTACAACAGATTTTACATTTATACTTAAACAGGTAAAATAAATGCATGGCTACTAACTTGTCTTTCTTCATGTGGTGTTTGCCCATCGAGTCGACAGTATTCATAATTCCTCCACATGCAGTAATCTTCTAGGATGTCTAAAACTCTTGTCATCTGGCTGAATATTAGTACACGTGAACCTAATATAAATTTAGAGTTTTACTTTTTATTTCTCAAAACATTTTATATAAAGCTTCAAGATGAACATTAGTGCTTGTTCTGATTTATGCTGATGGCTCAGGCACATGATAAAAGGTACTACAACTGCACAGTATAAAGCATTTTTACTGCTGTGCTACAAAGCCTTGCAGTACCCCTTGCATGGACCACTCACTTCTTGGCTTAAGGTGATGGGAGATAGGACATATTGTGCCAATGATTAATGTTGTTACATTTCTGTAGGGATAAACTTAAGTTGCTGCTGGTACAATATTTGCATTGGCATTGTGAGAAGGTTTAGGCATCTATGAGAACCATGTTTTTACCATCAGTGATTTACATTTGCCTCAGTAGAATTTTAACTATGGACCCATTGTTGTGTGGACTCACTGCCTATAAAGAATCATGTGAACTTAACACTATCTATAGTGGCAATGGTTTTGTATAAGTAGTAATAGTAGTAGTAGTAGTAGTAGTAATCAAGGCAGGCTATTTAAAAGTAACATGGGAAGATGTAGGTCTGCTCTGGTCAATAAATACTGCATTTTTAGTACCATAGAGAGCAATTAAAGAAAAAAGCTTTTATCAGAAACAAAAAAGCCTTGAATGTGACAGATAATCTTAACAAAAGGAGACACAAGTCAGGAAGGGATGATTTCAGGCAAGGCAGCAACAGACTTAGTACTAAACACAAAGACACATACAGGTTGTTTTGTTGAGCTGACAAGCTAATGAGTGCATGTTTGGGGAAACAATTCACGAACATGTATATTGACAACTAGGTTACCTTGTTCCTTAAGTCTGGGCAGCAGTTTGTCTAAGACCACCATTTTGCCACTATTTGTCACCAAATGCATATCTGTTGTGTAGGGTGGACCAGGCTCAGCACCATCAAAAAGGTAAGGATGATTGCAACATTTCCTAAGTTGCATCAAGATATTCAGCAGTCGCATTTTGTCAGTCTTTCCCGAAGAATTCAAAATATCTATATCCTTCATTAAAATCTTTGTATACCTGAGAAAGTAAGAAATATAGATAAAAAAATTTTACACTGCAGGTATGAGGCTTTTATTATCAGAATTATAAAAAAAAAAAAAAAAAAAAAAAAACCAAGATTATACCATTCACGTTGCATTTTGCTGAGACCCACGTATATTTTAATTTCCTTTTTGGGGGGTAGACTTTTTTCCACATCAGCCTTTATACGGCGGAGGAGGAAGGGCTTTAAAACCTACAAAAAGAAGATAGAATTATTTTCCATTTTGGGAATTTGGGAAAAATATCACAGCAAAAGATAATTTTGTAATTTTACCATATGAAGACGTTCAACTAATTTCTGATCTCCTAAACAGTTGTTGGTATCGAACCAAGAGTCAAAGTCCTAAAAAGAGAAACAGTTAAAAACACTATACATATCATTAAGTGTAAAACAAGCAGTAGTACTGGACTCAAGGTGGCTATATATGGGCAGCTAATGCCTCCTCCGATCAAACCTCAAGGTGGGTATATTGGGTGCAGTGAGATCTGCTTGTTTAATGACCTCGGCAAGCAAGTGTTTTTTTTCAATGTACTGCCACCTTAAAACTAACACCTACATGCAACCTTGACCTTCAAAAGTTGCATACAGAACTGTTAATCGGCTGTCTTCTTCTACATACTACTAGGAGTCAGATGGATACTGTTTTTGAAAGGGAAAGACTTTAAAGGAACAAAAAAAAACAAAAACAATAAAAAGACAGTAGAGAAGGAATAAAGGTAGGTAGATGGAGCTGAACATAATGTTTTACAGCCTTTTGTCTATTGTCATGTCACTGCTTATATGAACTGTATCAGTTGATCCATTGGGCCTCCAACAGATGCTGAAGTGCACTGCCTTTTGGAGAGTGTCCCTCCAGAAAATATTACAACTGAAAAGTACATTCAATAATAGCATAATTTTGCATATTACCTGTACATGGATTTAAGCTGCTGTGGAAACATACAAGAGACTAAATATTTTCCTTTAAATGCATACTCCAGTGCTAAGGTTCAAACTGTATGCAATATCAAACTATAGTGTCACATCAAGTTACCTCAGCAGAATTAAAAACATCTGGTAACAGAAAGTTCAGCAACGCCCAGAGCTCATGTAGATTATTTTGAAGTGGTGTCCCTGTGAGTAAAAGACGATTTGTTGTCTTAAACTCTCTCACAATTTCAGACAGCTGTAGAGAAAAAGAAATAAAGTTTAAATTCAGGTACTGTTAAAAAAAAAAATCAATACCGCATACACAACAAAAGCCTTTATACATGACAGGAATTTGGGTTTTTCCTACCAATTAACCCAATGGCCACTAGACACTACATAATCTGCTCACAGAACCATGCAAATATCACTTATCAGACTGCAGGCCAGTCATCAATTGCTGGGGTGAGATGGTCAATACAGAAAACACAAAGCAATAGAGTTGAGTTAGAAATAACTGAAGTGTATGCAAAACCATCCTATAGCTGGCCAGTGGAACTGTGATTTTGTCCCAAGTGTGAAGGACACCTGTTTTTTTTTGTGGGAGAGTTTATTGTAGTATACAATTTGCATGGCAAGGTGAGTGCAAGGCCACTGCTGCTGCTTCTTAATGCGTCTTAATATTTCTTAGCATAATTAAACTCCAGCTTCTTTTGGTGTTAAAAAAAAAAAAAAAAAAAAAAAAAATTAACACCTACCTTAGATTTCTCATTTTTGATCCTGTGAGCTTCATCAATAACTAGGTATCTCCAGTTAAACTTTTTAAAAACAGACTTTTCCTTGATTAACATTTCATAAGATGTTACACACACATCCCACTCTCCTGGTAGGAGTACATCACGGACAAATGCAGCCTAAGAACAAATGCAATTGGGGAGAAAAAAAATCTTAATAAATGGCACAACCTATAATGCATGCATCCACAGTACAATCTGAAGAGAATAATTCTATATTGGAAGTTGGAAGCTAATCAGTAGTGTCAATAATAATGGATACACTGAACAGACTTTCAGCCAAGGCAAACTTTACAGCAGTCGGATATTTTAGATATAGTTTTAGTACAGGGACACCAAACAGCGATGTGTTTAACCAGTACTGCAATGCTTCATTTATCGATGGCTTGAAAAATCTATCTTGTACATTGTGTTGCACCTAAAATAAACATTTTATTGAGCAATTAGGGCCACATATAAAAATCTTGAAATAGTTGTCACCCAGCTTTATTGAAGCTGGGTTTTTAAAAGTCCACAATGACCCAAAAGCAAATCTGGAAAAGAAAGCCATAATGACTAAGTCAAGCCTTTCTGGGTTCAAGTGTGCTTTTATGGTTCTAAATAGATATGCAAAGTACTGTTGTCACCATGATATGTACAATCCCAAAGACAAATTTGAAATATTATCCTATCTGATAATGATAAGGCTATTAACCTTATCCTTAATTTTCTCATTAATGAACCCCCTCAATTTATCATTAATCCTTTCATACAAAGGGATTTTGCATCACGTGCTCAAAAAATCACAACAAAGTGAAAGCTACTTACTCTATGATCTTTGTCACCAATAAGACAAATAGCACAAAGTGAAGGAACCCATCTTTTGAACTCTGCCATCCAGTTGTGCAAGGTTGACTTTGGAACCAAGACCATGTGAGGCCCAGGGATACTTCTGTAGTGCTTCATATACCCCAAAAGACTGATTGTCTGTAAAGTCTTTCCTAGACCCTGTAAGAGAGAAAGGAAACCGTATATCAATGTTTTAAACAAACTGTAGATGTAAATATTACTTAAAAAACTAACTATGTATTGAAAGGTAACTCACTTCTATTCCTGAATAAAGTATTTTGAAAATCAAGAAAAACTTTAGTTTGTGTTTAGTAGAAAAACTTATTTTGTTTCTTTGGTTATACAACTAAGTTTGACACCTGTGGAATTTAGGCCTATTCAGCAGGGCACTCTAGTGTCTGAAACTGCTGCCTACCATACAGTTTAAAAAACAAAGTGTCACCTCTCACATTTTGAAATGCAAACTAGAGCAATTTCAGTATGGAAAGGACCTGAAGTTCAATAAAAATGCAGAATAAAAAAAGAAATTTACCATTTCATCAGCCAAAATTCCATTTATGCCATTCTCGTACAGCGATATTAACCAATTTAATCCTCTGACTTGGTAATCTCTTAGTGTACCACCTTTTACATCTGTGAATAAGACAAGTACAATAATGTCATTTTTCAAGCACATAGCTTTGGTTTTCATTAGATTTTCTTAAAAACAAAACAAAAACAAACTATATATCTTTCTATAAAAAGATCTGAGTCACAGAACCAGCAACAAATTACTCAAATATGCATCCAAATATACACAAGCCATACCAACACAGCAGTATATGAAAATCAAGTAACCAATAGGGACAAGAGACACACACTTTGCCTTCAGTCTATGCAGTTTTCATTCATACTTTTGCACTATATCTAAAATTAAATATTCCAAGATCTTTAACTCTCAATAACTAAAATCTGCAGTATGCCCAACAGTAAGTTGAATCCAGCCAAAACATACTTACATGATGGGGAGTCTTCAAATCTGGTGCAAACATTTGTGGTTTTGGAACTTTCAGTTAAAAGTTCCTCATCCTCCTCCTGTTCTGTCCGGCGATGGCGATAACTAAGAAAAAGCCATTACTTTTGTTAGTTCTCAGCAAAATAAGGCTGACTCGTATGTTAGGGTCAAGAAGCAACACAAGAACAGTATAAGGCTCATTTACAAACACGGGAACAAATGGATGCATTCAGGCTCCTCGCTCATGTAAATATTTGCATCTTCCCAGTCTGTTTTGGTCAATTGCAAGCAACTTCACCTACTGACGCATGGAAAGACTGAGGTTACTGATAAATTACTGCCACCTTCAGGTTAAAGGTTCCCAACGCAGGCTGCAAATTGTGAGCAGCAGGCTTGCAACTAAGCAATCATGTGCAGGTGTCTTAACAGCCAGTGTCAGAAATAATATAATCGTGCATAGTCACTATTTCGCTGAAATCATGAGAAGAGGTCCAAGTATACATTTTTTTTTTTTTTTTTTTTTAAATAATGCCAGAATATTTTAAAAATCTACTGTGCATTAACTAAATAGTTACAGTTATAAAAACACCTTATACTAGAGTAGCACCTATTGAAATGTCAACAGCAGCAAAACTAGAATTCTCTGAGCAGCGCTGGTATAATCCTTGCTGTTGTAGTTCTGCAAAAAAATTCCCTAATCCCATTAAAGTTCTCTTGATGTATTGAAAATGAGAATTTAAGGAAAAACGGAATGGATGTAATATATAGTTAGCAGGAAAAACAGATGGAGGACAGCTAAAATACAAGGAGAGAAGGAACTGGACAAACAAAACATTTTTACTGCTAAGAGTTTATTTTTCTAATATGCATAGAGTAACACAATGGGACAGCCTTGGCCACTTACTCTCCCATAGACAGCAAATCTTGTTTCTCGTCTTTCTTTAGGCGAGGACGTCCTGGTTTCATTTTTAAAGGCGAGGTTGGGGTCTTTTGTGCAGCTGGTTGAATGAAATGTGCAAACACTTCTGTCTGTTTCAAAAGGTACTCAAATCTGTTTGAGCGGTCAGTTTTCTGAGGGGAAAAAAATGATATATATGCAGCCAAATTAAACATACATACCTGATAATTTACTTACTGTAGCATTCTAATTAATTAAACATGACGGGTGGGAAGCAAAGTTTCTACAGAAAAGACTAAGATGGAAATTCTAAAAAAATTGGGCTATATAACATGTAAAAGATTTTGGAGTTCTTTGTCTACCACCTCTGGGTGCTAAAAGCACAACATCAAAATGCACCAAACCAGATCTCACTATTTTCTGTAAGCATTGCATGAAAATGCTAATGGAAGCAATTTTCACAAGATTTTCAACTAAAACATGCTTGTTTGAATTTTTAGGGAAAATAAAGTAAAAATCAGGCATGTTAGGCTTTTCCATGCAGTTCTCACAGACAATAAGCTACATATGATGTTTTTGAGTGCTGAAAATTTGAAGCACAATATGGTTCCTGAAAACCCTGTGCTATTATCCTAATGCAGAGGTCTTTGAATTGTTTAGGCTCACGCACCCCTTTTTTTTTTTTTTTTAAAAAAAAGCTTTAGTTAGACAAACCCTGCATTAAACCCTGCATTGGCCTTGATTGCCTATTTTGAAGTGGCAATAAAAAAGGAAAGAATCTGGACTTGGGGTATAGGAGCACTAACAAGAGGTTATTACCAGTGTGAGCACTGCTCATTATTTACAGAAATTGCTGTGTAGGGAATTGTAGTGACACCTGCTATTAAACTAGAGCTCCTGTTTCTATTCTTTGGGAAAAAAAAATAATGTTTCAATTTCACAACTTTCCCATGCAAAATCTGCTATATAACCAAAATTTGAAAAATATAAAATGTACCCTCTTTTCTTCATAAGCTGGATCCATCTCATTGCCTTCTTTCGATTTATTAAGAGAATCGTCATCATCTTCATTATCAAGCTCATAATCCTGAAGAAAAATGAATAATTACTAGGTATCAATGACTTAATGCTGCAATGCTTGAATATTTTCTAACTAGGCTTTTATTTTGTTTTACTAATTTTAAGCAAATAAAGAACTGGGGCCTTGTCCCTGTAGTGCCACCCAATGGACCCACCTTGTATGTACACAGGATTAGAACAAATTACATAGTCTAAGCACAAGTGCTACTAAGCTTTTTTAGGCTGTAAATAACTTTATATTGCACATTTAATAAGTACCACATATGAACATGATGCCCTGCAAAGAATTTAAATTGCAGACTCTTCATTCGCTGCTTGATGTGCCATGCTTACAGACCACTGTCACACTGTCATGAATTTAAGTGAAAAGAAAGTTTGTAGCCCCTTTTTGCAGAGCTGGGGTCATTTGCTGAGAAGTCTGGGAATAGGCAGCTTGTGACACTGTATGCAGTGCCACTATTTTGTGATGATCTGTGTGCTCCTGACAGGAAATAATGCAGCCTTAACTGTAACAGGAAGAACTGTGGGCATAAAATACAGAACTGTCCATTAACTGGCTGATGTGACCTCACATGTATGTGTGCCCTTGGTTTGTGTGCCCAGTCAATCATATGAGCCAAAGGCAAAAAAATCCAGTAGCACACACAGTGTGCTACTGGATTTTTTTGCTGTTGGATATTGACCCCCATGCAAGGTGAGGTTCTTCCAGTATTTGCACCTGATACCCGTTTGGGTAAGTTAACAGAGGGTTGAGCTCCCCAATACTGCTATTGCTAATCATATGAGCCAAAGGCACAGCATGGCCCCTTAGTACTCACAAGTGGCACATACAGGTATGACACCAGTTATTCAGAATGCTCAGGACGTGGTGTTTTGTGTAATTTAGATATCCATACTTAAAATCAATTTAAAAATCATTTAAATATTAAATAAGTCCTGTAGGATTGTTTTATCTCCAATAAGGATTAATAAGTTTATTACTACAGAAAAAAAGGAAAGCGTTTTTAAAAAAAAATTGAATTCAGTGCGTGTATGGCAACTCAGCGAGGCGACCAATATCGCAGAAGGCTGCCGATATCGACTCGCCGATCGGGCGGGTTAAAAGATTTTGATCGGGCGCCATTGAAGGCGCCTGAGTAAAATCTGCCTTCACGGCTGAATTGACAGAAGGAGGTAGAAATCCTATTGTTTCTACTTTTCCATATCTGATGATTCAGCCCTGAATGTCAGGGTGGGTTGGAACGATCTTTCGTGCAACAGAAAGATCAAAAATCGCCACGTGTGTGGTCATCTTAAGGGCTCTGGCACACGGGGAGATTAGTCGCCCGCAACAAATCTCCCTGTTCACGGGCAACTAATCTCCCCGAAATGCCATCCCACTGGCGAAAATGCAAATTACCGGTGGGATGGCATACGTGGCGCCGCGATTTCCCTGAAATAGCGGAAGTTGTCTTGAGAGGAAACTTCCGCGATTTCAGGGAACAAATAACAAATCTGCCCTTTTTATTTCCTTACACAAGGCAAACAGCCAAAGTTTTCCCCACCTCTTATGTAGATGAAATTTCTGTTACAGAAGTTGGAAGGACAGTGCGATGCATTTGAAGAAGCACACAGTCCTCTTAGCTTCTGTTAAAGTTTTTCTTTTAGGGGCAGGAACATTTAATTTTTATCCCCACCAAGGCCTATTTTTACCTGGCTGGCAATTTCTTCCCTACTAGCGATACACTTGAGCTAGCTTGAAGTTAAAAAAAAAAATAATCCGATTGTTTGGCCCTGGGGCCAAACGACCGGATTATGTAGGCAGCAATGGGGCAGTCGGTTCGGGGACCGCATCAACGAGCTGATGCGGCCTCCGATCCGACTGAATCTTTTAACCTGGCCGATCGATATCTGGCCAATTTCAGGCCAGATATCGGTCGGCCAGCCCGCTCGTTTCTGCCCCTACACGGGCAGATAAGCTGCCGAGCCGGTCCAAGGGACCGATATCGGCAGCTTCTATCGGCCCGTGTAAGGGGGCCTTTAGTCTAAATTTAAGAGATATGTAAAAACTGGTAATGTAACTGAATTTGTGACTTTCCACTGTTGAAAATCATGGGATTACGGACTGGTTATAGTGCATAAATTTTAAACGTCTATTCATAAGTCCTTAAATGTCTATTATGTATATATTCTGGTACTTATGTATTTAGATTTGCCCCCTAATAAAGGGGCTAATAGACGTTAAAGGAGACATAGGATAAATGAAAAAATCTCTAATCTTGTAGGCAATTATGAATACTATATGGTGCTGGTTTCACTTTGGTCTTTAATACCACTATCTGTAAAAATGAACCCTTTATCAGAGCTTCCTATAGATTCTCTCGGGTCCCTGCCTGTGTTTCAAATGCAGTGTGGGCATGTTCTAACTTTCCCTGCCAGAAGCACAGTAGGATAGCACACACACCTCTGCACAGATAGGCTTCAGTTCCCTATCAGGTCAGCCTAATTGCTGATTGGCTTCAATCCTACAGTGCAAAGTGCTGCATGGCCTGGGAACGGAGGAAGTGGAACAGATGGGCTGGACTTTTACCCATTTGGATAATAAATGGGTTAAGCCCCCTTAACCTCAGCTATATCACATTTATTTTTTTTCTGGGGAGAACACTGGCAAGAACTATTAAATGACTGGACTGGGAAATGAAATAAACCCTGGTTTATCAGGTGCAAAGAAAGCCAAACAGTCCCCACAGGCCCAATAAACAGGGACTGACTACAAACAGCTGTTCATTGAACAGGGAGAACTGATTGCTTAGAAATACAGTATTCCATCAACTATTTATAATAAGTCAGGCGAATAAAAATAAAGCCAAAAGGCTGAAAAACAGGAACACAAAGATAACTAATTTAGATCAAGGGCAGAAAAGATCTTGCATACAGTTAATAACTTAAATGAGAAAAGTGAGTAGAGTTTATTTGATAAAGTTGGTTAAAACTTGCACCCTTGCATTAACCCATGACAATCGATCAAAGTTTGCTATTATTGTTCTAACTGAAGAAGGATGAAAAAAAGCTCATCTCTGATTGGTTGCTATGGGTTACTGTCCAGATGCAGATTGCTGATAAATGATCAGCAGTAAGTGAACTAGGAACACATAAGAATCTCCATTAGAAAAATTACGTAAGAGGCCACAGATATCGGCACTACTCCTTGTACATGTTCCGTGAGCCGATAGAAAGGCTGGCAGCAGGATGATGGAAATGTAGTATAGCATGTCAGCTAACAAAGAGTTGGAGGCCTGGAGAGCGACCAGCACTAACAGTAGCCACGCCCCGTACTGGGAGGAGCCGCTGGGGCTTTAGAATGACTTTTGGAACAATGAGAAGCCCAATGCTAAGAGAGTGCGAAGCACCACACCTAGCCAATACTTATAATATATATATATATATATATATATAGGAAATGAGAGGTACCGTGAGGCAGAAGCCCGGCTACCGCGCACATGCGCACTCACGGCTGGACATTTCAATGGGACAGAGAGGTCCGCTTTAACTCTACAGGTTCTCACATACGCAAGTGAATGAGCAGATAAGACATATCTAGCTGCTGAAAAACTACAACTCTCAGCGGCCAGGAGATGGTTAAAATAATGACGTTCAAGATAAAGAAGAAGTTTGAGTTCCTTGGTAGGAGCCATAAAGTGCGTGCTGCCTGGGCCGGCTCCTCTTACCTCCATCGCTTCCTCTTTAACTGCGTCTCCGCCCGGCTCTTGTTTCGCCTGATCGCCCGTATCTACTTCCATAGCCTCCTTTGCTTCTCCTTTTTCCTCTTTCGCTACGGTGTCCGGAGCCGGCTGCTGCTCGGTGCCTTCCGCGGACATGATCAGGATCTACTAACACCGTCCGTCCAACGCGGGGCTCACACAACGAGGCAGGGGGTTTAATGAGAAACCCGGAGTAAAGCGCGATCCTTGAATGGATGCGTGTGTAATCCCACACGCTGCTGGCGGGAGCCACTAGGAAGAGAGCGTAGGGGGCGCGTAGGAGAGCGCACTCGCAATGTGCCGGCTTTTTCCCTCTTTGATCGACAGCGCGCGTCACCAGGGAGAGGGGAAAAAAACGCACCAATCCGTTTGAGATCTCGCGAGATCTAAGCTTTACTAGGGAGCCGAGACCAGATCCCGCGAGATTTGGCCCCGCAAGCCTACGCTAGGGTGATGCGAGTGGCCCATATGGCAGAGGCAGCGGCGGCGCGCATAAAAAAAACTATTGTACCCGCGCAAGAGTGGAATAATGGGCGTGTCTACAGATTGAATGGGAGGCGGGAAAAAAGGGGCGGGCTTCTAAATTGCCGGGTTTACGGGGATGTTTCTGCCTAAAATCTCGCGAGAATAGTTTGTTGTCAATGGTTGGGTACAGTGTATGTCGCATTTAGCGGGTTTGTACTCTGCCCTCTTAGGAGTTTGTCATGTAGGTTGAGAATGGGGATTGTTTTCTACAATGTACCTTAAACCAAACATCTACAAATGAAATATTTTTCATTTTCACACCCTAGTAAACGTGAACTTCTAGTCTTTCAAAATAAGGGGTCATTTCAAGTTATTTTAGGAATACCATTAGTATGAGATAGAATAGGCTATACTAAGAAACTAAGGTATTGCCCAGGGGGCTGTTATGAGAAACATTGGGGCTCTATACAGGGCTGATTCTGCCCCTTAATCAGGCTTTCCAGTGCCGCCCTGTGTATGCTATATGAAGTTTGGGAATAGTCAAAGGATAAGTTCACTTTTTAAAAAGGTTAGTTTGCCGATCTGATTCACAGCTTTTCAAAGCTGGATCCTCAAATAAACAACACAGATTGGCGCTGAAAGCTACAAGGGAATAAGAAAAATGAACATTTAGTCCAGGGATCCCCAACCTTTCCTACGCGGGAGCCACAGTCATGTAAAAAGACTTGGGGAGCAACACAAGCACCATAAAAGTTCATGGAGGTGCCAAATAAGGGCCGTGATTGGCTATTAGGGGCCTCTATGCACCCTATCAGCTTACAGGGGGCTTTATTTGGTAGGAAATCTTGTTTTTATTAAACCAAAACTTGCCCCCAAGTCAGGAATTCAACAATAACTCCCTGGTTTGGGGTCACTGAGAGCAACATCCAACATGTTGCCCCCGAGCCACTGGTGGGGATCACTGATCTAGTGTAATATAATCAAAATACTCAAACACCCTTGTGGTCAAACTTTAAAGGAGAGGGAAAGGCAAAGTCACTTGGAGGAGCCAAAATGTTAGGCACCCCCAGTGACTTTAATCTCTTACCTTCTACCCCGGGCTGGTGCCCCTGTACGGAGAGAACAGCACCAGCCCGGGGTAGCAGCGATTCCTCCTTCCGGCTTCGCTCGCGTACACATGCGCAGTAGAGTGAAAAGCCGAACTTTAACAGAGAAGTTGGCTTTTCACTCAAATGCGCATGCGCCGGTCCCGGGAATTTGCCGGCAAAACGAAGCAGGAAGGAGGAAGTGCTCGCTACAGGTACCCCGAGCTGGTGCTGTTTTCTCCTAACGGGCACCAGCCCGGGGTACAAGGTAAGCGATTAAAATCACTTGGGGGTGCCTAACATGTTGGCACCCCCAAGTGACTTAGCCTTTCCTTCTCCTTTAAAGTGAGCCATGAAACCAAAAAAAAAGAATTTTCCAATTGCCAGTGCTTTCATCAAACTATATTTTGTGTTCATTTATTACAAATGTGCCAACTTCCCGTTCCCCAGTGGCAGCTTACTAGAAGTAGGCTTTTATATGCATATATCAGTGGCTTCTCATATAAACTGCTGTTTTCTTTTCTGCAATTGAGAAGCAGGGGCAGTGCCCATAGTGTAACTCAATATATTAAAAACCAACTTATTGCTTATAGGGATACTTTCTCATACATAATCTCCCAGTACAAGGCAGGCATAATTTATTAACTTAACATCAGTTAATACAAATATTAGCAAATGTTAAAATACATATGCATATATACACACATACATGTACTAAAATACATATTAAAAACAGCCATGGGTACTTCAAATACTATAAAAATGCTCTCAAGTTAATATTAGTATTAAGCCCAAATGGTGTAAATGTTTGGAACTCATGTATCCACTTGCTTTCTCTTTAAAGTGGTTTTCTTGTTAAATCACCTCCCCTCAATTTTTGTTTCACTATTTATATGCCCCAAAATGTTATCCCTTGTGGATTCTTGTTATGTTTCTCTTTAAAGTATTTTGAAACACTATGACTATTCACTCCTGCTATTATATTCCTAATATGTTAATTTATCCTATCCTTCAATTTTCTGTTGGTCTTCCCTACATACTGGAGCCCATATGGGAATTCTAACCAGTAGATTTTTCTTTTAGATGTGCGTTTAATGCAGTCTCCTGTTTTAAATTGCTTTCTTGTGAAATATGATATAAACCTTCTTTTTTTTTGCTGCAGGTCTGCAGGATTTGCACAAAGCACAAGGATAGAAACCTTTCTTTTTTATTTCTATTGCTTTGGTTGTGATATAACTTTGAACCAATTTTTGTTTCAAGTTCTCTGCTCTTTTGAAAATTACTGTAGGTTTATTAGGGATAATATTTTATAATATCTCATCAGACTCCAAGATATTTTAATGTTTTAAAATTATTTTCTGAAATTCATGGGCCCAGGGGCATATGTAATGACAAATGTACAACTTTCTTCTCTATCCTCACATTTTACTTTCGCTTTAATTAAATCTTCCCTTTTGTTTTCTTTCAACCTGTGATATAGATTTTTCAATCACCTTTTTTTTATATCCTCTTTCTTCAAATCTCTCTGCTACAAATTTGAATTGATCTTCCAACTCCCCTCTTTCTGAGCAGTTCTTTTTTATTTGGTACATTTGTCCATAAGGTATATTCCTTATCCAATTGGGGTGGTGGTTACTGTCTGCCAAGACATTACAAACATCTACGTATTTAAAAAATGTTTTAAAATGTAATTTTTTCCCCAAATTGCTGGAGGTACGCAAACCACCCAGGCACCCTCATATACATATTCTGGAGCTGCCCAGTCCTTACTCCATATTGGTCCACAATTGGTCAAAGCAATCACGGCCATAGAAATCACAGACACTCTGCTAACAACCCTTCTTCACGACACTCCCACCTCAATTAAAGCTTACAGAAACTCCCTAGCCCCGATACAGTTAGAAATGGCCAAAGCCATCATACCAACTAAGTGGAGAACTACTGAAAGCCCTTTAGTTAGAGATTGGTTGCACAAGGTGGCTGAGATCCAGAGATTTGAGGAGCTGAAACCTAATTCTGTGGCAAAATCACAGAAATGTATCACTAAATGGTTCCACTGGAGGGAATTCCAGATTCCAAAATTCCAAACTCAGATCCCTATAGGCAATTTTGTCTCGCGTAAGATTCCTACCATGTAAGCATCCCCCCCCCCATAGCTCGAGAATACAACACTTTGGATAAGTAAGTCCGAGCCAGGCACGGGTCCTGGTTGGATCTCTGACCCCAGGTACGTACCTTTAATGTCCTCTGAACCCCAATTAATTTACTACGCTGAACCTTATAAGCTTATCAAGGACTACTCCTCTGCCTAACTATAAGGTTTTGAACACTGTTCATATCCTAACCTCATAACCTTTCCAGACAGGACTTTCTTTACCCCCCACCCACATACCCCATACCCCCTTTTACCCAGTTTCGTACATATAACCAACTTCCTTCCTTACCCCTCCCCACCTGATTCCTTCTCTTTCTATCTGTTTCTTTTATTATAATTAGATACTCAACCCGGCTGGCGGCCCAATGCTATATGGCAACTGGACGCTCTACATTTCGAAAATCAAAAGATATACCGCTTCAGATTATGCTACCTGAGAAATACACCTCAGAGGTTCTGCAGATCTACTAGAGCAACCCCCATATACTGTAATACCAATGGACAAGACATGTTTTTGATACAACACTTATTATCTTGTGCAAGCCATATGTACAGTTGGACCTTTTGTTTTATCAAAACACAATAAAAAGATTTATTTTATATAATATAAAATGTAATTTTTTTAGTAAATTTCAAGATCTAAAAATTGTATTCCATTCTGGCTGAAATTTAGTGTGAATTCTAAATTTATATAATTTTTATTAATTTTCTTTGCTAATTCGAATAAATCAGACTCGTGGCCCTGCCATATGAATAAAATATAATCAATGAACCTTTTCCAGAAGATAAGGTTTGCTTCCAGCCTCACATTCTGCTCCTCTCAGTATCCCTTAAGGTAGTTTGCGTAGCTGGGCACTAGTTATGTGCGGGTTGGCCTAATACCCACAGGTCGGCGGGTTCGGGCCAACCTCAGCACATCAATTGCTGGTTGCAACCTTACACTGCCGGCTTCTTCTTCTGGCTCTCTAATTTATAGATGTGCACCCGGCACACTCTATAAATAGAGGGAGAAAGCCAGGTGGGGTAGGGTTAGGAATAACAACAGGCTGGTTAGGGTCGGGTGCGGGTCGAGGATTTCATCGACCCACACATCACTACATAATCACATCATATAATTATGTTCTAAAATGTACAGTATTGCTTTTAAGATAAATTCTTTCTATAATGGTGGGATTTCATTATCCATTTCTAAAAAATGTGCTACTGCTTTAATCCCCTGTTTGTGCCGTTTATAAGTATACAATGATTTCACATCTAGTGTGCACAAAATCATATCTGATCACCATGTTAGATTTTGTATCACTTGGGCAGAGTCTCTCAGGTATGCTGAAAGTGTTAGAACATACATTTGTAAAATATTATCTATATATTCTGAGAGGTTACAGGAATGAGAATTTATGGTGGATATTATAAGCCTGCCCAGTGGATCTTGCACATTCTTGTGTGTTTTCAGCAGGTTTTAAAAAAACGGTATTATTGGATTGTTTTGTGTAATATAATTACTCTCATTTGTCCTTCTTTTACTGCATTATTTATTAATCATTTTTCCTTCTGTTACTGCATTATTTATTAATTTCCTTAATTTATTATTGAATACTTTTGTTGGATCACTTTTAAGTTTTCTATAAGTTTCCTTCTCTCCCGGTAGTTTATTGCACATCTCTAAGTATTTATCAGTGTCTAAAACCACAACTCCTGTTTTTCTTGTTCTGGCTATGGCCTTTCTTTCCCTCCCATCTTTCCTGTAATGTTCCAAGATCTTTTTTTTACCAACTCCTCATGTAGTTTAATATATTACCCTTTCTCCTCCCCCTGCTTCTTGATTGCAGAGAAGAAGACAGGAGTTTACATGAGAAGCCATTCTGATATATGCACATAAAAGCCTACTTCTTGTAAGTTGCCACCCACTGAGGAACGGGAAGTTAGCAAGTTTGTAATAAAGGAACACAAAGCACAAAATATATAATTTAATGGAAGCACTGGCAATTGGAAAAACCTTTTTTCTTTTTTTATTTAACACAAGAGTTAAAAGAGTGACTATATTACACTAGAAGGTCATTTTTCTTATTCCCTTGTAGCCTTCAGCGCTGATATGTGTTGTTTATTAATATATGGAGATTGGGCATGAGTCAAGTGGGGTTGCATCCTGCACAAAATATTCTGATTTAAAAATTTGTCCCCCCTCCCCCATGCCCCCAGTTCACCTCATACTTGTTCCTGCCCTGTTCAAGTTATTTATATGTGAGTCCCCCATGAACACAAGTCCACGGTACCAACGTTTTTGGCAATACCCTTCCTTTGCCCAGTGGTGTAGCTGCTGAGGATTACAGCGCAACCTATGCTTTATTTAAACACATATGCTCTCTGCTTAAGGTTGCCACCTGGCTGTTACAAATTTGCTTAATGCCAATGTTATTTATAGGGAAAAATTAAAGAAAGGCTGGTATATTTATCCAGTAAAGGTGGCAGCCCTATCTGTGCTTGTATGTTACTTTCATTTCAATAAATGCAAAGGTGGCCATTTCATAAATGTGCCCAAAGTTTACACCAGGTCTAGTACCCCGTCAGCAGGAAGCATTTATTGTTCAGATATCTGATCTGGTTGCTAAGCTCTAACAGACCTGTTGCAATTTATTATTCCCATATTTACAGATATCTGTCAGGCAGGTTGAAAATCCCATCGAATGAGAGTGCAACAGCACACTGTTGTAGCCTTCTTCTGTCAGACCTCTGACCTCTGGCGCTAATTGTCACTTTGTTAGCCCCAGATCAGCCCTATTTGAACCAACATGTAGGCCAGATTGGGCAAAGATCTACTGATTTGGCAACCTTGCCTAAAGAGCACATCTTAATGTGTTTGGCCAGCTTTAGCCAATCAAACAACAATTTACTATTTATCCATCTCTTTCTACACAGTCTTAAAAGATTCCAGAGACACACAATAACTATGTCTTTTAGCCCATTATTATGAGTTTAGAAAATCTGTTTTATGAAAAAATCACATCACAAGTTATTGTACCTGTAATTGTTACCATAGAACTAAATGATGTTTACAAAGATTAACATATTTTGTACAGTAGAACTCCAGGGTAGCATGAAATAATGGTGTAAAATCTGGCAAGCATTAATTGAAGAACATGTGTTTACCTGTCCCTCCATTGTTTCTGCGTGCCACACATCCCAATAGCTCGAAGCACTAGGATTGCATGTATTAACATCCACTTATACTTCGAACTCTTCCAACATAGACGCACATTATCATTAATCCCATTGTATCTGTTCTCCCTCCTTTCACATGTAAAATTGTAATATATGTTTCTATGTAGATGTGCAGCAGCAGTGGGAGGGTGAAGCATGGGAGAAACATACACTGAAGCTCTGTACTGTTCTAAAATGGCAGATGATTGTAAAAATAACAGCTTATCTACCTATGTATGGGGCCCTCAGAAGAGCCTGACAGTTATCTGGAAGAAATTGGGCAGAGGTTGATTGGGCATGTTTAAAAATAGAGGCAGTGGGTACTGCACTGACGGCCTGGCCTGTCTTTGTCACTGTGATCCTGAGGGCCATCAAGATGGGCATATTGTGGAATGATCTTTCAGTGTATGACAAGTTTGAGAGATTTTGGGGGAAATTATTGTCGTGTTTGACTTTTTCTTACTTAAAAACTGCTGTACATTTTTGGGCACAGCATCAGCTTGTATGTAAATTAAAATCCACATTTTACCCCAAAGGTAAAGGAAGTCAAGATCCAAATGCTATTCATGGGCGCTACTACTGTTATACAACTTAATTACTACTTTCTTAGATTTACTAAACTATATAGGAGTCTTCTTTTCAGTCATTTCTGTGCACTTATTCAAGGTAACTTATTTGTTATAAAATGAGTACATAAATACACCAAACGTGGCTGAGCAAAAGATGAAACTTGCTTTGGTAGCTCAGAGGTGGAATTCACAATGCTCATCAGAAGGTGGCACTATATCCAACAAAATGTATGTACACAGCTATCTAGGCAAAAAATTTCACATATTGTATTTCAAAAACTAGGTTTCTTTTTGGGACGAAAAGAACAAACGTACCTAAATCAGAATAAAGAATACAAAGTACAAAGAGTATCATTTAAGAAGCCAGCTATCCCCAAAGGAAGATGGGGGTGCTCTTATTCCTTTAGGAGCCCTCCAGTGTATCAATTTCAGGCCCTTATACTATGGGATCGTTTAGAAAAAGGCCTCTGCATGCTATCTTAAGCTGCCCATACACGCACCGTTAATATCGTACGAAACCTCGTTTCGTACGATATTCAGTGCGTGTATGGCAAGTCGGTGAGCAAAATCTGCCGTCAGGGCTGAATCGGCAGAAGGAGGTAGAAATCCTATTGTTTCTACCACCTTATCTGCCGTTTCAGCCCTGAACGGTTAGTGGCAGATTGTACGATCTTTCGTGCGACCGATGGTCGCACGAAAGATCTAAAGTCGCCACGTGTGTGCCACCTTTAGTAAACAATTATGGTTAGGTAAATGCTTTCATATGTTTTTCTGTTGCACCATAGTGAGTATGCCTAAACTGCTGCATGGCAGATCACTCATTAAAAACAGATAAGGACACAAGAGTAAGAATTGCACCCATCAATACTTCTTTTCTTTTAAACGTCCTGCATAAGACAAAGCGGTGACATGGTGTTATGCTGTTGCAATAGTGACAAATGCACTCAGGTGTTAGGCTAATGGCCAACGGTGCAAGTTAAGGTGGCCGATTTCATCTGCCGATATTGGTCCTTTAGACCAGTTCGGCAGATTATCTGCACGTGTATTGGCACCACTAAGATTATACTAAAATACTTATACTTAAATATTGATAGGTGATCTCCAAAGACAAACTTTTGGTTATCATTCCTTCTTTTACGTGTCTCCTGGGGAAGGGAGAAGGAAAGCTTTTGGATTGCAGGATGTGTCTATGACTTTATGAGCCGGAATTTATAATAGGAATTCTTTTAATTGAACAACAGTTTTTGATATAGTAGCCGTGGGCTACAAAAATTTTTTTGTTGTTTAAATAAAATAATTTACTCTTGAATTGTGCAGTAAGAATTGGCTAAATGGGGTAACTTTTGTTAATGTGGGCACACTACAAGTAAGTGCTTACAACCTATGATCCACAGGTTTTATTCTCAATGTGCTGATGGACAATGGGAATTATATGGCATCAGGGAGTCCAGATCACAAATAGCACTGTAATTAGTTAGGAAATGATCCAAGGGGGCCAGTGTATTCTCAGAAGAATATTCCAGAAGGATTATAATAAATGACTTTTCTTAGGAATGAGACAGGTGATTTTCATGTACAGTAGAACTTGTCAGGACTTGTATGCTAGCTACTGCTTAGTGTCACACCACATTTAATTAACTCTAGTTGGTTAGCAAATATGAATATGAGCTAAAATAATTAGATTAACCTAATTAGGTTAACAATTTCAATTTATCTTGCACTATTTAACTATACACAAGTTATTATTAATTCCAACAGTGCAAGGCAAATTTCACTTGAGAACTCTAAGATGGCCTTACATGCTAAGATTTTTTTTAAGAACATGCCCAATTTGGCCACCCCCAGAGCATTGTTTGGATCACATTAGGGTCTTGAGCAAACCTCAGGTTAGGACTACATCCACCACTCAATGGGATTCTCTGCAGATGGGATTTTTCAGTCTACCCAACTGAGATCTGGTTGAAATCCATTCAGATATCAGTCAGGCTTGCAGTGGTTAATAGTAAACTCTCAGTTAAGTACAATAATACACCCATGCACAATGCAAGTCTATACTAAATGGGTTTGCTGAGATGAGAGAACTTGAGTGGCCTGCACCCACTTGACCTCAACCCAACTGAACACCTCTGGCATGAATTGGAAAACTTAGGGGGGTATTTACTAACCAACGACTTTTTTGGGTCAGGGTTTTTGATAGCAATAAAAGTTGCAAACCCCTAAATAGTCTTGGGGAAAAAAGTTGAGATTTATTATGCATTTTTTTGCGACAATTCAGAATTTGAAAACACTCCGTCTCAAACCTGTCGAGGTCATGTAGAAGTCAATGGCAGATATCTCTTCCCTGGAAAATCTTTCTTTGCTTTGAACTTTTCCAGTTTTTTTGATTTTTGATGCTGGTTTTTGTGCAACAATTGGATTATCATGCAAAAAAGTCTTTTCTGTGACTTTTCCCCACACATAATTTTTTTTCTTCTGATTTTTTGAGAAATTCCCCATTCGTGGAAACAAGTTCATTTGAGGTTTCAAAAAAATAAAACAAGATAAATTTGAGGTTTAGTAAATCTGCCCGATCCCCAAAATCAGTAAATCAGACCTGATCCCCAAAATCAGTGCCCGACATCACAAATTCTCATTTGGCTGAATAAAAGCAAATCTCACCATCAGTAAGAAGAGTAAAGGTTGTTATAGCAGCAAAGGGAGGACCAAATTCATAGTAATACCCTTGGTTTGGGAATGAGATTCTGAATAGGTACAGTAGGTGCCTGGATACATTTCCCCATATAGTGTATGTTGTTACTTTAAAATGTTTTTTATGCTGTAAGATTTGTAAACCATCATCTTAATGGTTTTACCCACATAAATGAGGGCGTATCTGTACCTAAGAGTATGTGTTTATGTATATATGTATACAATGACTGGCGAAACGTCTTGAAGAAAAAACACGGCAAGTCCAGTTAATTTGACTTATTACTACAGAGATACACAGTACAGTTTTACAATGTAGAAACAAACAGACAGGGAGGACAAGCATAATAAATATGTATACATTTTTAAATTAACATTTAAATTCAAATTTCTTTGCACAAAAACTCCCAAATTCAAATGGTGGTTTCCAAAACTCAAATATTCAATATTTATTAAGCACAAAAAAATCTGAAAAACTTAAACTTAAAACTTTGGCATCTAAATGCTTATGAGTTCATGTACTCCCTGGTACAGTGCTATTCCCACATCTGGGACAGCCCAAACACCGGCAGTTAGGGCCGTGGCAGACTGGGAGATTAGTCACGGGCGACTAATCTCCCCGTCTGCCATCCCACCGGCTTGAATGTAAATTGCCGTTGGGATGGCAAATGCGGCGCCGCGATTTCCTGAAATCGCGGAAGTCTCCTCTCAAGGCAGCTTCCGCGATTTCGGGAAATCGCAGCGCCGCATATGCCATCCCACTGGCGATTTACATTCAAACTGGTGGGATGGCATATTGGGGAGATTAGTCGCCCGCGACAAAGGAGATTTGTAATGAGTGACTAATCTCCCTGTCTGCCACAGCCCGTAGCTGAAATTTTGAGGTGAACGCCTTTTGTTGTCTTGAGTGCCATGGCATTAAACCATGGTAAGTGATAAGACTTTATTTTCATTAATCTGTAAGATAGTAATAAGGATAAGTAAGCCTATTATTTTAAAATCCCCAAAAATTACTCAAAATAGCCCCCAAACATTCTCTTTCTAACTTTCTGCCTGTATGCAGATTTCTTTTGTTTTTCTATTACAAATAACTGAACTGCAGCTCTTTTACTTACTACCTTGTCTAATGTGAAGCTCCACCCATTTTGCTTTCTGAGCCCTCCATCTCTCTCTCTGACTTTGAAGACCTAAAAGGTGCCTACTGGGCATGCACACTTCCTCTGCTCCAAGTAAAATGAATCAGGCATGTAGGGAAGTCAGTAAAAGAGCTGTAGTTGAAGTACATATAGTAGACAGAGAAAGAAAATAAATCCGGATGCAAAGAGAAAGGTACGTTATTTTGGGATCTGTACAGAGCCAATTTTAGAGATTAAAAAAAAAAAACTTTAATTAGGACATAGGTTAGGTAGGTTGCTCTGCCTAAAATCAAAAAACATTCTAGTGTGAATAAAGCAAGAAATAATGCACCAAATACAGTAATCTAAAACCTATAATATAACTAATACTGTATTTTACAGGAAAGCGGTATTCACACTACTCTCTAAGGTCCGTAGGCAGAGAATAATGACAATTTAAGAAAGGCTAAGCCTCCACTAAAGTAGATCAGCTGCCATATATTCATACATAATTATACATTTTTTAGTCTTCTACTGGTAGCTTCGCCAAACAAACATTTTACCTTTGGTAATGTCCATATCTATGTAGGGGGGAAGAAGAATTATTTATATAATGGTTTTCTTCTATGGGAGAAGTCTTATTATAAATTTTATTGTGCACAATCTCATTCACAATTGCATTTTGTAGCACACTTTATCTGAGATGCCAACCTTCTAAATTGTATTTCTGCATTCTTGTTAGACATATCCAGTAATAATCAGACAATGCCCCATTGTACACTGGGAAAATCTGAATGCATTTCTTTTACTATAGGGGGGTTTATTGAACCGTGGGCTATAGCTGTAAGGAGGAGGAGACTGGTGTGCCACTGTGGATGGCAGGAGAGTTGGGGGCCAATTTAGGTGAGTTGGCATTTTTGCATCAGACTCCCTCTTTGTCTCCAGTTGCAGAGTGCAGGGAACCCTGTACTTTAAGGGGTAGTTTACCTTTAAGTTATAGTAAGTTATAGAATGGCCAATTCATAGCAACTTTTCAACTGGTCTTCATTTTTTATTATGTATAGTTTTCAAATTATGTGCTATCTTCTGATTCTTTCCATCTCTAAAAAGGGGGGCACTGACCCCAGCAGCAAAAGACTACTGTAATTGTTACTTTGTATTACTTATCTATTCAGGCACTCTCCTATTCATATTCCAATAGACCATTTGCAAATTGTCTCAAAATATCAATGTCTACATTATATTACAAGTTAATTTAAATTTGCTCCAGTTGCACCTTGAGAAAGTATTGTCAAGTATGTGCAGGTAAGATGCCTCATGGAGATTTACTTCAAATGCAAAAGATGAAAAGGCATTAGAAAGGCCCCTGGAGAATATCAGACATCTGTCCATTATTAGGACTGCTCTGTGTCTTGCCACCTGTGGGTAGTGACACAGTAATAGGCTGGGGTGTTGCACTACAAAGGTACTACTGCTCATTGCTTGAACTCTAGTGGCTTCATGTGCATATTGGTTTAGTCTGAAGATTTCGGCTCATCATGGAAATACTTGAAATCTGTGTTTTATTGGCTGCTGTTGGTCTCCCAGGAAATATAATTATGATATATGTTACAGCAAAAGATATAGAGAAGATAACAACAGCGGGATTCATAATTATACACCTCTCCATTGCTAACATGATGCATCTAGTTGCACGGATCGCTACTCTCATTATCCCCAAGCAAGATGGTATATGTTATCCGGTAACTGGACCATGCAAGGTGTCCCTCTTTGCTCTCTTCTGTGGTCGAAGAGTAAGCATGGTTGTAACTTTGCTGCTCGGCGTGTTCCGTCTAATGAGGATAATAAACAGATCCCAGAACGTTATCAACATTACACCAAGAAAAAAATGCGCACATGTTTTGTTGGTTCTGCTGTGGATCATGATTGTGTGCATGTGGTTACCATATATTTTGTTAGTTCCTGAGCACACATCCAGGCCTCAGAATTTGACTGAACCGTGTACCTGTTCATTTTTGGGTTCCATCACCGACAATAATGATTATGTCATAAAAATGTTCAATATACTCAACGGGACTTTGGCTCAAGCGTTGGTCGTCATTCTCATGTTTTATGTGAGCATTAGGATTGTGTTGATTCTTAGACAACACCAGCGCACTGTATTTGCAGATGAAGCTCTGGCCAGATATCGGAACAACCACAGAGAAGTAAACGCCATCAAAGGAATCACTGCCCTGCTTGTTTGTTTCGGGATTTGTTTCATCATAAACACAGTGCTCCGGAACATCACCACTCCTGCTGCTTTCACTTATCAAAGGTTGTTTGGAGATGTGTATCCTGTAGTTTCCCCCTTTATTTTGGGATCTGGATATCCGAAGTTCAGAAATATGTTTGTGTATGTGTCCTGCAGCCCATGCAAAAAATCCAACAGGCAGCAGGCAATTACTGTTTCCTAACAAGACTGGGATCATGTAAACATGGGGCCAAAAAGATTAACTTGAATATCTGCAAATAGCACTGTATATGATTGACTTTCATTTTCAAGTACCTAAGTGTTTATGTCTAGTGGTTTCTAATATATTAGCATTAAAATCATGTTTCACCAGCTACTGCTGAGAATAATTGTAGGTTTTTAAGAAATAACATAGTTTGTATGTTCTCTCTTGGTAATACAGTTTAAAATTGCTGTGCTTTCTACCAACAAATGGTAAAATGGATGTGGCCACTCAAAGCCTTTTTATTTTCCCAGATAAAAAGTATGTCTATGTAAAACATGAGCCATTAAAAAGCTAAAAAATATATTCCAATAAGTTGTGCCACGTCGAACATTCTGTAAACACTGTAAAGCCACTAATTTCTTCAAGATTCTGTCCATAAGAACAGATGTGTGGCGCTAACCCCCCCTGGGCTGAGATCTAATGACTCCAAGATAAACGTAATATTGCACCCTTTAAATAAAGGGTGGGTCAGAGGGCTAAAAAGCCATTTTTTCTGTTTTTCCCCTATAAAAAGTTTAGTTCCATGGCGTTTTCAATCTGACAGCATCTCTATGACAGCAATCTGCTCTAAGGCATGTCACCAATGTTTTAGCTCCAGCTTGAGATCTTTTGCAATTTATCTTTTTTTACCGTTATCAGCAAATGATCAGCATTGTCTATTTTAAAAGCCATGACAAGTAGCTGCTACTAGTAGCTCTATGTGTCTTCACCCTTAGGGCTCTGGCACACGGGGAGATTAGTCGCCCGCAGCAAAACTCCCTGTTCGCGGGCGACTAATCTCCCCGAGTTGCCTACCCCTGCCGTCGCCGGCGGGATGGCAGACGCGGCGGGGCGATTTCGGGAAATCGCCGAAAAAGACTCGCGAGTTTTTTCTGCGATTTGCACGAAATCGCGCCGCCGCGTCTGCCATCCCGCCGGCGACTTACATGCCCGCGGCAAATCTCCCTTGTTGCGGGAAACTAATCTCCCCGAAATGCCATCCCACCAACGAGAATGTAAATCGAATGTAAAAGTTTCCTCTCAAGGAAGATCTCAATATCACCACTTTTGTGAATTCCCCAGATCAATGTTTTGATTTGCTCTCAGTTTAACCCTGCAATGAAGAGAGAGGTGAAAGCTCTAAAATGCTTTATATGTCTGTCTTGAGGGAGCTACTTAGTAGCAGCTACTTGTTATAGCTACTAAATACCAGAAAATACCTTGTCATAGACAATACTGAGAAGTGAAAGATCTCCCTCTATTTGGGTGAAAAATGTATAAAATAAAGCACCAAACATATATACTGCCCAACATTTAAATTATCAATTGAGGGACGAGTTAGACCACACCCTGTCCCATCATGAACATGTCCAGTTACACCCCAACACACCTCAATTTTAGCCTACTTTTTGTGAAGTCCTGTCCCTTTTTAGTCCATGGTCCTGGACTACCATAAAAACCAAGACTATTAGAAGGCAAGCAGATACTGGATTGCAGACAGTGTTTATCGTATATAAATATTGTGGCACGATAACCAGTAAAGCCCAATTAGATAGTTATATCTCTTCCAGTATGAGACAAAGCAGATGTGGAGAATAATGGGCTGTGTTCATGTGGACTGAAAATCCAGTACAGGTTTGGGACCCGGGGTATTCCAGATAAGGGATCTTTCCGTAATTTGGATCTCCATAATGAAAGTCTGCTAAAAATCATTTAAATACTAAATAAACCAAATAGGCTTGTTTTACCTCCAATAAGGATTAATTACATCTTAGTTAGGACCAAGTACAAGGTACTGTTTTATAATTACAGAGAAAAAGGAATTTAAAAAAAAAAATAGAATTATATACTTATAATGGAGTCTATGGGAGTTGGCCTTTCCGTAATTCTGAACTTTCTGGATAAAGGGTTTCTGGATAAGGGATCCCATACCTGTACAGATATTTGTTATAACCTGTGATTAAGGTGGGGCTTAGACTGGGTTCTCTGTCTCTACATTGGTTTCTTTTGATATGAAATGTGGAAAGTTCACTCTCTTGAGGATAACCCTGCTGTGAATGAAAAACAGACACTGCTTGATGTTACACATGGTGCTGCTGTCTCTTTCCATGAAAAAGCCTTACCATTTCTTCCAATTTAGTAACCTTCCCTACAATTTATATAATGCTATTGCCAGATTAGAAATATGCACACACTGTTAGAGTTTAGATAGCATAAAGTAAAGCAATCATTAAAAAGAAAGGGAAAACGTATTGTCTTTTCTGAACATATGGGTAAACGAATTAACACTGAAGTTAATTACTATTATATTTGTATTTATTGTGCAGCTTTAAAAAGGTCAAGTCTGACCACAAATTAAATGAAACCTATACCCCTGAACATTGCAGGTCTCCATATCACATAAAACTGCCCATATGTAAAACACTTTTTCAGAAAAATAATACTTTAATCAAAGAGGTTGTTCACTAATTGCAAAGTTGCTAGGAATAGGGTATTCTATAATATGCTAAAAGTTAACTTAAAGGTGAACCACCCCATTAAAAAAAATAAAATATCTGACAGCATGTGCCACTGCATAATCCCATATAAAAAAATCGAACTTTCCGGCTCATGTGCGGCTCACACACAAACCAAGGGCACCCATGCAGCCAAGTTACATCAGCCAATGAATGGACAGAACTTTGCCTTTTTATTTGCACACTTTCCTACTATAATAAGAACCTGCAGTTTGCTACTTGTTTAGTTACCCATAGCAGCCAATCAGCAAGGTACAGTTTACAGTTACTGCTTAAATAGGCAATCATACTTTTCAACAGAGCCACCGCTGGAGAGGCTTGCACGGTTTTGGTAAACCATGTGCTGGGTTTTTACTCAATAAGGCATAGCCGTAGTGGATAAGGGGTGTGGCTATGCATGTCTGATTCTCTGTAACATTCCCCTTCAAAAAGGTAGACTTTTCAAAGGCAGCTGTGTATGGTTTTCAAATGTATCAGCTGTATTTCATTAGTCTCTCTTTAAAATGGGAAGATTGCAAGAAATACACTTGATATTAGGGATGCACTGAATCCAGGATTCAGCCTTTATCGGCAGGGTTCAGATTTGGCCCAATCCACAGTCCTGGCCAAACTGAATCCTAATTAGCATATACTAATTAGGATTCAAAAGGGTTAAATGTTGCCGCGTGAACATGGAACTGGAAAATTTGTCAACGTGCCCAAATTAGGATTCGGTTCGGTATTGAGCCGAATCCCCTACAATGGATTCAGCCGAACTCGAAAAACTGGGTTCGGCGCATCACCTACTTGATAATGTTTTGTAATGACTTTGGTACCTTTACATTCACGTTTCCTACACTGACATGTTTCCTTGTTTTAAAAAAAAAAAAAATTAATACAGATTTACAAATTTGAATTTTGAGAATGTTGGGAAACATGTCAATGTAAATGCAAAGCCTATAATTTATATTTAAGCTATAGTCAACCACAGTATCATGCAGAATGAGGCAATACTAAAATCTTAGGTGGTTACCAATCATAACAAAGTTAAAAAGACCAGACAATATAAAATTAAAAAACATATTTATTTGGGAAATGAGGGGGAAAAAAAAATCTGTGTAAGTTGGTTAGAATAGACATACAGGATCTCCTGCACTCTGACTCCAGTGCCAACATTGAGTACCCAACTTAATATACCAACAGCAAACAATAATCCAAGTGAATATGTTGACACAGAGTAATATTAATATTTTGCATTACAAGGGGAAGAAAAGGTTAATACACTCACTTTGCCATGAGGATTCAAGTACCAAGACATCATTATTTTGCATACAGAAGCACCATTTTGCCCAGTTTTATGGTGGGGTGGGAAAATAAGCAATATACCAGGGATGCCCAACATCCAGCCCCCTAACTCTAGTTTTAATACAACACCCAGCTCTGTCTGGAGACATTTGGGTTGTAGTTTGGCAGCCACAGGGCTGAAGGTTGAACATTCAAGGTATATGTGTACAATCACCTCGGACCAGAAGGGGGAGAAGAGCAATGTAAAGTAAAGCTGTAGAAGCAAATAAAAAGGCTTTCTTTGGCCCAACCCAATGGTTTTTTTCCCAGTCTAACAATGAATTTAAACATTTTAATATTCCAATCAATATTATGTTTAATGTCCTAAATAAAAACTGCACTTGGCTTACCAATAAAGTTCTGAATATTGAGAAATGGGAAAGCATAAGGCAGACATATATACCTCTTACCTTAAAACAGTAGTACTATGCACTTTAACAGTTAGAAATGCTTTCTCTGCAACCAGAGCGGTCTTTAGAGGGTCCAAAGAAGGCCCAGAGCCCCCATGGAGTTACAGAATGGATGGGTAAGGCATAAAAGGTATATGGTAGGGCAAAATGACAACAATACTTTCTATCGATGTTGCCCAACCTTGAAGTACAATTTCTAGCCAAAAGCAGAAATACATGTGGATTAGTTGTACTTTCTTAACAGTTAAAGGGCCGTAAATTGGACACTCATATGTTGTCTAAATAATGATGCCCCTGCAACAGCTGTTTTGCCCCAGACCATGCCACTACTAAAGACAGCCTATTCTGGTTGCTATGGGAAGTATCACCGGTGATGTTTGTCTCCACATAAATATACCCCTTGGTGTTACTTATATGTGCAGGTCAGGGCAAGCTACAAGAAATGTAACAACTGTTTGCAAGGCTACTGAATAAATGCTGCTCATTGACATGAATTATAGGGGAGGGGCGGTGAGCATAGTAAAATATAGGAAGCTCTTTGGGGGCGGGGGATCTTGTTTCCAACATCACCATTTACACTACATCAATAAACAGTTCATGTAACTTTGCATAGGAAATTTAAATATAAGGCTAAGCAGGTGTTAAAAGTAAAACAGGTCAATATAAAAAGGGCACAGTGGTGTCAAATAGTCTTTACTTGGCTACTTAAAAATTAAAAAAAAAAAAAAATTTGAAATCACAGTATTTACTAGTACTAGAAAAGTTAATGGCAGCTGTCTTAATGAAACATTACAGTATTAGATCATCCACATTAACATGCTTATATATTTCACTGCAAAAACCTGATCAGTGTATTAGCACAGTAGTGCTTTGTACGTACCTGATTATTATTCATCTACCATATGTAGTAAGTCGTATGAAAAGACTGATTCTGGGAATGTGATCACCAGATGGGCCCAGCACTTGGACTTCCATTAAACCCATTCAGTCTTTTTCATTCAGTGGAAGATTCTATCCTGCAGAATCGCCACAAATTCAATGAGTACAACATCAGCAAAGTAAATGCACTTATTGCAGGACTAACCTTGCTCAAGGCAACATCTGTGTCATTACATTTGATTTCCATATCACAGCTTTCGGCTTTATTGGAAGTTTCAGACATAAAATGATAAATATGCATTACTGTTGAGCGATCTCCGAAGTTAACAAAGAATGACATACTTTAATAAACCTCAGGTTAAGGTGCAGCAGCCACAGCCCACTACATTGATTATCTTTAGGATGGTGGACAAATAAATGCATACATAATACATATTTTGGCCTGAATCCCAATTAAAAATCTCATCTTGACATAGGCTCATTTATTTGGATAATACATGTATGTGTGTATAATGTAATGCAGCCATGATTACCATGTAAATTGTATCCTCATAAATGCTGCTTAGTGAGGTCATCAGTCATACTCAATGTTGTGATGTAATTTGGGTCACATGACTCACAAACGTGTGTCTTATTAAAAAATATATATATACGTACTGTTGTAAAATATGAGGATATTACAAGTCACCTCGGCATTCCATGACCTGTATAAAAGCATTTGGCCTTGTTCCTTTAAATGATCATGGAACTTCTTGGTAACATAATATCCTTACATTTTACAATAAGGGGTATATTATTCACTATTATACACATGGGTGTAAGATGTTTTATCCAGAATACTTGGAATACTTAGGATTCATGCAGCTTAGTTAGAGTGAAGTACATGGTAGTGTGTGTGTGTCCATACAGTCATGCAGAGATGCACTCAGGGAATTCAAATAAGTTTGACAAAAATCAAAGGTTGTTAACATTTTGGTTCCACTAGGAGACCTTTCTTTCAAAACAATTGCACGTCTTCAGAAAGGTCCCGAGTGTGTCCATACATGACTAACCCAAAAAACATTCTGTTAATAAATGTATATATACATACATATATAAGTATATGTGTGTGTGTGTGTGTGTGTAAAAAGGTCCAATGTTTCGAGCACCAACTTTGCTCTTCCTCAGGGACAAAAACTGAGGAAGAGCACAGTTGGTGCTTAAAATGTTGGACCTTTTTTCTTAATAAACGTGCTATTTTTTTTTTTTTTTTTTGCAAAGTCCCTGTGTGTGCGTACATACACACAGACAAACATTTTTTTTTTTAATTTGGAATGAGCTTATGTCAAAGAGGGGGGGGTATTTTCCCCCTAATTTGCAGGGGTTTTTTTCCTTTAAAACAAGGGCTGGCCATTCCTGAAGCCCCGGGAATATCAATGCATTTATCACAACAGTATATAAATGTAAGTTAACCATAACGGATGTTAAGTAGGTACATCAGCTGCTATCGGTGTATTGTTAGAAGCCATTTGACTGGTGCAAGTGACAGAAAGTCTGGAGTTCTTGTACACTGTAATACTCTCACGGACTCTCTATTCCTTACAGGGATAATCCTTAGTGTATTAAAAATGTGGATGATAAAATCCCACTAAAAATAAGCTATGTTAATAACAAAAAAGGCTTACGGTATTAAATGGCAGAACCATTGTCTCAACCACAAAAAGTGCATAAACATAATAATAATACTACTACAAAACATGGCTAGATGTGTTAAACAAATGGTTCTTGTTAGATGGTAATCTTTTTACATAAAACATTATTTATTTACACAGGCTTAAATCTACAGATAGCACAGTGCACAATTCAGTCTCTGCCTCGCTGATCCACCACAAAGATCAAATATAGGTTCCATCTCTGCAGAATCAATCATAGAAGGCATTAGAATGTGTTGCTCCAAACTGCACCCTTGTGATAATAAAAGAAGTGTTCAAATCCTAAGGGCGTTTATTTTATATTCTTAGTTGGCGTTTCCGTTTCGGTCGACTGTCTCCCATCAGTCCATGCTTCTCTGGTACTTTTCAGCGCTAGAGTTTTCTGTTTGTCTACGACAACGTAGTCAACCTTTTCATCAGCAGCACTGCTTCCAGAACCAACACTTTTCTTCTGTACAAGAAAAGAAACAAAAATAAAGACTGGCCATTAGTTTAAACCCCAGGACAGCCTAGTCTCAATGTACAGGGAATAATGTTTTCCTATATCAATATATGAGGAATATAGGAAGATATTGGATAAAAATATAAAAGACAATTTTATATCACAAATATACTTAAAAACTTGAAATGGTTCTCAACCCAAATGTATTTTTGCATACTGAAAGAAAATGTAATTCTAAGCAGTTTTCCAATATAGATTTATTTCAAATTAAAAGTAGTGCCTAATATTTGGCTAATAAAAGGATAATTTCTTATTAAGAAGAAGAACAGACAGGCACTAAGGGGCCAATTCATTAAAACACGAGTTGGAATCCCGAATGGGAAAAATTGGGATTGGATACAATAATTTCTGAAGATCGCAAATGTCACGAAAATGCTTATGAAAAAAACGTATTAGCCCCAATAATATTGTATTGGTGATCCGAAAGTCACAGATGGGATGCATACGCAGCGGCATGATTTCAGTGAAATCACGGAAGTTTCCGCTCAAGGCAAGTTCTGCGTTTTCACTGAAATTGCGCCGCTGCGTATGCCATTGCACCGGCGATTTACATTTTCACCGGTGGGATGGCATTTCGAGGAGATTAGTCGCCCGCGAACAGGGAGATTTGTTGCGGGCCCCGTGTGCCAGAGCCATTAGTCCCAAAGAACAGACGGGCATAAACACTGCTTTGGACTGCAATTACATTTACATATCATATTACCTTGAAACTTTTCTTTAAAGGTTTTCAATTAATATTTAATTAATTTAATACTGGAAATACTGCACATCATGTATTTGAGAAACATGATCAGAATTTGAGAAACAGTGTCCCAAGATCATAGGCAGGTGGATCAAGTACAATTTTATGAAAGGGTCAATTTAATTTACTACAGTATGTACATGAGGGCCCATTGCCCAAGATATACAGGCTCTGGTACAGGCAGATTAAATAAACAAAAAACCCCCACAAAAAACGAACAAATATAGTCTCCACATCTAATGCTACAGAAAAGAACTCGGTAATAATAAAGCTTCTGAAAAATATAAATAGATTTTTTTTAAAAAGTAGAGGACAACAGTATCAACTTAGTACAGGTATAGGATTTATAATCAGGAACGTTTGGGTCCAGGGTTTTTCCGGATAAGGTATCTTTCTGTAATTTTGAGTTCCCAACCTTGAGTCTACTAGAAACCTTTTAAACGTTAAAAAAAAAAACCCAGTAGGATTTTTTTGCCTCCAGTATGGATTCATGCAGCTTAGTTACCATCAAATACAGGGCACTGTTATTATATTATTATATTACAGAGAAATTATTTAAATTTTTTTTTTAATTATTTGGAGCCTATGCATGATGGCCTTCCCATAATTTAAAACTTTCTGGGTATGAGGTTTCCACATAAGGCATCCAATACCTGTAGCAGCAATGTACTATATTATTGTGTGGAAGTAGGAGAGAGCCACGTGAGAGCTTGCTAGGTGACTAGCATGTTGATGTATGTGACATTACTGCACACAGATATGGTTGGGCCTTACTTGGCAACAAGCTCTTCCGGCTCAGCACTGAACGCCACAGTGCTACTAACTGGATTATCTCTGTACATTTATAGAGCAGCTATAACAAACAAAACAATCTGATTATTTTGTGTGACAAAAAATGCACGGCATTTACAAAGCTCGTGACTTTATTGGATTTGTAGTAAAACAGGTTTGTTGCTTCCTTATTCTTCATTATTTATTATCAAAGAAAAAAACAATTTGAGGTGAATGTCCCTTTGAAGTTTCTGCTGCAGATGTACTAACGTTGGAAGAAGTGAAATGCAATGAGAAGAAGGCAAGGTCACATAGGAAGAGCCTTAGAGGCTGTAAGTAATTTTGCCTGTGGGCAAGGTGGTTCCAACATAACATACATAGTTGGCAGTGGTTCAATTTGAAGAACCTTAAAAGGGATACTGTCATGGGGAAACAATCCGTTTTCACAACCGATTAATAAACAGTGCTTCTCACATACAATCCTGTAGTGAAATACATTTTTTAAATGTAACAAATCAGGACATCAGACAAGACATTCCTCAGAGCCCCAATGATTCCTTCAGCCACCTTACTTGGACTTTCCTACTCTGCAGTCTTTCCTTAGTGACAATGCAAACTGCCACCCCAGCAACACAACTGTGCGGGCACTTTTGCTGAAGAGGACTAACTGCTACACCTGCATCCCTCTGGGTGCTGTTTCAGGAATATTATGAGTGACAGGTAGTGGTTACAGGGCCATTTTAGCTGCTATTCACGGTTGTCAGACAGCCACCCTGTGTGCCACAACCCTATGGGAAACTTCCTTACACTATCAGTACAGGCGTGTATTAAAACACTCTTTTTTTAAGCTGAAAAACCTCTGTATTTGCTGTGTCGATTTCCATTTATAGGAAGTGACATAGGTGTTTTCAGCCAGCTAAAATACACTGCCAAATCTGACCCATATGCCAATATCTTCAGACTTTGAATCAGCTTGTACATTAAATAAATATATATATATATATATATAAAATCATTTAAACATTAATTCAAAACCAATAGGATTTGTTTTGCCTCAAATAAGGGTTAACTATATAATATAATAGGAGCAATAGAAGGAAAAGCTATGCCATGTATGATAGGGAGAAAAGAGACAGTAACTGCCTGAAAGTACTTGAATATGCTTTTCTGGTTGTCACTGAAAGCACAAGATCATGCATAAAGCACCAAGATGGCTGCCCACACCAGAAAATGTTAAATGGTAGAATTGCAATACACATGTATGGTACAGTGTATGGAAAACTACAACAACAAAATTATACTGGTATCCCTTTAAAATTTCAGGCAGTACGGCAGAGAAAACGAAAATCAATTATAAGCGAACAAAAAGCTATTTAATCTATAGGAAAAGATTTTGGGCATACAAGTAGAAGAACATTATTGATGCCAATTGCCCTAAACCTGCTGGCAAATAAGTAAGCACGTTAGTAAGCGCGTAGTCACTAATGGCGCTGGGACACCGTGGGGAGGTTTGGTGGGGACTGGGTGCAAATACATCATCTGCTCGTGACCCACCTCTGGGGCCAATTGGTCCACCCAAACCCTGTGGGTTGCGGACCAACCCGCATATCATTAAAGACCATGTAATAGGACAATAAGTGATTTCACATTAAAGAACACTAATAAGGCAAACAAAAGACAAGCAAACTCATTTAGGCAAACAAAAGACAAACAAGCTCATTATTTATCTCATAAATTTGAAAGCTATTTAAGTTTTAAAGTTTTAAATTTTCCCTTTTTAAAAAAAAAAAAAAAATTCGAATGTGAAAATGTATATATTTGCAGCTATGGCTGAATGGTTAATTAACAATATTTTTATATGAACCCTGATCAAATGTGGGACATCACAGGCTTTACCTTAAAATTAACATTTTTTAAAATCTACTTTTTTGTTTTTAAATATTTACATTTTCTTGGAATTACAACTATCTGGTTGCTCAAAGTTAATTACACAACAATTCAGGCAGCAGTTTGGAAATTAGAATGAAAGATGATTATTAGAAGGTCAGAAATCAAAGATAAACAACACAAATAATAACAATAAAACTGAACCACCACAGTCTGACAATCTGTTTTCTGGTTGGCAGGGTCAGCAAACCAGTCAACCAAAGAGAAGATTTTCATTTACAGGATGGAAAGACAGAATAAGAATGCTGTTACAACTAGTAAGACCAAATCTACAAGTTGCTTAGGAGAAATGTATCTATGAACTTTCCTTTTAGAAATTTGCTTGGCAATATGACTTGACAGGTAACTGTATGAGCCTAGCTGTTGGGATTGAAATTCTGAAGCAAGACATGGGTATCACCTACAAGTTCAAGGCAAAGAGGTTAAAATTACAGCATCTAACAGTCACTTGGGATCCCAGCTCCAGAGAGGGTTGAATATATATATAGAAAATCCTACCTTCATTGTGTTATTGCCCACTAAATGTTGTCCCTTGCAGCCCTAGTCTTAACAGGAAAACCTCTGAGTCCTTAATTTGTATTTCTTGCTAGTAATTAAAATAAAAAAATCACATGCCTTTCTTGGTGGTGTTGATTTTCCAGAGTCTAAATCCAAGTCTAAATATTCCACTTGCTTGTCTCCTTTAGGCTTTATCATAGGACTGTGGCCTTCATCAAGGCTGCTGCTCCCAAACAAACCCTGGAAGTAAAATAAGAGAACACACACATAAGGCTATCTGACTACATTTCTGTAAGGCAAAAAATGTACAATGCAGCAGGCTGTAGTAGTTATTAATGCAAAATAGGAACTACCATGGAAATAAGAATCTCCAATAAACTAGATATCACTAACGTGAAGGACTTTATAAATGCAGTAAACTAAAATGTCTCTCAAAATTAACCTTAGCAAACATGCTATTGAAACTTGCAATGGCAAAATAGAAAAACGTGGGACTTGAAGCGAATGGCATGGGACGGGAAGTATTAGGTAGTATCAAGTGTTATCTCCAAAACAACACACCTGGCATTATCCTATAGGTCCTCTCAAGGTAGTAGCGATCTGCATAAAACTGCACAGAACTATTCCAATATTCCAGTTCCAAAGCACATCCCAATACACAGTGTTTCTGCGTTTCGGTCATCTAGAAACCAACTCAACTCACAGCCCTGTGACCTAAATGACCTAAAAGTTAACCTGTCCCAATTAACTTCTTAAACAGCTACTGAGAATTTTAAGCACTCTTGTAACAATGATGGGGGACTGTAGTACAACGGCAGATTAAGAGTTCCTGGCAGGGAAACACTAAATCGATACTCTTAAAAGCAGTGTTTAGGTCCAGAAGTCACTATAACAATGAAAGAAATATACTTTCGGGTGGGGGGGGGGGAACATTATGTTAAGTAACCAAAACATAATGTACTTAATGATGACAATTAATAAAATGTAAATTTAAAATCGGGTTACTCTGTAATGTATACATACAATATTCAAGCTCCTCTCATTTGGCAGAGCAAAAGGAAAGTTTCATGAAGCTCTATAACACAAACCACCAAAAGCAAACAGATTTGAACCAACAAACAAGCTGAACATATCAGAATTACATATAGACCTAGGCATAAATCAGTTTATAGCTGGTACGTACTGGATCTTCTGTGGAGAGACTTGGGTTCATGGCTACATAGTTTTCTTCACTATCCTGCGAGTCACTGCTGGAAGCTGTGCTATGTACTGAATCTGGCCTGGGAGGCATAGGGAACCTAGAGGAACTGATTGCAAGAAATTATTTTAACAAAGCAAAACAAAATTTCAAAATGCTGACATTGTGGCATTTGCAAGGTATGGGATCCTTTATATGCAAACCAGTTATCTAGAAAGCTCAAAATTACAGCATCTGCCACAGAGTCCATTATAATCAAATAATTCTAATTTTTAATAACAATTTCCTTTTTTTCTGTAATAATAAAACAGTACCTTCTAATTGATGGTTACTATGCTCTATATTGTGGCAAAACATACATATTGGGTTTATTTAATGTTAATTTAACCAAATTAAGGTAAGGTAGCATCATGAACTATACTAAGATTTAGGCTAAGGTTTTAAAATTTCCAATAAAACTGTATGCTACCTGGGCAAATTAACAGCAATTACACGGCACTGTCTTAATTATAAAAGGAATGAAAATCAGGCTGGAATCAAGAATTTATATTTCAGTAGCACTTATCTAGGGAACCACATTGTTGCATTTATAAGTAGCTTGAATAAATGGTTTCCTGACAAAAGATTCCTTACCAGTACTACAACCCAACATAAGTGTGCATATTTTTCCCCATTCTTTTTATTTTTGCTTAAAATCTTTTTCCTACGTAATCAATGCCATGTATCTAGTTCACAGTGGAGTAAAAACTACGTAGAGCACATTCACCTTCACTCATTCTTCCTATACCAACTATCCAAATGCTGCCCCATTATTTCTCAGTAATGCTTATTTCTTGCATCAAGCAAAATCATATGGACACTTTTTTGTCCAAGCAGAACTAAAATAATGGACACAGTACACATCACATTTACAATCTTTTCTGCAACCACTGGTTTTCAAGGCTGAATCATCAGATATGGAGGTAGAAACAACAGGGATTCTACCTCTATCTGACGATTCAGCCCTTGTCTTTGCCCTTGTGCCTTCAACGGCGCCTGTTCAAAATCTTTTGTCTCCCATCCGATCAAAGAGACAACAGATATCGGTCACCTCATCGATCCACCACACACGCACCGAATATCATACAAAACAAGGTTTTGTGCGAAAATATTGCTGTGTGTATGGCCAGCTTTAATGATAAAATAAAAGAAACTCTGATAGGGACCCCTTTAGGAAGAATCAGAGATGAGTGTTTTGAACAGAACATCATTATGTTTGCTTGCCTGGAAGCTCTAGTGCGTAGAGTTTTATCTTGCAAATGCAACAATAGAGCTGACAAAGTACTTTATTTTTTCTTACTCTGTTTTACATAATCTCAGCAACCCTGACTTCAGTGGTTTTTAGCCCGAGTGCATAAATTCTAGATGCAAGCAGTGCAAGCCTCTAAACCCGTTTAGTTTAATTTATAACAAACAGGGGTCTGCTTGTGTAACTTGCAGGCATTATATAAATAAATGACAACGATAAGAACCAATCAATAGAAATACTCACTCCCGTGTAAAGCTTCTTGTAACTGGAGAACGGACTGGCGTCTGCATTAATTCTTCCCATTCAGGTAAAGGCTTGATTTCCAATGGCGCTGGCCTTACTGAAGAAGAAAGAATACAAAAAAGTCCTTATCTTAACTCACTCTTGGGATAAAACATTTATATTGTCTGTTGAAAAGAAAAAGACATGCACTTCATAAAATGTTACAGAAAACATGGATTATTTATATTAAGATTACTATATTCTGTTCCTACAGAAGGCCAACACACCTTTACCAAAACCACTCATTCTGCTTCCTTTAATTATGTATATGAAAATATAACAGTGTTTAACAGTACTACAAAAAACAAACAATATATAGCCTTCCTCTATATTCATATTTATAGCAAAATAAGCATTCCTAAACACCAATGCACATGAGAACAGGAGAGCGTGGAGATCTAAAGTACATACCCTTTCTTCTTGTGGAAAATTCACCTATGGTTTGGGAATCAGTTCGCTCTAAACCATGAGGTTTAGGTCTTAAAATTTTAGGGCTCTGACCTAATTGGCAAAAAGAAGACTCTCTTAATAAAAGTATTTATTTTTGGAATAGCAAGGCAAAAAAAAAAAAAGAGATCTCTCCAATGGAAGCAGCAAAATCCAGGCAATGCAGCATTGTTAATTCTGTGCGGAAAAGCAGCCTTACTTATATAATTTTGCACAGCTGGACTCATGCTAGGGAGGAAGCACCATATTGAAATGAAAAATATGTTGCATGCCCAAAGCATGTCTGAAGCAAGCAAAGAGAGGCAGCCTTTATTCTCCACTCACCTTCCCCATAAAAATGCACACAAAAAGCAAAAAAATGTATAAAGAAGATGACAGCAATTACATTGATAGTTTTTAACGTTATCCTTACACTGAGATCACTCAAAGGATTTAAACATATTACAGCCACGAGTCTTTTATGCTAGATGATCACTTGTTCTCACCCGCCCCATACTATACAATCACTGAGTGGGGGGGTCACAGGTTAAATTAAGTTTTAGTAGGTCAACTTTATTTGTGATCTTTTAAAATGATTAAAACTAGGACACACACACACACACGAATCAACGGTCAACTTGCTGGTAAATCAATTAGTCCTTGTTAGGCTACATACTGTAAATTTATACACAATGGCTAACAGAACAAGATTAAAGAAATACATGTTTGCGCTAGAAACTCTGCCATAAGTCCTGAATCTTTGCTCCTTTAAATAAAGTCCTTGTTCCAACTTTCTGAAATTAATCAGTCAACACAGACACACACTGTTGTCCATCAACAGGACACTTATCTATATCAGAATCCTGGGTGAATTCATGTCAGAGACCTTGCTAGTACAGGTATGGGATCCCTTATCTGTTATCCAGACAGTTCAGAATTACGGAAAGGCCATCTCCCATAGACTTCATTATAAGCAAATAATTCTAATTTTTAAAAATGATTTCCTTTTTCCCTGTAATAAGATAACAGTACCTTGTACTTGATCCCAACTAAGATATAATTAATCCTTATTGGAGGCAGAACAGTCCTATTGGGTTTATTCAATATTTAAATGATTTTTAGCAGACTTAAGTTATGGAGATCCAAATTACTGAAAGATCCCTTATCCGGAAAACACCAGGTCCTGAGCATTCTGGATAATAAGTCCCATACCTGTATCACAGTAGCCTTGGATACTATGCTTATACAATAACTCATCCAGGCCCCTTTTAAAGGCATTAACAGAATCTGCCATTACCACATCACTAGGAAGGGCATTCCCCAACCTCACTGCCCTCACTGTGAAAACCACCTCGGCTGCTTCAAATGAAAACTCCGTTCCTCCAAACTAAAGGGGTGGCCTCTGGTATGTTGTTTGTTTTTATGGGAAAAAACAACATTGATTATCTGCCTATAATCCCCTCTAATGTACTTGTACAGAGTAATCACGTCCCCTTGCAAGCGCCTCTTTTCCAGAAAAAACAACTCCAACCTTGACAGTCTAACCTCATAGCTTAAAGGGGACCTGTCACCCTAAGAAATAACTCCAAATTATTTTCTATATTGTTAGTTGAGCAAAATAAACTTTACTTACTCTGTATAAATAATATAAATCTTGTTTCCTTCAGTCTTGGAATTACTCAATCAAAGCAAGCAGGCAGGCACCATTTTGCGGACACTGTTATGAAGGCAAGCTTTGTATCATGCCAAAATCTTGTGTATGTGCCAGTATGGGGGACCTGATGCCCATGCCCTTGCACTGGCTACACAATTAGATGGTGAGGAGGGAGGGGGAAAGTGAGATGTGCAGTGACATCTACATAGTGCTGAACAGAAAGCTAAAGTTACGGTCTGCCCCGCCTCTATGCATAAGGCATAGAGGCGGGGCAAGCAATATATGATTGACAGCTGGGATTTTTAATTGCCTTTATAATGGGTTTGGATGTGTTAATATAAAAATGAATTTGGGTTTCATGTTTAATTTGAAAAGGACTTTTATTATACAGCTTTTTATGTCTGGGTGACAGGTCCACTTTAAATCTTCCATCCCCTTTACCAGTTTAGTTGCACGTCTCTGCACTCTCTCCAGCTCTTTAATATCCTTCTTAAGGACTGGAGCCCAAAACTGCACTGCATACTCAAGGTGAGGCCTTACCAGGGACCTATAAAGAGGTAAAATTATGTTTTCATCCCTTGAGTCAATGCCCTTTTTTATATAAGACAGCACTTTATTTGCTTTAGTAGCCACCGAATGACATTGTCAGATGATTTCTTCATGCCATTTAACAATCTCCAAAAACTTAATGATACAGCTAGATTCTAGATTCCAGTCGGGATCCAAGCAAATAGCATCTTACTGATACACACGCAACTTGCCCTGTTATCTGAAGCCATCTACAGTCAGTTAGGGCTGGGCAATGGTCACCTGTATCCTGAGCCCAGGGGGCCAGCAAAAGCAAATGTATGCCGTACAAATGTAGCCTTGCTATCTTGTTACATTCACAAGTATACTATATAAACAAGTTGTACAAAATGAAGAAATATTTGTTAAACGGATCTGTGGTGATGTCCCTGGGTAGAGAGATTTAGGGCAAATACTCAAAGTTGGAAGGATGGGGGGAAGTAAAACCAAAAAATCAATTAGTTCTACCTTTAAAGAATGGTCAGAACACATTTTCATTACAAGCTCTATTTATATGGCTCAAGTCAAACATAGGTGTGTACTGCCCTTTTCCCCCCAATATGTATAAATTTCCCCATCATGAAAATATGATTTAAAACAACGCTGGACGGAAACAGAGTAAGAAGCCATTTTTTTTTTTACTTGGATTGCCAACACCTCCCATCAACTGATCAGGAAATCCACATGTGGCCAGATTCAAGCACTGCAACAAATGAATGTCAAGATCTAAAGAGGTTCATCTGGGGAACAGTCAACATAAAAGCTTATAGAGCAAAAATGCTTTGCTATGAAATTATAAACCACATATCAGAGCAAAAGCCTGATGGACAACACATTGCTGTCTCCCAGAAGCAATAGCTGATTTGACAGATGCATATCAGTCATTAGTAGAAGTATCTTTTGCAATAGCATCACTAATGTAGAGGAATAAGGAAATGGTTAGCTCTGTTCTCCACTTATATTGATATGCATACTCAAACAATCTGCTTTTCAAACACATAGAATGATGATAAAAAGCAGGAAATTGCAGAAAATAATTTTCCAACACTTTTTACACTTTCTGACCTTCTAAATTAAGGCCAGATTTATCAACCTTTGGCTATTTCTCCAGATACGAGTTTCTCACAGCAAAAATGGGGAATCTGATTTTCTAGAAACTCAAATATTCCAGTTTTATTTAGTGCAAAAAAGATAATTATCTAAAAGCTGCTGAGTTCATGTTGGTGTAGACTGTGTTTTCAAGTTGTGCTTTCGAGTTGGTTTTTCATGTTTTTAAGCAATGCAGTTTGAGGGGGGTTTTTTTTTCAATAAAAAAGTGTTGTGGCACCCTGGAAAATGAAGAACATGACTAGCTCCATGTTCTTGCGTTTTTTTAAAAAAATGGGTTTCAATGCAGGATTCTGCTGGAGAAGCTCTATTAACTGATGCATTTTGAAAAAAAAAAAAATACATGTTTTCCCACCACAGTATTCCTTCAAAGTACAAGGAAAGGCTAAGTCACTTGGGGGTGCCAAAATGTTAGGCACCCCCACATGAATTTAATCCCTTACCTTGTACCCCGGGCTGGTGCCCCTGTTAGGAGAGAACAGCACCAGCCCGGGGTAGCAGCGAGCGCTTCCTTCTTCCGCGTTGGCACGCTTGTGCATTAGAGTGAAAATCCGAACTTTAACAACAAAGTCCCAGGGATTTTCCGGCAGAAGAAACACGGAAGAAAGAAGCGCTTGCTACAGCTACCAGCCCGGGGAACAAGGTAAGTGATTAAAGTCACTTGGGGGTGCCTAACATTTTGGCATATTTAAAAAGTTAAAATTATTTATTATCATTCATACAAATATGACAAAAAAAAATAACAGACAAAGAAGTGACCAACAATACTGACACCAGCAGAAGCTCACAAGAAATGTGACAGCAAGAACCAAGATCCCAGAAACAACATTGCTACCTCACCACCATATCAACATATACCCGAAACAATAAGATCAGACTTGTAGATCCTTTAAGTCACCTGGTTGTCAGTTTATTTGAATTTCAGAATTACAAATTGATGTACTAGTATGGTAATGCATTTAAATCTGGACAACAAAAAAAAAAAACAAAGATAAAAAAAATAACTAAAAAGACTAAATCAGAACATTTAAATTTTGGTTTCCAGTCTGAGAAGATCACCAGTCCACTCCAACATTAAACAGGCAGTTAGTTTATAAAATCAAAATGAAGTCAATATTGAAAAATCAAAACAAAGCAATAAAACTGTGACTATAAAATAGCAGTGACAATTCCTAACAACAAGTTGTCATTGTTGGTGTAATTTCCCTGTTTCTAATACTATTTATAGGACAACAATACTTTATATGATATGCTTTTATTCTTTTATTGTGATAGGGAAACTTCCCAGTTCTTGGTTACAGGCAGACATCCCTTTCTTCCCAGCAGATATTCACTGATCTAAAGAAACAATGGCAAAGGAGCTTTAGGGCAAACATTTCATTTTGGTGCAGTCGGAAACAAACTATTTGCACTAACCAAAATGGCATGTTCCAAAAATGCACAATTTACACTGCTATTTCTACACATCAAGTCAGACTCATATCTCACACATCTGCTATAAGTAATAAGAAATGTATTTATAAAGCACAAACATTCTGCAGTGCTGTACAACATAAACTTTTATTTTCTTAAATGGCAATAAAGTATAAAGGTATATTTCATGCCTTAAAAAAAAATGTAGGAAATGTATTTGAAAAAACGGAAGAAATGCTTTTTTAACACACAAGCACATTTTGCTGGACACCATATATACAACACTAAACAGCTGGGGTGATACTTGCTTTGTGAAGGTCAGATTTCCATCTCACATGTTGAGTATTTGTTGCTGCCACTTACCTTAAGGAAAGCTAAAGTGACAAACTGCTATAAATGTGTCCGCTTGAGTCACCACCCCAAGAGGTTTATAAACAGTATTATACTGTACAGGTATGGGATCCCTTATCTGGAAACCTTATCCATTAAAGCTCCAAATTACATGAAGGATATCTCCCATTTAAACAAATAATTCATATTTTTAAAAATGATTTTCTTTTTTGTACTTGATAGTAACCAAGCTTCAGAGATCCATATTGATGGCACAACAATCTGTTGGGTTTATTTAATGTTTAAATTATTTTAGCAGACTTAAGGAATGGTAGTTCAAATTATGGAAATATTCCATATCCAGAAAACCCCAGGTTCCATGTATTCTGAATAACAGACTCTATAACTGTAATGTACATTTGACAGTCTCTAGTATATATTCCTGAAATTGTTGATGTAATAATACTTGAGATATCCTCTTCAATATTTGTCAGATTTTTAGCAGACTTAAGGTCTGCAGGAAATATCCCTTAACAGATCCTATACCTGTACTCTTTTGTCGTGTTGTCATGCTAGTCTCATCAGAAATGGAAAACAATGAAGGGCTTCTAGGTATTTTAGGAAATTCAAAGGGCCACAAAAATAAAAGTTAACAGAACTTCCTTAGAAGTACAGGTATGGGACTTGTTATCCAGAATACTCTGGACCTGGGATTTTCCAGATAAGGGGTGTGTCCCAAAATATGGATCACCACTTTAAAGGAGATGTCAGCTCTAAGTTTTAAATAATGTCTAATGCCAAGGGCGCCTTACCCCCACCATAACCGCATACATACCGCTCCCCCTACTTCCTCTTACAACCGGCACCATCGCTTTATTTCTTTCCCAACTTCGTGTTTCACCTGGCAGTCATTTTGATGGGTGACGTCATCAAGCGCGTGCGTGTACATTACAAATGTGCATGCGTGCATAGCCTCTCCTGCCTGTATTTTTTTTTTTTAACAAGCTTTATTAAAAACCGCCAGTGACAGATATTGGTTGCCCTGCAGAACATGCACACTCATTAAAACGGAGTGGCAGTGCGCATGTGCACCACGCCAGGCAGACAAGCAGATTCTGAAGGGAGGGGGGAGAGGGAGTTATCCAGCTCTGCAGTGAGAGAAACTCCAAGGGATCGCTGCAGCTTCAGTGTTTGCTTCTGAGGGACAGGAGTGGCAGGTATTTAAACAGTGCTGTGAGGCTTGTCTCTGCTAAAATTTTTGGTTGGGGGGTTGACATTTAAACTCCATAGAATTGTTTTGCCACCAAAAAGTATTAATTATATCTTAGCTGGGGATCAAGTACAAAGTACTGTTTTATTATGACAGAGTAAAAGGAAATTATTTAAAAAGATTTGAATTATTTGATTAAATTGAGGTATACGGTAAATGGCCTTCTTGGAATTCAGACCTTTCTAGATAACGGGTTTCTGGATAACAAACACCCTACCTGTAATATTAAAAAGTATACATCTCAAACAGCCAATGTAAAACACATTTGTGTAAACCCACACAATTTTTTGCTTTTTTTTAATAACGATGGGAAGTATTTGTTAGGCAACAACAAATATTTGTGCATCAAAAAATATACAGGTTTTGTTCTTCTTGTATTTTATTTCAAATAACTTGTTCCCATTTTATGATTTGACAAATATCAATACCTACACTGCTTGCCTTGCACAGTGTCTTCTTGCAATAATCTACCCTTTAATACAAATCTTCAAGCCCACCGAAAGAGCCATGCTCCTTAGGGAAATAATAAGTCCTATATATCTTTTTAACTGCAGAAATAGAACAGCCAACCTTCTTTTCTACCATCTCATAGCTATAGCTACTTGTCAGTCAAAAGTTTATGGTAACATATTTCTGTGAAACAAAACCAAAATAAAGAAATTAAACTACAAGAGCACAGTACAGGTATGGGACCTGTTATCCAGAATGCTTGGGACCTGGGGTTTTCCGGATAAGGGGTCTTTCTGTAATTCGGATCTCCTACCTTAAGTCCACAAAATTATTTAAACAGTAATCAAACCCAATAGGATTGTTTTTCCTCCAAAAAGGATTAATTAGATCTAAGTTGGGATCAAGGTACTGTTTTATTATTACAGAGAAAAAGGAAATAATTTTAAAAAATGTGAATTATTTGATTAAAATGGAGTCTAAGGGAAATGGCCTTTCCGTAATTTGGAACTTTCTGGATAATGGGTCTGATACCTGTATTAAAGACATTTAGATTTTTGCCTAATGTTTGAAGCACCTTCCCAACACCAATATTTTGCTGCATGTTTAGAAAGCATGTTAAAGGCTTAGCAGATGTTAGTGATGAAGGCAATGAAAGAAGCAAGCCTCCAACCAACATACCTTTCCTATCTGGTTTGAGATTACGATCGACTGGTGGGGGTTCACAGTCAGCAGATGGAACAGACCTCCTGGGAGGGGTCTTTGGACTGGACCTGAAGCCCATGTGGGCTGGAGGTGGGACCTGCATTCCAAATGATGAGAAGTCAAACATGCCAGGAGTCATAGGAACATAGTTGGTTTCTTGAACTGGTTCAGTACAGCTGTTGGAATGCTGTCGCGGAGGAGAGTTCGGGTTCATTGGAACATAGTTTTCATCTAACTCTTCATTAGAAAAACTTCCCAATCCCAACAAGCTTTTATTTTTCTGTAATACAAAGAGCATTTTTTAAGTGATTTGGAATGCTATGTTAGAGCGTAGTCAGACATTAGATATAGTTTATATCTTTAATGAAAAGCAAACTGCCATCATAACAATGTCAAGTGTTTATAATGCAAAAAGTGACAACTGCAAACCTTTAGCTAAGTAAATGAGAAGAAAAGCCAACACCTTGGGGGCTGCCACTATGTAAGGCAACTCAGTGATCACAGTAGCTAAACTTAAAGGGAAACGAAAGGTAAAGTCACTTGGGGGTGCCAAAATGTTAGGCCCCCCAAGTGACTTTAACCGCTTACCTCGTACCCCGGGCTGGTGCCCCTGTTGGGAGAAAACAGCACCAGCCCGGGGCACCTGGAGCGGATCGTTTCCGTGTTCTGGCTTCCTTTTCCGGAATGCCAGCGGTGGGCGCATGCGCAGTAGAGTGAAAAGCCGACTTTAATGTTTAAGTTCGGCTTTTCACTCTACTGCGCATGCGCACGCAGCGAAACAGAAGGAAGGAAGCGCCGGCAGCTACCCCGGGCTGGTGCTGTTCCCTCCTCACAGGGGCACCAGCCCGGGGTAAAAGGTAGGTGGTCAAAGTCACTTGGGGGTGCCTAACATTTTGGCACCCCCAAGTGACTTTGGCTTTCTTTTTCCTTTAAATCTTTGGCCACTGGAACTCCCAGAATAAGGGCTGAGACACAAGAGTATCCCAGACTTTAACAAAAATTTTTTTGTTAAATTCTGGGATACTCTTGGTAGATTATTTGACTTGCCCTTTAATCTGGGGGCTGTGTCCCAATAACTTTGTCCCTGGTTGACTGGCCATTTGAGATCCTGCTTTTGAATAAAAAAACAAAAACAAAAAAACCCCACAAACTAAACTAAATCTCCAGGAAGGTGTATCTTGTCTAGCTGGATGCCGACAAAAAAAATAAGTGATGCTATCCTAGCCTACTTCAGTCCCACAGGATACAGTGTATCAAAGAAAAATAATAATTTTTGTACTAACAAATATTATTTTTTGTCAAAATATAATTTAAAAAAAAATTTGCATAGTAACATAGTAAGTTGGGTTGAAAAAAGACGTACATCCATCATGTTCAACCATAATGCCTATATATAACCTGCCTAACTTCTAGTTAATCCAGAGGAAGGCAAAAAACCCCATCTGAAGCCTCTCTAATTTGCCGCAGAGGGGAAAAAATTCCTTCCTGACTCCAAGATGGCAATCGGACCAGTCCCTGGATCAACTAGTACTAAGAGCTATCTCCCATAACCCTGTATTTCCTCACTTGCTAAGAATCCATCCAGCCCTTCTTAAAGTTCTATAATGTACCAGCCAGTATGACTGATTCGGGGAGGGAATTCCACAACTTCACAGCTCTGCATGTAAGTTAAATTTAAACTCGCATATTGGCCTTATCCATGACTGTTACTGCTTAAAAAAAAATACAATACAATGCAGATCTATGCTGAAGTCTATTTTGATATACTAGAATAAAGGGAAAACATAAATTAGACACAATATGCACATTTGTTATAGACTAAAATGGACAATCTATAAGGATTCCCTGCAGTTTATTAGACCAAATTCTTTTTTTATTGTGAAGAATTTTCTTCAAAGTCAGGAAAGCTTTTAAAGGAGAACTAAATTTTAAATAAAGAAGTAGGACGGAAATGTTGAACATTATGTTTTAACCTTCTATATCAGCCCAAGGCAATCAGCCCTTTAGCAGAGAAGATCTGTGCCTTTGCAGATGCCCCAACTGTTAGGCCTGGATCATTGCTTCTATATATTAAACAATTAGGCTGGTGTAGCATGTTCAGGACATAAAATATGGCATTTCTAGCCATATTCATTTTAGGGTTTAGTTCTCCAGTAACCAACTTTAAACATTTATTGAAGAGGATATCTGCAATACTCAGTATTTCTCAGCTGTAGCACAGAGCACCTTTACCCATTCAAACTTGAAAGCAATTCCCATGTGGGAAGAAAAGATTCTGGCAATTCAATTACTAAACCCAAAAGTGTCTGCAATGTTTTACAAAGCATTAACAATTTGTGTCTTTGAGGAAATAATCTATTATGGAAGAATAAAAAAAGGTTCTTGGCAACTTCTTTATACAAATTCTTTTTAAAAGCACTATTAAATTGTAACATATATTACTTACAAAATGGCCATGAAAGCCCTCAAGTGAGCTAGATCTGTCACTTGTAAATGGTCGTGGAATGTCATAGAAATCTTGAGAACTTGTATCTAAAAGTATAAAAAAAGAATTTACAAATTTAGGGCTGCTTTGGATATCTTCAAAAAACAGAGCAAATAAATGAAGCGTGTATCTCACACAATTTAGTTGACTACTTTTAACACTGAGTTATTACAGTAGTTATACAGGGCTGTACTGGCCTATCAATTATCAGTATATTATAGTATAAGGCAAATAAAAGTCTGGGATCAAAGCTTCATGTATAATGTCTTTGGCACTGTGAATGTTAAGGTTACATTTTTATAGCATTCTGACTGTATCTTTAAAATTTGCATACAAATACTATGAAATATTTTGTGTATTACAGAAAAAGACAACATATACAATTCAATCAATGGACTATTCCTAGTGCATATTTACAAATTGATATTTCTTAACAAATCAATACTTAATTCAATTATGATTTAAAGTGTCCCTCCAAGTCAATAAAAATTATTTTAAGTGTCTATCATTTTGAATTTAAACATAAAAAAACAGAAGCGGTAGTTTTATGAAAAAGACAAGGAGACAGGTAAGAGGCACATCATTGTTCATTTTAAAAATATTCATGTAATAAACTGATTTAGCTACAAATTAATTGTATCTGTAATATAAGCTAAACTTAATTGGTGTAAAAAATGCATTAAGGCTGGCACTTTATACCTTGATGGTAAATCAAATCTATGAATTGTAAGTTATACTACAAAGGGTTATGGACACCTACTACAGATGGTTGTGTAAAGGTATATGGTATCCCTCACTAAAGGTGGCCATACACGGGCCGACTATAGCTGCCGATATCGGTCCCTTGGACCGATTCGGCAGCTAATCGGCCTGTGTATGGGGAGAGCAGATCGGCCTGGCCGACCGATATCTGGCCTGAAATTGGCCAGATCTCGATCGGCCAGGTTAGAAAATCTGGTCGGATCGGGGACCGCATCGGCTCGTTGATGCGGTCCCCGATCCGACTGCCCCATAGCCGGCCACATAATCCGATCGTCTGGCCCCAGGGCCAAACGATCGGATTATTATTTTTTTTACCTAAATGGTCCCCGATATCGCCCACCCGTAGGTGGGGATATCGGGGGAAGATCCGCTCGCTTGGCGACATCGCCAAGCGAGCGGATCTGCTCGTGTATGGCCACCTTTAGTCCACTATCACCACAATCAGTATATAAAATATAGTGTTTTACAAAATGTGAAAAAATTATTCCAATAAAATCATCACATTTTTTCACTAAATAAATTTAACTTGACAGGGAGCAGGGGGGTAAGGAATTAAATAAACCATCACACTTACCTTTCTTATATTTACTTAACTCTAGAGTTGAAACAGTATTACTACGGGATGCAGGCATTCCGGATGTTGGAACACAGTAGTTGCTATCAGTCTCTGAAACAGTCCGTGTAAGACCATATTCACTTGGAGATCGTTCTGAAGACTGGTGAGGCTTTGGCGGTCTGGGAGGAGGAACATCTGTAATGGACTCTAACTTTGCTGAAGACTGACCCAAAGCACCCTCATGAACAGTTCTGGGAATTTGATAAGTGCTTCCAGATGATGGAGGAATGTCATAGCTTAATGAAAACTGCCTTAGCTGTGTTTCTAGAGAAGAGGCTCCAGACATGTTAAAAACATTTGAATCTCCATCCATATCAGCGGCTGATGGAGAAGTAGCTTTTGGTGAAACATCTTGTGAGTAGCTTCTAGGAAGACTGTAGAAACTAGGTTCTGTAGAAGATGATCCACCACGGGATGGAGAGTCATAAATACTAGATTGCTGAAAGTATCCATTCACTGCATGCTTTTGGGCCGAGGAACCTTTGTGAGTAGCAACATTGTCATTGCAGTCTGTTTCGGCTGTGGCTGTCCTTGTGGAATCCCCTTGAGTTCTATAGCAAAATTCAAGTATAAAATAAATGTTTACTATGGTACGGTTTACAATCTGATTCTTACTACATGCACTACAGATAACTTCTTGAAAACTTTTCCAACACAGCTTCATACAAAGTACAGGCATGTGATCTATTATCTGGAAACCAGATATCAAAAAAGCTAATTTATGGGAGGCAATCTTCCATTTTATGTTCCTCATTCTATTTTTTATTATTATGTTTTACTTGATCCTACCAATGCTGCATAAAGCCATTGTGGTGGCAAACACATTTTTACTCGGTTTATTTAATGCTTAAATGTTTTTAGTAGACATAAGGTGATCCAAATGACTAAAAATCTTTATATTGAAAACCACAAGTGCCAAACCTTAAAGAAAACAGATCCCATACCTGTATCAGACTACTTAAAGGCTAATAGAAGAAGTACAGCAGCCCCTACAAATGAATACATTTTTAAAAAGGAAACAATAAAATGTAATCATTTCTAGCTATAATGCCCCAAACTAAAACTTGATCCAAAAGTTGTAGAACTCAGCAACATTTAATTTAACAAATAGATGTATTAATAATGTATAATTTGCAGGGTTGATACAACTGAATAGTTATGAACCAAATGCACTCATCTCGATAATCTTTAGTAAACAACTCAAATGGTCTACCCATATGCATGAAGTTTCTGTTAAGAATGCTGGAGCAACAAAAACAAAAAACAATTTTCTAGAGAATTAGTTATAGTTTTCCCCTTTCCATGTTTGCTAGGGAAGATCTGGGCTGTAAACACTTTCTGCAAATCTGCATTTGTTCGCTACTTATACAGAATAAATTACACATGGAATTGCACTTGCTACAAGAACCACATATGGGCTTTTTAGATGCAGTTTGTACAATCCAAGATGTGATGAATTTACGCTATGTGGGAATTGCAGGCTATATTCATAAAAATGTGCATGGACTGCGGCTGTGGTACCAGCAATGTACCAAGCACAGTTCCTCAAATGCTGCACTACTCTTCTGTTTGTTTAAAATGAGTTTGCCATTTTTCCTGCAGATGAGAAACATAAAAAAAACCCAAAACACTTTAAGAATGCTTCTCCCAGAAATCGCTTAGCCTTTAATTAGTGGTCATTTCAATAGAAACAAAACACAAGCCTGTAAAAAACACAATCCATGCAAAAGGTGTGGATATAAAAGTGAAATGCAAACAATTAAATATAATATGAGAAAATAACTTTAACCTAGAATCTGCTTAAACTTAACTGCCAGTCAAAAGACAATACTAAACATTTTAAGAGCATACAATTTCTTGTACTCATATTGAGTAATGCTGTTGAGCTAAAAGCCTATATTCTGATTGAATGGCCATACCTGTAGCTTTACTTTGGTGTATAATATTGGATCAAGGTAGGACTACCCTAAGTTGCTCTGAGAAATTGAATCACGGTTAAGAGGTACTCACCAGTTCTCTCCAAATACCCAGCAGAGATTGCTGGGTATTTGTCACTGTTCAACTTATCCTTAGCAGTTGAACCCATGACAACAACTTAATTTAACCCCAGCATATTCTATATTTAAAACATAAGGTAAAAAAAAAAAAGTGTGTTCAATACAAGCCCTATTCATTAAATGAATGATATGACGCCCCTTCAAAACCATTATCTGTACACATTCTGACCTGCACGCTCATTTGATATATTTTATGGTGGTGCACCATGTTCCCTGGAGAACTGGCAAGACATCAACTGTTCATATATGAAAGTGATATGAGGAACACTCAAAAAGTTAAAGCGATTTAATCATTTTAATTGTAAGTTTAACTATTCGTGACCAACAGATCAACATCTGATTGGTATACTCCACTTACAAAGCTTTCAGAATGTGAGGACAAAACACTACAAATCTCACTTGAAATTAGTCAAGACGAGTCAAGACATTCAGATATAAGTTTTAATTAATAACGCACAAATACACACTCACAGACCATGCAAAGTCCAGCACTATCTTGGCTGATAGACTGGCCACTATACACTCACTGCCATGAGATCTTTTTGCTTTCAAAATCTTCAAGCAGTAGATAGTCATCTTCTGATATTAAAGATGAGGCCCCTTGCCTGATTTGCAGATATAAATTACAGTAACAAAGATTGTGAACATGAAATTTCTGACATAACAAATCAGTAGGATTTTTTTGGTTTTGAAACCCAATGCACTGTGTTCCATTGCCTGCATAGGGCAATCCATTTCTGGTGTTCCCATGCCTAGTTGGATTTTCTTTCTGGCAAACAGCAGAAATCCCTTTGTGCTTTATGATAGGGAATCTAACAATGTATTCCTATTATTTTTAGTATGCCGTAGTTTTACTAATTTAATAAATTAAATATAAAGTAAGTCTTCCAATGTTCTTGATGGCATGCTGTTATATGCCCTTTTGTTTCATCTCCATGAAAAGTAAAAAAATACCTAACTTTGTATTTCTTGGCATGCAAGTATACCTACTGTTTTGCTTGGTCCCGAACCCTGGATTTTGAGAGAATGGGGAAAGCTATATGTTTAATGACTATTTTGGTTATAGCTTTCAAACTCATCAGGTCAGGAAGAAACTACATTCAAAATGTTGCCTCTCTGAAACTAGAGAAACTTAGATTACATTCTGTGCAGAACATTAAAAGAGAAGGAAAGGTTAAAACTAAGTAAGCTATGGTCTATATAAATACACACAGTATTGCTGCTCTGCATTTCTTGCCTTCTATTATATACATATAGTTCTCTGTATTAGACTTCCTTCTCTCAGTTCAAACCTCCAGGGCTTGGGCATGCACAGCTTGCTCCTCTCTCCTTTCTCCCCTCCCTGCTGTAATCTGAGCCCAGAGCACAGACATGCAAGCAAGGAAGTGATGTCAGACCAAGCTAAAATTGCAGCTGCTATTTTACACAGAGAGAGTTTGTAAGGTTGTTTACTCAGGTATTAAAAAGCATTCTACAGAATAAATATAGCGTTCTAGCTTGCACTATTGTGGCTATTCTATTGAAATAAACAAAAATATAGCAACTGACAGGGACCACATGTCTGAAGAGATGGCAGAGTGATGAAAAGAGTTGGTGAAAGAGTTTCTGCACTATACAGGAGTGACACCATTTAACAATATTTTGATAATGTTACACATAGATAATCAAGAAAATATATTTCATATTAAGGACATTAGAAGTCACGTCTGAGTTCTGTGACTTTATAAAAGCACAAGACATTTTATATGGTCATAATGCTTACAGAAGCCTTACAGAATGGTGCATCCGCTGTATTTATTATAGAAAACATGCTACCTAACACCAACATGCATGTATATATATATATATATATATATATATATATATATATATATATATATATATATATATATATATATATATATATATATATTATATACACATATATACATACACATATATATATATAATATATATATATATATATACATACACACAGTGGAGGAAATAATTATTTGACCCCTCACTGATTTTGTAAGTTTGTCCAATGACAAAGAAATGAAAAGTCTCAGAACAGTATCATTTCAATGGTAGGTTTATTTTAACAGTGGCAGATAGCACATCAACAGGAAAATCGAAAAAATAACTTTAAATAAAAGATAGCAACTGATTTGCATTTCATTGAGTGAAATAAGTTTTTGAACCCCTACCAACCATTAAGAGTTCTGGCTCCCACAGAGTGGTTAGACACTTCTACTCAATTAGTCAACCTCATTAAGGACACCTGTCTTAACTAGTCACCTGTATAAAAGACACCTGTCCACAGAATCAATCAATCAAGCAGACTCCAAACTCTCCAACATGGGAAAGACCAAAGAGCTGTCCAAGGATGTCAGAGACAAAATTGTAGACCTGCACAAGGCTGGAATGGGCTACAAAACCATTAGCAAGAAGCTGGGAGAGAAGGTGACAACTGTTGGTGCGATTGTTTGAAAATGGAAGGAGCACAAAATGACCATCAATCGACCTCGCTCTGGGGCTCCACGCAAGATCTCACCTCGTGGGGTGTCAATGATTCTGAGAAAGGTGAAAAAGCATCCTAGAACTACATGGGAGGAGTTAGTTAATGACCTCAAATTAGCAGGGACCACAGTCACCAAGAAAACCATTGGAAACACATTACACCGCAATGGATTAAAATCCTGCAGGGCTCGCAAGGTCCCCCTGCTCAAGAAGGCACATGTGCAGGCCCGTCTGAAGTTTGCCAATGAACACCTGAATGATTCTGTGAGTGACTGGGAGAAGGTGCTGTGGTCTGATGAGACCAAAATAGAGCTCTTTGGCATTAACTCAACTCGCTGTGTTTGGAGGAAGAAAAATGCTGCCTATGACCCCCAAAACACCGTCCCCACCGTCAAGCATGGGGGTGGAAACATTTTGCTTTGGGGGTGTTTTTCTGCTAAGGGCACAGGACAACTTATTCGCATTAACGGGAAAATGGACGGAGCCATGTATCGTGAAATCCTGAACGACAACCTCCTTCCCTCTGCCAGGAAACTGAAAATGGGTCGTGGATGGGTGTTCCAGCACGACAATGACCCAAAACATACAGCAAAGGCAACAAAGGAGTGGCTCAAGAAGAAGCACATTAAGGTCATGGAGTGGCCTAGTCAGTCTCCGGACCTCAATCCAATAGAAAACCTATGGAGGGAGCTCAAGCTCAGAGTTGCACAGAGACAGCCTCGAAACCTTAGGGATTTAGAGATGATCTGCAAAGAGGAGTGGACCAACATTCCTCCTAAAATGTGCGCAAACTTGGTCATCAATTACAAGAAACGTTTGACCTCTGTGCTTGCAAACAAGGGTTTTTCCACTAAGTATTAAGTCTTTTTTTGTTAGAGGGTTCAAAAACTTATTTCACTCAATGAAATGCAAATCAGTTGCTATCTTTTATTTAAAGTTATTTTTTCGATTTTCCTTTTGATGTGCTATCTGCCACTGTTAAAATAAACCTACCATTGAAATGATACTGTTCTGAGACTTTTCATTTCTTTGGACAAACTTACAAAATCAGTGAGGGGTCAAATAATTATTTCCTCCACTGTATATATATATATATATATCAATCCAAATGGTGTCCGCACTCCAAGGCTCAATATTCTGCGGGGTGCATAGCCAAAATTATGTCTGTATAGAAAATAATCATCTGTGGCCAGCACACCCTTCAATGTTTCATCAAAAATTTTTTATTTTAAATATATTGTTAAAACCAACGTTTCGGTCCTTATTAGGACCTTTCTCAAGGATATAGATATATATATATATATATATATATATATATACTTCCATGTGCAGACTTATAGAACAAAAAGGAATGAATGTGTATAAAATAATTAATCATATAAGCACATTTTCTGTTGTAGGATGCTATGTACTCGCTTCCTCAAAAATGTCAGTTAACATGATGAGAGAAAAATTCTGAAAAACTGAAGGAAATGTAGTAAAAAGTACCGTATTTTTCGGACCATAAGACGCACCGGACCATAAGACGCACCAGTTTTTAGAGAAGGGAAATGAAGAAAAAAAGATTCTGAAACAAATACTGTCCTAAAATATTTTATGTGCATTAAAAGCGAACCTGTACCAGCAGCACCCAACATATTGCCCCCCACCTGTACCAGCAGCACCCAACATATTGCCCCCATCTGTACCAGCATATAGCCTACAGATATACTTTAAGAAAATGTTTTTACTTGCCCGTGTGGTCTCCGTGCAGGGCCCTCCTCTATTCACCGGCGCTTAGCTGTGGCGCGGTGCGCATGCACAATGACGCGCATGCGTATGGGCATGCGCGTCATTGTGCATGCGCACAGCGCCACAGCTAAGCGTCGGTGAATAGAGGAGGGCCCTGCACGGAGACCACACGGGCAAGTAAAAACATTTTTTTAAAGTATATTCGGACCATAAGACGCAGGGACTTTTTCCCGCCACTTCTGGGGGAAAAAAAGTGCGTCTTATGGTCCGAAAAATACGGTACTCTAAATGAAGAAAGTATTAAAAAATTCCTTTGCACTAGAAAAGGAATTATTTGTTTTTTTACAGCAAAAGTAAAAATGCTTACCTCAATGGTTCAGGTTTCTTGCTTTGGCAGTTTATTAGTAAAAGATAGTCCTGGGGATCTTCTTGGCTATTTGAGGATTCCACAAGTGGCATATTTATAAGCTGGTAAGGGGGAGGTAGAGGGCCTTGGACCAATGCTGCTTGGTTGGAAGGTTCTGAATTAACAGCAGGTTTTACAACATCTGCAATTGTAAAAAAAAAAAAAAAAAGGCAAATTATATTTTACTACACAAACAACAAGCAAAAAAAAAAAGTCATATAGTTATGCCCTTTCAAATCCTAATTAGCATATGCTAATTAGGATTCGGTTCAGTATTGGCCCGCATCCATTAAGATGGATTCGGGGGTTCAGCTGAACCCAAAAAAATTGGGTTTGGTGCATCCTTAACTGTGAAATGCTATTGTTTTCGTAAAAAAAAAAAAAAAAAAATTATACTGTATATACTCGAGTATAAGCCGAGTTTTTGAGCACTAATAATGTGCTCAAAAAGGCACCCTCGGCTTATACTAGAGTATATACGGTAGTTACGTTCTCCCGGCCGTGCGCCCCCCCCCCCTTACTGCATAAGTATTTCTCCTTCCCGAGCACAGCCCTGCCATGCATCGCCAGATCGCGCCGGACGGCACACATCGTGCCCTACACGTGCTGAATGTGCGTTCTGGCGATGCATGGCAGGGCTGCGCTCGGGAAGGAGAAATACTTATGCAGAAGTACTCACTGGCTCTGACTTATTTTGTTCTTAGCACTGCTAATTCTGAAAACTAAATGAAGCAGAAGGCAGCTGATTAAGAGGTATGCAGAGGATGGGTAGTGGTGATTGTGGAAGTTGGCATAATGGCCTGGAGAACACATATTTTTGATAATCAGAACCAGATGTGATTGTACATAAACAGATAAGAACATATATATTTTGCTTTTAATAACAATTATTTTTAAAAATAATATATATGGGGTTAGTGTTGCGTTTTAATGGACTGAAATAAAGTTGTGCATCTTTTACTTACAGAGTGGTATTTGATTGAGTTTATTATTGTGTTCAGTTGTTGTACCCTCCATTGATACTACTCAGTGTAGTGTATGATTCCTGCGTGGGGGGGTAGACTATACAATTTTTTACACTATTGCTATGCAATCTTGTGTGAAAATAAGATTTTATGTACTGTATATACTCGAGAATAACTGCACATTTCCCACCCTAGGCTTATACTCGAGTCAATAAGTTTTTCCAGTTTTATTAGGTAAAATTAGGTACCTCGGCTTATATTCGGATCGGCTTATACTCGAGTATATACAGTATATATTTTTATATATATGTATGCTCCTTTTGAATTCGATCAGTTTAGGATATGCACTATTATTGCAGAGCCATGCCATTGTCTGGATGACAGCATTTGTTGCTCCAAAACCTGTTTAGCATTAATGGTGCCTTCCCACTTATGCTAATTTACATTTTACACAGTGGACTCTTTAACAAACACTGGGCAAATGTGTCAATGTGCAGTAACACATAGCAACTTATCAGTGTCCCAACTGTCCCAAATTTTGCATAATAATAATATATATATATAATTTTTTAAAAGGAATTGCGCATTAGTTAAAAGTTCTCCTTCAGAAGACTAGTGCATTGAAATCCATTTTTCAAAAGATCAAACAGATATTTTTGTATTTCATTTTGAAATGTGATGTGCAGCTAGATATACTCAGTTTCCCAGGTGCCCTCAGCCATGTGACTAAAGGTGACCATATACAGTGTGATCCACTCTTTTGGCGAGGTCACCAAACAAGCTGGTCTTCTCTCGATATGCCCACTTACAGTGGACGATATCATTTATAACCATGGTTACATAGGCCTTCAGACCAAATGCCACACCACTAAGCTGATGTGATCCCCAATCTGATGGGAAAATCAAACCTACCCGACCGAGATCTGCCCAATTTTAGGCCAGATACTGGTAGGGTAGTGCTCATAAACAGGCAAATAAACTGCCAAATCAGTCTGAAGGACATTGGCAGCTGAAATTTGCCCATGTATGGCCACCTTTATGTCATTCTTTACTGTTGAGCTTCAAATTGGAGTGAACTCTGCCTATCCCCCCAACAGCCGATCAGTAGAACAATGGGAACGTAGCAAGATGCTCCCTGACACCTGTATTGCTAAAAATTCTCCCATGCCCCATCTAGTGGTAGATATAATAACAGAACTCAATAGTAAAAATCCAAGTCCGGCTCACCCAATTTTAAAGTTTATTTCATGTACCTTGTTTGGTAAAGTAGGACATATGTGAAGTTAAGTTAATAAATGGATACGATTTTAAACCAAAAAAGTTATAGATGATCAGAAGTTATATATATTTTTACACACCATTTAGGGAGCATATCTCCAACTTCTCCAAATATATTTTTGTGCACACACATCCAAATATATATGTTAAAAGAGAACTCACCCACTTGATATTGCATTCAACTGCTGATCACATAAATAAACCTGAATATATTTACCAACATGTGTCAGAATTCAAACCAAATTTGACCAGTCGGGCTAACTTTTTCTGACCAGGTCCCACCAACACAACAGAGCTATCAAACTGCTCAGTACATATGCAGATATCGGTGTGCATGCATTTAAAGCTGTACGTACTTTTAAAAAAAAAAATCTTACCTTCATCGGTGGGATTAAATCCACAGATATCACAGATGTTTCGAACCCACTTATTCATTTCTTCCTCACTTTCTGCCACTAAATAAAATACTCTGTCAATGGTCTTGATGTCAAAAATATAACTATTTTCAAATTCCTTTTTGTTGAACACCAACCCAGCATCAACTTGTTCACACAAATTTAAGTCAATAATGCGGATTGGCTTCTTTGCATGATCATTTTTGTAATACTCCAGCACATCTGGGTCTCCTGTTAGACGTCCACTGCGAAGGACAAACCATCTCCTCTTCCATGCCTGCATAAAAGGGGGGAAAAATATATCACTATGGGTTTTCTAAATTCCATATCTTTTAGTTAATATACCTTTCATCCTTAGCCCAAACACATCTTTGTTTGTAGCCTCTGGATATTGTCTAATGTCATATGTGTTGACTGCATTTTAATCACAAGAATGTTCCATGGTATGGCCCATGGAAATGGTTATAACTTAGAAATGAAGATAGGCATAGGCGATAGATTTTCAAGCTATAATCCTGTATGTATGTGTGTGATTCCAGATGATTGAAAGGAAACTTCCAGGTTTTTGGCTAACACATATATATGTGCTAACTATACAAACCAGCAATAAGGAACGGTTCCTGTTATTTTGTAGGCTGCATATGCAAATATTTTCTTTGCATGCACCTTTCAAGAAATGATTTTTCCAGCATTATTATTGATTCATAATAATATTTCCCCAAAATCCATTGCACACACTGTCATAAACATTGGCGGGAAAAATAAGTAATATTTTCAGTGATCAAATCTTTGCCAATGCAATATGCCCAGCCAGCAGAGGGGTTCTTGAAAAAACAATTACTGTATATACTCGAATATAAGCCTAGTTTTTCAGCACCCGAAATGTGCTGAAAAAGTCACCCTCGGCTTATACTCTAGTCGGGTGCCATGGGTCCCTCCAGACTAGCACCCTCTGTCCTTTGTGTGCAAATTAGGCCACCCGCAACCAGACCCTCCAGTGCCCTGGCCCGCACCCAAATTCATCTTTATCTACCATCCTCACCTGTCCCATTCTGCACTAGGCATGGCACTTTATATTCTATATAAACTATATACAGTTTTGAAGGATTGAGCTAAGGGGTGTAGTACACTTAAGTTATCATTGTTGATACCATATTGTTTTTGTTGTCCCTCTTCTCCACTTACAGAGCTAAATTACTGTTTTTCTTTAAAATAAATATTTAAAAACATATACCCCACTGATGCCTCAATTAATGTAATTTTATTGGTATTTATTTTGATATTTGGATCGGCTTATACTCGAGTATATACGGTAATTGAATCATTCTACTTTTTTCATGTGTCTGACTCAATTCTTTCTATTGGCCCCTGAATTAAAGGAACAGTAACCACAAAAAATGAAAGAGCTTTATAGTAATAAAAATATAATGCACTGTTGCCCTGCACTGGTAAAACTGGTGTGTTTGCTACAGTAACACTACTATAATTTATAAGTATTATAAGCTGCTGTGTAGCCACGGGGGCAGCCATTCAAGCTGGAAAAAAGGAGAAAAGGCACAGGTTACATAGCAGATAACAGATAAGTTCTGTAGAATACAATAGTGTTTTATCTGTTATCTGCTATGTGCCTGTGCCTTTTCTCCTTTGAATGGCTACATAGCAGCTTATTTATATAAATTATAGTAGACTTTCTGAAGTAAACACACAACTTTTACCAGTGCAGGGCAGCAGCACATTATATTTTAGTTACTTTTATACACTTTCATTTTTTGGTGTTACTGTTCCTTTAAGCTAAGCATTTCGGGGCTCTTTGTGTATGTGGACAGAAATGCATACAATCAGGCTGTTAGGTCTGAATTTGAGGACAAATCTTATGAGGAACACTTAAGCAGTCAGTCAGCTTTTGCCTTTAAGCTTTACTTGGCGGTACATGCAAAGGACAAGAGAGCTCGGACAGGCACTTGTAAGCCTACTTTAAGTAAAAAAAAAAAAAAACTATTTTTTTCTTTAGATTTGAAAACCCCTGTTTCTTCTTCCATAATCAACAAAAGACACTAGGAATCCTGACAGCCAAAGATAAAATGGAATGTTGCTTAACAATTTTTTATATGTGCGAAACATTACATTATTGCCATGCTCAGACTTGTTGACTCCTTGATGAGAAAAAGTGTTTTCCGAAAGTCGTTGTTTTGTACTGAAGTATTTAGTGATCAGGAAGATAATAAAAAGGTTCAGCTTATTGTGCATTCACTTCCTTCTAGAAGTAAAGTATGAAGGCAATATTTTGTGCATAGATGTATGCCTATTTCCATTAAAGGAACAGTAACACCAAAAAATGAAAGTGTATAAAAGTAATTACAGTATAATGTACTGCTGCCCTGCATTGCTACAACTGTTGTGTTTGCCTCAGAAAGACTACTATAGTTTATATAAGTAAGCTGCTGTGTAGCCATGGGGGCAGCCATTCAAAGGAGAAAAGGCACAGGTTACTTAGCCGATAACAGATAAACCCCCATTATATGGCCTTTTCTCCTTTTTCCCAGCTTGAATGGCTGCCCCCGTGGCTACAAAGCAGCTTATTTATATAGTAGCTTTTCTAAATCAAAAACACCAGTTTTTTGCAGAGCAACAGCACATTATATTTAAATTACTTTAAAACACTTTAATCTGTTGATGTTACTGTTCCTTTAATAAAACTACTTGGAAAAACAGATACATTTAACCTGTATTCTTTATAGCTAATTAGCAATTAATTTAGATGCAAGCCACAGACTGCAGTAGGCTTTATTTAACTAGCACAGCCATGCAGCATGCATTCAAATCAATTCCTTATTAGCCAACCCAAAAAGATAGACTATTAAAATTAAAACTGGGACTGGGCACAGTAACAGCCAATTTAAAATTACACATTTAAAAATAGGACATGAGCAATCACACATAGTAAAGGGAGAAGTTTAACAGGTAGAATTGATAAATTATTTTGAATGTCCTTCTGCCAGGTCCTTTAAAGAAGCAGGCCATTATACAATGAAACCTTAAAATTAGGGAATGTAAAATTAAGTTTTCCCTCATTTTACACCATTATTTGTGGTCCAATCAATATATAATGCATAAGGAATTTCCCCGATTATACATTCTCCTGGACTGTACACCACCTCTGTACTTTGTATACTCTTCCATAGGGACAAGTGTAGTCCTAGAAGAAAGACAATAGGTAGCAGCTAGAAGACATAAGTCGCTTTGGGTGGGGGTCAAGATGCTTATAACAGCACCCTCTATAATTGCAAGTCAGCAGTTACAAGCAACAATAATCTGATAAGCAAGGGCACCCATACTTGCTAGTGATTGCCATAAAAGTGAATATTTGAGGGTGGAGGCTATAATTACAGTTTTGACTCCTGCTCATGGACAAAACATTCAAAATCACCCCATATACCACAGCCTGTAACATAGTGCAGATCAATAAAAATAATCACAAATAGTATAATATGATGTTTGATTCTATTTGCACTTGCCAGGCACTTTTCTCATTACTGGTTACTTAGAATAATGAGTTAGTCATTACAATAGCGATAGATTAGACTAGAGTTTGAAGAAAAAAATCCCCAAGTGTTCATTTTAATAAGGCATATACAAAATGTCCTCAGGCTATGAGTACAAAGAGGAGTTTAGTAGTTGAATAAATGCTACACAAGAAAACTGACATCAGCAGCCATGCTAATCATAGCACAAAAGTGTCTCTGTTTTGTCAGATTACAAAAAATGCTACACAGAAAACACTTTGTTAGCTGAGAATAACTCGGATTCTTACAGCTGCTTCTATTTTGGAAGTTAACCATTTAAGAACAAGCTTCATAGCAGTTTGTTTTCTCCTCAATATTACCATGTCTAGACATGACTACGTTGCTCAAAAACAGGAAGGTCCAATAATCCAATAAGAACACAAAAATAAAAGTTCATTTTAACAGGCAAACATATAATTTTAGATTATAGATTCCTTAGAAGCAAAAAATGTATTTTCTTTCTTTTCTCAGACTTTGGCAGATTGTACCTAATATTACCATATAACAGTGATCCCCAACCAGTAGTTTGTGAGCATCATGTTGCTCATCAACCCTTTGGATGTTGCTCCCAGGGGCCTCAAAGTAGGTGCTTATTTTTGAATTTCTGGCTTGGAGGCAAGTGTTGGTTGCATAAAAACCAGTGTAAAGCCAAGCAGAGCCTTCGATAGGCTGCCAGTCCACATATGGGGCTACCAAATGGCCAGTTCTAGCTCTTATTTGCACCCCCAGGAACTTTTTCCATGTTTGTGTTGCTCCCCAACATGTTTTCCATTTAAATGTGGCTCATGGCTATAAAAGGTTGGGGATCCCTACCATATAACATAGCAAACCATGAAGTTGTAGTGCTTTTTCAGTTGTTGGCTGGAAGGAGGCATGCCGCTAATTAAAAAAAAAAAAATTAAAAAGGAAGGCCAACTGAAAGTTGCTAAGAATAAGCTCCTGTTTAACTTTATTTGAAAGTGGCACATCTTTAATAATTCAAAATAAATTGAATTCAAATAATTCAAAGGATTTGCAGTTCAATTTATTGATACATTAACTGCAATTTAATCTGCACAGCATTATTAAAAAGTAAACCTCATTAAACTATCCAACATAGTGTTTGCAGGAAAGTTTAGAACCAAATAGGTATCTCCCAAAATCTTACAATAGCATATGGTTACCATTCGTGCCCATGCGATGGGGATCTACCCTGTTTCAGAGCTGCTGTACCTGTGGGGCAAAAAAAAACCCTGTGAATTCCCTACATTGGCAGGCATTCAAGCAACCAGCTTAGGAGGTCCTTCAGCGCAGAAGACGTCACTGCGCAAACTGGCCAATCAGGGAGTCACAAGCAAAATTGGCTAATCAGGGAGCCATGAGCAGCACCACATTCCACCATTCTCTGTAAACCCGAAGTGCCTCCCTCACTGGCCAGTTTGTAAGCTGAAGTCCTCTATCCCGAAGAAGGCCTGTGATACTTTTTTCGCTCTGCTGGGGGATTATACATGGTATTGCTTATGTATAGATTTTTATATTTACTGAGGGTGTATCTGTAAAATTGAAATGGTTTATTAGGAGTGTGTCTGTCAAAATGGGCGTAGCCTAAAAATTGGCCGAAGCACACCGCCATTATTACCCCTGTCCCTGGATTTTGCTCCAAAAATTTGGTCACCTTACACTAGCAATATTTAGTTTTTCCAAAAATGGCAAGTAAAACAAAGCCATGGCTGCATTTACATTTTTCACCAAACAACGGATCATTCCATGAAAGCGCTACCATCTTATTTGCCTTTCGCAGTGGGCCATAGCATACAGTCAGAGCTAACAGGAGACTTTATAGGATGGGGGCAGATTGACAGATCACAACCTACAAGTCAGTAGTTGCACAGGTCAAGATATAATGGGATGGATAGAAAATGTAAATGTGTAAAGTACATGGAAGCTTTGCCATTGGATACGACATGGCTGTTGGAAGGGAATGCTACATGCTGCATCCGACAAGATAAAAGCGAATGGTGTCTGAAAGGGAGCATTAAATCTAAATTTCCTATATCTCTCTCACTCATACACCAGAGTTAATTTAAGCAGGAACCGCTACATACTATCTAGTAATAAATGCTGTGAAACGCCTCCTCCTCCCAAACCCTGCTTTTTCATCACCGGACACTGTTGCTCTTCTGCCGCACACCTGCCACAAGTCTCTTCTGGGTTCTCCCTCCCAACCAGTGTTTCTCACTTTGTCTCTCCCCTGGGGGTCCCCCCTAAAGCCTCTTTCTCACAGATTACCGGAGCAGCACCCCTATTCTGCACACACTACTGCTTCCCCACATGCCAAAGTTTTTATCTTATGTGAGTAACATCCAGGTATTTCCCCCTATTGATTAAATAACACCCAGTTTCCATTGCATTAAAACATACTGAAAACATAGAGAAAAGGCACTACATAGCAGATTGCAGATAACCCAGGCAGAATACAATAGTGTTTTATCGGTTATCTACTATGCGTGCCTTTTCTCCTTTGAATGGATGCCCCGTTGCTACACAGGAGCATTCTTTATATAAACTAAAGTAGTGTTTGAGGCAAACACATCAGTTGCACCAGTGCAGGGCAGCAGTACATTATACTGTAATTAGTTTTATACACTTTAATATTTTGGTGTTACTGTTCCTTTAAATTGTAAATGTATAAAAAAAAAAACAAAAAACTTTAATTTCTCTTTAAACAGCAGTGTAAGAACACAGCCTAAGGCTAAGCGTGCAATACTTTACTCATCTACACAGCATGTTGCTTCAAAGACTATGATGCATTCTGCAAACTATGATGGTGTGAATTCTATGCAATAAATCCAGTTTTTTTTTTTTTGCTTCTGGTTTGAAAGAGATTACTGAGCAATATAAACTAAACACCTATAAAAGTCATTCTGCAGAAATATTTTTGGGTGTCTAATGCACAGCTGTTAGAAATGAGTTCAATAAACAGGACTTGTGCTGAACATACATTTTGCTTTTTATCAAATAGGAAATATCTATGGTGTTTGTTATTTCTTGCACTATACTGGAAAATTCAGAAACTAAAGTCTAAACTTTGCTTCTTATGAGCACAATCAAAGTAACAATTCACTAAAAAAAAACCTTCTGTAAAATGCACTGCTCCTTATCTTACAGCCTAACAGGCTAAAGGTGTTTGGGTTACGGCTTGCTGATACAGAGGGCTTCCCAACAGACTGCTGATTTATTTTGATTGTGCTTTTACAAACCAGGAAGATCAACCTTTCCTTTTTAAGAATTTTCTATTTTGTGCAAAAAACATTTTTCTTTTAAAACAATAAGCAAAAATCATTTTAACAACAAACTCTGTTCAATGAACTAATGGTGACTGTCACATTGTGCATAACTAGAAATATCTATAACACTAACTAATGCAGATTCTTACAGGTGTGAACAATACAGGGGCTTACAGCCTGAATCTCAGGTGTTACCAATGAAGGGGCCAGTTAGTCTCAAGACTGATACCATTTAAAGCTTCCACAAAGGTATCACAGCAGGGCACATAGTAGGGCACACAAGGAAGGGGCAGCACTGCTAATAGGAGAACACCTATGTTAGCATATATTTATTTTATTTAACATTACAGCATATTATGAAACGAAAATAGGCGTCCCTGCTATGGAGAATGCCATTTATTGTTCATTCAACTAGCCACATCCACAATGATATCATACTACACCTCAGCACTTCCAGGCCTATCCTGTTCTGACTTTTTGAAATGTGATTTTAAACATAACAGGCCTGTATGAGTGAATAAGGAGCTTGTGACAAGCCTTCAAGTGAGGCAATATCTGCTCAGAGAAAGGCTTACTGCCAGCTAAGGAAATAAATAATGCAGATTTACATGCTTAATACATCCATTAGAGAAATCCATAGAGAAAATAAAAAATGAATTCACAGTGAAACATTAAAACTGAAGTTATGTATGGTAAATGCGGGGCTCTAGTAACAGCATAAAAAAACAAAACAAAAAAAAAAGTGCAGGTATGGGATCCGTTATCCTGAAACCCATTATCCAGAAAGTTCTGAATTATGGAAAGGACACCTCCCATAGACTCAATTATAAGTAATTAATTCAATTTTTTTCCCTTTTTCTCTGTAATAATAAAACAGTACCTTGGTACTTGATCCCAAGATATCATTAATCCTAACTGGGGGCAAAACAATCCTATTGAGTTAAAATGATGTTTAAATGATTTTTTAGTAGGAGATCCAAATTACGAAAAGATCCCTTATCCAGAATGCCCTGGGTCCCGAGCATTCTTGATAACAGGTCCTATACCTGTAGATGTCTTATATACAGAATATAAATTTAGGTATACAAAGTTCCACAAGAACCTGTGTCCTATTTAGTAACAAAGGCCTTAATCACTAAGTTAAAAAAAAAAAAAAAAAAAAAAAAAAGAAGGAGGTGTGAGTAAGCACAAAATTAAAATGTAGGAAACTGTTTTCCAGGAAGTAGAATAGTATCTCACTGAACAAAATAAGGAAAAAACATACTCAGTGGAAGTTTCCATTAGGGTGACAACGATCCCAAATCATGTGTTCAGCAAGCACACTTGGATAACATTTCCTGTTTTTTAACCATTATCCCCAAATGGGGAAAATAGCAAAGCCAGTTCTGTTTTCACACTATTGAATAAACAACATTCTGTAAAATAACAGAGACTGTCTGTCTGTAGTCAAAGCATTTTGCAGGGAAGTTTTTGATCAAAGAATTACTCGGTGCGTCCCAAAATCAGTTTTCACAGGAAAATTCACTATTAAGGCTGATGCCACACGAGGCATAGGGCTGAAATTTTCGGCAAGCGGAAAAGCGCTTGCCGAAAATTCAACCCTATGCCTGTTACTTGTGCCTGCACCCGAATGAATGGGATACGCTCGGGTGCAGGCACATGTAGCCGATATACGCATGAAAACGCACGACTTTGCATTCTCTCGCGTTTTCATGCGTATATCGGTTACATGTGCCTGCACCCGAGCGTATTCCATTCATTTGGGTGCAGGCACAAGTAGCAGGCATAGGGCTGAATTTTCTGCTTGCCGAAAATTTCAGCCCTACGCCTCGTGTGGCATCAGCCTAAGGTGTGGCGTTTTGTTGCAGCAACAAAACGTCCAAAAATTTCTTTCCATTATGGGAAGTGAGAACAGCTGCAGGTAAAACACAAGGTAAATAGCTTAATGGTATAAAAATGCGGTAGCTGACATTCAGGCCGGACTGGCATTTTGTAAATTTTGCCAAATGCCAGAGGGGCTGTTTAAGATGCCATAAACAGTCACAAAAAAAACCCGAAAAGCTATCCGCTGTTGGACATGCTGTAAAAAAAATACAAAACAAAACACTTCCCCCACCCCCATGCTCTTCCTAGGCCCCAATTTGCATTTTGTAAAACTAAAATTACCATGGGACAAATATTAGGATGTGGAAACATGTTACGGTGCTTGAACTCTCTAGCTTGTTCAGCAGATCCAACACTGGTCATTTAATGTATGTGTATGTGTCAGTTGGTTTAAATATTTACAATTCTTTCTGCCAGAATATAAAAAATATGGGAGTATATGCATGATAGATTTTGCCCAAATTTCCTCTTTTAAAATCTGGCAGCTCTCTTTATTGATGGAAGCAGTGATTTCTAAGGACTTTGTTGGCCATGAAAAATCTTTTTTGCACAGTTTCATAATTTAAGTGCACTTGCAAGAGAAAGCAGCCCTTTATCACCAGTGGAGAGAGAGATTTCCAGTGGGTGACAAAGCTTTGTGTGCCATAGCCCTGAACAATAAGGGCTGATGCCCCTGTCTTGACATTTTCTTCAGTTGTTGAATTACAACTTCCAGCTGTAGTTAAGCTACAGTGACTTAAAATTTGGGCCTTAAAAATGGACATTAGCACAGAACGCCCTGATTATTTGAAGACAAAATAGAAAGAGGTAATGAAGAACTGCTGCTTATAATCAGTTGGCAAATGTTGCGAATAACTGAGGAAATTAGGCTCAGAGCTAGGACAAGGAGCTTTGGTAACCAATGCAAAAGAGACAAACTGCAACTCCACAACATTACCTCTAGCCTGGAAGAGTTGGTGGCAAATGCTGCCATGGCAATGTGGAGTTGAGATTGGACTAAAGAGGAGATGCTCAAATAGTATGCTGGCATACATACAGAAATAAATATATTTTCTTGAATATACAACTTAACCCCAAATAGGTGCCTCTGCTGCCTACCCTTATTTCTGGCCCTGATCATGCCAGCATGCTGAATTGTGAGCAGCACAGAAAGGCAGCAATGCACCAGACATTATTTATAACATTTGCCTTCAAAAGAGAGGGTTTGAGCAATGCCAGTAGTATCTGTGCAAGTACATACATTTTCAAAAATGAGTTTTTTATGATCATAAAATTGCCAATCCAATATATCGCGTCATGGTAAATAATATATTGTAGCCCTTACTATTTACCTCCAGGTGTATTTTTTTCATAGTTTGGCACCTTCCAACATGGTTGTATTTCTTGATATCTCCTGACCAAACCATTGGTCTCACAGGCTGATCCTCCCCAGCTGTACCTTTTACAGGGGAGAGATCTCCCAAGACCAAACACCTGTTTTTAAGGCACAAGACCAGGATTAGAGGGACAGGTGTGGGGGTGCTGCAACCACATAATACTTTAGTGGGTTGTGCACAGATCCACAGAAAAGCAGATGGACTTCAAGTCCCAGAATCCATCACTTCACAGTGGAAGAATGTGTGGGAGGGGTTGCATTACAGTGAGCTTAATGAGGGTGGTTTATATAGTGCTTATGCACCTCACCTACATAAGCCTAACTAAATGAGCTCAACTGAACAGAGGGAGGATATATTTTTCATTATAAAACCTTAGTACATCAGGAAAGGGAGTGGGATGTCAAATTTTTTTTTTATTTTGTAGCATCTTGTTGTGCCACTGTACCCTCCATAGAAAGGGGAGGGCAGGTTTTACCCTCATTTATTGTCAATGTCTGACAGGTGAGTATCACTCAAAAATGCAGGGCTGAGAATTTTCAAATCATGTATATCTGTCAGGCAAAGGTGCAATTGTGATGTCTTACATTTACTCTGAATGGGTGAGATTTCTCTTTTTCCCCCACCTTCAGAGGAATAAATAGATATGGTAATGTGGCAATGTCAAGTGTAACCCTTAGAGCAATAAGACACTGGCGTTTTACTCCATGTTAAATTAATAATAGTAATTACTATTGCACAAAAAATCCATCAGTGTGCATTTGTGTGCAATTTGAATAACTTACCAGCTCTGATTTATATTGTGGCCAGTGGCAAGGCATTTTGGCGCAGTTAACACCTGTGTTTTATTGCAAGAGTGGAACGAGGGAATCATTTAATTATCATTGGACTGCCTGTATCAATTTGACAGCAACTCTATGCTCACCACTGAACCCGGCGCAAACCATTGTATTTTTGGGACTGGGGTAGCTGGGAAACACATACGCAACTGCAACTGCAGTTAAAAGGCTGCTTTTTATTTCCTATGGGAGCACGCACCAACCTGCCTACCCGTCGTATTTAAAAAAAACAAGATATAGGGGGCATTATTCAGAAGCCCCATTTTTCTAATATTAGTATCTCTTTAAAGGCAGAATATCTACAGAGTACTAGTTAGGTAACAACCAGTCTCTCTCATGGTCTTAATTCTGTCTCCCATTGTAATGAGAACAGCCCTAATAAAAATGAAAGTGAATGAGCAAAAAAAAATGTTAAAGTGAATAAAAAAAAAAAGTAGTTAACATTTTTTGTCAACCTTAAAACAGGCACAAATCATGGAGAAAATAAAATGGCAATAAGCACAATCATTTAATATTGCTCTTTATTATTTATCTTTAATATCTATCATTGAATTATTTGTCAGTGGTGGCAGGTATTTTCCAGAGCACACATACATTCAATTTAAAAAATCAGGACACTGAATGGTTTTAACAAAATTATGGCAATGCAGTGGTCAAAATTGCTACCTTGTTGTATTCAAATACAGGTATCGGACCCTTTATCCGGAAACCCGTTATCCAGAAAGCTCCGAATTACGGAATGCCCGTCTCCCATAGACTCCATTTTAATCAAATAATTCAGAATTTTAAAACTGATTTCCTTTTTCTATGTAGAAATAAAACAGAACCTTGTAATTGATTCCAACTAAGATATAATTAATCCTTATTGGATGCAAAACAATCCTATTGGGTTTAATTAATGTTTCATTGATTTTTTAGTAGACTTAAGGTATTGAGATCCAAATTACGAAAAGACCCCTTATCCGGAATACCCTTGGTCCCGAGCATTCTGGATAATGGGTCCTATACCTGTACTTAAGATACACATCATCAATAGGAGTCATAAAAATGCAAAGTTTTTCTAAACTAAATCATAAATTTCTGTCTACATGCGGAAGGAAAATATGAATTTTTAAAATAATAGTGTAAACAAAAATGCCAGTAACCACATACTGGAAGGCAAGACGACCATTTATCCCAAATTTAAATACATACATTGCTAAATGCATAGAGCAGAAAACAATAATGTAAGGGTGGGGTTTGTTTAAGTGCTCTTTCCTTTGTTATAACAATTGACTGAGATTTCATTTTTTACTACCCATAGATTTTGCATGTTATTTTTTTTTTTTATGTTTCAGTATTTACAACTGATATGATAATCTTTTAGAAATAAGTTGCTGATTTAAAATTTGAACAGAGCTGCATCAAGAACATATGGGAAAGATCATTACATATGCTTTCATCCTCAGTAAGTCAGGTTGAGAAAGAGCAGGATTGATTACTGAGCAGCATGCCAGTTACTTTTCATTGGGAGCTACAGGATCTGAGGGGAGCAGAATCAAAAGGGCACATGCCAAGAGAAAACAAATTCTTACCTTTGTTTCTCTGCAAAACAAAATGGTGACTTGTCCAGTCTGAAAGTAAAGCGTGTTTAAAAATGCAGGAAGGGTCTCTCTTCCCCGTTACCTTCCCATATCTATGCAGTACCCCATCCTAGTAACCTTTGACCAACAGGAAGCAGACACAATGGCACTGGAAATAACAGCGGCTGCTATAACACAGCCCAATTTAATGCATGGGAGGGGGCAGCATATCCCTCTTCACAGCTGATTTTAACAAAAGAGCGGCCACAGCCACTGTCTAGAAGCACCCGTTTGGAGCAGAATACTAAAACATTTGAGATGATGATGATTATCCTTTACTTCTACAGAGGTGATGGATTCTGCAGCACTTTACAGAGAAATTAATCAATGCCAGTTGGGTTTATAATAGAGTATCTTGATCACATGCACACTTAGGGAAATGGCACACAGGGAAATGACTAGCACTTTTAAGTCCTACATTTTTAAGTAGCTAAAGTGGAAGAAAGTCTAGGTGTCTGCAGGCAATTCCCACAGAAATCAGTGGGAGCAGATTGGGGCGCTTTGCTGCCACATGTTAGAGCTCCTTAAGCAGTGTTTGAAAGCACATGTGCCACAACCCTAACATATATAAAAAAAAAGCTTCAGTCAGGTCTATGGAAAGCAAATTAACCTTTTTTTATTTTCTCCAGTGGGGAAGCAGGAGAAAACCCATGCAAATGCAGGGAGACTATATTGTACATTGTAACTCCAGACAGACAGTGGAATAGAAATAATCAAAACCATACACCTTTATCTAAAATTAATAATGGCCTCTTCACTCTGCACTGGTGTCAAGGATGGAGCCATGCAAAACCAGAATGTGTAGGTTGCAAGTGAAACCAAGAAACCTGCCCAATCTTACCCAGTTCCACTCACTAATTATTAGCACTAGCATAGGTTTTCTTAGTACTTTGCCTACTATGCCTTGCAAAAGTATTTTAACCAGTTTTCATTTTATGGCATAAGATTTGCTAAACTTGAACTTTGGTGATATTTTTTATTATTATTTTAATGCACCTACACTGAAATTTTTTTTTAAGGCACAACTTTTTGGGGGTAAGAAGGTTGTTCAGGAGAAATTCCCACCCCACTTTTCAAATCCATTTGCTCCAGGTTTGATGCTTGCGCACCTCGACTAGTAAACAGTGCAACATTTACCTTTTAGTTTTTCAGCAACTCCAATTTTAGAAGAACTTCTGTCTAAGCTTTACCTCTGTCCTTCTACTGTAACAAGATGTCAAGTTTCCAAATTTGTTTGAAAAATAATGGTTGACATAAGAAATGGTTCAAACAAATCTGCTGGGTAAAATCATTCCCATTTGAAGGTGTACAAAGCTGGTACATACATGCCCAAAATACTTTCAATATGCATGCAACATTCCATTGTATTTTTCTTAATTTTTTTTTTCAAAGTATTTTTTAAAGTATCACAGAACAGGTTTTTTTTAATGCAATGTTATTTAGTAAAATTAAATAACTGGTTAGGGGATCTAAAGAATACTGCAAGGTACTTTAAATGCGGCTCCTAGGACTTGGATAGCTTGTAAATCCAGGTGGTGGTTCTATAAAAAGACATAGCTCAGGACTCAAACCTTGCAACAAAATTTGTGCGACAAAATCGTATTTTCGCGCCGAGTACGAAAGTTTCAGATTCATTCAAGCTTCATTATCGTGACTTTCCTTGGGCCAGGTTGGAGCTGCAGAGTGCCATTGATTTCTAAGGGAGGCTTCCAAAATCATGCACCGAAGGATCAAAGTCGGAAAGGTTTTCCCGCTGTTTACAATCGTTATTATCGATATTATCGTGACTAATACAATTTTTTTGTAGGCATTTTCGTGATATTTGCGATCTTCAGAAATTATCAAATCCAATCCGAATTTTTACCATTCGGGATTCGAACTCATGATTTCATGAATGTGCCCCTTAGTGTTTGCAAAAGGTGATGCTGTTAGAATGTAAATCTTTGGTACAAGCAGATCTGTCGCCCTACACATTTAAGTGCGTCGAAAGCAATTTGGGGTGAGTCGTGCCATTTTTATGACTCCCACGAGTAGGATTGGTCAAAATACAATGTGCCATAGCCCTTAAAGGAACAGTAACACCAAAAAATGAAAGTGTATAAAAATAATTAATATATTATATACTATTGCTCTGCACTGGTAAAAGTTGTGTGTTTTCTTCATAAACACTACTGCAGTTTATATAAATACCCTGCTGTGTAGCCATGGGGGCAGCCATTTAAATTGAAAAAAGGAGAAAAGGCACAGGTTACTAAGCAGATAACAGATAAGTAACAGATTCCCATTGTATTCTACACAGTTTATCTGGTATCTTCTTATGTAACCTGTGCCTTTTCTCCTTTTTTCAATTTAAATGGCTGCCCCCATGGCTACACAGCAGCTATTTCTATTAACTATAGTAGTCTTTCTGAAGCAAACACGCAACTTTTACCAGTGCAGGGCAACAGTACGTTATATTTTAATTATTTTAAAACATTTTTATTTTTTAGTGTTACTGTTCCTTTAAAATCTTGCAGTAAACGAAAGCTGGTTTCATGACGGGTCCAGGTATATCTGGTCTGAATACTCTGTTAGAATTTGAAGATGGTCAAATATGCCCAGATTTGGTTGCCCAATTTTAACTTTTTTGCCTGACCAAAAGAGAAAACTTACATGTTAATGTCTTTTCTGCTCAATACCACTTATTCTGCCCATCAGTCTGAACAAATGGATCAATGATTTTTTATCAACTGTGTGAACAGCCAAATCACACATTATGTGAACTTTCAGCCTACAATCAGATCAGTTAGATAAGTCATAAGCTGTCCCCTCTATGGCTGCTTTTTACAATAAGCATGATAGCACCATGTTTTGTGAGGGACTTAAAGGAATACTGTCATGGGAAAGCGTGTTTTTTTTCCAGTTAATAGAGTTTCTCCAGAAGAATCCTGCATTGAAATCAATATTGTTATATTTAATTTTGAAATTTCACCTGTGCGCTGATGAACTTCAGTTACACTTTACTGCTAAACTGCAAGTTTGAGTGATATCACCCCCCTCCCAGCAGCCGCTAAGCAGAACTATGGGAAGGGAGTAAGATCAAAGCTCCCGGTTGATATCAGAATAGCACTAAATAGTAAGAAATCCAAGTCTGGCTTGGGACTCCTCCAGTTACATGGGAGTAGAAGAAACAATAGATTTTCTGAAAGCAGTTCTAATGTGTAGCGCTGGCTCTTTTTGAAAGCTCAGACTCAAGCACAATGCACTGAGATGGCTGCCTACACACCAATATAACAAAAGAAAAAAAAATATTTGTTGGTTCAAGAATAAAATTTTAAATGGTAGAGTGAATTATTTGCTATATAAACAGTGTAATTTAGCAATAAAAAGTATACCATAAAAATCATGACAGTATTCCCTTTAAGTATTTGATGGCATTTTCATTCACAAGCTTAAAAGTGGATAGAACCATTATTAATATCCTTTTAGAGGAGAAAGAATGGTAAAATTACTTGGGGAGGGGGGGTGCCAAATGTCAGGTTCCCCCCCTTCAGCAAGCACCACAGAGCAATCCCCTTTGCTACCCCAGGGCTGACACATGTGCACTAAAGTAAAGTAGTAGGCTTTTGTTCAAGTTTGGCTTTTAATGTTACACATCCACATGAAGTAAGAAGAACAGAATGGTTCCATGGTGCTCAATGAGAAGAACCCCAGGCCAGTAGATACAATACAATCACGTCTAACTTTTGGCACCATCCAGTCACTTTAACCATTCCTTTCCCTTTAAACACAAGGTAAAATGTAGTTAAATAGCGTATAGCCCCTATTTCAACATTGGTGAAACAAACAGGGCTTTTGCTGAACATACAAATGTGAGGGAAGCAAATCTGTGGGATTCTTTTTCTCATACTATGCCCAAGTTTAAAGTTTACTATTATCATCATACTTTTTCAAAACTGCTGCTGTTCACAGGGTCAGATTCTGATCTGGCTAAATCAGTGCTAGCAGCCTAGCATATAAAGAGTGACTCAACCGCTGGCCTTTAAAACACAAGCTCTTCCATTACACAAGAAAAGTCCCTTGTAGTCACACATGCATTCACACAGACAACCTTTCAGTTGAGATGCTGGGAAAAGAACAAACATGATGCTTTATTATCCAAGTCATGTGAATATTTGCAAGCATTTTTAAAACTTACATTTGTATTAGCTTGAGCGGCTGGCTCACAGGCTGCAAGCTCCCAGATTCAATCAGCTAATGAGATGAGGTAATCACTGAGCAGTTGCACAGCATTGCCTTGATGGCAGCCCATTACTTTAATCCCCTGACATCCCTAAGTACCCACGCCATTGACTAATCTATTTACTGGAGTGCAAAGAACACAAGGAAACACTCAGAAGAGACCTGATTGCATTCAATCTCTAAAATCAACTGCAAGATTTATTACTGCATATAGGCTACTGAGCAATATTACATATTAAAATATGGGTATTTGCCATGCAAATATATTCCTGGGGGGTTAGAATTGTGCATGTATTTCAGATAACATTAGTAAAATGTTTGGCTAGGGGACACAAATTAGTAATATGTGTATAGTATATATAATGGCATATAACATAGTATATAATATTGCATATTTATGCAGTAGGTGTAAGCCCAGTACAGTTATAGATCAGTTATCCGGAAACCTATTACCCGGAAAGCACCAAAATACAGGAAGGCCATCTCTCATAGATCCATTTTTTAACATTCTAATTTTAAAAAATTATTTCCTTTTTCTTTGTAAACATAAAACTGCAAATTTAGAACATCTTACATGCAAAAGACCATCAATAAGTGCCCCATAAGGTACAAAACATGTTAGGCTGCTCTATCTTGTCCTAATAAATTACTTTTTGAATGCAACTGTTCAAAAATACCTGAGCCAGAAAACACCAGGTTCTTAACATTCCAGATAATTGATCCTACACATGAATACACATATGGGAAGAAAGTACCAGAATTATTACCAAACTTTCCCTTTCCACACTAATTATAGTCAAGATTTTTTCCCCCACTATACCTTCATTTTCAAAACAATGAGATTTTTTAACCTTTAATAGAAAACAGTATGCAGAATATTTGCCCTTTTCTCTCAGATGGATCAGGTTATTTAGCTGTCTTAAACAAAGATTCCCTGCACACTAATGCAGTTTGAATGCTTGGAAGGTTTTCAGACTCATTAAAATTGCATGGGCTGTGGAAAGATTCATCAGGCCCAATGAGGAAAGCATGCATTTTAAATCAACAATACCACAGTGCAAATACTAAAATAATCAACAGCACAACAGAGAGCAAAGCTAAAACCCAAATATATAAGCTAGGATTAGAAGTATAAATATAGTAAGGCAGCATGGCAAAGTGCGCAGCCAGTGGGAGGTGTTGGTAGGGGATGTAATGGTCACTTTGTCATGGTGATTTCATTCACTTGCAACTCATCAATAACCATAAAACTAAATAGCCATAACTTACCAGTGGGTATTACAGAGAACACTGTATGCAGCATTGCCAAGAAAATAGATATAACTAATGTAACTGATAACAGCTAATTTGGCCGCAGCAGGGGGCATTGTACTGCTTTATCAGTTACTGAATTTAAATGAAGGAGCCAAAGACCTGAACTTTAATTCATGCAAACATTTATTTCATATAATAAGGTCAAAAGGGGGCAGCAGAATTCTAAATTCCCCCACCATAATCATCTTGGGGACTTGTTCATGTGCAGAGTCTGACCCAAGCTGGCACAGATCATTTTCTCGGTTGCCCTTCCCTTACTGGCCAGGCTCTCAGTATTCCAGTCTTTTCCTATTCCCCTTCGAGTCTCTTATTCAAATCTCTGCCTGGCTACTAGTGCAAGGGCAAACACACATGGGTTCATTAGTCTCTGCCACTATTAAAAAAAAAGTCACTATGACTAATTGGCACGCCGCAAATGATGCAAGATTAGTCGCAGTGACTTGTACATTAAGTTATGGAAGCTAAATCGCCATAATTAGTTGCTACTACTTTTTTTTTTTTTTTTTTTTGCTTTCAATAATATCTTTATTGAACATTGGAGTAAACAGTCAAAACAAGACAAACAAGGAAAAAGACATTTGTATAAATGAGTGCCGGTACTAAAGAGATTTCAAGTCCTGAGGGTTTTGTATGGTCAAGATCTTTGGGGGGTTTACTGAGGGGCGATGGCTAGAGAGGGGGGATCATCCGGGGCGAAGGGGACTGGGGGGCCAAGGCAGTCTGTCCAGTGTCTCCAGGTTTGTATGAAGGTGAGTATTTTCCCTCTTTTATCCAGGATTGTCCGTTCTAGAGCTGCGGTGTCGTCCATGGCTTTTTTCCATTCCGAAGACTTGGGGGGTATGGTGTCTTTCCAGTGTAGGGTAAGTATCCTCCTGGCGTGGAACAAAGCTTTCAGAATAAACATTTTTGTGTGGCTGTCCAGATTTTCGCTTAGATCGACTGTCAAAAGACAGTTCCTGGCCGTGCCTGTGCCCCAGCCCGGTATGGCAGCTGTGAGCCAACCTAGGATATCGCCCCAGTATTGTTTTAGGCATGGACAGTCCCATAGGGTGTGTATAAGCGTGGCTACATCTGAACCGCATCTCAGGCACAGGGGTGAGGTGAGTACTTTCATAACATATAGTCTTTGCACAGTATAGTAAGCCCTATGAATTAAATACAGTTGTAGGAGATTGTGTCTATATGCGAATGATACCATTTTTGGGGTGGCAAGTATCCATTCCCACTGATCATCTAGAAGAGCACCCAAGTCGCCCTCCCAAGCGTCCCGCACCTTCAACTCAGGGTCTCTATGTTGTGGTTTGTATAATTGTTTATACAGGCTTGAGATTTTTCCCTTGTGCGCTGGAATTGACAGGGTGTCAATAATAGGGGAGTTGGCTACCATGTTGCTAGAGCGAGCAGGTTGGGGGGTGAGGGCCCTTGTCAGCTTGTAGTGCGTTAACCACTGCGCAGGTGGAAGGTGCCTGCTGTTGCACAGTTGTTGAAGGGGTATAACTTGGTTGTCGGCCCAGACGTCCCCAATTGTGATAAGGTTGAGCGTATACCAAATTCTGGGGGGGTTATGTGGTGCCAGCAAGGGGAACTCTAGATTGTGCCAGAGGGGGGTTTGGGGTGGGTATTGCTCCATTTTCACTAACTTGTGTCCAGCTCGTAGTATTCTGTTTTGGAGTACCAGTATAGGGGAGGCATTCTTAGGTAATTTCTTGGTCAGTAGCGGGGGCCAGGGAGACTCCTGATTACTAGATACCAAAGCCCACAGTTGGTATAGTGGGGGGGAGATGTCTGGGTGAACCATAGGAGAGATATGTGCTAATTGGGCAGTCACATAATAGATGTACATGTCTGGGAGTGCCAGTCCCCCCCCATCCATAGGTTTCATAAGTGTGGTTAGGCGTAGACGGGGCCTGGAAGTGCCCCATATAAATCTGCTGAGGAGTGTATTTAGTTGGGTGAATACCTTCTTTGGGATATATACTGGGGAATGCCAAAGCGCATAGAGAACCTTTGGTAGCAAAAACATTTTGATTAGTTGGATTCTCCCTGCTGGACCTACTGGCAAGGCTTCCCAGGTTCTAAATTTGTGTTGCGCCCACTGGAAAAGGGTCTCTATATTGAGGTTATGGTATTGTGAGATCGGAAGGGCTATCTGTATGCCCAGGTATGTGAACTTGTTAGAAATCTGCAGTGGGCAAAGATCAAGGGGTTCGTTGGGTTGTTGTTTGTCCACTAAGAACAGTACCGATTTAGTGGCACTTGTTTGCAGCCCTGAGATCTTTCCAAACCCTTGGGTTAGTTCAATCAGTGCCTTCAGAGAGGGACCTCTATCCCCTAAGTATACTAGAGTATCATCGGCATATAATTGTACTTTTTCAGTAAAGCCTGGGTATTCAAAGCCCTTGATCTGGGGGTGTGCCCGTACTGCCTGCGCAAAGGGCTCTATGGCTATGGCAAAAAGGAGGGGCGACAGCGGGCATCCTTGCCTTGTCCCCCTAGTTAGGGCAAAGGCAGGGGTAGTAAGGGAGTTAATGCGGATGCTGGCCGTGGGGTATTTGTAAAGGAGTTGTATCATTTGGATAAATTTTGCACCAAACCCAAAGTGAGTGAGCACTTGCCATAGGTAGGGCCATTCAACGGTGTCGAATGCCTTGGTGATGTCCAGGGCTGCAATGGCCCTGTTTCCCGGACCTGTTGGGGAGTGAGCTAAGTTTAGGTACAGCCGTCTGGTATTCAGAGCTGCAGTTTTTGCCGGAATAAATCCTATCTGATCGGGGTGAATTATTTTAGTGATCACTTTACTCAGTCTACGGGCTAATACTTTGGCGAAAATTTTTACGTCAGCTGTGAGAAGAGAGATTGGCCTGAAGGATTCGCACAGCTGTGGATCTTTGCCCTGTTTGGGGAGGAGAACAATTGCCGCTTCATACAGAGATTCAGGAAATTGGCCCAGTTGGAGTGCTTCTTTGAATAGCTTAAGCAGTAATGGGGTTAGTATCTTAGAGTGCCTCTTGTATATTTCTATAGGGAGACCATCTGCCCCCGCGGCTTTACCCAGTGGGAAGGAATTTACGGCCTCTTGTACCTCTATCTCGGTGAGTTCAGAATCTAAGTACTCGCTGTACTCTTGGGACAGTGTCGGGAGAGCGAGTGGGGCAAGGAAGGAGTTAATTTCAGGCTCCAGGGCTGTCAGTTTGGTTTTGTATAGGTCCGTGTAGAACGAGACCAGCATATCTTGGACCGCCTGGGGGTCTGTGTGTAGGTTGCCTGAGGGGTCTCTAAGTACTGGGACTGGGGGGGGAGTAGTGTGAGCTTTGGCCAGGTGGGCGAGCATTCTCCCTGCCCTCTCGCCCTGCTCATATATATTTGTTTTGGTAAAGTATAGCTTATTCAGTGCTTTTTGCTTGATAGTTTGTGTGTAGTTAATTTGTGCTTCATTAAGAAGTTTAAGGTTCTCCGGAGAGGGGGAGGCAGCAGCTACTGCGTCTAGGTGTGAAAGTTGAGACTCGAGGGCTTGTGTGGCTTTTTGTGCCTGACTTTTGTAAGCCACTATTTCGGCAGATATAGCACTCCTTATGTAGGATTTCAAGGAGTCCCAGAAGGGGAGTATGCAATCCGCTGTTTGGTTCAATGTTGTAAAGTCATTTATGTAGTCATCTACTGTTTTGGAGTTGTCTAGGATGTTTAGCCATACTGGGTTTATGGAGGGGCGTGGGCGTTTAATCTTGTGTGGGAGCACAAGTTTGAGCTGGAGTGGGGCATGGTCCGAGATACCACGGGGGAGGTAGTTTGTTTCGACCACATATGGAATTGCGGTTGTGTTAATAAAGGCCATGTCTATTCTGGATAACGCTAAGCGGGCAGAGGTAAAGCATGAATACTGAAGTACCCTGGGGTGAGTTTCTCTCCATGGGTCTATTAAGGCTAAAGAGGTCATTAGTCTAGAGAGCTGGGTGCTCTTGGGGGGAGCCCTTGTAGGGTGCTTCCAGAGTCTGTCCAGTTCAGGGAGCAGGACTTCATGAAGTCTCCGGCTATCAACGTTAGTGCTCTCGGGTACAGGGCTAACTGGTCCGCCAAGGCTTGATTTACCTCTCCGTCAAACGGAGGGGGAATGTAAATGTTGGCTAGGAGTATTTCACAAGAATAAAAGTAGCAATGTAGAAATATAAATCTGCCTTTAGGGTCAGTCCTGACATTGTCGAACCTGAAGGGGACAGATTTGCCTATGAGGATGGACACCCCCGAGGAATGTGTGGAGTAGGTGGCATGGTATGCCCATCCCACCCACGGGCGCTTAAGAGCTAAAATTTTGGAGCCTGTCAGGTACGTTTCCTGGAGGAAGGCTATTGAGGTAGAGTGTCTTTTGAGGAAGTCTAATACTAATCTACGCTTGATTGGACAGTTGAGGCCTCTCACATTCCAGCTTGTCAGCCTAATCGCCATGATTTAGGGTTAGGTAGGTAATTAAGGGTATCCCTACTTACATACACTGCATAATACCATAGATAGAAATGCATATTGACATTATACCGACATTCATATTGAGAATTAACACATAAGGTAAATTTTCCCATAAACTTGCCCCCCTCCCCTTCCACCCGGTTCCCAACTTTGGGTAGAACTTGTCCCATAACTAACACTTTACCTCTGATCAGTATTGGGGTGGGTCAAGCCACTCCGTTAAGCTTTAAGTAAAAGAAACTAGTGTGGTAAAGCTTAAAGCAACTGCTTAAGCAAAATGCAAACAGTTAGGCTCGCTGTGCCCTTACTATGGCCGGGTGTGTAACCCGCTTTATATGACAACCTGGTCCGGCGCAGGGTTGAGAGGTGAACCTCAGCAGGGGTGTCGTTGGGCCGATCGTTCAAGGGCCATTAGGGATGCACTCCTCTGGCATCCAGCCATGTGCTGAGCTCCTGTGGCGTTGTAAAGAAGGTAAAGCGGCCTTCAGCTTGCACCCGGAGTCGGGCAGGGTAGAGCATCGCATAGGGGAGACCGGCCTCTCGCAGTCTGGCCTTGCAGCTTTGGAAGCCTGCTCGTTGTCTCTGGACTTCCATGGAGTAGTCGGCAAAGATGGAAATGGTGGACGCTTGAAGGCGTAAAGGGCCTTGCGTTCTGGCCAAAGAGAGGATCTTGTCGCGGTCCCGGGCGTTTAGTAGTTTGGCGATTAAGGGTCTCGGGGGCGCCCCTGGAGGTGATTGCCTGGTTGGGACTCTGTGTGCCCGTTCAATGGAGAACATACTTGAGAGTTGCGCAGCGCCAAAGGTATCCTTAAGCCAGGTTTCCAGGAACAGTTCTGGGGTGTTGCCCTCCGCTCGCTCGGGAATGCCCACAAACCGCAGGTTGCTGCGCCTCAGCCGGTTCTCGAGATCATCATTTTTGGTCAGACAGTCTGCGAGTTGTTTCTGTAGGTTCCTATACTGGTTAGGCAGGTCTCTGCATGTGTCCTCCAGGTTGCTGACACGGGACTCCACTGCAGTGGTGCGTTCGCGCAGCTTTTGCAGGTCTGCTTTTATGATAGAGAGGTCTATTTTGATCTCGTCTGTTTTAGCATTTATAAGCGATGTGCAGGAGCTGTTGGCGGCTCTTATTTCTGACATTATATCGTGCAGAGTGGGCTCCGCGCTGTGCGAGGTTGCCCCAGGTGTGCTGTTTGTGCGTGCAGGTGTAGCGCCCTCAGCGGTACTCACGGCTTGGTCGGAGCTGTTTGCGGCCTGTTCCGAGTCGGCGCCATTTTGGTTTGTTTCCCGGGCATATTTCTCAAGTCGGGCGGCTGCCTCTGAGGCTCGCTTGTGTGCCTTGTGTTGCCCCATCTGCACTCTCTGGGGTAACGGCTGCTTCTCGAGAGGTTCTGACTCCGTTGCGAAGGGTTATTAGCGGGTTATGTCAGGATATTTGCAGGGTCTAGTGCGGAGCTCTAACAAGTACGTGCGCTCACATCGGTGGTCAGGCCACGCCAGTTGCTACTACTTTTTAAGTTGTGGTGACTAATTGCCCTGTGTGTCTACGCCCTGAATTGGACCATGGCAGCCAGGTAGCTGCTGAAATTCCAAACTAGAGAGCTGCCGAATCATTAAAAAAAAAGAAAAGAAAAAGAGAAGAAAAAAAAAAAACTAAAGACACACAAAAATAATTGCAATAAGTCCAATTGTAAATTTTCTTATCACTCTTTGTATTATACTAAAAGTTAATTTAAGGGTGAACTCTTCGTTTTATCTGAAATGAAATAAACTGTATAAAATATCGATGTACTTGGCCAGGGTTCAACTAAGGGCTAAAGCTGGCCATACACGCACAGATATCGTACGAAACAAGGTTTCGTATGATATTCCATGTGTGTATGGCAGATTGACAAGACAACGGATATCGCAAAAGCTTCAGATATCGGTCGTCTCGTTGATTGGGTGGGACAAAAGATTCTGAAGAAGCCCGAGCAAAATCGACATTTAGGGCTAACTCGTTAGATAGGGGTAGAATCCCTTTTGTTTCTACCTCCGTCTAAATCTGACGATTCAGCCCTGAACCAGTGGAGGGTGGGAACGATCTTGCCTGCAACCAATGCTCGCATGAAAGATCGTATTTGTAAGTTGCATGGCCAGCTTAAACTCCATGAGCATTTTTTTCCATCAGATTTTGTGGGACAGATTTAAAGGAACAGTAACACCAAAAAAATGAAAGGGTTTTAAAGTAATTAAAATATAATTTAATGTTGCCTTGCATCAGTAAAACTGTTTGCTAAAGAAACACCACTATAGTTAATATAAATATGTTGCTGTGTTACCATGGGGGCAGCCATTCAAGCTGGAAAAAAGGAGAAAAGGCACAGGTTACATAGCAGATAACAGATGAGCTCTGTAGAATATGATGGGGCTTTAACTGGTGTCTTTTCTCCTTTGAATAGCTGCCCCCTTGGCAGCCATTCACAGCTTTGTTTATATAAACTATAGTTGTCTTTTAGAGGCAAACACACCAGTTGCACCAGTGCACTATACTGTAATTACTTTTATACACTTTCATATTTAGTGTTACTGTTCCTTTAATCTAAACCTCCATACAACACCACGCAACAGCACAGGATTTTGTTGGAATCTATAAAATATGATCTCCATCGGTTGTAATGTTGGATAGTCTGTTTTGTTTCAGTATCTACACAATACAGTGTATTTCAATACAAAAAAAAAAAAAGTTAATCTGACTAGATGCTACAATATTGACGACTTTTAAGGGCAGAGGAAAGCAAATTTTATTAAATCAGCCCCAAAAAGTTTAGCTTTAGGCTAAACTAAAAGGAGACATTTTATTTAATAAACAAGAATGCACCAGTGCCTTATACTCTTTTAAATATAGAAATGCGATTTTCCCTGGCTCCTTACCCAAGCTGTGCAAGGGTGCCAGTAGCACTTAGCACACTGCACTGTAGGATAGGAACTAGACAGACAGAATTAGCAGATCCAATGGGTAATTTTTAAAGATGATAATTTTTAGCCCAAAGTGAAGCCAACGCCATATAATATTTATTACTGCCTACGAGATTAGAGGGGTTTTCACTTATGCTATATGTCTCCTTTGGCATTGCAGTCACCTTTTCCGATAGTAATCTATAGAAAACACAGTCACTGAATTTGGACTGCAGTTCTTCAAAGTGACAGTTTTGTACAAGTAAACTATGCATTCACTAATATGTTCTGATGAATGTTTATCTTACATAGTTACATAGGGTTGAAAAAAAGACCACCAGGTTCCTGAGAGACTGGAGTCCATCACACAACCTATTCTTACCAATCTATACCAACACATACATAACTATATTATATATATATATATATATATACATACACATACACACACAAACATTAATGGAGACATATCCTATAAAAATGATGAATGTATCAGTGAATTATACTCCTCTAGATATAGAAGGAATGTGCTTTAAAAAGTTGTGTTTCTGACTGATTTATTGAGAAATTCCACAAAACCCCCACTAGCCCCGCCCATCTGTGCCACTTCCTGCTGGCTGAATTCTCTGGATGAGCTGGGGAGCCGCCGGCCCTCCGTACACTGCACTGTAGGATAGGAACCAATCAGCAGCTAGGCTGACCTGATAGGGAACTGAAGCCTGTCTGTGCTTGTGTGAGTGCAGGGCTGTGATTGGCTCTCCCCCTCCTACTTTGCTTCTGGCAGGGACCGTTAGGACACGCCCACTCTTCATTTTACACTGGACGGAGAAGTGATACGATCTATAGGGAGCTCAAATAAAGGAGCCATTTTTACAGAGAGGATTCATTTTTAGCACAAAGTGAAACCAGCACCGTATATTATTCATAATTGCCTACAAAATTAGGGTTTTTCCCATTTATCCAATATGTCTCCTTTAATACTAACTGTAGATATTAGTTTCACAATAGCCTTTGATATTATGCTTGTTCAATAACTCATCCAGGCCCCTCTTAATCTTCTCTGCTCTATAATAAAGATCCCAAAAAATAGGACTGCACTTTGGAGCAAAAGCAAGGGATCTCTCTGTCACACAAGCATAATAAATCAGCCCATTAAGTTTGAGGTTTATCAAATATGGAACTGAGGAATCCTCAAAGATTTCCAGCAAAGTTTAGAGAGAATAGTTTAGGGGCAAACTCTAATTGAACATTTTTCTTTTATTGCAGAAAGGCATAGGAATTTAAATGCGTTTATTTGGTGTGTGGAATATTTAAGAAATATAATTTATATGCATTTTATATAAGCATTAAAGGACAAATAACATGTGAATATTTTTACCCAAGGGATTAGAGACTTTACAGGCTGCTATACATGAGAAATTGCAACAGATCTCTCTCTGTAACACACTTCTTTCTTCACTCATGATGGTGAAAACCAGTCAAACTGGCAACAGCAGGCAAGACTGCCATAAAGCACTTTCACAAATGGTTACAAGTAGGAAGGGCAAGCACATCTGAAGGAGAAAGCAAATAAGAGGTAGAAGAGGGGGCAAAGTTTTCTGTACTGTACTGGGGAATTGTACAGCAGTTATACAGACTGTCCAATTAATACCATTAACTATTGCTACTCTGATGCATTCAAGTTTGCAAATGCAGGATTTTGTGATGTTTTTATTTGATGTGAACGTTTTAATACATTTAAACAATGCCAGTTATTTTTGGTCTTGAGTTACATTTTACATGCAGCATTTGACACATTTCCAGACTCATTACTTTTTTAATCAGCCCCACACTGCACTTTTATGTTGAACGAGTTGTTAAACTCACTTGAACTTCAGATTCCAGCATGCTGCCTGCTTAGGGAATGCTTTGCTGTGTGTGCTTATTTGTGCTGACTAATAAGAATGAATAACTGTGAAAGAGGAACCAATTCTACAGTTATACGTTCTTCTTCTTCTGAACTGAGAATAGCTTTTTGCTAGTCTTTCCACAAACATGCAAGGCAAAGGAGGACATTTTAATGGGTTTACGGTTATTTGTAAATGTAATTACAAAGGAAAGCAGGATTGGTTTATTTCTTTGTTTTCTGGCTCTGAATCTTGAAGCAATGTAGCAGAAATAAGTTCTTCTCCAGGTTTGTTAATCAGCCGGACTTCTACATTGTTTCAAGTGTCAAAGACAGAAGAAAATAAACAATCAAACTTTCAAGAGCAATTACATTTACAAAACTTTAAGGGCTCTGGCACACGGGGAGATTAGTCGCCCGCGACAAATCTCCCTGTTCGCGGGCGACTAATCTCGCCGCCGCGCGTGCCATCCCACCGGCGATGTCATTTTTGCCGGTGGGATGGCAGGTGAAGGCAACTCAGGGAGATTAGTCGCCCGCGAACAGGGAGATTTGTCGCGGGCGACTAAACCTCTGAAAATACCTAAAAAAAGGAAATGTAACAATGTACTCTGCTGATAGTTACAGTGCAGCGCTCCCTAAGTGTAGGGGTTAAAAACTGCAGTTTCTATTTCTTACAATTTTTTCCCCAGAATAAAACAATCTCATACTGAAAAAAATAAAGTTGTAGGGTTCTAAATAGAAACATTCAGAACATAAGATATTTTGTCAATGGCATGAATACTTTTGCAACAGGATGCATATGCAGAAGCTATCACGAGAAATAAATGCCCCCCCCCCCCAAAAAAAAGTGACTGCAAGTCCAAATGTGTGCCCAACTCAGAAGCTGCTCTACTGCGCTGCCAGTGACAGCAGCAGATAAAATCCATTTGCTCTAGGTTCTAAAGTGCCGGCAATACACACTAAAAACCAATTGTTGTGTGACAAAATATCCATAGCATTCCAAATGTGATATATGTGGCAATCACTGCTGGTACCGAATCAAGGCCCCAAGAAGATCCAAATTTAAACCTAGTTTTAAAGGTATGGGGGCCAAAACAATTCAATGGTTAGGTGTTGGCACTTCAAGAGACTGGTCCAATAAACAAGTTGGGTACTTGATATGCTTTTTGTCTATTTGTTTAATTACTAAATAGCTATGATTTTTGTTATTTCCATCCAAAATTTAGCTCCTGTTTCCAACGAGCAAAGTCAAACAAACCATCAGCCCGCTGTAAAGCCTCTGTATAATGAGCTGCTCTTTATATAAAAAGATAACAGGCTTTAGCTGGGAGAAGAAAGGGGTGTATTATACAGAGGATTGTGGGCTGAGAATTTATGTATCTATGTTGAAAATGGGGTATACAGTCCCTTTAAAAGCACTGTATTTCATGCATTGTTGTGTAACTGTGCCCTAAGCAAGTATGACCTGCAACCCCCCCCCCTCCATTTACTAATTATTGCTGACCAAGTGGAGAACCAAGGGTTAATATACCCATCATATCTAATGATCAGTCAAATGAAAAATGTTGGACAGTTTAGCTTTGCAAATATTATCCATCTAAAACCCATATAAAACATATTTTAGTAATTTGTACCAGATTGAATTTTCAAATCTATTAGAGAAATAAGGAAGACGCATCATGGCATTTAAGACAGGGCTGAAACACAGGAGCGCTTGCTGAATGTTCTTAGCCCAACAGCTTGTATGCCACTAGTTGGATGTAGCTGCATGTCTAAAATTAATGTAACAGATATTAAAATTTGATCTGTAAACAACTGGCATCAAATGTGACAACTTGTAATACACTTATTTACAGAATGAAAACAGGAACCGTGCAACTTTATCCGATAAGGCTATACATTAAAGCAGAGAATCAAACTGTGTAGCATCACACAAAATCTGGGGTTGTCATGTCCAGCTGCATCAAGTTAAATGGTTAAGATTGTAAGGGGCCAAGTCTGACTAAAGTCCCTGTGTATTTTAGCCCTTCGTCTTGCAAAAAGTGTCTGACAAAACTAGAAAATCAAGTTTCAATTGCATTATATGTAAACTGATCTTAAAAAAAAGCATTGGCATGTTTAACCAATTTGCTAAAATAGCTCTGTGTTGGACAATACTGTGTTAATGAAGTTCCTTATTGTATCATTTCAGTGAGGAAAAGTATAATTACTGGGGGGGGTGCCGACATTTGGCAACCCTCCCACAATGATTATACCTTTCCTCAATAGTCGCTTACCTGAGACCAGTTATCCTGTCCACTGTAAACTGCTCTGGCCCAGGGTACTTCTATCCTTGCTATGGCTCAGCCTGGGTGTGCATGTGCAGTAGAGTAAAAATTCTGTTTTTTGCTTTAAAATGCGGATTTTTATTCTACCAACGCAGGTGTACCTAGACCACAACATAGAGAAGCTTGAAAAAGAAGAGGACAATGGCGGAGTAGCACTTTTACCTTTCCTTTTAATTAAAAGCTGCCAGATTTAAAGGGAAAAAAAACATTAAGAATAAGAAAAGAGAAAATTTTATGGCAGTAGTACTGTTTTCAGTTACAGATAATTGTAACCCTAATGAAGTTTAAACCAGTGATGTGTTAAAACATACATCTCCACATATCTTCTGCTCAACAAGTTATTAATTATTGACCTAAATGCAACAACAAACTGCAATTTCATAGAAAAAGGATTCCCCCCAAATGAGCACTCAGCAAATGACTTGCAAACAGAACTAGGTTGTCCAACTGGACACCTGGAGGCAGCGTTCACGTGGCGCTCCAAAGCATCTATATCCTTCCAAGGCTAGTCAAAAGGCTCCTTTATATGACATAATTGTTTTAATATAATTTGATACACATGAAAGTGTACTTTGGATAATCAGTCCGTTATATAAATATCCAGTCTGCTTGGTTCACGATGGTACTCTCCTCTACCAACACATGAAGTTTTATGCTTGCATAGATGTAGCCACTAAACAGCTTTTCGTAACAGTAAATAAACAGTTGAGATTAAAGTTGGAATTTTTGTTGTTCTGTAGTTTCGGCAGTCTTTTGAGATACCATACCTTGAGGCAGGCGGCTTTAGCTTGAAAAAGCATGCAACAATGCATGTGGGAATAATAGTGAATAGAAGGATAACAGAGAAACAATTAAAGATTGAGGAGAAAAGAATGATTTGAAGCCAAGTGTGACTATTCACTGATCTACTAAAGCAAACATCTGACACTGCTGCTACTGGCTTCAAGACCTGAGCAAACCAGTTATGAAATTAGCCCCACAGGACTTAATTACCTTGCTACTTAAAGGGGCAATATCAGCTAGTGACATATGGGCTGGTTTCAGTCAAAAACCCCAGGCTATGAGATCCAAGGGTGTGTCTTTCTACTTGAAAATGGTCAAATAGCACTTAAAGGAGAAAGAAAGGTAAAAACTAAGTAAGCTTTATCAGAAAGGTCTATGTAAATACAGCCATAAGCACTCACAGAAATGCTGCACTGACTTCTCTGAGAATAGATTAGTTGTGTCTGTAATTCCTGTGCCAGAGACACGCAGCTCTCTCCTCTCTCCTGCTCCCCCCCTTAGGAAAGTGGATCTGAGCCAATCAGAAGGAAGCTGACTCATAGTCTTACTAACTGAGCATGTTCACTTGGTCTGGGCTGGGGTGTCTGTGCAGGAGTGAGGCATTATGGGAACTTTCTTTACACAGCTCAGTGTTTTTTTTCCTGTTTGGCTTCAGATCATCTGAACAGGTGAAATATGGGGAGACTTAAGAGTACTATTGAGACAACTGAAGGTATGCCTGAAGCCTTGAGATTAACTCTTTATTAGCCTTTCCTTCTCCTTTAATAATGGTTTATACTGCAGACCAGATAATCAGATCTCATAGAAAGAGGGACAGATGAGGGAGAATAGAAATACTTGACTTTCCATATTAACAGTCAGTACACTCTATAAGGGTTGAAAAAAGCCAAGTAAACCCAGCACTCAAATTGGATGTTATTGCATAAGTTAAAAAATAATAAGACTGATAGAATAATCTGATGTAAAACTATATGGAAGCTTTGCCATCTGACACTACACACCTATAGGAAGGGAAAGCTGCATGCTGCGTCTGCATCAGACAAGATAAGCGATTCAGCTCTTGCAATGAGCCGTGCGTGTACAGGTACATGAATGAAAGAATGAACTGCGTTTCGACCTGCACTTCCCTGTGGTGGAACTCAGATGTGCTCCACCACAGGTCGAAACGCCCGTTCTAAAGTTCTAAAGTGTCTGAAAGACTTTTTGTTGCTCATTAAAATACATTGAATGTCAGATGTAGATGTATGAGCAAGACACCACCTGAGTTTTTATTGTGTTTTTGCGTAGATTTGCATGACAAGATTTTGTGGGTCAGTTAAATCTGATCAAAAAAATAAATCAAAATCTCCCATGTAGTTTAGCCCTAAGAGACAATCTACAATGGAGATTTTGTGGGATGGTGTCAGATCGACAGGACACATCTTACATGTAAGTACATGGGTCAAAATAAATCGGGTCTGACAGAAAATCTGTTAATGTGTAAACTATATGAAAACATGGGACATGCCTGTGGGAGGGAGCGCTGCATGTCGCATCTGCATCTGACAGGATCAAATGTGATGGAGTCTAAAAGACTTTCTTCTCATTGAAATAAACAGGTTGTCGGAGGTAGACGCATGAATAAAAGACACAATCTTTAGACTTACCAGTTTGCATTACAGCTGTGGGAATCAGGTTTTGTATGATCCCACAAAATCTCTTGATGTTACTTGACATGATTTTGTAGGTGAGATAAAGTCATACCCACAAAATTTTATCAAGGTTTAGCCCTAACACTAATGAGCTAATAAATGAAAACAAAGACATATTTAAAAGAAGCTTGTCAAAATTTTAAAGATGTTTAATGTGGACTTACATCCAAATACCTTGGCTAAGACTGCACATAAATTGTATTGGGAAGCAATTCATTTTTATTGGCTATTCTACCCAATTATCTTATTCTTTAGGACTACGGTTTCTGGATATAATTTATGGACTTGGCAAAGCTACAATGTGAACACATAATGTACTGCTATTGAATGATGTAGTTTGCAGGCCAGTTATCTGCAATATTTTGCTTACTTAATAATGAAAGAACTTCATGGAAACTTAATGGAAATATGGACTTACAGTAGGCTCATTACACTAAACCTATCCATACCCTGTACTCTATGGAGTTGAATAAAGGATTATTTTTGTTTCCAAAAAGTTTAAAGTCATCTTACCTATATCAATTCAGAATATTAAACATATATTTAGAAAAGTAATTAATAATAATTGAATCTTCAGAGATTAAAGATTTACTGATAAACTGAATAAAAATTTTACAATTACTCAATCTCAGTTTGGCTACTTAAAACCCTGTGTCATAAGTGTCTATCTATAAGATTGCAAATTAATTTAAGAAACCAGTATGGTATTTCTTATTAATATAAATGAGTATAAATGAGCAGATATGCATAACCTAACAGCATAAAGACAAAGCAAATATCATCAGTGAGTATATATTGCTCATGGGCTAATTTGTAAAAATAGGATCTAAGATTGCGATGTGCGTTTGTTCCTGCACACCTCTGCGGCAGTGTTCTTCTGAGTTCCTCCCCATTGTTCCTTATGGGCCTGTACTAACAAAGGCTCATGTAAGCACCAAACGCAGGTAGAATGCTGCAGTGGTATATGATCTGTTTGTTCCCACATGGCAAAACTAATTTCTCGGTTATACTGAAAGAGAAAAACTGACATGAAACATAGGATCTCTGGCTTCCAGCTTTAAATGAAATGAAAGCATTTTCATTTTAGTGCAGCTTCAAAGCAACACATCCATTCTGAAAATAAGAAATCAGATTTATGTGGGATACTATAAAGTTTTAATTAGTACTGAAGTGGCATTCTATTTAAATTCATTAGTGCCACAGGAGGCACAAGGGTGCTCATCAGCCACCTGAAACCTGATGTATGTTACGCTGATCTATGCAGTCATGTTTAGAATGTAAGAAATTTGTATACTGCCAACAGTATCCCTAAGGGTGAAGACTAGTAGCAGCTACTTGATGGCTACAGAAAGAGACTATGCTAATCATTTACAGATAATTGTATCGACGTGTGATTTAGCAGAGGCAATTCTCAGTATTGTATACGGCAGGGCATTTTGGAGTTTAGTAGCTGTGACAAGTAGCTGCTAAGTAGCCCCATGTGTCTTCACCCTAGAATTGGCCATATGCTAGCCAATTTTTAATGCTGAACAATTGTCCGGTGACCCATAGAAACCGTTGATGTAGGGTCATATGATAATCATTCAGATACCATGCATTGGTCAATAGTGTATGGTCACTTTTTGGGAAACTGTTAAATACAAATTGCTTACATTTGCCTGAAAAAAAACAAAAACTTAAAATTGCTCAAATGTAAGGGTGAATACACATGGAGCTACTAGTAGCAGCTACTTGTCATGGCTACTAAAACAGACCATGCTGATCATTTATTGATAACAGTCTCTACATGTGTTTTAGCAGAGGCAATTCTCAGTATTGGCTACGGCAAGGTATTTTCTAGAGTTTAGTAGCCATGAAAAAGTAGCTGCTACTAGTAGCTCTGTGTGTCTTCACCCTAATACACTCAGGATTGGAGCCTGTGTCCAATGCGGCAAAGTGAGATCAGATAGCCCTTATTAGAAAGTCTCCGTAAGGGCTCTGGCACACGGGGGAGATTAGTCGCCCGCGATAAAACTCCCTGTTCGCGGGCGACTAATTTCCCGAGTTGCCTACCCCTGCCATCCCACCGGCGAACATGTAAGTCGCCGGAGGGATGGCAGACGCGGCGGGGCGATTTGCGCGAAATCGCGCCGCCGATAAGCTGACAAATCGGTCTAAGGGACTGATATCGGCAGCTAGAATCGGCCTGTGTATGCCCACCTTTAGACTAGAACAGTTTGCAGAGTCTGTGAACCCCACTCGCAGAAATGTTCCAGGAAGACAAGAGAAGGTGAAAAATTAAGCTTTGAATTACAATACAGGTATGGGATACATAATCCGGAAACCCATTATCCAGAAAGCTCAGAATAACGGGAAGGCCATCTTCCATAGACTCTATTTTAATCAAATAATTCAAATTTTTTTAAACGGTTTCCCTTTTCTCTGTGATAATAAAACAATACATTGTACTTGATCCCAGCTATGATTAAACTAATCCTTATTGAAGGCAAAACAATCCTATTGGGTTTAAATAATGTTAAAATTATTTTTTTTGTAGACTTAAGAAATGAAGATCCTTATCTGGAAAACCCCAGGTCCCTAGCATTCCAATAATAAAACAGTACCCTGTACTTGATCCTAACTAAGATATAATAAATCCTTATTAGAAACAAAACAATCCTATTGGGTTTAATTAATGTTTATTGATTTTAAGTAGACTTAAGGTACGGAGATCCAATTTACTGAAAGGCCCCTTATTTGAAAAACAGGTCCCATATCTGTAATAGAAAGCAAATATTTCATTGTTGCTTGGAATACCTGTGGCCGGTATGACACAGGGAGTAAAGGTTATGTCACACATAATGTTTCTTCAACACAGTGTTTTGGTCTGACAACAACCACCCCCTGCATCACTGACAGGAATGACAGATAGATTTCAATCGTATGTATAGTGGAAGGAGGACAGAGCAATTCTCCACCAGCTACAAGTAGCTACAAGTGACAAAAAAATGTCCATGGCATAGGCATGTAGTCTTGCGTTCCTGTGTGGTGACTTTTTTTATGCATTCCATCTCACAGGAAAGTTCTGTATTTTGAGTCACATTTCAGATTTAGATCTCATATTTATATTGTTTATAATATTAGTGCGTGTTACTGCGCCTCAGCTAAGCATACAAATCCTAACCCTTACACACTCACTGCATGGGAATGCATGAGTTAACAAAAGATCATTCTTTTTCATTGTGCTTGTACCAACAGCACAGGACTAAACAGCCAAACGCAGGTGATAGGCAATATGTAGTGCCCAAAACTGCCTTTAGCATAGTGCCATGGGTACAAGCACAATAGAAAAGCTTCTGTAAAAAGTTATATATATATATATATATCAGTCCTGATGGTGTCTGCACTCCAAGGCTTTAGTATTCTGTGGGGTGCACAGCCAAAATCTGAGTATTTAGCATGAAATAATCCATGGCCGGCACACCCTTAAAATTCAAAAAAAAATTTTTTATTGAAAACTCATTGTTTAAAAACCAACGTTTCGGTCCTCATTAGGACCTTTTTAAACAATGAGTTTTCAATAAAAATTTTTTTTTTGAATTTTAAGGGTGTGCCGGCCATGGATTATTTCATGCTAATATATATATATATATATATATATATATATATATATATATTTATATATATTATAAACACATACAAGTAAACATTATTGCACTCAGCAGGACTAAAAAAAAAAAAAAAAGTTAAATTTAACTTCCCAACTTTTGGTCACATTACATACTACATAGTTAAATAGGGAAAAGAATATTTATTTTAAACGTCATATTTAGTTCCACCTACACAATAAAACTGGGGATAACACCACTTATCTGATAAAGTACTGTGCTGCATACTATAACAGTTCTCCTTTTTGAAAAGTTTTCCTGGCAACAAAAAAATTACTTATTTTTCCACAAAAAAAAACAGAGTATCCTGGATGTTTATCTGACATAGGTGGAGTTGAGTGATGAAAAAAATGCATCACTGGCAAGCCAGAGTAACAACTGTTCATCTGCTCTGAAGTGGGAAGAGACATTTTTAAATATATCAGCACGTGATGTGTTGCCAGCACTCAACTTTCAGCCTTTAGCCTGTGTGCAGGAATCTGCCCTCTCAGCAAACGTTCACAGTTACGTGTAGTTTCCTGACAGCCTTATTCCCACACAGCTTATTCCCAGAAAAAAAACTGTTTGGAAACAGAAGTTGGCAAACCAGAATAACAAACATTGACCAGAGGTCCCAGTTCCAGTCTCATAATAAAATAAACGGATCATCCGCTTTTCATAAATAGGAAGGCAAAGAAAGAAGTCTGTACCCAACAGCTATATACTTTAGCAAACTGGAAAAGCAATGTGCGCTTTTTTGTCCTGCAATTAAAATGCAACTTAAAGTGTGGAAAACTTAATATATACTGTCTTTTAAACACTGACTATTGGCAACATGAAATAACTCGCTACATTTCTGCCCTTATACCTATTTTACCAATGTTTGCCTGTCTTTTCAATGGGGAGTGTAGCAAGATGATGGCCCAGGACAAACACAGTACAGCTAAAAGATGCAGCAAGTGGTAATGCTGACAGTGTGGCACAGGTAATAGGATAACCTGTGCAACTATTCCACACTTCGAGACCGGTAACCTACAGAGCACTGAATAAACATGATGTGACAGGAGGCTAGCAAGATGCAAAATCTCAGTATAGCAGGAGAACGAATAACAGCTTCTAAATTGTCACTATAGCTTTAAGGGGGACTTACAAACCCAAAGCATAGGTAAACAACGCTCCAGAGGGAAAGGCAGCATGCTAAAATAAAACTAAAGCAATATATGACATCATTCAGCACCTACAGTAAATTCCGAGATACCAGGAATTCCATATACTCTATAAATGCACGGAGTCTGTTTTCTTGGGTATTTATACTTTCATGAAACTTCTGTGTGACTTGTTATAAAATTTTCAGTATTAGTTTCCATTATCTAGTATAATACACAACTGGCAAATATGGACACAATGATAAACACTTAGGGCAGTGGCACACAGGGAGATTAGTCGCTTTGCGACAAATCTTTGTTACCGCAAGCGACTAATCTCCCCACAATGCCATCCCACTGGCAAGAATGTAAATCGCTGGTGGGATGGCATACGCTTCGCTTTGTTTTCCCGAAGTCCCCTGAAGTTGCCTCTCAAGGAAACTTTAGGCGACTTCGGGAAAACAAAGCGACATGGGATGGCATTGCGGGGAGATTAGCCGCCCGCGGTAATGAATATTTGTCGTGGGGCGACTAATCTCCCGATGTGCCACTACCTTGAGGCCTGTGACACGGCTAATCTCCCCGCAATGCCATCCCACCGGTTAGAATGTAAATCGCCCGTGGGATGGCACAGGCGTCTCTGCGATTTACCGAAGTTGCCTTGAGAGGAAACTTAAGCACCTTTGGTAAATGGCGGCGCCGTGTATGTCATCCCACCAGCGATTTACATTCTAGCCGGTGGGATGGCATTGTGGGGAGATTAGTCGCCAGCGACAATGGAGATTTGTTGCGGTGCGACTAATCTCCCCGTGTGTCACTGCCCTTAGGGTGAAGACACAGAGCTACTAGTAGCAGCTACTAAAATAGACAATGCTGATCATTTCCTGATAATTGCCTCTTCATGTGTTTTAGCAGAGGCAATTCTCAGTACTGTCTATAGCAGGGTATTTTTTGGAGTCTAGTACCCTTAAAATAAGTAGCTTGGTGTGTCTTCACCCTCATCAGTAAAGCAAATGGGGCAGTTAAGAGTACTACCCAGCTGGCCTGTGGCCTCATCCTTTCCTCCAGACCACAGCTACTAACTGTGACATCTTTTATTACTGATTTTAGACTGCAGACATGATAACTGTAGATGAAAGGCCATAAAGCAAGGATGGGCAACCTGCTGCATCAAACCATAAACACTCCCGGCCAGAGAGTACTTCTGGGAGTTGTAGTTCAGCAGCATGTAGGGAACCCTGTCTGTAAGAGTTGCCGGGCAGTGTAGTAGTGCAACAGATAGAGGGTTGCCGCTGCTCCAAGCCTTGAATCCTTATTTATGTTGCGAGCTGGAGGGCATATTGTGCCTGATAAAGGAGTGATGTCACAGCTATAAGTACATAGTGAGAGAATGGCAGGGCACCCGTTAGCAGCACAGCTGCAGAATGCCCAGTAGCACTGCAAACTTCCACGTTATACAAACAATAACATGTGGCCTCTGGGAAGGAAATGAAGGCGCAATCTACTTACGAAACGTTTCAACTTTTTCTCCGGGGGGGATTTGCGGAGCCATCCCGAGCATACCACCTCCCCGCCGCCTCCAGCCCCCACCCCTCCGCCGCTGCCACTGCTCATCATCCTGCTCCTCGGCGCTCCCCTCCTGCTCTCCGGGTTAGTAGTTTGGGGCTCCAGTATCCAGCTGCTCCTGCGGCCCCACCGGCGCGTTGTGTCCCGCAGGGAAAGGGGGGAACTGCGCAACTTTGTGTTGTTCCTGTGTCGGAAAGTTGCGTGTCCGGGATTCCCAGTCCCAGTGAGAGTACCTACAGCGTTGTTATTATGACTAGGGTGAGTCCATGAGTGCAGCAGCTGAGAGGGGCGCACATAAAGGATGACTAAACTACTCCAGCTCTCCACCCTTCGCCCCCTTTCCCCGACAGGAGTCGCTGCTTGGCCTCTTCCGCCTCCTTCCTTTGGACACAAGTTTTTTTTCCCAGAAGAAAAGGCGCAGGCGGGCTAAGCTTTATAAGCCCAGTGCCATTACGGAGGGCAGCACCGGGGATTCGCGTTTGAGCAAAGAAATAAATCGCTTTATCCGTCTCCTCCTGGAAACGCACTGGATATAACACATTTTTTATCTCGTAACAGTAAATCCTTTCGCTCTCCTCCCTTTCCTCTCTCTTTCTCTCTCTTTTCCTCCTCCTCCTCCTCTTCCCCGCCCCTCCATGCCAGCGTCGTCTTCGTTCCCATCCCTCTCACGCCTCCAATCTCGGCCGCCAGTTTGTTCCAGTGGAAACTCACTGACTACTAAAAGTTTCCTATCGAGTAGTTATCGGTAGCACTCCTGCGATTGTCGCGGCTCTTCTCCACACCTCAGAACTGAGCTTTCCTTTTGCCTTGGCCATTTCTTCATGGCCATACCGATAACTGGGGTGTGAAGAGGCTTGTGCTTGCAGTGCAGGGATTCTGGTATTTTTCCGCCAAGTTTCCCCAGTGACTCTTTGTGGGGCCTCTGTGACTTGGTATACATGAGTTTATACATGAGTTTTTAATTCAGTGGAATGCTAAATTCTCCACTAAACATTTGGCCAAATGCTGGACTGAATCTTAACTTTAATTTGCACGTTCAGTGTTAGGGAGTTGAAAATGGTGTCAAATGGGAGCAACATTTTGTTGTCTTAGGTTGTCTTGTCCTGAGCTCTTGAGTCACACAGGGATTTAGTTTAGTAATGACTAAAGATTCAGGCCAGTCGGAATCCAGCAAAAAGTGCTAGTGTCCTGACACATTCCTAGTACAGGTATGAGACCTGTTATCCCGAATGCCTGAGACCTGGGGTTTTCTAGATAAGGGATCTTTTGTAATTTGGATCTCCAGAACTTAAAGCTGGCCATACACGTGGCGATCTGACGATGTTTGGTGCGACCATCGGTCGCACCAAACATCGTCAGATCCGCCACACACAGTCAGGGCTGAAACAGCGGATAAGGAGGTAGAAACAATAGGATTTCTACCTCCTTCTGCCGATTCAGCGCTGATGGCAGATTTTGGTCAGGCGCCTTCTATGGCGCCCGATCAAAATTTTCTAACCTGGCCGATCGGTGAGTCGACCGAAATCAGCAGCTTCCTGCGATATCGGTCGACTCGCCGACATGCCATACACGCACCGAATATCGTACGAAACGAGGTTTCGTACGATAGTATCGGTGCGTGTATGGCCAGCTTTAGTCTGCTAAAAATCATTCAAATATTAAATAAACCCAATAAGATTGTTTTGCCTCCAATAAGGATGAATTATATCTTAGTTGGGATCAAGTACAAGATTCTGTTTTATTACAGAGAAAAAGGAAATCAGTTTTAAAAATTAGAATGATTTGCTTGTAATGGAGTGTATGGGAGATGGCCTTTCTGTAATTCTGAACTTTCTGGATAATGGGTTTCCGGATAAGGAATCCCATACCTGTAGTTAGATATTTCTACTGTACATAAAAGGGATGTCCGGCCCATAAATATCCAGTGGTTGTTAAACTGAAGCTAACAATTTGGGACTGGAAAGATCTCTAAAACTGATCATGGAAATTTTATATGAAGCAGCGTAAGTGGTTTTTCATGGTGAGGGCAATGAGGTTGTGGAATGCCCTTCCTAGTGATGTTGTTATGGCAGATTCTGTTAATGCCTTTAAGAGGGACCTGGATAATTTTTTGAACAAGCAATATATCCAAGGCTTTTGTGATACTAAAATTTACAATTAGTATAGCTTTTGGTATATACAATTTTTATATGTGAGTGTATAGATAGGTTGGTATGTGTGAGTGTGTATATGGGCATTTGGGTTCATTTAGAGGGGTTAAACATAATGGATTTGGTCTTTTTTCATTTCAACTTCACTATTTATATACTGTGACATCAGTGCATGGGAGGCCAAATCAGGCATACAGTGGGCCTACACAGACCCATAGTACGAGACTGCATCAAAATGCTGATGCAGTCCTCACCAGCAAACCACCTGATAACCCTCAAAACAGGCCAGTAAAATATTGACTCTGGAGGGTAAGAGTCAGGCCAGCTTTTAATGATCCACCTATGGCCATCTTAACTTTAATTTTGATTGAATCTACTCTATTCTTTAGGAGGAACCTATTTCTCTAATTGTGGTAAACATGAAAATTCATCCACTCAGGGCTGTATTGTAGCAACCCATTTGGCATTATGGAAAGTAATTAAAATCCTTTGCTCCTGACAAATAGTTGAAACTTGCTGATGTTGCTTCAAGCAACTATTTGGAATTCAGCAGTGAGTTTTTTAACTTAGAAACATGCAGTTTTGAAAAACTGGTATGGATGCACCAATTACCACCAATTGGGTTTGGGACTTGGCCAAAAATTAAGCCTTATTTGCCAGGATTCAGTCAAATTATCCCTGGCCCAACCAAATCCAAACCCTTGAAATCACATGGTTCAGACACCTGAATGATGGTCACTGAAATATCTTTGTGATTTAGCTAACATGCATGTGCAAATTAAGGTTTGGATTTGGTTCATGATTTGGTATTTAGACAAATTAAAGAGAGGTTTTGTGAATCCCTAGCTTCTACATACTTTTGGATATGTAGTGAAGAATAATTTCAGTATTTATCATCAATAATAAAAATGTGCACTAGCCAGTGAAATAACATTTTGTGGGAGGAAGACATTTAGTAATGTATACGGCACACTCCTGTATCATTATTTTATATATTGGAAAACATACTTGAAACCAGCAAGGCTCTTTCCAGTCTGCTTGTTATGGCACTAATCATTCAAAAGAAGTGTTGTAACCCCATTTAAATGCCAAATTTGTGTTGCTAAACCCTAGATTTGATCTTTTATGTGGTTTCCACAAAATCAGGTTGGCCACACAAACATTTTATGATGTAGATGGCAAGTGGAATATAATAAGGCATAACAAATCTTTAAAACTATGTTCCTGCATATGCAGTGATATTTAATATTAACACTGTTTCAGACTGGAGCATCATGGGCCCACCAATCACTACCAAGACAGATACTGGACTCACAAGCTAAAAGCTTTTTGTTTCTGGGAGTAATGTAATTAATTATTTTCATCTCTCAAGGTGCAAAACGTTTGGCTATATAAGTTACATTTCAGAAAACAAGTCACCAGGAGTGAATAAAGTTTACTCAAAAGGCAATAAGTAGCAGTAATATACAGTAGAACCCATATTTTACACTTTTCAGGGGATCAGAATAAAATGGTGTAAAATGTAAAATCAGGTTAATACATTATACATTAAATATTGTTAGGACCACAAAAATGGTGTAATATGAGGGAAAACTTAAAATCAGGATATGTAAAATTGAGGTTTCTCTGTATATCTATCTGGTAAAAGGGTAACAGTACCTTCACTTACCACATTATCAGATGTATGTACAGTGGCTTGCAAAAGTATTCGGCCCTCTTTAAATTTTCCACATTTTGTCACATTACAGCCACAAACATGAATCAATTTTATTGGAATTCCACGTGAAAGACCAATACAAAGTGGTGTACACGTGAGAAGTGGAACGAAAATCATACATGATTCCAAACATTTTTTACAAAATAACTGCAGAGTGGGGTGTGCATAATTATTCAGCCCCCTGAGTCAATACTTTGTAGAACCACCTTTTGCTGCAATTACAGCTGCCAGTGTTTTAGGGTATGTCTCTACCAGCTTTGCCCATCTAGAGACTGAAATCCTTGCCCATTCTTCTTTGCAAAACAGCTCCAGCTCAGTCAGATTAGATGGACAGCGTTTGTGAACAGCAGTTTTCAGATCTTGCCACAGATTCTCAATTGGATTTAGATCTGGACTTTGACTGGGCCATTCTAACACATGGATATGTTTTGTTTTAAACCATTCCATTGTTGCCCTGGCTTTATGTTTAGGGTCGTTGTCCTGCTGGAAGGTGAACCTCCGCCCCAGTCTCAAGTCTTTTGCAGACTCCAAGAGGTTTTCTTCCAAAATTGCCCTGTATTTGGCTCCATCAACTCTGACCAGCTTCCCTGTCCCTGCTGAAGAGAAGCACCCCCAGAGCATGATGCTGCCACCACCATATTTGACAGTGGGGATGGTGTGTTCAGAGTGATGTGCAGTGTTAGTTTTCCGCCACACATAGCGTTTTGCATTTTGGCCAAAAAGTTCCATTTTGGTCTCATCTGACCAGAGCACCTTCTTCCACATGTTTGCTGTGTCCCCCACATGGCTTGTGGCAAACTGCAAACGGGACTACTTATGGTTTTCTGTTAACAATGGCTTTCTTCTTGCCACTCTTCCATAAAGGCCAACTTTGTGCAGTGCACGACTAATAGTTGTCCTATGGACAGATTCCCCCACCTGAGCTGTAGATCTCTGCAGCTCGTCCAGAGTCACCATGGGCCTCTTGGCTGCATTTCTGATCAGCGCTCTCCTTGTTCGGCCTGTGAGTTTAGGTGGACGGCCTTGTCTTGGTAGGTTTACAGTTGTGCCATACTCCTTCCATTTCTGAATGATCGGTGGAACAGTGCTCCGTGGGATGTTCAAGGCTTTGGAAATCTTTTTGTAGCCTGAGCCTGCTTTAAATTTCTCAATAACTTTATCCCTGACCTGTCTGGTGTGTTCTTTGGACTTCATGGTGTTGTTGCTCCCAATATTCTCTTAGACAACCTCTGAGGCCGTCACAGAGCAGCTGTATTTGTACTGACATTAGATTACACACAGGTGCACTCTATTTAGTCATTAGCACTCATCAGGCAATGTCTATGGGCAACTGACTGCACTCAGACCAAAGGGGGCTGAATAATTACGCACAACCCACTTTGCAGTTATTTATTTGTAAAAAATGTTTGGAATCATGGATGATTTTCGTTCCACTTCTCACGTGTACACCACTTTGTATTGGTCTTTCACGTGGAATTCCAATAAAATTGATTCATGTTTGTGGCTGTAATGTGACAAAATGTGGGGGCCGAATACTTTTGCAAGCCACTGTAGGTATGGGACCTGTTATCCAGAATGATTGGGAGCTGGCATTTTCTGGATAAGGGGTCTTTCCATAATTTGCATACCTTAAGTCTGCTAAAAAAAAATAATTTAATCAATGTAAATGAAATGCAGTGGGATTTTTTGCCTCCAATAACCATTGATGGTATCTTAGTTGCAATCAAGTAATGTTTTAGGGCTCTGGCACACGGGGAGATTAGTCGCCCGTGACAAGGGAGATTTGTCGTGGGTGAACTACAATCCCACCGGTGAAAATGTTAGTCGCCCGGTGGGATGGCACACTAATCTCCCTGTGTGCCAGAGCCCTTATTATTCCAGAAAAAAAGGATATGAAGTCCAGATACTTTTGGCCATATAATGTTCTTTCAGCAAAGAAGTTCAATATGTTAAAGAAGCAGGAGTCACTTTCCATACTGAGCCTACCAAGCATTAGAAATCAAAGTTATATGTATTCATTTAGAATCATATCACGTAAAATAATTGCAATGTGGCTTGATTCCAGTTAAACATTATTTTTAAGTTTAATGGGCTCTATTCTTATGTAGGCCAAAATTGCTTTTAACAACATTGCATATTTTAGACAGCCGAATCATTAAATGTTTTAGAAGACTTCACAAATTCATTTATTGATATACATTTTTACAACATTGTATACTTACAAACAAATCCAATTTAAAAGCAAGTTACAATTTCATATTTCTGTTGATACCGGGTCTATTCCAGTATTCCACTAAATAAAGCTTGTGTTGAGCATACTTTCTGTCCTTTTAATTAAAGGTTTTGTTATTTTTCATTTTCCAGTTTCCTAGAATCTCCAGAGTAAGTTTGGGAGGATAAGGGGGTGAATCAAATAAACATTTACTTTTTACCCTTTAAGTGCCACAGGATGTAGATTCTACATCCTGGGTATCAAAGTACCTACCGTATATACTCGAGTATAAGCCGATCCGAATATAAGCCGAGGTACCTAATTTTACCTAAGAAAACTGGAAAAACTTATTGACTCGAGTATAAGCCTAGGGTGGGAAATGCAGCCGCTACTGATAAGTTTCAATAATCAAATAACAGATAAATAATAGATAACTTTAGAGAAAGAAATATGCTACAACAGCAGACAAAAGAAAGTTTAGGAAGGCTAAGGAAGCTGCCATACTAATTATCAAGTACTTGCTGTACACAATGTGTGCCCCATGTGCCTTTGTCAGAGAATGTGCACCCCATGTGCCCTTTTTAGTGAATGTGTGCCCCATGTGCTTTTGTCAGTGAATGTGTGCCATTGTGGGGCGCCGCAGCTTGATACACTTCCCATCGGTTCAGAACTTAGCAGCACTAAAAGAGCCCATAGGTCCCATAATGGTACATGCAGAGCTGCCCAAAGCTGCTCCCCCTCCCCTACACAGGAGCGCAACATGGCAGCACCATCAGGCACACAGGATCCCTGCTCAGGATACACAGAGCTACCCAAGGAGCAGCGCAGGCACTCACGCCTGGGAGACACTGCGGATCTGCATACCGTAACTCCGAAGATAAGGGGCCATCACACACTCCCCGGGCGTCTCCAGTTGCTAGGCAACGCGCGCCTAGAGACTCGCGAATGGCGCGATGACGTCATTGAGGCACCTCTGCACCGCGGACACATGTACTACAGGAGCGCTTTTACCCAGCAGCACGACTACACAGAAAGGGCAGCAGTTCTCTCCTCCCGGGCATGTCTCCACCAACGTAAGGTCCTCCACGGGGGTGCGCACGTGCAACGGGTGCATTGAAGCTGCGAGAATCCATATATACTCGAGTATAAGCGGAGGGTTACTTTTTCAGCACATTATTTGTGCTGAAAAACTCGGCTTATACTCGAGTATATACGGTAAGTGCCATAGGACGGAGAATCTACATCCTGCAGCACTTTCGGGTTTACAAGCGCTCAGGCTCTGCACATGGAATGCAAGTGAGGGGGTGGGCGTTGGTACGGACCATGCATAGTTGGTAGTGGCGGCGCGGTATTAGGAGCGCTGATTTGTGAGTAAGCGCCTCTATAGTAATATTGACACACTTGATGTATGGTATATACTTGATGTTAAGAGTGCCGCTGAGGACGCTGTGACCAGATCGCTACACGTAACCCTCGATTTACCTTGCTAAAATGATTAATTGATTTTGCCTGGTTTGCAATATTATCTGGCAGAGAACACAGGATAATTTGAGAGCTTAAGTCAGTGTATTTATCATAAATAATACACAGGGCATCCACACTAAGGAATTTGATTCCCATGAATGACCGAATAAAGGTGATAGTTGGATTATTGATGTATGGTCATTAATAGTCATTGTTCCCCTGATTGCTGTTCTCTCTCCTTCCCCCTCTCTCCCCTCTACATGTCCACCAATTTTACTATTTTTTACGCTGTCTCTTTGAATTGAGACATGTGTAATGATTGGTTCCACTCTGCCCGTGTGTGGATAAGTGGTTTTTAAGTAATATATTGATCATTGATCAAGAAAAAATTTTGTGGCTCTTTAAAAATTTGAAATTTAGTAAAATGTAATTTTTGGCTCTTCCGACCCAAAAGGTTGCAGACCCCTGCCCTAGGCAACAAGCAAATGTAGTCATACTTACCGATCCGGTCCCCCAGCGCCGCTGATCGGGTCCCTCAGCCAATGACAGCAGTGGGCACGCGATGATGACGTGTCCACTGCTGTTCCTTTAAATAGCGCCCCCCCTACCGTTGCCTCCTCCTCTCCTGCCTGCACATGGACTGCTGGACACACTTTTGCACACATACACACTTACAGACAACTTTGCCAAGCACACACATACACTTACACACACACTTACACTTTTTTTTTTCTTTATTTCTTTGGCAGTCTTTTTTTTCACTAAAACTTTATTTCTGATCTTGTTCTATAATTATTTGATTTATTTGGTTGCATTTTTGTGTTTTTTTTGGGCGTTTTCATAATTGATTTCTATTTTTTAATTATTTTATTGCATTTTAACTTTTCTATTGCTATTGGGTGCTGAATTTGCAGTGACGTTGGTGGATCCAGGGCTCTGACCACCGATTTCATTGCAATTATTGTTCTTTCATTGCTTTTAGTGGTTTTATTGCTTTTTCGTGATTTGATTTTATTACATTTGCATTGTTCTTTATTGCGTGTTTATTGCCCCAAAAAAGGTTGCTTCTGCAATGTCGTTGGTAGATCTTCTGTTGGTTTAGGTGATTTTATTGGATTTTACTGATTTTATTGTGTTTTCTTTGCATTGTTCTTTATTGCATGTTTAGTGCCCCAAAAAAGGTTGGTTTTTCGGTGACATTGGTGGATCGAGGGCTCTGACCACTGATTTAATTGCAATTATTGTTCTTTCATTGCTTTTTGTGGTTTTATTGCATTTTCGTTATTTGATTTGGCCACGTCTTTATGTGCACCCATACATATGTGGTATCGTTTTATTCAGGGGAACTTGCAGATCGATGTTTAATAAGATTTTGGTAGTTGCCATGGAGATTTTGGGGAGAAATCACTTTTTGGAAATATATAGTTTGCGGGGGTTATTTCACAGGTATGGGGGTGTTTAGACTATAAAACTGCAGGTAGTGCACATAGAGCACAGCCCCCAAATTTTCAACTGAAATTGCCCTTATGCATTGCCCCTGTTTGGGGGCATTTGGTGGCCACATCTTTATGTGCACCCATAAATATGGGGTGTCGTTTTATTCAGGGGAACTTGCAGATTGATGTTTAATAAGATTTTGGTAGTTGCCATGGAGATTTTGGGGAGAAATCTAGGTTTGTATCTGGTTTTTCCTTGATTTCTGACCAAAGCTCTGACTTCTGCAAGGGACTGCGGACACAATTTTCCATGTAGAAAGAGAAGAGTGGTGCCTATGAATAGCTAAAGGTGTGCACTGTTTGGAAATATATAGTTTGTGGGGGTTATTTCACAGGTAGGGGGTTAACACTGAAAAACTGCAGGTAGTGCACATAGAGCGCAGCCCCCCAATTTTTTTTTGTAATTGCTCTTATGCATTGCCCCTGCTTTGGGGTGTTTGGTGGCCACCTCTTTATGTGCACCCATACATATGGGGCATCATTTTATTCTGGAGAAGTTTATCTTTCAAATTTGCCTTGGTTCGAAAATCTTTCTGAGATTTTTTTTTTGCCAAATCCACATTTGATCTTGTGTCCAAGTTTATGTTTTAGAAAAAAAACAAAAATGCAAAAAAAAGCTCCAAATTTCACGATGCACTGACAAAAAGTATTTGGCTTTTGAGTGAAAACTAGATTGCACCTAGAAACCTGAAGGTCTGCAGTTTCTAAAAATACCTAACATGAGGGGATTTTTTTAGATTTACATATAAGTTATGCTGCATCAACTGTTATAAGCGCTTTTCCGCTTTGTTCTGGTGTGATATTGTACAAAGTACTGCTTTAGTTTGGGGGTTACTTCTGGACTGGAATAGTGGGTTACCACCACATATTTGGTATCGTTGGACTTGGGAGTATCAAGGCTTTTACAAACAACAAAAAAATGTGCGTAAAATCAACTTTTCTATGGAAAAAAAAAGTCAAAATATACAGAAATTATTCAGAATTTTTTTTTTTTACATATTTCACCCAAAATACACATCATATCTCCAGAAAAGTTACAAAAATTCAGTATGTATGTCGAAGCCCAATTAGTGACGAAAAAAATTATATATAATTTCCCTAGTTTGATAGAGGTTTTCCTACCAAAATACCAAAAAACATTGTTAAAATGAATGAGTACAAAATGTTTAAAAAAATGTCTGGCACTGGGGGGAACTGAAATGACAAATTTGCTGGCACTTAAAGGGTTAAACCATCAGTATTGTGAATACCTTCTTATCTGAAAAGGTGGCCATACACTGAAAGGTCTTTCTCAATATGCCCCATCTCTGATTGATCCAATCTTTAGGCCCTGGGGCCAAGTAATTCCTAATAAATAACCTCAATCAGCCGTTGCGTTCCTCACCCCAACAGGATTTTTAAACTTGCCCGATCAATATCTAGCTGATTGTCGGCCAGAATTGTGCTCTTAGTATTTGGTGTGACCCCCTTGTGCAGCAGTAACTGCAACTAAATGTTTGCGGTAACTGTTGATCAGTCCTGCACATCGACTCCTACATACAGAACAGCTTTAGCTCTTGGATGTTGGTGGGTTTCCTCACAGGAACCACTCGCTTTAGGTCTTTCTGCAACATTTCAGTTGGGTTAAGATAAGGACTTTGAGTTGGCCATTCTAGAACATTCACTTTATTCTTCTGCAGCCATTCTTTATTAAAACAACTTGTCTTGCTGAATGACCCCACTGTCTCTTAAGATTCAGTCCAAAGACAGATGTCTTGACATTTTCCTTTTCTGGTACAGAGTTCAGAGTTCATTGTTCCATCAATGATGGCAAGCAGTCCAGGCCCCGATGCAGCAAAACAGGTCCAAACCTCTCCCATCACCATAATTTACAGGTGGGATAAGATTATGCTGGAATGCAGTGATTTTGTCTCTAAATGTAACACTCCTCATTTAAGCCAAAAAGTTCTATTTTGGCTCATTTATTAACAACACGTTCTTCCAGTATCCTGGTTTGTCCATGCGATCTTTAGCAAACTGTAGATCAGGGGTGTCAAACTCAATCCATAAGGGGGCTGAAATCGAACACACAGGCTAAGTCGTGGGCCAAACTTTGTATTAAGATACCTAGGGGCCGATTCAAGAAAGCACGAGTTCGAATCCCGAATGGGATAAATTCGGATTGGATACGATCAATCACGATAATATCGTATTGGCGATCCGAAAATCACAAAATTTTTGTACTGAACAGTTGTAAACAGCGGGAAAACCTTTCTGATTTTTTCGCGCATGTGTACGAAAAAGTTGCGCATGCGTCAAAAAAGTTCAAAAAAGTCAGCGCATTCAAATGAACGCTCCGAGCGTTCGTGTCTTAGTAAATCTGCCCCCTAGTCTAAATAGAAGGATAGATCCTTCCTCACCCTGAAACACCATATCGCATGCCATCCTTGTGCGTGAAAATAACAACAAGCATAAAGCAAACTGTAAGCAAAAGCATGGGGTTGCAGTGCTGTGGAAGCGAACACTTTCGTTCTGCTATGCAGGGTGCATGGTGCGGAACCACGTAATACGCGCCCTGCAGGGCAGAATGTAAGCGGATGCTTGGAGCGCCACTGGGACTGGGGCTGTAAGGTCAGGAACAGTCACCAGGGGCCACATAAAACAGCCAGGCGAGCTGCATTTGGCCAGTGTCAACTTAAAGGACAAGGAAACCCTTGGTTTGACTGTTTGCTCATATAAACATCCCTTTTCTGAAGTGAGTCACTAAATTATTTTGTTTAAATAGTGCTTTCTTTACATAAATTTCACTCTATAAAGTTGTTAGCCGCATCAGCACTAACTAGCCACGCTTCATTCTCCTTTAGCATCCTTTCCTTTTCGAGACAGCCTTTATTGCCATGGCAACCGGACACGCGACAGAATTGCTTTTGAAGCTCCCTCTAGCCGCTGAGTTTTTGGCCTTTCCTTGACTTTAATATGTTAGCAACCATCCGACAACAAGAGCCCCGAAAAGAACTAAGTACTTCCACCAAGAATCTAGTGCTGATAAACAGGATAGCAGTTAACTGGTAGAAGTGCTTATGACATGGGGCTATGTACCATAAAAAGGTAAATAACAGGCATAGATAACTGTTTTGAATATAAAGGAAAATCACGTCCTGTGCTTATTATGATGAATCTGCATCTGATGTCAAATATAAAGTGTTTTGGGGAGCTAATAAAGTGACAGATTTGATGGTATCAGTACAGTATATTTTATGATGGCTTTTTTATGATGGATTTTACCCCTGTACAGGTAAGAAGGTTGGAGACCCACCAGTAAAATTATGTTTTTCAGGTGGACAAATCCGTATTAGCAGCATTGGATTTATGCATGTATAACTTTTACTTAGCTGCTTTAGGTGGATACTTTATTTATTTTATAAATAAAGATATACATACATACTTTAGGTCTCATTTACCATGTACTGTATGTGTCAATATGCAAAAATTAAAGAAAACAAGTGCAAGACATTTGAGTACCATATTTAAGTTTGCTAATGTGTTAGTTTTCTTTATTTATGAAGTTAATGAATTATTTAGTTAAAGGACACATTTTCAGAAGTGTTATACATCCCAACCATGAGAGTTAATGTTTGGACAAATTATCCAAATGACTGCATAGACTTGGTAATAAAGTGGGATAATTTGCTTTATATACAGACTCATTTGAAGTTAAGCAATTATCCTAAATGTATAAATTCATTTTTGGAATTGTTCATTGCATTGCACCAGTTCAGTTTCCCATAGATGGCTGTCTGAGTCAGTAGGTGTTCCAGGATTAAATCAGTGTTGAAAGGAAAACTATGTGAACCAGTCCAAAGCTTTACAATATTGAGTTAAGAGCTTTATTGGATTTAAACATAAGATTTAGGAGGTCTAAGAACCAGAGGGAGATGCTTGAAATTATGGTTTGCCAGTGAATATGTAGACTTTAGCTGTATGAGTGTGCCTTGTTTGTAAATGTGTGTGAAATTACACATTTTACTAGGAGTGGTGTAAAAGACTTCAAAAAGTATAAATGCCATATGGGAACTGACAATAATAAGCAATCAGTCCAATAAAAGCTTTTCTTTGCATTTCAAAAAATATACTTGGGTGCTCTGTTGCTACGTAAAGCATTTCTGTGGTAGGGCTTTAAGTAAGCTGGTTACATAAAAAAGACCATATATACAAAAAATGTATATATATTTAAATACACATACTGCACCTATACTATATATATCTTGAGATCTCTGTAGCTTTGGATATTATGCCTGTCCAAGAAGTCATCCAAACCACTCTCAATGGCATTAATAGAATCTGCCATCACATCACCCAACAACCTCACTGCCCTTACAGCACCATTTAGTTTTTGTTGTTTTCTATGTGAATAAAGATCCCCTCCTATCTATAATAAATAAAATGGGCCTTTAGTAGAGTTTTTCAGCCTCAACAAGTAAAAAACTAATATAACAGGCAACCTACAATAGTCAAATGGGCAAATAGTATTAACAGAGAGGCTTGACCATCCTGAAAGCAGGCAAGAAATTAAACCAACCATGTACAGGTTAACTAAAATTTGAAAACTATGCCAAGAACTAAAAATATATCTAGCCATATTGATTTTTAGGGTTTAGTCCCACTTTAAGGTACAAAATTATTTTATTTAATGAATTTTCAACGATTAATACTATATTTCCTCTATAATAACCTCTTTATTTACTTCAGTACTAAAAAAAGGTTGAGATACAGTTCTTCACAAGCAATTATAGACTAATTTCAAATCTCAAAGATAATAGTTAATATACTGTGCACCTGTATAATAATAAAACGTCTTAATGAAAAAGTTGTTTGTTTCAAAAATTACCCCACCTTCAAGCATGCCTTAAAAAGTTTGCACTGTGCAGTTACAGTTTGCAATGCAGTAACAGTCTAATGAAGCATATTACACTGTGAAATGTGAATTTTTATTCCTGTTTGTGGATTTTTTTATCCCGTTTACGACTTCTATTACATTTCCCTTGTTAACCATTATTCCATTATGCTGTTGCTGATAATGTACTTGTAGCTAGGCTGATAGTACCTCTTCCCAGCATACAGTAAACTCTAGACTATGGCAGGCAGAATAGCAGTTCCAATACAAATACTAAAGTTCCTAAACTAAACCTCTCTTAGGGTGAAGACACATAGGGCTTTCATAAAAGTCAGCCGTGCAGCCTTTCCCTCCATAGGGTATTGTGTCAGTCGTGCATGTTTTTTTGTTGTGCAACTTTTTAAAAAGCCACCTAAAGATAAGCTTTTTACAAAAACTGATATATCTTCCTGAAAGAAAACTCATTCAAAGATGCTACAGACCTTCTCCATACAGGGTGGAACCTCAAAAGACAGAGTACCTTGAAACAAAGGAAGGCCTAGTAATCCTTGTCCTATTCTCTGGTCAACTCTGGACTCGCCAACTCAATGGGCGCATATAGATATAAAATGAGGTATAACTAGCTAGCACTAGTGTAAAAAATGCAAGTATGTATTTGTATTTTTATACTGCATTTTTTCTCAGGGGTAATGTTAGTACAAGGTTACTGTAGTAATTAAACTCTTATTTTGCATGAAGTTGATTAAGCACAAAAAAGCAAATAAAAATAATTGGCATCTAGAAGCTAGTTTATGTCAAATGAAGTTCTATTTTAAAAAGGACTATTTTTCAATTACAGTTTTTGAGAAATTTGGTAGACTTGTTGAAAATGAAGGGTAGAATGTGATTTCACTACATTGAATTTTTTTTACATATTTAGGCAATCACACTTTTTTATTTTTTCATAAATAAGCACACATTTGAGATTTTTAAGTGATTGTGTTTTAAATTTTCATAATCAAACAGACTTTTGTGATTTTTGAATTCTTCTCAAATTCGATAAATCTGCCTACCTATGTAGCGGGACTGTTAGAGTAGAGGACACAAGTAGTGAAATTATTCGCAAGGCATGGATTAGTGGCGAATTTCTGTGTTTTGCAGAAACAGGGTGTTTTTTGCAAAATTTGCAAATGCATCAAAATTTGGCATGCATCAAAAAATTGTCAGGTGACATGCGTTATTCTTTTTAAAGCGTGTTTCGCTAATTTTTCGCTCATCATTAGACACCAGGCCTCTAATGCATGGCAGCAGGCAACCTCAGGAAAAGAGGGGAGCACATAGAGCACAGGCATTAGGGGACAATAGTAGAAAGTATAGCTAATGAAATCAAGGTAATAGGAAAAATACAAAAGGCAAACCAATAAGCAGGACAGTTTTAGAAACAGAAATCCAAGAATTAAAATCTTGATGCTCAAGACAACACAGGGGGCACAATTTGCCATTGCACTAAATGAACTTTGAGGGGCAAATTTATCAGAATGTGAGTTTGGAGTTTAAGGGTGAAGACACAGAGATTAGGAAGATTAGTACTATTAAAATCTTCGCTCCTGCGGGCAACTAATCTCCCAGAAATTCTATCCCACCGGCAAGAATGTAAATCGCAGGGGGGATGGCATATGCTTCGGTTTTCCGAAATCGCCCGAATTTCCTTGCGAGGCAACTGATAGGTGATCCACCCCTTTAAATATGTGTATATGAAGAGGTAAGCAGTGATTTATTTAATAGTAGATAGAGGAGATAAAGAGACACAGGGAAGGGCAGAGCTGTGAAAACTACAGAGACACAGGGAAGGGCATAGCTGTGAACCACTATAAGCATCAAAATCAATAGCCTGAACCTAAATGGTACAGGAACTCGTACAGAGACTGACAGAGTGTCATGGCAGAGTAAGAGCTATTTTAACTGCAACTGCGAAACTGATTGCATAATGATGGAAATAACTACTGCTTACTAGAACTGAATTTAATCAACTAGAACACACAACAGCACAGATAAAAAAGACTTATTGGGAAATGTACAGTGACAAACAATAATATATACACTATCACTCTTTGTAAAATACAGTGAACCACTCTCCACATATGTCTTTCTTCCACCCAACCCACCAGCGATAAATACCAACTCAAAATGAATTGAAAGTATCATTCTATGCAATATATATAATTCTATGTAAACCAGTGATCCTCAACTAGTGGCTCGTGAGCAACATGTTGCTCCCCAACCCCGTGGATGTTGCTCCCAGTGGCCTCAAAGCAGGTGCTTATTTTTGAATTCCTGGTAAGGAGGCAAGCTTTGGTTGCGTAAAAACCAAGTATAATGCCAAACAGAGCCTTCTGTAGGTTGCCAGTCAACATAGGGGCTATCAAATAGCCAATTTATAGCTCTCATTGGCACTTCCAGGAACATTTTCTATGCTTGTGTTCCTCTCCAAAACTTTTTCCATTTAAATGTGGCTCACAGGTATAAAAGGTTGGGGATCCCTGATGTAAACAATATCATATGTTGCGGTTTACTTGGCTATTTTTTTCTCTGAATTCCATGTAAATACGTTTTGTTTACATTTAAGTCAGTAGCCTTTCTTTCTTTTGAAAAAAGAAAAATTTATAACTTTCATAAATATTGTACAGGTACTTACTACCACTTAAAACATCAGTGTACTTTAATAACAGCTGTAGAAGCAGGAGCGGAAATTAGTCTTACAGTAATAAAAAAAAAATAGTCTTCCGCTTGGTTTTATAGCAAGAACAATACCCCATACTATGGATGACACTGGATCCAGGGCAGTAAAAAATATATAATTATGTGCTCTTAAAGGAGAAGGAAAGGCTAATAAAGAGTTAATCTCAAGCTGCAGGCATACCTTCAGTTCTCTCAATAGTGCCCTTAAGTCTCCCCATATTTCACCTGTTCAGATGATCTGAAGCCAAACAGGAAGAAAAAACCGAGACCCAGACCAAGTGAACATGCTCAGTTAGTTAGACTTAGGGGCTGATTTACTAAGACACGATTTCGAATCCGAATTGGAAAAATTCCGATTGGAAACGAACATTTTGCGACTTTTTCGTATTTTTTGCGATTTTTTCGGCGTCTTTACGATTTTTGCGTAAAAACGCGATTTTTTTCGGTGTCTTTACGATTTTTGCGTAAAAACGCGAGTTTTTCGGCGTCTTTACGAAAGTTGCGCAAAGTGCCAATTTTTTCGTAGCGTTAAAACTTGCGCGAAACGTCGCGCCTTTTAAGTTTTACCGCTACGAAAAAGGCGCGACTTTGCGCGCAAGTGTTAACGCTACGAAAAAATCGCGACTTTGCGCAACTTTCGTAAAGACGCCGAAAAACTCGCGTTTTTACGCAAAAATCGTAAAGATGCCGAAAAACTCGCGTTTTTACACAAAAATCATAAAGACGCCGAAAAAATAGCAAAATTACCGATCATTACGAAAAAAATGCAATCGGACGCATTCGGCCCGTTCGTGGGTTAGTAAATGTGCCCCTAAGGGTGAGATTTATTAAGACACAAATGCTCCGAGCGTATTTTTGCAGATTGTTTCGCACTTGCACTTGTAGCAATGTTTTTTTAGGGATTTTGACTTGAATTGTAAGGATTTCTTCTTAAACATATCCAGTGCCTTCAGTCTGTGTTGAATACATTTATGCACAAAATGCTGTCCCCTCAGTAATGCAATGATCTGTAATTGCTTTATTTATGATGTGCATAGTGTTTTGTTATAACCTGGGCTTATTTAGTACTGTTAGTGGAACCATGGTCTTTCCAAAGCATTCAAATGATAAATTATTCATCTGGTTAAAGTGAAGGAGTGAATACTGGGATCCATTTAAAACCAGTACTCAAGGAGTTGACTATTGTTTGCAGGTATAACATTTAGCGGTCATGAACCTTTTAGTTCAACCCTATTGTATGCCGGGCAGCCCATGTGTCACAGTAAGGCTATGCTTGTATAGTGCAGATTGCATGATACATTGCATAAATATAGCATCTATTCATATTCCTGCATAGCAACTGGCTCTTTGTTGAAATAAAAAAGGAGATTGCTGTAATTGTTTACAGGTCTGTTTCAGTAAGTATATTGCTGGCATATATAGATGTGACAACTGCAAATAATTTCTTGTTAGTTTGCATATTAGTAACCCTTGATTCACTCATTGGATTTACAAAGATCTTTCTTAATGGACTTTGTCTTTTTTTCCACTCTCACTATGTATGGGCAGCTTTTAGTTGAAAGCCAACAGTTTTATAACAAACGTTGGCACAAAATCATCTCTAGTGAGGGCAAATGAGGGTACCCAATGAAAATGAAAAGGCTTCTGTTTCCTATACCCTATACTACATAGTGGCATCCCTTCACTGCCAGGAAGGGAAATATAGATGTAGGGCAGGAGAATTAAGAATAGATAGAGGTTTGCACTTAAGCTGCCTGTTAAATTATTCATGGGCAACCCATCTAATTCTCTAGCACTGCATTATAGAATACAATTTAGCTACAGTATGCTGCTAAATGATGCTGCTTGGAGCCAAGATTCACAGGAAATCTATGCTGTTCAATCAGTGGCACCAGGTTTACTTAACTCTTCTAATCAATTGCTTGTACAGAAGTATAGAGGAATACACAGAATGTTTGCCAAACCATAGCAGCACCTGCAGCCCATGGAAATGGGCAAAATAACAAGCTGTACTGAAAGGAGCACTGAAACAATCTTCTTGTGTTGGGCAAATCTTAACACGTTATCCAGGTTACACAGTGGGATATCATTAATTCCTCTCGCATCAGAGTGTTTTACATCATAATACCAGAATTACTATGTGTTGAATGAAATCTGTTTCAAGCTTTGCTAATGGTGATTATTAGGAATTAGCACTTAAACACATGCTGCTACTAAGCTCGCTTACTGTTAAGGGTTGTAATAATGCCTGCTTATACTGAGCCCAGCACGAGGCATACATATATGGGCAAACAGAGAGAAATCAGCAAATATAGGCCCTCTAATTTTTTTTTTTTTAATTTGAACGAACTAATTTCCATAAATGTCTGACATTTATCAAAAAGGCTGAACTGAAAAAGCATGTGTGGGAAAAAGTCAACAAAACGTTTTTTGATTTTGTTGCACAAAAGCCAGCAGTTTTAGATGAAGTATTTTCTGATTTGGAATTGTTGCAGTTTTGTCGCATGGTAAATCACAACTCAAAGTCACAACTTTTTTTTCGGCCTTTATATTCCGTTTCGAGAAAAAAAAAAATCCGACCATTAGTAAATCACTCTCTTAAGCCGGCCATACACGCACCAATAGTATCGGACAAAACCTTGTTTCGTACGATATTCGGTGATATGGCGGATTGTCGAGACGACTGATATCGCAAAGACTGCGGATATCTGTCGTCTCGTTGATCAGGTGGGTTAAGGGCACCCCAGCAAAATCTACAGATTCCTATTGTTTCTACCTCCATATCTGACGATTCAGCCCTGAACGTCAGTGGGGGAAACGAACGATCTTTCCTGCAACCAGTGGTCACAGGAAAGATCGTAATTGCTACATGTATGGCCCCTTTAGAATGTTTGTGGTACAGGGATGGGGTTGCTTATCTGAAAACCCATTTTCCAGAAAGCTTCAAATTACAGGAAGCACATATAGACTCCATTTTAAAATTAAACTAAATTACATTTTTAAAAATGATTTCCTTTTTCTCTATAATAATAAAACAGTACCTTGTACTTGATGATAACTAAGCTGCATGAATCAACATTGGGGCTATTTAATGCTTAAGTTATTTATTAGTAGACTTAAAGTATGGTGATCCAAATTACAGAAAGATCACATTTTCAGAAAACTTCAGGTCCCGTACCTGTATAATGGTTCAAAGGGCAGAAAGCAAAAAAAAAAAGTGTTTTCATGTCTTACTTTAAAGGGCAAGGAAAGGCAAAGTCACTTGGTTTTGGCACCCCCAAGTGACTTTTATCGCTTACCTTGTACCCTGGGCTGGTGCCCCTGTTAGGAGAAAACAGCACCAGCCCGGGGTACCTGTAGCGCAGCGTTTTCTCCTTCCGGCTTCGTTCTTGGAACGACTAAGGACAGGCGCATGCGCAGTGAGCGAACCCGGAAGTAGGAAGCGCTGCAGGTACCCCAGGCTGGTGCTGTTCTCTCTGTACAGGGGCACCAGCCCGGGGTAAAAGGTAGGCAATTAAAATCACTTGGGAGTGCCTAACATTTTGGCACCCCCAAGGGACTTTGCCTTTCTTTCTCCTTTAAAGCTGGCCATACATGCACCTATATTATTGTACAAAACAATATTCCATGTGTATATGGTGCATTGATGACACAACAGATATCGCAAGAGCCTTGTATATTGGTCGTCTCTTCGATCAGGCGGGACAGAAGATTTTCATCAGAAGCCATTGAAGGCACCTGAACATTGCAAGTGTTTAGGACTGAATCATCATATAGGTAGAATTCCTATTGTTTCTACCTCCATGTCTGACGTTTTACACTGAACATTAATGGACCAATGGTCGCAGGAAAGATCGTCATTTTAACATGTATGGTTTGTTTATTTAGCCTTTATAATTTGATTCAAAGAGGTTCTATATTATGTTGATTGTGTGCACATCAAAGATTATGTGTAATTCAATGTGTATAAATAAAGCTACATTGTTAGCCTAGTGTCTATATTAGTGCTGTCCAACTGGCGACCCCCCTCTGAGTGGCCCCCCACCTGTCTGGCTGCTTTGATGATTTACGTCTGTGTAAGATTTAAATGATATCAGTACTGAGATTAACTGGGCCCCTGCATGGTTCACACCTCAGATTCAGGCTGTAATCCCCCTGTATTGTTTAAACATGTAATCCCCTGTTATGTTCACACCTTTTAATCCCTGCACTGTTCACACATCAGGCTCAAACTGTAATCACCCACATTGTTCATCTCTTTACACCTCAGACTGTAGGAACAGTGCCAGCATTGTATCACTGTATGTACTGCCTGTGTGTATGGCACACACAAGCAGCTAAGGGTAGGCAGAGTATGGCACACACAGGCAGCATAGGGCAGGCAGAGTATGGCACACACAGGCAGCATAGGGCAGGCAGAGTATAGCACACACAGGCAGCATAGGGCAGGCAGAGTATGGCACACACAGGTAGCATAGGGCAGGCAGAGTATGGCACACACAGGTAGCGTAGGGCAGGCAGAGTATGGCACACACAGGCAGGGTAGGTCAGGCAGAGTATGGCACACACAGGCAGCATAGGGTAGGCAGAGTATGGCACACACAAGCAGGGTAGGGCAGGCAGAGTATAGCACACACAGGCAGCATAGGGCAGACAGAGTACTGCCTGTGTGTGCCATACTTTACCTGCCCTATGTTGCCTGTGTGTTGCCATACTCTGCCTGCCCTATGCTGCATGTGAGTGCCATACTCTGCCTGCCCTATGCTGCATGTGTGTTCCATACTCTGCCTGCCCTACCCTGCCTGTGTGTGCCATACTCTTGCTGCCTATGTGTGCCATACTCTGCCTGCCATTAATGTGGGCATAGTCTTAAAAGCTCTTGTGATAACATGGGTGTGGTTTGAAGTGGGTGCGGTTTAAAAAAGGGGAGTGGTCAAAACTGGCTTTCATTAGCGGCCCTCCACTATGTATGCCAGAGAAATTCCGGCCCTCGGCACCACAGAAATTGAACAGCACTGGTTTTATATATATATATATATATATATATATAGATCTTTTTTTTTTTAAAAAAATGTACATACAGTATATACTGCACCTGCAGCCTGGCACCCTAGGCAGCCTCACTCCCCCATGGGCGCATGCACGGTGATGACGCGACCATATGGTGATGACAGGGTGTGAGATGAGTTACTAATGGGTGTATCTGTGTGTGTTTTGTATTACGCCAATAAACCCCAGTGCTGTGCTTATATAGTACTGGAACACTGTGTAAAGAAAAGAAACCTTTAGGCTATGTATTTAGATGTGCCATCTAGTGGCAACATATTTAAATATACACAATACAACAACACGATGGTTTACATTGTATTCAATACTGTATCCATAAAAACAGATGTGATACAAACCTTTATTTTTAGCAAGACTTTTGTACCACGGGTTCACACGGGCCATTGAATTGCTTATTTTGGATCTATCTGTTCTTCAGATTAAAATTTAAATTATTCAACTTGGCTCATTTAAAAGCAAAGGACAAGATACAAAGTGTAAAATACCAAACCTGCCCATGTGTCACACTCATAGGGGGACCTGATGGCTCACCTAGGCAAGTGTTGAAGGGGTTGTTCACCTTTGAGTACCTTTTAGTATGAAGTAGAGAGCAATATTCTGAATCTTCATGTTTTATTATTTGTAGTTTTTTAAGGTTCATTTATGTCTTCAAGCACAGTGGGCAACTTGCCTATTTCTATGCAGTCAGTTGCAAGTAAAAAAAGTACTTGCGTCAAATTGTGCTCCTATTGTCCTCCCTATAGTTGCGCTCAGAGCCAACCTTCCATTCTGAATCAGGTGCTGCTGTGCTTATTAATGGAGGGGAACCTCAGGACTAGGCAGTAGCTGCAGGGTTCCCTCAGCACCCTGCATCAATTAGTGTAATTCAGTTGGGCTGAAAGAATAGGGAGCACACATCACTTGCATGCCAAACACTGAAAATTATGCCAGCAAAATATGGAAATTACACCTAGCTAACTTCAAAAATATTTTGCTAAATTGCCCCCAATTTGCAGCAAAGCACATGCACAGTTCCATTCATTTTGGCGAATTGGATGTAATTGCAGTAGGCAACTGCATCAAGAGAATAACCCATTTGCATCCACAATGATACCAGAATTCTGGAAAAAAAGCATTGTGGGGGAAAAAACATGGTGATTGCAGTCAAAATTGCACTTTGCTTTGCTTACTCCCTATGGTCTTATTCGGTAAACAGGCAGTTTGGTCGTTACTTGCTCAGGCCATATACCAGAATGGCAGAGGGAAGCACTGGGGGGGGGGGGGAGAATAGGTCCCTGCAATCACAGAGACAGATTATTATGGTTTCCTTTTAACCTGTAGAATCTATTGGGATTATTTATGAATGTACAGATAGTACTTTTGCAACCGTTTTATATAAGCCTAACTTCTAAGCCCAAGCTTGTGTAAAAAGGTAAATATATTATAAATTTCCCCTTTAAGTCAGTACTGGGTAAAGGAGAGGTTTTGGTTTCTTTTAACTACACAAATGTTTCATATAACTAGGTGGACCGTGTATGGGGGCCTTTAGCGCTTAGGCTGGAGATTTTTTACAATTAAATCAATAGCCAAAAACTATGTTCAGCACAAGCCTCATTAAGCACATACCAAAAAGATGGAAAACTCCAGACTACAGGCACTGAGCATTTATTTGCAAGCATGAAAGAAGGGGCACATTATGATGAGACTTTTAAAGGCAATGTTAAACCAAGTGGGGCTGGGGGCAAAGGGATGGCCACTGCCTCCCCTCCACTGGAGTTTTTCCCTTAAAAATGGCAAGAGAGAGCGCCCCAGGTCTGCACAGAGATATTTAAGATCTTAAAAAAAAACGCTGTTTGTCTCTGCGATTAAAGAATGCCCTATTTTTTCCATTTGATTTCCTCTTTCTAGTTTTCAGAAGCGAGTCACTAATCCTGGCAGCAAAAAAATATTGCTCTGTGGGACTATGTTTAATTATATTTCTATTCAGGTCTTCTATTCACAGGGCCACCATCAAGTGACCCTAACCTGCCTGCTCCCAACCCGAACCCTACCCAACCTCGCCTCTGCCCTTTATTTATAGACCCGCGCCCACCCTGCCCCACAATGATGTCACCTACATTCAAAAACTACTAAGTAAGCAATAGCTTGTTATCCAGAAGAGTGCCATAAACAATAAAACTGGTTAAAAAAAACAAAAGATTTACCAACCTGCTGCAGGAAAGTTAAACATGACAAACATGATAAAAGGTGCAGCTAAAAAAATAGCAACTCAAAGATCATAAAAAGTTGCCTTTACTTAAAAGAAGGACGATTGGGGCTACTTCTAAAAGTTGCAGGGAGTTATACAGCTGTTTGACGAGTATTTAGTCACTTAACTGAAGAAGGAAGAGTCAGAAAGTATTTTACCCCCTATTACAAATCATCTCAGCGTTCCCTAACCTTTATAAAAGCACTTGGCCTGCAGCTTCAATGACTTCTAAAATCCTTATAAATTACAGTTGGGGTAGAGTATACTTTACAAGATGGTGGGAAATTACCATTTTATAGTAGATAAGGATATTGGAATTCTGTGTCCTGTCAGCCTCTTTGTGACATGTAATTTCTGTACAATAGGGGGGTACATAACCCACTACATATATATTTCAGCATTGGCAGTCTCATTGGCTATAAAAAATCCTAAATAAACAGCAATTAGGTAACAAATTAAATAAGTGCCTCCTGGTGTTTGCCTGTATTGCTTCAGGTCCAATGGATCCATCACTATGGCTGCACGTGAGTGATAAAAGGTGCAGCCTCAGTGCTATATCCATGGCATATTCCCCTGTTCAGTTAGTCCTTCCTCAATGATATAATCCACCTTGCTTAGCTTACTGTAGTCAATTCTTTGAAGGAAACAAATCATATAGACTGAGTAGAATTATCCCTGCCATCCAGATCTATTCCTAAGCAAGCCAGTTGCTCTTAGCATTTACCTGTTTAACAGCAAATATCTTACTGGTTGCTATGGGTTACTGCATCTAGGCAAATTTGTATTTTATTACATTTGGGAGCCAATGTATTACACCCACTTGAATTGCTGATACCACTTAAACCTTCATATACCTGTAGGCCGTCAACTCAGAGAGAAAAGAAGAACTAATGATGACAAAGGACAGGCACCAAAAAGAAGGAAGATAAAGACCACCATCAAGGAGGAAGGCTTGCATAGCGCCAGAGCCGAATGTGAAAAAACAGAGAAAAGCAAGAAGAAAAGGAAAAAAACAGAAGAACCAGCAGAAGGTAAAGAGAACCAGTCTGGACATATAGGGGCAGAATTATAGAGGTGTGAAATTAGAGCTTAACAACAAATTTAGCCACTAACAGGCTGGTGGGCTTACTAACAGGCTGGTGGCTGGTTGAATCAACTTGCTTTCATTTCAACTAAAAAGGGATAAGTATTCTTTACTAACTTTATCAAAACCATTGTGTTTTTTTACTGTTGGGTTTTATTTATTTTTTTCATAAGTAATTGTTGTTTTTGGAGCTAATTTACAAAGTTTGTGGGATCCATAGGCTTACAGCAGGTTATATTCCCTTGTAATTACCCTCAGCTTGAGGAGGGTGGGGTTTGATTAGTTCACCTTTACAGACTGCATAAATAGAACCACAGGCACTCCAGTGGAGCTTGCTCTGGTGGTAGGTGCTCTGTAAGTGATTGCTCTTTAAGTGGGGGCTCTGTAAGTGGAGTTATAAACTCAGGGAGTTAGTGGGGGCTCTGTAAGTGGAGTTATAAACTCAGGGAGTTAAACACTAAGGGAGTTAAAAACAAGGTAAAACAAGGTATTTACTACAAGTCCTTACACCTATTTTTGTTTAACTGTTCTTGTAACTGGGAGAATGAGTGGTAGCAACATTGAAGGTATGACACAGTGCACAGCCTGCCACATGTATGCAGTTGTGGAGCAACAGTTCCAAAGTGCATACCTCTGTTGTGGATGTGAGCGAATTGCCACTTTAGAGGCTCGCGTTAGAGTCCTAGAGGAACATGTCGCAACACTGCGTTCAATCAACAATCTTGAGAGGGGTCTCTTGTTAACTGAACAAGAACTAGTGGGGTCAGATAGTAGGGGGGGAGGGGAGCAGCAAAAGGATGATAGGGCAGTAAGCTGGGTGACAGTTAGAAAATCTAGTGTGGGGAAAAGGAAAAGGGAGGCTGCTCCAGGGTTTGCGCATCCCAACAGATTTGCCAGATTGTGTGAAGAAGATGGGAGTGTGAACTCTGGATTGGCGGTTCTAGGTGAGGCTGATCTCTCTAACAGCCGGGAGACCAGTTTCACTAGTAGTGGTGGGGAGGAGAGCAGAGCTAGGCCTAAACAGATGGTGGTTATAGGGGATTCGATCATTAGGAAAGTGGACAGGGTAATCTGTCAAGCGGATCGCTTCAACCGGACAGTTTGCTGTCTTCCTGGTGCCAGGGTTCGGCATGTGGTTGATCGGGTTGACACATTATTGGGAGGGGCTGGGCATGACCCGGCTGTCTTGGTACATATCGGTACTAACGACAAAATGAACGGTAGGTGGGGGACTTTAAAGAGTGAGTTCAGGGATCTAGGCTCTAAGATTAGGCAAAGGTCCTCCAATGTCATTTTTTCGGAAATTTTGCCGGTGCCGCGTGCAAGTTTAGGGAGACAGCGGGAGCTTAGGGAGCTAAATGCGTGGCTAAAGTCTTGGTGTAGGAAGGAAGGGTTTGGGTTCCTAGAGCACTGGGCTGACTTTTCCTTGGGGTACAATCTATACAGCCCTGACGGATTGCACCTCAATGGAAGGGGGTCTGCTGTGCTAGGGGAGAGAATGGTTAAGAGGTTGGAGGAGTGTTTAAACTAGACAAGGGGGGGGTGGGTGAGCTAGAATTCCATGGGAAAATTAGTGTAGACGGGGTAGGGGGACTAGCAAAGGGTTGTGGGGGAGGAGTGAGGGGGGCATATAGTTTATCAGATAAGGAGCTTCCGTTACAAGGAAAGCAGTCTCATAATTGCCTTAGCTCTAATTCTCCCTTAGCTAATGTAAACATCAGAGGGAGAAGTAATAATCTCCGCTGCATGCTGGCTAATGCGCGTAGCTTGTCGGGTAAATTAGGGGAGCTGCAAGCTATTGCATGTATTGAAAATTATGATTTAATAGGTATCACTGAGATCTGGTGGGATGATAAATGTGACTGGGCTGTGAATTTAAATGGTTATACACTTTTTAGGAGGGACAGAGAGATTAAAAAGGGTGGAGGGGTTTGTCTTTACGTAAAGTCAGACTTAAAGCCATGTAATAAAGACATTACCAATGAAAACGTCGAATCTCTTTGGGTAGAAATTTCAGTAGGGCTGAAGGTCACAAGGAAAATGATCATTGGTGTATGTTATAAACCACCCCGTATAGATGAGGGGGATGAGGCCCAGCTATTGTTGCAAATGGAGGAGGCTTCAAAACTGGGTCAAGTTGTTGTTATGGGGGACTTTAATTATCCGGACATTGACTGGAGTAATGGGGTGGCTAAGTCAGAAAAAGCTAGTAGGTTTGTAAATATGCTAAATGACAACTTTTTATTTCAGGCAGTTCAAGAACCCACTAGGAATGACGCTATTTTGGACCTGGTGATTTCTAATAATAATGAACTTATCTCTAACATTTGTGTGGGTGAGCATTTGGGGAACAGTGATCACAACATGGTCTCCTTTGAGATAATGCTGCAGAGACAGCGCTATAAGGGAGTAACTAAAACACTCAATTTTAGACGTGCAGACTTTGCCAGTATAAGGGCATCTCTGCAATGTGTCAACTGGGAAAGGCTTTTCATGGGGTTAGACACAGAAGGAAAATGGAACATCTTTAAAACATTGCTTTGTAGGTATACACAACAGTATATCCCCCTTGTAAGCAAGGAGAGGCATCGCAAAGCAAAACCTTTATGGCTGAATAAAAGTGTTATTGTCGAGGTTGGTAAGAAAAAACGTGCTTTTAGGGCATTCAAGTTAGCTGGGACAGCGGAAACTTTCATCAGGTACAAGGAAGCAAATAAAGCATGCAAAAAAGCTATCAGGCAAGCTAAAATAGAGATGGAAAGGGATATTGCTGCTAGGAGTAAAAAGAATCCAAAATTATTTTTTAATTATGTGAATAGTAAAAAAATGAAGCAAGAAGGGGTGGGAACTTTATTATCACGGGGGGGTACGTTGGTTGATGAAAACGGGGAAAAAGCTGAAATTTTGAACTCTTATTTTTCATCTGTCTATACATCTGAGGAGCCAGATAATGAAGGCTTCCCTTGTAATATGCCTAGTTCTAGTAATTTAGCTACTGACGCATGGGTCACTCGGGAGGAAATTCAAAAGAGACTTGAACATGTAAAGGTAAACAAAGGTCCAGGGCCGGATGGGATTCATCCCAGGGTATTAAATGAGCTGAGCGCTGTGATTGCCAAACCTCTTCACTTAATTTTTCAGGATTCATTGAGGTCTGGCATGGTGCCGAGAGACTGGCGGATTGCTAATGTGGTGCCGTTATTTAAAAAGGGATCCCGTTCTCAGCCTGAAAACTATAGGCCTGTTAGTCTGACATCAGTAGTAGGAAAACTTTTGGAAGGGGTAATAAGGGATAGGGTACTTGAATACATTGCAGTTCACAATACTATTAGTTTGTGCCAGCATGGTTTTATGCGTAACAGATCTTGCCAGACTAATTTAGTTGCCTTTTATGAGGAGGTGAGTAGGAACCTTGATGCTGGAATGGCAGTTGATGTCATCTACTTGGACTTTGCTAAAGCGTTTGATACAGTACCTCACAGAAGGTTAATGATCAAATTAAGGAATATTGGCCTAGAACATAATATTTGTAATTGGATAGAGAACTGGCTGAAGGATAGAGTACAAAGAGTGGTGGTAAATGGAACATTTTCTAATTGGACCAGTGTGGTTAGTGGAGTACCGCAGGGGTCAGTCCTTGGTCCTTTGCTGTTTAACTTGTTTATTAATGACCTGGAGGTGGGCATAGAGAGTAATGTTTCTATTTTTGCTGATGACACTAAATTGTGCAAAACTATAAGTTCCATGCAGGATGCTGCCGCTTTGCAGAGCGATTTGACAAAATTAGATAACTGGGCAGCAAACTGGAAAATGAGGTTCAATGTTGATAAGTGCAAAGTTATGCACTTTGGTAGAAATAATATAAACGCAAACTATCTACTGAATGGTAGTGTGTTGGGGGTATCCTTAATGGAGAAGGATCTAGGGGTTTTTGTTGATAACAAGTTGTCTAATTCCAGGCAGTGTCATTCTGTGGCTACTACAGCAAATAAAGTGCTGTCTTGTATAAAAAAGGGCATTGACTCAAGGGATGAGAACATAATTTTGCCCCTTTATAGGTCCCTGGTAAGGCCTCACCTTGAGTATGCAGTGCAGTTTTGGGCTCCAGTCCTTAAGAGGGATATTAATGAGCTGGAGAGTGTGCAGAGACGTGCAACTAAACTGGTTAAGGGGATGGAAGATTTAAACTATGAGGTGAGACTGTCGAGGTTGGGGTTGTTTTCTCTGGAAAAGAGGCGCTTGCGAGGGGACATGATTACTCTGTACAAGTACATTAGAGGGGATTATAGGCAGTTGGGGGATGTTCTTTTTTCCCATAAAAACAATCAACGCACCAGAGGTCACCCCTTTAGATTAGAGGAAAGGAGTTTCCATTTGAAGCAGCGTAGGTGGTTTTTCACGGTGAGGGCAGTGAGGTTATGGAATGCCCTTCCTAGTGATGTGGTAATGGCAGATTCTGTTAATGCCTTTAAGAGGGGCCTGGATGAGTTCTTGATCAATCAGAATATCCAAGGCTATTGTGATACTAATATCTACAGTTAGTACTAGTGGTTGTATTTATAGTTTATGTATGTGAGTGTATAGATTGGTAGGTGTGGGTTAGGTGTGCTGGGTTTACTTGGATGGGTTGAACTTGATGGACACAGGTCTTTTTTCAACCCTATGTAACTATGTAACTATGTAACTATCTATTCATTCCTAAGGGCTCATTGTCGGCCCAAACTTGCCGACCTGCGGGTTGCGTGCCAGCCCACACATTACTACTGTACAATATTACCCTTAAGGATGGCACACCGCTACATAACATACCTCGGGTGCTCGGTAATATATATATACAGTATGTATGAATAATAAATTACTCCTCTTTTCTTTCCCACTAGAAGGAAGTGGACTGAAGAGGCCTTGTGTTCCAACTAAAAGGCCCAATCCTAAAAGACTCAGGAACTATCAGTTTCACATGGAACTCGGGAATGGTAACTTTGGCAAGGTGAGTGATTGGCTTCCCTGGTACTGGAATGTTTAGATGAGCTTAGCAAAGGCAAGGCTGAGTTGTTGTGTGTCACTACATTGGAGTAGCATTACAATTCATCCCTTATCCTGTTGGTACCTCTTCTTCTCCATCCAGGCAGCATTTATTGTGATGAACCAAAAGGCAAACTAAACCTCAACATAACCTTTGTAGATAAAGTCCATTCCTAGCACAGACCCAGACTGGCAATCTGTGGATTCCGGCAAATGCCAGTGAGGCTGCTGTAAGATGTCATAGACAGTCACTATTTAGTGAGCTGCTAGGGGGCTATTTGAGCCTTTGTGTACTTGAAATGCTAGGGCCTATTATGAATTCCAGTCCGAGCCTGGCCTAGAAACCTTCATATCCAAAAGTTCAAAAAGTCCTACCGTAGCTTCTAGTTTACTCAGTAAGTACTCCTCAACAGGTAGCAGCCCCCGTGCCAGGCTGTGTAGCTTACAAATAAAGTTCAAAGAACCTGGAGAGTATCATTGTATCCAGTGAAACAGTGTAGTTTTATTGAGACATCTTATAGCACAACATGTTTCGGCTCACCAGCCTTCCTCAGGTGCATACAGAAGTGACATAGCTACATTTATGTAGCTATGTCACTTCTGTATGCACCTGAGGAAGGCTGGTGAGCCGAAACATGTTGTGCTATAAGATGTCTCAATAAAACTACACTGTTTCACTGGATACAATGATACTCTCCAGGTTCTTTGAACTTTACTAGAAACCTTCATAACTGACTAGAACACTCTGCAGCTCAGGGTCTTGCCACTTCTCACAGACTGAGGCACAAAGCTCAAAACTATGTGCTGGAATGCATATAATTAATCTGCATTTTATGCTGTAGTGCTTTGAAAGTTTTAAATAGAACAAAAAAATATGTTTTTCACTCTGTTCTCCACAACATAGTCAAGTTTCATTTTGGTGATTCTGTATTTCCCCTTTAAATACATGCATAAAACCTATACTTTTAAAACTACCAAAAGAAAAAAGAAAGAAATGTAACTGTTAAGGCTGGATAGTGGGTCAGCTTCCAGTGTAAATGCTTGGTATCAGGATCCAGACAGGTAACCACAATACAAAATGGTAAGCATGAGTAATATTTTTGTGATCTTTGTGATTTTTTACAATAATACACAGTTGGGTTTCCATGGATACACTGATACAATAGCAATAAAATTAGCAAATTTGTGACAATAAAACAAATAAACAGGGATGATATAATAAGATGATAGTATCTCTTCCATAGGCTGCTCCAGGCAGAGTCTTAATTTTTTTAGCCAGTTATATAAGTGTTATGTAGAACTAAGGGTCATTTTAGAATGTACTACGGGTCACATTAGAATGTACCATAAACTAGTACAACAAGATTTTGATAAAATCTTTAATAATACTTGGAAGTCTAGCAATAATCTCTCTTGGGGAGAAAGAAATGTCTTACGCACTTTAATGGATGATGGTACTACTATTATTAAACAAGCGGATAAAGGGGGGGGATAGTCATCCAAAACAGGGAGGACTATTTTTTAGAGGCCAATCGTATTTTGGGGGATGCTGACACATATGACAGATTGCAAGTTGACCCCACCACCAAGTACCTTGCTGAATTAGTAACATTAGTGGGGGGAGCGAAACATGCGGGTATTATACAGGACAAAGAAGCTGATTTTCTTATCACTCGATTCCCTAGGCTGGCGATTTACTACCATCTGCCCAAGATACATAAAGATCCCTTGGTTCCCCCAGGGAGACCTATCATTTCGGGTATCGATTCCCTATCTAGTAACCTATCTGAATATGTTGACCACTTCTTACAAGAGGTGGTTAAGAAACAAAGGTCATATCTGAGGGATACTATGGATTTATTGAATAAAGTCAAACACATAACTTGGAAGGACACTGATAAATGGGTCACATGTGATGTGTCTTCTTTATATACCTGCATACCACATGATAAGGGACTTGATGCCTTACGATATAAATTACACACAGAGAGTACTCTCTCAGGGCCTTTTCAAAATTTCTTGTTGGAAAGTATTAGTTTTATACTAACACATAATTACTTTGTTTTTGATAAATTATTTTATTTACAGAAGAAGGGCACCGCTATGGGTAGTAAATTTGCTCCTTCGTATGCGAATCTTTATATGGCAGTATGGGAAGATGAGTTTGTGTGGAACTCTCCCATATTTAGTGAACATATCATCTTATACACTCGTTACATAGATGATTTGCTATTCATTTGGGACGGCCCCCTTGAAACTATTGATGCGTTCATTATACATATCAATGCCAATCCATATAATCTTCAGTTTACAACCGAAATCAATGATGGCAGCATCAACTATTTAGATCTTACTCTATTTAGTAATGGAGACCGAATAGAGACAAAGCTTTTCCGTAAAACTACTGATAGGAATGGTGTATTACATGTATTACATGCATCCAGTGCCCATCATAATAAGTGCATTAGGAATATCCCCAAAGGCCAGTATCTTAGAGCTAGAAGGAATTGCTCCAGATCAGTTGACTTTATCCAGGAGTGCTCGATCTTAGAAAATAGATTCCTAGAAAAGGGTTACAAAAAGTCATGGTTGAATGAAGCCAAACAGTTGGCACAAGATAGTGATAGGAATACTTTATTGGTGGAAAAAACCCCTGTCGCACGAATGTCACATAAGTGTAACTTTTACACCAAGTTCAACACCGCGGCGTATAATATTAAAAAGATTGTACAAAAACATTGGAATGTATTGACTGCAGACCCAATTTTAGGAGAACACCTTGGGGAGAAACCGCAGGTCTATTTTAAAAAATCTAAAACTCTCAATAATTTGTTAGCTCCTTCAAAAGTATGGGGCACTAATGATGATAGGAAATGCATCAATAACTTTGGTTTGAAGGGGACATATAAATGTGGTAAAAAGAGATGCACCACTTGCTCTTATGTAGCCCCCAAGAAATTACATATAGAGGGTATACCTACGGTTAGGGAATTTATTAATTGCCGTTCCATTTATGTGGTTTATTTATTGGTGTGTCCTTGTAATAAGTGGTATATAGGGAGAACCATCAGATCCATTGGTACTAGAATAAGGAAACACATACGTAATATTAAGTTAGGCAAAAATAACCATGGGGTCTCGCGACACTTTAAGATGGTACATAATTGCGATCCCACTGGGCTGGTGTTTTTGGGATTAGAACATATCTCCTCTAACATCAGAGGGGGTGATAGATTCATTAGATTACGTCAGCGTGAGACCTACTGGATTTTTAAACTGAATACATTACAACCTCATGGTTTAAACATAGAGCTAGATTTGGCAGCATTTTAGTTTAGCTTTTGTTTTTGTACAATTTTGTGTTTTGTTTTATTTACTTTTACTTTTGAGAAGGAAAGGAAGGTGAGAAGGTTAAAGGAATTAATGGTAAAGGGAGGGAAACAGAGAAAAAGGGAAGAAAAAAAAAAAAAATCTGGCAAGGGGGGACTCATGGGATTTGTATGCAGCTCCTCTATATGGTGGGCGGATCACAACCACATTGATTATGTCACTACTCCCTCCTCCTTTCCCCATTGGTTTATACTTAATGTGCACCTATGTTCTTTGGGTCAGCTGTATCTCATCTTAATTACCATTTTATGCATGTGATTTGCCAGTATAAGATGTTGTTTTTACATCACATTTTTATTGCTCCTGATGAAGCGTGGCGGACACGTGAAACGCGTAGAGCTATTTTTGATACGTTTTGTTCTTATCCAGATACTGTAAGTAGCCTGTACTGCAGCAGGACTATTTTTAATAAAGGGTATTACACTATATTCTGTTTTATCTTTTGCTTTCCCAAACTGAATGGAGATCTTGAACCTACCTCTATCAACAGTGGATTTTACTTACCTCTGCATATCTTAACTACCATCTGGTGAGTGTGCAACTACACCACTCTGTCATTTGTATATTTTATGTGCACTTTGCTATTATTTAGAGTTATAGGCATAACTCTTTCATTTCAGTTTCATTAACTTTTGAAACATATTGCACTATTTTGTATTTTTATTTTTTGTTTTTCATGCGCTTCCAACACACTGGGTCTGCACAAGGGTCATTCTGGTTGCATCTATCATGGTTTTTTAATCTCTTTTAGAGACATTGGTGCTAATGTTAGAAATCCCCCTGTGATTCTAATCCTTCACCTGATACAGAAAAGGAAAGCTTGGTCACCGATACCACGGCTCCTAACAGGAGCACCAGTCCAGGGAATCAGGTAAGTGATTACAATGACAGGGGGGTGTCTAACATTTTGGCATCCCTCAGTGATTGTAAATTTACATTTCCTTTATGAATTAGTTACTGTCTGTCCTTGGCTTAGTTTGCCAGAATACAAAAGCAATGTACAAGAAATCAGTTCTCTTCTAGGCAAGAATGCAGAGATCAAGTGGCAGTCAAAGTGATTCAGAAGAACCCAACGGAATCACACATTAAGAAGATCTTGGCAGAGACACGGACCCTACAGATTGCTGAAGGTTGTCCCTTTCTCTGCCACGGATATGCAGCATTCCAAACACAGGTACATTATAAAGCCAATACTGCCATGCAATTTGTGTTACTAGTCACCTTGCTTGAGAAGCTGCTACTGACATTAAACAATATTATACAGGTATGGAACCTGTTATCAGAAATGCTCGGGACCTGGGGTTTTCCGGATAAGGGATCTTTCCATAATTTGGATCTCCATAGCTTAAGTCTGCTAAAAATTATTTAAATATTGAATAAACCCCATAGGATTGTTTTGCTTCCAATAAGGATTAATTATATCTTAGTCAAGTGCAAGGTACTGTTTTATTATTACAGAGAAAAAGAAAACAATTTTTAAAAATTAGAATTATTTGCTTACAATGGAGTCTATGAGAGATGGCCTTTCTGTAATTTGGAACTTTCTGGATAACGGGTTTCCGGATAAGGGATCCCATACCTGTACTTCTTTATATATTTGATATCATGTAATAATACTTAATTGTTCCCTTCAATTAGATGCACATCAGTGTTAAGTATACACAATAGTCTGTAGAGTCTGTAGATTAGCTGCAGAGACAATTAAATATTACAGGGCCTTTTTCATTTGTCTGCAGCAGGATTAATATTTTATTTTTCCACATCAGCCCACTGGGGTGCAGCAGGCCCTTGGGCAATAGATTATGTGAGTTGTTTGTGGAATAATTTCTCATGTCCATTCAGTAATTAAATTTGCACTTACACACACACACCTGCATTCTCAGATGCTCATTCACAGATGCAGCATATACATTCTGGTTTAAATTCCCTTAATCTGAAAAAATGCTACTGATATTTAGGAATATGTTATTTCTAGCATGGTATAAATGTTTGTGGTATTAATGTCAATGGATCAAGCCATCAACACTCACACGGCGCTTCTTGGAACATACATACTTCGGTGTTTCCATGCAGAAATCTGATTTGTTTGCACACTCAGGAAGCAGAAGGCAGCGGATCAGTTTTTCTCCCCTGGCAAATAAACACCAGCTCTGTGCTATTAGCCCCAAAACTAATACTGTTGTGCACTGTTCTTGAATGTTCTCAGTCCTGTTCTAGAATCCCCCATGTTTCACTCTCTTCTGATTTATCTTTGTAACAGCTGCATGCCTTTTTTGTAATGGAGTGCATAAGAGGAGGAAACCTGGAACATCTAATGGATATGGAAGGTCGGCTGAAGTTAGACAGCGTAACGTAAGTAACTGTGAAAAGGCAATATGGAGGAACATAACAACATAATGTCTTTATAATAACAAGTTCAGCTGTAGCTGTCACCCTAACCTTCAACACAAACCCAACTAATTCTGCTATAATGCTCAGCTTAGATGCCTAAAAAGTCTATGGTAATGTACTATAGCCATATCTTACTACAATTCTAAAATACATTTTGGCCAACAGGATACACTGTATTTTGCAGAGAAGAACTCATAAAAATATTCAAAACTATTATACCCCCTGCAAGTCCCTCCACTACTCCTAAGAGCCCAAGCTGAGGAATAGATAAGGGCGGAATTTAGCTCCTTTCTCTGAAATGGTAGAAAATGGGTAATTGGCTTGCAAAAGATCAACCCAAAGTCAATGCTGCTATCAACTTCCCATATATGAAACTATACAATTTAATCAGCACAACCTTGTTATATAAGAGACTAGCTACATAAGGGAGTTTTAATCACTAGTTATAAATGAGATTATATACTCATCCTACACAGAAACTTAACCTGTACTCTATGTGGAGGCGCTTAACCATACTGAAGCAATACCAAAAAAGCCTTTTATACAGACTGGAAAACCTGAAGGCAATCACAGGGGCCTATGCATCCATAAGCGTTTTACTTGATCACTAAAGGCACCCACCTATTCAGAAATGATGTTTAAAATGATACACAGTGGTTTCTCCACTTGCGGAAGGCAGCAAATCATGTCCACCAGCAAAGAAATGAATCCATGTGACATTCTGGTGTAAAGTGTAAAAGATATAGCTTGACTTAACAGAGGAGAGATGATGCTGAATTTTTGTTATTATTCTCGTATTTTTTTTAAAGGTTCTACTCAGCAGAGATGATCATCGGTCTTCAGTACCTGCATTCACACGTGGTATTTTGCACTGATATCTATTGATTCTTTCCCACTATTACTGCAACTACTTTCCAGCCTTATCTCACAGCACCTACATGTGAGTTTTTAATGGCACCTTGATACTGTAATTCGGTGATCCCCAACCAGTGGCTCGTGAGCAACATGTTGCTCCCCAACCCTTTGGATGTTGCTCTCAGTGGCCTCAGAGCAGGTGCTCATTTTTGAATTTCTGGTTAGGAGGCAAGTTAGATTGCATAAAACCCAGTGTAATTGCCAAACATAGCCTTCTGTAGGCTGCCAGTTAGCATATCAGCTATCAAATAGTCAATTATTGCTCTCATTGGCACCTCCAGGAACTTTTTTCATGCTTGTGTTGCTCTCTAAAACTTTTTCCATTTGAATGTGGCTCATGGGTATAAAAGGTTGGGGATCCCTGCTGTAATTTGTATTTTTTTATCTGGTGGAAAATTATTTCTGCCCATGGGACCCAAGCAGAACCCACTCAGAATGCAGTTGCAAATCCTAAAGCTTTGCTCCTGTATCCTGATTTTCCTCTGTCCCTTCCTATTTCTCTTAATATGTCTAATATGTACTCTAATATGTAGTCATTTTAGTAATCATCGTCTTCCAGGGACCTTAAACCATCTAATATTCTGCTCAGCGCTGAAGGACACATCAAAATTGCAGATTTTGGCTTGGTTGCAGAAGAGATGTTGGACAACAGCAAAAAATATAATATTGTTGGAACCTTCTACTTCATGGCTCCAGAGGTGAGAAACTCAGTTTTATTGCTAACAGGAGTTATAGGATATGACCCAACCCAAAGACCAACCTTTGCAAGCCAGCAAACATGTCACAGCCACAGGACTTGCCTGCAGAAGTGCAATGTGCTGTTTCTGTGAGAAGAGCTTTATTAATAGTGTGAGAATAGATTTATTAGTAATTGTCTTTAATTTTTTCTTAAAGTTTGCTTTTATTGGTTTAAATGAAGCACATAACACAAAATAATAATGGGACCGAGTCAGTAGAAGAAATGAGAGAGGAAGATAAAGGAGGAAAGTTGCTATGTGGTTGCATATGAACTCATCCAGTAGAAGTAGCAGGCCATTGATAACATGATCTTTAGGGGACATTTAGGACCTCTTAATCAGTGTGCAAAAACTGGCTCGCTGAACTCTGTTTTACAGCACAGAAATCTGAATCTGCCCTGATGAATACAGCACTGCCTGTGTTTAGCAACGCTATATTCAATGAGGTACATATTTGCACATCATTCTGAGATTTTTAGCAGGTACAAGGTACAGAATGCTGTCTGAATGGGGAAGAAATACTTGCTGAATTAGTTGCTCTTCCATGTCTTAGTGCTATTGTAAATACCCTCTTAAACAATAGTAGTTTACATAGGAATTGAACTAAGGCCTTTGTGAGCCCCGAGACTCAAGCACTGAGCCATGTATTTATTATTTATTATTTTTCTTATTATTATATGAGAAATGCTGCAGGGGCAATTTTACTGTTTCCTATAATGCATAGCTAGAAGCTAGAAGTCTATTTACAAACCTATAGCCCTGTCAGATGAGAGGAGGGATTCTCCACTAACATGCTCACTGTTGTGATGATATATGAACTTTGTGCAGGAATGATTCCCCTAGAGCTCTTCATCAATTAGTAAAGCATCTGTCCTTGATTTTCTAGGTTCTTACAAGGAGTGGATATGGCGCAGGAGTGGATTGGTGGACATTTGCCATCATACTGTGCAAAATGGCCACCAGAAGATCTCCATTCTATGAAGGCTCGGTGATTGAGAACCTGCTTAATTCTGTGATCAATGAGCACCCTGTTTTCCTGAAGGTCTCAGCTCCTACCTGCAAGTACTTCTGCAGGAGGTGAATATAAGCACGTGCAGGGAGGTAACGCATAAACAACACAAATAGCACAGTCTCAAAAAGGAGGACAGGATTTCTTTGACAGATGAGAGGGACAGTTATCTTTGCACTGTTCAGTTCCTAAGTAATCTCTTTATTTGGAATATGAAGCCTCTTGAGCAAAATGCTTTTGTTGGAAATCAGGTTTCATTTGAATTGCCTGAATTTCTGGCAATAAATAGACCAAGAAAGAGTTATGCCTGACAGTGGGGTCTCTGCATGATACACAGCTACAGAGAAATAAGTTTAAATTAAAAATGTAAGAGATTTAGAAAATGTTAAGATATTAGTCAATGAGGAATTTTGCAGTGAAAAGGGACTCTGGGAACCAGAATAAAATGATTTTTTCCATTAGCCACCTTGATAATAATGCAGCAGGAAGCACATTCTGTTTATACAGCTGTTAATGAGGTTTTATCTTTAGCTCCTAGAGAAGAATCCAGACAAGCGCCTGGGCAAGACAGGAGATATCAGGCAGCACCAGTTTTATAGAGCCATTGACTGGAGAGCGTTGGGGAGCAGGAAGATACCACCTCCTTTCCTGCCAAGAGCAGTAAGTAGATCACTGCCGCAGCCCCTGCTTTATTCCCCCAGGCTGTATTTACCCACCATACATATCCCTGACAATCACTAGTTATACTTGTAGCTCATTGTCACCTTAGAGCAGTCCCAATATTTTATCTATTTTCTTTCATTCTTGTGTTTCTCTTTAGTTTTTGTTCCTCTTTTACATCTGCTCATTAACCCACAATCCCACTTTTCTTAATCCCTGTGCCATTTTGTACCCCCTTCACATTTTGCCTTAAATGTTCACCCTTTTTGCTTTTAAATATCCCCCTCCTGTAGCAGTGCACCCAATCAGATTCTTTCAGCAGTCTGACTTGGGCAAAAAAAATAATCTCAAACATAGACCAGAATATGTAATTTCCTGCATTAGGTAGGAAATATGGACTGTTCTAGTGGCTTCTTTGCTTTCTGGTATGCCAGTCCTTTATTGTTCTTAGAAGAGGAACCATGAATTGGTAGCAGCAAAGCTATAAAGCATGGGCAAAAAATGTATCGTTGTAGTGAGAACTATAGTTGAACTCGTAGGATGGGATTATTTTTGTGCCCTACCACTGTACTCTTGGATTATTTCTAAGAGCATTGGTTATAAGGAGTGACCAGACCAAGTAACATACTAGGAGAGTCTTTATTTTAAAACCTGTCCAATTGATATGTGGCTGATTTTCGTCCAAATATCGGTTGAGCAGGTCCGTCAGTAAATCCCATACACAAGCCAATAAGCTGCCAACTCAGTCTGGAGGGATTGAATCAGCAGTTTTAATGGCCTGTATATGGCCACATTAAGCCTTCTTTTTGAGTCACTGTATGGCACATACAACATACCCAATAACTCTGCCTCCCCTGTAACTCTCAACTCATGTGAAGTAAATAAATATTTGTGTTCGTTTTTGCAGATAACACCTGCTAATGTCAGTGCAGTTTGTGAGATAGATTGTATCAACTCTACAGGCGGCCCAATTGGGAAGTGTAACCTGCTCCAGACAATGAGGCTATATTGGGCCTAAACATTGCTCCCTACCTCTGGCGCCAAATATTCGCCCCTGTCTCAGGCCCTTTCTCTTGGCCTAACCATTGGCTCCTACATCCAGCCCAACCATCAAGCTTCTGCCTACGGCCTTAACAAACAACCTTTGCTTCTGGCCTTAACCACTGACCCGTCTTCAGTTATTCTTTTGGCCTAACCATTAGCCTCTGTCTCAGGCTCCTTCTCTTGGCCTTACCATTGACCCTTGCTTCAAGTCCTTTTTTTGGCCTAACCATCAGCTTCTTTCTCTTGGCCTAAACATCGGCCCCTTCCTATTGGTTTTTACAACATGTCCCTACATCAGGCACACTACACTATGGGGCTGATTTACTTACCCACGAACGGGTCGAATGGAGTCCGATTGCGTTTTTTAAGTTTTAACGCTACGAAAAATGCGCAACTTTTCGCGTAAGTTTTAACGCTACGAAAAATGCGCAACTTTTTACGCAACTTTCGTAATGGATACGAAAAACTCGCGTTTTTACGCAAAAATCGTATTGGTAACGAAAAATTCGTACAGAATCCGAAAAAATCGCAAAACATACGAAAAAGTCGCAAAATGTTCGTTTTCAAGTCGGAACTTTTCCAATTCGGGTCGGATTCGTGGGTTAGTAAATCAGCCCCTATATGTCATCATCCTCTAAGCAGAAGTCTTTTTTGCTGGTGTCAACATCTGTGTTTTCCTCCTGCCCTTCAGAACTTGCACAAATGCCTCCCCGCCTCAGGCCCCCCCACCGGCCCTGTATGCCTTGGACCCCCACCATCAGCCCTAGCAGCTATAAGCCCCCACCATTGGCCCTCCCCCCTCAGGCCCTCAACATCTCTTGGGCCCCTATTATCAGGCCACCACTATTGGATGTACTTCCCTCTTTAGGCCCTCAACATCGGCCCTCCACCTATAGGCCCTCAACATCGGCCCTCCCCCCAACTGGCCCTCAACATCGGCCCAATCCTCTTTAGGCCCCCAACATCGGCCATCCCTCCCCTCGGGCCCCAATATCGGCCCTTCCTCCCTCTCTTTAGGCCCCAACATCGGCTCTCCCACCAAGTCTGGCCCCCAACATCGGCCCTTCTCGCTTAAGGCCCCCAACATCGGCCCTCCCCTCTTTAGGCCCCCAACATCGGCCCTCCCCTATTTAGGTCTTCAACATCGACCCTCCCCCTTTATGCCCCCAACACCGGCCCTCCCCCCACTGGCCCTCAACATCGGCTCTATCCCCTTTAGGCCCCCAACATCGGCCCTTCCTCCCTCTCATTAGGCCCCCAACATTGGCTCTTCCACCAAGTCTGGCCCCCAACATCGGCCCTCCCCTCTTTAGGCCCCCAACATCGGGCCTTCCCCCTTAGGTCACCAACATCAGCCATTTACACTTGGGCCCCCAACATCAGCCCACCCCTCTTTTTTAGGCCCCCAACATCGGTCCTTCCCCCCTCGGGTGACCAACATTAGCCTGTACCATCGGCCTATTGTACTGAGGGCAGAGCTGACTGAGGTGCCAAAGGGCGCGGCACTGAACTTGTGGCGTGTGATGAATCCATAAGATGATTCCATCTCTCCTGCTGATGCCACAGGTTTTATTGTTAGTGGCACTTTAAAAGCTCATCTTTCAGTGCAATTCTACATTTTTCCTTTTTATAATTTGGCCTGGTTTCTGATCGGTCCCAAATATCTTTATAAATTTGGCACAGCTTTTGTATTGGTGTTATAGTGTAATAAAAAGGCAAATATGCAGTTTTGCCTGAGAATAAACAGCAGCACTGATAGAGCTAAACGCTCAAAAGATGCCCCATACAACAGAAAAAGGTAAGTAGAAATCACTTTTTGAAGTAAGTTGAACTTATAGACAAAATACTTTGCAACTTGGAAACAGTTGACACACTTTCAGCCTTACCCTGTACTTGGGGAATTTGGTATCTTCTGTTTAGAAGTTGTAGATAGAGATTTAGCGGGGTTTCTTACTGGTCTATGGGATTTTAGTGACTAATCTGACTTTCAATCTGCTTTTCCTTTTTTTCATGCCAAAACGTGGACATCTACAAGGAACTGCATCCAGAATTCTGCTTATAGTAATGCAATATTGCACCATTAAATAGCTGAAGCTGGGCACTTTCAAACAATATATAGTTTGAGGGGGTATTTTGCAGGTAAGGGGGGTAGCTTAAAAGACAGAATGATGTTAAATTAGAGCATATATCCTTTATGTCTTTTGTTTTATTCAGAAGTTTGTCTCTCATACCTGAACATTTCTATGAGTTTGTTGTTAAATGTACCTTTCATCTTGCATCAGAGTTTATGTTTTAAAAATGTTTATTTTTTCATCAAAATTAGCTGATACACTGATATATTCTCTGCCTTTTGTTATTATCTGAGAAACAATGGAACCTCTGGACTGCACCAAGTCAGCGCAACATGGAGACTTGGAGCAAATAGGCAGCATTTGAATCCAATGCTGGGCCTCACATTCAAGTTGAAGTAGGAAGTCCTGGATTCAGCCGCTTGTACAAGGAATCCCACACAAACCTACTGATACAACTATGAATCCCACAGGCACAAATGGGAAATGACTTTGTTTTCCCCCTTGTCGGTTTCCATTTCTCTGCTTTTTGCTGTAAAAACTTTGAAAAATAAATAAAAAAATGAATGAAGAGTATGAGTTGTGCCTGACAGTTACAGTGCAGCTAATAACCTTGAGGCTGTTCCTAAAAATACTTAACCTGTAGAGGGGATATTGGTTATACAGTGGATATAAAAAGTCTACACACACCTGGTAAAATGTCAGGTTCCTGTGCTGTACAAAAATGAGACAAAGATAAATCATTTCAGAACTTTTTCCACCTTTAATCTTTTAACAATGAGATCCCTCTGATGCTTTGGAAGCTCTCTGTGGAACATGGCTTTTGCTGTGGGATGCTTTTTCTGCCACCCCATGATTCCAGTCAATGTCGGATAATTAAAGTCCACCATAATAACAACTTGACATAGTTGTGAAGCCTCCTTCATTTGCAATAGTAGAAGTACTGATATAAACTAACACAAGTCTGAACGGGGACTCAAAATAGGCCCTGGCATTTCAACTACACAGAGGCCCAAAAAGCCCCCAAAATAATGAATGCCCATGGTATCTTACAGCAGCACCTTAGGCATTAGGCAGATTCTCAATCTGGGGCTTCCATAGCATCCGTATTGGAAAATCAAGTACATTCAAGTTGCAGTGCATGCTATTTGGGTTGGAATGATGTCATGTCTGGTTAACAACAACCTTAGCATCAGATTCACTTGCTGCACCTGGGCAAACTTTGCACCCCTGCCCCCCCGAAATTATACTATGGGCACCCATGGGTGAGGTTCCCTTTGTGAAATGGAACACTTGATATGGGGGGAGGGCGGCAAGTCTTAAGCAAGTCTGTAGCAGAGAGCAGTGGGAGACTAAGCCTCCATGTTATAGTAGCCAAAAACTAAAGGAATACCACAGGGTCATATTTAAAACCCAACTTACTAGCACGCATTCCCTGGCACAATAAGACATACTGTGTACACCATGTTTAGGTAATACTGTAACACTTAGTGAGATGGGATGGCAGACACAGTAATGATTTCTTTACAGAAATCTTACTCCCATCATTCTCCTGAGGAAGAAGTGGTAAGAGAGTATAAGGATCTGTGTCACATAAATGCAGAGCCACTGGCAGCTAAACCAACAGCCAACTCTCCATCTACATGCCCAAATAAGCCTTTCTACCTAAGATCCCTAAGATGTAGCGTAAACAAAACTTTTCCTTTTTGGGAGAAGAGGCTGCTAGTACTGTAAGTAACCAGGAAAAATGTCTGGGACCCACTGACGCCACCATAAAAACAAAAGATTTTTACCGGTAAATTGTGAAAAATATCGCCCTAGTCATTACATAAAGCACTGCATCAGAAAGCCTGTTTACGGGTAACGGCAGGTGACAGCCAGTATGGTCTAACTCAGTGATCCCCAACCAGAGGTTCGTGAGCAACATGTTGCTCCCCAACCCTTTGGATGTTGCTCCCAGTGACCTCAAAGCAGGCCCTTATTTTTGAATTTCTGGTTAGGAGGCAAGCTTTGATAAAAACCCAGTGTAATTGCCAAACAGAGCCTTCTGTAAACTTCCAGTCAACATAGGGCTATCAAATAGCCAATTATCACTCTTATTGGCACCTCCAGGAATGTTTTACATGCTTGTGTTGCTCTCCAAAACTTTTTCCATTTGAATGTGGCTCACAAGAATGAAAGGTTGGGGATCCCTGGTCTAACTCCTCTGTGAAACCCATGGATCCCTAGCACTGGTCTTAACCAACACCAAGTTGGGGTCTTGGAACTTTCTGCTGCAGAATGACAGGAAACCTGCACACATCCAGAATTGGTACCAGAAGAAACAAAGAGTAAATTATTATTTTTGGTTAATTTCACCCATTGTTTTCTGAACTAGCACTTTTTCTGTCTCTGAATTGTGAAAAATCTGAACCTTGTTTGCACAAAAAAACGGAGACCCTCAAGTACTAAGAAATATTACTTTGCACTTTCCTTTTTGGACAAATTTGGAGAAAAGGCTCTGATGGAGTATCTAGTATAAATAAATCTAAAGCAACTGGACTTGTTAAGTAATCATTGAAGACGTTTCACTACTCATCCGAGCAGCTTCTTCAGTTAAACTGACTGGTATGGGAAGTCCTCAGCATATGTACTCTTCATCGCTCTGATGGAGGCAGTATTGCTGGCAGCCAGGAAAATTCCCCTAAATTAGCCCATATGTTGTCCCTAAAATGTAAAATATTGTTCTAGTATTTACATAATTCACTAAGTTAGGGCCAGAGGAAATAAAGACAAAACACTTTTGGACAAATTTTACCTATAGTCTAATCTAAAATTAACCCTTACTCTGTCCCTGAATTGTAAAAAAAAAAAATACCGAAACATCCCCTTTTCTGCACAAAAATACTAGGACGCTCCGACGCCATTGTATAAAAAGCCACAAAACTCAAGATTACATTTTCTGAACACCCTAATTTTTTAAACTCTCTGGCACGTCGCAGCTTCTAAACGGGTTAAATGGAATCCACAAAGGAATTACTGCCTACAAGCTCTGAGCAGACAATTTAATGACTTCTGAATAAATACTGTGAACCGACAGGGGACAGGGGACAGGGGACAGGGGACAGGGCACAGGGCACAGCACGCAACCAACATAAAAAAATAACTAAAATAAGTGCGAGCAGAGGAAACCGGATTCCCAGTGAGCCTACAGCCATTTACTAGCGGCTTTCAAATGTGCAACGCTGAGTTACGCCGTCTCCGCACACCACGCCCACTGGGCGACTACGTGCGCGTCACTGCGCTTGCGTGTAGTCATGATGTCACAATCTCGCGTGATGAGACTTGCGGCGTCGGGATTTTCTGTGAGACAGGAGGCAAGGAGCTTGCAATTTAAGAGCTTTGCGGGACATGTAAGTAGCGATCCGGGACTGCGGTCGTGTTAGGGAAATCGTGAATGTCTCTCGAAAAGCGGCACTGTCGGGCAGCATGAATACATGTTAATAATAGTAATAATAACAACAACAACAACAGAGGTTGAGTTTATTGTTTTTTTTTGTAGATGTATATGGCAATTAGTTTCTCAGTAAAAGACATGAAGACTAGCGTTTACCAGAGGTTGTGGCACTGAACCTTTTCGGTTTAGTTAACCTATTGTAGAGTATAAAAAGAAAACATAGGATTTAGGTGTTGTCAGAAGCTTTAATTTGACTTCCCTACAAAGTATCGTTGTTGTTCAGTTGCTATCTCATGTAATTCCTTTGTAGTATGTTGGCAGTGTTTCACTATAGCAATTCCTGGCCTATGTCTCGGTTCAGTTCAATAGTAGGCAATGCCATGGGATTAACTGACTAAACAAATTAGTCATCATGGGGATATTAACTACAGTATCCTGAGTTGCTGCCTTCAGTTTATGGCTTGTGCTCAAATGTCATAGGCAGTGCACTTAACCTCTAGTTCTGTTCTACTATTTCCACACCATTAACACAAAATAATTTCCTATCCTATGTACATAGTAACCTTGTGGCACCTGTAAGCTCCGGTTAGTTAAAACTATAATCATGCACATCTGGTAAATAGCTGGGGGTTAATACGTTTTTAACTAAGTGGTACTTATACCTATAGGGCCCACCATTTTACATGTTTACAAAAATTCCTCTGTGACTCCATTTTATCTTTGTGCAGATGCAGCATTTCAATCTCTCCAGCTCACAATGGACAAGATTCTGGAAGGATTGGTGACCTCTTCGCATCCATTAAATCTGAAAAAAGTCATAGTAAAGAAAGTTGTGGAATCAGCTGAAAATTCAGTCAGTGAAGAACAATGCAAGGCCATGTTTAGCCTTACTACTCGCTTAATCTTGGAAGGACAGGATCCCTTTCAGAAACAAGTTGGACACCAGGTGTTGGAAGCATATGCCAGATACCATCGGTCTGAATTTGAGAATTATTTCAACAGGAACTTTGTTTTGAGCCTTCTGCAAGAAGGATACAGATCATTAGAGCGCAAGGATGTTGCTATATTAGACTATATCCATAATGGGTTGAAACTGATTATGAGCTGTCCCTCCATTCTAGATATATTTTCAGTCCTACAGGTAGAAGTGTTGAGAATAGTCTGTGAAAGGCCAGAGCCATTTGTAGCTGCAAGATTAAGTGAACTGCTCACTGACTTTGTGCAGTGCATTCCCAAAGGGAAATTGTCCATCGCATTTTGCCAGCAACTCGTAAGGACAATTGGACATTTTCAGTGTATATCAACCTTTGAAAAGGAGCTGCGTGAATATGTTTCTCAAGTTACCAAAGTTAGTAATTTGCTTCAAAATATCTGGAAGGCTGAGCCGTGCACTTTGCTTCCATCGCTACAAGAGGTTTTCGCAATTATATCATCCACAGGTAAGTATCTGTTGTGCGCATTCTGTTCAGATGTATTCAGTCAATTTCAGCATCATTTTTGTATCACTTCCCTTCCTTTCCCATTTGTATTGGTAAAGGCGCCAAGTCTGTAGCATGCTCTACACTGTAACTTAAAAAGTATAATATCCTTTTTATATTACTTCCTAACAATCATTTTGGATGTATTGATTTGCATGGATTTCCTTTCAGAGATAACCAGGGGGGCAGATCTATTAAACATCCAACAGGCTTTCCTGAAGGAAATGTGTTTTTATTTTTCTCTTTCCATAATTTGTTTTCAATTCTTTTAACAGTTGTCCATGTTCTGGCAATAATTGAAGTGCAAATAAATAGTTTAATGACTTGACCTATGTATCAGATAGTTTTAATAATTAAAATTGTTGGACATGTTATAAAAATCATCTGACTGTAAAGCATCAGATTTGGTCATGCACTTAATCCAGAATTCCTTCATTTGAACAATCTCTTGGGCATGAGAGAACATATAGAAAGCAATGATGTTCTCCATCCATAATTGATCAGGATATTATTCCTTTAACTAAAGGTGGCGATACACGAGCCGATCCTAACTGCCGATATCGGTCCCTTAGACCGATTCAGCAGCTTGTCGGACCATGTATGGGCACTAACGACGGGCCTGCCTTACCTATGTCTGGCCTGAAATCGGCCAGATTTTAAATTAGTCGGATTGGGGACCGCATCGGTCTCCGAACTGACGGACACCTATACACGTCATTCTAATTTTATTGTTTGGCCCCAGGACCAACTGAGCGAATTAATCTGATTTCGCCCACCTTTAGGTCTTAGCTTGTATGGGCACCTTAATATCTTAAGGACCAGAAAGCAGTTTCCTGGCTGTTTCAGTGTACTACCTGTATAATAAATTGCTTTTTAGGTTAAAATAAAAACAGTTTTTCTTTCTTTAAATCTGCCACCTATAATAAAACTTTCTATTGAATTTATAACTAACTTATATTACAGTGTCTTAGAAACAGAAAAAAATTCTTACAATACAGAAGGATCCAGTAAATGTTCCATTGTGCTATATATGGGTTTCTTTTTCAACCTCTGAAATCAAATAGCATGTGTTTTTTTCCAGATGCTTCATTCGAACCTTCTGTGTCTTTAGCCAGCCTTGTTCAGCACATTCCCTTACAGCTGATCACTGTCCTCATCAGGAGTTTGACCACTGACCCCAATGTGAAAGATGCAAGTATGACTCAGGCTCTCTGCAGGTATAATCTAAATATATGTATATATATATTGTATATACCTTTACATTATGTTTGTACAGAACAGCAGGGATGTGTCCTCTAAAGATGTTACAACAACAAATGTATTTTATATGCCATAGTCATAACTGTTTTTCATTCTGTATTTGCTAAATGCTTACTTGCTTCCATGTAAACAGCAGCACTTGGTAAAGTGTTTTTATGTATACAAGTGTATGTCTTCTTTTACCTGGGGCAGGTATTAAAGGCAGTACAGGGTAATGCCTTTTTCAAGTGGTAATCTTCAGTGCAGAACAGGTGTTTTTGTTGCCTTTGTAGCAGTAGTCAGAGCTTCCTGTTTGTAATTGCCCCACAGTTACAGAATCACCTGGTTGCTGATAAATGAATACATGTTGCTTAAGAGTGGAATTTAAAATCAATGTGAGAAAGTGTTAGTGATGAATTACACTAAAGACATCTTGTGCCCTCTTTTAGGATGATTGACTGGTTATCCTGGCCCCTTGCTCAACATGTGGAGACCTGGGTGATTGCTTTGCTGAAAGGACTAGCAGCTGTACAGAAATTTACTATCCTCATAGATGTCACTTTACAGAAAATTGAATTGGTGTGTAAGAATCTGAAGCTTTTCCCATAAGTCTCATGGCTAAAATAATCTAGAACATCCATCCTTAACGTTCACTCCTGATTGGACTGATATTGTGGTGATCCATATTTTTATTAATACATAACTAAATTGTGGTTATGTGTACCTGCTGTTAACAAGTCAATATGTGTGTGTCCTAATTTTTGTCTAACCTTAAAATAATATATGCTCATTAGTGTTACTTGATATGTAACAGTATTATGCAACACCTTGCAAGAAAATGTTCTCATGGCAGGAGTATCAAACCTGCTTTTCTCCAGCTCATATGTGCTAACGTGTGACACCCAATATCCTCTAGTAGCTGAAATCCCGATTGCAACATCAGTTATGTAGTATGAGATATTTGCATGTACAGGTATGGGATCCCTTATCTGGAAACCCCTTATCCAGAAAGTTCCAAATTACGGAAAGGCCATCTCCCTTAGACTCCATTATAAGCAAATAATTGTAATTTTTAAAAATGATTTCCTTTTTCTCTGTAATAATAAAACAGAACATTGTACTTGAAGATATAATTAATCCTTATTGGGGGCAAAACCGTCCTATTGAGTTTATTTAATATTTAGTATTGTGAGCAGTGTCTATCTTGCATTCTAATATTTTGGTGAACTACAGCTCCCAGTATCCTTTGCAAGCCAGTCAGTTGCAATTACTTTCATGTTTAAAAGAATATGGTATATGGTATTGCTATTGTTTTGTATTTTAATCCACTTCCTCTGCTTCTTCATGTTCCTTTTATTTGGTTTTGCTAAGCAGTCTTTTCACATGTATGTTCTCACCTATTAGGGCTCTGGCACATGGGGAGATTAGTCGCCTGCGACAAATCTCCCTGTTTGCGGGCAACTAATCTCCCCGAAATGCCATCCCACCGGCGGATATGTAAATCGCCGGTGGGATGGCATACGCGGCGGCGCGATTTCAAGGCAACTTCCGCAATTTCACTGAAATTGCTCCGCCGCGTATGCCATCCCACTGGCGATTTACATTCTAGCCAGTGGGATGGCATTGCAGGGAGGTTAGTCGCCCATGGCAATGAAGATTTGTTGTGGGGCGACTAATCTCCCCATTTGCCACTGCCCTAAGGCTTTGTGATGAGAAACAGCTTATTACAGTATACAGAGGGCTTCTACTGATTTGGTTCGCTATTGCTTGGACAAACCTCAAAGTAGAAAACATCTTCACTCTTTAGTTTAGATTTTGCCCTGTTTAGTTGAAAAAAGTATATTCAGCACAAGGCCCTACTCATTGAACATGTTGAAAAGGGGGGTATAATTCTACTCTTATAGGGGACTCTTACAGTGTTAGACATCTGTCATATGTGCATAGAGTGGGCAGCACTGTTTTAACTAAAACATTCTGTGTTATTGATTAAAAGTGTACATTACATTTTGCAGGTATTTCATAGACTGTGGTTTCCCTTGGTAAGGCCTGGTGCTTTGGCTGTCCTCTCCCACATGTTGCTTAGCTTTCAGCATTCTCCTGAGGCTTTCCATATGGTAAGTTTGTCTTCCTGCTCTTATGGATTCATAGCAAAAACATGTGCAATTCCTCCTCACTAATACTTTTTAGATCCATTCATGAATGGATCCCTGTGTCATATAAACAACAAGTTGTTCTAGTGCTGGCACGATAACAGAAATGCAGGATGCTTGCAGAAGTGGAGGGAACTGGTTCCTACTGGGCCCCACCTGGCCACTGCCCTCCTATAAATAAACCACTTAAAAAGGGGTTGTTGTATTATCCTGCTTCAAGCCAGTAACCCATAGTAGCCATTTAGCAGTTAGCTTTTTATGCTCTGGTGTTGTTAGAGTAATAAGCACAAGTATCCTTTTGGTTGCTTTGCGCAAATATCCATATCCAGGATGTGTAGGGTATGGGGTAAAACTAAAGTCTTGTGGGGTTATGTAGTAAAAAGGTATTTTGCAGGCATCACCACCTAAAGCAACCAATCGGCAGCATTTGCCAGGTTACTGCAGTAGGGCAAACTTTGTGCCTTTTAATTAAATTATGGGTGTTGAAAAACAAACACCTAAATATAAAAATGATGCCCTCCTACCTCTGAGGGAAATAATGTGGGGGGTGGATCATACCATGTAGCTTTAGGCCATCCCCTTCAAGGGTAAATATTACTCGATAAAGTGTCAGTTTAATCAGAATGGCTGTGTGCTAGTGGTGTTAAAGCAAACACATCTAGAAGTTTGGAGAAGTAAAGGAGAAGTAAAACATTAAAAGCTTATGGCTAGAAATGCTGTACTTTATATACTGATATATACTTATATACTGCTCTTACAGTAGTAACCCAGAGGTTGAGCAGTCCTATAAAAGTAATGATTTCTGCTTTCAGACTTCACAGCAGGTCATCTTTGATCTTTTTTTAAGTCATTTTTTGCAAGCCTGATTGATCTATGGGCTGCTACTAAAATCTAAGCTTATGCCAATGGTGGAAACTGATGTGCTCCCATCCGCTGCCTACACTGACAGGCATGGCATGGAACTGTGCGCACACGGAGCGGATATCGGCATGAAAGTGCATGATTTTGTGTTTTCGCACAGATATCTGTTCCATTTGTCTTCACACAGGCTGCAGCCAGTGTGCCATTGGCCTTAGGGATCATTAAAAAATTCCAAACATTAGGAAAAAGTGAGATTATATCTGTTATAGAAGCTGATGTTACAGGGCAAATAATCAATTCTGATGCAGAAAACACTGGTTTGTATGCTGTCCTGTGATGTGAATTTTAATTAATTACTTATTAGCCTTGTACAGGTATGGGACCCGTTATCCGGAAATCCATTGTCCAGAAAATTCTGAATTACTGAAAGGCCATCTCCCATAGACTCCATTCTAAAGAAATAATTTACATTTTTAAAAAATATTTTCTTTTTCTCTGTAATAATTAAACAATACCTTGTACTTGATACTAAGATATAATTATTCCTTATTGGTGGCAAAACAATCTTATTGGGTTTATTTAATGTTTAAATGATTCTTTAGCAGGCTTAAAGGAGAAGGAAAGGCAAAGTCACTTGGGGGTGCCAAAATGTTAGGCACCCCCAAGTGACTTTAATAGCTTACCTTGTACCCCGTGCTGGTAGCTGCGGCGCTTCCTGTTCGCGTTCGCGCGCATGCGCAGTAGAGAGAAAAAGCCGAACTTTAACAGAAAAGTCGGCTTTTCACTCTACTGCGCATGCGCCAGTCGTGGCGTCCTGGCAAAACGAAGGCAGAAGGAGGAAGTGCTCGCTCGCAGGTACCCGGGCTGGTGCTGTTTTCTCCTAACAGGGGCACCAGCACGGGGTACAAGGTAAGCGATTAAAGTCACTTGGGGGTGCCTAACATTTTGGCACCCCCAAGTGACTTAGCCTTTCCTTCTCCTTTAAGGTAAGGAGAGCCAAATTACGGAAAGATCACTTATCTGGAAAACCCCAGGTCCAGAGCATTCTGGTTAACAGGTCCCATACTGTATATTGAATTTTAGTTTGTATTTATGCCATACATCATATTGTGAGTCATTACCTAAACTCAGGTAACAGAACATGTGCTGTGAATCGGCAGAAAAGAAGATGGGACTGTGGGGGGCCTTAATCTGTTAAAGAAGAAGATATGGTGTAACATGTCTATACTGTTTATTTGTTGAGCCATAGTTCACCTTTAAAATGTCAGTTTATGAGAAGTAGATCTATCCTGTAACAGAACACAGCGCAGAACATTTTAGTTTGTACAAAAAATAAATTATATTTTATTGCAGAAAAATGTATTAAACTGACATTTGATGTCTCCATCTGATTCAGGTTGTTCCTCATGTTGTGAGTCTGGTCCAATCCTTTAAGAATGATGGTCTACCAACAATTACAACGTTCCTAGCGCAGTTTGCTGAGCTGATGCACTGTATGATTTACCATTTTTCTGGATTTCCAGACCTTTATGAGCCTATTCTAGAAGCACTTAAGGTAACTGATAACATAGGCAGACCCTCTATACAAAGTAAATCTTACCTTCATATTGTTAATCTGTTGTCCAGCATGGTATCTTAGGATCATCTGAAATGATGTAGTGCACATAAGTGATGTGTGGGTAATATTTACTGATATGATATATATATTCCAGTTTGGCAAGATTCTTTAATAGGTCACTTAACATAATTTAAACTATCTGTTGGTTAAGTATTCATTCTGGTGGTTTAGTTTTCCTTTAAACTGGCCATCTGAGCCAGTCATACACTCTTATCTGGGAATTCTTTTGTTTTTTAAACGTTTTACATGCTGCATAGTCCTTGTTTTGTTTAAAGTGGATGGCATTTTTCAGGAGCAAAATGTCTTATGGGATTATGTAATAAAAGACACTAAGTTTGCCCACGAGCTGTAACCCATAGCAAGGGTAGCATTTACTGCTCACCTGTTTAAAAGCAAACATCTAATTGGTTGCTATGAGTTAATGATACTGGGCAAACCTAGTGCCTTTTATTACATATGAGGATAAATGTATAATGTGTAGAGGGCTGCTTACAGTTTGTGGTCATACACTCATTGCAACCCCGCCTAATGGTTTAAATTGTTTAGACGTGAGCCCAAGTTTCCCTTTGAAAAAGTGATGCTACAACATGGAGCTGGTCACTTCTGGTGTTAAGCTATAGCAAAAAAGGGAAAGTTGTGCTCACCCCCACATAATGGTTTCAAATTTTCAATTGGTGCATGTACAATATAATTGTTTAATAGTGGGTGCTAAGGTGATTCTGTTTTCCCCTTTTATTGAGGGGCAGCGCAAAGAGCAATTTCATGATAAAGTCACTATAGACAATGTAATGGGGATTCAGAAGCAGTTTGGGAGCTGTTTTTCTTTCTCCTTATGACAGGATCTGCCGAAACCCTCTGAAGAAAAAATTAAACTAACGCTAAATCAAAGTGCATGGACTTCTCAATCAAGTACTTTGGCATCTTTACCCAGATTGTCAGGAAAATCAGAAACTGGAAAAACTGGGCTCATTAACCTAGGGAACACATGTTACATGAACAGCGTTTTACAAGCTCTCTTTATGGCTACCGAGTAAGTTTTTCTGACATGGTCTGCCGTTTCTCATTTTAACATTTGCGAATTATCATGTAGCTCTTGAAAGTTGCCTTGAAACCCATTACCCAGAAAGCTCTGTAATACAGGAAAGCCATCTCCTATAGAGTCCTACTAAAGCAAACATTTCTTATATTTTAATTGATCCTCGTTTTTTTTCTAATAAAATGCCACTTTGTACTTGATGGTAACTAAACTGTATGAACCCCTTGTTCAAGATGACTGTAATGTATAGGTTTTGTACTGAACATTCATTTTGCATATTGTTTTTATCACAAAAACAATTGTGATTTTTGTCACTTTAGCTATACAGGGCAAAATGCAAAACTGTAGCTACTCCATGTTTGTTTCTTGTGTAGCTGATGTAGGTCTGTGTATCCAGACCATCCATTTTAAAGGGGAAGGAAACTCAAGCAGTTTATTGCCAAAAGATTAGTGACAATAGTGCAAGCTAGAATACTATATTTATTCTGCAGAATGCTTTACCATACCTAAGTAAACAGTCATAGAAGCTTGCTCTGTTTAAGTTAGCAGCAACCATTTTGGCTAGGTCTGACTTCACTTCCAGATAGCAGCGTGCAAGCAGGGAACAGCTCCCAGCTCAGATTACAGCAAACATGGGAGGGAGAGCGAGAGAGAGGAGCAAACTGAGCAGTCTCTTGCCATGCTCTAAAGGATTTTTCTGAGAGCAGGAAGTCTGACACAGAAGAACATGTATACAGAATAGAAGGAAAGAAATGTGTTTCTTTTCACTTAGGCCTCAGAGCAGCAGTGTTTATTTCTGTACTTACATATACCTTTCTGATAAAGCTTGCTTAGTTATTACCTTTCCTTCTTTAAATTAAATTCTTATAAAATCCACATCCTGCATAATCTATTGGAAGTTAAAAGGAGAACTTAATCATACCCCCACACTAAAAAATGCTATTTTCTGAGTGCTTTTGTAAAATACATATTTTTTGTTTTCAAGATATTGGCAGTTTTACACTGCTAACATCTTGTTTCTAGTAGAGCAGCTCTGATCTGCTGACAAGAGACTCTGGATGCTGTTTTGATCAGTTTTCTACCACCCTGACTGCTGTCAGCTTTAAAATCTAAATGACCTGATTAGTAGGGAAAGACGTACATCTAAATCTCCTGCCGGACGTGGCTGTTTCTCCTCATGTGTATAAATCCAGGTAAAATCTGGGAGAGAACAGTTCAGCGTAGCATCTGTGTTGGTCGTTTAGCACTATGGCAGGCTGGGGCAACAGATCTGCTCTGAAGGAAGCAAAGGAAGTGTAAAACGTGAGACATGAAATTACTACATTGTGTACAAAGCTATGCCGCCCTCCACTAGGTACATTAAAAAATTGAAGTTAAAGGGTTAAGAATTTTAAATGGATAATGTAAAACTCGTGTAATTTGAAGCACACATCTAAATGAATTGCTTTTTTGGCACAGTGAGTGGGTTTTTTCTGAATCTAGATTTAAAGAGGCACATCTGGCAGTCCTACTGTATGTATATGTGCTAGCATTCCCCTTTACGAAAATGTATTGTGTGTGGAGATATTGAAAAATGTTTTTATAGGGTTTTTCTCTTTCATTCCTGTGCTGCAACTTTCTGATATAAACAGTACACTTTTTATGCAGCTTATTTTGGCTAGTCTGCAGGTTGGGCAGAGAGAGGTGAAAGCTCTAAAATGCTTTATATGTCTGTCTTGAGGGAGCTACTTAGTAGCAGCTACTTGTCATAGCTACTAAATACCAGAAAATACCTTGTCATAGACAATACTGAGAATTGCCTCTGCTAAAAAACACATTCAGACTGTTATCAGCAAATGATCAGCATTGTCTATTTTAAAAGCCATGACAAGTAGCTGCTACTAGTAGCTCTATGTGTCTTCATCCTTAAGGGCTCTGGCACACGGTGAGATTAGTCGCCCGCGAACAGGGAGATTTGTCGCGGGCGACTAATCTCCCCGTGTGCCAGAGCCCTAAGGGCTCTGGCACACGGGGAGATTAGTCGTCTTGAGAGGAAACTTCTGTGATTTTGGGGAAATTGATGCGCCGCGTGTACCGTTTTCCCGGCGATTGACATTCTCGCCGGTGGGATGGCATTTCACAACTAATCTCCCCGTGTGCCAGAGCCCTAAAGGTGTCGGCAAGAAAACGACATGATTTCCATCACCAACTACAGACATGCCCCCACTCATGTTGCACATAGACAGAGGGAAGACTACATTTCCCAGAGTGCTCTATTATAGAGGAAGTAGGCACAACTCACAAAGCAAGACTAAAGCACAATGTATAGGCAGCTTTCAAAGAGCTCCATTGTTCTTGGGAATTAGTCACTTCAAAGTCAATCAAAGATCTTTTGTTTAGAATGTGACTGCTTGCAGAGCTCTAAACACAGGTCTTTTGTTCAGTTTTAGGAGGCAAGTGTTATCATTAAATCTGAATGGTACGAACTCTTTGATGAAGAAACTGCAGCACCTTTTTGCTTTCCTGGCTCACACTCAGGTATTTGCTCTATAAGGTATCTTGGGATGTTCTGAGATACTAAATACATGACACTGTGAACTATATGTTGCTTTGCTTCTGATATTCTGGCTGGAAGGAAAGCATTCAGAAAAACATTTTGAATGCATGGCTTTAAGTGTAGTTATTTGAAATGTGGGTACTGCTTAACCTTTCTGATGTGACCGCAAATATTTAGCAGGGACATAGAGATTGTGAAATGTGGAAATTTGCTGCGAATCCATGGCTGCCGAAAATATTTGCTCATCACTAATTGTTTCTCCCCTATTCAACATTTAATAGAGGGCCCCACTGCCCACAAACACACATACATTCTCTTGTGACTCCCTGCTACGTGGTCTTTTTTGTCCAGACTTGTATAAGGTTTTTTTGCTTATTTTCAGCGAGAAGCTTATGCACCTCAAACATTTTTTGATGCTTCTAGACCACCATGGTTCACGCCACGATCGCAGCAAGACTGTTCTGAATACCTCAGGTTTCTTTTGGACAGGTATGTCTTAGTAAATGTATACCTATTCTCTTTCATATTTCTTGTTGAAAGCTGTGTTTAATTTAGAAATTTTACATGGGGCTAGCCATGTCCTTCATTTTCCGGGTGCTACAACCATGTGACCTGTGCTATGATAAACTTCAGTCACACTTTACGGCTGAGCTGCAAGTTGGAGTGTTACCACCCCCCCCCCTTCCCCAGCAGCCGATCAGCAGAACAATGGGAAGGTAGCATGATAGCAGCTCCCAGTAGATATCAGACTAGCATTCAGTAGTAACAATAAAAGAAATCCAAGTCCGGCTTGGGACTCCTCCAGTTACATGGGAGTAGGAGAAACAGTAGGTTACCTGAAAGCAGTTCTGATATGTAGTGCTGGCTCCTTCTGAAAGCTCAGACTCAGGCAAATGCACTGAGATGGCAAACAGTGTATTTTAGAAATAAAAAGTATACTATAAAAATCGTGACAGTATCCCTTTAAGAATATGTGAGAAAAGTTCCAAGCTTGCAAACTTTGTGCTCGGTTTATAACTATATATAATCGCACACAGCAATGTAACCAGATACAATGGAGGAACCAGTGTGTATATTGCACTTAATCTAGGCACTTTACTATACTGCCTTTATGTATGGCAGAACCTAATATTTTGGTTCTGCCATTTTTAAACTGTATCTATAGGTAACCAGGTAAATTGCTGGGGGGTGCCAAGTGTCAGGCACCCCCCAGTGATTATCACTTTCCTGTTAGCAGAAAACTGCACCAGTCCAGGGTACATGTGAGTTAGAGATCCTCTTACCGCTTCTGTCTTTGCGTTGGTTGTGCAAGCACAGTAGAGTGAAGAGCAAAACTTTAACAAAAAAACTGAGCTATTGTGTCTGTATACATGCAGTGGCAGGTTTAGCTGCAGCTCCTTCATAAAGTAAGTCAAGGTGAAGCTACTGATACTTACTGCAGTGGCACAGCAGAAGATGTTGCCCCTTTCTGCCCTTCACTCAAGGCTCTCCACTAAATGTTGGAACATTTTTGGTGGGATTTGCTTATATTTATATCTAAGAAGTTTGGCAGTTAAGCCTGGTTTATAGGCAGCCTGCCAATTCACCCACTGGTGTTCATATTAGTTAAGGGCTTTGTGAAGACCAATATGGGTTTTTCCCTCCCATCTCTGCAAACCAATTCTGTGTTGTCCTCACTTTGTGTTCAGGATTATCTTTCTGAACAGGAAGGGCCCTTCTCCAAACCAAGTCAAGAAGGTCATTGAATGATGTAGTGACACATATAATTCCTTTAACTAAGTGATGTCCAGATGCTTTTTGGGCATATAGTGTATGTGCTGTCTGCAAACAGAACGGCACTTAGTTCAAATGTTCTGTTAAAAATATGGTCTTCTCATGGTAGCTGATCTGGTGGATTAATTACATGTCCATTATTCTTAGATTCCAGATTTCATATAATCATTGATTTTTTTTTTCTCTTTCTGTTATAGATTGGATGAAGAAGAGAAAACCATTAAGGCTCTTTGTTCCAAACTGCCTTTGGATGCTTCAGTTCATGACTGTATTGTTGAAGAGTCTTCAGCTTCAGTCTCAGATGACATTTCTAATCACTATTGCACAAAGGGGAGCAAAGGCTGCGGCAATAAAGAAAAATCTTTAATAGAAAATATGTTTGGAGGAAAGCTACAAACTAATATTTGTTGTTTGAACTGCAGAAGTACTTCTCAGAAAAGAGAAGCTTTCACTGATCTTTCCCTGGCTTTTTGTCCTACCTTAGTTGACAAACCTGTACAGAGTACATTAGGGTCCCCTAAGCAAAAGGATGATGACGACTGTATAGAAACTGATATAGCTTCTTCTACACTTGCTCCTTCAACAGAAGATGTTAATGTTGGGCCTGAGAATGAAATATCTGAATGTGAAGAGGTGAAGACGAATGTCAGTTGCGTTTTAGACAACTCCGTATGTGCCAATGCAATTGAGTCTGATGAAATGCCAACCCAAAACAATAGACGTGAAAGAACACTGTCTGTTACAGACTTGCTGAACTATTTTCTGGCCCCTGAGATACTTGATGGTGATAATCAGTATTATTGTGAAAAGTGTGCTTCCCTTCAGAACGCTAAAAAGACTATGCAAATCATGGAAGAGCCAGAATATCTCATCCTAACACTACTACGGTTTTCATATGATCCAAAGTGTCACGTGAGGCGTAAGATCATGGATAATGTATCTATTCCTTTGGTGCTGGAATTGCCCGTAGAAAGAACTACCTCTCCAACTTCACCAGGAGATTGGACACTAGAAACTGACATCCCCGATGTTAGTGAGAATCTTGCTAAAAAGCTGAAGCCCTCTAATACAGAGGACCTTTGCTGTTCACACCCAGTACCCTATGTTTTAAGTTCTGTTGTGGTACATTCTGGCACATCATCTGAAAGTGGCCATTATTATTCATATGCCAGAAATGTTACAAGCACAGAAAGATGTCTTTATGCTGAGAAATCCTGCTATTCTCACGGTCAGCTGGTAGAAAGAGAAACTGGCAGCTCGGTTATGACACACAAAGACACACAATGCAATGATATCTCAAAGGAATGGTTTCTCTTTAATGACAGCAGAGTAACATTTACATCTTTCCAATCTGTTTTAAATATCACCAGTAGGTTTCCAAAGGACACTGCATATGTGCTTATATATAGAAAGCATAACTTTGGCAATTTAAATTGCATCCAGCCTAGTTCAGCAAATGGACTCTGGGTAAATGGTGAACCGCCACTTCAGAAGGAGCTCATGGATGCAATTACAAAAGATAATCTCCTATATTTACAGGTAAGTGCAAGTCTAGTGTTTGTACATGCCCCCACTCATGTTGCACATAGACAGAGGGAAGACTACATTTCCCAGAGTGCTCTATTATAGAGGAAGTATTTGCAATGCTTCTTAGAAAGAAGCAACAACTGGTAGGGGATGCAGTGTGGGCTGGGAAAGTAAGAGAATGGTCTAAAATGACAACCAGACAACCTGCCTTGGGGAATAGTATGTAGAGTGATGTGGTAGTATTAATGTTAAATAGATGGCGTGGGGTAGATTTAGGTGGGATTTAAAGGGGAAGTTTAGTCTTGGATATGTTACGTTTCTGGAGGCCAGCAGCCATTCAGTACACCACAGCATTTAGGCACTGTGTCACTTTAGCATGAATAGCAGGGCTGAGATCAGGGCTGGAGATGAAGTCCTGTGTTTCATCTGCATAATTATGGTAGGGGGAACAAAAGGATGTGCAATGAGGTCACCGAGAGAGACCCTTGGACCCTGGTTTAGAGGTCCTGCTAGAAACGGCTACACTGAAGGTAGAAGAAGTATAAGCATGGAATAGTGTCCTCAGCAGCATGGATATTGTTGGCAACGTTGGTTAGTGAAGTTTCAGTAGTGTGCCCTGTGCAGAACCCTAACTGAAAGGGGTTCAGAAAAATGGTTGGTGTGCAGGTTGCAGCAAGCGGTTGCAGACAATCCATTCTAGGAGCTATGAGGGGAAGGGAAGTAGTGAAATAGACTTTTAGAAAGTGTGTTGTAGTAAGATCAAGAGAGCAGGTGGTGGCTGGAGAGAAGGAGAGCAGAGCAGCTCTAACACTTCATATTCAGTGAAAGGATGTTATTTCTCCTCTGTTAAATACACAAGTAATGATAATTAGAAAAGGGCCAAAGTCTGGCAAAGGATTTGCACTAGTCATTGTGATCTGGGCTTTCTATAGCCACCTAGAGGTATAACAGCCCTATACAACTTCTGTGCTTGAGGTACAGTATAGTCTCTGGGTTGCTGTAGATTTGAATAGGGAGTGACGCAAAACATCTGTGTGTTGGCAGAAAACTGACCCTGCGTATTAACAGGAGGATCTTTGTCTGAACCGAAGAGCCATGTCTGCTTGATCCCATTATTTTGCTGCTTTGCCAACAATCACATGACTCAACGGACACATGTAGACTTCACACTCAATCCTTACCCGACTTGGTTAGCACTAAATAGAAGTTGATCTGTGCAGCTGACTTTCACTTCATTTTCTAATGCATTTTCCTTTATTTCATAATACTTCATTAAACTATACACTAAATAGCACTGAGAATATTTTGAATATAAATTGTAATGTTGTGATCTCTGTTGGAACAGGAACAAGAACTTAACGCCCGCGCTCGTGCTCTGCAAAACACTTCCGCCTCCTGCTCATTTCGGCCTAATGGATTTGATGACAATGACCCTCCAGGGAGCTGTGGCCCCAGTGGAGGTGGTGGAGATGGAGGATTTAGCACCCTTGGCCGACTTGTCTTTTAATGAGGCAACAAGATACATATATACATTTTTTTTCTCTGAAGAATTGTGGAAAAATGCACTGAAGCCAACTCAATGGCCACATTGACTGTATAGTTTGTTTGGTATTGTTACCCTGTTGTTTTTCTAATGTCCATGAACACGTTAGGCAGCTTTATTTATTTCCTACAGAAAATCATAACTGATAGACACCTCTGTGGGCACAGATTAATACATTGCTGTCTTATCCGTAAAAGAGGTTGCCGAAAAGCTGCAGTAGATTCCTAATATAAATGCAGGCAACTGGATCCTACTATATCCTAGTGGGATCTGTTTTTTAATTTAGTCAGATCTGTATCTATTATATTGAACGCACTGTTTTTTTGGGGGGGGGGGTTTCGTCTTTAAAAGCTGAAAGCTTTATGGTGCATTTTATACCGAAAGCAATAATTTCCACATTTGTCTGCATTTTTTTCCCCTAAAGCAGGGTAATTACTTTCCTTTAAAATCTTACTAGTAAAGATATCTGAGGATGTGTGCGTATATACATTTATCAAATCACTTTTAAGGACATAGCATGTTCTGCTAAAAGCTTCTCCCCTGTGTTTTAACCATAAGAAAACTTTATAGTATTTCTATTTCAAGAATTTTTTGTTAAAAAAAAAAATAATTATACTTCAGGGAATACATCTGCTGTGTGACAGAGGGAAAGTAATTTATGTGCCTTGCAGTACTGTACATCAAGAATCCATTGGCTTGCAGAGTATCATGGGTTATATTCTACATTGTCAACATTACAATTTAAAGTTGCTTTTTCTTTAAAAGTAAAACAGTGGTCCTGTGTGTGTGTGTGTTAAAAACATTATTGCTTGAATATGTAAAAAGCAAAAAATCCCTGTCCCAGCATGAATATGAAATGTTTGTGATTTCTGAAAGTATAAAAGTGGCAAAACTGGTACAATCAATGCATATATGCGTGTATGGATTGCATGGTTTAAAAAATAATATAGCCCTAGATTTAGCTGCCCCAATAATGGGACAACATGCCCCAGAACTGAATATGAGCAAAATAAATAGGCCTTGTGGTAAAAAACCCAAAAAAACAAAATCCTGTCCAAACAGAAAGTCACTAACTAGAAATGGCGTGCCTTCAACGTGCTGGGCCTCCTCCCTACACATCTTTAGTGGGTCTACCCTTCTGCTGCAAATGGCTAGCAAGTTAAAAGTTGGCTGGGAAACCTGTGATCTGGGTCCCCTTGTTCCTGAGCCCCCTGCAACTTGTCTTGCCCTGTGTTCTGCCCAAGAAAGGAAGTCACTTCATATACTGCAGTTCAAGAACTGGTTACAGGCCTTTGTAGAAATATCTGGTCGTTAGAGGACAGTGTGACCCAGTGAAGGCTCTTTGGCTGATCAGTGCAGGAAGTGACAGCAGTGAAACCAACCTCAGTGGGGGGGGTTCTCTAGTAACCATACAAATTAGAGATAGAATCTTGTTAATTAAATGACCGATAAATATAGTTCTCCAAATTAAGTCATTACTGTATCTAGTGTACCTGGTGCGTTCTGGGACTTAATTTTAGATGAATGAAGGGCACACTAGTACAAGTAATAAAAGTTATTAATTTATGGAAGAGGTGCAAAAACCGAAAGTATAGGGCAACTTAAACTAGATAAGATTTGTACACTCAAAAAATAGATATAGCCACAGTGGCATTTGCAAAAAAGAAATTCTCTTTTATAAATAATCATACAAATTTGCTTAACATCAATAATACATATCAATGCAATCAGTTATGTTCATAAGATACTTACCACCCAGATGAGCATTACCCTGACATTTTGGCATAAAACCTCTCTCAAGGGGAAATTCTGGTGTAAAGGAAGTCACCAGCATTATAAATAGCCTATTTAATGGAGCGCCAACCATCCAATACTCACATCACATTAAAAATGTCTCTGTAACCACATTGACTGCAAACTGGACCAACTAAACCGACTATGTCCCATTGGCACCCCAGTGTGTGCATTACAGGATTCTGTTAAGACCCAACTTTGCAGCTCAGTTTCATTTTCTGGCAGGACAATGGCCCATAAGAAACATTGGAAAGGTCTTTAATGTCTTAGAATGGCCCAGTCAAAGCACAGACCTGAATGCAATCGAGAATCAGGTGAAATTGCTGTTCACCAACATGGCCAGTACAACCTGACTGAGCTTGAGCAATATTGCCAAGAATTCTGGGTATAAATTGCAGCATCCAGATGTGCAAAGCTGATAGGCTTGCAGTTGCAGCCAAGGTGGTTCTACCCACTACTGACTGAGGGGGAGGCCAATGGTGGATGAATATTTATAAAACCAGCAAACAATAAGCTTTTTGATTAAATAACTTTGTACCACAATAAAAAATATTTAGAACAGTCAGTATAACTTATACAAGGCATTATACAGGTATAGATGGAGCATGTTTGTCAAAAAGAAAACGTATCTTACCATAATCTGCCAAAGGGGAATTCTCTAGCCCTCTATTCAGTTGTGTAGGATTTCATTTCTGAACATTTAAAGGAGAAGGAAAGGTAAAAACTAAGTAAGCTTTATCAGAAAGGTCTATGTAAATACAGTCGTGGACAAAAGTTTTGAGAATGACACAAGTATTAGCTTTCACAAAGTTTGCTGCTAAACTGCTTTTAGATCTTTGTTTCAGTTGTTTCTGTGATGTACTGAAATATAATTACAAGCACTTCATACATTTCAAAGGCTTTTATCGACAATTACATGATATTTATGCAAAGAGTCAGTATTTGCAGTGTTGGCCCTTCTTTTTCAGGACCTCTGCAATTCGACTGGGCATGCTCTCAATCAATTTCTGGGCCAAATCCTGACTGATAGCAACCCATTCTTTCATAATCACTTCTTGGAGTTTGTCAGAATTAGTGGGTTTTTGTTTGTCCACCCGCCTCTTGAGGATTGACCACAAGTTCTCAATGGGGTTAAGATCTGGGGAGTTTCCAGGCCATGGACCCAAAATTTCAACGTTTTGGTCCCCGAGCCACTTAGTTATCACTTTTGCCTTATGGCAGCGTTTTTCAACCACTGTTCCGCGGCACACTAGTGTGCCGCGAGATGTTGCCTGGTGTGCCGTAGGCAGGGCCGCAATTTTTACTTTAAAAAAAAAAAAATCCGGGCCCTGTCATTGGTTGCGCCCCGTGTGTATGGGTGACGTCAGTACGCACGGGGCGCAACGTTATAAAAGGGCCTGTGTGCGGTCGCGTGTAGGCAGAAGTGCAGAGGCGGCGCGCGTGAGGGGAAGATGCTGCTGAAGCCGCCGAAGAGTAAAATGCTGCTGGGGTCCAATGTATTAGGGGGGGCCACGGGGCACACTGACTTATGGGGGCACTGCTGCTGGGCACCAATGTACTAGGGGGGCTGGCTCTTGGCACCAATGTACTGGGGGGCACTGCTGCTGGGCACCAGTGTACTAGGGGGGCACTGCTCTTGGCACCAATGTACTAGGGGGCACTGCTGCTGGGCACCAATGTACTAGGGGGGCACTACTCTTGGCACCAATGTACTAGGGGGGCACTGCTGCTGGGCACCAATGTACTAGGGGGGCACTGCTCTTGGCACCAATGTACTAGGGGGGCACTGCTGCTGGGCACCAGTGTACTAGGGGGGCACTGCTCTTGGCACCAATGTACTAGGGGGGCACTGCTGCTGGGCACCAATATACTAGGGGGGCACTGCTCTTGGCACCAATGTACTAGGGGGGCACTGCTGCTGGGCACCAATGTACTAGGGGGGCACTGCTCTTGGCACCAATGTACTAGGGGGGCACTGCTGCTGGGCACAGAGTTAAATTTTTTAACATTTTCTAATGGTGGTGTGCCTCGTGATTTTTTTCATGAAACAAGTGTGCCTTTGCCCAAAAAAGGTTGAAAAACACTGCCTTATGGCACGGTGCTCCATCATGCTGGAAAATGCATTGTTCTTCACCAAACTGTTGGATTGTTGGAAGAAGTTGTTGTTGGAGGGTGTTTTGGTACCATTCTTTATTCATGGCTGTGTTTTTGGGCAAAATTGTGAGTGAGCCCACTCCCTTGGATGAGAAGCAACCCCACACATGAATGGTCTCAGGATGCTTTACTGTTGGCATGACACAGGACTGATGGTAGCGCTCACCTTTTCTTCTCCGGGCAAGCCTTTTTCCAGATGCCCCAAACAATCGGAAAGCGGCTTCATCTGAGAATATGACTTTGCCCCAGTCCTCAGCAGTCCATTCATCATACTTGCTGCAGAAGTTCAATCTGTCCCTGATGTTTTTTTTGGAGAGAAGTGGCTTCTTTGCTGCCCTTCTTGACACCAGGCCATCTTCCAAAAGTCTTCACCTCACTGTGCGTGCAGATGCGCTCACACCTGCCTGCTGCCATTCCTGAGCAAGCTCTGCACTGGTGGCACTCCCATCCCACAGCTGAATCCTCTTTAGGAGACGATCCTGGCACTTGCTGGACTTTCTTGGACCCCTGAAGCCTTCTTAACAAGAATTGAACCTCTTTCCTTGAAGTTCTTGATGATCCTATAAATTGTTGATTTAGGTGCAATCTTAGTAGCCACAATATCCTTGCCTGTGAAGCCATTTTTATGCAACGCAATGATGGCTGCACGTGTTTCTTTGCAGGTCACCATGGTTAACAATGGAAGAACAATGATTTCAAGCATCACCCTCCTTTTAACATGTCAAGTCTGCCATTCTAACCCAATCAGCCTGACATAATGATCTCCAGCCTTGTGCTCGTCAGCATTCTCACCTGAGTTAACAAGACGATTACTGAAATGATCTCAGCAGGTCCTTTAATGACAGCAATGAAATGCAGTGGAAAGGTTTTTTTGGGATTAAGTTAATTTTCATGGCAAAGAAGGACTATGCAATTCATCTGATCACTCTTCATAACATTCGGGAGTATATGCAAATTGCTATTATTATAAAGGCCCGGGCCTAGGGCGGCAGAAATTTAGGGGCGGCATGCCGCCCCGCCGCAACTAAATTTTTAAATTTTGCTCCCATACGGAGCAATGGGGATCTCTCCCCACTGCTCCATATGGCAGTTTAAATGTATGGTATGCGCGCTCGCTGCCACAGCGGGAAGGGGGGGTTCACGCATGCGCACTAGGCGAGGGGGGGCAACCAGCGGGGGCGGCCTAGGTTCGCACGGAACATGAATCCGGCGCTGCCCGTAGTTTTACGTTCCCTAGTAAAATTGCTTGTTTTTTAAAGTGCAACTGTTGTGCAGAACACAATTTATATATGCTGTTATTATTATTACTATTATTGTAATCTTTTTTTTTTAAACAAAATTAATTTAAAGCACAGCATTGTTTTGGAGATATAAATGGTTAACTCCCACTCCCCCTGTTCTTCTCTTATGTTCCATTCCTCCTTGCTGATGGGGTGTGACGGATTTTAGGGACAAGGCACTTGTCTCCTGGGCAGTAGCTTTTGGAGACAAGTTCCCCCCTTGACTGTAAGGATATGGCCAAAAGTCAGATTTTAGGGGCCAATGCGTAAACCCACGTCTGCCTATAAAAACCAAGATGCTGTCCCATTGCTTTACAGACACAGGATAAGAAACTGTTCCTCTTGATACAGCTGAAAGAACAAGCTATTTTATTATAACTATAAGGAAAAAAATGAATGTATATTACAATGCTGTATATTTGGGCTAGTCACACAGTCGGCACAAGTTTAGGTCCCCTTCTGATAGTGACATATTGCTACTTATCTGCATATTAAATATGGCCTCCAATTTGTCTTCACTCGGATATGACAGTAGCAGTTCTGCAACTTGCCAGTATCAATAAATGATTCCATTTTGTTATAGTTTTCCATGTACAAAATTTCTTCTGATAATATTGTGTTAGGGGTGGATACACTGACCTCTGCTGACTGCTGTGGGGAATTAATTGTATGGAATTACCTGGTCATGTTTCCATTGCTTTTTACATGTATGTATTATTTCCTGTTATTTCCTCAGCACTTTACATTGAATTTACATTATTTACACCAGTTCCTGCTCCAGGAGAGCTTACAATCTAATGTCCCACATTCACACATACTCAGAACCCCAGCACTGCAAGGCAGAAGTGCTACCCACTGAGCCACTGTATGTATAATTTTATTTATAAACCACTACTAGGGTTTGCAGATATGTACAATTTTATAATATAGAAAAGTACACGCAGTGATAAATAACTACAGAGAGACTAAGGGGCCCATTCATTAAAACACGAGTTCGAATCTCGAATGGGAAAAATTCAGATTGGATACGATAATTTCTGAAGATCGCAAATATCACGAAAATGCGAGAGAGCCAAATGCACAACACAGAATAAATGCTAAATTACTGGTAATGAAACCAGTGGGAAAAGAACCTCTGGTAGCACAAACATCATGGTTATATTGTGTACTGTGCAGCTATGGCTGTAATACATCCCTACCGCGCAAGGAAACCTGTATGGAATCATTGAATTTTGCTGTATATTTAAAGGGGTGGTTCACCTTTAAGTTAACTTTTACTATGTTATAGAATGGCCTATTCTAAGCAACTTTTCAACTGGCCTTTATTATTTAGTTTTGTATAATTTTTTTTAGAAGTTGCCTTCTTCTTCTGACCCTTTCCAGCTTTTAAATGGGGCTCACTGAAAATGTATTGCTCTACGACACTACAATTTTGTTACTGTTACTTTTTATTGCTTTTTTTCTATTTAGGTTGTCTCCTATAAATATATCAGTTTGCTATTAAAACCGCTCCTTGGTTGCTAAGGTAATTTAAACCCTAGCAACCAGATAGCTGCTGAAATTCAATTCCAAACTGGAAAGTTACTGAACAAATAGTGAGATCGTTTAAAAAAACCCCCACAAATAATAAAAAATGAAGACCAATTGCAAGTTGTCTCGGGAATATTATTCATAGTAAAAGTTACCTCAAAGGCAAACAACCCCTGCTATAAACTGTATAAAAGATGCTCAAAAAGACCTCACTTCTGGGATACACAGCTCTGAGTAAGGGTTAGGTTAGGAGTTATTTCACATCAATCCTGATGCGTTTCGTGTCTTTCAACACAGTGGTGGGGCTATGACATGGTGATTGGCGACTGGCTGATCGCCACGTCAGTCTCAGAGAGTCTTATCTGGTTTTCCAAATTGGGGTGACTGGGTAGGCAGTTTTGACCCAGGCAGCCCTTCTGAAAACTGGTCTTTCTGGGTCAAAACAGGACAGATGGCCTCCCTATTTAGGTCTATACCACATGTGGCATTTTCTTTACTGACAGATGGACACTTAAATCAAAAACAATAAATCAAACAATATATGTATCAATACAAAGAGCAAACGCTAATCAATGATAACTATATAAGTTTTACTGATGCCGACGGCAGAAATCAAATCATACCAAGTGTGAAGTAAAAACCCCGGGTCTGTCGCCCAAATGGGAGGCAATCAGAGAAGTCACAAAATAATAGAGTGTATGATGAAAGAAGCTCACCGTAGTCCAAAGGTGGTCCGGGTGCTCAGGGCCCCGAACCCATAGCCAGGGATGAATAACGAACTTGAATAAGGTAACACCAAGCGCACCGGACAAAGGGTATTCACCTTTAGCTTCTCTTTCCCCACACTGAAGTACTGTGACCATTTTCTATCACAATCTCTCCCTCACCCAGCATCATGTGACCAAGCTGTGCCTCAGTCTCTGCATGGAACAAAACAAGTAACAAGTATGAGGCTGCTGCTGCTATTGAGACCCTGCAATGTTATCATACTAAAAGTTAGATGAATAACCCCTTTAAGGCGTCTCTCACACAGTTAAGCCAATATTCAGTCAGGGAAAATAAAAGCATAGTGGATCCACTTCTCTCAGCCTGCCAGAAAAACGTAGGGCTGAAAGAATCAAATATACACAACCTTAGCACTTTTTATGCTGTTTGGTGTGTGCTATCCTCCTCTGTTTTCCTTAGTCTCCCTGCCAGAGGTGGGTATATATATTGAAAATAATGTGCATAATTGTGACAACGAAAATTGGTTGGGTGTAGTATATAGCACCCTAAAAAGCAGGTAAACTAAACTGCATTGGAGGATGGTGATTTGGTGTTTGGGGAGGCTAAAGGTGGCCATACACGAGGCGATTTCGCTCGTTGTGCGATGAACGATTATATCGACAAACGATCGTATGGCGATCGAGTTCCCATACGATATGCCATCCACGGGCAACGATAATTCGGGAAAGATTTTGTCGCATCATTATCGTAAAATACCTACGATCGTACATCTACGTACGATCGATGTCGTTGACTTCCGCTGCTGGCAATCGTGACATGCGCAGAGAACAATCGTTGAAAGACAAATGTCTGACACTCACACCAACTGGCAGATTTTATCGTTAAACGACCAAAATTTTTAAACCTGGCCGATCGATTTTGGGGACGATAATGTCGGCTCGTTTAGTGGGCCGACGATCGTTCGTACACCACCAACTATACGATAACTTAACGATAGCATCGGATCGTTCGGGAATCGGTCGTTTGTAAGTAAAAAATTGGTCCGTGTATGGCCACCTTAAGAGTAGTGGCACAAGAAAAGATTTAAAGCATTTTCTCACCCTAGAATTTTCTCACTCTGTGGGAAGGGGACAAACCACTAGTTTGTAAGGAGCAAAGGTGGTTTAGCATGAAAAGTGCTGCTGACCTCTTCAAATGAGGGGGGGGTGGTCTATTCATGTGTGGCCAGTTTTCCTTATGTCATACCTAGAAACATAACTTATAGGGGTCTGTTCACTTGAGGTTGGTGAAACAATACATGAGCTATCGCCTATAAGGGGAGGTGATATCTCATCTCTCAGCGCATCAGTGCAGTACCACGTGAGTTATTGAGGAGATATGAAGGTATTACCTCCAGTCAGGGGCTGCTTACTCCTATTGTTATTGAAGGGCTTGTGCACTGACAAAAGGCTGCGAATCCCCATTAATATGTTGAAGAGGTTTTTCTACTGCAACTGAAGTGATGTGAAATTAAGTTTTAGGAAACAATTAGCAATTTTAACCCTTTGTGCTAGCCACATTTCACATTTTATTTGCATTCAGTGCCAGACATCTCTTCTTAGTAGGGAAAACCTTCATGAAACTAAGGAAATGATATAAAGAAAATAGCCAATAACAGGAAAGTGAATCTGGTAAACACAGCTCTGGGTTAGTGCAATATAATTAACATGTAACTATTGCCCCCCCCCACAAGTTTAGTAGTTCTAGAACTGCCTCCGGGTTATTAACTGCACTGTAACTGTCAGGCACAACTCATACTCTTTTTGTTTATTTTTTTATTCATTTTTTAAAGTTTTTGCAGCAAAAAGGTTTGTGTGGGATTCCTTGTACAAGCGGCTTCTTAAACAACCGCAAAAAATCCCCTGCACTCACCCATTATCAATATGTAGAAATTGGACACTAGGGCATTTCGCTACTAAGAAATGCCTTCCCTCCCCACCTCAAAAAGAGGGATTGTTTGTCCGTACATTGCAATATACTTCAAGCTGGCCAACTACGTCAAAGTCATCCCTTCTGGCCAGTCCTACCCTAACTGACCTATATAAGTAATTTAAGATTAGTACTGAGCAAAGGGACTAAGTTTTACCTGCAACATGCTTGCGTATAAGGTTAAGGTTTTAACCTTATACGCAAGCATGTTGCAGGTAAAAATTAGTCCCTTTGCTCAGTACTAATCTTAAATTACTTATATAGGTCAGTTAGGGTAGGACTGGCCAGAAGGGATGACTTTGACGTAGTTGGCCAGCTTGAAGTATATTGCAATGTACGGACAAACAATCCCTCTTTTTGAGGTGGGTAGGGAAGGCATTTCTTAGTAGCGAAATGCCCTAGTGTCCAATTTCTACATATTGATAATGGGTGAGTGCAGGGGATTTTTTGCGGTTGTTTATATGTATTTTATGGTCACAGCCTCATTGCACCCCCGCTTAATGGTTTACAATTTAGTGGTTGAGCACAACTTTCCCTTTTTGTGTTATTGTTCAAGCGGCTTCTTAGTATTGAATCCACGACTTCCTGCTTGTTCAACGGGAATGTAAGGCCCAGCATTGGATTCAAGTGCTGCCTATTTGCTCCAGTTCTCCATGTGGCGCTGATTCGGTGCAGTCCAGAGGTTCCATTGTTTCTCAGATAATGACAACAGGCAGAGAATATATCATTGTATCAGCTAATTTAGATTAAAAAAATACATTAGGGATTTATGCACCAATTAAACATCTTTCTGTCTGTTAAGTAACCCCCCATACCTGCACAGAACCCCCTCAAACTATATATTGTTTGAAAGTGCCCACCTTCAGCTATTTAGTGGTGCAATATTGCATTACTATAAGCAGAATTCTGGATGCAGTTCCTTGTAAATGTCCACGGTTTGGCATGAAAAAAAGGAAAAGCAGATTGAAAGTCAGATTAGTCACTAAAATCCCACAGACCAGTAAGAAACCCCACTGAATCTCTATCTACAACTTCTCCTAAACAGAAGACGCCAAATTCCCCAAGTACAGGGTAAGGCTGAAAGTGTGTCAACTGTTTCCAAGTTGCAAAGTATTTTGTCTATAAGTTCATCTTACTTCAAAAAGTGATTTCTACTTACCTTTTTCTGTTGCATGGGGCATCATTTGAGCGTTTAGCTCTATCAGTGCTGCTGTTTATTCTCAGGCAAAACTGCATATTTGCCTTTTTATTACACTATAACACCATTACAAAAGCTGTGCCAAATTTATAAAGATATTTGCCATTGATCATAAACCAGGCCAAATTTTAAAAAGGGAAAGAAATATAGAATTGCACTGAAAGATGAGCTTTTGAGGTGCCACTTACAATAAAACTTGTGGCATCAGCAGGAGAGATGGAATCATCTCATGGATTCATCACACGCCACAAGTTCAGTGCCTCGCCCTTTGGCACCTCAGTCAGCTCTGCCCTCAGTACAATAGGCCGATGGTACAGGCTAATGTTGGTCACCCGAGGGGGGAAGGGCCGATGTTGGGGGCCTAAAATAGAGGGGAGGCCGATTTTGGGGGCCTAAAGAGGGGAGGGCCGATGTTGGGGGCCAAAAGATTAGAGGGCCGATGTTGGGGGCCTAAAGATGGGAGGGCCGATATTAAGGGCCTAAAGAGGGGAGGGCCAATTTTGGGGGCCCGAGGGGGAGGGCCGATGTTGGGGGCCTTAAGAGGGGAGGGCCGATTTTGGGGGCCCCAGGGGGAGGGCCGATGTTGGGGGCCTTAAGAGGGGAGGGCCGATTTTGGGGGCCCAAGGGGGAGGGCCGATGTTGGGGGCCTTAAGAGGGGAGGGCCGATGTTAAGGGCCTAAAGAGGGGGGGGCCGATGTTGTGGGCCTTAAGAGGGGAGGGCCGATGTTGTGGGCCTAAGGGGGAGGGCCGATGTTGGGGGCCCAAGGGGAAGGGCCGATGTTGGGGGCCTTAAGAAGGGAGGGCCGATGTTGGGTTCCTTAAAGAGGGCCGATGTTGGGGGCCTTAAAAAGGGCCGATGTTAGGGGCCTAAAGAGGGGAGGGCTGATGTTGGGGGCCTTAAAGAGGGCCGATGTAAGGGGCCTTAAGAGGGGAGGGCTGATGTTAGGGGCCTAAAGAGGGGAGGGCCGATGTTAGGGGCCTAAAGAGGGGAGGGCCGATTTTGGGGGCCTGAGGGGGAGGGCCGATGTTGGGGGCCTTAAGTGGGGAGGGCCGATGTTGGGGGCCTTAAGAGGGGAGGGCCGATGTTTGGGGCCTAAAGGAGGATGGCCGATGTTGGGGGCCTTTAGAGGGGAGGGCCGATGTTGGGGCCTTAAGAGGGGAGGGCTGATGTTGGGGGCCTTAAGAGGGGAGGGCCGATGTTGGGGGCCTTAAGAAGGGAGGGTCGATGTTGGGGGCCTTAAAAGGGCCGATGTTGGGGGCCTTAAAGAGGGCCGATGTTAAGGGCCTAAAGAGGGGAGGGCCGATGTTAGGGGCCTAAAAAAGAGCGGAGGGCCGATTTTGGGGGCCCGAGGGGGAGGGCCGATGTTAAAAAAGGAGCTGATGTTAAGGACAAAAGAAAGGACTTAAGGCAAGGGGCAATGGTTAGGCCAAGAGAAAGAGCCTGAGACAGAGGCTAATGGTTAGGCCAAGAGATAGGGCCTGAGACAGGGGCCAATAGTTGGGGCCAGAGGCAGGGGGGCGATGTTCAGGCCCAAAATTTTCTCATTGTCTGGAGCAGGTTATACTTCCCAATTGGGACTCAGGAAAGAAAGATCCTGAATCACTGTTGTGCTGCCTGTAGCGTTGATACAGCCCATCTCCTCTAAGAATGATGGTGGCTCGTTACAGACTGCACTGACATTAGCAGGTGTTATCTGCAAGAAAGAACACAAACATTTATTTACTTTATATGAGTTGAGAGTTACAGGGGAGGCAGAGTTATTGGGTATGCTGTATGTGCCATACAGTGACTCAAAAAGGAGGCTTAATGTGGCCATACACAGGCCAATAAAAACTGCCGACTCCCTCCAGACTGAGTTGGCAGCTTATTGGCTTGTGTATGGGATTTACTGACGGACCTGCTCAACCGATATCTGGACGAAAATCAGCCATATATCAATTGGACAGGTTTAAAAATCCTGTCAGATCAGGAGTGCATTGGGGCATTGATACTTTCCATTTCTGACAGGCCTCCATAGACTCCAGTGTGTGATATACAAGTTAAATACTCGGTATGTTACTTGGTCTGGTCATTCCTTATAACCAATGCTCTTAGAAATAATCCAGGAGTACAGTGGCAGGCCACAATAATCATCACACCCTACGAGTTCAACTATAGTTACATTATTTGCCCATGCTTTATGGCTTTGCTGCTACCAATTCATGGTTCCACTTCTAAGAAAAATAAAGGACTGGCATACCGGAAAGCAAAGAAGCCACTAGAACAGTCCATATTTCCTACCCCATGCAGGAAATTACATATTCTGATCTATGTTTGAGATTTTTTTTTGCCCAAGTCGGACTGCTGAAAGAATCTGATTGGGTGCACTGCTACAGGAGGGGGATATTTAAAAGCAAAAAGGGTGAACATGTAAGGCAAAATGTGAAGGGGGTACAAAATGGCACAGGGATTGAGAAAAGTGGGATTGTGGGTTAATGAGCAGATGTAAAAGAGGAACAAAAACTGAAGAGAAACAAATTAGATTGAAAAATTCACTAATAAGTGTGTAGAACAGTAGGAACCCCCAAGCAGGGAACTGCAAAAACTTGGGGGCAGATTCATCAAAATGTAAGATTAAAGCTCACCACATTCACACACTTTCTATTTATTTCTATTGAAGGATTTCTTAGAAGGATGTTTATCAATGGGTGAAAGCTAGAGTTTACTATTTGATAAATATGCTTCTAAAAATCTTTCTGCGGTAAGCTCTAATCTCACATTTTGATAAGTCTAGCCCTTGCTATCTTTTCTGTGTTTTTGGAAAACAAAATTGGTGCAACATCTATGCTGTCTTCTATGAAGCTGGTCAGCACAGCCGTGCAGTGACATCTGACATGTAGGACCCTTTCTGTTGATCCGACACCATCCGACAAATCTCCCGTGTAGCTTAGCTGACACTGAACTACAAGTATAACTAATGATTGTCAGGGATATGTATGGTGGGTAAATACAGCCTGGGGGAATAAAGCAGGGGCTGCGGCAGTGATCTACTTACTGCTCTTGGCAGGAAAGGAGGTGGTATCTTCCTGCTCTCCAACGCTCTCCAGTCAATGGCTCTAAAAAACTGGTGCTGCCTGATATTTCCTGTCGTGCCCAGGCGCTTGTCTGGATTCTTCTCTAGGAGCTAAAGATAAAACCTCATTAACAGCTGTATAAACAGAATGTGCTTCCTGCTGCATTATTATCAAGGTGGCTAATGGAAAAAATCATTTTATTCTGGTTTCCAGAGTCCCTTGCACTGCAAAATTCCTCATTGACTTTCTCATCTTAAAACTTTCTAAATCTCTTACATTTTTAATTTAAATTTATTTCTCTGTAGCTGTGTATCATGCAGAGACCTCACTATCCCATAACTCTTTCTTGGTCCATATATTGCCAGAATTTCAGCCACTTCAAATGAAACCTGATTTCCAACAACAGCATTTTGCTCAAGAGGCTTCATATTCCAAATAAAGAGATTGCTTGGGAACTGAACAGTGCAAAGATAACTGTCCCCCTCATCTGTCAAAGAAATCCTGTCCTGTGCTATTTGTGTTGTTTATGCGTTACCTCCCTGCACGTGCTTATACTCACCTCCTGCAGAAGTTCTTGCAGGTCGGCGCTGAGACCCTCAGGAAAAACAGGCTGCTCATTGATCACTGAATTGAGCAGGTTCTCCATCACCGAGCCTTCATAGAATGGAGATCTTCTGGTGGCCATTTTGCACAGTATGATGGCAAATGCCCACCAATCCACTCCTGCGCCATATCCACTCCATGTTAGAATCTAGAAAATCAAGGACAGATGCTTTACTAACTAATGAAGAGTTCTTGGGAAATTATTCCTGCATTAAGTTTATACATCATTCACAATCATTAGATTTTTAACCTGGAGACCTAGCAAGCATGTTGGTGGAGAATCCCTCTTCACATCTAACAGGGTCTAAAGGCTTGAAAATAGACTTCTAGCTATGCATTATAGAAAACAGTAAAAATTCCGCTGCAGCATTTCTCACGTATTTACAATTAAATAAATGACTGATGGCATCAAATAATCAGTGCTTGAGTCAGTGGGCTCAGAAAGGCCTTAGTTCAATTCCTATGTAAACTACTGTGTCACTATGTTATATCTTTGAGTGAGTTATGTCACCACGGAATAAAATAAAAAAAAAATGGCCTAATTATAAATTTAGAACATAGGGCAACTGTTCTAATTCCTCTGCTGATTAAGAGAGGATTTTGTAAGGTAAGTACCTAAAACACAGGTGTCTGTAAGCTGGTTTAGGGCTGATGAGCACGAGAATTCCTATGCCTTTTTACTATTATTTAAAATGGTAATTTACAATAGAAGCGTAGAGCATTAAGACTTGGTTGAGCAACTAATTCAGCACGTACTTCTTCCCCAGTCAGACAGCATTCTGTACCTTGTACCTGCTTAAAAATCTCAGAATGATGTGCAACTTAGGGAATGGTTAGGGTGTGACGGGGGATCCCTGTGTACCTCATAAATATAGCATTGCTAAACACAGACAGTGCTGTATTCATCAGGGCAGATTCAGGTTTCTGTGCTCTTAAACAAAGTGTGGACAATTGCGGCAGTGGGCAACGTGAGATAGTTTTTTGCATACAGATTCAGAGGTCATAAATGGGTCCTAAGTATCCACAGCTTCAATGGCCTGCTACTTCTACTGGTTGATGAGTTCTTTATAACCACTTAGCTAGTTTCCTCCTTCATCTCCCTTTCTCTTTTTTGTTCTTCTAACTTTTGTCCCATTATTATTATCTGTTATGTGCTTATTTTCACCACTAAAAGCAAACTTAAAGAAAAAAATCTACTCTAACACTATTAATAAAGCTCTTCTCACACAAAGAGCATATTACACCTCTACAGGCAAGTCCTGTGGCCATGACATGTTTGCTGGCTTGCAGAGGTTGGCTTTTAGGTTCAGTCATATCCCGTAATTCCTATTAGTAAGTAATAAAACTGAGTGTCTCACCTCTGGAGCCATGAAGTTGACGGTTCCAATGATATTATATTTTTTGGTGTTGCCGAACATCTCATCTGCAACCAAGCCAAAATCTGCAATTTTGATGTGTCCTTCGGCGCTGAGCAGAATATTAGGTGGTTTAAGATCACTGAAAGACAATGTTTAATACAATGACTACATATTAAACAGCAAAATAATAGAAAAAAGGAAGGGACAGAGGAACAAAAAAAAACTTCAGTATCAAAGTGCCATTAAAAACTCACATGTAGAAGCTAAGAGTTATGGCTGGATAGTAGTTGCAGTAATAGTGGGAAAGAATCAATAGATTAGAGTTGTTACTGAACAGTTTTACTTACCGGTGCACAATACCGCGTGAATGCAGGTACTGAAGACCGATGATCATTTCTGCTGAGTAGAATCTTTAAAAAAAAATAAGAGAATAATAATGAAAATTCTGCATCTTCTCATTTAAGTCAAATTATATATTTTTTACACTTTACAGCCTAATGGTACATGGATTATTTTCTCTGCTGGTATAGATAGCTGAGGCTCATTTGCTGCCTTCTGCAGTTGGAGAAACCACTGTGTATCATTTTGAGCAACATTTCTGCATAGGTGGGTGCCTTTAGAGTGATAAAGTAAAATGCATATGGATGCATAAGCCCCTGTGATGGCCCAAAAGATGGCATCTTTGGTAATTAAAAAGTCATCTAGATCATTACTTCAATTCAGATCCCCGAGGGTGTGCCCCAACTTCAGTACATAGCCTTCAGCCTGATACTAAGGGCAATGGATTCTGTAATTCTTAGGGTATTTTTTACTTTAGAGAGTAAGTGCCCTACTTGAATAATCTAACAAGTTTCAGTAAAGGATGATTTTGTAATCTCATTTAGAATGAGTACAACTCTCCCCTGTTATATAGCAAAATTGTGCTGATTGAATTGTATAGTTTGACATATGGGAAAATTATAGCACCATTGGATTTGGGTTGATCTTTTGCAAGCCAATGCCAATTGCCCATCTTCTACCATTCCAGATAAAGGAGCTAAACTCTGCCCTTATATATTTCTAAATTTTTTCTGTACAGTATATACTGTTGGCCAAAATGTATTTTACAATGGTAGTAAGATATGGCTATAGAACCACAGACTATTAGGGCATCTAAGCTGAGCATTATAGCAGAATTAGTTGGGTTTCTGTAGGTTAGGGTGACAGCTATAGCTGCATGTGTTATTATAAAGACATTATTTTGTTATGCTTCTCCATATTGCCTTTTCACAGTTACTTACCTTACGCTGTCCATCTTCAGCCGACCTTCCATATCCATTAGCTGTTCCAGGTTTCCTCCTCTTATGCACTCCATTACAAGAAAGGCATGCAGCTGTTACAAAGATAAATCAGAAGAGACTGAAACATGGGAGATTCTAGAATACTGAAGAACAGTGCACAACAGTATTAGTTCTTGGTCTAATAGCAGAGGGCTGGTGTTTACTTGCCAGGGGAGAAAAGCTGACAGACATGGGATCAGACCATCAGCACACAAACAAATCAGATTCTGGCATGGAAACAATGAAGTATGCATTTGAATTAAGTATGTGTTGATGGGTTGATCCATTGCCAAATGACCTATCTGCCATTAGCCTTAGAGCAAAACCAAATACAGGGCAAGAAATACTGATACCATGGTAGATGCAAAATATTACTGAATATTAATAGCAGTTTTCCAGAATCAGGGAGTGTAAACCAGAATGTATATGTTGTATCTGTGAATGTGCATCTGAGAATGCAGGTGTGTGTGTGTAAGTACAAATGTAATGATTCCCCTAAGCAACTCACATAATCTATTGCCCAAGAACCGGTGGGCTGATGTGGAAAAATAAAATATTATTCCTGCTGCAGACAAATGAAAAAGGCCCTGCAATGTTTCATTGTCTCTGCAGCTAATCTACAGACTCTACTGACTATCGTGACTATACTTAACACTGACGTGCATCCAAATAAAAGGAACAAGTAAGAATTATTACATGATATAAAATATAAAAAATATAAAAATATAAATAAAATATATAAAGAAGTATAATATTGTTTAATGTCAGTAGCAACTTCTAAAGCAAGGTGACTAGTAACACAAACTGCATGGCAGTATTGGCTTTATAATGTACCTGCGTTTGGAATGCTGCATATCCGTGGCAGAGAAAGGGACAACCTTCAGCAATCTGTAGGGTCCGTGTCTCTGCCAAGATCTTCTTAATGTGTGATTCCGTTGGGTTCTTCTGAATCACTTTGACTGCCACTTGCTCTCTGCAGTTTTTCAGTGAAGCCAGCATAACCTGAGGATAGCAAAATCAACAGTAGCAGGGGTTTTCTTAATTATACACAGACTGAATGATTCACATACAACTAGATATTAAATATATAAATTAATTTAACATTATTAGTAATTGCTATTAATAGCAGTTTCTATCTGTCTCTTAAAATTTGTTCCTTTCCTTTTTCCCTGACTGCTTGCACCACTGAATCTTTGTATTAGCAGATCTGAGAAGGAAAATAACAGGAGTGTGCAAGGCACTGTGTGAATTGGATTCTTGCCTAGAAGAGAACTGATTTCTTGTCTGGCAACTACACTAGCCAATACACAATACTAGCCAAGGACAGACAGAAACTCATTTTTAACTGCAATTTTCATTCTGATGGCTTTGTATGAGGCTTAAATGCTTCTCTATTTTCATATGGTGCATTACTTGCCAAATTACTTTATGAAACTGGAGTAAGGCTTTTATGAATCTGTTGTTCTTTTTGAGACAATTTTACTTTATTTCACTTTTGTGAATACCATCTTGTAACTCACACACCCGCAGAGAGGCTGCCACACTTGTAAAGTACCTGTAAAGTACCAATGTCTCTCAAAGAGATTAAAAAAACACAATAGATGCAACCAAAGTTACCATTAGCGTTACTTAACACTTATATAATTGCCTAAAGAAAGCAAAACTCTGCCTGGAGCAGCTTATGGAAGAGATACGGGTATGGGATCCATTATCTGGAAACCTGTTATCCAGAAATCACCAAATTATGGAATTGCCATCTCCCATAGACTCAATTTTTATAAAAAAATTCAGATTTTTAAAAATCATTCATTTTTTCTCTGTAATAATAAAACAGTACCTTGTATTTGATCCAAACTAAGATATAATTAATCCTTATTATACAAACTTCCAGTTTGTGTTGTGCCCCTGTCCATTGGCTCACCCATAAAAAGCACATATACCAATCAAAACAGATTTTAATATAGGTTACTGCATACGATTTATGCTTTGGTTGAGTGGTTAAATATATTAAAACTTTACAATATTGTGAACAATGGCCCTTGTCCTTGTACTGACATTTTAGATTTTTCTTGTCTTGTTCTTGTCTCTTGGTTCTGTGACCCTTGTGTATACTTGACCATTTTATCATGACAGGTGTTCAAAGGCGTTTTGACACTGACAGCAACACTCCCTAATAACACTGTGGTGGTCAAATGGCACCTTTGCCAGATCCCTATAGTACAAACCGGATTCCAAAAAAGTTGGGACACTAAACAAATTGTGAATAAAAACTGAACGCAATGATGTGGAGGTGCCAACTTCTAATATTTTATTCAGAATAGAACATAAATCACGGAACAAAAGTTTAAACTGAGAAAATGTACCATTTTAAGGGAAAAATATGTTGATTCAGAATTTTATGGTGTCAACAAATCCCAAAAAAGTTGGGACAAGTAGCAATAAGAGGCTGGAAAAAGTAAATTTGAGCATAACGAAGAGCTGGAAGACCAAATAACACTAATTAGGTCAATTGGCAACATGATTGGGTATAAAAAGACCTTCTCAGAGTTGCAGTGTCTCTCAGAAGCCAAGATGGGTAGAGGATCACCAATTCCCACAATGTTGCGCAGAAAGATAGTGGAGCAATATCAGAAAGGTGTTACCCAGCGAAAAATTGCAAAGATTTTGCATCTATCATCATCAACTGTGCATAACATCTTCCGAAGATTCAGAGAATCTGGAACAATCTCTGTGCGTAAGGGTCAAGGCCATAAAACCATACTGGATGCCCGTGATCTCCGGGCCCTTAAACGACACTGCACCACAAACAGGAATGCTACTGTAAAGGAAATCACAGAATGGGCTCAGGAATACTTCCAGAAACCATTGTCAGTGAACACAATCCACCGTGCCATCCGCCGTTGCCAGCTGAAACTCTACAGTGCAAAGAAGAAGCCATTTCTAAGCAAGATCCACAAGCTCAGGCGTTTTTACTGATGTTTCTCTGATGGTATGGGGTTGCATGAGTGCGTGTGGCATGGGCAGCTTGCATGTCTGGAAAGGCAGCATCAATGCAGAAAAATATATTCAGGTTCTAGAACAACATATGCTCCCATCCAGACGTCATCTCTTTCAGGGAAGACCCTGCATTTTTCAACAAGATAATGCCAGACCACATTCTGCATCAATCACAACATCATGGCTGCGTAGGAGAAGGATCCGGGTACTGAAATGGCCAGTCTGCAGTCCAGATCTTTCACCTATAGAGAACATTTGGCGCATCATAAAGAGGAAGGTGCGACAAAGAAGGCCCAAGACGATTGAACAGTTAGAGGCCTGTATTAGACAAGAATGGGAGAGCATTTCAATTCCTAAACTTGAGAAACTGGTCTCCTCGGTCCCCAGACGTCTGTTGAGTGTTGTAAGAAGAAGGGGAGATGCCACACAGTGGTGAAAATGGCCTTGTCCCAACTTTTTTGGGATTTGTTGACACCATGAAATTCTGAATCAACATATTTTTCCCTTAAAATGGTACATTTTCTCAGTTTAAACTTTTGTTCCGTGATTTATGTTCTATTCTGAATAAAATATTAGAAGTTGGCACCTCCACATCATTGCGTTCAGTTTTTATTCACAATTTGTTTAGTGTCCCAACTTTTTTGGAATCCAGTTTGTATTTACATATACAGTATATGTGGCTGTTTCATTCTGCAGTTATATGAATACATATTGTGACATGCTGTCTGCCTGTACACGTGATTTTGGGGGAATTAGCTATGGTAGGCAGGTATGCCAATGATCAGAAGCATAAGAGACAGGGACACCACACGTGACATCATGTTTTTCTCTCAAAAACATAAGTTTATTTGGGACAAACTCCTTTCAACATAAACATAACAGTTCACCAGCAAACATGTTCATCAACAGTTCATTGTTATGATTTGTCCCTTCTTCAGGGCTCTCACCTTCCAGAGTAACTCTCACACACTGGAACATTTTCCCCTGGGATACCAGCTAACCAGCTTCTGGCACACTTAGGGGCAGCTTTATCACAAGGTGAGTTTAGATTTTAATACATAAAAACTCACCCATGTTTTATTCATTCCTATGGGATTTTTAGAAGCGTATTTATCATATGGTGAGTTTTAACTTTCACCCTTATGAATGCAGACTAATAGTGATGTGCAGGTCGGCTCAAAGGCCAGTTTGGGCCCACATCCACACATGATTTGTGGGTTGGACTACTTTGCCCCGCTTCCGTCTCTTGGAACAGCAACCGTTTCGCTTAATAGAAGGCACCGCAGCAGTAAGCACCAGCTACAGTAAGGGGGCTTTATCAAATAACACGGGTTTCCTTGTTCTTTAAGAAGCATTACTTGCCTTTATATATTTCCAGCTGGCTACCATCTCCTGAAAAGAATAGTAACAATACTTACTTCTGACTCGACCTCACCTTGGTGGCTGTTTTTTTGTGGGTTTGCTGTGCTTCCCTCATTCTTCTCTTAGGAGCACCCCTGAAAGGAAAGGACTGCTTATTATGATTTCACCTAAAACCAACTGCAACACTGTCATTTGAAATCTACCTTGTGGCTGGTGAGTAGTCAGTGCAAATGCAAGAGGGGCTGTAAGTTGCCATATACAGTCACTAGTTATTTGGCCTCAGGGTGGCTGTTGGGGCCTCTGTGTACTTCAAATGCCAGGGTCCATTTTGAAAAACAGCTGTATGAAACTTAAACTGGTGGCTAAAGCTGTGCAAGCCAGGCTGATTCCCTAGGCAACTCGGCTAGCCACCCGATACCGATCCAGTGCATGCTTCCCCCGCCCCCTGCAGTGTCACCACACTTGCGTTCGCTGTTTTGTGCATACACAGTGATACTGCAGGGGGTGAACTGGAGCGGTGCCTGGTGGCATCTGGCCTAGGGCATTTGGCGCTAAGAAGCGACAGTGGGGAATGAGAGCCTAGAATAGGGGTAGGCGAAGGAATAGGTACGTGCCTTGCACCCCCCATGGTTGTGCCCTAGACATGTGCCCCTTCTGACATTTTTTATAAAATGTGACAATTTCTGGGGGGAATTTGTGATTATAAGTTCCTGTGCTCACCACTAGTGAGAGATTTGATGAAACTATAGTTTAATTGCACCACCAGCCACAACAGAAAAACAAGCAATTGTTACCTGTGCAAATATGCAATGCACCTCTGTCACATGTAGCCAAATGAAACTGTATATCAGCATGTATATGGGCTATATTAGTTCTCCTTATGTAAACGCTGTGTGTGACTGCAGCAGTGCCGCCTCAGGGGTCCGAGCCATCTGCGGCAGTCAAGTTAACACCGTTCCCCCAGCAATTTAGCTTCATCACATCAAAGGTGGACAAGGGGAGGCCCCTTTAAGTTACCAAGAGCGGCTTTTTGCCACCCTGGTAACTTGCTGGGCGCTGCCGCCTGAGGTGAGTTTCTCAAATTGCCTCATGGTAGCAGCACCCCTGAACTAGGGGAATATTTGAGAAGCATTCATTAAACAGAGTACCAATGAGTATGGTTTCCTGGGACAAAGCTGAGGGAATTGCTTGATATGGGGTAGGCACATAGGTGTCCCCCCCCCCCCTCCCGCCACCACACTGATGCTGTACTTGGCACCTGCTGCTGAATTTTTTACCAACAGAAAGCCCAAGGCCTCAAAAGGGCACTGCTAAACACTGACACCAGTAGTTGGGGAACTTACACTACTTAAGGAGTTGTGGTGGACGGAGGCTGCAACAGGGCGCTGTACTTACCACTTGCCCTTCCCAAAAGCAAATCAGTATAAATATATTGTGCCTAAAAAAGACAAAGGCTCTGAGCTGAAACATCCCTCCTCCCTGGGGCCAAGTGGCCCAGGCAGGCCCGGACTGGCAATCTGCGGATTCTGGCAAATGCCAGAGTGGCTGCTGTAAGATGCCATAGATAGTCACTATTTATTGGGCCAACAGGGGGCTGAGTGGGCCTGAAATGCCAGGACTTATTGTGAATCCCAGTGACCAGTAGGCCAACAATGGTTCCCCTAATAACTTGGTAGTATGGGGGCTGGGAATACAGATGCTGACCCGGCCACAACTACATCCCTCAGACTACTAGGATTGCCACCCAGTAGGTGTTTGACCAGCCTAGCTTGCAAATTGCCATCTACAGCTGGTGCCAGTATTACAAATTTACCAGCAATATAGTTGCGGGCGAATTTCCCATCCCCTGCCCAGTCCGCCCCCCATTACTGAAGGTTGGTATTCCCCATACAAAGGTGGCACCCTACAGGTTACTGTTGAAAATATAACACCCCTCAACTATCCTTATAAAGACAGGGAGCTTTTTAAAATAACTTATAATAGAATGTTACATCTCATTTTTTTTTAAATATCAGTGCCGGATCTAAATTACTTGTCTAAAGCTAATATAAAGAGTGTATGCAGAAGGCTGGCAAACTACATATTTTATAAAGAAAGATATTGAGACCCTTAAGAAACAGGACAGACAGACAGGAAAAGACTGACCCAAACATAAGAGACTTTATGGGAGAGGTATCCAAACAATATAACCTACCTTCTCCTAACAAAATAAATACAGAGAAGCACAGACTGGGATGTGGTGGGTTCCCTCAGTGCAGCCACAGGTTGCCATGTTCCCAGCATAATGTGCAATACAACACACTCAGAAATTTGCACACAGAATCAGGCAGATTTAGCTTTACTTTCCCCACACTGAAGCACAGCAGCCATTTTCTATCACAATCTCTCCCTCACCCAGCATCATGTGACCATGCTGTGCCTCTGTCTCTGCATGGAATTAAACAAAGTAACAAGTATGAGGCTGCTGCTGCCATAGAGACCCTCCAATGTTAGCAGGAGGGATATAGACAACCAGTATTTGCTTAGATCTAAAATAACCTTATGGGGATCAAGGCCCTGCTTTGCATGAAGGGAAAACACTGGAGTGGGGTAATTGCCCCTACCCTCCTTGGTAGAGGCCTATGAGCCTAAGGGCGAGGGCAGATGAAGTGTTAATCTGCTTCTCTCAGCCCAACTTTTCTGCCGGGTTGAGAAAAGTGGATTGAAAGTTATGGCAACAGCCAGAGGGAGCAGATCCGCTTCTCTCAGCCAGGCAAAAAAGCGCAGGGCTAAGAGAAGTGGATTAGTGCTTCACCTGCCCTCGCCCTTGCAGTTTTGGAACCACTGGCCGGCAGCGTTCCCCCACACCCCCTAGGGCCCCCTGCTGAACCTCCCTAACTCCCCGCAGGGGCCTCCTCCCAACGTCCTCCCCTGAGCGTGCGTAAATTTAATACTGTCGGAATACCGTCGCCCGTGGGAGTCGGGTCTGGGCCCACCGGGTTTTTTTCCGGTGTCCTGGCGGCCCAGTCCGACCCTGACTGTATATGATCTAAGACAGTGCTGTCCAACTTCTGTTGTACCGAGGGCCGGAATTTTTCCGACCTACGTGGTGGAGGGCCGATAATGGAAGCCAGTTTTGACCACTCCCCTTTTTAAAACCGCACCCACTTGAAACCACACCCATGTTATCACATGACCATACCCATATTAATGGTTGTAGTACAGCAAAAACCTGCCACACTCTGCCTTCCCTACCATGCCTGTGTGCCATACTCTGCCTTCCCTACCCTGCCTTTGTGTGTGCCATACTCTGCCTTCCCTACCCTGCCTGTGTGTGCCATACTCTGCCTGCCCTACCCTGCCTGCGTGCCATACTTTCACTGTGTGTGCCATTCTTGGCTGGTTTGTGCCATACTTGGCCTGTGTGTGCCATACTCTGCCTGCCCTACCCTGCCTGTGTGCCATACTCTGCCTTCCCTACCCTGCCTGCGTGTGCCATACTTTCACTGTGTGTGCCATTCTTGGCTGGTTTGTGCCAAACTTGGCCTGTGTGTTCCATACTCTGCCTGCCCTACTCTGCCTGTGTGTGCCATACTCTGCCTTCCCTACCCTGCCTGTGTGTGCCATACTCTGCCTTCCCTACCCTGCCTGTGTGTGCCATACTCTGCTTGCCCTATGCTGCCTGTGTATATGGCACACACAGGCAGCCTACAGTGACACAATGCTGGCACTGCTCCTACAGTCTGCACAATAACTATATATTAAAAAACGTTTTAATTGCAGTACCACCTCAGTATATGTTCTTTTTGTAGTGTGCAGGGTTTATTTGTGGGTTTCTACTGCTCCTGAGGTGTGAACAGGGGAACAATGGGGGTGATTACAGCCTGAGCCTGAGGTGTGAACACTGCAGGGGGTGAACAATGCAGAGATTAAAAGGTGTGAAAAACACAGGGGATTACATAGTTAAACAATACAGCCTGATTACAGCCTGAATCTGAGGTGAGAACCATGCAGGGGGGGCAGTCAATCACAGTACTGATACCATTTAAAGCTTACACAAGAGTAAGCCATCAAAGCAGCCAGACAGGTGGGGGGCCACACAGAGGGGGGTCGCGGGCCGCATGCGGCCCGCGGGCCGCCAGTTGGACAGCACTGATCTAAGAGAAAGAATTGAAGGGGAAGTTCATTTTACTGGATTGCTACAGAGTAGACTTTGATATTTGGAAGCAATTTGCCTCTTTTTTTCCTTAGTTCCTTTTTCTATTTTTTTTAATGTTTTGGAACTGAACTGCTGCCTGGCTGGCAGGGTCATCAAGGCAGGCAACCGAATGTAGTCTCATTCAAAGGCTACTTTTTTATTGTTATATTTTTTTGTTCAGGCTATCTACCTGCCTGTCATTCAAACTATTGCCTGATTACTAGGTATACTGATATTCTTACATACATATTTAAAAAGTTGATATATTATCTTTATACATGCTCCATTGTATTAACACAGTTACCACATGCTAACTATTTGTGGGTATAGTAACCATTCAATATGTTTTACATTCTTTGATTTTCTTGTCATTTTGTCTAACATAAAAAAAAAGAAATTATGGTTTGATAATAACTTGGACACATCTGTGCCCATAACTCTTTTGGGGGCAATACCAGGCGTATGTGCACTTTAATCCTGAAGTTGTAAAATATTTTATTCAATAATATCTCAACTTACATTGCCAGTCACATTTTTAATGCAATTTCTCTTGCTCTTAAAAGGTAACACAGACCCTTTCTGTTTGCTTCCATCAATCTTGACAACAGTGCAATAAAAAGCCTATGTTCAGTCATTTCTATGCAATATTCTGTGTCTTTCAGGGATGCTGTATTTTTCTTATGCCTTACCAGCAAGATCTTATGTACTGTGCTGAATATGTTATATATTCTGGACAATTTTAGTAGACCTTTCCCATAGTCAAGGTGCATGTCTCTAAAAGCTCACTGAGTGCTTGTGCACCTAGCATTTCAATAAAATTGAGTGGAAGCAGCTGAATTTGCTAAACTCAGAGCAAGACAATAGACATAAGCAATCCAGACATCTCCTCAAAAAAAATCACAGCAGTGTACACTAGAGCAAAGCACCCTGCTAGAAAGTGTAACAGCTGTTTCCGTAATTTCCATTTATCTTCCTTAAACAGTGAGTATGAGTATAAAGTTTATTTGGGTTTATACATGTATATGTCCACTGATCTATAGCAACCCGACAAGTGGATCTTCCTATGCATGGCAAGCTTAAAAAGAGATATATCTAAGTAACACACACATATAAATATATATATATATTCCCTTCCCATTGCATTATTGTTGTCATAAAAAGGAAACAATGTAAACCAGAATATAATTGGTAGGTTATTAAAGGGGTAGTTCACCTTTAAATTAGCTTTAAAGTACCGTATTTTTCGCCGTATAAGACTCATTTTTTCTTCCCCAAAACTTGGGTGGAAAAGTTTGTGCGTCTTATACGGCGAATGCTCCTTCCTCTATGTGCCGCGGCTCTCTGCCGCATACTCGCTTTTATAAGGTTGCACCCGTGCGTACTGATGTCACACACACAGGGCACAACCTTATAAAAGCACAGAAGCCGCTGGGAGCCGCGGCACAGAGAGGAAGACGCATTCGCCAGAGGCCGCTGGGGGGAAGCTGAAGTATGCTGTGGGTGCCGTGGGGGAGCTGGAGGATGCTTGGAGGCCCTGGGGGATGCTGAAGGATACTTGGGGGGGGCCCAGGGGGAAGCTGAAGGATACTTGGGGGGGCCCTGGGGGAAGCTGAAGGATACTTGGGGGGGGCCTGGGGGAAGCTGAAGGATACTTGGGGGGGGCCCTGGGGGAAGCTGAAGGATACTTGGGGGGGGCCTGGGGGAAGCTGAAGGATACTTGGGGGCCCTGGGGGAAGCTGAAGGATACTTGGGGGGGGGCCTGGGGGAAGCTGAAGGATACTTGGGGGGGCCTGGGGAAAGCTGAAGGATACTTGGGGGGGCCCTGGGGGAAGCTGGAGGATACTTGGGGGGGGGGGGCTGGGGGAAGCTGAAGGATACTTGGGGGGGCCCTGGGGGAAGCTGAAGGATGCTTGGGGGGGCCTGGGGGAAGCTGAAGGATACTTGGGGGGGCCCTGGGGGAAGCTGAAGGATACTTGGGGGGGCCCTGGGGGAAGCTGAAGGATACTTGGGGGGGCCCTGGGGGAAGCTGAAGGATACTTGGGGGGGGCCTGGGGGAAGCTGAAGGATACTTGGGGGGGGCCCTGGGGGAAGCTGAAGGATACTTGGGGGGGGCCTGGGGGAAGCTGAAGGATACTTGGGGGGCCCTGGGGGAAGCTGAAGGATACTTGGGGGGGCCCTGGGGGAAGCTGAAGGATACTTGGGGGGGCCCTGGGGGAAGCTGAAGGATGCTTGGGGGGGCCTGGGGGAAGCTGAAGGATACTTGGGGGGGCCCTGGGGGAAGCTGAAGGATGCTTGGGGGGGCCTGGGGGAAGCTGAAGGATACTTGGGGGGGCCCTGGGGGAAGCTGAAGGATACTTGGAGGGGCCCTGGGGGAAGCTGAAGGATACTTGGGGGGCCTGGGGGAAGCTGAAGGATACTTGGGGGGGCCCTGGGGGAAGCTGAAGGATACTTGGGGGGGGCCCTGGTGGAAGCCTCATTATGTGTGAGCCCAGAGACAATTAACTTTATACAGTTGATATAAAATATTTTACTACAGTATTTGCTTCAGAATCTTTTTTTTCTAGATTTTCCTCCTTTAAAATTGGGTGCGTCTTATATTCCGGAGCGTCTTATAGGGCGAAAAATACGGTATGATATAGACATTGATATTCTGGAAAAGTTTGCAATTCGTCTTCATTTTTTGTATTTTTTTTCTGTTATTTAGCTTTAGTTCTGACAGACAAGATATACAGTCCCTTAACATCTAAACTAGTACATGAGAGGAGATAGCTGATGCCACACCTAAAGGAAGCAATGGCAGAACTACCAGGGGGCTGGGGTTGTGACTGCACAAGGGCTTGTCCCTAGGTGGGAGGACTCTGGGGATGCGTCGAGCTGTAAACCATATTAGTGAGAAGGCTGGCAGATGGTGTAGGAGTGTGGGGGCCCTGTTGAAAAATTTGCACCTAGGCCTACAGGGCTTTAGTTCCATTTTGGATGGAAGTCAGCACAAAACTTGTACCAGAAGAGCAGAACTATGCCTGTCAGAACAGCATAAAATGTAGTATGTGGAAGTCCCTGGAACACCCCTTCTTTGCAAACCACCCAGGAATTACAAGTAAGGTGTTGGGTCACAGGCTCAGGGCAGGTGTTAGTACAGTACAGATCTACCTTTGTAACTGTGAACACTGGGCTCTGCACTCTATCCCAGATTACCAGTCCAGAGTGTGATACAAGTAAACTGGCTTTTCAAAATTATTACATGCACATTTGCAGAATTGTAAATTCCCTTTATTTTATAAGCAATATCCAAATCATGACCACACTTGCACTTTACTATTATTGCATTAAACACTTTGGTTTCCTCCATCAACCTTTCAGGTCTGCATCATTGGTAATGTAAATACTGAATTGTATAACTGAAGTAGAGATAATTGGGTTTTCCATGAAGCCTTATGAGGCAGCTTTGCCTTTGATGCATATTGTATAAGCGGGAGCATATGTGAGTTTTTTCAGCCAAAACACTGATCAACACAAATGAATAGGGAAACAGTGATAAATGACCAGCTGGTAGCATCACTAACTTGGAAGTCACTGGAGAACTGAACATATGACTTGGCCACTAGATGGCTGACTTGGTCTTTTTTTTAAGTTGGCTGCTTCCCATATGACGAAACATTTTGTACTTCTGTCTTGATTTTCAGTTTTGTGATGGCTTGTTTTACTTCTCCTGGAACTGCTCTGGACACGGTTGAACACATTTTTACTGGGGCTTAGGGGTATACATATTTGATTCATTTGATTGCTATGGTCATTTTATAAATCTCTCCCAGAGCGAAGACCTTAATATAACTTAAGACCTGTAATTTAACTGCTATTCCCATTTCTGTGGACAACACCCTTAAATATGGGCTTAAAGTTTTGCTGGGAGGATTAGGGCTGCAGCAGGGGCACTCAGCGCCAGATTTCTAATGACAGCACCAAAAGCCCCGTCCCTTAGGATCACACATGAGCATCCATTTAGCTCACATATGGAGCACTGGGGACAGGATGCACAAAGTTGTGTATCAATTTTGCTATTAGCATAGTTCATATAATTGGCCCATAAGGCTTATGACCTTTTGCTGCACACTGTAATATAGTGTTTAGCAGGGGGTGGGCCTACCTCTTTGGCCTGCATCTGTTTAACCAGGTGGATGTTCCACTGAGTCTGGGATCAACAAGGCCCTAGAAGCTGTGCAGCCCTAAAAGTACCAGTACCTCTAGTGAAGTCAGGGAGCATGGGCCTTGTGAATGAGGAATAAATAAGAGCAGGTTAGTTCTTGTTATAACACCTTCTAGTAAAGTCAGTCTTAGCAAGAGCAGCTTCTTTGCTCCAACCAGGAGAACAGCGGGACTATTCTCCTTTACAGGTTCTGCTGTCTTAGTGAAGGTGTCGCAATAGCGACAGGGAATTCAGGCATACTCTTCTCCGTGATTCAAGCAGGCCTGTATTTGTGGCGAGGCCACAAAGGCCCGGGCCTAGGGTTGCATGCTGCCCAGCCACACGTAAAATTTGCTCGCATACAGAGCACTGGGGATGGGACGGCCTCTGGGCGCACTACAATGAGCTGACTAAAGTCAGCTGTAGGGCTCTGGAGCACTTTAGGTAGAAACCCTAAGATTATAAATCTACCTAACCCAGCTGGTTCTTCACAGTTGTGCACTATTATAATTCTGCTGCATCTTGAATGTACCTTTTTATTGATTTGTATTGCATTGATTTGTATTGGACAATAAACTAGTTCTGTTTGAGTTTGCTGCAACAGAACTTCTGTTGTCCTTCTTTTCCAACACTATATTACTTCTGGCAGTGGGAGGTGTAGTTCAAAAACACCCTCCATAATATAACTCTTCCACATAGCGAAGACACATCCTAAGAAAGTGAGTCCAATATACCACATGCTCTAGTCTAATCCATCCTAGCTGGACTTTTCTGTATTATAGCCAAGAAGTGGTTACATTTGTTATTGGGCATATTCATCAAATGGTGAAGGTATATTCCACAACAGTTTGCCAGAAAATAACCCTACAGCTTTTTATTCTTTTTTTAGAATTCTCCTCTGGTGAACTGTGGCAGCCAGACTGACTTGTGATTGTGCCCCAATATCCCCTGTCTGCAATGTAATGGACAGAAATAACGTTCCTTCTGTTACTACAGCCTTTCTTAAAAGGAAGTTCCACTCCTCAAAGTTTGCAGTATTCTGTAATATTTTCTTTTTGTGTCCCAAAACGATCATCTCTTATGCCTGCATAGGAGGAATCAATAGCTTAAAAAAAACAGTAACCGCAGGGATTCCATGTTACAGATTAGCACACATTGATTGTTTCAGACACTGTTTAAAGCTATTTGTCCAAATGAAATGCTGCATGGAGGAAAAAGAACATTCCTTTTTACTCTAAAGCTAACTCAAAAAAGTAAGTAAAAACTTGCTGTTTTAGTAAAATATATATTTGGGTCAGTGTAAAAGTACAAAAAAATGTTAGATTAGTGCAGCTACACATCAAAAAGGTCATGCTTCATTCTTCTTTATCCAGATCCTTAGATGCTCATTGTTTGGGTTATGTAAAGATGAATGTCCACTGGTTACATGGTATCTTTTTAAATTTGTATTAACTGAAGTGTGCTTCATGTAATGCATGTAGAATGTTAACAATATAGGATTTTGCATGTATTCAGACAATATTCACTGTACTGGTCACTTTTAAACTTATCACTGTTTGTACCGTGTGCAATGAGTCTTATGCACCCATTTAATCACTGTCTAATGCAGTGGAGTATATGTAGTGAGAGTCTGACAAGCAAGGGGCTGCTTCCCCTGTACCCATGCTTTAGATGTGCAGCAGCCATATTTTGCCACGTTACATCCAGTGCTGTACTTGGGTCCTAACGGTGACCTATTGGCACATGCGCAGTATGGATGTGACACAATGTGCATGCGCAGAAGTGGCGTAGTTTACTCCCCTCACCCACAAAACTTGTGCGACTTTTATTCTTGGATGCTAGTTTATTTGTTTAAGTTACAAATGTGTTCCTATCAAAGGTTACCAGCCACTACTTTTCTGCTATTGTAAGGTACAATTCACCCCAATTTTCATGTAATTTTAAGATTCCGATATAAATAACGTAATTTATCCTTTCACTGTAATATTTGCCCACAAATCAATGATGATTTTGGCTGTTAAAGGGCTTGTACAAACAGGTGTTTTTTAAGCATTTGACATGCGTGAGAAATGCAGGTTTGAATATACGTAAACACATTCGCTAATTGATTCCATTATATACTGCCTAGCACTCATGAGGTGCGTTTTACTCCTTTTGCATTTCATAGTACAGGTTTCGTACCCCTTATTCGGAAACCCATTATCCAGAAAGTTCAGAATTATGGAAAGGCCATCTCCCATAGACTCAATTTTAATCAAATAATTCACATATTTTAAAATTATTCCCCTTTTCTCTGTAATAATAAAACAGGACCTTGTACTTGATCCCAACTAAGATATAATTAATCCTTATTGGAGCCAAAACAATACTATTAACTACTGGTTAAATTATTTTATTAGCAGGCTTAAGGTAGGAGATCCAAATTACGGAAAGACCCCTTATCCAGAAAACCCAAAGTCCCGAGCATTCTGGATAATGGGTCCCATACCTGTACAGGTATTGGACCTGTTATCCAGAATGCTCGGGACCTGGGGTTTTCAGGATAAGGGATCTTTCCATAATTTGGATCTTCATAACTTAAATCTGCTAAAAATAAAAATTTCCAGAGATATTCGGCCGGCGCTCCCCTGTCCGAAGATCTTCCTCCTCAGACATGCCCAAGGTAAGAATAAAGCAGGCGTGCACAGGGTGGGAGTTGGGAGGGATGCAGGGGCCCTGTAACTTAATTAACTTCCTAAACACCCATAATGCAGAAATTTCAGACTAGAATAGTATCAATGAAACATATCAGTATCAGTATTACCAGCCTGGCATATCAATCATGCCAAATACAGCTTGATATTCCACCTTATTTTACATTTGCCTTTGTTATTATGACAAAATTGATGCCCAGAGCTGGGCAGGTCTAAGACATGTACTCAACACCTACTACACTTTAACTATAGACCCTGACACCAGAATGGACGATTATGGGCCCCCATTCTCGTATTGCCTTAGGAATAACTGAGGGAAAACCACCCCAGGTCTGGATTAAATGCCACCCTTGTACAGGTTATTTATTTATTTTGAAATTAAGCTATACCTACATAAATTGGCGAAATTACTCTATCATCACACAAGTCACACAAGTCTGGCAGAGGAAAGCAATTTCAGTACAACAGGCATGCTTTAAATAGGTAAAAAAAATGTTTACAATATAGGTGAAAAAAATGTTTACAATATAGGAGAGCTGCACTGACACCCTGTCAAAGGATAAAGAAACAGGAAGTAATTCAGTGCTTCCAGGCACACTTTAGTACATGAATACAGATTGATACTTATGAATCTATGAATTACTGCCTGACTCGTGTGCCTGGGGCTAATTGGGGGGCAGCAGCATGGGGAGGAAATGATCAATGAACCCCTGATCTGTAAGTGGCATGGAAACATTGTTATGATATTACATATTCTGTTGTAAAATACAATGGAAAGCAAAGATGGTGAATGCCTGGAAAAGTATTATATTGCTGGGTATAATTAAGCTGTCCACCCCTGCACAGATTGGATGTCAGTGGGTCTGCAGGGTTTTGATTTTTGTATTATATTATAAATATGAAGGTAGCTATGCTTATGATCCATTGCCGTAAGCAGTAATAAAGCAGTGTTTAAATTTGGCACTTCTATGTTATTTGATTCAATTACATATTAACTGTTGAAGGGATGGGGTACAATACATATAACTGGTTGCCTATAGAAGATCTATCATTTTCCATTGTTATGACAAAGAAATTTAAGAGGCAGCACACAGTGGTGCTGATTTACTAACACTGATGCTAATTTGTACCAGTACAGTTACAGTAACCAGTAAACAACTGGTTTTGATCAGTCTACTGTAAATTAGAAAATTAAAGGACATGCAAATCCTACATTTTACAGTAAACCTTTAAAGTATAAAGGTTGGGCACATCTCCCCCACCCAAACTGCATAATTTGTACTGCATGTATTCCCTCACTTCGCCAGCACCATCATATGTTCTCTAACAAATAACAGCCTTCACATGGAGGACATTTTTTCTCACATAAACATCTTTCTTCAGCAGGGTGCCCACCTATAGCAGATTTTATTTTATGGAAACATGCCATCTCTTCATTGGCTGCTAGACTGGAGGGTATGTATAGCAAGCTGGGCTGATAAGAACTGAGCATGCTCAGTAAGTCAAGAGCCAATGTCAATTCCTAAAGGAGTGGCCAAGTGGGTTAGAGGAGGAAAAGGAATCCCAAGTGACTAAGGGGATGTTGCAGCCCTACTTTTAACAACTGGAGTGGCAGACATTTAAATGTTTCAAAGAGGCTGTTCACAAATTATTTTTTTTTGTGGGGGGTCCTTTAAAGCAAATGTCTGTGTTATGCTGTTGGGTGAGTTTTAATGAGCTACATATTCTTAATCTAGATTGCCTCTTTAATTAGAAAATGTTTCAGAAGGTTTTATGTTTAAGGTATAAACAATAAATGAAAAAATGGAATTTGCTGCTCTATTAATTCAAACGTAACCACATCATTTGTTTCAATTTATTTTATTTTGCTTTTCAGCAACAGCCAATTAGAGTAAAAAAAACATATTTCTCTGTGGAATATATGTATAAGCATAGTGTTATGAACCACAGGCGCTGCTTGTTTGAATGTATTTACCTTGCTTTGCTTTGTTTTGTTCACAACCTTTATAACCTCTATTACAAAAATATGATTACAAATGACAGACTTGGGGAATTAATTTAGGCTATTTTGTTACATGTTCATATACTGCATATGACTTTGAACAGCTCATAGACCTTTGCATCAATATGAATAATGTAAAAGCCACTAACATTATAGCCAAACATACACAACATTCTTGGGAATGTAAATGGAGAACCGAATGGGCAGTCTTGAAGACTGAAGACAAATTTCCTATCATGCTGTAGTATTTGCAGAGGAATTACTGGTCCACGTTTATAGAGATAATAGGCACACACTTCAAATGAATTATTAGATGAGATGAGATTAACTTGTATTGACATCAAAGTTGGCTCACAAAGAAACTTCGGACGACTTCGGAAAACCGAATCGGTGCATGGGAAGATGTATCGGGGAGGTTAGCGATATATGGGAAGACATTTCGGGGAAATTGTTGCCCGTAATAGCGAAGATTTATCACGGGCGTCTAATCCTGTGTGCCAGTGCCCTAATGTGTGTTTTTTTGTATACGCATGGCAATTTGTATTTACAGATATGGGACATGTAATCCAGAATGCTTAGGACCTGGGGTTCTTTGGATAAGGGGTCTTTCCATAATTTGGATCTCCATACCTTAAATCTGATGTCCCACGGGGGGATTAATCACCCACAGTTAAATGTCTGTTACCACGACCGACTAATCTTCCTGAAATATCTTTTTACCAACGATTTCTACTGCATCATTTCAATACACATTATTGCCAGTGGCAAAGCATTAGTTAGCCACAATAACAGAGATTAACCATGGGTGACTAATCTCACCGTGGGCCATGACTCTAAGTCTGCTAAAAAATCATTTAAACATTAAATAAACCCAATAGAATTGTTTCGCCTTCAATAGGGATTAAATATATCTTAGTTACAAGGCACTGTTTAGATTACCGAGAAAAAGGAAATCTGTTTTAAAATGTTGACTTATTTGATTAAAATGGATCAGACCCCATATGCAACTGCTTCCTCTATACTGGGGGATGAGGAGGGTAGGATCACATAACACACAAAATCGTGGGTGACTGAGATTCCCGTGTATATAGTTATACCACTGGTTCACAAACAGTGCCTTAACTCTGACACAATGATTGGGTTTACGGTGTTAGCATCATACATAGTGGTTGGTTGGGGATTTGCTTGAGTGAGAATTAGTGCAGTGCTAGATCCACAGCTGATCCTGAAACTGTGGCCCTAACTGCTACTGGGGTACTTCCATGGAGCTTAGCTGCTAAGCAAGCTGGCCCACTCCTAGCTCTTTACAAATAAGATTAGTTAAGACTAGCTGGCCTATCTGAATGATGTGCAATGGCAAGACTCCTATTTGACTTTTACCTGAAGTACTGGTAAAGAGGCTTGGGCCCAGTATTGTCTTTTAGGGTAATCATCTTTTGCTTCCAAAACCTGCTAGAAGAGATTCCCTAGCCTGTCCTTCCATTTAGTGACTGGAACATATAGCAACACCTAATTAACATAAATATAAACTTAATAAATTATATCTACACCTTACTCTTTCTTATAGTGATGTGTGGGGAAAAACTCAACCCGCAGCAGACCCTAACCAAAACCTTAACCTGCACCCATCCCTAACCCACAAAATGTTGCCATTGTAGGACCCGCACCCATCTCATACGTGCATCTTTCTGTTTTCTACTGTACGTCTGCCAACACCTTCCAAGACTTACTTAGACTGTATCTCATACCACATGGCACTTAATCTCTGTGTATTTATACTTATTTATTGTGTTTATTAATTGTGTGTAATTGTGTATATTGTAAGTTTGTGCAGTGCTGCGTATCCTTCTAGCGCTTTATAACTAAAGTTATACATAAATATATACATACAATACAAGGAAACATCGAAAACAGAGAAAGTGTCTGCTTCTCCAGTCTGACCGCACCCAAACACGCATATATTACCCTATCCCACTTGAACTAATGGTATGGTGGCAGGGTGATTATTATTTTTGCCTATTGTTGCCTAATAAAAAAAATATAAATGATTTTTGTTATTTCTGGTACTAAAGAAAATAATATCAGTTTTATTTTAGCGTTTCCTGTTGCTCCATGGTTCTTACAAGTGGAAATGTATCTAAGGAAACTTTACTTTTTAGATTAGAATGGTCAGCAGTATAAATGACTTGGTATGTTAAAATATTCCTTTGACTTTGGAAGCTTTGAGTTTATTTCCAGCTTTACAGAAGTCTTTCCCAGAAGGGTGAGCATGTCGAACAAATAAATTGACTTGGGTCCAGCAAATTATGGTTGTGAAAAAAAAATTGTACCAGCAATGTAGAGGTTTGCATTAGCCAAGATTTGTTTGTAAACTTTAAGAACAGACTGGATACAAAAATTTGAGTGCAAAGACAACTGTAGAATCTATGCATAAAAGCTGGAGTAAGGAAGCAGTATAGTGCTGAAGTAAAAAACAGAGCAAAGAGTCAAAGAGATCAAGTAGTATGTACAGAAGACAAGAGAAGCTAAGGGACTAAAGAGGAGGATCTGTTTGTAGATGGATGCAGAAGAGTACTAAATATGGAATGCAAGCGTCATATATTGAATTTGTTATTGTTTATGAGTGTACTATTGTAGTCTTGCCTGATTCGGGAGAGGGTTGAATTGTTGCACAACAGGGAAAATTTATAGTGCAGTAAATTGAAAATTGTGTATAAGAACTTCATTTGTGAGTTCAGCCCGAGTTATGAGCATGTGCAAATGTGCATGTTATGTGCAAAACATGTTATGGTTTTGTGTTTAGATTAGAGATCACAACAGAAAAATTCACCCACTTTCTATTCATTCCTATAGGATTTTTAGAAGCGTATTTAATAAAATAGTGGACATTCACTCATTGATAAATACACTTCTAAAAATCCCATAGGAATGAATAGAATGTAGGTGAATTTTTCTGTTTTATGTACAGGTATGGGATCCCTTATCCGGAAACCCAGTATCCAGAAAGTTCCAAATTACAGAATGGCCATCTCCCATAGATTTTATTATAAGCAAATAATTCTAATTCTTAAAAATGATTTCCTTTTTCTCTGTAATAATAAAATAGTACCTTGTACTTGATCCCAACTGAGATATAATTAATCCTTATTGGAGGCAAAACAAGCCTATTGGGTTTATTCAATAGTTAAATTATTTTTAGCAGACTTACATTATGGAGATCCAAATTACAGAACGATCCCTTATCCGGAAAACCCCAGTTCCCGAGCATTCTGGATAACACCTGTATTAAGCTCTAAACTCACATTTTGATAAATCTGCCGCTTAAAGTTTAGTTTTGTAAAAACAAATAACCAGTGGCCTGCAGAGGGTGCTAATAGATCACGTAGTAGAGCTGTCCCTGTTTCTGTTTTTTTTCAAAACTGTGAAATTAAACAGTTGTAATACTTGTTTTTGCTGATTATCAACCCCAGGATTTTTAAACCATTAGTCCTACTAATTAAACATGTCTGTAGAACCGCAAAAACAAATTGGCTAGTAGCATGCCAAGAGTAAAATTCTCTCAATACAGCATTAAACCAAATATGAAAAACTAAATAGTCGGTATAACAGAAGAAAGTCTGCAGCATGGAGGTATTGCACGACTCCTGTACTGGCAAAGGTGTTACTGCTAGTCCCAAAAGGAAATGATACATTCTGCTGATACAAAGCTGAAAATGTGTAGTACCGTTCCCAGGGACATTGGATTTCTTCAAGTACAAACATGGAGAAAATTGTATTCAGTACTGCTAAACTGGACATTAGTATAAACAGGCCACTATGCATGTGTTTGTTGTGGTAGCCTACCAAAAATATGTAGGGTAGGAAATAGGTGACACGGCGACATAAGTTCAACAAATAGCAGCAACTCTTAAAATACCACTCTGGCTCAATCTGCTACAGCATATCATTCATTTTACTGCAGAAGAAGATTAGCACTAAAATGTATAAGGGAGTTATGTTCCTAGGTTGTCCCTTTTGGACCTTCATATGATCAGCCACTAGGTCCGTAAGTTGTGGTAGTTTCAGGGTAGTTTCAGGCAGGAAGGAGAGCAGCGTCAAACTGGAACTGGGAAAAAACCCAATGTGTCCCAGCGGCCCAGATCCGATCCCCCCCAGGGCACTCCCGTGATCCGCTGTCAACCGGGGTCAGAGTGTGTTGGGGCACCAGCGGGGGGGGGGGAGGTGAAGGCAGCAGGGGCCCCTGAGGCAGAAGCCCCTGTGGTCCCTGCACCCCCAATCCGACCTGAACGAGAGTGTGCAGATTGAAAGCCAAACTGCAAGTTAGTAATATGGAAGAACACATTAAGGTGCTTATTTATTAGGCTAATGCCACACAAAATGCTTCCCGAGAATACATCCCGCCATTGTAAAATGCGCCTACCTTGTGCCTGCACCTGAATGAATGGAATACGCTCAAGCAAATTTAGAGTGATAGGTGCCTTTTAAAGTAACTCTTTACACACTTTACTTCATCACTTGTCAGAAAGATTTAATACTGATGAAAGCAGGTAATAAAAATACTATTTACTTTTTCCATTACAATGGCTTCCAATTCTACCATGCCATTGTACAAAGCAGAATCAACTTTAATTGCATTGGTAACACTTGTTACGGCAGGTGACATGCCAGGTATTTTTTTTCTAATCTTACATATGTAGGGGACCCAAGGGCTTTATCTTCCTTCTGTGCAGGAAGTCCCAGTCTTCTCCCTTAACATGTGGGAGGGAGGTTTCCATATAGCACACACGTTTTGTGACTAATTCCTAGTTTGTATAAGGGGAGGGTGCACATGTCTTACCTTCTTTAGTCTGCACCTAGTACCAGGGGTTGATTACCAACAACCTTAGAAAAGTCAGGTAGTAGAGACCCCATGAACAAGGTGAAAATAGTAGTAGTCAGCTTTGTCAAAGCACACTCCTAGAAGACTATGACATAGATAGACTAGCTTATGTAATGTATGTGGTATAGTGGGGAGTTAGAATTCACCCGCTTAGGTGTAGGGACCACAGATGGAAAGCAGGGCAGGAGGTGAAGGCGGCAGGGGCCCCTGAGGCAAAAGCCCCGGTGGGCCATGCACCCCCAGTCCGACCCTGAAGGAGAGTGTGCAGATTAAAAGCCAAACTGCAAGTTAGTAATATGGAAGAACACATTAAGGTGCTTATTTATTAGGCTAATGCCACACAAAATGCTTGGCCAGAATAAGTCCCACGACTCTAAAATGTGGCTACCTTGTGCCTGCACCTGAATGAATGGAAAACGCTTGAGAATTCGCATTTTTGGCAGGTATCAGCTACATGTGCCTGCACCGGAGTGTATTCAGTTCATTCGGGTGAAGGCACAGGTAGGGGCATTTTTAAGCATAAGGAGCGTATTCTCGGCAAGCCGAAAAATGCTTTCCGCAAATGCGCTCCATATGCTCCGTGAGTCATTAATAGTGCGGAAGCCAACATCACAAGTGATGTTGCCACTAGCAACCAATTACATTGGTTGCTATGGGCTACATCACTGGTGATGTTGGCTTACCCACGATAATAAATATGCCCCAAGTTGTAAAAGGTAATTAAACATATAGGACAGGTCAAGCGTGGCCTTTTTAAGCATAGGCTTGACACAGGCCTGTTTGAATGGAGAGGGGAAAATTCCAGAAGCCACTGAATAGTTGAAGATGTAAGTGCTGGAGTAAGCTCAGTAGCACAGTGATAGAATAAAATAGAGGGGATAGGGTGCATATGAGTCAATTTTTGGTATTCTTGCTTTATTCTCCAACAATTGGAGTTTATTATATTGTTTGTATTCTCCCCCATTGCATGGACAGCTTAATACTGTATGTCTGCGTTTTATTGAAAATAATGATATTAAAACTACCTGTTTCAGTCTTGAAAATGTATTTACTTCATAGTATAAATAAAATACCATCTAAAGGTACTTAAAGGGCACCTATTACCCAGATGGAAAGGGACTAAGGTTATTTTCTTTTCCTGAGGGACTTCCACTGGAAAGGATCCCATTCACTGAGGTGTTTTCACTGCTAAGACTTCTACAGGTAATGGTGCACGAAGCTCTTATTCTTTCTACGTATGGTACGGTTTTTATCTCTAGATTGGCAGAATCAAACCTTGTGCAGGTCCAGCTAAAGGAGTAGTGTAGCAGTGTTCTACTGGTTAGCAGCTATGGTAATAAGCCCTCCTTCTACTCAGTGCGTATACAGTGTTAGAGAATATTTATAGGATCTGCTTTTCAGAATCCCAGCAAGGGCCAAGATTACATTTCATATCACAGCAGCAGTAAGAAGTCTGCTGGATTAAAATGTTTGTGTACCATTGTGTTATGATGTCTTCATTCAAATAGTACTCCTGAGTACTGATAACATAAGGCAAAGCCTTAACAACTGTTTGCTGGTGGTGCATTAAGTTGAGACATTGATAGCAACTATTATCCTTTATTTAGAAGGCACTGGGATTCAATCATGTACAATCATGTTCAACGATAGAAGGGAGGGAGGACTTTAGTTAGCAGTACAGAAGGGGTAAGAAGGCTAATAACAAAAAAAAAGTTATGTATATATAATGTATATAAAAACATTCACAGTCTCACGTCATGTATTGTGTGTGTTTGTGTATATTTGAAATGGATACAATTTTCATAAATACACTATATTTATATTTTTTTTTATATACAGTGTGTATATAGTGTGACTTTTCTGTCTTTCTATATTTTTTTCTGATGCAGCAGAAATGCAGCTGCCTAGTGACATCCCTTGCTGAACCATTTTCTTGCCTTGCTGCAGTGATTCATGCCAATGCTTCTCAATAAAATACAGAGGAAAGGGAATCAGGATACAAAGAAGGGATCATCTATCGTGTGCTGCTCCCTCCGCATCTGCTGAAAAGACAATAAAAGAAGAAAGAAAACAGCTGCTTTATCATTTATTATGATTGTTCCTCTCGCTTCTTGAAACTCTATAAGAACAACTAGTGCATGAACTAATTGTTGTTGCTTTTGTTCTCTAAGGTGCTCCGGAGGTGCTACGAAGGGGAAATGCATTATAAAAGCAAGGGTTCTTAGAGCATATGACAGAAATAAAAGACTGTTAGAAAATGTTGCTATTAGCATTATTTTTATGGATTTTGTGGGTATTTTGATGTGCAGACTGTTTACTAAAAGCTTTTGTAAGTTTACCTTGTCTAGAAACTGCTGTAAGTTTGAGCAAGTCCAAAGTAATATCCATTTTATGATTTTCTGTGATGATCTTCAATGGTCCAAAATTGTGTCACGGCACTTACATATCAGTTACCAGTGGTAATTAAAGCAGCCGCTTTGTAAGTTATGTACCACACATGATTGTAACGGCATGCATTTGGAAATGTAGAATTATTTGCTCATTAATGAATAGTTAATTACAGCGCATAAGGACCTCAGAGGTAAATGGGTGACATTTTGTGAAAAGCAAATATCATAGTATTTTCAGCAATATATTACCAAATAGAAATTAATATAGGTTCTTGGCAATAACCAGAATTTATGTCAGAACCAGTTGTAAGCTATGGAGCAAGGCATGTGTGGGTGTCTTGGTTTTGTAGAGGCAGAAGGGGTTAAACTAGCGCTGTCCCATTTCCAGTCCCAGGTATACATTTTCTTTTCCAGGTCCTAATGGTGCACTATTCTGTTATTTCAAATAAAGAGAAGATATGTTTGAACTGAAACGCTCTAAGCATAAGATGTAATCCCTCAATAGTATGTATTGGCATCATTGGACTGAAAGACATAGGGTTTAATAATTGCCAATACAAGCAAAATAACACAAAGTTGAGTGCTACTGCAACAGTAATGTATTTTAAGTCTCCATCTGGTTGTTTTTAAAAGGAAAAAAGTGCTATAAAGTAGTAAAATGAACACGTACATAGAGTACAAAGTTTTCTACAGCACACATATTATTACAGTGAAACTTTCATTTTCCTTACCCTGATTTCTGTGGGTGCTTTTCCCTGATTTTACATTGATTTCCAGAATTTTACACCAAAATTTGCCCCAAAATGGTAGGTTTTGTTTTCTGTAAATGTTATTATTAGTGAAATTAAGAGCTTTAAAATACTAACCAGATGAACATTTTGCCTTGTCTGTATCCTTTGAGTACTTGAATAATAATAAGATATAAAATGGCGATTCTACTGTAGTTGGTATGAGTTATTTAGATGTTAGATAAGATGTTAGAGAGGTGATAATTCCTGGGTTGGTGGAAAGGGTTTGCTGTTGTGCTAGATACCCTGCTGGCCTGCATAGTCAAATCCTCCAGCTACCATGTGTACACTCTCACACAAATTAGGAAAGTGTCTTTGTGATCACTAATGAAACATCTATAGAATAATGACAGAGTTAATTTGAACATGACATGCCACAGAAGCAAGTGTTAAATGTCTCACCAGCCTGATCTCCTATAAGAATTGCTCTTTTAGTGTAGAGAAGCTAAGGCTGGTCTGATAGATTAAAGGATTCTATCAATATCAGACAGAGGTAAGCAGTTCCCAAACCTATACAGATATGTACTTTGAGGCTTTGCTTTATGTATGATATATGATATGTTACAGAGTATAAATTTCCTTACAAAGTTGTATAGTTTTAAAGGATAAGGAAAGTCATTTTGGCATTTGACTGCCAATAGATTCACCACATTAGTGCCACCTAGAATGCTATATTTATTCTGCAGAAAGCTTTACCATACCTAAGTAAAGAATTATGAATTCTTATGAGAGGGGGGAGTGGGGCAGGAGAAGGGAGAGAGCTGTGGAGACTCTGGCCCTGGGAATGAAGGATTTTTCTGAGAGAGGAAGTCTCATACCAAAGAACATGTTTACAAAAAAGGAGACAAGAAATGTCTTTCTTTTGATAGATGACTTTCTGTGAGTGCTTATGGCTGTATTTACATAGACCTTTCTGATAAAGCTTACTTCGTTTTTACCTTTTCTTCTCCTATATATCAAACTACAGGTTTGGGTTCTGTTATCTGAAAACCCATTATCCAAAAAGTTCCAAATCATGGGAAGAGCATCTCCCATGGACTCTATTTTAATCAAATTAACAATTTTAAAAATGATTTCCTTTTTTCTCTGTAATAATAAACCAGTACCTTGTGCTTGATCTCAACTACAATATAATTAATTCTTATTGTAGGCAAAACAATCTTATTGGGTTTGTTTAATGTTTAACTGATTCTTTAGAAGAGTTAAGGTATAAAGATTATAATTACGGAATAAACCCTTATTTGGAAAAGCTCAGGCCCCTATTGTTCTGGATAACTGGTCCCAAACTTGTACTACTATACATACCTTGTACAGACAGTGATGAGCAGAGACTTACTCAAGGCTATTCCCACCACTCAAGCTAATTAAAAAGCAAGAAGAAATAATTTACCTTGTACTAATTTGACAAAATACAAATAGAAGCCCCCAAATATTTGGATTTGCAAGGATATCTTCAAACTCTTAAGCCAATTACTACAAAAGAAAATTCAGCCAGACCATTGGCTCACACTACTATTCTGTAAACCAGAATTTCTAACCAAAACAATTTAAACTATGCACTCAAATTTGCCTAGCCACCAAATGTGGAATAGCAAACAAGTGGAAAACGGCTCCTCCTCAAGTTTCCAAAATTCGAACCAAAATTTGGTGGATATCCGCAATCGAAAAAACTGTCAGGACTGATACATCACAAAATGGAAAAAATTGAGGAGTTATGGTTTCCTTGGACCCTATGGCCTGAGAATCAACATACTCAGATGACATCTCACCACACAACTGTATTTGGCCCAAAGCAATGCTTCCAGGTGTAGGAACAACTTTTAGATTCTTCAAGTTGCGGATTAACGCAGGGTGAGAATCTGCCCCGTGTGGTACTAGTCTATAAACATTTCACTGTCAATTTAGAAGTCATTTGGAGCATCTTGGAATAATACAAGAGTATTGGTAAATATTTGGACTTTGCAAGGATATCTTCAAACTCCCGAGCCAATTACTACAAAAGTAAATTCAGCCAGACCATTGGCTCACCCTACTATTCTGTAAACCAGAATTTCTAACCAAAACAATTTAAACTATGCACTCAAATTTGCCTAGCCACCAAATGCGGAATAGCAAACAAGCAGGAAAATGGCTCCTCCTCAAATTTCCAAAATTTGAAACAAAATTTGGTGGATTTCCGCAATGAAAAAACTGTCAGCACTGATACATCACAAAATGGAAAAATATGAGGAGTTTTGGTTTCCTTGGACCCTATGGACTGAGAATCAACATACTAAGATGACATCTCACTACACCACTATATTTGGCCCAAAGCAATGCTTCCGGGTGCAGGAACAACTTTTAGATTCTAGACTAGTGGTACTAGTCTATATACATTTCACTGTCAATTTAGAAGTCATTTGGAGCATCTTGGAATAATACAAGGGCATTGGTAAATATTTGTTTTAAACATCCAAATTGCTAAAGGGTTTAGAGCATAATACACTTAGCCTGCCCTATCTTTAATTGAAATAAAAACACTGACATCTGGGCTTTGGCATAAATATTAAATCAGTTATTTAATACAGAGCTCTAATTAACTGAAACTACTGACTGGTTTGTGTATGCTCGTAACACTATAAAAGTGCTCTCTCATTGTGTATCCTTCACGTATAATTTGATTGCTTTTGCATGCCAATGGCACAGTCATTATTATTTGGCATTTTGTAGATTTCCCCTGCCTTTATAATTGCATTTCCCAAGCTCAGTGAAAGCAATGAGAATACCATGTCACTTAAATTATAACTTGAGTGTCAGTAGAAAGTAAAATACTGATGCGGAAGTCATGCTAAGTCCTCATCATCCAGAATTTTTTTTTCGTGGCAAAGGCGTGTGAATAAAATAAGCTACAATCGTTACTGTCATGAATATGAAAACACAATTAAGTGTACCATTTGAAAGGCACTATTCTACAGATTCAATTCTATAATCCTCTTGACTTTTAATTCCTGTTAAAATTACCTTACACTGTAAATGCACTCTTGGATGTTCATAAACCATTACCATTTTGAGATAATTAGTTTTAGTTCTTGCCTCTTGTTCTGTTTTCCTGACTGTTTAAATTAACAAACATTTTGAATTCTAAACCATCTATTTATAAAACCCAAAGATAACAATCAGTCTCTAAGCTATAACAATATGACAATTGTTTGTCTGGGTTATAAATTGTGCAGAATTCTGTAAGCTGGGAAAACAATTTATGTAGAAGATCCTATGGCTATGTAAATGCTTTTTCAGAACTGCCTCACAGCTATGGCAGAGTATCCAGGTTGGCAAAGAAACCAAGAGGCCAGATATAATTAGCAGTGCTAGGAAATGTAACATAAATAATTAGTAGGCGACACAAAGGATGAGCTACTTAGATTCTGCTTGGGGCATATGCAAACAGATTAAGTAAATATCATACAAAAATAAGTATAATATGCAAAGTCCAATATTTTAATGTGATTTGAAGTTTTTTTCTCTATTCATTTAAATCATAGCACAAAAGCAAATAGAATTACTCATAAATGTTTTGGGCTACCATTTCCAAAGTAAACATGGTCAACATGCTTGGCTAGAAATTGTACCATATTTCACATTTTGTTTATTATATTTTGGAAGTGTTTATATAGTCAGGGTCCCTAGTTTACCAAGACAATGTACTGTAGGTGCACATTTGATCTCAGTGAATTATTTTATAACAACAAATCAGGCTTTTGCTATATTTATTTGAACTGAACTAGGATTATCAAACACTATACACATACACATGAGTAATTCTAATTCTTGGAAGATTTGCATATATTAGGTCTGTCTTGTCTAGATAAAGCCAAGTGTGGCACCATGATAAGCACTGTGGCCATTCATACTGGGGTTTTTGCAAAGGCAATCTAGTAATACAGTGCTGAGCTGCCTGACTTCTTAGCAACTAGGACCATGTCACCCTAGACAATCTATGGGCTTGGCAGGAGACCTTTCTTGTAGCAGAGTGTATTGAGCTCTTCTATAGTCATATTTTCTAATTAAAAAAGGAAGTTTAGATCATTCATTAAGGATTACCACCTGAAGTGAGGTGATTGCCTTGCTTCATGGATGAAACACCCATGAGCCTTAGATTTGTGTAAGCCCAGGGTTCCATCTCCATGTTGGTTGGATATTATAGACACTGGCGTAACTACAATACAGCAGACCTGTGACTGTGGAGGAGCCCATGTGAGAAGAACACCTGAACTGTCGCAAGGTCTGCCATTTAATTTTTACCTCCCCCACCCTATGTTATCACTGCAAGGAGGCAGCAAGTGGGGTTTATGTGGGGTCAGGTTTGTGGCTGAGGACACATGGGTAGGAAAGTAGGTAAGGGCAGTGAGGATGAAGCCCTGACATATTTTTTTTTGTGGTGGGTGCTGGCCTGGCAACATTCTGCCAAGGTATTATATATTATGGGGTGCCGTTTGTCCAAAGAACAAAAATACATTCCATATGCAAAAAACAATCCCCAGTACACAGAATTATTGTGTGGACATATACACTCATAAAAAAAAATATACAAAAGATATATTTCTAGTGAAGAATAAGAACAGAAATCAATTTTGTGCACAAAGGATATTATTATATACTCCATTCTATAGATGTATAACATACATAAACCAGTTATGAGTAAGTTACTTACAGAATGAATTATGTAAAACAAAACTTCAACAAAATATATAATGGTGTAACTGAATAGCATATTCCAGTTAGCTTTTCATGTCAAAATAGATGCTTGTGACAGAAAGCAAGATTCTATAGCACTGAATTCAATCTATCAACAAAATGAAACTGATAAAATATCCATTCTGTGAAACAACACTGTCAATCAACTGGTCTTCCCACTGTTTTAATTTATCTATAGTGTTGACACACACACACAAGGATTTGTTTGTAGGATTTGTTAAACAAGATGAAAAGCTGCCAGCTCTGCCCCACAAGGCTGCATTATCCCTAGTGCTAAGAATACTGTCTGGCCTGCTACAGAGGGCACCTTCTAATGTCTGCTGTGTTGTAGGTTTTTAACCAGAAGGTCTTCCAAATGGATGAGAAATATAGTACTATACTGATGGTGTACCACAACACTGATGTAATGATGTTTCTAGGAATTTTGTTTCTGATAATGAGCTTTAAAGAAAACAAAACAAAACAAAAAACATTAATATGATGACTAAAGGTGAGACGCTATTCCTATTATCTCCCAGCCTAACCCATCATTATAATAGGCCTAATATCCCCTCATTAACATACAAGTCAATAAAACACAATGGGGTTGATTCACTAAAGGTCGATAACGCTTATCGCATGTTTTTTTGCATTAAAATTGATGCGATAAATAAGTGCTGATTCATCAAAGTCTTTTCACATGCGTTAAGACGCATATTGCATGCACTAAATAACGCATCATCACAAGGCGTTAATTTTAACGCATTGCGTTAGTTCATACATATTGTACTAATGCATGATTCACAAACACATAAGAAGCGTTAAATGCGCTAAATATCGCATTACTCTGCGCGAAGATTAACACCTACTTGGGGCAGGCGGTACTTAAAGAAAATTGTGGTTTGTGACCTTTTGGCAACACAACATGGACTTTGCAGTGGGATTTTTTCAAGTATGTGTTGGCCCTAGAGTGATGCATCCTCCAATTAACGCATGCATGGAAAATAACGCAAGAAAAGCTCATTGCAACTTAAATAACGCAAACAACATTGCATCTAAATTAACACAAGTATCCTTTTAGTGAATCGTGCGTCGCAAAAAATAAGAAGCGATAAAATTTTTTTTAACACATGCTATCAATAGTGCTCGTTTAAACACACAGTGATTCAACACACTGTATATCTTAAGTCTATCATATTAAGCCCCCCCCCTAATATTAGCAGTATAACTACTTAGGATGAAGACACACAGAGCTACTAGTAGCAGATACTTTTTCACGGCTACCAAATGCCAAAAAATACCCTGCCATAGACAGTACTAAGAATTGCCTCTGCTAAAACACGTTGAAACTGTTATCAGTAAATGATCAGCATTGTCTATTATAGTAGCCACTACAAGTACCTGCTACTAGTAGATCCATGTGTCTTCACACTTATGGGTAGGTAGCAATGTAACTCAGTATATCTGAAATATGCACCACGTAAGTACAGTATAGACCATCTAACTTTAGCTCCTCCCTCCAAAGATACCAGCTGACTGACATCATTTCACTACAACATGAAATTTCACAACTTTACATAATTTCCCTGCTGTAGTAGTAACCCTAAAGAAAATTGTAGTTGACTGTTAGAATGTTTGGCTTCCTCCTATTATTATGTATATTGTACTAGTTAGCTTACAGCAGTCTGTTAATGTGCTTATTTAGAGTTCAGCTACTACATTATTTAACCACAGCATAAAAACCCAGTGGGTCCCACTTTGGGCGCACCACCCCCAACCCCAATAGTGGCTGCAAAGAGGAAGAAGGGGGTACGCAGTGTGCATTACACACAGGGTGGGGGTGAAGGCTGGCAGCGGTGGAGAAGATGGCAACTGAAGTGAGGGGCTCCTGGGGTGGCAGCCCTGCTGGACCCTGGATACCTCAGTCCACCACTTAGACACATAATACATCATATAAATAAATGATGATGATCCCCCTGAAGTACCAATATGTAAATGATCACTTTTGTTTGCACATAGTACTCATTTATGTTGAGCTGAACTACAGCTAACTAGGATACTGCTCATAAGGCCTACACATCATACTATACAACCAGCCTGTCTGTATCAAGTTCTGAAGTGGCTGAATCACATGGCTACACATATTTTGTAGTAGTTGAACAATAGCTAAGCACATTATTAGGAGAGTGCTATCAGACAACTGGTGCAATATTACAGCTAGGAGGAGGACAGACATTGGAGCCTAACATTCATCTACAAAGCTTATTAAGGTCACTACTAAAGAGGGGGAATTATGCAAACTTGTGCAACTTCATATTGCAGTGTAAAGATATGAATCTGCTGGTATCCTTGGAGGGAGGAGCTTATGTTATATGGGTTTGTGCTCTACTCACTAGTGTATTTATAAGTGACTCACATATACTGAGTTACACTGCTACCATAAATATCTGTTTGGTATATTGTACTATACTGAGGGGCCCCCACATGAGTTGTTATTCTCAGGGTTTTTTAAAATAATGCTATTAATATCTTGTGTTTTATTGACTTGTCAGGAGTAGGGTTGCTACATGGCCAGTATTTTGCCAGTCTAGCTAGTAAAATACCAGGCAAGGCCGCGTCCAGTATTGCAAATTTACCAGTCATTCTACCTACCTTTAACCTGGGCAAAATACCTAATCAAGCCAGGTTGTTATTGCCCACACACACAAGGTTTCTGTTGCTCGGCCTCCAGCCTATCCCATCTATATCACTGGTCCAACTCCTTCTGGCAAGGGGGGGCAATAATAATGAGGGGATATTAGGCCTATTATAATGATAGGAATAACTGACTTATCTCAAGGTATCATATTTATGTTTTGAATGCTTTAATTTAAAATTCATTTTTAGCTGCACAATCCAGAGAAACATCTTTAGATCAGTTTTGTACCACAGAATCAGTACAGCATTATAGTTCTCATCCACCTGTAAGACATTCTATTTAACCTGTAGTTCTTATTGCTATGCAGCACAGCAGACATTAGAGGGTGCCCTGTATATTAGGCCATACATCATCTATGCACTAGGGATGGTGCAGCCATGTGGGGCAGAGTTGGCTGTTTCTTAAATAAATCCTACAAACAAATCCTTCTTTGTGTGTTTGGGGGGGGGGGGGGTCATCACTTTATAGAAACTATTCAAATAGTGGGAAGAAAGACCAGTAAATGGACTTCTATTAAAACTTGCATGTTATTGGATAATGAATATACTTGCTACTTATTGGTTCAGTAATTTGACTGACAGTGTTGTTTCACAGAATGGATATTTTATTAGTTTTGTGGAACTGAGTATTCATTTTGTTGATAGAATGAATTCAGTGCTATAGAATCTTCCTTTTTGTCACAAGCATTTATTTTGTCATGAAAATCTAGCTTGGAATATGCTAGTCAGTTACACTATTATATTATTATTATTATTATTTATATATTATTTTATTTAAAGTTTTGTTTTACATAATTCATTCTGTAAAAAACTGTTTCTGCTGTATGGATGTTATACATTTGGGAGACAGAATGCTTGTTAAAATTTACAGAATGGAGTTTGTAATATAATAATATCCGTTTGTGCATAAAATTGATTTTATTCTCAGAAATATGTCTTTTGTACACTTGTTAGCAGTGTATGTGACCACACATTCATTCTGTGTACTGGGGATTGTTTTTGTAAACAGAATGCATTTTTGTAGACAAAATGTACTTTGGACACCCCATAATATATTGGCTTGTGTGAGTTTACTCTGAGTTCTCCTCCCACTGAATTTTTCAATAAGGAAACCTTTCTCAACCTCTTTAAAACTAAACAAAATAGGACCAGAAGCATAGTGTTGGATTCAGTCTCGTCACTTATAAGCCAGTGCCCCAACCACTATGAATAGAAGCATTTTTTACCTTCCAATTTGTCTCTGTAACTTACCAACCCACTTAGATTATAAATTATATGGTTATCTTCCTCCTGTCTCTCTTAACACTTGGCACTTAATCTTTATTGCATATATTTTATTTACCATATCTGCTCTACTTTTTGTATTATTCTATTTTCTGTTTATCAGTTCTGATAACCTATTATTTTCAATGTGCAGCAATGGAAATACCAGTGCCATTATAGAAATAAATATACACATAAATAAATAGCATTGGAACAAAATAATAAACACAAATATAAAGTCCTCCATAAAAATGCCTGAAAAGGCTGTGTCCTGATAGTGGTAAACAATAATACTTTATACCTGTTCTATAATTTTATAGCACAAAAAGAGAAATATGGAAGGGAAGGGGATAAAAATGTTTAAGCTTTAGTCAAGCTTTCTTATTTTTTGAGTTGAAGAATGAAAGAAATTGAATTATCAGACAAATAGATTACTGTGGCACAGGCAGATTGGAATATGGCAGGATTCATTTTTTTTCTTTGACATATACAGTGCAGCTGCTTCGCAAGGAATTGGCTAAGCAAAATACATATTGCGGTTGGGAAGTTAGGTATATCCAACTAATCAACATTTTATAGATCCCTCTCTGTTTCCTGTTACACAAAACGACAAAGAAAAGGCTGCTGAAATTATAATACTGTTGACCTAAGAAGAAAATGTGTTTCGCTCAAATTTGATAGTTTGATGTAGCCGAGATCAGCATCTTATATGTATCATAACCAAATACATAACCCCTTTTTTGTGTAATACAGACCTCCCCTTCAGTTATTTATTTCTTCTCTGCTCTATGAAGAACCTATCCATTGCCCATGGACACATCTGCTTTCCTCTTTCATACTGGCCTTTAAATACAATTGAGTAACAATATCACTAAAGAGTAAAGCTTTATTCTTAACCTGTTCTGTCTATATTATGAGATAGTAATGTATGTTTAACTAGGCAAAATACTATAGTGGATAGTTACTGATATGACCTCTGTTGTGAACACAGTGTGAATTCAAAATGTTGTAGAAATATACGTTTTATTTACAGCAGGTGTTGGTCCTGGAAAATGCACTTTATAAAACACCTAAGAACTCATTACGTGTATTGGATCCAGTATTTCAGATTATAGATTCACAAGGCTTCATGGACTATGGAAACATTGGGAGGTATGAGGAGAGAAGGGGAATTAACATTTTTCTATTAAACAATAAGAATACTTTGCCTTTTTCCAGTAAAACAGTTGCCTCTCTGTAACTATTAGCTGATGTGTACTTATATATTAATGACTATTTTTCTTAATTACGGTCTCATTTATGCTATTTTTGTTTGGGTGTTGTTCTTATCTTTATTTGATATATGTATGTATTTGGGGTTAATATACCAAGGGAGGAGCTTTGCATGTGCATAAAAGGCATTTTCTTGAAGGATGGTCCATGCAGCTTTTGAGAAAGTGGCGTGAGGCCACGAAACGCATCAAGTATATGGTCCTATTTTTTGTACATGCATAACATGCTTTTAAAGGACTGAATAAATTTTGATTTGTATACATAGCAGTGTTTTGTTTTGCTCCGTACAAAATTTATTTTATCCAGTATTTGGAAACCTGTTATGCAGAAATAGAGAAATGCTTCCTTTAAACCAGGGGTGTGCAAACTTTTTAGCTCAGGGGCCACATTAACTAACATACGGGCCGGACCGGGCCGGGACAGCGTTACGCCCGGGGCTGCCATCAAAAATTATGTGGCCTCTCAGCTCCCCCCCAGCAACCCGCTGCTTCCTCCGTCCTTCTGTTCCCCGGCTCCCCAGTGCATTCTTTTATATGGTTGCGCCCCGTGCGTGCTGACGCTGTGCGCACGCACGGGGCGCAACCAATCAGGGCCCGTCATTCTTTTAAGACGGCGGGCCGGATTGAAAGGGCTGACAGGCCGGATGTGGCCCGCGGGCCGTAGTTTGCCCACCCCTGCTTTAAATAGGACTGTTTTGCCTCCAAAAACATCAAAAAAGACAAATATAGTACAAGAGAAGCACAAAGGAATATCAATGTGAGATGCAGAACACCAGAGAGGAGAGATTGGTAGGAGCAACTTTGTTGGGGAGGATTTGAAGGTGTTAAGTCTATTTAGTGAAGTGTTTCCTTAAATAAATGAAAAAAAATCAATATGCACCAGTGGGGATCACTCCACCCTATCCTTTCATTTCTTCTCTAATTTAAAGCTATGTTTATATTTTTACACCAGTGGTGTCCAGCTATACTGTACCTTTTTTAATGTTGTAAAACACAGTTACCAGCAACGCTACTTAAACCAGCTCCATTCCCCAATACACTGCGATTGTATTGTAAACCACTGGGCATGCCAAGAAGATATTTGTGCTTTGAGGCATAAATGGAGGAAATGTATTAATCTGTCAAGAATTGATCAATGTTCTTCACAGTAATTCAGAATAAAGTTCAACTCATAGATGCTTTCATTTCTGTTTTTTTAGTAGGACTTGTTTTTCTAGCTTAGAAATGCAAATAATGTAAGTAATGCCTTACATAGAAACCTCAGGCCATATGACATGATATAGATGGGATGTGATGGGGGAGTGTCCAAGAGAATGACTATATATATGTTGCCCCAGCAGCCAAACGTACATAAGGATTGGAGAGAGAGAATGGACTTGTGGTCAAAAGTTTTGTCCTGTAGTAAGTTCCAAGAGCGAGACTCGACCACCGGGTCCCAATTCTCAATCATGAGCAAGTCTGAAAAATGGCAAGTCAAACTGAATGAGTCTGGCACCTCTGGCACCTCTTTCAGTTATGAAAACCGTATCGCTAGTTTCCAGTTTAACGCTGAAAGGATCTACTTCTTTCTCCTCTTTAAAAAAGAAGCCGCTTTGATCAAAGATACCAATCTGAAATGTATTTCCAAAACAGATACAATTACCTTAGGAGTTTCAAGCAATATGATACTAAAAAAAATATTTTCATTAAAAATGCTATTTTTTAAACGCACTGTGTATACTAGAGTAAAAAGATTAAGAAATTGTTTGACGAAAAAGTAATTTCTCCTCTTGGATGAAGAGCGGCGCCATTTACAAAGCGGCACCTTGGGAAACAAGACAACACCTTGGATGACAAAACATCGCCTTGAATGAAGAGTATGATCAGAAGCTTCTGTGCTGGAATGGTAGCTAGAATCTTTGTACTGTATGATCTTACCTTGATGCATATAAAAATATAGTTTTTTCTAGATTTTTCTGTAGCTAGAATCTTTGTACTGCATGATCTTACCGTGATGCATATAAAAATATCATTTTTTCTAGATTTTTCTGTAGCTAGAATCTTTGTACTGTATGATCTTACCTTGATGCAAATAAAAATATCCCCTTTTCTAGGTTTTTCTGTAGCTAAAATCTTTGTACTGTACGATCTTACCTTAATGCAAATAAAATTATCCTTTTACAAATCCATCCTCGGTTTTATTTTCTAGGTTTTTCTAGGTTTTATTCAGACTCTACCTGCCCTATCCTGCCTGTGTGTTCCATACTCTACCTGCCCTACCCTGCCTGTGTGAGTCATACTCTACCTGCCCTACCCTCTGTGTGAGTCATACTCTGCCTGCCCTACCCTGCCTGTGAGTACCATACTCTGCCTGCCCTACAATGCCTGTGTGTGCCATACACTACCTGCCCTACCCTGCCTGTGTGTACCATACACTACCTGCCCTACCCTGCCTGTGTGTACCATACACTACCTGCCCTACCCTGCCTGTGTGTACCATACACTACCTGCCCTACCCTGCCTGTGTGTGCCATACTCTACCTGCCCTACCCTGCCTGTGTGAGTCATACTCTGCCTGCCCTACCCTGCCCGTGTGTGCCATACTCTGCCTGCCCTACCCTGCCTGTGTGTGTCATACTCTACCTGCCCTACCCTGCCTGTGTGCCATACTCTACCTGCCCTACCCTGCCTGTGTGTGCCATACTCTGCCTGCCCTACCCTGACTGTGTGTACCATATACTACCTGCCCTACCCTGCCTGCCCTACCCTGATTGTGTGTACCATATACTACCTGCCCTACCCTGCCTGCCCTACCCTGCCTGTGTGTACCATACACTACCTGCCCTACCCTGCATGTGTGTGTCATACTCTACCTGCCCTACCCTGCCTGTGTGTGTCATACTCTACCTGCCCTACCCTGCCTGTGTGAGTCATACTCTACCTGCCCTACCCTGCCTGTGTGTGTCATACTCTATCTGACCTACCAGGCCTATGTGTGTCATACACTACCTGCCCTACCCTGCCTGTGTGTGTCATACACTACCTGCCTTACCCTGCCTATGTGTGTCATACACTACCTGCCCTACCCTGCCTGTGTGTGTCATACACTACCTGCCCTACCCTGCCTGTGTGTCATACTCTACCTGCCCTACCCTGCCTGTGTGTTATAATCTACCTGCCATACCCTGCCTGTGTGTGCCGCGCAACCAAAGAATAGCCTCGGACGAAAAAAGAATAGCCGCAGGCAACATTGTTTTTTGACGCGCAAAATTTTTGCCGTTTTAAGAATCTTTTGAAAGATTTGCAAATTATTTGGCAAACCATAACGGGAAAGATTCGCTCATCCCTATGTGTAAGTTATACCCATACAGACCAATCTTTACACTCACATACAGACCCATACAGACCAATCTTTACACTCACATACAGACCCATACTAACCTATATATCCACTCACATACAGACCCATACTGACCTATCTATCCACTCACATACAGACCCACACTGACCTATCTATCCACTCACATACAGACCCATACTGACCTATCTATACACTCACATACAAACCCATACTGACCTATCTATCCACTCACATACAGACCCACACTGACCTATCTATACACTCACATACAGACCCATACTGACCTATCTATCCACTCACATACAGACCCACACTGACCTATCTATACACTCACATACAGACCCACACTGACCTATCTATCCACTCACATACAGACCCACACTGACCTATCTATCCACTCACATACAGACCCACACTGACCTATCTATACACTCACATACAGACCCATACTGACCTATCTATACACTCACATACAGACCCACACTGACCTATCTATACACTCACATACAGACCCATACTGACCTTTAAATTTCCCTTATAACCAAACAATACAGTTGATGTTTAGTGTATTTCCTTTCCATTAAGTTCAACCCTTTCAAGTGTACTCCAGCGCACACACATAGACCCATACAGACCTCTCTATACAGTATCATATATAAACTATATATATACCAATATCTATACTAACTGTAGATTTTAGTATCACAACAGCCTTGGATATTATGCTTGCCCAAGAAATCATCTAAGCCCCTCTTAAAGGCATTAACAGAATCTGACGTCACATCAGTCGGAAGGGAATTCCACAACCTCACTGCCCTCACCATAAAGAATCCCCTACTCTGCTCTTCAGATGAAAGTTCTGTTCCTTTAATCTAAAGGGGTGGCCTCTGGTGCGCTGGATGTTTTTAGGGAAAAAAAGTACATCCCCTATCTGCCTATAATCCCCTATAATGTACATAAAGCCCTACATCTGTATCCACTCACCTATTGTAAAAAGTCTAAAAAAAATGCTACATCTAACCTAGAATAAATGTTAATTGCAAAACAATCCTATTGTATTTTTTTAGTGTTTACATTTTTTTAGTAACTTTAAAGTGAAACTGACACCTAAAACCTACTCTTTAAAAAATGAATTTAAATCATGTTGATAATTTTTCACTAATAGGCCTGCTTTTGTAAGTAATTGTTACTTGAAGTTCCTAAACCTGACTGTTTTGCCAACCTGACTGTCAGTTATAGCTTCTAATGGTAACAGACTCCTGTTGCACAAATATGGCATCCCCCTCATAGAGGAGCATGGGGGATCATATAGGTCATGTAAAAGCATCAGGCAAATACCTTTATAGCAATTTATAAATAGCATAATGTCACTATCTCTTTAAGGAATGGTTCTCCACAAAACGGAATGACCTCTCCTTCAGATCTTCATCATTGCAGATAAAAATCTACAAAAATTCTCATACATCAAAGGCAAGTTAAGACTATACCCAGTGTAGGTGGTTTTATTATATTTATTATAAAAGGCTGCTTTGATATTTCCTGTGGCCTGCAGCTCTATGCTTAGGTTATTAGAAACGGAATTGTAACAGCAGCTTGATGCCATAAAATTAATACAAATAAGTTAATTTTACTTTGGATTTTCCACATTCCTCAAAAGACAAGTTCATGGATGCTGACTGCATCACCCTTTTAGCTACAGATATCTTATAATAATTTTCATAGAAACTTTTTTGCTAGTCCTGTGCATAGCATGAAACTTGCTCTACTTAATAATATAGGGCCATGTCCACCAAACCTTAGATGGCAAACAAGCACGACTTTGTTTTATGAAAAGAATTGCCTATAGCCACTTGGTCAGTTTTTAAAATCTAGGACATTTCCAGGGATGAGGGAAAAATCACTTAGAAAAGAATAAAAAATAGGGACTGTCCCTGGAAATTAAGGACAGCAAGGCTTAAACACCAGCAACATTATATAAAACGTTACTAGAGCGAGGTGATGGAATACCTGCCAGAAGTACTTTAAACACTGAATTTGTCTACTTGTGAAATACAGCTCTAGAGGGAAGCACTCACAAAATTGAATTTTATTGTTTTTTCTGTAATATATCTGTTGGTTTTATGACCATTTTACTTCAATGCCTTCATAAGGATTCCTGTAATCCATTTTAGTATAATTTTAACAGGAACAAAATGTGATAAAGATGGGAATAAATTTATCGGCTTTTAGAAAACTAAGCGTTGACTTTTTTTTCTACATGTACTTGAATTTTGTATTTTAGTGTTTTAATCATGTGGGGTTAATATATAACATTTTATTGGATTCGTTTAGTGATGTATATACGAGTTAACATCAATCTAATTCCTCATGTCATGAATAGAGACTAAAAGGGAAATAATTCTTACCAATATTTCTGATGCAACATTAGAATAATGTAAATGTTTTTTTTCTTCTTTTTTTTACAAAATAGCGTTTCTGGAGCTCTATATCATTTGTTCTCATGTTAAAGTATGAAATGTTAAGCTCCAGCTAACACCCCCTGGACAACTGTGGAGAATAATTCCACTATAATCCATGTGGTAACTCAGCCTCTCTAGGGAATATAATTCTTGACAATAACAATAAGCAACAAAACAAAGGGGCCCCATTTAGGGTCCAATTTAAGAACATTCAAGCTTTCTTGCACTAAAACCAAGCGAGAGATGCCAAACGCTTGCGTGGTTTCTGCATATGAATACCACACTTCATGAAGATCGAGTTTTTCTTTTTCCTGACAAAAAAATAAAAAACTCTTAAATCTTAAACCTTAAAATCTTAAAAGTTTTTTATTATTTGTCGGAAAAAAACAGATTTTCATGGTGTGGTATTAGTATCTGAATGCTCGAACATTCTTAAATCAGCCCCTTATTGCCATAAAATATATTTACAACAATAAAAGCAATAAGTGGCATATCACAGATCATTATACACCTCCCACTTAACTGAGCAGTCCAACCAGATCGAGGAATGCAAGAAAAAGTGCTGCCAGTAATGATAATAGCAATCTAAGTTCCCCCGTCAAATAACACCCTAGTACTGTGGCTATCATGGAACCACTAGTGTCTAGGCTGGTTCAAAAATGTAACCCCCATACATGTAAGATATACTCACCAGTAGAAATGTTGGGTTTGAGTGCCAAGCCCCAGACCTACAGCCAAAGGGAGCATATTTACTTACAGATTTCTATTATACTTTGCAATGGAACTCATCTGCTGTCCACCATGTTCTTAGTACCAATCCAACAGCACATTCCAGGCAGGCACTGCAAATAGAAAAAGCTAGCATGGAACTCAAGATGGCAGCTTGGATCTTCCTATCCATCATCATGGGATGCTAATTCCAATTTGCCCTTTGTTTCTTAAAGAACTAAAGCATAACTAACGAAATAGGCTAGAAATGTTGTACATTATGTTTTTTGGTTTCTGTACCAGCCCAAGGCAACTGCAGCCCTTTAGCAGGGAAAATTTGTGCCTCCAAAGATGCCCCAGTAGCCCCCCATCTTCTTTTCTGCTGATTCACTGCACATGCTCTGTGCTGCTGTGAGTTACTGAGCTTAGGGACTGACTCACAATATAGTGCATATGGAATATAAATGTAATAGTAGAAGACTGATTAGTAATTTATCCAGATTCACATTCACACTCGCAGCTCTGAAACCCAGTGCAATAAGCATCATAATTTAATAATTAGACCTGTAGCATCAGTTTATATGACAGCCTCAGGCTTGATATGATAACTTGATAATTTGTGACAACCCCTAAGCTTAGCTTCTCAACAGCTGCCCAGAGTACATTGAGCATGTGCAGTATGTTGGGTTTTTATAACAGAATCTAAGATGGGGAACTCCTGTTAAAAATTATCTATATCATTTCTTCTATAGAGATGCTGAAACTTTAAACTATTGTAGTCAGTTTAGTATATAAAATATGGAATTTCTATCCACATTCATCTTTTGGATTTGGTTCTCCTTTAAGGATATCTTCATTAAAAAATACAGGTTATAAGCAATAAAAAGGAAGCTATAAGTCTCTTCAAATTTAGAAACCATAAAACAGCATAATACTTATATAATATACCTGGTAATTAAGGGAATTTATATAATATGTGTCAAATTTAAACCTAAACTAAAGCTTAAAACTTAATATTGAATATTATTATTATAATCATTTTATAATAATAATATAACATATCATCCTTATTTTCCCTTTACCCATAGTAGCACATATGTCTTCCAATATTTCAACAAATTCTTATGTAAAGTTATGGGTACCTTTTTTTCATACTAACCCTCCCTTTGCATTTGATAATATTCACATCATAGATTGAATTTGTACTAGGAACAAGCCTGTCCAGACAAAATATGGGGCTTCATATGTAAATAAATCACCATGCTCTCTCTGAACACTTCATATACCAAGGAACTCTAAGGAACTCTGATTATCACTTGTCTTATAGGGCATAATGTACCCCTTACTGTAAGTTATAAGCATATTAGAAGTCACTTAATGAGCAGCTCTGTATAAAGGTGCAAGGTAAATTACTATAAGGAATTATGTATTCCCTCCTCCATTTGATAAGATAAAAAAGCAATATCTCCTCTGATATTTTTCGGTTAATTTAGCTTACTTGGACTTGAGATTGCAGTATGCACTTTACACAAGGTCTGTGCTACCTTGGAATGGGTAGCGAGTTCAGTTAGGGGACTGTAGAAAAGTGCTGGCTGTAAAAGAAAATATATGACTGTAAAGATTCTCAAAAAAATTAAAATCTGAGCCAAATAAGTGCAGCAATCCGGGTGACAAAAACAGGCATATATAGGTACTTGCTGAAACTGGGTTGGTGCTGGCGGCTGACACTGGTAAACTCTGCTGGGGGAGGTAAAGATGTGCTATAGGCAGTGCTAGGCTCTCTCACACGCTGTGCAGAGATGAACAGAAGGGCACCCTATACTTCAACTCCTTCTGTGTATGCCCAGGAAGTAATCCTAAAGCCTGCTTCTGTGCCCAGCACTTCCCCTACTGCTCAATGAGTGCGCAGGGCAGACTGGGTCCTAGGCCTGCCCTGCATGAGTAACAGATCTGTTTGGGGCAGTCAGCCCTTCTGCCCCCGTCTCTACTCTGCATCTAAACCAGTTACCCCCAACCAGTGGCTCATAATCAATATGTTACTCACCAAGCCACTGGATGTTGCTTGCAGTGGCCTCAAAGTAGGTGCTTATTTTGACAGTGTGATTGCTCATTCAAACTAGTGCACATTATTCCACTGCTGTGACCCAGAGCTCTTTGTACCATAAGAATCAGTGCTGGTTCAAGTCAGGGGCAGAAAAGGAGAGAAGGTGCTCCATCTGCTATGTGGCTGCTACAGATTTTAATTACAAGTACCAGTCAGTTTTGCTTTCCTGGTCTTTCCCTAACCTTTGCGCACCAGATGCCTGTCTCTCTCTCTTTTTCTCTTGCTTACGGTATACTATCTTACACACATTGTGGAGGCACAGGTACAGTAAATAAAATGTAAAAAAATACTGGCATTGAGTAGTCCTCTAGAACCAGTGGCCCAAGGTGCCTTTAAGCCAGATCTGACTGACTTTACCTCAAACATAGAAAAGACAGAGAATCACACATAACCCCTAAACTTGCATGGTTTGCAGTGCGTTGCACTGTAGGAATGTTTTCTATGTAATCCTAATCTTAGTGGCCAGTTTACTGTTGTTCTCATACTTGTTATATCAGTTTTCATTAGAATTGCTTATTTCGCTTGTCAGTGAACCTATAAATTGTGAGCCTTGCATGACAGTATTCCCACTGATCACAAGCTTTATGAGTTGCTATTTTTGGAGACTGCATGGGTCAGGAGACATTTTGTTTGCTGTCCCTATTGCTCAATTTTCTTTTCAATCTCAAACATTGTGAAGCATTTTATCTGCAGGCTGCAGCTTATTTTCTCTTACCACCAACCACTGCGCTTTAGCTGGCTAGAAATAATTTTTTGTTAATATATATATATATATATATATAAATCTTCAATGCTGCAACAGGCACTCACGAAAAAGCAAACAACATTGCCTGGGTGCAGACCAAAGGTAGCAGTAATGTATACAAAAATGAAAGGTACCGCACTCACAGGACTTAAGAAGATCAAAGTTTTATTTTACTTACAGAGTTGTATCTAACGTTTCGGCTGCCACTGCAGCCTTTCTCAAAGACAAGAAACAAATGTGAAGGTGCACCTTATAAACGCAATATGGCGGGAAATAGTGACGTCATAAAGTGAAAAAAACATCACTGTAAACATTACAACACAACTTGAGGTAAAAACGTAATAAAGTAAAATAAACACACACACAAAGACAAGGGGAGAGTGCGCAAACATAAAGGTTTAGGTAACAATGAGACAACAAAATAGACACACATTGAGGCAGTGATCCGAAGTATACAGTAGCTCAACTACAACTCGCTGCTTTTGGGGCTAGTGCAGTTAATAGTAGTAGTCAAAAGTGGCCGATCGTGCTCAGGGCAGAGTTACTGCCTACGTTCCAGAGGAAGGACTGGAACACCCCTTAACATTGGAGCACCGTAAGAAAAGAAAAAAGAATAAGGACCGGTGTTAGGAGCAAATCGTGTATTCGGTGGGCGTGGCCTAACTAGAGCCGCCGCTTCGCATGTTAGGCTATTAGAAATGTTGCTTGTGCGGCTCTGCAGAAGCACATAATGTGTGGGTGGACGGGGAAGGCAGAATCGCTTACCGAAGTTGCTAGATACGGTACGCAGAGTCCGGACCAGCACTCTTAGGACTGCGATAGGGGGGCGGAACCAAGATATCCAGCTGTCATTAAGTCACCCAATCGGCGCCCGAAGGGCGGGACCAGGTTGTAAACCTGTCACACTGTCACCCTATCAGCGCCTGGTTCTCAACATAGTATCAGACAGTGGGGATGCCAATATAAATGAATCAGGCTGAGCTTCTGGAAATAGAGGTAGGGCTGTACACGGGCACTCGGCTGGTTCACAGATACGCACGGTTGAACCTGACTCATAGTCGGTCAACTTGGCAGTATCGTGTTCGCTATATTACCGTGTGCATCCATGGAGCCCCCACCGCCTTTTTCTGGCATGGGCCTATAGCACCTATAGCTAATAAAGCGGGCTGGGACATCAGCTCGTGCCATACTTATAGGGACTGGTGCATAATAAAGTAATGGAAAGTTATGTCACTTTAAAAGGTTAAGGACATACTGCAGGTATCAGTGGAAACGCGGGTGTCAGTTGAAGTGCTACACGCCTACATCGGACAAACTGCCACGGGACCCAGGTGTTTGTCCGATGTAGGCGTGTAGCACTTCAACTGACACCCGCGTTTCCACTGATACCTGCAGTATGTCCTTAACCTTTTAAAGTGACATAACTTTCCATTACTTTATTATGCACCAGTCCCTATAAGTATGGCACGAGCTGATGTCCCAGCCCGCTTTATTAGCTATAGGTGCTATAGGCCCATGCCAGAAAAAGGCGGTGGGGGCTCCATGGATGCACACGGTAATATAGCGAACACGATACTGCCAAGTTGACCGACTATGAGTCAGGTTCAACCGTGCGTATCTGTGAACCAGCCGAGTGCCCGTGTACAGCCCTACCTCTATTTCCAGAAGCTCAGCCTGATTCATTTATATTGGCATCCCCACTGTCTGATACTATGTTGAGAACCAGGCGCTGATAGGGTGACAGTGTGACAGGTTTACAACCTGGTCCCGCCCTTCGGGCGCCGATTGGGTGACTTAATGACAGCTGGATATCTTGGTTCCGCCCCCCTATCGCAGTCCTAAGAGTGCTGGTCCGGACTCTGCGTACCGTATCTAGCAACTTCGGTAAGCGATTCTGCCTTCCCCGTCCACCCACACATTATGTGCTTCTGCAGAGCCGCACAAGCAACATTTCTAATAGCCTAACATGCGAAGCGGCGGCTCTAGTTAGGCCACGCCCACCGAATACACGATTTGCTCCTAACACCGGTCCTTATTCTTTTTTCTTTTCTTACGGTGCTCCAATGTTAAGGGGTGTTCCAGTCCTTCCTCTGGAACGTAGGCAGTAACTCTGCCCTGAGCACGATCGGCCACTTTTGACTACTACTATTAACTGCACTAGCCCCAAAAGCAGCGAGTTGTAGTTGAGCTACTGTATACTTCGGATCACTGCCTCAATGTGTGTCTATTTTGTTGTCTCATTGTTACCTAAACCTTTATGTTTGCGCACTCTCCCCTTGTCTTTGTGTGTGTGTTTATTTTACTTTATTACGTTTTTACCTCAAGTTGTGTTGTAATGTTTACAGTGATGTTTTTTTCACTTTATGACGTCACTATTTCCCGCCATATTGCGTTTATAAGGTGCACCTTCACATTTGTTTCTTGTCTTTGAGAAAGGCTGCAGTGGCAGCCGAAACGTTAGATACAACTCTGTAAGTAAAATAAAACTTTGATCTTCTTAAGTCCTGTGAGTGCGGTACCTTTCATTTTTGTATATATATATATATATATATATATAACTTATATGCACCTTTGGAGCTTTTGCATGGCTAGTTATAGAGTAAGGCATAGAGGACTTTTTCCCTGGGCACCAGCAACCCCAGTGGGGCGGAGTAAAAGCAAACTCTCTGTTTAACGTCATGGACCATCACTCATAACAATCACTATTTCAAATCACACTCAGTTTTATACTAAGGAGAGTTTTGACTTTAATTATTTAAATAAATCAGGTCCTTAGCCCAACAGTTTCTAATATACAGGCTGATGTAAAATATTCCAGGTGCAAATGCTATGCCCTAATTCACTTTATAATAAATATTCAAAAAATAAATGACCAGTGCATTTTGGGTGGAAAAAAACATTCACTGACCAATGTATTTTGTGTGGCAAAAACACAGTGAAAAAATACCCACTCACTGCATCTAAAAATCTACATCTAAAATCATCCCCCTCTTGCATCGCAAATTGCTCACCACAAGTTCACATCAGAATCAGAGGGAAAATGTTTAAAAAACAGGGGAATAGCCTGTAAAGACAGGAGCGCAAGAGCAGGGCTCCAAGACTCTTGGGGAATCTGGGGAGCTGACATGTACGTGTATGTCAATTTGATCAACATTAAGCACCATCAGGATGATATTTACAGGAAATATTTTTTTAGCGTAAAGTGGTATAAATGTCCATAACTCCTTGTCCATTATAGAAAGATGAAATAAAATTCATAAATTCTAAATGATCCCACTGGTCCCATACAGACTAAACATCACTACTGTGTGACCTGCCCCTGCCCAGATATTCCTATCTGACAAACCGAGTGCCCAAATCCAGTGATGTTTGGACTTGTATGAAAGGCCATAGTAAATGAAACATATACCTCATGCCCCACATGGCATGGCTCTTATCAGCCAGAGATTAGAGCTGGGCATTCCAGGTTGTGAGGCCTTTACACATGGCTGGTTCCAGACCCTAGTGACCAGAGGCCTGTTGTATATCTGTTTCTGGCACATTAGGGAAGATTTTGGGATACCTTGGCCTGCTTGATTAACCCTTACAGGCCTATATCATGACATGGTATATTTGGTGTGGGTTTATATAGATGAATTAAAGAGCATGAGGAGTCCATTGGAGGATTACCTACATGGTCTTACAGGAATTTGGACCAAAAATCTGCAAGGGACCATAAACAGATGATCTTGAAGTCAGGGAGATCTGTTAATTGTTAAATTTGGTATCTTTAAAATGGTAACTAATGTAAAAATAAATATATATTATAAGATTCATCTTAAGAAATGTAAAAAATATATCAGTTAAAAATTCTGTCCTGTTTCTGATATAATTAATTTACTCCTCACTATTCTATTTTAGCTGTTTATCTGTCAGGGGGAGTGGGGCGGTCAAGGTGCTGTTACCCTTTATTGCAGGCTGTTCCCTAAAGTTTTGGACATCTAGGGAATGGTTCGCATTTGCAGTTGGGAGGGGGAGATGATTCCCTATCCTGGGTTGGAGTATTTTATAGCAGTTCAGTAACTGGCCAGGAGATGTCATATTGCTAGTCTTTAAAAGGGAAAGCCAACATGTGCTCAGCAGAGCCCGGGCGGAGGTGGGCCCACTAGGTGAAGATAGTGTGGGGATAGTTTTGTAATGACTCGATGTAGGAGTGAGAATTAGGCTAAGGGTAGCAAGTGAGCAACCTGATGCACCATCAAGGAAATTAGAAGGATTAGTAAGCCTGGGTGCCACCTGGCAGAGTACGTACTCAAATGTACAGAGGTTCCACTTGGAGGGCCTGTACTCAGGGCTTGTTATTTCAAGTAAGACGAATATGCAGTCTCATTGGTACCTGATTTGAGCAAGCACTGCTAAAAACTATATTCATGCATAAATGCTAAATACTTGTACTGCATCATTTTTGACTATTTTCCAAGATATTTTTATACATTCCTGCAAATAAAGAGTTATCATTTGTTTTAAGAAGCACTGGTGGCCAACTGATTCATTCATTCAGAAAGTTAAAGTTTTACAACACCCTTTCTTTACTTCCTTCCTGAGGGCCCAAGATTGAGAGTCTCATAGAAGGTGTTCTGTAGGGAATAGCTGGAGCACACAGTACCCCTTTTCACTTGAGCTTGTACTGCTGTATAAAAAGTTTGCATTGATTATATTTAGGAAGAGGAACCTTTCTCATGGTCTGAAGAGCAATTGGGACATGCTTTCCTAGACAATCTTCAACATTTGTAACCCCCAGGAGTCATTGTGTAGATAGCCTATTAACAAACTACATGGATTGACCACTGTGGATTGAGGACCCTTGGCAACACTACTGAAGTCATAACCCTGAAACCACTTTCTTACCATCAGAATAAGTTAATTTGGGATAGTTTTAGATACATTTTATTGATCAAAAGGTCACAAATATTGAAAGTTTATTACTTCTGTTTTATTTAACTTATTGTACAACATGCTGAATAAGTGATGTTATTTCACCTTTTGCTTAATTTGAGAGAGAGGTGTACATAAATGCTTGACCCACAGGAATTTAGATAGGGTAAATGAAAGCTGAAATAATGCAGTCTCTGTGCTATCACTGTGAAATTACCTCATATAGCAATAAAGCTTATTTGACACACAGGCGATGTATAGTAACATGATAAGAGTGAGGTTTAGCTTTGACTCAATTGTAAATGTGGTAGAACTTGTAAATGTGATTCTAATACATAGGGGAAATAAAATTCAAAACCTATAAATAGTGTATATTACTAGACCACAATAGTAAAAGGTAAGTCAGTTAACAAGTTTAGGTTTGCAAAGTCTGTGGTAGCTAGGACTCTTTAGGAATTAGGCTTAGAACTAGGCCTAGGATGAAGCACAGGGGACTATTTACAAATGTATAAGTTGCCAAGTGTATCCTTTTTCTTCATTAATAAGTTGTCATCCCTCATGTTCCTTCTCACAGGTACATCCAATCTAGAATATAACCCCTGCTTCCTGGCTTGGAAGTCAATTGATATAATTTGAGTATAATCTATAAACATTATCAGAGGCTAAAGAGATCATCAATCAGTGGTTTATTTCAGCTATTGTAGGTATATAAAAAAAAAATTGAAAGCAATTATGTCCTTCCAGGCACCAAGGTTGGTCAATGTTTTATACAATCTTGTAGAAAAGACTAGTACACTGTTTCTTGTGAATATTTATTTTATATTTATACATCACAGTGTATCTGACTTATATTGCATATAAACATTTGTGTAAGGTGAACGCTGTTCTTACTCTTACTCATCTAGCAGGATTCTGCAGGAACTGTTTCTGCATGGCGATGAAAATGTTACATTGCATAGAGGTGAGGGACTGTATAATATTACCTTTAGTACATCGTAGGTAGCCAGGCTAAACAGTCATGAGCTCAATCAAGAAAGTAGATGGAATGATATTGGAGTGGAATAATTCGAGTGCTGAGAAACTTAACTGCTTCCTTTACTAGGTTTTATTACAGAAATCAAACAATTGGAGTTCAGGAATATCTGCTACCTTATTTGGCAAGTTTATTCCATGATCTGCTACCTTTTTACATTTTTGCAAGACCCACCTGGGTGTTTGGGAACAGTCTTGCCCATGTTACATATTCGTTGCCTGGGCTTTATGTGCTGGAGAAACAATGCTGGATACAAGTAAAATCTGTATTAGATACACTTTTAATTAATAGTTTTCTACATTCTGTTTTTTTACCAGCAGTAGATTGTACACATTCAAAAGATAATTATGTCTAGACTGTGTAAAATCAAACAGCAACCCCATTCAGGATAATGATACATTGCTTTGTCTAATGAAAGTCACCCAGGGCATTAAGACTTTTTATTCAACTAGCTTATTGATTATTTAGTATGTTGTCACATATTTGGAGCTTACTATTTTTCCTCATTACTACAATTTATGAGCATGAATGTATTTTTATGTTGGTTGTTTTAAGTGCAGCATCATTATTGTAAATTTATTTTGGGAACCATTACATTATTAATAATGTAGCCACTGTTTTCGAGATGAAATAGCCGTCATTCAGTCATCATTTCTCTTCATTTTGTGCAAATATTTTTTTTTCATTAGACAGTGGGGGTCACATTCTTGGTCATTTCTGTCACTGTTACTCATATGTGAGGAGGGGGTTTGTTAGTCATGATTTGTTCCGCACTGTGATACAGGTTATGAAGTAGAAATGTTATGTGTTTTAAATAAAGATTGTTTATGCAGCTCTTTGAAAGTTTTGCTTTGTCACTTCTATAAAGCAGGGTCTTACCTTAAATGGCAGATATGGGGACCCTCATCTCCCTGGTTTTAGTCACCATGCTGTCAGAGGAAATGAGTTCTTAAAGGGAATTCTGGGAAGTGTAGACTCTTCTACACTTCTTCTCTACATTTTCCTGATACAATACTTCAGGCTGATATTTCAGTAAACTTAATATATACTACAATAAGGTACAAAGATTGAAAGATGTTATAAGTGAGGTTCCCAAAAAGTGGGGCTGGTCTGCCTGTAAGACTAATAAGATTGAGATTCGTCATGAATGCAAATCTTTAGTGATGAGAGAATTTTTTGGCTTGGTATGGATTTACAGTGAAATTCAAAATTTTACCAGCAAAGATTTTTGCCACAAATAAATGCAGTGACAGTATTTTGTTTGAAAAAAGTCACCATGAAAAACACCCATAGACTCCAATGTATTTTACACAGAAAAAGTCATTGCGAGAAGAAAAGTTGCAGTGAGAAAACCCTAATGACTTCAATGCATTTCTCTAATTTTTGCCATTTTGGAAATGTTCCCACCTTTTTGTGAATATTTTGCCAAAACGGACAGATTTGCCCATGACTACTTATTTTATGTCTGGAAGAGGAATAAAACAATTGCAATGGGCTATTTGATATATATTAAAACTTTTTCCAAGCTAAGGGTCAAATTCAAAATTCGGATAAACCCACCGCATTACAGATTCTGTTCTACAGTAAAAGAAGTACAATGTAGTATAATAGGAAATCAGTTATACCTAACTTTTGATTTCAAAATTTGTAATTAGGAAAACATTACAACTATTTTTTAAAAAGTCTACATGTGCCATATAAAGATTGGTAAAACCTGTGCTCAAACCATGGCAGTTTAATGAAAAACTGCAAAACCATTTCATATACTTTATATAAATAAAGCGATCCACAAAAAGTAGCTATCTAACCTTTTCCTTTCTAGAAAGGCAATGCTATTTTTGCTTAGTATGACATGTATTAGGGCATAGTGTGCTTGAACCAGTTTATCCAACTCCCAACATGCTGCTGAGTGGAGAGATTCAGAAATAATAACTGCTGTTTAGTATCTGAGTGGTTATGTGTTGGTCAGCTAGGTAACCAAATACTGCTATAACTTCCATTCAGGGATAATATTGTGCTGTGTTCCTTTGGTTGTCAATATATGTGAGAACAGAAAAATAAGAAGGAACTCTATAGATTATCTGCAAAACACATTTTTGGTAAATTATGAGCCTCTTCACTTTTAGTGCATGGCCACTGTGACCTCACTGATAGGATCTGTTGCCTACTTAGCAAGATCATATTCACTATAGTTAGTGTACCCAACAGTCTAAATGAGGTCTGTGATTCCCAAAATTCATTTTAGCAAAAACAGACCTGAAATTTGTTTTGGTTTAGTAAACGAAGAGGAAATATGGAGTTCTTCCAGCAAATTTAGAATTTTACCAACACAACTACATTTGGATAACTTATCTAAAATGTATGTGGCTAGACAATGTCAGTGACACAGGCTACAGGAAAGGATGAAGTAATTAACTCCTAATGGTCAAATAGAGTGCATTTTTGTTCCCTGCCTGGCACCATATTGGAAACTTTTAAAAGACAAACTTGAATTCTCCCATACTTATCCAATACTCATTTAGAAAAAAAAGAATTGTAAATCATACAAAGGAGTTTAGAAAAATGCTGAATAGCTATTGACATCCATTCTAATCTTGTTTAGAAAAAAATCTCTTCTAATCTTATATGTTCAGTAGTGTTACTGCCTAATTTCCAGACCCCTTATTACTGACGTCTTCTAATAGTGTTTTTCTCCCTAATCTATTGTTTTCTCCCAACCTAATGTTTGTTATACTTAAACTGATCCTGTTCATAAGATACCAGGACCATAGTGGCTCTTATTATGTGACCTCATTTTGCTTCTTATGAGCCAGTGGCCTAAAAATGAACATACAGATGTCTCAACACTTGGGGGCAGAAAGGTCTAGAGTTTGTTTACAAATCCCTGAATTGACTGTAATAATATAATAACTGAGTGCACTCGATTAGTTTGCATGTTAATTGTTTAGTATACTTTCTTTGAAGCAGTTACATATTATAGTTGTTTGCTTTATGATATTGTGTAGAGAATGCTGCAAAAACTGAGAGTTGAAAGATGCCAAATATCTTTACATCATTGCCTGGGATTCCAGCACCACCTGAGAGCCATCAGATAGGTATAATATTGGGTCAGTTGCGCTGAGGATTGAGTTTACTTGACTAGTATTTATTTTACCATAGATTCTCACAAACCACTATTAATACTTTAAAAAAGAAGATTTTTTGGGTTAAATTTCTCTTTTTTAGGTTGATAACTGCTGTTGCCCTTCCCCTTTCAAACACTTCCAGTGCTATCTTGCTGAAATGCTGCTTTCACTGTCATTTTTCTACTACCGAACCGCTTCCACTGAGTGCGCAGAACTGGGTGTGCAGACATGGGCATCGCTGTTGATGATGTTATTTTGGTGCCCACGTCAGTCACGCTTAGGTCTGTTGTTACTGCAGTGCCTTGCTCGTCCCGCCCGGCCTGTTTGTAAACGAGCACATCCAGGCTTACTGTTGTCATTGGCTGTGCCTGCTTTTTCCCTACATCTGCGCCATGCCATCATTCATGCTTGCTGCCCTCCCTGCTTTCATTGACCACCAATATAGTAAGCAGATTGCTAATAAAAAATGATAGAGAAAAACCATTAGGAAAAAAAAACTAGAAGTCACTCTTATCATGTAGTATAACTGACATGATAATTTTCTGCATAATGTTGTAAATTTAAATACAGTTCAACGTGGGTTTGCTCTAGTCATAAAGTGTTCATGTGGATCACTATCAATTTCTCCAATCCCACAATAGCTGCTGTGTTGTTTTTATATCTGTAACTTGCTGTTATGATATAGTGTTTCTGCACATCAGTATCAAGTTTTCCAATTCCACAAAGCGGCTGTATTGCTCTTTTCAGATGCAGGAAATTACCTGCATAAAACCTTAAAAAAACAAGATCAGGCAGCAGCATAAGACAGCTGTGTGCCGGCTGGGAATAAAGAGAGGGAGAGACACAGGCAGGAAGGAGGGAGGGGAGTTCAGCTTGTCAGTTCTGTGACCACTTCCTTTGTGTCAGTCAGTGCTCTAACAACTTCCTGTGAGAATGAAGAAACACTCCCACCCCTCATTTCAGTCTAGCCTCTGAAGTGAAAGGATCTAATGCATTCATAGTTTTTTTTTTCATCATTACATATTGTGAGGAAGGATGAATTATAATGTTATATAAAATGTCTCCTTTAAAGGACAATAAAAGGTTAATATAAATTAAAAGTAAGTCTAAAGGCATTCTTTTTAAGTACTTACTGCATATCTAAATTCCCAGATCCCTGCTTGCTTCTCTGAGATATGGTGCTGGCAGCCTACAGCAGTGTGAAGACTCCAGTGACATCACTGAAATCTCTCTTCCCTTCCTGTAGGTGCCAGCGGCAGCCTTCCTATTCTCCGAGCATGTGTGTAACTTGATCCTGTCTCCTGTTCTGAGCTACACATGCTCACCAGCCAATCAGAAGCGGATCTGGCAGAGGTGAGGGGGGGAGGGAATGAAATGTGCAGTATGAAGCAAGGAGGGAAAGGAAAGGGAGGAAACCTTTTTAGAGATGGCTGCCTGTTCTAGAAAATGTGAAGTAAGTGTGACTGAGTAAATATTTGATTAGGTGAGCCAAAAGTGTGGCGTTTTTACTAAACAATAGGAGGACTATTGGTCAGTATGCTTTTTAAATTTTTTTCTTTCAAGTCTTACGAGTGCGGTACCTTCTATTTTTGCTGTATATATATATATATTTTTTTTTTTTTTCCCTGAGGAAGAGCACAGTTAGTGCTCGAAACGTTGGATCTCTTTGCTTAAATAAACTTACTATATTTTTGCCAAGTCCTGGTGAGTGCAGCTCTTTTTTCTTGCTTTATATATATATATATATATATATATATTGGCCTTGGAATCTTTAACTCCTTTACTACTCAGGCCAGCTCTACATTTAAGCAACATCAAAATAATTTATTTGCAAAAACACATCTAACATTTCGGCTGCCACTGCAGCCTTTCTCAAATGTTAGATGTGTTTTTGCAAATAAATTATTTTGATGTTGCTTAAGTCCTGCGAGTGCGGTAGCTTCTATTTTTGCTACATTACTACATTCTTTTTGGACTGCACCCAGGCATCTTTGTTTACTTTGTATGTGAGTGCTTGTTTATATACTGAAGATATATATATATCCACCAGCAAAGAAAGGGCCGCACTCACAGGTCTCTCTTAGGTCCTTTATTAGTGGAGACTGATGTTTCGGCTACAACAATAGTCTTTCTCAAAGTGAACAAAACAACCCATGTCTAGTAACCATGTTTTGGAGGGAATGGTGCTAGCAGTGATGTCATATTGTTTTGTGTTTGTCCACTTTGAGAAAGGCTATTGTTGTAGCCGAAATGTCAGTCTCCACTAATAAAGGACCTAAGTGTTTCTACGTAAGGCCTGAGTGTGGACCTTTCTTTCCTGGGTGGATTTGTTACCTGAATACTGGACTGCATTCTACTCTCCAGTATACATGAGTCGGCTGCATTGACTGTGAGTTTTATATATATATATATATATATATATATATAGGAACTACTGAATGAAAAGATAATTATATTCTTTTGTTATACACAAATGGTGCTTGCCTTTCTTTTATTTAGAAAATGTTAAAGGAATAAGACATCTCCTAGTTTCTTAGAAATACAGCACAGAAGAAAAATGTAATGCATTACATACAGATTTTGCCTGCACAGATCTGCACATAAAAATAACCTCTGGAGAGTCCTTAGAAATAAATTCTGATATGATTCACTCTTTGTGGCATTCAGAAAGTTACTGTTCTTTCCTGGCTTAAAAATTAGTTAGTGAGGTCTCTTGAGAAGAGAGTAATTGTGGCCGGACCATTTTGTGCATATGCATTATTATCTATTCAAATTAATGATGGACATATGTCCTATTGAATTACCCACACACCATTTACTCCCTTTCATTCCTATGACTGTGGGAATCGCTCTTTAATACTGACAGAGAAAATAATGAAATATTGTGCCCGGCCTTTGTTGTGCTTGGAACTGCAGTGCCTTTTCATTTAAGTGCTGCAACAAATTAAATCTACTGTACCCTTGTGCCATTATTTAGAAATGCTTTTTTAACTCACAAATCCAATATGTTTTACATAGCTCTGTAACCCCTTATGGCTCATTAAGTGTTCAATTGGTGCTGAGATTTCAAATATCCAATTATACTTGTCTATTTTATGCTATAAAACCAGCCCAAAATAGCTGACACATAAAAAGAAAATGAGCGCACTGCATGTAGAGGGAAGAGGAAGACTGGCCTTGTGAAATTCCATCTCATTTCAAAATTTGCAATGCATTTTACAGGCAGTGTTATTAACTGTGGTCTATAAACGAGAGAACAATTTTTATGTTAAAAGCAGCTTTCAAAAATAATTGCATCTAAATGGAATGATATTCGGGTTCAGGGGTGATCAAGTAAATTAAAACAAAGATCTGCTTATTGCTTGAACTCCATCCTTTTTTTCATGGCAATTAGCTCAGAGATTTTGAGTTGCTATTATTTTGCAGCTTTCATACTGTGACAGTAAGAGCACTATGCATGCAGTAATAGCATCTGACAAGTTTAACTGTACTGCAAATACTGAAAAACCATAATTACATTTGAGCGCTTTGTGCTCGGGTTTCAGTTTTTGTAGTCTCTGTATTGCAGAATTGTCCAATGGGTGGAGGGGGGGGGCTTATGTCATGGGTTTGTATGCTATTCTGCTACTTATCTTGCATTCACAGTGTAACTTAATTTCATGTGGATGATTCAGTGCCAGGTGTTACAGAATATAAAGGGTTAAATTAGTCACTAGTAAGTTGGTTAGTTACCTTGATACAGCCCTTAGAGACACTGGTGCCATTCTATATCTTGTCTACTTTTTTACACCTACAGCCTTGCAAGGTTATTAAGCAAAGGGATGAAATAGCTGAAGGTAGGGAGGAAATTCAGAAGGGTGTGTGTGGAAAGACAACTGATGAGTAAAGGAGGCCAAATGAGCTGGTTCTTTCCCTAATATACACACCTTGGGTGATATTGGGTTGGTTTGAGTGGCCAAATGATTGGATCTTTGCCTGAATATGATTTTTGAACCTGCCTGATCGACAATCATCCCAATTGATCCCAATTTTTGCCTAGATATCGATCTGGTAGAAGTATCAGTGCCACTGCACATGCTCAGTGTGCTCTGGGCAGCTATTTTGAAGCTAAGCTTAGGGGTTGTCACAAGTTATCAAGCAGAAGATGAGGTTGGCCTTGTCCTATAAGCTAATGCTGCAGGGCTGATTATTATACTATGAGGCCAACTGCACTTCTTTCGGAGCTGCCATGTACTAATAATCTGTATTATTTGATAACCAGCCTTATATTTTGACATTTTTGTTCTATATACAGTACATTGTGAATCAGCAGAAAAGAAGGTGGGAAGCTACTGGGGGAATATTTGGTGGCACAGATCATTGCTAAAGAACTGGGCTTGCCTTGGGCTGGTACAGACATTTCTGCCCGACTTCTTTAGTTAGGTTTTAGCTCTTTTTTAAGGGAAAGGAACTGTCTTTCACAAATGAAGGTAAACCCAGATATCAATGTTCCTCCCATTAAAGACCTTTTAGGTCTTTTGGAACCTAAAAGGTAGATCTAGCCAATTGGTGGTAGTAACTGCTGAAAATAGCAGCCCCATCTTACTAATTACTGATTAAAATGACTAGAAAATCCTATCCCTGACCTCTTTCCTGATAAATATACAATGTTACAGCGTATGTGTCAGGAAAGCCTATTACATCTATATATTGGTAAGATTCAAACTAGTGCATGAGGACATTTTTCTAAGGAAACTTTGCCCTCTTCAATCAACTCAGCCATTAGGTTTTTTAATCTCTCATGGCTAAGCAAATGGGGAAAGAATATAAATTGGAGAAAGGAAGAGATAGAATAGATACAGTAATTGAGGGGTAAACAATATTTGGACATAGATTTTTGTCTCTAGAAATCTGCTAGGTATATAAAATTGCAGCTTCAACAGAATAAAGTTTGTTTTCTTGCCTTCAATAAGTTATACTGTATCTAATAAAAATTGGTGCTTATAACACTGTGCTAATGTAACAGCAATTTTCAGCTGGAATAACATTTATTGGAAGAGTTTTTGTACCATGCCCTATACTTACATGAAGTTCCACCACAGCAGTATAATGTACCTAGAAATTATTTTTTAGATATTGGTAGCAATGATTCAGGCAGCCATTCTTGTTTCTTAATCCATGTTTCTGAATACAAACTTTTCATATTAATTTAAACCATATTCAAGCCAATCTACCCCTTTCAGTAATTTTCTTTGTTAAGATGCAAGGCTTACTCTTGATGTTCAATAGTAGGTAAATTGCCACTATGTGAAACTGCTGTGCAATAAACTTCATTCAACTCTACTTTGCAGCATGAGTCATTAAACACACCCCAAAGTACAGAATATTTGCATAAAGAAAATGTGTTTAATTCCGAGTAAAATAATAAAAATGTGATATTTAGTTTTAGAAAAACAGTCACAATGGGAGTTCCGTTCTTGCAGAGCCGGATTAAAACTAAATAGGGCTCTAGGCAGGGTTGTGCTTTTTGGGCCTCTACCTTTATAACTTATTTTCAGCATCAGGGGCAACATCCACTGCGTTTCCAGTCAAACTAATGTTACCAGAGTTTTACACTGAAATTTGGGGACAGGGACAAGAATGCCAACGCGTGCAGGCTGCCATGGCAAGTTTTTAGACCATGTTCACTTTGGAAGGCCCCAATAAACAACTACCCATTGAGGGAAGCTTTTCCTAAACCACAGATCTTATTGTTTAATTTATATATTTATCTATACAGATATAGAATATAACAGTATAACAAGTACCAAAAAATGAAGACCCTTGTCTTAAAAAGCTTATGGCTGAGATGGATACTCTGCAGATTGCGGGGAAAGGTTTTCATGTTGTTCTAGACTTGGGAGCAAGCTAGTATTAAAAAGAAGGTTATGCCAGAAACAGAGAGTTAGAATTCCAGTGGTAAAGACTGAGAAAAGAGTGGGTGTAGAAAGAAAAACTTCGAGATGCTTGGAGAGGTTAGTGCCAGATGTTATCGGATGAGTGATTTAAAGGCAAGAGAAGGGACTTTATACGTTTATACTGTAGATAATAGGGTAAAAGAAAAAAGATAGTAGACATGTGTTAGACGTTTTGATAAATCAAGATATTGTTGAGGTAGGTACTGTATGCTAGTTAGCAAGAAGTTACAATATAAAAAGTAGGAGGAAAGTATTTGTGAGGGATTTATTGGTGTTTTAAAGTAAAGGACATTTTTTTTAATGTAACAGATAAAAAAGCTTTTACCCATGTGGCTTATACAACTCTTTAAAATGCCATTATTGAGAATGAAAGTAATACATTATTGGATTGATAGATTTGATTTTGCATACTAGGGCACTTAATTACATGCATTTTTGTTTCTGTTTCAAAAGCTTTACTTTATTGAATAACCTTTACTTCTTCTTTTCTAACATGAACCTTTTACATGTAACTTGCAGTGACATAACTGTAATCATTCATGAAATCTGCTTATCTCTGTAATTAAATAATGGATTTTCTGTTTCTCATTTCACATATTTATTTAGCTGCTAATATTTAAAATGTGTTTCTATGAACATTACTCTGTCCATAGTGTACCATATAAAGCGATGGCTTCACAGGCATTGCTAACATGTTAAATACAAGGCAGCGTTCAAGCAAGGTCACATAACAGGCAATGGTCAGTCCAGGTAGAGTACAAGCAAAGTGAAATAACAGGCAATGGTTGGTCCAGGCACAGTACAAGCAAAGTGAAATAACAGGCAATGGTCGGTCCAGGCACAGTACAAGCAACATGAAATAACAGGCAATGGTTAGTGATGGGCGAAATGTTTCGGCAGGCATGGATTCGCGGCGAATTTCCGCGTTTCGGCATTGGCGGATTGTTTCGCGAAACGGATGAAAAAATTTGCTGCACGTCCAAAAATTGTCGCCCGCGTCAAAATAATAGTTGCGTGCAACAAAATAATAGCCTTGCGACAAAATAATAGCCGCGCGCAACAAAAGAATAGCCGCGGGCGACAAAAGAATAGCCACATGACGAAAGAATAGCCGCGGGCGACAATTTTTTTTTTACATGTTCGATGTTTCGTGAATTTCACGAAACGGGACAGATTCGCTCTTCACTAGCAATGGTCAGTCCAGGGAGAGTTCTAATGAGGCAGAGGTCGGTAACAGAAGGCAATATCAAAACGCATAGAGGAACTATGAACATAGACCTTCAACGCACACCGATTTACTGAGCACAGGGGATTAAATATTTTAATTTTCACGCCAAAGATGACGTCAATAAGTAATTGACTTATTGGTGCACCAAGGAGTGTCCTGTGTACACAAGAAGGCTGCAGGCGTCCCTGCAATGGCAGCAGTGGCCATTCCTACTGCTGCCCCACTAGACCACCAGGTAATCTTACATAGATATTACTGAGCTCTGCAGCATTTGAAGCCTCTAAAGACCCACCAGGCCTCCCATATATCTGGGCCCTTTAGCCATCACTAGGTCCCTTCAAATAATCAATAGCATGCTTGAAGTTAGTGTATGTATAAAGCCCATCATGCATTGGCTGTAGAAGTTGAGTAGAATTAGGCACCACCTAAATATGTGAAATACTTCAAGTGCCAGAGTTAAAGCCTCTAGCGAAGTACATATAGAGATTTCGTAAAGGATCCTGCATGGTACATCTAAATGGCAGTTGGGTACATATGTTTTCAATCTAGTAGATCTGAGAATGGGAAATATATATAATAATGTTCAACCTACTGTTAAATATAAGGATATTATAAGGATAATAAAAAGATATTATAGGTGCATTTAAGACCATGGGGGGGAGGGGGTAGTAAGTGCAAGTTGTAAGTGTTTTAACACCAGGGTAATTAGTATCTTAATAGGTGGGGAACAAACTCATTTGTATTGTGCACCCCTTGCAGATGGTTTCAAGACAATGGAGCAGGCTAAAGATACTAATTGCTGAATTACTTTTCAGTAGTAAAATGAATGTACTTCTGTGCAGTGAGGGATAAATGCCAATAAAGAATATTATTTGTCCTAGTAATGATATAAATTGTCAACAAAACAGTTAACTAGCATATTTCAAACTATGTTAAGACTAGTTATAAAGAATTTTCCTTAGCCAGGAGATCTTTTACTGACCTTATCAAAACCTATAATGAGCTCCTCTAATTTCCCTGCTCTTTTTTAATAATTCTCACAGGTCTCAGGACTTGCTAATATACCATTTACATTCCATTATTAAAATATACCACTTTTCCTTTACACATCAAAACCATTATTGACTGCATTGCTGGGAAATGAATGAGACATGGTCAAATCTACCTTCTCATCAACAAACACTCACTTATGTTTTATTTTAATGCATTATTAATTTATTGTTTATTTAATAAATGAGAATATTCATGACTTTTTTTTCATTTTTAAAGTGTATGTTATTTCCAATGTATTTTGTTCTCAATTACTTATTATTTATAATGCATAATTCTTTGTGTTGTTATACCATTTGTTTTACATATTCATGATTATTTTTAAAGTGGTAGTTTACCATTAAATTAATATGATGTAGACAGTAATATTCAGGGACATTCTGCAAATATTTTTTTTGTGGTTTATGAATTATTTAGATTTTTGTTCAGCAGATCTCCATTTTAGAATTTCAGCCAAAGTGCCCTAGGAACCAGGCAAGAGATGCAGAAGAGGAAGGCAAATAATCCAAAAACTAAAATAAGTAAAAAATTAAGAGCAATTGAAAAGTTGCTGACATTAGGAAACCAGACATTTATATAAATGTATGCTACCCATCTAATTGCATTAGTTTCTCTGTTTTTCTCATGTTCTAAACAGTTTTATTTTTATACTATTATTTTATTTTCTTACTGTTTTGTATGAACTTTTTAGGATTAAGTGCATTACTTTTCATGTATTTTTTGAGATATTTAAAGACAGCTTTTGCCATTTGTTATGGGAAATGTTGCAAATAAATTTTACCTTGACAACAGGTACTACAGAAACTGATAGGGAACAAAATGAATCAAGGCGATGCAAACAGGGAGCTAGTGTTAGATAGTGTTTATTGTGTCATTTAAAAGATCAACAACATTTCTATAAAATAAAAACAAAAAAAATAAGAATAAAAATATGGCTATTAAAGGTTTACTGGAAAATGAATCCATTGTTATCTGAGCAGATGAAGGGGGAGGCATTGTGATATTAAACAAATGTGATTATGAGATGTAAGCATTACATCAATTGAATAATGCCTCACATTACAAAAAGATTATGTCTGGCACCATTTAAAAACTAAGGAATAAGCTTAATATTTTTTTACAGTCATATGTAATAGAGGGTGTTAAAATGGATATGTATGAGTTATTATTTTGCACAGATGTTAAAATACCTTATATTTACTTTCTCTCCAAAATACATAAATCACTTGTGGATCCACCTGGGAGATCAACTGTGCCCAACATTGGATCATTACTACAATCAATAGCAATGTATGTGAATTTAACTTTGCAAGATGTTATCCCTACCTCAAACCATGCTTAAGAGACATTACAGATTTCCTTTTACGAAATCTATTACAGATTTTACCTGAAATTGCATTGGTGTTTGTGAATGTGTTTTAGTTCATTACTATTCTTTTTTTCTCCTTACAAATACTTTTCCATACAAATAAAAGGCTGTGCTATGGGTGTTAACATGGCACTGGCATATGACATCTTTATGTAATATTTTGAATACATATTTTTTTTTTAATGTCCACTTCACGATAAAAAAGACTACAGTATATGAGCAGGAATCATCTAAAACAATGTCAAATTTTCTTATTAAGGCATATAAACAAAGGGATCTTGAAAAGATCTGGGAAGAGGTGGGCAAATTACCTAAAGAAATTGTACTACAACTACCAGAAATGTGTCAACATACAATGTATATTCTACAAACAATGTAAAAAATAGTTGTGAAAATAGTTGTGAAAGATACGGCCGAATCCCAAACCAAATCCTAACTCTAATTTGCATTTACAAATTAGGCCACAGAATAGGCAAAGGGGCATGTGGTAAAAAAAATTTCTGTGTTCAATTTTAAACATTCGGTTCAGTCAAGCAATTGGATTTGCCCGAATCCTGCTGAAAAAAGATTTTTATAAAAGGGGAAGGGTAAGAACACCCAGTCCAGTAACACTTCCTCTGGTAGCATGTTATACCTTGAACATTGCATCACCATAATCAAAGGGGAGTTTGTGAAACACCCCAGAAAGGGCACTCATCACATACATCACACAAAAGAATGATTTACCTGTAGTTATAAAGCCATTACATGCTGCATTAAGTGCCCTTGTGGCCAGGGGCGATTCTGGACATATCGTCCTGGATGCCGCCCCCCCCCCCCCCGCTCCCCAGCGCTTACCTTCTGAGCGCAGGAGCGGGTCCGGGGGCGGTGAGATCGCTAGTGCAATTGCGCTCTCTGCACTAGAAGAGCCGAATTTCCGGTTTAAAAACCGCAAATTCGGCTCTTAAAGTTACCAGGAGCGTCTTTTTGCCGCCCCTGGTAACTGGGGCGCTTCTGCCGCCTGAGGCGAGTTTCTCAACTCAGTTAACATGTGGAACGTAAAGCACTCCGGACACGTGAAGACTGCTAAAATCCAAAAATTTATTTCTTCATGTTATTAAAACAATAAACGCCTGACGCGTTTCGTGCCCTATCAAGGCACTTGAGGCGAGTTTCTCAACTCGCCTAATGGGAGAAGAGCCCCTGCTTGTGGTATAGAATAGTGGGTCAAACAGGTAGACCAGTAAAAATCCACCTCAATGACACAAGTCTATAAACCCTGTCTTGACGATAAGCAAACCACTGATAAACACAAATAACACGAAACTACCATAGCAAAGCATTTTTAAAAAATTGCCATAGAATTTCACAGTTACATTGGCAAATTTTAGAGGTTTGTATAAAACACAGCTGAGACTTAAAAACAAACTACAGCAATGTGAAAGCTATTGAATATGGTTGTTAAAAACACAGGCCTCTATGGATCTTAACAATGAGTTTAGCTTAACATGTTTATGATTTTATTTCTTGAGATTTGTTGGCACTAAAATTCTGTTTACTTTCCCTTTTGGATAACTTTGAAAAAGTATCATGTCCAAGGAAAGCTAACCTTATGAATACATATGACAAGGAATAGCAATTATTATTATTATGTACTTGCTATGCATTGCTGTAACTCTTTTTTTTTTAGGGTGAATTTCCTCTTTTCAAGTGCTTTAATATGGAACATGGACCTTTTTTCTATTAAGGACTTTTTGTTCTATCCCAGAACCAATTACTATGGTTTGACTTGTGTTGGGAACTATTGCTATGATAATATCTGCCTTTCTCACTATTAGCATGGCAAGAGTTTCCATGATGACCTTTTGCCTTTTGACATTTGGATGGGTGCCACAAGTACTGTAAGTAGTGGAGAATGCTGCCATGGAGACAAATCTGAAAAATAGCATTAAGACCACTGCTATGGTGATTGCTGCTCAGAAGACAGTAAGCACTGTGACAATTGCCAAGAAACAACTGCCATAACAGTTTCCATTATGAGAGATTATTGTTACAATTATCATTACAATAGTTCCAATGGAACCTATAATGATAATTGGAATATAGTTGGCTGCCATAGCAGCAGTTGTATGTTCTTTAATGTCTTATAAATTTGTGCCTGGCAGAGAAGTGATTCTTACAGTATATACCCTAACTATGACACTGTTTGCCTTTGTTTCTAAAATTAGAATTAGATTTGTCCACCCCCCAAAAAAAAATAATTACATATTTGAGTTTTAAGAGTTTTAAAGGTCCCCATACACCATAAGATCCACTCGTTTGGCGATGTCGCCAAGCGAGCAGATCTTCTCCCGGTATCCTGCACCTACGGCCCTTTGGCCCTGGGGCCAAACAATTGACGATTTTCTAACCTGCCCGATCGAGATCTGGCCAATTTTAGGGCAGGCCCGTCGGGAGTGCCCATACACGGGCCGATTAGCTGCCGAAACGGTCCAAGGGACCGATATTGGCAGCTACTATCAGCCTGTGTATGGGGACCTTAAGAAACATTAATGACAGGTCTTAGGTCTGCGGACAGATAAGTGTTTTTTGTGTGTTTAGACAAAGATTTCAGTATTATATAACAGTTCTTTCTTCAAAATGCTATGGGCTTTTTTCCAATAGGCAGTGCAAGTCTAAGGGGCATTTACTAATACTCGAATCCGAATCCCGAATGGGAAAAAACGGATTGGAAACGAAAATTTGTCGCAACTTTTTTGTGATTTTTCCATATTACGCTATAGTAAACGGCGGAAAAACCAATCCGAATTTTTCACGACGATGACGAAAAAGTTGTGTAAAATATACGATAAAGTCGTAATGGCAACGAAAAAGTCATGCAAAATATGAAACAATCGCGACAGCGACGAAAAAAATCGCAAAAATACTGATCATTACGAAAAAGACGCTTTCGGACGTTCGTGGATTAGTAAATGTGCCCCTAAATCTGAGGTGCCCCAAGGCATGCTCACCACCATGCTAGTGAGGTGAGGGGTAGGGTGATGTGTGCTGGGGGCACCGATGCAATGCACAATGTAAACAGGGAGCTCTTCACGCTAACTAGAATTAGGGGTAAACAGGTAAGTGAGGTATGTGCCTAGTACCCTCTTCTGTTGTGTCATAGGCACGTGCCTCTTCTGTCTACCCCTACTTCTGGTCCAGGCAATAGGAATTATTCCCCTAAACTTATGCCCTGTGCTATTAGGCATGTACAAGTATAGAAGCATGTACATAAACGTGGAAGAATAAATCATTCCATTTATTTTTGTCCAATACATTTAAAACAGAGGTTGTGGTTTCTAGAGTGTGTTTGCTATCCGCTCTAGTGTCTTTGAACATTTTTATCTGTAGTCTAAACAAAGCCCGGTTTGTGGATCTAAAGAAAGAAAATATTTCTGGCCTCTGGCAGTTAAAAAAACACGTCAACCAAGTTTTACCTTTTATGGTTGCAATACATGCGCCTATATTTACTATATTATAGCAAAGGTTTCATACAATAATCAGTGCATTTATGGTGGGAGACAAGCCGACCAATATTGGTAAAAGCTTTGGATATTGGTCTTCTCGTCGATTGGGCAGGAATAAAAATTTTGATCAGGTGCCTTTGAAGTTGTCTAAACATAATAACGTGTATGCTGAATTGTCAGAATTTGTTTTACCTGCATATTTGACAATTCAGCTCTTAACGTTAGTTGAGTGGACAAACAATCTGTCCTACAACCAAAGGTCTGAGGAAAGATCATAATTGTAGCGTGTATGCCCACCTTTACCCAAGCAAAGGTGGCCATACACGTTAAGAATCTTTCCCCTTATGGGGCCACTGTGGGTGGCCGCTATCGTGCTAATATATCGCATTACAATGAAGGGGACTGTACTGAACTGTACTGTAAATATAAAATTAGAATCTTATCTATTCGCAAGTACAACTCTTTAGGGAGAGAATTTCACATTCTCACAGCAAGTATTGCCCTTGTATGCTCAGGAACACTCCCTGAGTGTTATATTCAGTGATCATAGCGGTCTTATCCCCCCTTATCGCCAATGTAAACCAATCCTTGTAAACTGAAACACTTTTTAAGAATACATATAGCAATTGGTTATTGGGCATGTGGCATTGGCAAAAATGATTCTCAGGGAGCATGTTTAAAAGGTTGGTATGATAGCTTAATAAATAGAACCATTTTATTTCTAAAAAATTATAAAAGGGAATTGCTTACCCGTTAAAAAGAACCAATTTAAGAGTATTTTTAAAAGTGTCTAAAATAAACTATAGAGGCACATTTTCTTTTACAACAATTGAAGAAGAACACACAGCATCTAAGTCCCTTAGTGACCTGACAGAACCTTAATTTACTAAAGCCAGTTCTAGAGCAGTTCCCATAGAAACTAGCTCCACCAGTTAAAAAGCAAAGTACACTGATTGCATATACACAAAACTATCAAAACAACTGCCTTAAGTGGGTAAATTGCCTATGGTACCCTGCTGAGACAAAACAGTGTTTGTAAAATACAATAAAGAAAATTTGAAAAATAAAATGTATTTTTTCCAAGTGTTTAACTTTATTTTGTGTGTTCATTTCCTAAACTGATATAACAGTGGGGATGAATAAAACATTGTAAAATAAACATGTTTTCCACAGGTATAAAGTAATGTAGAAGTTGTTTAAAGTATTGATGGTAAACTGCACCTGAGATTGAGATACACACAACAGTCTGCCACTGAATATGGTTCACGTTTAAGCCAAAATAAGTAATGGGCTTTTTTTTGTTGTTGCTGTTAAATCTCACTTGTTTGTGAATATAAAGGTCTGAGTAGGAAAAGCAGTTTAAAGAAAAACTACACCCCCAGAATGAAAACAGATAGTTTTTATCCTATTGAAGTATCTTACCAAACTGGACTATATATATATCAGTAAATATTGCCTTTTTACATCTTTTCCCTTGAGCCACCATTTAGTGATGGGCTGTGTGCTCCCTCAGAGATCACATGACCAGAAATAATGCAGCTCTAACTGTAACAAGATGTGTGAGAGTAAAAGACAGAACTTTGTCCATTGACTGGCTGATGTGACCTAACATGTATGTGTGCCTTGGTTTGTTTGTGTGCACCGTGAATCATATGATCCAAGGGGCCGGCCCATAGTACTTAAAATGGCAATTTTCAATTTAGGATTAACCAATGGCACATACTACTAAAAAAGTATATTTTTATGAAAATGGTTTATTTGTAGTAAGCAGGGTTTTACACATAAGCTGTTTTATGCAATATATTTTTATAGAGACGTACATTGTTCAGTGGTACTGGCTTCTTTTAACGAAACATGGTTCCACAAGTATCCAGTCTTTCCCTGCAGAGTTTTTTTGGATGTGTAGCATAAACATGAAAATAATGACATGATATCTAATTATATGTATAGTGTCGCAATTTTTTTATGGCAGATATGGACAAATATTTTCACAAAACTGCCACCATGAAAATTCAGTTGTGCTCCTATAAACTCTAATGTGTTTTGCATGAAAAAAGTAGCCTCAAATAAGTCACCAGCAAAAATTAACTTTAAAGTGTTCCACAAATTTTTGCTGTTTTGCTAATTTTTCGTCAAATCACTTACTACTTGTATATTATTCTGTATGAATGTGCAGGGTTTCAATAAAAGAAAGAAGGGATGGGTGGATGTGAAATGGTAGAAGAATGTAAGGGTAAATTCACACAAGAGGGGTCATTCCACAAGTCACCCTTTTTTTGCACTTTGCTTACTGCATCCTGCATTGTATAAGTTGCTTCAGGCACAAGGAAAGGGTCCTGCTGCGCCTCCTAAAACTGCTCTCTGTAACAAGCACTGGAGTTAGATCTGACTCTTGGTGCCTAGCCCACAAATGCTTCGTGCTCTAGCAGTGCACCCCAGACAATAATAATTTACTCCTAAGGTGTTTTCTGGCATATGGCACCAATACTGCCTGATTGATGCCATAGATGACACTTACTATGGATAAAGGATGGAATCGGGTGATATTGGTATTTTTTTCTAGTATTTTCTCAGTGTTGGAGAAAAAGACAAATGTGCCATTAGCCTCTAGCCTAATAATGAAAACCATCTCCTTTTAATGTTAGCTCTTCATTATCTCTTCCTTTTCTGATCTTTCTTTCCTTTTCAATAACACTTTTTGCATTTACCACCTTTCCTCATCCTCTCACTCCAATAAAATTGAAGTAGTACATAATCTGAATGGAAACTGTCCTGGCTTGGGTTTCTTCCAAATACCTTTTAGAACACAAAAAATACTGGTAGGTTACATAACTTAAAATGAACCTTATGTACATGTATTGGCTAGATTACATCATGAACTCCACTTGTGCAGAGTATGTATAAGTGATTAAACATTCCCTTTATGGAACTGTTCATTATGTTGGTGCAACAGTAATGAACAGTAATCTGAATCATAGTTTTTGATGAACATGTGGATAAGTGATGTGAGTAAACTGGACAAGTGCAACTGTCATCTGTAATTAGTTTTTAGAACTGCACAGCAAATAAGCACATTAAGGCAAATATCTTATTGGTTGCTATGGGTATTTGTGCAGTTTTGAAGCTATGTTCATAAATGAGCCCTATCTGCTAAAATAGCTTCATTTATGTAAAGGTGAACCACCCCTTTAATAATGGTTGCTTAGAAATAGGGCCCTAAAAGTATGGTGATCCTAATAACAGAATGAACCCTTACCTAGAAAACCCCAGGTCCTGTATTCTGGATAACAGGTCCCATACCTGTACTTTACTCTTTTGGTGTTATTTCAGTTTTGACATCAACAACTACTGTATTACAATTCAACTGTGATGAAATGTGTATACAAAGAGGTAATGATAGTTATAGCTGAGAACTACCACCCAACAGATCAGAATGACATTCAGCTGCACAAAAAAGAAATACAAGGACAAGGAAACCCTGATTCTCTAAAGAGTCCAAATATGTTAGGCACAGAGAAAAAAGTTCTGACATCTTGCTTACCTATCCCGGGAAATAAGCATCCCTAGTGTAAACTAAGGAGCTGATTTATTAACATTCAAATTTGAGTTTTTACTGCAATTTGATTTTTTTTACTGCAAAAACTCACAAATATGGGTTTTAAAAACGTGAATTATTAAGCACAAAAACTACAATGTAAAAATTCAGCATTTTAAATCAATTGAGTTTGTGTAGCAGTCAATGAGAGTTGTCCCAGCAAAACTGAAGCAACTTTTTCAATCTGACTTTTTTTTGTTGGCAGACTAATTGAAAATTAGCAGTAGAAAGTGATGCACTGCGTTCAAGTTTTTACTTCATGTTTTTAATCAATCTCATTTTTGTTTTAATAAATAAGCTCAAATTTGAGCTTGGTGAGTTTTGGAATTGTTTTGAATAACAGAAAAGAAAATTCACAAATTCAAATATTTTGATAAATATGTCACTTAAACTCTACGACACATATGCCAATCTAAATCTGCATTAGGGATGCCTGTGAAAGGCAAATAAGACGTTGGCCTGATGCTGCATTAGTTTCAAAGCTGTAATTTACTCTTTTGAAGTCCAGAAAAGGCAAATTATAATGCACAAGTCACAGGAATGTACATACAGCATAGGTACATTATATATAATAGTAAGCATTGCAATTTCTTTTAATATCAAAGTTTGCCTCAGTTTACAAGACATATTCACAACACATCTCATATTTGCTAAAAACCATTAAGTACGCTTTTGTGAGAGAAACGTGCCACATTTTCTTCTGGTGTGAATTCTCTGGGAAAATTTGGCAGTGTATTTTCCCCATACAGTTGTAAAAATTCACTAGAGAATTTTTGCCATGAAAAAATGTTGTATGTGGGATTTTAACATGGAGAAGGTGATGTATATAATGAGATGCAAAAGTGGTTGTTTTAGTTTTAAAAAGGCAGTTTGGCAGCCTGAACCTGGCAAAATATTTCTTGGTGAAATAATTCTTGACTGTAGAAATTTTGCTTGGGGAAAAAATGTGAATTTTCACCAAAGGGAAAATAATTTTCACCAATGCAAAGGTACAGTATTCTGTTATCATTTTGTAGCTAATTATCATTCTTGGCAAAAATACAGCAAAATTCAACATTCTTCCATTAGTAAATATGCCCTATAATTCAGCGCAATCAAAGATTCTGGGGTTCTAAAGCAAAAAACATGGTGATTGGCATAGATATTATGCACAATGTATCTCTTTCTTTAATATGAAATATACTGAAACTACATTTCCACAATTGATTAGGTGTTTGATAGATGAGTAAGCACAAAACTGTGTACTGCATGAGGAATCAGAGAAGTTAAAAAGTGCTGTTCTATACTGTTTATTAGAACAATGGATGCAACATAAAATAATATTTCTTGACATATCATTACTTTTTAAATGAGCATAATGAGATAGATCAGCAAGTCACCTTAAAGGACACGTAAAGCCTACATTTTCCCACCATGTATAAAAGTTGGGCAAATCTCCCCCACCCAAACCACACCATGGGCCTGATTCACTATCACACGCTTTTTTGCGTTAAATTTGTCGCGATAATTAGCACGCGATTCACCATTGTATTATCGCGTGCGATAAGTCGCCATTTCGCATGCCTTATTTGTCGCGCGACCGCATGCGCTAGTTTTAACGCATGCGATAATTTTCGCGCTGGATTATGCCCTGTAACAGTTAAGCTTAGCTCAGGAGAGGAGTTTAGGAGAAAAAAAATGTTTCTTGAACAGAGTGCTCAGCTAGAGTTGAGTTTCTTTGGAAACCAGCATTGCCATCTCTTCACTGGCTGCTAGAATGGGGGGAGTGTTTGGTAACCTGAATTAAGAAGCAGTGAGCATGCTCAACAAGCCAAGAGCCAAAGTCAATTCCTTAGGGAAGGAGGAGGCAGAATCCTAAGTGATTAAGGGTATGCTGCAGCCTTTCTATTCAACTTTGAACAACAGGAGTGGCAGGTATGTAATGTACATTTTTTTTGTAGTGGGATTAAATGTCCTTAAACAATGTTATTAAGCAGTAGTAGTGCAGAAGTGCGTACAGGCCTGGTAATGTAATCAGGAGTTTGTTTCTGCATCAACAGAGCTTTATTTTTTCCAGTTAATCTTAAACATCCCTTTTAATTCTCAGAGTACAAGAAATGAATGCGGTTGAGGTTTCAAACTCAGGCCCTAATTTATTGAATGTCCATCATAAGATTAGCCAGCGTGTCCTTGGGGCTGCAAACACAGAAACAACAGAAGCTATTGCATATAAATTGCAATTCATCCTGCGTATGAGCTGTTCTACAAATAAAGAATGTCTGCTCCCACATTAAAATGCTTAGGGACAATTTTATTTTTAAAGTGCATGTTACTGAGCTGCCTACTTTCCTAAACACCACAGTGAAGACACCCTAATGAGATCTGTGGATTGTAAGTTCTTTTGGGCAGGGTTCTCTTCATCTCTTGTATCGGTTATTGATTGCTTTATACAGTATGTTACTCTGTATGTCCAATGTATAAAACCCCCTTATTGTACAGTGCTGCAGAATATGTTGGCGCTTTATAAATAAATGTTAATAATAATAATAATAATAATCTATGAGATCTGAAAAAAACAACCTTTCTTCTATGAATTTATATATAAATTAACAAATACAGGTATGGGATCAGGGCCATATTTATATATAGGCACTGATGGCTGGGGGGGGGGTGTTGAGGGTGCAGAGGGTGGTGTATGGCTGAAGTGAAGTCACGTATAGCCCTTAAAACCCGTGCCTGACCCGCCCTGTGGTTCCACATCTATTCATATACCTGCCCTGCCCCATCTCTGATGTCACTTAGATTGTAAGCTCTACGGGGCAGGGACCTCCTTCCTACTGTGTCTCATACCACATGGCACTTATATATATATATATATTGTATTTATTTATTTTATCAGTTGTCCTCCCTGTGTGTAATTTTGTATTCTGTGAGATTGTACAGCGCTGCGTACCCTTGTGGTGCTTTATAAATAAAGTTATACATACATACATACACGGAGGGGGCTGAGTAGGCACGAGCTGATGCAGAAGCGGGGCACAGTATAGTAACTGGAGCATATAGAACAGCCTGCAGGACTTGCCAGTCCCAAGTATTCTGGATAACAGGTCCCATAACTATGTGCATTGTAACTTTAATTCCCCAGCATTATTGCAATATACTTCACAGTCTGCTGGCATGCATTGATTAAAGCTTATTTAAGCACAATTGCAAAGCTCTATAATGCAAGTAAGATTGTGTGTGCTTAGATGCAATTGACAAAGGTACTTTGCTAACCTACATGCTCCTTACAGCTTGTGTGTATCACCAATGTGCCTATTCAGTCTGCTTTGATTTATTGCATGCCATTGCGTCCAAATGCAAAGTACAGGGTGCAGTGAACACAAGAGAACCCTGGAGTTAAAAACTGTCGTGTCCAGTGATTTACATACTAATGCTGTTACTGATGCTGCATGCATGACATAAAGGTAGTGGAGCATGATATTCAGCAGGCACCCACAGTCACTCTGGAATTCTGGGAGGGTAAAAAACATGGCAGTTTGCATCCTGTGGATTTCTTTGTTCCGACAATCTATGAATAGATTTCTTTTTCCCAGATGTGTAAATTGAAAGTAATGGTTTCATTAAAATTTGATGGGGGTTTTACAGCCATGCTTACGCTTTTGTTTCCCGCTGGTAAAATCTAAATACTGCTAGCTAAAGAAATGCAGATCAGGTAATTTTCAAAAGTGACATCAGTGGAACTTGAGACCCATCAGTCACTTCCAACTCACTTTCCTTCTGATACCAAAGCTGTAAACAAAACCACAAGAGTAACAAAGAGGAGCCTCTGATTAACATAAAAATATATTAAGAGTAAGTTTATGTTACACTGCTTAATGAGATCGTGAATCAAATTTTACTACAGATAGAATATGGGCAAAGCAAAAATATGCAGCAAAAGCTTCACAAAGCAAAACAATCTCCTCATGTAGTTTTGATTTTTCTTTTATGTTTTGGAGCAAATGTATTAAAGTTGGTTTTCTGCGATATGAAAACTCTGCAAAAAACACCAAATCTTAAATTCTGAATTTTTCTAATCTTATGAGCAAACAGGAGTTGTGAATAAATGTTTGGTGAACCCAAAAGTATCTCTGGTAGAGTCCGGCAGTAGGTTGGGTTAACCACAGAAATAGCGGGTAACTTTGCGGGTTGAATTTTTGGATGCGGGTCATGTGTCTTATCTATATTTTTTGTTTTATATTATCTTCATTTTTTCATTTGTAGCCTAGGCAGCACAGTGGCTCTGTGGGCAGCACTTCTGCCTTGCAGCACTGGAGTTCCAAGTTCAGTCCCAGCCAGGGCACTATTTGCAAGGTGTTTGTATGTTCTACCCCTGTTTGTGTGGGTTTGCTCCCACACTTATGTGAGACATAAGATTGTAAGCTCTGCTGGGGCAGTGGAAAATGTGTGGCACTATATGAATAACAGGAAATAAATAATCTATATTTTACTTCTTTAAACATTTTTTTAACTTTTTTCTACCCCACCCACATTGATGTCAATTCCAGTTTGCAGCAACAGCACTTCTTGTTTAGCAGTAGTCATGGATCATTGATCAGGTTGCAGATAAGGCAGTTGCGGGTTGGGTAGTGGGTCCAAGTGTGTAAAAATGTAGGCTGTGGGCAGGGTCAGACTGGGGGGTGCAGGGCCCACCAGGATTGCCACGCCAGGGGCCCCACAGCCCCAAGGTGCCCCACTGGCCGCACCCCCCAGTGACTTTAATTGCTTACCTTTTACCCCGGGCTGGTGCCCCTGTTAGGAGAAAAGCACAGCAGCCCAGGGTACCTGCGAGCGAGTGTCTCCTCTTCCTTCTTCTGTCTTCCTGCGCTTGCACATGCGCAGTAGAGTGATAAGCTGAACTTTAACAAAAAAGTCAGTTCTTTCACTCTACTGCGCATGCACCGGCCCCAGGATTCAGAAGACAGAAGGAAGAGGAAACACTTGCTACAGCTACCCCGGGCTGGTGTGGTTTTCTTCCTAACAGGGGCACCAGCCCGGGGTAAAAGGTAAGCGGTTAAAATCACTGGGGGTGCCTAACATTTGGTACCTCCCCAGTGATTTTAAGAAAGAAAGAGAGAGAAAGAGACCCCAGTTATGGTTTGTGTTACCAGGCAGGCTTGATGTTTATGTTAAGTGTTACCAGGCAGGCTTGAGAAAGGGCTGGAGTAAGCCTGAAACATCGCCTGTTTATCTGACCTGCAAATAAAAAACACCTTTTCACTTTTGTAACAAGGATGTGCTTCAGTTTGATTTCACTGTGATGTTCGTTTAAACCCTTGGCAAGGGGATATGTGACTGCTTAGCACCTGACTGAAAAGTTTATTGCAAGGTGGTGGAGACACACACCAATCGAGTGAGCCCAGTTAAACAATAGCCTTAATGTATCACCTCCCTTGCTCAGGTGCTGGTATTCAAAAATGTAAGAACATCCAAGGCTTGGACCCCTGGAATGCAGCAGAAAGTCTTTATGTAACCTTGTAACAAGCTGACTATATAAATAGTAGGTGCTATATAAAGTATAAAATGGACATGCAAGCATAGACTTCAGGGCACAGATAATACATCTAGCTAATTAGGAGATATTTATGTGTCTGTTATATAAGCTTTAGTCCCTTTAGCTGAATAGTCTAGAAAAAGGGATGTAAAACAAGCAATTTAAAACTATAAGTCTGTATACAAGCACAGATAGAGCCCTTTGGTTTAGTATTATAAAGCTCTTCTAACCCTCCGTCTTTAATATTTAAAATGTAGATTCAGTAGCCTCATTTAATATATTATTTCCATGCTAAGGGTACACTATTAGTGATGAGCAAAATTATTCGCCAGGCATAGATTTGCGGCACATTTCTGCCTTTCACCATTGGCGGATAAAATTTGCTGCGTGACAAAAAATTGTCATGCGCATAAAAAAAATGACGAACGTAAAAAATAAATTGTCACGTATGTCAAAAAATGATGCGCTTGACATTTTGGGCGTGCGCTTTCGCAAATTTTTTCGGCAAAGCGAACAGGACAGATTTGCTCATCACTATACACTATACTAGTTTAAGGTTAGCTCTTATGAATTGTGGTGAAGTCAACCCAATTCATCATACAATTCATGTCTCCGTAGACCAGAATGTAGCATTGATAGCATTTTCCCACTATTTTGAATGGAAACTAAAATATAAATGAAATATTAAGATTGAATGGAAAAAAAAGATTAATGCATATTATATTAATTTTGCAGGTTTTTTTTCCCTAGCTTAAAAACACATGGCTCTCATCACAGATTCTGCCATCTTAGGAGAGTGTGATAATAACTTTATAAACCTGATATTATAGAAAACAATAAATGAAAACATAGGAAAATATATCCTCCATTTTGACATGAGCTCATTGAAGTAGTATTTTGTTATAGAGACAGACTTTGCAGAATGAAAGATAACTGTGATACCCTGCTGAACCATTTCCCACCCCTCTGTGGACTACAGTGTAATAAAACCCCACCCTTGCCTTGTTCCATTGTAAAGTTAATGAAGATAAAGTCTGTGTGCTTTCCAGAGAATCTGTGCACCATCTACTTTGGTTAGAGAAGAGATTTTACAGTAAGTCCAGAAATTCATCAATTCACAATGGAACAAGTTAAGGGAGGGGTTGCATTACACTGTGAGCCAAATGGGGTGTTAAGTGGTTTGTAAGGCTGTGTAAAAAATGCATTTATTTTTGGCAGTACAGACTGCATTTTTGCACGTTTTCTACATAAGCCCAATTGAATGAGCTCATATTAAAAGAAATGTAGGGACCCATAGGGTTAAGCTCCCTATGGCTTTACTTCCCTACTTTTCCTTATCTGTACTGTTATAGGGTAGACCCCTCTATACTCAGGTTACAGTTCCTAAAGCTTTCCCTTACAGGTTTAGCCCATTTAACCACTCCCCTTGGCAGACTATATAGTGTCTTGCACAAGGAAGTGTTTTCCTCTTTGGCTGCTGATCTGCTACCTGAAGCAGAGCTCCATCGAGCCTGGGTACAGATCCGGCCCAGTAAGCCACTATCCATCCAAATTAAGTCGGGGACAGGGCCCCGTGAATGAGGAGAAGACAGTATAGCAGCATATTTCATAGCACCCTCTAGAAGTGGTGAGTTCAGACAGAATTATACAGAAAGAGCAGCCATTTGCTCCATCCAGGATAATAGCAAAGGAGTAGTCTTCCTAACAGGCATTACTGGCCTTAGCTTAGGGACACAGAAGTGCTAGGGAAATAGGTTAGCAAATATGCCTTGCCCTAACCTCCAAAAGAGCATGGGACTATGCCGGTGAGCTTTCCTACCTATCACTCTGTTGGTGTTCTACCTGCCCAATCCTCTTGATGAGAAGGGATACACAGGGGAGCATCATATTTCTGCTATTAATCCATCTTTAACATCAACTGTATAACTGCATACTGTGTACCATCTATTAAGTGAGTATTGAAATACCCTGAATACCTTTGTCTTGGACAAATAAAGCACCATCCAGTTATTCTTCAAGAGCTTCTGGCGTCCTATTACTATAATATACTGCACAACACCAGTGTGAGTTGTAGTTCAACTACATCATCTAGCCTGACATAGCTCCCATATAGCGGAGGTCCACTCCTGTGCATTAAGGTCGCATGTAACACATGCTCTCCAGCACGCTACTAGCCTGGGTTGGCCATTTTATAGCCAAATAGGTGTTACATTTGGCGCCCAACGTATTTGTGGGGCTAGGAAACACCGTGTGTACTGTGCCTTTAAAAATCGCTGACAGGCACAGCCGGACCCGAGAGGCAAAAGGCTAGCCTGCATCGCAAAATCTAAATTGTAATTGGCCGTGGGTTCGGTCCTTTTGGAGCTCTTAGACCGTTTCCCATTGGTTCCCTGCGCTGTCACTCAAAGCTATTACTGTCTTGGCGCCTTTTCTAAGTGACGTGAGAAGTAGGTGGCGCGCAGGGGGAGCTCTCGCGTGAAGGAAAGATCCAGACGCGAGACCTCAAAGGGCGGGTCAAGGGACGCACGTCACCGCCGCCATTTTGTGAGGAACTGTAGTAGAGAGCGGTCGCACCTGAATCTGCTCCTGCCTGATTGTGCATCTTACTCAAGCGGCTGCAAGGGTAGTGATAGCGCATACTCCTCACCTATCCAGCTACGCACCACCGGTACAGGGGATCCTTCCGGAACACCGTGCGGGCTGAAGGTAAAGAACATCACCTCGGTGGGTCTGCGGCTGCGACTCAAAAAGGTGCCTGAACTTTGCAAATAATTTACCGCTACCCTGCCTAGACCCCGCGGCTGCGGGCTAGTGTACAGGGAACAGCAATTAACCCACTGCGCCCAGCCAAGCCACATAGTGGGGCGGCTCTATTGGAGCGAGTGGGGCTGCTGTTATTTTGTAAAATTTTACCGGATTACTTGTACAGCACTTGGCTGTTATTTTGCTGCATTTACCATCTACCATGGCTGATAAAGGATGGGATGGATGGGAAGACCCGGAGGAGGGACCCTCCAAAGGTTTTACCCTTAAAGACCCCCCAATAATTGATGCCGATGCCCGCTACATCTGGGCTGGCACATATGGGGAACGATTAAACGGTGAAGGGAACAAAGTGATAGTTCCTTTCTGTGGGAGGTGTGGTAGCACTCTTATTGAGGAGGCTAAGGACTTACAGAGCTACTGCAGCCACTGCTACTACGAGTGTTGGGTGGGTCCATACCAAGAAAAAAGGCCACCCAGAGGTCGTCCAGTACCTGAGCCTATGATATTAGGGATCAGGAAGTTGTCAGTAAAATCTGACCTCTCCGTGGAGGCGGAGCCGTTCACCCCCACCTCTTCACCAGGAGCACGCAGCACTCCTTCTTCAAAGGCCCTAACAGAGGGACCTACCTCCCCACCTATGGGAGGCATGAGAGATAGCCCTCGTGGTACCAGCTCGGGGGAGGAACCTCTAGCCATTTTGGAGCGAAAGTCTGTTGCTAGGGGGAGGGGCCGAGTACGGGCTTTATCAAACAAGCCTTCCTCTCCACCCACAGAGAGCCCTCCAGAGGAGAGCGAGGAGTGGATCACAGATGGGTCCACTGCCACCTGGGTGGATCCCATAGATAACCCTAAACCAATACCAGAGCCAGAAAACTTCCCACAGGGAAGGGAGCTTAAGGTACCAAAAGTACCTCTCCGCGGAGCAGCGCCTGGATTGGACCAGAGCTTCTGGGTCTTACCCGGCCGGGGAGACCCCACCAAAATGAGGACCCTATCGAGGGTACAAAGACTAATCAACACTCGCGTGAGAGAACTCTGGGGCTACTGTATGCCTTATGCCCCAGAGTGGATCTATGACGAGGTGGAAAAGAAGGTCCATGAGTGGGTGTATGGTGAGGTTACCAGAAAGAATGATCTAGGACTCACCGGAGTTTTCAGCAATGATGTTGGAAAACAGACCCGAGATGTGGAGTTCATTGGAAATGTCATCCACGAGTGGTGGTACGGCCGTACCACATTAAAGCACTTCGTGAAGAGTTGCGGGAAGTTCCAGGAACCCAAGCTTTTCACCATAAGCGCAAGGCTTCCTGAAGGGGGGAGAACGGACAAACCGCACCCCAACTACTACCTATCCTACGAGGAGACCCTCAAGAGGTTTGGGGTACGTAAGTGACTTTTCCACAGTGGCACCGGCTGGGCACTGTGAGAACTTCCCCTAGGGACTGAGCAACTGGCCAGTACCCTCATTCTGTTTTGGGATACATTCCCTATCTCTGGACTCACGTTATTTGAGCAAACAGAGAAAATTCTTTTGTTACCCCTCAGCGGTGGGTTGGTTCGCCTCCAAAGGAGGCACTGCTGAGAACTAGTTTTTGTTGTAAATAGTTGGGTGTAACCAAAAAGACTGCTGCGCCCCACCCCACTACAACTTCTATTTTCACCTGCCTGAGGTTAGGACCCCTTGCCTAATCCACACCACAAAGTGCATGTCGAGAGATCCATGAACACTGGGTTTGGGTGGAAGGCCTGGACTTAATAAAGTTGATGGGTGGGATTGTCACAGTTTTGAATGTTAACCAAATGCAACATTTCTTTACAGCCAAGTATGTGCCTGGGAACCTGGAACCGCAGGAGTATTTCCCATGTGTGCACCGGAGTGATCCAACCGGACACTCAAGGTGTACGTAAGTCAGTAAAAGTTGCTGTATGTGCCTAACTTTTTCTTTACAGTTATCCAATGTACCCGGTATACCTCTGGAGGATACCAGAAGCGGATGTTGGTACTGTTTATATTTTTGCACTGAATTCTTGCACTATGTTTATTGCTTGAAAGTGTACTTATGGTTATTTACCATTGCCGGGTCGGAATGGATTCTTCCCCCGGGTGAATGTAGGGACCCATAGGGTTAAGCTCCCTATGGCTTTACTTCCCTACTTTTCCTTATCTGTACTGTTATAGGGTAGACCCCTCTATACTCAGGTTACAGTTCCTAAAGCTTTCCCTTACAGGTTTAGCACATTTAACCACTCCCCTTGGCAGACTATATAGTGTCTTGCACAAGGAAGTGTTTTCCTCTTTGGCTGCTGATCTGCTACCTGAAGCAGAGCTCCATCGAGCCTGGGTACAGATCCGGCCCAGTAAGCCACTATCCATCCAAATTAAGTCGGGGACAGGGCCCCGTGAATGAGGAGAAGACAGTATAGCAGCATATTTCATAGCACCCTCTAGAAGTGGTGAGTTCAGACAGAATTATACAGAAAGAGCAGCCATTTGCTCCATCCAGGATAATAGCAAAGGAGTAGTCTTCCTAACAGGCATTACTGGCCTTAGCTTAGGGACACAGAAGTGCTAGGGAAATAGGTTAGCAAATATGCCTTGCCCTAACCTCCAAAAGAGCATGGGACTATGCCGGTGAGCTTTCCTACCTATCACTCTGTTGGTGTTCTACCTGCCCAATCCTCTTGATGAGAAGGGATACACAGGGGAGCATCATATTTCTGCTATTAATCCATCTTTAACATCAACTGTATAACTGCATACTGTGTACCATCTATTAAGTGAGTATTGAAATACCCTGAATACCTTTGTCTTGGACAAATAAAGCACCATCCAGTTATTCTTCAAGAGCTTCTGGCGTCCTATTACTATAATATACTGCACAACACCAGTGTGAGTTGTAGTTCAACTACATCATCTAGCCTGACATAGCTCCCATATAGCGGAGGTCCACTCCTGTGCATTAAGGTCGCATGTAACACATGCTCTCCAGCACGCTACTAGCCTGGGTTGGCCATTTTATAGCCAAATAGGTGTTACAGAAAGTATATTTTCCCTTTAACTAAGGGATGCAAAGCAGATGTAAACTTACAAATATGTATTTCAAAACTACGTTTAGGGTACAAAGAAGCCAATAAAATAGAAAACATTTACCTATTCTACACAACAATTCAGCCCATAACCCTTTAAGTGCCAGCAGAATTTGACATTTCGGTTCTCCTCAGTGCCAGATGTTTCCTTAACATTCTGTGCTCTCTGATTTTAGGGGTTTTACTGGGGGGGAGGTTAAGTTTAGGCAGGCAAACTATATATTGTTTTTTTAAGGAGAACCTGAGCTTTCCAAATCTGCCTGAGATTTTGTATATTTCCACTTCTGGAACAAGATTAAGAGCTTGAAATACAAAAAAAAAAAAAAATGCTATTTTTTATGATATAGGGATTTATACCAGAAACATAGTTTATTTTATGGACAAAAATTCAACTGATTTGGAAAGCCTCATGTCTCCCGAATGTCTCCTGAATACCTGATATGAATATGTTTATGGGTAGTTCTGACTTCTACAGTATAGATCAAAAACTCCCAGCAGTAGATTACTAAATTTTCAAAGCATTACAGCAGAATACGGCATACTTTACATTCCAAAGCCAAAAATCCTGGAACATTAGGGTTACCCCAGGAAACCATATATTTTTGAAAAGTACACATTCTGACGAATCCGAAATGGGTAACTATGTCTTCCAACTCCTAAGTATCAAACAGCAATGCTTTCCTGAATTTAGCAGTTTCTATAAATAATTATGAACATTCTAAAAAATTGCCTCAAATCTTCCACTTTCAAGCACCTTATTTCCCACATAGCATTAGGTACCAAGAAAACACACCCTAAATATGAAAGCCAAGGGTCCACTGAACAGTTTGATGCCCATTGTGCATAGGATCAGCACTGTATCTGGCATTTAGAGACCCCAAAAGAAAGTTAGTGCATACAAATTGCCCCAGAGATCTCTTTAGATACTGGAAATTCTGGGCGATCGCGCCCCAGTGGCCACTCGTTCCCCCCATCTGCTTGTTGCCTAGGGGCTGGGGATTGAGTGAGGAGCGAAGGAGCAGCTTGAAAAGCCGCTCCTCTGCTCCCAAATCCGGAAGTGCAGCAGGACGTAGAATCTACGTCCTGTGGTACTTACGTACTTTTATACACAGGACGTAGATTCTACGTCCTGTGGCTCTTAAAGGGTTAAACTGATGTTTGGGAACAAACTCACAATCTTAGTTCTTTCAGCTCTAGTGTCTTTTATATGTCCTAATGCTTCGTGTTCATAATATACAATAACATTTCATTTTGTTAAACTGCAAATAAGACAGAAATACCCTGTGATACCAAGACAATCACTTAACATGGTAACTGGAAGGTTGTAGGCTGACTGGGTACTGCTACATATAAAATAAATAAATATTTATACAGAACTAGTTAACAGCAGATCTTCTCCCGATATTCTTGCCTAAAGTGGGCGATATCAGGCTAATCCCTATGGCCAAACAATCGAGTTACAATGGCCGCCGTAGGGGCCATTGTAAAATCCACCAAAATCAAACCTTTCTGATCGAGATCTGCCCAATTTTAGGCCAGATATTGGTCAGGTAGACCCGTGGGGTTGCCCATACACGGACAGATAAGTTGCAGAATTGGTTTGAAGAACCCGAATCAGAGGCTGAAATCTGCCTGTGTATGGCCACCTTAAGAAAAGTGGTTTCAAAGAAGTTATAAAACTTTTAGGGTGATGTCTACTTAAATCAGATGCCTGCATTAGTTTATAGCACTGTATGTATGAGGTACTATAACCTTTATCATTACACTCTGCCAAACTAGATAATAGAGAGCGATGTTTCTAGTCATTAAGAGGAATTATTGCAAGTGTTTTTGCATTACCTGGAGCAGTGACATTTATTTCAGTGATAGCCAAGTCATCCTAATAAAAACTGTCATAAGAAATTATTTTTGAAGGTCATTTAGTCATGCATTTTTTTTTTAAATCCATCGATAAAATTGCATCTTTTTTTTCAAGAAGTAATTCATTGTTGACCCAACAATGTATTTTTTGAGACTAGATGACAATATTAAAGGAACAGTAACACCAAAAAAAATGAAAGTGTATCAAAGTAATAAATATATCATGTACTATTGCCCTGCACTGGTAAAAGCTGTGTATTTGCTCCATAAATACTTCTATAGTTTATATAAACAAAGCTGTGTAGCCATGGAGGCATAGCAGATAACAATTAAGCTGTGTAGCTTTCTATTACAGAGCTTCTCCTTTTCTCCTTTTTTTCCAGCTTGAATGGCTGCCCCCATAGCTACACAGCAGCTTATTTAAACTATAGAAACTATAGTAGCAAACACACAACTTTTACCAGTGCAGGGCAATAGTACATTTTATATTAATTACTTTAAAACATTTTGATTTTTTGGTGTTCCTTTAATCTTTTTGTCTGGATGTGTGTATCACAATGTAATCCAAGCTGCAAGCATTTGTTTGAAAATCATAAAAAGCATTAAAACTATTCTTACTTTAACATGTCAATTTCGGAAAACTAGGCTGGCTTTTATCCCAGCCACATTAAATCTGTAATGTGTGTATCGGTTTCTGTTGTCGGCATTGAAAGTGAGGAGTGAAAGTGAGGAGAATACAAAGCAAAGAGAATTTATGCTAGCTAGTAGAATCAGTGTAATCGGCAAGGTAAAAATGCTGATGTGATGCCTAACTACCAATTTGTCATGGTACCCCTGCATTGTATACAAGAAATATTTGGCTGAAATACATAGTAAATTCTAGGGGACAAGTTTATTAAAAAACGCTTTGGCGTTGTTTACTCGTTTCAAGAAAACTTTGGCGAGAAAACTCGGACATGGAAAATACCTTTGAGTATTTTTCTGCAACTTCAAATAGTCAGGATTTATTAAAGAAAAAAATGGCAAAATGTCCCCAAAAATAGCATGGCAAATAAAAGCTGCCTAGGTTCAAAAATCATATATCAAACAGCTCTTTACAGACGTTGCCAATGGAATGCAGCACGGGATATTAGCATGCACACCTAAGAATATCCTATGGTGTTTTTTTCTGAAATAAGATAACACTTAATTAAGTGTTGTCTGCATTTTTTTTCCAACAAACTTACATTTTGATAAATCTGCCCCTTTTATATGGGCTATCAAATTCCTTCCATAAATATTGTGGAGCTGAGAAGCTGGCTTGGAGTTAAAAGATTGTTTGCCAAGATAAGCCCCTTGTAGGGCAGTGAAATATTTTCCACAACTTCCTTATTGGTAGGATCTGTGCTCAAATGACATAGCTGATGTTTTAAATCGAATAATGTTTGAATGAAAAGTCCTTCAGAAAAGAAAAATCTATATTTTTTTAATCAGCTAGAAGAACTCATATCCAGTAAATTTTGTTTAACCTATTCAGAACAGAGTACAAAATGATCTAACAGAAGGAAAACAAGAACCCTAGCAAGCCACTTGCAAATTCAACCATAGCAATGGATATGAAATCTTTGTTAATTATAGAAAACCAGTTATATCTTGACCAAGTCCCAATAAAAGGCCCAGTGCCTATACTGTATGATGTGGTGTCTCCCCTACCCCAGTTAGAAATAATTTGTGGTGAAGTAAGAGAAGGGAAAAGGAAAAGATATTAGAATGAGGAATTAGTGTGAGGAATTATAGCCCCTCTATAGCTGGGCAACGTCACCCCATTCATTATCCCTTAGAATTATTTTAGGGTGGTGTGCACTAGGAGGTTAAATTATATTATCCCTGCTGGTGGAGAGATTCAAGCCATGCTGGCCAGGGGGCAGCGCTATGATCCAGTGGGTATCAATGGCAGGCGGTAATCTCACCCAGAAGGGTGGAATATTATGGTTTGCCCTTATTTGCCCACCTAAAGATGCTGCAGGAAGTGCCTGGCACAGCAGGCAACCACCTATTTGTTTTTGGTTAGCAAGTGTTCCAGTGCAAGTATAACATGTAATATACTATCTTGTTATGGGTTAAAAATGTTTAATTTACTGTTTATATATCTTATTATCTCTAATGTCTGTTGATAAATATGGTAGCCAGTTACATCCCAACCTGGACATCATCACTGTCTCCAAGGGGAAGTGTTTGGGTGGAAAGTTTTGGTAGAATTGGTAAAAGTGTCGATTAAGCGAGGAGACCTGCCCGATTGATGCTGCACAGTCAAGTTCTATACAAACAGGGAAATTGCTAACCGTTCCATTACCAATGAGCTTCTCAATTATCAAAACTTTACTCAAAAGCTGACAGAACTGTCTACTCCTTCTCAGGACACCCCTGATTCTGCTCTCTTACAAAAAAAGAAGGTCTGCAATACAGGTATGAGACCTGTCATCCAGGACATTCAGGATCTGAGGTTTACTGGATAAAGGGGTATTGAGAGTCTTGTACCTACCACTTGCCCTGAGATGTGTGAAAAAATGACTGTAAAATGTTCAGTTTTTACAGACTGTACAAATGTGGGACCTAGCACATAAAAATCTGTATAAGTCAAACTTTTATGTTTAACCAGTTCTTATGTTTATACAGAAATTAGTAGTTTGACCACTCAACAAGTAATTGTGAATGAAGAACAACATAACCAGTATGCAAATATGGGGTGTATATTTCCAATTATTATGTGAAATGAACCACAATTATCAGCTGTAATTAACAGTGTAATTAGAAGAGTATAGAAATGTTCTGCTGGACTGTACAATTAACTAATCCACAATTGTAATTATAAAAAATTAAGCAGACAATAGCCAGCTGCATAGTTATATCCTGCATGCAAATGAATTCTGCAAATTGAAAAAAGTGAAATATATTAAAAAATGCTTTAATTGGGATAACATTATGACTACTGTATTTTTTAAAATTCTAAACAGGATATAGGTTTGAAATCTTAGTCTGATGTTAAAGGGGATATTCATTTTTATAGGAAAACAAATATATCACATGTATAACAGGATAGAGATCAGTCAAGTGACCAAGTGACTTTCTCTTAGCTGAATCCTCGATGTCTGGTGGAAAGCAGAGCTCTCACCCCCCCCCCATTTTTCGGTAGTTACCCTAATTTAGTTTCTCTCCCCCTGTCTCCTGTCATCCAATAGCATTCTTCCATTATTTTAAGTGTAGGGATCCCCAGATTTGGGCCCCTTAGGTGGGTTCCCATTAAACAGGCACTAGAGGGTGGCCTTTTTGAGTTGGACACCTAAAGGTGGTCCTAGATGTATATGTGCTAAAAGGGAGTTTCCCTGCAAGTTAACAGCAACCACTAGATGGCACTGTGCTAAAAGTATAAAAGGGATGACTCCCATGTTCAGCAGGTTTTAGTCCTGGGACCTCCCTCTGTTAAAGAGGTGTACAACAGGCTTGTGTTCTAATTAGTAGATTGTGGTAATAGGTTGCTCTAGTAGTGACAGGCAGGATAGTAAGAACGGGCAGATATAGTCCCACCAGGAGTCAGAGGGGTTAAGACCCCCCCCTAGCACTCAAGGCTGGAGTCTAGGGCATGTAGTGGGTAGTTAGGTGACCATAAGAGGAGATAGGATCACCTGGCAGGAGTACCGTGGGTAGCTCTTTTAGAGAGGTTCTCTAAGAGAGTAATTAAAGGAGATGTGTCACCGTAACTGTTCATGCACTGTACCCTGGAAGTCCTGCCTCCTACAAGCAAGTTCATCTGGTTCATCATCATACCAGTGTCTTGGCTGTTCATATACAGAGGATCCTCAACTGCCTGGTAAACAGCTACCCCAAGGGAGGGGCAAGGTACTGGGAGTTGCAGGGAGTCCCTGTCCAAGAAGAACCTACACAGTAGAGTTTACCATGAGTATTACTGCCCACAATGTATTAGAATCCTTAAAGGGTCGTCCTGGATGCAGACACATGCGCAAGTATGCATTTTCACGCCAAAATCTCTCCATATCTGCAACCAAGCTGAGTAATTAGTACTGGGGCTTATTTATCAACACTGGGCAAATTTGCCTGTGGGCAGTAACCCATAGCAACCAGTCAGTGATTGCCTTTTTTCAGCCAGTTGCAGGTAGAACAATAAATGAGACAATTTGATTGGTTGCCATGGGGATTGCCCCAGGCAAATTTGCCCAGTGTTGATAAATGACCCCATGTCTCTGGGTGCAGGCACACCATACAGCAGATTGGAGTTGAGGGGCAGTTTCTTGGCCTGCATTTATACACAAGAAAATGTAAGAAACGCCCAGCATGGCCATAGTGTTAGGGCTAAATCTTCTTAAATCTTCTTTCCCCTTGTTTCTCTTATGGCCTCCTTCCTTGCTTTCCAGCAGCATCCAACTCCCTCATGGAGTGTCTCCTTTTTCATTTTATACACTAGAGAAAAGTTTCTACAATTCCCACTTTGAAAATGTTTAGCTCTGATTCATCAAAACACACACATGCATCAACAAATTGGGCCTAACGCAATTCTGCTTGCAGCTGCAATTATGCTGGAAGTGCAGGAAAAATACTGCATTTTTGGTAAAAACATGACAAATTCCATTTAAAATTGCAGTTTGCACACTGTCAAAGACAAGAGGTCCTACACACTCACCCATTATCAATATATATAGGACATTAAGACATTCTGTGCATTAAGATACCAAGACATGCCTTCCCCTTTAAGCAAAACTGGGATTGTTTGTCCATATATTGAAATGTATTTTCAAGCTGGTCAGCAGTGCCAAATTTGGTCTGGCCAGTCCTACACGGATTTTAACCTGCTTCGTTATACATTTTACGCAGGGTAATAATGAAGCAGTAGAATTCTTTTATCTTTTCTGTATGAAATTTGTGACATATGACATATTGCCTGGCCCACTGACAATCAGGGCCGGATTTCTGTTTTGGGCGCCCCGAGGCCACCCCTGTCGGTCGCCCCCTCCCCACCCATGCGCATGCGCGAAAGCGCCCCCAGTGCGCATGCGCGAAAGCGCGGCGCCCCCAGTGCGCATGCGCAAAAGCGCGCCCCCCCCCGCGCGCATGCGTTCCTTAAAACTCCCATACGGAGCAGTGGGGAGAGGTCCCGACTGCTCCGTATGGGAGCCAAATTTTAAATTTTTTTTAAAAAAAATTTTTTTTAAAAAAATTCTGCCGCCCTAGGCCCGGGCCTTTGTGGCCTCTCCACAAATCCGGGCCTGCTGACAATCATAGAAATAATGTTTTTTAACAAAGACTGGTTTTTGTATATTTTATGTATGCAGGCTTATATCAAACAGCTGCTTAGCATTTGGACATTGTGATGTGCTGTTTATTTTTCCAGTGTATTGCTGACATTCTTCTGTTTTTGACTCTAGGTTCTGACCTTTTTTCTCCCCATTCCCTCACATTGTTTGCTTTCAAATCCGTTCCCCACACCCCTTCCACAATAACTGATCAGGCACAGTCATTAAAGGTCTGAATTGTACAAATAAACATAAACAACACACATCAGTATTTGGTTTAATGTTAAACCACATAAACAGCCTCATTGATTATTTTCAGTGTAATCACAGCCCAGTGGATCCATTTAAAAGGATCTTTGCCCAACTTGCCCAGGAACCTCTTTGCAGGCACCCCACATCTTTATCTAATGCCCCCTAGGCTCACCTCCCACCCCCGTCTACAGATGCACAACATCACACATAGTATTACTCTTTGCTGAGAGCTACACAAATCAAACAATTTCACTTGACCCTATTGATCCTACTTTTGCACCCCCCCCAACCACTTATAATCCCCAGCCCCAATCTTCTGTGTCCCCAGACGGAATACTGAGGATGAGGCCAAATTCATTACACCACAATGGTCATTTACCATGCTTCCCAGCTTCACGGCCTGCTACATGGGGTTTCTTTCATGCAAGACTATGCATTACTGTTATCACAACTGTAAGTCACTATACAACAGAATTGAGAAACTAAGAGCATTAGAGATCCAAACATTAAGGGGCGTGCATTTTATTTTTAGTTTAATCTTTTAAACAGGATAAAACAATTCAACATGACTTTATTGCTGAAATGTAATACAATATGTATATTCATACTTGGAAACATAACTGCCTTTTAGTGCAAACTGGTACTCAGATTTCTGTATGTGAATTGCGATTGCATATATTTAAGTGCAGGTTTGGGATAAGCTATTAATAGCAGTATATTTCTTGCCAAAATATAATTTATCATTGGTTTTCCAGAGTGCTCATTTTCTACTGAATTCATTTCTATAAGGTATTTCCTGTAAGTGATGTGGTGGAAATACAATATTACCTATCCAAATATAAATCATGCATTCCAGCAAGGGAAAAAAATAATGAAAATGTAAAGTTTTATGGGAATATATTTTTCATCACATTGATTTGTTCATAGCAAACTGTTATCTGGTGGGCTTGCTCTAACAAGTACAATGCTATTATATTTGTTTTACAGTTACACTTTGTTCATTTCACTTGCTCTGTATGTGTATAATTAGATTGTTTATTTCCAGAAAACTGTCTGCTGCCGCTTCATCTGACTTTTATTAGAGGATTTAGCAGACTTTTCTTTCTGCCACATCCACTTAGTTTGTAGGCAGCTTGACCTTCTAATGAATTTAATTTGTCAAATGACTGCTTTTAGCAAGGCTACTTGTTTAATATCCAGTGTGTTCCCAGCAATCTGAGCTTTATTTCACTGAGGAGGCATTATTTTAAGGAAAGAAGTAATGGTCAAGGAGAAATGTTCTTTCAGAGCTATAAGAGGTGCAGTAATTCATATTATGGAGCAGGTATAAGAGTTTTTGACAATAATAAAAATGATAAAAAAAAAATAGTGGGAAATAGTGGTTGAGGCTGACCAAAACGGGGAAGGTGGTAAGGACAGGGCTGGCCTGCACTGGCCAATGCTGCATTCACATCATATTTTATTATCTGCAGGGGTGATTCTGCCCTGTCTGTCGTCCTGGGGTAGCCTAAGTGATGCCCTCACCCTGTCAAGCGGGAGTGGGTTCAGGGGAGAACATATACTCTAGTGCAGAGAGCACTCTTTGTACTAGAAGACCGCTAGTCTGCCTTAATAACCAAAATAATAGCAAAATTAATCTATAATTTTGACTTTTAAAGTTACAAGGAGTGGCTTTTTGACGCCCATTTAACCAGCAAGGTGTTGCTGTCTGAGGCAAATTTCCCAGCTTGCCTTTTGGCAGGAGTGCCCCTGCTGCTGGGAGGTGCAGAGTGCAACCAGAATCTGGACAGAAGTGCTCTTTGCATGAGTACTAAGGGTGTGCTCTTGCACTTTTGTTTGGGTTCTGTGTAAATAACCACTAGCGATGAGCAATATTTTTCGCAGGTTTTGCTGCAAAAAAAGGCCCATAACCTCAATGTATTGTGGGCTGAAAAAGAAAAGAAAAAAAAGTCACAGCAAAAAAAGTTGACTTCAATGAGTTTCCCCAATTTTCACCATTTCACAATTTTTTTTGGCAAAGCCAAATGGAACAGATTTGCTCATCACTATTGACCACTTTAACAATCCTATTGGGTTCTTTAATGGGTAAGCGATTAAATGTTTTTAGTAGCCTGAATAAAAAAATAAGTTGAATAAAAACAAGATTTCCTACCAAATAAAGCCCCTGTAAGCTGATAGTGTGCATAGAGGCCCCTAATAGCCAATCTTAGCCCTTATTTGGCTCCTCCATGAACTTTTATGGTGCTTGTGTTGCTCCCCAAGTCTTTTTACATTTGACTGTGGCTCACGAGTAAGAAAGGTTGGGGACCCCGGTCTTAAGGTAAACTGATCCAAATTACATTAAGACATTTTCTTATCTAAGAACTCAAACTTTCCAGATAATAGATCCCATGCAAATAGTTATTTGCTAAGTATATTTTTTTAATTAGTAAAATTTATCTCTTTTCAAAACTGTATTAAAATAATACCAATAACAATATTTACTTATTGTGCTATAGTAATAAAGGTTCATATTGTCCTTCCAATAAGGCTGTTTTTTCTGAAACTGTGCTCAGCTTTTGAATTCCTGGCATTTATCTACTGCAAATTACAACAAATCACTGGCCTTTTACTGACAGGGCAGTGGAAATGAATGCCTACTAACCATCAGTGACTCCAAAGTTTTCTTATACTCAGAGCTCCTTAACAATATACTGCTCTGCTCTCTGTAATTCTGACCTTTCATGAGCAGGACAGATAGTGAAGGTTGGGAGCTCACTCATTTTTTCACAACAGCCTCTTGCTGTTTGTCATTTATTAGAGAAAATCCTTTCAATGGAAGGAGGGACTATTGCCTCCTGTTGTTTGTGACTTGGATAAAAGAAAAAGGCATTTTCAAAGACTGTTAAACTTTAAACTCTTAAACTCAAACCCTTAAACCTTTCCTAAAATGTGATGCTAAAAATACAGAATTATTTTGAAAACCACCAACCTTAATCAATTCTCCACAGTGATGTACTTTGCTGGTACTTCATTCCTGCTATTCTGTTTTATGTATCATAGCTAAATGTGTCTAGTCAATTCAGTGGTTGGCTAGAAAGTCTGTCAGATTTCTAGTAATTATTCATAGGAGCTGTTGTTATTCATGCTAAAGTGGAGCACAGCTGTGGGTGCTTGGATTGCACAGTAGGTGCATACATGTTTCTATATATTTGATAAACTTACTAGATTTACCCAGATGTGTCCTTTAGTCCATCTAACTTATGGGATTATTCCAAAATCCTTGTTGTCCCGTCCCCCCCAAAAAAATGTAACTGCTTGGATTACCTTTCATGCAGAATGTACAGCAATCAAGTGTCAACTGTTGTTGAACATGGAAATATAAATAGGTTTATAGTGATCACAGAGATGATGCTTCTAATCAAGTTTATAGTAGGAGCCTGATGAGGCCTCGGCTTCTAATTCTTAAGGTCTAATTTATGATTGCTCGAGCCTTCGAGCTTAAGCAATCAAAGTTTTCTAACTCACACTGTATTTTGTGCCGTAAAAGCTTGGCAATTTCTGTAATTTTTCCAACAGGGCTTTTATGATAAAGAAAAACTTTTGCAGCTTTTAGGGCTCTGGCACACGAGGAGATTTGTCGCCGGCGATTTTTAAAAGAGCGATTTGGCGACAAGACGAGCGACAATGCCAATGCTAAATCAATGGAAATCGCCAGCGTCAAAACATACGAGGCTACTTCAAATCGCCTGCTGTTTCAAATCGCACACAGACCCTTTTCTGAGTGACTTGAGTAAACATGAGGGGGGGTTAACTGTTGAGTGTACCATGGGTAGCAGATCGCCTGGAGCTCAACTCGCATGAAATCTCTTCGTGGGTATTGTCGTGGCGACTTGTCGCCAAAGCGCCAGGGGGAAAAAACGCAGGCGACAAATCTCCTCGTGTGCCAGAGCCCTTAGGGGCCAGTGTTCTTCTTCCTAACAAAAACCTGTTTGTTAAAAACTAGGGAAATTGATGAGTGTGAATTAGTAAAAACACGCAGTATTTACCTTATGATTGCCCATAACCTGAAAGCTAAGGCAGTCAGAAAAAGAATCTCAAAATCTAATCTGAATTCAAAAGCTCAAATACCTTAAAAAAAAAAAAAAGCAACTTGAATTTAAATTTAAATGTTGCTTAGGACAGCTCCCTTTTACTTCTACGTGACCTCTCAAGTTTTTAGATGCTGACGTTTTATATTTGGGTTTTTAAAGTTTTGTTTTAGCTTAATAACTACTTGATTTGCAGTTATCATTTGAATTTGTAAATCGCTGCAAAAATCTAAAACCAATGTTGCTAAATCTGCTTCTGTGTATTGAGCAGACACTGTAGTGATCATGAGATTCAGGTCTTTGTCCCTAACTGACATTCCTCTAGCTGTTGTCCCTAGGAGGAAATGTAGATATTTTTATGAAGAGCTATATATAACACTATTTAGGAGATGGTGCACTATTTCTTTGGCCTGTAGATAGTCGGGTGCCATGGGCCCCTCCAGACTAGCACCCTCTGTCCTTTGTGTGCAAATTAGCCCACCCGCAACCAGACCCTCCAGTGCCCTGGCCCTCTCCCAAATTCATCTTCATCTACCGTTCTCATCTGCCCCACTCTGCACTAGATATTGCACTTTATATTCTATATAATCTATATATAGTTTTGAATGATTTTAACTCTTTGTGTTTTAGCTGGGTTGCTGATTGAGCTAAGGGGGTAGTACTCTTAAGGTATCATTATTGATACCATATTGTTTTTGTTGACCCTCTTCTCCGCTTACAGAGCTAATTTACTGTTTTTCTTTGAAATAAATATTCAAAAACATATACCCCACTAATGCCTCATTTAATGTAATTTTATTGGTATTTATTTTGATTATTGAAACTTAACAGTAGTGGCTGCATTTTCCCATCCTAGGCTTATACTCGAGTCAATACGTTTTTCCAGTTTTCTTAGTTAAAATTAGGTACCTCGGCTTATATTCGGATCGGCTTATACTCGAGTATATACGGTAATACTTTATTTGCTGGATCAGTCTATTTGGTGGTACTGCAAAGATGGTACAATATTCAATTACTTTACAGCTACAATTACATGTATATGACATTACACAAATATTGTATTTGCAATACCCGAAGGTTCTACAGGGACTGCCTGAAATAAAGGTGAACAAAACTTTTCCTATCCTACATATACAGGTATATATATTTTTCTTTTCCTCTGTTATAACATGTCTATATAATATTTGTTTACGGCAGAGATCCCCAACCTTTTATACCTGTGAGCTACATTCAAATGGAAAAAGTGTTGGGGAGCAACACAAGCATGGAAAAAGTTCCTGGGGGTGCAAATAATTTGCTATTTGGTAGACCCTATGTGGACTGGTAGCCTACAGAAGGCTCTATTTGGCTTTACACTGGGTTTTATGCAACCAAAACTTGCCCCTAAGCCAGAAATTAAAAAATAAGCACCTGCTTTGAGGCCACTGGGAGCAACATCCAAGGGGTTGGAGAGCAACATGTTGCTCACGAACCACTGGTTGGGGATCACTGGTTTACGGTATGGTACAGTAAAGGCTAACATAGCACTGATTTTTGGTGTCTGCTCGGCCCCTTTTTTATGTGAATTGGGGTTCCTTTGTTTCATGTTAACTGGACTTTCTAGGAGGAAATGTACATGTTTTCACAGAGATCTGCACAATTTTTTGTAAAAGTCCTATTTTCTGTTACAGTCTGATACAGGGGCTATAAGTGAAAGGATATCCCTTTTGTCTGCACATCCTTAAATGGCAGGTGATTTTTTTTCAATACTAAATAGTACTTTTAGGTTGACCAATAAATCCATTGCATTTCTAAGTAACTTAATGTGATAAATGGCCTCTGCTGCTCCTTCTGCACTTCAATTTCATTTTTATAATAGTATTGCAAGAAAATTAATAGAGCTATAACAGCTAATAATTATTATGATACTGTACTTTGCATAGAGACAGATAGATGCAGATAGATATTTAAAAAGCAGAGCAGCAAGGTTAATGGGTGCCATCTTCTGCCACTTTAGGCTCTCTTCCCAGCAATAGCCAACACTGAGCATGCACAGTTGCAGCAATGTATGGATTGGCTGTGCATATTCTTATAGGAAAATCATGGAAAATTGGTCCTGAAATGTCTCAAGATAGTGAATGCCAATCCCACTGCACTAATCTTCTTGTCAGAGCAGGTATTTTTTGCATGTTTTGTTCCTTTACACAACTACCAAGTGGGATATTATATTAATATTCTTTCTTTTAGTATGGTAAGTTTGTTCTTTATTGATTTATTGTCCCCAGTTCATTTACTGAATGCAAAGACATAGGTTAGCTAAAACTGATGTTCTTGATGACACCAGTAGACGCTCAATATACCTTATAAAGGCAGAGTACATTACAGTACATTTTCAGGTTCCAGCCCTCAATAGATTTAATATAATAACACAATTATAGTGATTTAAACCATTGTTTGACCTCAGGAATAACTGCAGTAGAACAAGTATTTTCCAGATTTATTTATTATGATCTAATATATTCTATGATACTAATTAAAATGTTTTCTAGTTGCTCGTAACCTTTAAAACCTTTAAACGTAGGTCTCTTAAAAATATTGCTTTCAGTGGAGGCACATTTATCCACGTAATTATTTTCTTTTGACTAATGCTTTGTTTTGGCCTTGCTCAAGGGGACCTTTTGTGCTATTTTTGTGTATTTTAACATTTGCAGGGTATTTATTTAATCCCTACAACACGCTAGATTTACTGAGGCTAATGTGACATCATTGTATTTATAATAGCAATATTAAAATCAGTTATGGTTATCTAGGACATAGTAACTGGGTAAAAAAAAAATCACTTCTAAGAATTACAGATCTGCAGCATTTAACCCTATAAATGGCAGATTGTTAAGGCGTTTTATAAAGCATTCCATAGTTAAGATGACAGAGTGACAGGAAAGAGACATCCCTAGGACCTGGGCTGGAACTAGGGGTAGGCAGAAGAGGCAAATGTATAGAAGTGAGGTGGTGCTAGGCATGTACATCTTCTGTCTGGGCTCCCTCCCACTGCGTGTCCTCACGTGCATTCCTTCCCCTGCAACATCATGTGGATTTGCTAACTGGGTTGCCTTTGGTGCCCAGCCAACTTGGTTCTAGTATGAAGCAAGGACAAAGTAAGAAGGAGCAAGAGAAATCCTGGAATGGTTACTCTCTGGTCTACTTTCAGCTGTATAATTGCTTCAAATATAAGGTTAATTGTGTAAATAACTAAAGTTAATTATTTATCGGTGTTTCACTTTGATGAAGAACAATATAGGATCAATCTACTAACAAGGTACCAGTCATACAGTCCACACTCAGGTACATTTTGTACATGGTGTGAACTGGTACCTTGAAAATAGTTGGTAAAGAAGTTGAACTGCCAAGGAATGGCTTAGTCTGGGCTTGGTAGTGGCATGGCGGAGGCTACCTCTCTGTGTGAGGTAACAGAGATCAAGGAAGAATCTGTTTGTCTGCTGAAAGCTACATTTAAATGGAATATTACTGCAGAGGTTTGGCAACCCCTTTGGTAGCCAATTCTACAGGATAACCCAGCAGGGGAATCTAGACTTACAATGGAACTGTTTGGTTTTATGTATAGTCATAACGCTAAAAGGTGTTCTCATTATAATTATGTTCAGTCAAAAAATATGGCAAATGAAGGGGCAACTGTATCACCCTTTGATATCCATTGCTTGTGCCAGTAATTTCCATTAGACCTGAATTTGATCTTATGTAGCAGGAGGAAAAAGCAGTCAATCTAGAACATCAGACTATGGGGAATAATTTTTTCTTTACATTTAGCTTAGTGAATCAATGTGTAATGTCTGTGCAGCAGAGTATGCATTGCCCCATTAATAGTTCCAATTTTTTCAATCTATTTAGCAATGCAGTGCTGTCTTTTAAAAACATGCAGGGCAACACATTTTGACAATAGAAAATAATATTATTAGATTTAAAATTACGCCATCCAAGTAAAGAGTGTATTCAGGCTCCTGGAGAGAAAATCTAGTGATTCAACACTTCACCAGAATTTTGCATGACAACTCAAAATATATTAATATAGAATATAGAGGTGTCAGTGAATTCAAGAAATTAAGTTCACAGCAGAGAGATGTGGGAAAACAGTCCCAAAATATAATTCCTCTTATACTGGTGCACCAAAATCTGTGTGACTGGGTACTCACAAACACTTCATCTAATGCAGCACATATCAATCAACCAGTAGTCCCAATGCACAACATCAGCCTCATGTGAGATGTAAAACCATTTTCTTAAACAAGATAATTGAAAGTATTTGTAGGGACCCATAGGGTTAATATGCCCCTATGGCCTTAAACCCTACACCTTAGTTTATGCTGTTACTGGGCAAAGACCCATGTATCCAGTTCATAGTTATGCCTTATACCTTATTGGTTATTTGTTTGACCACTCCATTTGCACTCCAATATAGTGTTTAGCAAAGGGGTGGGTCTTCCGCTTTGGCTGCCTCTGTGTGTCAGGTGAAGGTCCACTGAGCCTGGGATCAACAGGGCCCCAGTAAAGCCATAATTTACCCTAGAGTTACCAACTACTCTAGTGAAGTCGGGGACAGGGACCCTGTGAACAAGGACCAATTAGATAGTTACTCTTGTGGAGCATCTTCTAGGAAAGGGAGATAGAGAGGGAAGGAAGCAAGAGCAGTTTTGGCTCCACCAAGGAAAATAGCTGGAAGTACTCTTCCATACAGACACTGTTGCCTTAGCATAGGGCCATGGTTAAGACATAGGAGACCAAGAGCTGACCAGGTGCATTTACGCTGACCAGGTGCATTTACCCTGCCCAGTCTCCAAAAGAGGTGGGATAAACCGGTGTGCATCCTCTCTTGTTGTCCTCAGAGAGTACCCCTATCATATAACATCTGTATTGTGAGTATTATTATACTGCATCTTGATTTGATTGTCTCTGACAATAAACCCAGTTATTATTTGTTCAACTGCAAGAACCTTCTGGCGTCAATTATTTACTAAATTGCACTGCACAAGGCTACTGTGAGTTGTAGTTTCACTACACCCCTAGTTATTCCATATAACGAAGGCCCATCCTGAAGGGTTGAGTCCCATGTACCCCATGTTCTAAACCTATACTAGATGTGTTACATATTGCACTTCAAATAGTTAAAAGTAAATGTGTCCATCATAAAGAGTAGTCAGTTGCTATGAGGAAAAGGTGCCTTGGTTGAAGTCTTTTCCCGTGGTGTTCTTTCTGGCCTTGCTCCTCCTGATGGCATCACATCTGATGCATTTCGCTCATTGCTTTCTTCAGAAACAAGTCTCAGTTGCACCTGCCATACACTGAAAAATTTGTCTGAAAATGTCTGAAATATTTACATGCAAGGAAATGGAGTGGCAGGACACAACTAAGAAATGTCTCTGGGAAAGTGTTTGTGATACCCAGTCACACCGATTTTGGTGCAACGGTAGAAGAGGAATCAGTTTTTGGGACCTCTCTGCTGTGAACTTAAATTCTTGAATTCACTGACACCTACAGTATATATTCTATATTATATGAGTTGTCATGCAATATTCTGTGTTGAACGACTAGATTTTCTCTCCAGGAGCGAGAATACAATCTTCTCTTGGGTGTTGTAATTTTAGCACTAATAATTACACTATATATATATATATATATATATATATATATATATATATATATATTTATATATATAGTTTTGGTTTTTTTTAATGTTTTATTTTAAATCCCCTTAGCTTCAGAAATAAACTTTTTTTTTTGCACTTTAACAGAAAGTACAGCACAGGGGTACATTAAAAGTTTGTAATTGTGACAGATTTGCGATGACAACTATTAAAAAGTATCTGAATGCCTTAATTATTGGTGCATTCAGTAATGGTGTAATATCTAAAGTGAAGAATTTCCTTATTAAGGACTTTTCCCTGTGTTGTGCTTTATGCCTAAAATCTATAACTTTCTTAATGATCCACTAGGGGACCTATAGTTGTAGATGATGGATGAACAGAAACAAACTTTAATATTTTTCTACTTTTATGATGTTACTAGCCCCTAACTTACACCATATTTTAACTAAGAATTTATTTATGGAATCCAGCCTTCAGCATCACTATTCAATCCCATTATGACCATGCTGGGTGCAGTTTCACTAAAGACCATTAAATGCCTATACACAAACAATCAGTATGGAAGGTCCCACTCTTAAGGTCCCCATACACGGGCCGACTATAGCTGCCGATATCGGTCCCTTGGACCGATTCGGCAGCTAATCGGCCCGTGTATGGGCAGAACAGAGCTGCCTGGCCGACCGATATCTGGCCTGAAATTGGCCAGATCTCGATCGGCCAGGTTAGAAAATCCGGTCGGATCGGGGACCGCATCGGCTCGTTGATGCGGTCCCCGAACCGACTGCCCCATAAACTCAAATGTAATCCCCAGGGCCAAACAATCGGATTATTTTTTTTTTTAAGTCCCTTGCTACCCGATATCGCCCACCCGTAGGTAGGGATATTGGGTGAAGATTCACTCGCTTGGCGACATCGCCAAGCGAGCGGATCTTATAGTGTATGGGCACCTTTATGCCAAAACTGCAAATTGGTTTTGTATTGACAATTGTTTTGTGAACTGAAAGAAGAAAACATAAAACAGATAACAGATATAATTTATTCTCTAGGACAGATATATTATCTGCAAATCACATTTGTATTTGTGTATTAATAGATTATTTCTTTCACTGCAAAATGTACAGTTGTCCTTGTATAATAATTCATGGGAGTCACAGCAAAGCTCTATTCCCCTGCAGACTTTCGTAAGCTCTTAATGGTTCTGAGTCATAGCCGTCCTCATTAGGAAACATAGTGGTAGTTACAGTAATATACAGATGCAATTATTCAAAAACTGGATTTAACAGTCCAGATGGCATTTATAATTCAGAAAGTAGACATGAGAATTTTCATACTTGTTTCCTTCATTTATTTATGAAGCAAGTGTTAGCTTGCTGCTACATTTTAAAATTAATTAGTAGGTCATTTTTATAAAGCTTGCACAAAATAATTATTTCAAATTGCTTCTGGAAAATGTATGGAAAAAATATTTTTTAGGACTTTTCAGGGTATATTAAATGTATTTTCTTCTTTAGAACGATTTGTATTTATAACAATTACATTTATATATGTGTTATACTTTTCTGTTTAATAATTTGTTCTATGTTTCATGGGCTGAGTAGTTAAATCTCATGGACAGTAGGAGTACGATGTGGTCCTTTATTACTTCTTCATCAGCTCTCTATGTTTAGCAATGGTTGCTATTTTGTGACTTGATTTTCAGTCCTGACAGACATACTGCATTAGGCTAGTGCCACCCGGGGCAGATTCTCTGTCTGCCCCCGGGAATCTGTCCTGCGTTACCCTAGCCTTGCAATGGGTTTGTGATAACCTGTCAATTCAGTGCCATGTCAGGTTTACAGACTCACAGGCACTCCTTGTAGGCTATATAAATGGATAATTCTGTAAGACCTGTTTGATACATAAAATATGATATACATGACCCCTGGGAGTCAAAAGCAGTAGAATTGTTAAAGGTTAGACATCTTGATTTATATAGACCCCCTGAAAGAGCACCAACTTGCCAGGTGGCCTTTGGTGATGATGCCTGAGATAAAGCAGAATGCAGTCATCAGTGGGTGCTGAAAGCTGGGCTTCAATAACAACCAAAGGGCTAAATGTTGGCCAAGATTCACATGAACATCTTGTCCTGCTTAACATGCTTTGTCATTGACAGAAGTCCCTCACAGGGGCTAATAATTCCACTTCTATTACAGGAGCTGCTGAGCTGTGTGTACAGTAAAGGTAGAATGCAAGAGTTTGTATTACCCATCATCACCACACTCTTCCTATCTACACAGGCCCCCCTACGTGCAGGGCCCACCACAGCTGCAACCATGATGACTGTAGTGACTATTCTGGATTACTGAATTAAAGTTTCTATTACACCATTGCATTGTGCCAAGTTGTCTTAAAAGCTATTTATTATTTTGCTAAAGCATTTCAAATGACATTATCAAGCTTCATTACATGTACTCGCAATTCATGGCTTGACAGCAGAGACCATAAATAAAGCAAGTCTCAAACACATCTTTGGACAAAAAAGTCAGGGCAAACAAGTCCCATAGCACAAAGACAAATATCATAACCAGTTAGACAGTAGGTGGTAATACAGAGAATTAGGGCACCATACAACTCCTAGGTCTCCTTCCTGCCTAAATAATGTCTAAGGAATGAGCATTTGAGGGAAAATCCTGCACACGTACCGCCCCTTTAATGGAGGTCATAAATAGTGCCTGCCAGGATGCCATGTACAACCAGGAACAATGCTTTCTACTACATACTAGTGGCAGTTTTTTGCACTATTAATCCTTTCTACTCCCGCTTTATAACTGACCCATAATGCCTTTTATGCAATGCAAGGCAATTATTACAAAATAAATGTGAGAACAAGAAAGGTAGAACTAAAAGTGTGGAAATGAAGTATATGCATGGAATCCATTATCCAGAGACCATTTATCTAGAAAGCTCCTAAGTAAGGGGAAGTCATCTCCAACAAACTCAACTTTAATTAAATAATTCAAAATATTAAAACATTTTTTCCATTTTGTCTGTAATAATAAAACAGTACCTTGTACTTTATCCCAACTAAGATATAATGAATCCCCATTGGAGGCAAAACAATTCTATTGGGTTTAATTAATATTTAAATGTTTATTTTATTTCTTATATTTGTGTTACTAAAAAAATGTAATATTCAATTAAATGTTAAGGGAAAATCCATTACACTTATGTGGACAATTTTTACTACATTTATTTACTTTTCCAACTATTTTTAAATGGGGAGTTAGATACATTGTAATTATGCAATTACATGGCATATACCAAAAAAAAATTTGTGAAAAGAGCCCTATTGGGTACTTGTGAGAAATGACTCTAAAGCTGGGCATACACCAGCAGATTTTAGCTGCCAACTGGAGTCCTTTGGACCGATTTGGCAGCTTATCTGCCCATTAGGGATGTAGCGAACCCGCGCAAAAATGTTCGCGAACCCGTTCGCGGACTTTCGCCAAAACTCGCTAATATTCGCGAACTTTGCGAACCCCATAGACTTCAATGGGAAGGCGAACTTTAAAACCTAGAAAAGCCATTTCTGGCCAGAAAAATGATTTTAAAGTTGTTTAAAGGGTGCCACGACCTGGACAGTGGCATGCAGGAGGGGGATCAAGGGCAAAAACTTCTCAGAAAAATACTTGTAAAAAAAACGCCAAAAAAAAGCGCCAAAAAAAAAACGCAAAAAAATAACGCAAAAAAAAACGCAAAAAAATAACGGCAAAAAAAAAAACGCAAGCTATTCCTATGTATATGCATAGGCGATAAAACGCGGCGGAAAAACGCGGCGGGAAAACCAAGGCGAAAAAACGCGGCGCCAAAAAAAAACGCGGCGAACCCAAAGTGGCGAACATCGGCAAAAGTCCGCGAACACCCGATGTTCGCGCGAATTAGTTCGCCGGCGAACAGTTCGCTACATCTCTACTGCCCATGTATGGGAACAGACCCCTTGACCAATATCTTGGCAAAAATGTATGTGTCGTTTGGGCAGGTTTGATTCTCCTTTCAGATCAGGGACCACATGGGCTCATTGATGCGGTCCTTGGTCCGATGACTCCTATACCCGTCACCTTAGGTGGGCATATCGGGAGAAGATCCGCTTCTATGGCAACCTCACCAAATGAGTGGATATTACTGTGTATGGCCACCTTTAAACTATAAGACAAGAGTATGAGGCTTGAGGTCTGAGAAATTTTCCAAGTTGGCCATCAATTTCCACCATGCTTTTAGTAATATGAGTACTTCATGTTAAGGTATGGTCCTTTCATTCGGTAGCAAGCTATATATTAATGTTTGTTGAATCTACAGCCTAGGATATTCAGTCACTATAAATAAAAAGAAAATCACTTTTAAGAACCGACCATCTTTATTTAGACTAGCCGAGGGATCACAATTAAAAGTGTATAATTCCTGCATTGTATTGCATTTCCTATTATAGAGTTGCTCAGCTATTTTTTGACCATATTTTTTTTATGTGAAACAGCATTTTTTCCCTGGAGATCTGCACAGATTTACAGAACAAAATGTGCCGAGAAAAGCAGAGCTAGACACACTCATTTAAAATGAAGAGATGTATTATTTGTATGAGCCCAGCTAATGCAGCTAGACAGTCAGCCTTTCTCTCTTCAGCATGTGGCAGGTCTGTGGCACAGAACAACTGAAAGGCTGGAGCACAGTTTTTCAGAGATGTAATTAATGATTTTTTGTCTCCAGGAGAAGCTTTCTTCACAAAGGAACAATGTCAAAGAAGAGATAATGGTAGAGTTTCGCTGAGACATTCCAAAGGTTCCATCAGGAGAATCATCTAGTGATTAACATTTACATCTAACTGACACTGGGAAACATTCCTGATCTGTTTTTTCTTTTAGAGACAGCTTGAAATAAAAGTTCTACACAGCATTCAACAATTTAATAAAGGGAAGGTAATATTCTAGCAATCAAAGAGTTCATTTATTTGATGTATGTATTATTGTGCATTACTCTGAATGTTACTTTATCTGACATAATGACAATGGGTCTAAGCCACCCATTGCATTGGGTCCCAATAGGAATTAGTAATACCATATATTACCATAACATACTTCCTTCCTTAACAAATACAGGTATGGTACATTTATTCAGAAACCCAGTACGGAAAAAGATATGCAGCACCGGATTTGTAATGGGGGTGCCCCAAGGCCACCCCCATTCTTCATCCCCCCTACCCCCCCTCAAACACCTGAAACCCCGCCACCGAGCGTGCATGCGCATTCGCGAACAGTAAAAGTCCCATACGGAGCAGTGGGGAGAGATCCCCATTGCTCCGTATGGGAGCAAAATTTAAAAATTGCACTGCGGGGGGGCGGCATGCTACCTGAGCAGCATGAATTTATATTTGTGAAAAACTTTTATTTTGGTTTATTTTATGTTTAGTTTTTTTTTTAATTAGAATTAAGGTATAACAAGCCAAATTATAGAAAAAAAAACCTTATCTGGAAAATCCCAGGTCTCAAACATTTTGGATAACAGATACCATACCTATAGTCCAAAGACACATACATCTACAGTACAGGACAGGACATTGTTTCTGTATCATTTAACAATACCTTGTGTATGATGTCACTTTTTACAATTTCAAAGAGATAATGCATATCTTTAAGCTGTCAAATCTAAAGGTGAGGGGACAGTCTTCTATTAGAGCGAAGTCACTGGAGGTCATTTACCAAGACCCTGGATCACTAATGGACCAAAAATGTGCCCCTTAGTGTTTATTCAAACAGCACTTGCGTTTGGAGGCCTGCACCTAGCGCATAACTAATTTGGAGGAACAAGAGACCTGCTGCAATTATTTTAAAGCAGAATGCAGGGTACAAAGTGCAGATTTGCCACTTGATAAATGACCTCCTACTATACAGCCCGTTGTCCCCTACTGTACTGTTACAGTTATGTCTGTGATTATGTCCATTCTTGGTACCATTATGATATTTCTATATGTAAACTGTAAACTGTAGTTTGTAAACCGAGAGGATGACAAAACTGCCCTTGCATTACTATTGCTGACAATCTCTATGTCTCATATTTCCAAGTGGAACCTCCTGAGATGTATCCCTTGGTGCTCATTAAGTTGAGGCACTAAGCAGAAATATCCCAATTTCGCAGTCACCTCCAAATTTCTGTGATGGGTTCCAGGTTTGCCATGTTGCTATACGGTATGCCCCACGTCTAAGGGAGTGTGATCCTGTTTTAAGGGTGTGTGCCAATAATTTGCTAGTAAGAAAGATCATGATAAGATAAGAAAATCCAATTTCAATGTGGCTAATATAAAGGAACACTAGTGAATAAAAGGTCTTTAAGTTATCGATGTACTGCTGACCCTAAGAGCTTTTTTGTTTTCCCACAATGACCATATATCATGGTCCATCTTTATTCTTCTACTGTGAGCAGTGAGAATTCAGAGTTTAATTAATAGTACATTATGTTCCATTTGGAATAAATCAGCTGATGTGTCAGCTGTTTTCTTTTAATACGGCTTGGAAAAGATGGACTACATCTATGTCTACAGACAAAAAAAAAAGAACGCCTCCACAAAAACATCAACTTGTATTTTTACAAACAGAGATATATCCAGGAATCCAAATATACGATTATTGTATTTCCTTTAAATTTAGCATGGTTACGTTAGAATTGCTGGATCTTAAGACAATGATCATTTTCATGTTTTGTCTCAAGTCAGTCAGCTGAAAAATAAAAGAAGAATCTAATGCAAAGAAGGAAAGAAGTACATCAGAGCTCAGGGTGAGCATATTGATGTAAACTGACTGCTGGAAATTATACCTGTTTTATTATTTATAATGTACTAGATCCAGGCAAGGGAAAACAACCAAATATACCAGCAGAATAAAACACTATTTCCAATCCAATGTAAACAGTAATGTATTTTCTAAATTAAAGGGCCAGAATAAGTTTGTTTTTTAAAAATGTCACTTTGTAGTTGTTTATTGTAAATATTAAGAAGCAAATCTTAATTTCTTCTTGTTTTATGATCTGTAGCTTATAACAACTCATCTTATAGTTTGTAAATGCAAGTGCTAGAGCACTAAGGGATGCAAAACTAGGCTCTTTCTGCGCTCTGCAGGTTGCGCTGGTTGGAGGGTACAAGGCAGCCCAAATGATGTGCTTAGGTGGTGAATGAGGGGATTTCTACATAAAACCCCACCTGCCACCCCGTAAATACGGCACTGCCAAATTCAGCAGCACTGTATTCATGGGAGGTGAGGAAATAAATGAAAACAAACAACATAATCCAACCAGGTTACAGGCAGTATCAAAAATTTGCGAAAATGCGAAAATGTTGCATGGCAAAAAAATGGTGCAACATTTTTCTACGTGGGCAAATTTTTTTGTTGCAGCGAATTTTGTCACCCATTTCGTGAAACAATCCGTTAAAGGAGAAACATGGAAATTCGCAGTGAATCCATAACTACCAAATTATTTTGCCAATCTAGTGCTAATGCGGAAAGACCTTGTGTTCCAAAATGTGTAGAAGAGCCCAGCCCAGATGCCTGTGAATCCTTATACCAGTCTTGTAAGTCCCCGGTGAGTGATCCACCATAGTAAACAAATAGCTTGCTTTGTTCTATGTGTAGTCAGTAATTACCCTCTAATCACGTCGCCTACACCAGAAAACACGAAGGGTGCTGGGAGTTGTAACAATTAACACTTTATTTCTTTCTTCACCAAAGTTCACACCATTATAGCCCTTGTTCTTCAACCACAGGCACACAGATCATAATAAAAAGAGAATACAGTTTATAGTGTACCTATGCCAGATTAGTGTAACAGTCAGGTTGAACAATCTTTCCACAAGCAAGTTCACTTTCTGGTCCTTCCAGTGTTCCCTCCCACTCTCACCATCAGCCTCCAGTGCCTTCCTAGGGGTCCAGTCAACACTCCCCCCCTTACAGGGCTTAGCCCAAAACACCAGCCTTGCCAGGTGCTCTGCAGTGGAAGTCCAACACTGTTTGCCACTACTTGCCAAATCCCAGAAGGCCTTCCTACACCCTCATTATCCACCTCAACCCTGACTGGCGGGGTACCTGCTGGGAAGCTACTCCCACTCACTCCTTGGTGGGGCTTTTTAGCTGCCCATTTTCACTAATCTGGGCTTCCTCACATGACTACAGTGTGCTATAACACAAGCTAGGCCCTCACTATCTAGTTTGCTTACCTTTTCCTTCTGCCACATCCACCTCTTGCTCTTCCACTCCTCTCCTTTTATACCGTTTTCTAATTCCTCCCTCTGGGACTTTCCCAACACTCACTAACTCCCTCTAGAGGCCCCTATATTGTAATTACAACTAGAACCTTTTTACATGACCCACTAGCTCCACCTTATGGCCACAGCTAAAAATCACCCCTTTCCGCCCCCTTACATATCTTCATATAAAGTTAATATTTGCTTGCTGCAAAGCTTTGTTTGTTTTTAATTTTCCTTGTGGAATTCCCCTGAGGTGTACTCCTGAAAGTGAGGGGTTTGACCAACGCACATTCCCTGGTACCCTGTTTTTCTAGTAATTTAGTATCTATGCAAGTGTGTATACTTTTAAAAAACTGAATTTTAGTTACAAAATTATGATCATAAAACTGCCAAGCCACCATACTGTCTCAAGGTAAAACCCATATGGTGGTCCTCACTATGTACCTCTGGTCATATTTTTAAAGGCTGGCACCTCTCTGCATAGTAGCATTTCTTGGGATAAGTGTCTCCTGCCCAAGGCAGGGCAGGAACTAGGGGTAGGCAGAAGAGGCAGCTGCCTAGGGCGCAACGATTAGGGGGCGCCAGGCAGAAGCCTCTCCAGCCTACCCCTAGTCCTCCTCCTTTGTCATTGCCCCCGCCGCTAATGACAGGCGGCGGGGGCAATGACAAAGGAGGAGGCTTAGGCAGGAGAGGCTCCTGCCTGGCGCCCCCTAATTACCCATTGCATCGCACCCCCCTAGAATGCGTGCCAACGGCAAGGGCAAAGTATGAAAAACTGCAACTATTTTTTGCAATTGAGACCCTGCCTCATCATCAGTAAATGTCCATTAATGTCTCAAGCTAAGATCAAGTTCTTCAGATTTAGGATTACATAAACCTGCTCATAGGCTATGCAAGCATTGCCATTCCACTATACTGAGCATGATTCTGCAGGGTCAGGTTGTGCTGCTTTACATTTCTATGCACAGTAGCTGCAGCACATCATCAGCTTTAGAAAGTGTGCTGGACACAGTTAGATACATCTTGTTCTATTTTTGTGCATCTAAGGCATATGTTGGCATCATGATGTTATTGGCTATGGTCCCAGTTTAGTCTGTGGCTCCTGAGGCTGCTGTATCTTACACATCCATTCATAAGGACATTCATAAAGGCAAGACCTGCTTGCCTTTACACACCCATAAATAGATGCTCCTGCTGCTGAATGCAGGATCACTCCCTAAATGTAGTAATGGGCCTCAAGCTTGCAAAACATAGCACTTCAGATTATCTTGAATCCAGCCATATAATGCAATACTCTTTCATATTCAGGCAAATTATGTTGCCATTAGGATGTCTTTAATTAGAAATCTTTCTTTTTTCTTTTTTTGTAATTACTGTTTTCCTTGATCGTTAACAAGCACTTTTATTAAACGCATGATTAATCAGTTCCAAGGGCAAGGAAATTTATACATTAGGTATCTTTCTTTTTGTGTAACTTAATTTACATTACTTAGCTTTCCTTTTAAAGGTGCAAAATGCATTTTGTGAGATGTATTTTTGTGAAACTTATTTGCAATTGAATGCTGAAAACTTGGCAACACTTAGGGGCAGATTTACTAATTGACGAATACGAATCATAATAAAAATTTCTAAAGATCGCAAATATCCCGAAAATGCTTACGAAAAAATTGTATTACTCACAATAATGTCGTATAGGCGATCCGAAAGTCACGAAATTTTCGTACTGACCATTGTAAACAGCGGCAGAGCCTTTCCAAATTAATAGACAAAAAATAGACAAGAAATACACTACGGGCGTTCGTGTCTTAGTGAATCTCCCCCTTATATTTAAATAAATACATCATGCTAGAGAATTTTATATAAAGGCTATTTAACAAACTTGGGTACCCCTTTTATCACTACTATTGCTTTAGCTCTACATCTATCTATCTATCTATCTACTTACCTATCTATATTGAAAATGCACTGCACTTGTTAGAACTTGAAAAAATAAAACAAAAAAAATATCGTAGTACTAGAAAACCCCTATAGCATTAACGGAGAAGGAAAGTCATTTTGGCATTTTACTGCCATTAGATTTGCCACATTAGTGCCACCTAGAACACTATATTTATTATGCAGAAAGCTTTATCATATCTGAGTAAAGAGCCATAGAATCTTTCTCTGTTTGCTTAAGACAGCAGCTGCCATTTTAACTTGGTCTTCATAACTTCCTTTCTAGTCCTTATAGCTCAGATCACACATTCCTAAGGGAGGGAGTTCTTAGCATTCTTGTGGGAGGGGTGGGGCAGGAGAGGGCAGAGAGGAGAGAACTGCACAGACTTCAGCTGGGGAATGAAGGATTTTTCTGAGAGAGGAAGTCAGATACCCTAAGAAAAGGTGTACAAAAAAGGAGACAATAAATTTCTTTTGATAGAGTGCAGCGATTCTGTGAGTGCTTATGGCTGTATTTACATAGACCTTTCTGATAAAGCTTACTTAGTTTTTACCGTTCCTTCTCTTTTAAGTTTGTACTCCTTAAAGTTTATTGTACTAAAATAAGGTTTTGGACTGTGTCTCTTAGCCTTTGCAAGGACTACAGAGAACAAAAACCACCTCTATTATTATAATCACTTATTTATAAAGCATTAAGATTTTTTGCAGAGCTGGACAATAAATGGGTGTAGACATTGAACATACAGATATAGATACAAAACCAACCTATACAAGAAGTACAGTAGCTTACAAACTGGAATGTTCCTCAGTACCCCAAATGGTGGAAAGTCCAGTCCTGAAATTACTTCAAGGATGCCACTGTCCTATCCAGGTTTGCCCCTTCCCATAGTTAGGACATAATGACAATATTTGATGGACAGAAAATAAGGTACAGGTAGTTAAAACTGCCTCACTGGCTTTGTGAAGAAGCACCACATTGAATTTATTCTGTGAAATTGTTTCTAGAAATGTTATTGAAGTCAAACATTAAAAAGATTCAGTTTTTCCAAAGAAATCTATTTGTAATTGAAATGTATTGACTCAATTCATGTCAAACATGCTGCCTTTTAATGTCAATTAATCCTGTGGTACTTTTGACAGTGGAACCAGTTTCACAAAGCAAAGGTCAGGGCTTCGTTGTTTTCCCTATATCTTGCTGCAGGAACGGCGGTTTCTAACAATAAAGTCTTTCAGAGATGGTAGAGTTTATTTATTAATATTGCATAACAGTGGAACTTGCATGTGTACAATATAAAGCAAGGACCGAGAACATAACGTACTTGTACTGAATGCTTATTTTTTAACTTTGACACATTTGGAGCAATGTTTCATTTTTTATTTTCTTTTTCCTTTTTTTTACCTGGCATTAGAATTATCGAGGGAAACCTACTTGCATAAATTGAATAACAAATAAATGATATGTGTGTGCTGAAAAGGTCAGAGGGATAGAGCTGTGGGCGGGGGGAGAGAAAATATAGGAGCTCATTTACATCTGAAATAAGTGCAATGTGCAAAGTGCAAATTCACCATTTTTTCCCCCATAATGCCAGCATAATTGCATTAAATACATATAATTTTGCTTGCAAATCAAATTTAGATGGGCTTAAAATCTTGGTGTTTGGATTTCATCACTTCTGGTGCTTAGCATCAAAATGACACCCGCGCCCAATTCAGGTGTGAATGAATGGAATGGTGAAATGCCATTTATGGCTATCTACTGGACTACCGACTGAAAACAAGAAATACTTTATTTGTAGGTTCTCAGTGACAGAGACCTTTTAAAATGGAAATAAATGTTTTCACATTTTATTGTTACTTTTAACAATTACGGTTATGCATTTCGGAACAGAAAATACTGGGCATGAGAAAGTTTTATGAACTTTTATGAAAAATGTATAAGTGTGTCCCAAATTCCATCACACAGAGGTAGTCCTGTTTTCCTGACAGCAGAAATGTTGGTTTTTGCACCCACCGCCAGCTATTAGTTATAATTTTAGCCAGAATGCCTACAAAATTACAGAAATTTTGTGTAAATGTGAGTTAAATGCATTAGATTTGATGGCATTATTTTTCACTTAGGGTGTTGGTCATTGCTTGTCGTTACATATTGACATTCAGGGGCAGATACTTGGAGTTTAAGAGTTAGAGAATTCAGCAGCGGTTGATTGATGCTGCAGTGCAACCAGATGGTAACCTACTCATCTACACTCTATAATATTTACTGATGTGCAATTCTCACACTGTGCATGTCCCTGTGATGCTTCTGCTAAAACTAACTTGCATTCTAAACAGCTACTGTGTATAAATTATTCAGAAACCCCTGGAATCAATCATGGAACTTATTCTTATAGTGCAGAGGTTCATCCCGAGGGAGTGTAAGAGTCTTGTGTAGCACAATGTTTGAATTGTCAGTAAGCAAAAGCTTTCCTGAAGACAAGGCCTCGCACAAACAGCAGCGCTACCAGTGCTCATCTAGAGAAGTGTAAGAAAATAACACTATAACATAAACGTTTTGTAAGGGAAATTGTACTGGCAGCATCCTGTCACTGTGCAAGAAAATAGCTAATCTGCAGCAGAAACATTTGAAAGTTTTTTATTATACAGATATGGGATCCATTATCCAAAAAATCCTTTACCCAGAAAGTCCAGAGTTACAGGAAGGCCATCTCACATTCACATTTTTCTCAGCAGCACTCACAATATTAGGGTCGAGTAGATTTAAATATTCATAAACCTTTCTACCAATTGCAAAATGAAATGCTAACATGAATGCTAAGGTGAATACATTGGCTTATCCCTATTCCTGGTCCCTCAGGACTGGGGGGTGAATTTAGGTTGTAAGTTGAAATTATTGGCTGGCACGTCGGTCTGAGTTATGTTAATTCTTTCTTGTGAAGTTTTTAATAAAAACACATAAAAACCCTCAGGAATATCATGAAGTTTCTATGTGAAGTGCGTCTACTGAGGCAGGGGAACCCAGGTGCTACCGCCACCTCTGAAGGTGTTCTTGGGTTTCTACAGGGCGAAGGTGCTAGAGCGCTGAAGGTCACAAGAGTGCACCCCTTAGTACTTACAACCCCTTAGTACTTACTTACAACCCCTTAGTACTTACTGGCAAAGAACAGTGTCAGGAGCAGAGCCCTGTCTCAGAGAAGGTGGTAAGGACTGGGCCCTATTGTGGGCTGTGCATCTTGGTTCCCTAATGTGTTTGAATGAAGTGCAGAGTAGGGGGTAGGAAATGGTGGCACCAATCTCGGCCACAATAATGCTGAATTGTGAAAAAAAACACTGTATTATGGATTAAAAACAAGGCAAATTGTGGACAGATTTGCACTTTGCACTTGTACATTGCACTGTAAATTAGATTAAATTGTCTTTGTAATAACATATACATATACTGTATACTGTGTAAAAGTAATGTTCTGCTCAGTGGCAAAGACAAGAGAAGATTGCATTTAAAGTGCAGAGATTTTTTTTTACTCAGAACTGAAAATTACTTTTTTTTTTTTACTTCCATTAGGATTCCATTATGATTTGGGATTAGTTGGGATTAGCAGTCTAAAGAGGGAACAATTAACTGAACCTTTCCTGTTTTCTTAGGAGATGTGTTAGCAAGAAACTGTAGGAAAGTAAAACAAGGAGCACCAGTTTTTTTTAGTCACTGCACAGCAAAGAAAAAAAGCTACAAGACAGGTAATTTAGTAGCTGCCCTTATTTTCCTTTATCATCTTATTGCAAATAGAGAAAGCACTAATGACATCACAGCAAGAAAAATAATTGTCTGTATTTCTGCATGTTCAGTGTATACACTAAGTTATTGTACAGATCTGCAGAAAATGGCATAAGGAGATGGCGTGAAAATGGCATAAATTCCAGAAAAACAAAATGCATCACTTCTGAGAAAACATTAAATCCAAGTATAAGGGTCTTCTGTATGTGCTAATAATGACAATAATGTTACAATCAGCCATTCAAGCAGAATAGGGCCAAAAGGCACACAACAGATAACAGATAAGAGAGGTCACTTACAATGCAGATTTGTGCATTTTGCAAAGTGGGCAGAATCTGACATTTTTTTGCACTTTGCACACTGCATTCTGCATTGTATAAATGGCTGCAGGTCTCTCTATCTCATTTTGGAGTACAGAGATCTACCACTCCCTCTTGAACACACTTGGTAAATATGCTTCCAAAAATCTCATAGAAATCAATAGAAAGTGGCAGATTTTTCCCTGGCATACTGTGCCAAGCTCTATTATTACACTTTAATGTAATTGGTACTAAAACATACTTTTGACTACAAGAGCAGTGTGCAAAGTGCAAATTTGGATTTCATTATCAATGTTTTTACCCATAATTCTAGAGAAACTGTGGCCACAGGGACTGATGTCCCTAACTGGACCAGGTACTGCTATTTCTCCTTGTTGGAGCCTCAAATGCTCATCTACCCAACCTACTACTAACTCTCACCACCTGCAGTGAACTCCAACAAAATTACCCTACAACTATCTAACCCAACGAACCCTAAAGCATACCCCTTTGAAGTGGCCTGCCTTAGGCTCCCTGCCATAATATGCTTTTCAGTTCTGCTGCTAAACCTGGTGGCTGAATTAGAAATTGCAGCCTTTTAATAAAACAACTATTCTACTCCTTACAAGTTTACTGTAACACCCCCTGCAGGAGCTATACTATCTTATAATATACTCCTGGTCTATTTCAATTTTTCTAAAAATTAACTTAATTACCACCTATATCCTATTACTCCCACTGGAACACAGAACTTTTATATCTCTGACCACATAGTTAACTTCCACCCAGGAAGGGCCCTTTTAAGTCCTTGGTGGGCTCAGGAAACACATCGATTTGGTGAGCCCCTTTCATCCTGCACAGACATCTTACCCACCCCCCCACACCATTGCCCATAAAATTGCAGTTAGTTTTAATTTTTAGTTTAGTGAAAGGAAGAGGTTTATAACAATAACCAGATACATATTTGACCTGGTTCTCTCTGTAAAATAGTGGCTTTTAATTAGCCTTTAAAAAAAACGATTGACATTCTTCCTGATGAATCAGAAGCAGGAAAAGGCAAGGCTAGGGAAACTAATAAGTCCAGGAAACTCTCCAGTTTTTGTCTTCTGTAGCAGCTGTGGAACACAAAGAAAAGCTCATGAGTCTGCAACAAAAGCTCCGCTATGCTCAAACTTTGCATTCTCTAGGCGGGAGATCTTGATCTGAAAGTCAGGTGTACATATAAGTTTACAGAACAACTGAGGAGAGTTATTAGAGACACAGTGGGCCTCCAAAATCACAGGGCTCTGGGCAGATTCCCCTTTTGCCCTCTTATTAAAACGCCCCTGCACCCAGGTCTTTTTAGTACTCATGGCTCTAAATTAGTGGATCTTTTCTCGTTATACCCCCATACACAGGGCAATAATATGTTGGCGCATTATAAATAAATGTTAATAATAATAATAAGCTGCCGTCTCGGCCCATCTGCAGCTTTTATCAGCCTGTGTATGGCCACCTTAACTTCTGAGCACCCTAAATAAAAAGATCAGTTCATTTTTATTTAGTTTTCATCTGTATTTGGTTGCTAAACACACATACACATCAGTGACAACAACATTTACTAGAATTACCTGAACATGGGTGCTGGAGCCTGACCATCTGTCCTTTCTTTCTTGTCAGTTCTTTATTACACATACTCCTCTTTTAGACAATTGCAGACGCAACCCTGTGCTGCCTTTGAAAGGCATTTAGCTTTACTGCTTAGCAAAATCTTAGTATAGAAAAATGGGAAAAGGAGATGGAAGTATCATCTTCCTAATCCACAGTCTGTGGCTGAAACATATTGTTTTGACACTTGCCTTATGATTTTTTCTCTTTAAATTAAATGTATTTCTCAACAAGGAAAGGCATAAGAGATTAATGAGTAAATCCAAATGTTCATACTGCAGAAAGATAATCCCAGCCTTTCTTATTGTGTCTATAAAAGCTTAGAATAAATTAAATTGACAAAACATTTATCATCAGTCTAATGTTTTATTAACAGTTGACAGCACAGCATTAAAATAAATAGGCATTGTGGCTCATAAATCAATAATAATAAACTTATGTATGAGATTCAGCGACAATAATATAAAGTGATATGTCTTCTAAAATCTAGATGCGTCTTTTGTTTCAGCTATATCACGTGATATACATCCATTGAACATATTAGGGCTCATATATAATTCATTGGCCCAGTGCTAGGCACAGTTATTGTTACAGGATAATGTCCATAGAAATGTGGTGCAGAAAGCAGTTGCATTGACTTGCTGTCTGATATAGGAACATCGTACACAATATTTACACTAAATCTGGTGCAATGCACAATGCACTGTACATAACACTTGTTCAAGCAAGAATTAAAGGAGACATATAGCATAAACAAAAACACCTATTACTATTGTCTCTTCTGGTTTAGGGGCCTCCAGTGGAAGGTCTACTGCTGCAACTTATATTGCAGGCCCAACTTGCTCCCAAATTTGCGTATAGAACTACCCAATGTATTTCTTTGGGCTTCTTTTAGCAGGCTCATAAATTTGTGGTGAGAAGTTTTAAGGAAGCATGATGCATTGTGGGGAAAAAAACATGCTAGATTTGAACCAGTGTTGTTTATGGTAAATGTTGCTTTCATACATTTTCAGTGGCAAATTGATTTGACAAAATAATCATTTACATTGTTATGAAAATACTTGTAGGGGATCCAGAGGGTTAACTTTCTCCAACTACTCAGGAACTCCCCCGTTATTGGACCAGGGTAGTTTACCAGTTCCTGTTCCCAGCGTCGGACTGGGCTGCTGGGGTACCCTAGCGGGCAATCTACCCCAGGGTGCTCCTGCAGCAGGTTTCAGCAAATTAGCATTAGGTTCAGGTTGAAAAATATCTAAGCCAGTCATCACTAGAGGGAAAATGTGCACAGTGTCTCTTTCTGGATTCAACCATAGCAGTAGGTGAATCTGCCAGTAGGCCTGAGGTAGATAGAAGTAGGCCTCAGTATTTAAGAAAACCATTCCTTAGAGAATTAGTGGTACAAACTAACGTCCTGTGATCAGGGTTGACTGGGCTTGCATGACACCTGGATGCAATTAAAAGAATGTGATGCTACAAACAATGCTATGTGCATGGAGAGGGGGTGGGGGGTGGAGGATTTTGCTTCTGGGAAGGTGGCCCCTGAGGTGGCCGCTCCGGTGTGCCCCAGACACCCCAGTCTGACACTGCCTTTGATAGTATACGCCTGTTTTAGCAAAAGCTTCTCATAATGTAATGAGCAAAGCACAGAGTACAACCCTCTGTACCACTAGGGTACCCTGTATGTAACACTTGCCTTAGAGAAGCATTAAATACAAAGCACCTTCAAACACAGTCTCACCTGTATTTGCCTGCACATTGGAGAGATTGTAAGGGACTTGCAAATGGACACCTACAAACTGTCCTTGACATGGTGGGTTGTGTCCACTTGGGTGCCATTCACTGTCTGGTGCAAATCTATAAATCAGTGCGCAAAGTTTCATATCTCACAGTGCACTGTGGACACAAAAAGCTTTTTCTGCCTGTTTTGTGCATGTTGTACCTTGCCCCACTCCCCGGAAAATGAGCCCTATATCAAGTCTGACACATTTGTTAAAAGTTTTGCTAAACTTGTTGAATTATTTTGCCCATCTCTAAATATGGACCACAAACCAATTAAAATACTAAGCTTTTACATCTCTACACCAGTGGCTAAATTGCGGTTATTGGTCAGTGCTCCATCTGATCACCAGACAGTGGATATTCTGTTATTATTTATGGTACAGATGATATGGTCAAGAGCTGGAACTTCTAAATCTTGTCAGTTAGGACAAAATGCTGCCAGGCAGGCCCAGGCCTGGGGCGTCACAAACATAGGGGCGGAATGCTCCCTTGCGGAGCAACGGGGACCTCTCCCCACTGCTCCGTATGGGAGTTTTAACTTTGGAGCATGTTCGGTGAGGGGGGGGGAAGTTCGCACGGCGGAGGGGGGGTTGCATAAGGGGGCGCCAAATGGAACTGGCCTCGAGGCGCCCCCAGAAGAAATCCGGGGCTGCTGCCAGGTTCATTTATAAATCTAACTCAAAGTCTGCTGCCAGCACTGGGGTAATGTCACATCACAAGGTATGGCTGCAAAAATGTTGCTTTAGTGAACCTACAGCCAAATCATGGCAAGACTGCTGCGCTATAAAATGAAATGCCATACACCATTCTAGATTACCGGCCTTTCAAAATGTTTAATAATCTTGAATTAAAATGTATAATGACTGCATTCTATTTTCTTCCGTGTAGGGCTGGCCAGTACCAATATCCATGTTTTATCCTATTGCACAAATTAGTAACCATCAGTCAGCACTAATAATGGAAATGCCGTTCTTTCATTAGGGTAAGTTGCAGCCAGGATAATATATACATAAATAATGTGTAATACTTAGGGGCACTAACCCACAAATCCGAATCCGAATTGGAAAAATTCCGATTGGAAAACGAACATTTTGAGACTTTTTCATATTTTTTGCGACTTTTTCGTAGCCGTTACGATTTGCTCGTATCTTGTCGCGACTTTTTCGTATTGATCGCTCGTAAGCGGCGGGCGAAACTTTAACACTTAGCATGATTTTGGAAGCCTCCCATAGGACTCAATGGCACTCTGCAGCTCCAACCTGGCCCAAGAAAAGTCACTATACTGAAGCTTGAATGAATCCGAAACTTCCATACTCGGCGCGAAAGCTGCGAAAAAGTCGCAGCGCTACAAAAAAGTCGGAACATTTTGCGAAACATTCGTAATGGCTACGAAAAAGTCGCGACCATTTCCGAAAAAATCGCAAAATACCGATCATTACGAAAAAAACGCATTCGGACGCCTTCGGACCGTTCGTGGATTAGTAAATCAGCCCCTTAGTCTGTGCTGTTTATGTCGAGACAAGATGGCTTCATCCAGAATAGTTTCTCTACAGTACTTGTAGAGAAACTACTTAATATTTGATTTCATCTCTTGCTGTACCTCTGCTTGATTTCTGGGCTGTTTTGTTTTGGTCTCCCCCACAGAACTGCTTTTTCCCTTTACTTGCGTGAGGCTTCTAGAGCACACAGTCTCTCATCATGCTCCAGGCTCCTGCTGTCACCACTTGTAAGAATGATATCAGAAGAGGAGGCATCTCAGTAAGTCCTTTGCTATATGCTTTCATTAAGAGCACTAGGCTATGTCTTCCAGGCCTGTGTACTTTTACATTTCCACATCTCTCCCTTAAATATTTTCCCCATATCCATTTACAGTAGGTGGTACGATTCTTGGTTTATTTATACAGCAAATCCATTTAGACAAGGGAGAATGCAGATTATGGGGAATGCTGTTGAATTAGTGTAACATCTTTATACAAAGCCTTATAGGGAAATGTAATAAATAAGTCATTCAAAAATATGCTCATTGCAAAAAGTTTTTCTTACGTTTTGCTAACCCACAAAAGTATGTATTTATGCCAATGTGTATGCAGTATATGTAATAAACATTTTTACTGAGAGAGTCATTATATTTGTACCAAAATATTACACCGCCTCCATGCAGGTCTTACAATCTGGTACAGGTATGTGCAGTAATAATGGGCAATGCAACAACTGTCTGTTGAGGACTATGAGCAAAATGCAAGTTTTCATTGTAATGCATCCACTTTATTTTAATTTAGTCGTAAAGGCAATGAATATGAAGTGAAGATGCAGTAAAATTGGAAAAAAAACAGATATAGGGACAAGCGCTCTGTAAAAGACTGGAGGTCTGCAGTTCAGAAAAAAAAAACATCTTAAAGGGTGGATCACCTTTAACTTTTAGTGTGACGTAGACTGGTATTCTGAGATGGTTTGCAAATGGTCTTCGTCATTTTATTTTTTGTGGTTTCTTAGTTATTTAGCTTTTTGTTCAGCAGCTCTCCAGTTTAGTAGGTTGCTAGGGTCTTATATACAATATATATATAAGTAATAAAAAGTTACAATAAAATTGCAGCCTCATAGAGCAATAGTTTTTGGCTGCTGGAGGCAGTGACCCCAATTTGAAAGCTAGAAAGAGGCAAAATAGGAAGGCAAATCATTTGGTCTATATTCCAATAAATAATGAAGACCAAGTGAAAAGTTTCTAGGAATTGGACATTCAATAAAAGTTAATGTCAAGGTGAACCACCCCTTTAATATTAAGAGGACAAGGGGTGTTTCTAAGTCTCTAGCAGCCAAAGGTAGCCAACTGATCCCACCTACATCTCCAGCACTTACTTTTTCCACAACTGAAAAGGGAAAGGGAGGTCTCATTGCTAGTACAGAGAGCCCAATTACACTGGACTTATTTCCATTTAAAAATTACATTTTGTCTCTTAAATTTACCAGGGGAACCTTTATCGTATGGAGAGGTCTTAGGCTAATGGCTCAGGGGTCTGTACGTTGGCTTTGACTGTATTGTCTCCACATTATGACACTGTACCTGTCACAGGCTTTTCTCCGCCTTTCATTTTATGTTGGTGCTGTGGGTATTATTCTTTAACATAAACAAAAATATAAACAAATATACCCTTATTACAAACTAAAGGATGATTTTTTCACTTTTCTACATTCTCCTACCATATACTCCTTCAGGTCTAATTCTGACCTTAAGAAATCTACAGAGACAACTCGCTCATACTGAAAGGTTTGGTTTCAATAAAGGCTGGAGCCTTTGCAACATTTAAGGATTTCACCTTTGTATCCTCTGCATGCTCTGCCTAGTGGCAGAATACATGACAAATTTATAGGTTGGTGTAAACTATACAAATGAATAAAGTAAGAAAGAAAACTACTCAAAGAAGAAAGTGATAGTGTCCCTTTAAAGCTTACTCTATGAATATTTGGTTTAGAAAGATTTATAGGAACACTTGATAAAGGGTTTACATCTACATCATGTTATGTAAGCAATATATTCAGAATTAATTTGCATTGTAGTGCATTGTCCTAAATAATTTCATTCTTTGCATGTTCTATAGTAGTAATTGCCACACTGTTACCTATTAGTTAGAATTAAGCTTGACTAATCCTTCAAAGTGCTCTGACAGAAAATGGTTGTATGAACTGCAGAGCAGCTGCTACTTTCATCTGTGGAGCTTAGCCTGAAAATGATTAAGATGCTGAAAATTAGATTAAAAAAAAGCAAATGAGGTTTAGGAATAAAGAATTGTATGGCTTACAAATAGGCAAATAGGTTTGGCTATGAAGTAATGGGTCTACTGGGCAAGCTTCCAAAGTATATATATATATATTAAGGTTACCATTCGTCCCTGTTTCACAGGGATCAGCCCGGGTTTAAGAAGCTTGGCTCCCGTTGAAAACTGCCCATTGAAATGTTCCCACTAAATTTAACATGTAATTTCCCCACTCTTTAAATTTGCCTGCCCCAACACTGGTGGTCTGTGAGCTAAAGCCACTTTGTGTAAGCGTGCACCTCTCAATGGTAGAGCGATGGGATTGAAGGGTCTGCAAGAGAGTGAACTTTGCACCCTGTGCAGACTCACCAATCCCAGCGCTCTGCTCAGTCTTGTAAATTGAAGTGCGCATCTTGAAACTGAGGTAGAGAAGAGGTGCGTAGACAATGCCCCTCTAATCCTGTTGCGTTCCTGTTTGCCTCCTGCCCTGCGTCATAATACTGCTATAAAGCCATTTAGTAGATCCGAAACACATGGAAGCAACTGTCAAGCTGCGAGTGAGTTGAGATTTCTCTGATATGCGCTGTTGGGATCAAGCAGGGTGCTTCACAAGTCAAATAAATCATAGCAGTAACACACACGCACCAGAATTTTTAACTCGCAGCTTGTTTCCATGTGTCCTGGTTCAGCACAGCTTTACAGCAGTGTGGTGGAATTTCTAAAAGATTACATAGAGCTGAAGCCTGGGCAGTTTAATGCAGTGTGTGGGGGAGGGGGCAGAGGGGGCAACTTTAAAATACACTAGCAAAAGGCTATCCCATTGTTCTCACTGTATAAAATAGTTTTGGATCATATCAGCATAAGGCAGGCAGAGTATGGCACACACAGGCAGCACAGGGCAGGCAGTACATACAGTGACACAATGCTGGCACTGCTCCTATGGTCTTTCTGAGGTGTGAACAATGTGTGGGCTTACAGTCTGAGCCTGAGGTGTGAACAATGCAGTTAATCTCAGTACTGATACTATTTAAATCTTACACAGGTAAGCAGTTGCAGCAGACAGACAGGTGGGGGGCCACACAGAGGCCCACCAGTTTAACAGCACTGCTCTAGAGTAAAGAGCAAATGGACACACTGTTTATAGAAGTTCTTATAGCTATTGAAATACATTCTAATTTATATTACTAAGAAGCAAAGCAACTGTAGCAAACAAAAAAATCAAATCAGAATTGAATAACAGCACCTTTGCAATCCATATGCAATTGCTGAAGGCAGAAAGAATATCTACAGACACATTTGCTGCATTTGTATTAATGGATCACTACCATGTGGTGAGTAAATACTATGAGTAATAGAGCTAATTTAAGACTGCAGCTGCAATTGTAGTTGTGCAAAAATGGAAAAAAACCATTGGACATATTGACACCATTGATTACTTCAGTATTGTGCCTAAACACACTCCATTTACTTGCATGTATTTGTACTCGCCAGTAGTAATGAGCAAATTTTTTCACCAGGCATAGATTCACAGTGATTTTCCGCATTTCTGCTTTGGTGAATTGTTTCACGAAACTTCCAAGAAAATTTGCCACCGAAAACTTTGGTGCGTCAAAAAAACCGTGGTCACATCAAAATAGTCAAGGTCACGTCGAAAAAGGGCGTGGTCGGGCGAAAATGGGCACGGGCGACAAAAAAATCGTGCAACAAACACATTTCGCAAATTTTTCACTAATTCACAAATTTTGTTGTCGTTTCACAAATTTTTAGGCGAAGTGAAATGGGACAGATTCGCTCATGACTACTCACCAGTTTGCCAGTAGCACACCTACTGATGCAGTGACTATATACTGCATCAATCAGTGAAGGATTGTGTCCAATTAGTTAGACAATTGCAGCAATCAGGGCATGGCCACAATTACGCTGGCTCTAAATTAGCCTATATATCGACTACAAACAAGCAGGTTTTCAAACTTAAACCCAATTCATGAATTAGGATGCTTACAAAAAAAGTTTGATCAGGCATGAGCAATTTTTTAATTGAAATTTGATTTACAAGGTAGCAGTAATAATTCTGTCTTTAGGAAACAAAATCTCATTGGAAAAACAAGCTAAGACTGAATGCAGTATGTTTTTTCAGACTACGTGCAATCTTACTTTTCCCATAACCAAGGAATTAACAGTGACATCATTCATAACATTACCTAATGCGTACATCATCACTGAGGTTAACAACGATATTCAAGAAAGGTTTACATGGATCTCATTACTCTACATTGCATCAATCGTTATACTTCTATTTATTAAAAATTTAATTTTACGTAATTTCATTTCTGTTTTTGCAATAAAGAGCCATTGCTAATGATGGTATAGATTTGTTTTGGTTGGTAACAACTAATTTAACATGGCAAAGCAATATTTAGAGAATTAGTGCCAGCTTCTGTTTTGCTTCACAATACGGATGTTTATCAGAAATGAGGTCACCGGCAAATGTATCACTGTAGCCTGTCACTTTCATTCTTAAAGGGGAAGGAAAGGCTAATAAAGAGTTAATCTCAAGCTGCAGGCATACCTTCAGTTCTCTCAATAGTGCCCTTAAGTCTCCCCATATTTCACCTGTTCAGATGATCAGAGACAAACAGGAAGAAAAAAACACTGAGCTGTGTAAAGAAAATTCCCATAATGCCTCACTCCTGCACCAAGACCCAGACCGAGTGTACATGCTCAGTCAGTAAGACTATGAGTCAGATTCCTACTGATTGGCTCAGATCCACATTCCTAAGGCGGGGAGTGAGTCCTTAGCATTCTTGAGGGAGGGGGGAGCAGGAGAGGGGAGAGAGCTGCATGTCTCATGGCACATGACACAACATATTACAGACACAACAAATCTTTTGACAGAGAACTCAGTGCAGTGTTTCTGTGAGTGCTTATGGCTCTATTTACATAGACCTTTCTGACCTTTCTCTCTCCTTTAAAGGAATCCTGTCATGATTTTTATGGTGTAGTTTGCATTACTAAATGACAGTGTGTACATTGCAAATAATTAATCCTACCATTTAATATTTTATTTTAGAGCCAATATATTTTATAAATATATATATATATATTTTTTTTTTTGTTTGTTTTTGGTTAAATATTATATATTTTCTTAAGTTGTACTATTGGCGAGTAGGCAGCAATCTCAGTGCATTGTGCCTGAGTCTGAGCTTTCAGAAGGAGCCAGCACAATGGAACTACAGGTATGGGATCCCTAATCCAGAAACCTGTTATCCAGAAAGATCTGAATTTCAGAAAGCCCATCTCCCATAGACTCCATTTTAAAGGTAACAGTAACACCAAAAAATGTATATATTTTAAAGAAATTAAAATATAATGTACTGCTGCCCTGCACTGGTAAAAGTTGTGTGTTTGCTTCAGAAACATTACTAGAGTTTAATTAAACCCTGGTGTGTAGCCATGGGGGCAGCCATTCAAAAGAAGAAAAGGCACAGGTTATATAGCAGCTAACAGATAAACCCTGTAGAATACAATGGTGTCTTATCTGTTATCTGCTATGTAACCTGTGCCTTTTCTCATTTTTTCCAGCTTGAATGGCTGCCCCCATGGCTACACAGCAGCGTATTTATATAAACTATAGTAGTGTTCCTGAAGCAAACACCCCAGTTTTACCATTGCAGGGCAACAGTAAGTTATATTTAAATTACTTTAAACACTTTCATTTTTTGGTGTTACTGTTCCTTTAATCAAATAATTCAGAATTTTAAAACTGATTTCCTTTTTCTCTGTAATAATAAAACAGTACCTTGTAATGGATCCCAACTAAGATATAAATAATCCTTATTGGATGCAAAACAATCCTATTGGGTTTAATTAATGTTTTATTGAATTTTATTCTGAATAAGGGGTCCTATACCTGTACTTTCAGATGATTTTTACTATTGAGTGCTATTCTCATATTTACCACTAGGTTGGGCATGGGAGCATTTTTTAGAAATGCAGGTGTCAGTGAGCTGTTATCTTGCTGCCTTCCCATTGTTCTACTGATAGGCTGCACAGCAGTAAAAAAAGACCAAAATTTATCAGAGCACAGGTCACATGGCTGTGGGCACCTGGGAAACTAAGAGTATGTCTAACCCCTTGGAGGGGTGCTATTTACTGATACTTTTTGTAAAATAACATGTTTTCTCATGACAGTATTCCTTTAAGGGTATACACATGAAAAGATCCCCTCTTTTGGTGAGGTTGACAAACAAGCAGAACTTTGCTTAATTTAGCCACCCAAGTGATAATTGAATCATATTAGGGGCCAATGTAGATCCGTTGAAAAAGAACTGCATCAGTCGGGTAATGCAGTCCAGTGGTGTTACTACAATGCACTTTGAATTTTAATCCTAGTTATGATTACTTGCATTTAAAAAGTTAAAATACTTTAAAATACTTGAGCATAAGCACCCAAAATATGCTGAAAAAGTCACCCTCGGCTTATACCCGAGTCGAGGGCCATGGGTCCCTTCAAACTAGCACCCTCTGTCCTTTGTGTGCCAATTAGGCCACCTGCAACCAGACCCTCCAGTGCCCTGGCCCTCTACCAGTCACAATACTTATTTCCCCTTAAGTGTCCTCAGGGGGTTGTACACTTAAGGTATCATTGTTGATACCATATTGTTTTTGTTGACCCTCTTCTCCACTTACAGAGCTAGCTTACTGTTTTTATTTGAAATAAATATTGTAAAACATATACCCCACTGATGCCTCAATTAATGTAATTTTATTGGTATTTATTTTGATTATTGAAACATAACAGTAGCTGCTGCATTTCCCACCCTAGGCTTATACTCGAGTCAATACATTTTTCCAGTTTTCTTGGGTAAAATGAGTTTACTCTCGAGTATACACAGTACATGTTATAGATGCAATTTGTGGAGTGGCGGGGGGGGGGGGGGCTGTGGAGGCCACTGGAGGGGGGTAAAGGGCACAAAAATAGGGGTAAGTGACAGAAGAGGTACCTGCCTGGCACCCATCCAAAGTTGTGCCCTAGGCAGGTGCCTATTCTGCCTACCCCTAGTTCTGGCCCTGGTGTGCACCGTAATTTATTTTATCCCAGGGGGCAGCCCTTAGTACTTAATGACAATTTTCTATTTAGAATTAGCAAATGGCACATACTGCTAAAACTATATCTTTATTAAAATTGTTAATTTAGACGAAGTTTTACATGAGTTGTTTTATGCGACCTGCATTATTTAGGGGTATAGATTTCCTTTAAAGTCTTTGTTTTTTTGGATTTAAGGCAGTGCTATGTGTGTAGCCTGAGGTATGTAAATAGTTTCTGTTTTAAGAAGCCATTTACTGCCATTTACTTAGCCCATCTCACACGAAGTGGGCTGGTTTCTCTGCATATATTTTTTCTTAGACTTATCTGACAGTTTATCATGTGAAAAATGGAACTGATTTAGGAAAAAAAAAAATTTTCTCCTGAAAATGAATCTTGTCCATGAGTTTTTACGTTATAAACCATGAGATACATTTTGCTCACTAAATTGAATCTGTATTCATTTTTTTATTTCTACAGAAGATTAAACATTTATATATATATGTATATCTTTATTTATAAAGCGCTACTTATGTACGCAGCGCTGTACAGTAGAATACATTAATACAAACAGGGGGTTAATAAGATAAAAATAGATAAGTACAAAGCATAACAATAAATATAAATAAATACAAGATACAGTTGCAATAAGTTAAGAACCAAAGACACAAGAGGATGGAGGTCCCTGCCCCGTAGAGCTTACATTTATCAATAATTTTATTTAAATTGGACGCCCACTGCAGCATTTCTCATCTCTGTATTTTATTTAAGTTTTCATCTTTCCCTTTACCTCGTATTGTCACTATATGGTACGTGTCTTATGCCCACTTGCAAGATATCCCTCCTGCTGTGACAAATGAGTGCCAGGATGTCAATTTTAATTAGTGTATCTAGCTGTCAGTTGTATTATTCTACTATATGCAAAAAAAGCAAACGCTCTTCCCTCACACTGAACAAACCTCTGCAATGTTTTAATTTGTTTCCATAATAATTTATATGGATCTGTATCTGAAGTTTGACTAACATTTAGCATAAATCAGATTCTGATCCAAGAACCAAACATGACTGAAGAAAGAGCAGGGCTGCAGCACAGCAATGATGCCACCTTGTGGTACGTTCTTTATCTTTAGACCAACACATGGAAAAGAATGTTTAATTCGCAAACAGTATGTGTCAGCTGGAATTGCATGGGGTTTTTTCATAATTTAGAAGAAATCCAGTTTACAGTTTAAAATTTTCCCACCACCTGTCCCTGCAGAGCAGTGAAAAATACATTTTAGGTACTTTGGGTATTGTAGGAGTTGGGTCACTCATGTAACTGCAACACAACATTTTTATTGGGTGTGGGCATGAACGTTTCTGCAACCTTCATTTGCAGTATAGTCACAAAAAGTACTATGCTGTGCTACACTGTACACTCCTTCCCAGCAGATACTTGGTATATGTATTAAATATGATGGCACAGTGCTGTAGAGCAGTGCTGTCCAACTGGACACCTGTCTGGCTGCTTTGATAATTTACCTTTGTGTAAGATTTAAATGGTATCAGTACTGGTCCCCTGCATGGTTAACACCTCAGATTCAGGCTGTAAACCCCCTGTATTGTTTAAAAATGTAATCCCCTGTGTTGTTCACACCTTTTAATCCCTACATTGTTCATTCCCTGCATTGTTCACCCCTCAGGCTCAGGCTGTAATCACCCACTTTGTTCACCTGTTCACACCTCAGACAGACTGTAGGAGCAGTAGAAACCCAAAAATAAACATATACTGAGGTGGTACTGCAATTAAAAAGTTTTTTAATATATAGTTATTGTACAGACTGAAGGAGCAGTGGCAGCATTGTGTCATACACACAGGCAGGGTAGGGAAGGCAGAGTATTGCACACACAGGCAGGGTAGGGAAGGCAGAGTATGGCACACAAAGGCAGGGTAGGGAAGGCAGAGTATGGCACACACAGGCAGGGTGGGGCAGGCAGAGTGTGGCGCACACAGGCAGGGTAGGGAAGGCAGAGTATGGCACACACAGGCAGCATAGGGAAGGCAGAGTATGGCACACACAGACAGCATAGGGAAGGCAGAGTATGGCACACACCGGCAGGGTAGGGAAGGCAGAGTTTGGCAAACACAGGCAAGGTAGGGAAGGCAGATTATGGCTGGTTTTTGCTGTACTACCACCATTAATATGGCTATGGTCATGCGATAACATGGGTGTGGTTTCAAGTGGGTGTGGTTTAAAAAGGGGGAGTGGTCAAAACGAGCTTCCATTATCGGCCCTCCACCACGGAGGCTGGAAAAATTCCAGCCCTCGGTGCCACAGAAGTTGGACAGCACTGCTGTAGAGTAAAGTCTCCCTGGGCCGGAAGAGGTGAACCATCCCAGATCACGAGGTTATTGATTTGTCTCACTTTATATCCAAAAAGTGGAGGAAAGGACAGCTACTCTTTCCACTACACCGCTGAAGCCGCAGGGCAGGTTTTTTTATGGACGATGGAGCCGTACGGTTGGCTCTGCAAATTAGGTGGCAGATGGCCCTCCAAATTATCAGTCAAAGCACCTGAAAATGGCCAAGGTGGAAAGAAGCAGGAATAGAACGTGCAGAATTTGCTTTGCTAAGCAGCCTCCTAAATCCCTGAAGACCGATGCTTGGTCTGCTAGGTGGCCCTTTGTGTTGAAGCAAAGTCACTGCACTGGCAGGATTCAAACTCACAACCTTGCATTGCAAGGTAGCAGCCCTAACCCCTAGGCCATGGAAGATAACACACAGGCTTGGGGGAACTTATTGGCAGGGGGTACTTCATGATAAAGCAAAGTCACTCTAACAAAAGCATCCCAAAAATGGAGATGAAGCTGGACTTGAACTTGTAACCTTCTGATAATGCAGGCTACTCTTTCCACTACTCCACTGAAGGCGCTGTGCAGAGTCGCAAATTAGGTGGAAAGGGCACCATACTTTGGAATAGCTCAGAATGAAGAGGGGCTCTCAAATGGGGCAATGGTTAAGGCAACCAACTCTGGAGCACAAGGCCCTGAGCCCAATTCCAGCTGCAAGACAGCAAGTGATCCCAAACAATTATTATTATCAATCAGCCCTGGCACAATGCCGTGGTCCTCCAAATTGTTAAGTGGTCCCAAAGGTCAGCCAGCAGAAATGCCTGGCATGATGCCAAGACCATAAGAGCTGCAAGACTCCTGGAGTCCTTGGAACAGCTCAGAATGAAGAGGGACCCTGTGCATGCCCTTTGACAAGTAAGTCAGCAGAAGGGTTCCTTTTGTAACATGTTATACTAGTCCCATCATTGACCATCATTCACTTTTCTAACCCTTCTTATTATAAAGAAGCCTCCCTTAGCCTCCCTAATTCCTTACACTTGGGTTGGCGAATTTGGTGGCAGGTGGTCCTTCATGAAAAACCAAGGCAACTATAACCAAACCCTATAAGTTTTTCTGAACTGAATTGCATCTTCAATTGAATTTCCTCCAGATTCACGATAAACCTTTTTGTCGCTAAACTGAGGTTAAAAAGAAGACACACTATTGAGTTCAATTTCTTTGTCATAGTGATACCAACCTAACTGCCAACTAAACCAGATACTCTTTTATTATGCACATGCATTTGCTCTATTAGCCCACATCTCCAGTGGGGAAAAAATTTGTGATAGGGGCCTTTTAATATCCTTTTAAAGGTTTGGAGATCACTGCAGGACATAGTCTACATGGGGTCTTACTAATGTTTTGTAAAGGGGGAGCATGACCCCTTTAAATACAGGACAATACCTGCTGCTGACTGGCATTGTTTTCTGTGGTTATGTTTATTACCCACAGTACCCCAGGCCCTTTTCCATCAAAAATGTGCAGTCCTATTGGGGTTATAAAGTACCTTGCATAGTTTATAATCTCCTGAACCACCAATATGAAAGTTGGATTTTCCCTCTCTTCTCTTCTGTTTCTTCCCCATTTCTCTTCTCTCAGAGACACAATTGCAGCCACCATTTTAAAGCTCTATATGCCACTTCCCAAATTCTGCAAGACAACAATGCATGCATTTGCTCTGGGAACAACATTGCCTATTATTACAGGACTATAGCTATTGAATACTTCTCTTTAAAACTGACCTCAAAGGTTTATTGAATAAACAGACATCATTTGCCTGCCTACTGCTGGTATTACTAACTAAGGCTAGAACTTAAAGGGGTGGTTCACCTTTAAGTTAATTTTTAATATGTTACAAAATGCACAATTCCTAGCAACTTTGCAATTGGCTTTTGTTATTTATTTTTGATAGTTTTTTAATTATTTGTCTTCCTCTTCTACATCTTTCCAGCTTTTGAATGGGGTCACTGACCCCGGCAGCTAAAGAACTATTGCTCTGTGAGGCTAATTTTTTATTGTTATTGCTACTTTTATTAATTATATTTCAGTCTCAATTCTAATGGGAGGGGGAGTGAATTCTTATGGGAGGGGGAGGAGGAGAAGGGAGGGAGGGAGGGAGAGAGAGAGGAACAAACTGAGGAGATTCTGAAGTCTGATACAGAAGACCACATGTACACAAAAGAAGAAAAGAAATCTGGTGTTTCTTTTGATCATTTCTGTGAGTGCTTATGGCTGTAGTTATGTCCTTTCTGATAAAGCTTACTTAATTTTTACTTTTCCTTCTCCTTTAAAGGTGAACAACCCCTTTATTGGAGTAACATTGAGGCCCTAGGCCCCCCACAAAAAGAATATTCTAGGGCCAATTTCCCCCTGTGCTGGATGTCTGCTGCATGCAAAAAATTGTGGGTCTTCAGTGGCCTGCAAAAAATTGTGTGTGACCCATGATTTTAGCTGCTTTGCAGGTCACCCATGGGCCCCCTACAAAGAGGAAGCAAACCAAGCACCCCCCTACGCCCCCCCATCCTTCCCATGGCCATGAGGTCTGCTTCCTCTATAGTTACACCACTGCCTACATAGATTTGAGTCATCAGCAAGTACAGATAGATTGCTTACTATGTACAAGAAATTCATTAATAATTTCTGTGCGAGCGCTAGGAGGATTTAAGCAGCCTCAGGCACACCTCCAATATGTATAGAAACAACACACATCCTACAGCACAGAAACTAATAAAACAATTAGTACATCCCATAGTGACAATTACTTTAACATACTTTATTTATAATGCTTGAAGTAAGTGTAGTCACCTATGACTAGTGATAAGTGAATTTTTTCGCCAGGCATGGATTCACAACAAAATTAAAAAAACAAACAGCCATTGACTATAATGAAGTGAGAAAAAAGTTGTGTATGTAAAATAAAGTGGCATGCGTTAAAAAAAAAAAAGTTGTGTGCATAAAACAAAAAGTAGCGCATAAAAAATGTAGCACATTTTTCGCCATTTCATAAATTTTTCAGCAGTTTGCAAATTTTTGGCAAACAGTACAGATTTGCTTATCACTGTCCATGGAGCCACCTTAGTTCCTAGGCCCTGGGTGCAGTCCTCCTACAGTCCCCATGTCCTTTATTTCTCTTCCCGCCTTACCAAATGCAGTGGTATGCAACCAGTGGCAGTGGTAACTATAGAGAAAGCAAAACCAGCAATTGCTGAGGGGCCAGAACCACAGGGTCTGCTTCCTCTATACTAACCTCTATAGCATATTTGAACTAAAAAAGTGTTGGGGAACAACACAAGCATAAAAAAGTCCTGGGGGGCCAAATAAGAACTATTATTGGGAATTGGGTAGTCCCTATGTGGACTGGCAGCCTACAAGAGGCTCTGTTTGGCAGTGCGCCTGGTTTTTATGCAACCAAATTTTGTCTACAAGCCAGGAATTCAAAAATAACTACCTGGGAGCAACATCCAGTGGGTTCAGCTCCTGAGCCACTGATTGGGGATCCCTGCTCTATAAATATAGAAATAACCTCTCCCCAGCTGCTCTCCTACCTGAGAGCAACCAGGGAGCTGGGGGTGGGGTATTGGGTCCAGGTATGGTCGAATTAATTTAAAAATTCAAATTCTGGCAATTCTCAGAAGTATGCAATGGTTTCTAATGATTTCCCAGCTCCCATGCCCTTTTGGGGTACACTGTATAAAGCCATGGCTTCAGAGTTACGTAGAACTACAGCATGGACGTGTTAAACCACACAACTATAAGCTACCTTTATTATTCCTGCATTTACTGCTCATAAAAATGAGGCTACAATACATTTTGCCGCAGCACTTACTTGATCAATAAAATGTCCCTACAGCATTAAAGGAAGCAACAACTATATAGTACATTAATGTGTATTGTAACATCTTTAAAATGGCTAAATAAATTGTTTGGCATGTGACTTTAATTACTCCTTTTTGGCAAGCTCGTCTGTAAATGAAATGCCAATAAGCCTTTGTATAATAATATTAATATTATTGATGATAATTTGGTTTCATAACAGTTATAAGCCACTTCTTCTTGGCTCATTAGTGTTATGAGAATTCTTGTATGTGCTAGGTCAAATGAGCAGAAAAACAGATTTCTTTCTTGTCAGTAGACTCTGGGGCATATTTATCAAAGTGTAAAACAGAGCTTTTGCCAGAAGGAAATTTCCTAGCTCTCTATTCATGTGTATAGGATTTTTAGGAGCATATTTTTCAAAGGGTGAACTCTTACTTTCAACCATTCATAAATATGACTAAAATACTATACAAATGAACAGAGACCTGCAAACTTTTCCAAACACTGGAGAATTCTATCACCTTTTGAAATATATATATGAATTGAGTCATTGGTCAGTCTGTACCTAAAGCACAGTACATTTAAGACTAAGCTAAGGGAATCCACCTTAAATTAATGATTAGCATTATTGCAAATTGCTTGAGTGAGCCTATTGGGGTTTTGAAGACTTTGTGCAGAAGTGTAGGAGCACTAATTGCTGTAAAAGCATGTTCCTAAAGGCTTATGCAGAGAACACTTCAGTTCAGGGTCTAGCTGCATACTGTACCACACGTTATAGTATGGTTACAAGGTCCTTTGTGGCCTGCATCTGCTGGTGCTCCCTAGCTTGCAAGTCTGAATGATGTTCAAGTTATGGATGAGCAGGGGGCATATGAAAGGATGGCTGTGTGCCTCCCCCTCCCACCCCACATAAATACAGTACTGCCAAAAGCACACATCTCTGTATTCATGGGGCACACACAGGTCTCTGTGTTCTGACACTGAGTGGCTGCCATCATGGGGGCACTGAAGTGAGCTGCCACATGGGGAGGTAGCCCCAAGAGATGCAAATTACAATTTGTGGGTCACAAAGCGGGTGTGGATTGTTAAAGAGAGGGCAGTGTCTGGTTGAATTGTGGCTGGGGTGGAACAGGGATATCCTCATGCATCTGTGGGTATTCTACAAGTTGGCAGGTACTTCTGCCCATAGGCCTAGGTAACCAGTGGGTCAATGAGCTGGGCTGCCTGTGGCCCATAAATACTACTAATAAATAAGGAATTACAGGATCCTAAATACTACTTAAAACTAGTAGTATTTAGGGTCCTGTATTTCTTGATGGTGGCCCTGTGCCTTGCACATAGTAAATTACTTCTAATATGACTGGAGGTTGGAGGACATAGTCCTTGTCATATCCTGGCGTTTTACATAGGAGACATCAGAAAACCAAGTTTTCATCCTTTACAGAATATCTGTCTGTTTGGAACAACATTTGTAAGTTGTTACGTAAACCTAATTCTTTTGTCATCCTGACTGTCCCTTCTCAGCCTGTCAGTTATAGCTTCTAATGGTGACGGCCTCCTGCTGCACAAATATGGCCGCCCCCTCATAGAGGAACATGGGGGATCTGATAGGTAACATAGCATCTGGCAAATAACTTTATGGAGAAAGCTAATGCAAAGACAATGTTATGGTAGATAGAAGATAGTATCTTTTTGAAGTTTATTATACTATCATATTCTATAAGTGTTTGATTGCATATACTGTACAACAGTATTACTGATAACTAGGCAAATGAAATAGCCATTACTTTCCTTTGCTGCCATTGCTTATGTACTACACATAAGCAATTATTTTCACCATCAAAACAAAAAGTTTTTAAATAAAAGACAAAAATGTATAGTGTTATTCATGTACATGCGTTTATGCATGTCTTAAACTATTTTCTTGTCCAGAAACATGTTATTCAGAAAGCTCAGAATAACAGGAAAACTGTCCCCATAGAGTCTAAACAGTCAAAACAGTTTTATTGGGTTAAACCCCAGGTTCCTGCCTTCATTATATTTCTGTGTTTAGTGTTGCCAGAGTAGGTTGGTTTACACTTAGAAAAAAGTTTACCTCTGCAGGTTAGGGTGGATAGTTGACTGAGATAGCTCATGGTTGGAACACCATTAAACAGACAGACGAATGTATAAGCTTTACACCTTTTTCTGTGCCATCACTGGTAGGACTGGGTCATGAGAGTGCACACGTAGAGTTGGCCAATAATGGGTTAGGGTCTGATAAGGGTTCAATTTTTTCAGGTACTGTACTCGTTTTTCCTGTGTTCACAGTTTCATGCTTGTTTTAAGCCTTTTAGGTAGGATATCAGCTGTTCCCTGTATGTTTTTTATGGTTTTCTATTTTGGTTGAATTTCCATGACCTGTATCGCTGGATTGTTATCAGGGTTTCTTTCTGAATTGTTACATTTGAGTGGTCTCGTTCAAGGCTGGAGAAAATGAAGGTGGGAAATCATCTATGTCAAGTTCTAAACTACAGATCAAGTGGATAGAGTGTGTGATGCCAGTGATGTTAGAATATGTGAATGAGTATGGTGCTATATTTACTTGATATGGAAATAAATTGCAGAAGAACTAAAGCCACAAAATCTCATAGTACAGAGTGTGCCTGGCAAGCAACTGGCTGGCTCTACCAAAGAGTCAGTCCTAAGGAACAGTCATTTCATGCATATTTTTAAGAGAAAAGGGAAATTAACCTTAAAATAAATAATTAGCATGTTTTAGTATTTATGATGTTTTTAAAGGGAAACTCCACCCAAACTTAAGCTTTTTGAAAAATGAACTTAATATCAGGCAACTTTTCAATACGCATTATTTAAAAAAATATTCAGCCTTTTGATGATTTTTAATGTCATAATATGGTTTGGAACAGTTACCTAAGCCTGGCCCCTTCTTCTCCTGCTGATCTGGCGGACTAATTTGAGTTTCAAATGAAATACAACAGAATTTGATTGTCCTCACCCTGCCTTCAGCCTGCATCTACCAAATCCCACAATATCTTGCACATGTGATGTTGATAAGGAAAAGAACATCACAGAGCAATGCATTGTGGGTTAGGTAGTTCCTAGATGCTCTCTGTAAGCTGTGGAGAAGTTGTTATAATTAGTAAGATCAATATTTTAGTCCCTCCTCTCCTGCCAGGATCTCAAATGATGCAGAAAGACAAGAACTGTTTTGTGGCTGGATTTTAGCATTTAAAAATTTCATTTATTTACGTTGTACTTTATACTTCACTATAAAGGTACAGATTATAGTGAAAGGTATATTAGAGGTTTCTGTGTTGTGTGAGGCTCTTTAGCAAATTTCAGTTCTGAAGCCAGAGTACCACCAAAAACAGTACTTTCTAGTCAGTCTCCCAGCTATCCATCTTCCATTCTGATGTCCAACTGATGCGTAGTTGCAATGGTAACTAGTGAGAATTTCAAGCCAGAGAACTGCAGAACAAAATGTAAATACAAAATGAAAAACCCTTCAAACAAATATAAAATGAAGACCTTTTGGTAATGGTCATAGAATACAGCTGTCTGCATCATACACAAATTTAATTTAAGTGAAATATCCTTTTGTTTGAACAATATGTATTTTATTTTCTGTCTCTTGCTGTGCTGCTAAAGTCGTCTGGAATGCAATTTATCCATAAAAACAAGTTTCTAACACAATGAACTATTCCTATTCTCCCACAAGGTACTAAAGAGTCAGGACTATACGGTCAGATTGAAGTCTCCCTTCCTACAAGGTTATTTTAAAGAGCAGTAATTAGTGCAGTAGTCAGTCACTTCTGTAGCAGAATCATCGCTCCACTGAGGTTTGCATAAGTCTGTCCATCAATAGTGGAACATTATGATTTATGATAACTTCCAAGAACTGGGCCTGCAATAAACAGGCATATAACTACGAGTGTCCAATGCAGCACAGTTCGCTAAACACAAATGTTTACAGCCCTCTACTTAACTCAAGTCTACAAATAGGTTACTGAATGGAAGATACTTATTTCTGGGTTTACCAAAATTGTAGATGGGGTGGGGACCTTCCAGAACATTAAATCCTCCCCTTTCCTTTAATGTGTTATGATATAGAGACAGAGACTGTTTCATTATGTGCAGTTTATGCAGCTGATACTTCTTTTTATCCATCCCTATACTTTTAGGAACTAACTTTCTTGAACATGTGAAGGTAATAATTAGTGGGGGCGAGGCCATTCTTAACTATGAATGGGTCATGACCATGTCCAGGCAGCAGAACTACCTTTGGCTTGGGATTGTATTCTGTAGGACGTCTATACCCTAATCTGCAATTGATAGTAAGGTCTATTCTTTCATATATATTGTCATAATAAATCTCCTGCCATTTACTGGATGTACTAGACACCAGCTCAACCAAAGTAACATTTCAGGAACAGAAAAGCAAAGCTGTACTTTGTCAGGGAGAACCGCTGCCAGACAGGAGTACACTGTACCAAAGGGACTTTTTCTTCTTTTTTTCACTTTATATTTCTAAGCTGTTTAATATTTTACACAGTAGTGTTCTCTCTTTGCTCTGAGAACTGTGGCAGTTGTAACAGGGAATGGGGTTAATGATCACAATGACAACTGTAATGGAACATGAGTTTTGCCAGTGAAAAACAGCATATTGTTTTTGTAAATGAGCTCATTTGGCAGATGCAGACAGTACAGTGTAGGCCTAATAGCTAGCTATAGGGGGAGAGGATTGTTTTATTGTTGTGCATCCAGTTAGAAAATTGCTACCCATCATTAATAATTTAGAAATGCATCTGCATTGCATAATATGTTGATCATGAAATTCTTGCTCCCTGGACCAGAACTCATATATAGTAAGAAAAATTGTGTTTTTATTTCTTTCATTTGTGGATTACTGATCCCGTTACCAGGTTTGACAAATATGAATGATGCTTTCCCACAGGAAATGAAGAATGAAATGTCTGTGTGTAGCTTCTCCTCCTTAAAACTATAAGAGTTAATTATACAAAAAGAAGGTAGAGTTTGGTAACATTTTAACATCTGGTAATTACATGGCTCTTTCTGTTTCCTGTGGCACTCTATAACTTTAAGCATAAGGCCCCATGGATGCTAAGCCCCAAGAGCCACATTTTGCCAGGTGCTTTAAAAACCAGTATGTATGCAATTTTGCATGACAAATTTCTGTGACCTGCAAACCACATAAGGAACTGCAAAGATGCCAACCCTGATCTGAAATGATCTGGTCCCCTTTCAGCCAAGCAACACCCCTGTTTTGCTCCAACCCATATAATTCCCCTGCTCCACTATGTCTGAGGATTTCATGTGACAACATTATGCAATGGAGCAGGTGAGTTAGGATCTGGGTGCAAATTATTGACAACTAGTGAAGGCCTGTTACTACTGATGACCAAGTGGCTCCTGGAAAATAGGAGTGAGTAGTCTTTTATAGATACAGTGACGCAAATGCACCACTGAAGGTAAAAACTGCGTGCACAATTGTTTAAGATGATGTCACTGCACAGGTGCGCCCAAAACTTACGCAGAGTCATATATGTGAACTTAATAAAATTTATTTTTCCCTCCTTGATGATGTGATGTAAGTTCCTACTATCCTCCTTTTCCTGTTTCTGTCCACCATGCCTAAGGACTTGCAGCAGAGGTTTGGAAACATTCCATTTAACCACCAATATTTGTTCTTCTGAACAAAATAAAGAGCAGTTGACAAGCAGTGGTTGTGTCAAGCCCAGTTCTGTTCAGGCCAGGCAGAGAGGTTTCAGGGGCAGAACAGACAATATTATTCAACTGCAGTCAGAATATTATGGTTAAAGGCAAACTTTTGTTTGTTTGTTATACAAATACTGCATTTGGGAGGAGTTCCTTAATGTTTTGATACACAGCCACAGAATAAAACATCAGTACTTGTACTGTACCTATGATATGTGTGGCTATTGGTCAAAGTAAGACACCTGATTCTTGCTGCATGACGAGGACTGTAAGATATATGTCATTGCAACTGCTTCATGTTTTCATATGCTGACCACAAATTAAGTAGTCAAAAGTCATAAACATTTGGCACTCATAACATTTTTCTAGCCGCAGGTGGAGTCTGACTTATTGTTATGCTTTTGCAACCCAATGGTTTATCTTGGCACCAGGGCCTCAATAGAGGGGTTATGGGCAACAAGACTGACACGCTGGAAGGCTTAAATTGCTACTTCCTTAAAGGAACAGTAACACCAAAAAATGAGTGTATAAAAGTAACTAAAATATAATGTGCTGCTGCCCTGCACTGGTAAAAGTTGTGTGTTTACTTCAGAAAGTCTACTATAATTTATATAAATAAGCTGCTATGTAGCCATGGAGGCAGCCATTCAAAGGAGAAAAGGCACAGGCACATAGCAGATAACAGATAAAACACTATTGTATTCTACAGAACTTATCTGTTATCTGCAATGTAACCTGTGCCTTTTCTCCTTTTTTTCCAGCTTGAATGGCTGCCCCCATGGCTACACATCATCTTATTATATAAATTATAGTAGTGTTACTGTAGCAAACACACCAGTTTTACCAGTGCAGGGCAACAGTGCATTATATTTTTATTACTTTAAAGCGCTTTAATTTTTTGGTGTTACTGTTCCTTTAATGCACTGCAGAACAATGTCTTGTTAAATTCTAGCAGAACTTTTGTACAGTCTAGAGTAGGTTTTGTTTATGTTCCTATGCTTATGTTTCTATGTCTCGGAACTAGTTTGCTAAAAATCTATTGGGTTTTATTAATGTTTGAATGATTTTTTTTAGTAGTCCTAAGGTATGGAGATCCAAATTACGTAAAGACCACTTATCCAAAAAAACCCAGGTCCCGGGCATTCTGGATAACAGGTCCCATGCCAATGAGTTAATGTACCATATTGCAGATAGGTCATCAGTGCAGAAAATGCCTTAAAATGATTTATTCTCTGTTAAATAGCACATACCTTTCATTTTTTGCATATAAACATTTACACAAATATATCTTACAGATACCATTAAAATTGATGGCTGTATTGACTGTAATGTTATTATGTAGTGCTGAGGTGAGATTGTCATCTTAGGCAGCTTATCAGTTTTGCCAGACACAGCTGTGAAATGTCTGCAAACAAGGTTTTTCTGCCAAAATCAAATGTTCTCGCCATTCCCATTCACTGAAAATCTGATGGTGGACAAGATAACCTTTCATTCCAAAATTCGTTTCCATGCGATTCTGAGGGGAGCATTTTGTTAGTAAACAATTAGCATTGCAGGATGTAGTAATATTTAGCACTCTTCCCAAAATACTGTATCTACTTTTTGTGGTATTATTAGGTGCATAGTTCAAAGGATAAACTATCTATATGTTTGAAAACAGATGAAGAAGATAAGAAGAGAGGTTTAGCTTTGCCTGGGGAAGTCCTAAGTTTAGAGAAGCAGGTAAGAAAACCCTTTAGTCCAAAAAGTCCTGGTAAATCTCTAGAAGACTGAGTAAGATGGAAGCAGGGGATCAATATTCACATGTCCGAAAACACTAGAGAGGAGGAGGCATTGTGGGTAACAAGCTCTTTAGAAGAAAAAGGGCAGTTCTATTTATGGACCAATCAGTAGAGTTGCCCAAGCCGTAACAGGAATACAGGGATGGGACTTGTTATCCAGAATGCTCGGGACCTGGGGGTTTCTGCATAAGGAATATTTTCCTAATTTGAATCTCCATACTTTAAACCTGCTAAAAATTAAATAAACCCAACAGGATTGTTTGGTTTCCAAAAAGGATTAACTATAAATTAGTTTGGATCAAGTACAAGGTACTGTTTTTATATTACAGAGAAAAAGGAAATGATTTTTAAAACCTTGAATTATTTTATTAAAATGGAGTCTGTGGGAGATGGCTTTCTGGATAATGGGTTTTCAGATAATGAATCCCATACCTGGTACAACCACTCCCATAATATAGGTCATATTGTACAGCTGGCTCTTAAGGAAGTGCATATGCAGGACATGACCTGAGAATGTCCAGTTGTAAAGAAATTTCCTAACAGCTGGCCAGTAGCCTTTTGCACAGTTTGTGACCTGTATGACAGATTTTGTCTCAAATCAGCTCTTTGTGTTATTACACATAGTTTTATATCTGGCTAGAGACCTCTGCTGTTCAGTAGACAGGTATTTTATCTAGGACCAGAAACTTGCTGCTAAGAGTAGTAGTCAGCTTATGTACAAATTTGGTATTGCAAAACAATCCTGTTGGGTTTAATTAATGTTTCATTGATTTTTTAGTAGGCTTAAGGTATGAAGGTCCAAAGAACCCTTATCCAGAATACCCTTGGTCCCAAGCATTCAGGATAATGGGTTCTATACCTGTACTATGTTTGATTTTACAACACTGTTCATTACCTCATAGACCAATTACCTTCATGTAGGCTGTATGTTATAATTAGTGGAACAGTCTACCCATACCTTACATGTTAGCATGGCATAACATGCTATTTAATATTTGACATACTTGTACAATGGAACAGAAAATAATGATAAACGTAATATAACAGAATATAACTGGGCCAACATTTTTTGTTCTACCAGGGGGCTTTTACTTTGTTTAAGAGATCCTTATAAATGCTCAATAGTCTAAGAGCAAGAAAATATAATTTGTCTAATTCTCAGAAAAACCTTAAATTCATGGGTCACCTTTAAAATTGATTCTTGAGTTTGTGAAGGTTAACAAGTTAAACTTTTAACAAGATTTTTTTTGTCTCTGTTATCTCATTTGCCATAAAGGAAACACTTCATGTAATGCTTGTGCTACAGGAACTGTAATAAGTACATCTCTTATGAGCACAAGCTGTGCTTTTGAAATGGTCAATAGGAATTGCAGCTCTTTAGTCACAGTTTAATAAGAGTTCACACTTGCTGGCAGTATCCCACATGCTTGTAGCGTTGCTTTCCAGAATGTAATGCTCTTGGGGAGGGGGGCACTTATGAAATTGCTGTGCCTTTGTGCTCAGTATCTCTCTGTGCAATATTTTTTTCTCCCAATGAAAACATTCATCCACATTTGTCATAGTGGAAGGTGACCATATAATTCCCTCTTGAAAGGAAAGGTATTGATTGTGTGTTTTTACAGTATGTGCTCTTACAGACACTCCAAGGCACAAAATACAAACTACAAGTGCCCTACTGAAAGTTTTAATCTCAGAGGCTCAGCTGTTTTCCTAATTTAAAGTTACTGAGAATGCTTCTTTCTAACCCGCAGAACCATAACACAGTGTCATTTTTTTTTCTTACCTTCGCTGGAAAGAAGCTCTGACCTGCAGCAGAGCATGGGTTGAGGGAGCTTTAACTGTCTTATAAACCAGAAAGTTCCTCAGTGTTATTGTCACCACTGAGTTCTTTGACTTGCACCAACCCTAACCCTACCTAACTGGCCACTGATAAGATTTATATACCCACACCAGGTGGCACACTAGTGCATTGTGCTCCCCCGCCTCTAGCTGTGACATAGGAATTAATGTGTACTTACAGTGGGGGAGGGAACCACGACGGGAGAGGGGCAGTGTGGCGGGCTAGAGCACCCGCCTGGCTAGACCTGGCACTGAGTGGGCCTGAACCTGAGCATCACTAATTGTTACACTAGCAACAGTTGTCAGGAATACAGTAAAAAATACAGTAAAAAATACTGTAGCTCAAGGGTGCTGGTTAGTGGTCTCCTCAGGCACAGGGTCCCAGATGTTCTATTCAGTTGCCTGCCTTTATCTGCCTACCTCATGCGGAGGAAGAAGGTGGCTGGTGTAGGCAGACACCTTCTTGTATAATATCTCCATCATGTTTGTTGTAAGAAAATTCACTGGTGTTCAGGTGGCCATACACTATAAAAGCTGCTGGTTTGGTGAGGTCACCAAACAAGCGTATCGTTCCCCAGTATGCCCACCTAGGGTGAGTGTTATCAGAGTGACCTGATTGTTTTGCCCTCGGGTCAAAGGACTGGATTACAACAACAGGAATAGGAGTAAGGACTGCATTAGTAAGCTGATGCGGTCCCTGATCCAACAGGAAAATCCAGGCCCGGATTTGTGGAAAGGCCACAAAGTCCCGGGCCTAGGGCGGCACAAGTTTAGGGGCAGCATGCCGCCCCGCCGCAAAAGAATTTTTAAATTTGTCTCCCATACGGAGCAGTCAAGACCTCTCCCCACTGCTTTGTATGGGAGTTTAAATGCGTTAATGCGCATGCGCACTCAGGGGGAGAGGGCGCCACGCGATTGCGCATGCGCACTCGCGGGGGCGGCCTCGGGGCGCCGCCAACTGAAATCCGGCCCTGGGAAAATCAGACCTCCCTGATCAACATAAGGCTGATTTTCATCCAAATATGCCCATTGGGAGTCCCCATACATGGGCAGATAAGCTGCTAAATTGGTCTGAAGGACTGCTTCCCTACACTTGACGACAGTGGAGGTCACAATGACTCTCAATCTTTCATTGTCCTTTAAGAGTGGTGACAAGCACTAATATAAATTAAAAGTAAGTCTAAAGGCATTCTTTTTAAGTACTTACTGCATATCTAAATTCCCAGATCCCTGCTTGCTTCTCTGAGATATGGTGCTGGCAGGCTACAGCAGTGTGAAGACTACAGTGACATCACTGAAATCTCTCTTCCCTTCCTATAGGTGCCAGCGGCAGCCTTCCTATTCTCTGAGCATGTGTGTAACTTGATCCTGTCTCCTGTTCTGAGCTACACATGCCCACCAGCCAATCAGAAGCGGATCTGGCAGAGGGGAGGGAATGAAACACATGTGCAGTATGAAGCAAGGAGGGAAAGGAAGGGAGAATACCTTTTTAGAGATGGCTGCCTGTTCTAGAAAATGTGAAGTAAGTGTGACTGAGTAAATATTTGATTAGTTGAGCCAAAAGTGTGGCGTTTTTACTAAACAATAGGAGGACTGTTGGGCAGTATGCTTTGTACATTTTGACTTGCATTCTCATTTAATGCTACTAAATGCAAAGCTCCCCATTTGACGAACACGAAGCAGTGACTGGAGGAATTCCACACCAAAAAGCACTGAGGTTTATCCATCATCATTTAGTGGCAATAAAATGTCCTGTATGCTATAACCCTTAAGGATAAATAAAATAACATCTTTTGTAATAATTCCTTTTTTTTAAAATAAACCTTTACTTGTTTATGCCCTTAAAGTCATAAACAAGGAAGACTAATACAGTAACATTCAGGTATGAACACAAAGACACAATAGCAAATAATAATAATAATATCTTTTCTAGTTCACCTCAGGATCATTTACAAAGTCTGTGGCACTGTGCAATGATTACATGATTTATCTGCCTGCTTGTTGTCAAGTTATGTTAATATAATACCAGCACAGCTCTATACTTTAACCACACAGATGAGATTTAAAAAGTTTTTTTTTTAATTTTCCTTTTTGTTATGGGAAGATTAACCTTTTTGCTCTGTTACAGAAAAACATTTGTTAAGAGGAGTTTAGACAAGATAAGCAGCAAATACTATAGCATGTATTATCTGCAGATACAGCTGTTTGGATGCTTTCCAGCTCCCCCATTTGCATGCTCTATTGGTAAGTGCTGCTTATTTACCAAGGTGGGCTCACTTCTATACTCCTTCAAAAATATCCCAAACTTCAGACCAGGACTTTTAGCAGGGAAAGTTATGAAAGAGGAGAAAAAAAAATAAGAAACCTGAGAAAATATCTGATACACAGTTGTCAATGTATGTCAACTTTCCTTTCCTTCTTTATGCTGTGCTGCCAAAGATCTCAATCTCAGTGTTTAAAGGAGAAGGAAAGGCTAAGTCACTTACCTTTTACCCCGGGTAGGCCTGGATTTGTGGCAAGGCCTAGGGTGGCGCAAACTTAAGGGCGGCATACCGCCCCTCAGCAGCACAAATTAAAAATTTTGCTGCGGACCTCTCCCCACTGCTCCATATGGGACTTTCATACTGTTCGGGCATGCACGCTCGGCGGGCGGGCGTTTGCGCATGGGCGGGAGAGAGGGGTAGGAGAGCGAAGAATGTTGGACTGCCTCGGGGGCGCCCCCATTAGAAATCCGGCGCTGACCTCGGGCTGGTGTCCCTGTTTGGAGAAAACTGCACCAGCCTGGTATGCTGCAGCAAGCACTTCCTCTTCCTGCTTCGCGATTGCGCATGCGCAATAGAGTGAAAAACAGAACTTTTAGGAGGGCGAAGAATGTGGAACTGCCTCGGGGGTGCCTCCATTAGAAATCCGCCGCTGACCTCGGGCTGGTGCCCCTGTTTGGAGAAAACTGCACCAGCCTGGGGTACCTGCAGCAAGCACTTCCTCTTCCTGCTTCGCGCTTGTGCATGCGCAATAGAGTGAAAAACAGAACTTTTACAAATAAGTCAGCTTTCCACTCTACTGTGCATGTGCCGGCCCAGGGATTTTGCTGGCAGAAAAAACACGGAAGAAGGAAGCGCTCGCTACAGGTACCCCGGGCTGGTGCAGTTTTCTCCTAACAGGGGCACCAGGGTAAAAGGTAAGCGATTAAAGTCACTTGGGGGTGCCTAACATTTTGGCTCCCCCAAGTGACTTAGCCTTTCCTTCTCCTTTAACCAGCAAATTTTAGTGAGACAAACTATAAGGTAAAAAAAAACACTGCAAATTGCAGCTTTTTTTTGCACTTTGCACCATTTTTTGTCAATGACAACTTCAGTTAAAGCCCCTCTTGAAGGTGCAGTCTTTGGTCATTCTTCCCCCTTGGCTTAAAACAAGGTTGCAGATATAGGAATAGTTCCAACAATATGTATGACGGCAAATAATTGTTTGCCATTGAAGTTCTAGCTTGGCTTCCAGGTGTATCTAGAATAGCAAGTGTACATTCTTTCCTGGTTTCACCCAAACTGCCCTTCAGGATGAGCCCTGCTGCTCCAAGCCCCCTGCCATAAGGGCTATAGCAAGAAGTGGTTTTCAGTAAGCAGAAGGCATGTGTCAGTTTGTCGATTATTGTGAATTTTGGAAGCACAGTAAGCATGCTTAAATAAGCAAAGTTAGAAGTAGAGATTGCAAACCCTTTATAGCAAATATTTTAAGGGTAAAATCAAGGAGATGAGTGATATTTTGGATGGGTTTTAATACTGGTACTAAGGGATTTCTATCACACCGAACTGTAAATTACTAACCTACAGCACAGACAATGTGCCCTCTAACACATGGACATTGTAATACCTTTGGTATTTAGGCATTACCTTGCCATATGTTTAAAATGTTACATTTCTTTGTATTCATCTCCCGTCAGTTAGTATGCAGTGTTTGAAATCTTTATAAAGGAGAATAAATTACATTTATTAGAAAAATATCACCTTGCCCACTCCCTATAAGTAGTCAAGCAGTCAATTTTGGCAAACTAGAAAATAACTTTTATTATTTTAGTTAAAATTGCAATATACGAAAAAGCAATTCACAAACCTTTCCAAAGAGTATATTGTCAAACACTGTAAGGCCCAAAATGATGTGTTGCTGCCCAGGGAATCTGGGAGTGCCAGTTCTGACAGAGTAATAATAATTTTGTTCACTCTGAGCGTCATTTTGAAACTCTAAAATTATATAAGAGAATGATTGCTATTATTGCAATGCCATTCAGTCGTATAGCACATTGCTCCCAGTAATGCCATCAATTTTGTAATAATAGCAATTTATTTTGTTTTTGGAACCTGTCTTTCCAGAGATCTTTGATAAATAACCCCCTCATCAGGGCAGCACATACTACAAAAGCACAAACTTAAGCTGGCGCAGGTGTTTCGTAACCATTAACGAAGATCCGCAGCTCAGGGATCAGCAGCAGTAATCCTCCCAAACACATAACTACTTCTTTAGCCCACAGATACACTAAATGGTTTTCAGAAAAAGGAAAGTGGGCCTTTTTATTTGCTTTTAGTATTATTAATCATAATCACTATGTATAAAATGAAGATATGAACATGGATAAATTTTAACAAATTTTGGGTCAAATTCATTTCAGTGAAAAAAAGAGATCTCATGGTTTATCAAGTGAAAACTCATGGATGAGATTCAATTCCAGGAGAAAAAATTGTTTCTCTGAATTCGTTTTTTTTCTCATACATTTCACATAATAAACAGTGAGAAGTTTTTCTGAATTGAATTGCATCTCAAGTTGAATCTCATCCATGAGTTTATATGATAAACCGTTTTCTCACTGAATTTAACCTAGCCCATTATTTCATACCAAAATGTATACAGCTTGGATTCAAACAACAGATCATTCCTATATATTGTGTAAGATGCGCACTGTAATTCAAAATCACACTGCATTGGGCTCCAAATGGAAAACAACCTCTTTTGTTTTTTAATGAAGAAATGTGCAAAATATCAGTCCTGCAATTAATTACATTGTTAAACTGCAAAGCACTTGATATCTATGGATACTTCTTAGCACACTCAACCCTTAAAAAATATTAGAAAAAAATATATCAGTGCCCAAATACAGTGTACCAAATTCATATAATCAGATAACATTATCTAAAAAATCTGTGGCACTCCAGGGGCTTTTCAACTCAAACTACTTTATTTAGTAAATATTAGCAGAGTGCCACAGATTTCTTGGATATATATACTGTATATATATATATACAGGTATAGGACCCGTTATCCAGAATGCTCGGGACCAAGGGTATTCCGGATAAGGGGTTTTTCTGTAATTTGGATCTCCATACCTTAAGTCTGCTAAAAAATCAATAAAACATTAATTAAACCCAATAGGATTGTTTTGCATCCAATAAGGATTAAGTATATCTTAGTTGGGATCAAGTACAAGGTACTGTTTTATTATTACAGAGAAAAAGGAAATCAGTTTTAAAATTCTGAATTATTTGATTAAAATGGAGTCTATGGGAGACGGGCTTTCTGTAATTCGGAGCTTTCTGGATAACGGGTTTCCGGATAAGGGATCCCATACCTGTATATATACAGTCCAAAACACTTTCAGCACACCAAACCTGCAATACAAATTACCTGGGTGCTACTTCCATGTATCAAACTATCCAAAAATCCAAAGATATAAGGTCCACACCAGGATCTTTTGTGGATAAAACGTTACTTTTATTGTATCATAGTATTAAAACAGGCCAACATTTCGGTCAGACCGAAACGTTGGCCTGTTTTAATACTATGATACAATAAAAGTAACGTTTTATCCTCAAAAGATCCTGGTGTGCACCTTATATCTTTGGATTTTTATATATATATATATATATATATAACCTGGTATCCAGAAAACAAATAATCCTAAATATTAAAACAGTAACTTGCAATTGGCACAATGGTAACAAAACTACATTAATCCATATTGGTGGAAAAACCAACAGGTTTCTATAATGTTTATAATGTTTTTAGTAACCTTAAAGCAGGGGTCCCCCAACCTTTCTTACTCATGAGCCACAGTCATATGTAAAAAGACTTGGGGAGCAACACAAACATCATAAAAATGATGGAGGTGCCAAATAAGGGCTAAGATTGGCTATTAGGCAGCCTCTATGCACACCTATCAGCTTATAGGAGGCTTTGTTTGGTAATAAATCTTGTTTTTATTCAACCAAATCTTGCAACCAAGTTAAAAATAACTACCTGTTTTGGGGGCACTGGGAGCAACATCCAAGGGGTTGGGGAGCAACAAGTTGCTCATGACCCACTGGTTGGGAATCACTGCCTTAAGGTATGGGGATCCAAACACCCTATTATGGGGACATGGGGATCCAAAACCCCTCTGGGAAAAAAACCTAGGCCACAAGTATTCTGTTAAATATCTAAGTATCTTATAAGTGTAATAGATCCCATACTTGTATATTAGTGTAAAGGAAGTGTGTAAAGGGCACCTTGCATACCCCTGCAGATTCAGTGCGCAAAGTGCAATTTTGAACACAATCACCATGTTTTTTTAACGTACAATGTACAAGGCCCACTAAAGAAAAAGCCTAATAGAATCTCTTGGTATACTTATCTCACCTTGGCCAAGAGATTATTTTATGATTTTATCAGCATCATGTTTATGGGAAAGGAGCTGGACAGAAAACAGCATTTTACCATTTCAGAAAGACTGATCAAATGCACTTTACCCATTAAAGGGATTTTGTCATAGTTTTTATTGATAAATTACACTATTTACATTGCAAAAAATTTAAAATTTTATTCTTGAACCAACAAATGTATTTTTTTAGCTGTAATACTGGTGTGTAGTCAGTGCATTTTGCCTGATTCTGGGCTTTTAGAAGAAGCCAGCACTGCACAATAGAACTGATTTCAGAAAACCTAACTGGAGAAGTTGTGACTTAGCTGAGCCAAACTTGCATTTTTAGTATTGAGTGTTTTTCTCATATCTACCATTAGGTGGGATATGGAATAATTTTTAGCAGTGCAGGTGTCAGGCAGCTGCTATCTTGCTGCCTTCCTATTGTTCTGCTGATTGTCTGCTGGGGGTGAAGGGACAGGGGTGATATCACTCCAGCTTGCAGTGCAGCACTAAAGAACCACTGAAGTTTCAGAGCACAAGTCACATGACTAAAGCTACCTGGGAAACTAAGAATATGTCAAGTTCCTCTTTAGATTTTAAAATTAAATATTAGAAAAAAACATTTGCTCTTTTAAAAAAACAGAATTCAATGCAGAATTCTGCTGGAGCAGCTCTAATAACTGATACATTTAAAAAAAAAACAACATATATTCCCATGACAGAATGCTTTTAAGGATACAAATCTAATACAACAGACAATTACTGTATACAATATACAGTTCGTATAGTTTTCATTGAACACAAACATGATAAATTGATTACATTATTAGTCTTCAGTCTCTGATCTGTTTATGTTGTTTAATTTATTTAGAACACTATATAAAAATACTGTTTCAGAAGATAATTTTCTGACTGGAATTGCAGTTTCAGTTGTTTCTATAAAACTAACTGACCAATAATTGAGATCTTATTGCTTGTTTCTTTCTTTGTTTGTTATTAAAGATTGCTGTGTTTTTTAATGGATGGGCAAAAATATTTTTTATGGAAGACATGGGTTACAGTGTTCCTAATCTCAAAGGTATCTTCTTTAATAAACAGTGTCAATTCAAGAACAAACCTGCAAAGATTGGAAACCTCCGTACACTACAATTTCGTCTGTAAATAAATCTCTTGTTGATCCATTAAAAGACTGCAACAAATCTATAAGACATTTCTTAAACCCAGTGAATCTTAAAGAATATGGAAGTGCAGTATTTGTAACTTTATAGCTGGAAAAAAAAGACATAAAGGGCATGGAGTATTAAAAGAACAGAATCTTGTAACAATATCTTATTTGTGATAAGCAATCTAGTTAAATGGGTTATAATGGTTTTTACTTTGCCTCATTCCGTTCCTATCAGGAGAGAAATGCTTCACTACAGGAAGACGGTAATAATTTAGTATAGCTTTGTATTAATGGGCAATTACTTTAGCCATAAATTCCTAACCCATATCATCATCATTTAGCTGCCTTTTTTATGGTTAACCAGCACTTGCACCTGCATTGCTTTTTTTTGGTAAACACCACACATGTATTACTCTGCTTGTATGTATGTATGTATAACTTAATTTATAAAGCGCCACAAGGGTACGCAGCGCTGTACAGTCTTACAGAATACAAAATTACACACAGGGAGGACAAGTGATATAATAAATAAATACAATAAATACATATATGTATATATATATATAGTCTTTTTGGGAGCCGGCACTCACGTTTAGGAATCACTGGATGCCCGGGTGCAGTATTAAACAAATCCAGATGTGTATCAAGCAAAAGATACCGCACTCACAGGTCTTATTTAAGAGAAAAAAGGTGATTTATTTTTTACAGCATAGCACTGACGTTTCGGCTGTCTCCACAGCCTTTGTTCACTTTGAAAAAGGCTGTGGAGACAGCCGAAACGTCAGTGCTATGCTGTAAAAAATAAATCACCTTTTTTCTCTTAAATAAGACCTGTGAGTGCGGTATCTTTTGCTTGATATATATATATATATATATAAGTGCCATGTGGTATGAGACACAGTAGGAAGTAGGTCCCTGCCCCGTAGAGCTTACAATCTAAGTAAAATTCTTGTAAAATTAAAACCAGATAACTCATAAGTCACATCACCACATGACTATATGCTCTACCTAGTGAATTCTGTTATAAATGGCATAACCCTGTCTGTAAAAGAGTGTACACCTTTATTACCAGTAATCCTTAGCTGATTATGTCTCAAGTCCTTGAGCATGCAATACAGCCCCCATTTCATTGTTAATTAATGAAATGACCAAATGGGTTAGATGTTATACTATGCAGATGTGTTAGTCCTGACAAATTGTCTGTGCAAAATGTTATTTGTATCACTCTAATGTGTGGCATCACCCCATTTTGTTGAATAGAGTTTAGAGGTATATGTTCTTCTGGTTGTATTTAAACTGTTTTTGAAATAGGTGGAAAAGGGCCTGTGGTCAGGTCCAGATTGTGAAACTTTTTGAAACTGCTGCTACTGCTGTGACTGCACTCACCCCAGTGAACACACTTTCTTCCCCTCCTTCCCTCCCACCGACAGCACTCACTCTACTTGCCATCACCCTGCCATCAGTCATTATGATATCACATTTTAAGGGTGGAAAAAACACATTCGAAAAAGCCTCCAAAACCACTATATGTGCAATTTCAGAAATATTTATAGCAATAATATATAAAGCTTTTTGGTAGCATGGTCCCATGGACCCACAGCAGGGAACATAAAAGCTATTTAGAAGACATCATCTTTAGCATTTAATTACTGATATACTATTTTTGCTTCTCTATATTCTCTATACCTATGTAACATAGTTAATGCCAAGAAATGTTTTATTTGCAGTTTATCTATAAATAAATATTAAATATTATAATATTTTGCTGTTTTATTTATATTTACTTGACTTGGATTGGATCAACCTATAAGAAAGCTGTATGTGGTGTGACTGGAACTCCACCTACGACACAGAAGAATTACACCTGCAAGAACTTTAGTCTTTTCTTGTTTTTCATTTATTAGGCACATGAATCTGCTGGGGATTTTACACATATTTACTTATGATCTTTTTGACTTTTTTCACGCTATGCGAATACCTAACTTATTATTAATGTGAACATTCTTTAAAAACCATGAATTTCTAACTTTCTCATTATGTTATCTAGATCTCTGATAAAAGTGTCTGTTTTAAGCAACTGTGGTCGATGCCAGTGCTTTTCAGGTGATTTTTGTGTTTTGAAAAGGATGTTTTTATCACCAATGCTGAAGGATTTAAACTTTAAAGAAACTAGTACAACTGACTGTTCACTTTGATACAGGGTCGGACTGAGCCGCTGGGACACCAGGAAAAGTGGGCCCCGGGGGGCCCCTGCGGTGGGGGGAGAAATTTAGGGGACGCGGCCGGCGGGGGCACCTGCAGGGCCCCCGGAGCGGGAGCCCTTGGTGGGCCTTTCACCCACCAGTCCGGCCCTGCTTTGATAGGCCAGTACAAACGATTTCATAATGATCAACTAAAACTGATAATTATTATTCCCAAGCATTCAGGATTCATTCAGAATTTTAGACAGCAAAGAGTAAAATAGAGCACCCAGGGACTTAGCAAAGTAAGATATATAATTTGCAGTCTCTGCATCACGCAACGACTGCGACTTAACATTCTGATTGACTTCACTTTTCAGGAAGCATCAAGTTGGTGTATCACTACAGTCTGATAAATTCAATATGAACCAATCCTTGTTTAAATATATTCTAGAGAATGTTATGGAATGACCAATGAATACACCTGACCCTCAGTAAAAAAAATTTCAACTTCCGCTTTTATGTGACAAAAAGTCACATGATTTTAAGGATTTGGATTCGGTTCAGCCAGGATCATGGATTCAGCTGAATCCGAATTCTGCTGAAAAAGGCCAAACCGTGGCTAAATCCCAAACCAAATCCTGGATTCTGTGCATCCCCAGTATTTAATATTTCCTTCTGTCTTTTATCTGACCTCACAGGAAAGTATTTTTAACCCACTAATACAATATAATGCAGGGACCATGTCCTGTATTCAAATGGAGACAAAAGAGATCCTCTGCACTCACCCATAATCAGTATAGCTCTTCTCCTAGGATGTACAGAAGGAATGCATGTCACATTGTTGAAGGGTTTCATATATTTCTGGTTTTGTGCAGAAACAAAAACAAGAAGCAGAATTTAAAAAAAAAAAAAACTACCGCTATAATATATATTCATTTAATCAGATGTGTATTATACAGTGAGGCTAAACAGCAGCAATTTTCAAAACAATGTGCCTTCTCTATTGGAGGCAGGTAATTATTTATCGATTGCTTTCATTAATCTGGTGATAAACAGAGTTTGTTTTACTTTGAGCCAGAAAATGCTACATTTTGATTAGGACCGATTCTGAATATTTACAGCAGGGAATGTTTATCCGGCATGAAAAACAAAACATATAGCAATCTTTACTTGCCAGTGGGAGGAAATGACTGCTGCTTAGTCACTTTTCTATTCTTTGTTCTTTTTTGCACTAGGGAATAAATGATAATTCCGTACCAGAGAATTCTCCAAAATGAACTGTGTGGGCACATTGCGTGTCATTGCAACAACCTCTTACTTTTCCTCTGCCAAATTGCCTTTAGGTATCAAGTGTAACTGATTTCTGAGGTCCTTTCCTTTTATCCTGTATATCAGGGGTCTCAAACTCGCGGCCCGCGGGCCATTTGCAGCCCTCGGTACAATATTTTGTGGCCCGCACCAACGCCTTCTCAAAAGCAATGAATGGATTGCGATTTTTATTGCGATTCAGGGGATAATGCAAGGCACGGCGGGCGGGAGCTGCTGATTGCGGAAATTACGTTATGCCATCATAACAGTTATTATAGGAAGACGTTCTGTGTGCACAATTAGCTGCTAAGGAGCTAATTGGGCACACAGAACGTCTTCCCATAATAACTGTTATGATGGCATAACGTCATTTCCGCAATCAGCAGCTCCCGCCCGCCGTGCCTTGCATTATCCCTTGAAAGCCAATTTTTTGTGAAATCCCTTATGCGGCCCAGCCTCATCCTGACTTTGCCTCCTGCGGCCCCCAGGTAAATTGAGTTTGAGCCCCCTGCTGTATATGAATGTTTGGTTGGAGTGATTTTATGCACCCCCATCCCCCCCACTTAAAAAGGTAACAGGTTGGGTTCCCCAAGTAATTGCCAGTTTGTCCTTTGGTAGTAACACTACAAATTGTAGCAAATCATACAGTTGTTTCATTTTATTTAACTGCATGTAAACTAATTTATAACATAATCCTGTTCATATAACTGTTCATAGAACGTGTTCTTGAACATCTTAGTGTGTTATAAATATGATTTGTTTCCTTCTAAACCCTGTAGGGTACTATTTGTTTTTACTATAAAAGCATAAAGGTATATCATACATATCAAGACCTTTATCCTGTCAGTTTGATCTGCTTGTTTGGCCTGAGCGCGTAGTAACTGACATGAGCGATATTATCATCTGGTTGAAATCTGTTATTGGTGAACAGTGGAGGGTAGGTGCCTTTCATGTTGGGTTTAACACACATAGGGTGGCATAAAGTGGAACTGGCACATTCAGATACATTTAACACCTAATTATACCTGCTTAGGGTGCGGATTGGGCAGCATGCCACCCTTAATTTGTGCCACCCTTGGTCACTTAATGCACAGAATGTCCTATATATATTGATAATGGGTGAGGGCAGAAGATCTCTTGTTATTGTCTATATGTATTTTGTAGTCACAACCACATTGCACCCCCACATAATGGTTTAAAATTTAGTGGTTGAGCACAACTTTTAATTTTTTGCCATAGTTTATACAGAAGCAATGGCCAGCTCCATGTTGTAGCTCCTGTCCTTTCCAGCTACAGTCAGGTGATCCCAGTGGAGCCAATAAGAAGGGCAACCATTTGTGGGTTTTGACCTTGAAAGCAAGTAAGTTGCAGGTAAAACTCAGTCCCTTTGTTAAATGTATAATGAAGCAGCAGAATTCTTAATGAATCAGAAAAAACTGAGTGTAATTATGGGCAGAGGGGATGGCTTTGACATACTTTAACTGGCTGGCTTGAAGTATTTTGCAATATATGGACAAACAATCCCTGTTTTGCTTAAAGGGAAGGGCATATCTTTGTAGCTTAATGCACAGAATGTTTAAATGTCCTATATATATTGATAATGTGTTGTTGTCTATATATACATATATATAATATTTTTGCCCCCCCTACCATAAATTCATATATGGATGATGTATGGATTTCAGTGTTGAACTTGATCGACATGCCTTTTTCAGCCCACATTAGATATATAACTATATTGTTTGCAGATAATAGCAATCATAATCATCATCGTCATAAAATACCAGGCACTTTGCACAATAACTGTCTGCACAAGTTTATCCTGGAACTTCTACCATATAATCAGAATTCCCCACCTCCTTCATTCTTCTACAAGACTGTGGGGTCTGTTTGAATGGAATGCCAACACGCCGCAGCTCCACTTCTTAGTAATTGTATTATACATATATTAGTGTCAATTTTGAATTATAATATGCATTAATGTAACCTTTAAAATGGATTACAGTTGCTAGGCATTATAAATGCTTCACACACCCTTCTGATTTCGGCACTGGCAATGCTGTGATGGATGCTGCTGACAGAGAGGGAAAAGAAGATGCTTATACCTGTTATGAGAATCGTATGGGTCCTGGCTGACGGCTAAAAATGTATGTGTGTGCTGAAGTACAATACAGGTTTCCCCAATTACCAAAGGTCCCAGGTTAGCTCTATGTGTACAATGGCAGTGCTACCCAGTGTTGGAAAATGCTGGTTCTTTATCAATAAGGACGTTATGAGTAACTGGCACTGCCAAATTATTGAGAGTTCTTTTGGAACAGTATCCGTACCCTTAGCATACTTAATCTAGCATGACCATAGAACTCAGTGTGTGATTCAGCTTGAAAAAATGCATTTTAATGATTGCCTCTTTTTATCCTAAATGGCCATCTAAATTCGTAATTTCTATTAATCGTCTTCTTTCCTGACTTAGGAGACCAACTGAGCATGTAATGAATTCCTAAAATAAATGGAGGATTGTAAGACAGCGTGATATCCAGCTCATTCATCAAAATCAACTGGTGACTGCCTACTTTTCGTCATACACGAATAGAATAATCATATCAAACCCTGGCAGCTGTAACGTACAGGTGTTAAATGCCACGAAAAGCAAAGCAGGGCTCATTTGCCTGAGGCATTGTCATTAAGCTCTAGTAAAATGCTTGCTTTAAGAAAAGTATTCTAAATGTAGGAACTCTGCAAAATAAAATTACCTGCCGAAAATGCAAGGGGCTGTGGGCTTAACTTTAATTAGGAAATGTATGGATTTAAAAGGGAAATATCAGCTTTTAATAAAATATATTTTTTTCTCAGAATCCTTTTAGATTAAAGGGTCTGTCACCTCTGGCTTTTTTACTTTAGGGTAGAACTGCAAATCAGCTGGAGACAAATGCTGAGTTTTTTAGCCAACATAGGCCATTGTCACCATAAGGGGATGCTAGGTTGTATTCATGGGGAGAATTTATTTAAATTGCCTTTAATTCTCATTTAAGATGTGATTTAAGTTCCATATAAGTCAGAGCTAAAACTTTACAATGGAAAGTGGGAAGCTGCTACTCAATGCAGAAATCTTAGGAAGAGAATTATTAATAATCACGGTTGCATTTTTGCCACAAGCAAATATAGAAACATGTTTGAAAATGAATGGGAAAGTAGAATTTGTATCTTTTCCTGTGATTTGTGGGTGTGGAAATATGATTGTGACTATCCAAAGATTTTTCATAAATATACTCAGAATTTGGGATATGTTTGGTTATTGGGATATTGTAAAGGGATACACCAGTTAAGTTGGATGGGGTAAGGTTATAGTGAAATGGAGGGAGGAGTGGATTAGTAGTTGGTAAGAAGGATCAGGCACTTCAACCATTTTCTGGCAGGAAGCAAAAAGTATGGTCTCCATCCCCCCTTCCTAGCCTAGCTTACCCTAGGGACTGGGGTGGATTTACACTATTTATAGTTTGGTATTGGGGGATTGCCAGTCAAATTTTCTGGAGCAAACTTAGCTCTGGTACTTGTCACAGCTGCCGTTGGGATATGTGAGAGGATGTCAAGTGTGGGGGGTTATCCCCTAAGGTGGGTGACCATTGGTGGATAGATTAATGGTGTATGTAACCTTTCAAGGTGGTCAGTGTCCATGAGTTGTAACACTTGTTATTCATTTAAAATAGTTTCTATTTTACCCGAAATAGATACATCTCTCGTCAAACACATCTTATAAAAACCATTAAACCTTTTTAACAAATTTACAGTTACACTTACTAATTTCATTGTCTTTTTCTGTGTAGTATGGGACCTGTTATCCAGAATGCTCGGGACCTGGGGTTTTCTGGATAAGGGATCTTTCCGTAATTTGGATCTCCATACCATAAGTCTGCTAAATATCATTTAAATATTGAATAAACCCAATAGGATTGTTCTGCCCCCAATAAGGATTAATTATATCTTAGTTGGGATCAAGTACAAGGTTCTGTTTTATTATTAGAGAGAAATAGGAAATCATTTTTAAAAATTAGAATTATTTGCTTATAATGGAGTCTATGGGAGATGGTCTTTCCGTAATTCTGAACTTTCTGGATAATGGGTTTCTGAATAAGGGATCCCATACCTGTACTTCAAGGACAGAATTATAACCTTATTTTAAAAGAAAACCCTCAACCCCTCAATTTGCCCAAATCCAATGAATGCTCTTGCTTTGTCTCTAATGCACTATACAATTTTGTTTGTAATGTCTGCAAATTATATAAACCTAGATAAACCTAATGATAATAATGTATATGGTAATATAGCCCAGCAGAACCATCCAGTGTGACGAAACTCCCTATATTCTTCCACTCTGTTTTTTAACAAAAAGCAGGTTAATGTCAGTGGCAACATCTTTCTCTCAAAAACTCCTGCCGGTTGTAATAATGCACTAGCAATTCAGCCTCCCTGGATACAGGAAAGGTAAGTGCTGGGGAAGAGGGGGAGGTATTGCAGGAACCGTCTCAGAGAGGCTCAGTGCGTAAAATTGTCCCCAATGACAAATACAAGTTAGATATTTGTAATGAAAATTAATATTTTTCAAATTCAACTGTAAGGCTGTCTTTGTTCATTTGTTATAGCAAAAAAGCCATAGTGAAAGGCCCCCCAACAGTGAAAGAATACAAGCTCCACTTTACAGCAAATGAATGTATGTTAGTAACAATCCATAGGGAAATCTTTCTATGCTCTACCCCTTTTACTGTTGCCTCATACATTAATCACTGCATTGCTCTTCCTGCAATATGTAGCAATATACTGAATTCTCCCTTATATGCCTAAATAATATGCAACTCTTTGCATCAACAGACCAAAGTGCCTAGATCTTACACCATCAGTACAGGATTTCAACTGTCCAGTTATTCACCAGCCCAAGCCTTTACTTGATTTCCTTTTTGTTTTTAACAAAAGATATAATTATAAAGTGTGTTTATCTGTCAAGGTCTCTCAGAAACCAGTAGCTACTCTTAACAGGGACATCTTAAAATATATTACCTATTGGTCAGCTCCGAGATCGTCACCACCAATTCAGTAATTGGTGATCATAAAATCACTTGACGAAAAGATTATAATATTCATGGAGGCCCCAACAGTGAAAGATTAGACTCTAGACTAACTAGTGGAACGTATTAGAGGCAATTTATACATAGGTAATTGTAAAACTCAACATTGGAGTAAATGCCATTGTAAAAGTATAGTTTCCATGTACAGTGTGGAATATATGTTAGAGAGATAAACTAAAGATCAAAAGGCCATATTACTTTTATTACAGGGAAAATCAGTCAATTTGAAGGCCTGATAATTTAAATAAGACACCATGGGGAAATGGCATTCCAGTATTTAGAAGCTTTGTGGATATAGGTATAGGACCTGTTATACAGAATGCTCGGGACCTGGGGTTTTCCAGGTAAGTGGTCCTTCCGTAATTTGGATCTCCATATCTTAAGTCAATGAAAATGTATTTAAACATAAATTAAACCCAATAGAATTGTTTTGCCTCCAATAAGGATTAAGTATATCTTAGTAGGGATCAGGTACAAGGTACTGTTTTATTATTATTACAAAGAAAAAAGGAAATGTCAACAGAATCTGCTGAAAAGGAGATGCAGAGCTGCACATTTATATTTCTCAGTGATTGGTGATGAGTAAATTTTTTCGCCAGGCATGGATTCGCAGCGAATTTCTGCATTTTGCCATTTATGAAACTTCCTTGAAAATTTGCAGCGGAAAAATTCTCCTTGTGAAATTTTTTTTGTCGCATGTCAAATTGGGCGTGGTCGCATCAAAAAACACAGTGACAAAAAAAAGACGCAGATTTTATGGCAAAACAAAACGGGACAGATTCGCTCGTCGCTACATCTGACATTTTGTAGCTTTCCATCAGTTCTATCCAATCTGGAAAAACAATTAGTCAGTTCCAGTTGGTTGAGATGTTTTATTTATAAACTTTACAACAACAATTCTTCTAAAATTGCCCTTTTAAATGGCGTCCCAGAAAATTAGATGGGAAGAATAAATGGTTTGTGTAAAACTACTCTTAACAGCAAAGCACACAGAGAAATACAGTAAGTATACAGAAAACATGTTCTTAGATTTACAGTTCCAAAACAGTGACCAAAACAGCTCAATTTGGTCGTAATAAACACCAAGGGGCATAATTATTATTCTGTGTAAAAAACGGCGAGAAAATTCACCACACATCGGCAGGCTTTGCCGTGTAAAAACGGCGTAAAGAATATTTTCTTCCACCAGAACTTATGGGAAATAATGGCGTTCAGACGGCAATCTTTTCCATTTTTTTTACACAGCTTTTTACTCCGTTTTTTCGGCAAATTAGTTTTACACAGCATTATTATGCTGTGTAAAACTAATTTGCCCAAAAAACGGAGTAAAAAGCTGTGTAACAAAATACACCCCCAAGTTCGTTAGAATGCATTACCATACTGTACCAAGAAACATCGTTAGTAGTGATGAGCGAAGCTGCCCCAATAAGGAACCTGTGCAGATGTGGAAGTTGACGCAGGGTGCTAAGTGGGGTTGGAAGCGCATCATTGCATCACGGCTGTCATGCCACACTGCACCATGACGCAGCATGCCCCCAGGTTAACTTCCATACTCTGCCCTTAAAGGAACACGCTCAGCCTTACACCAACCCTGCTCAACTCCTGTTTGCTCACTTGTGGCTCTTCGGCTACTCTCTCCTTGCTGTGCTTCAAGCAGGGAATTTCACCAAATGTCTATTGGAATTTTCCTTTCGTCAGTGGATGTTTTTTTTTAATTTTTTTTCTCACACCAAATACATTAAAGCCAATGGGCATTTTTTTCTCAAGCTTTTTCTGACTTTAAATGGATTGAAGTCAAAGGGTGTTTTTTCTTGAAGAGTTTCTTACTCCAAATACATTGAAGTCAAGTCAAGTTATAGTCAATGGGCATTTTTTTCTGTGCAATAAAACATGATTTTTTTCCTGGAGAAACAAAACCCATGGTGATATTCTAGGGCTGAATTTCACACAAAAAAATGCAATTAGGCCGTGAATTATACCAGGTGAAAAAAAAATTGCTCATCTCTAATTGTTACACTGAATTCTTTTGCATCCTAATAAATGTTTTATCCGTTAGCACAGTTGTGAATGCACCTTTTCCATTTAAAATTTTTTCTTTTGTGTTTCCATTGAGTTTGCCCAGGAGCAGTAGCCAAAAGCAATAAGATGTTTGCTTTTACACAGGTGAGCAGTAAATGCTTTCTGCTGATTGGTTGCTAGGGGTTACTGCTCCTGGGCAAACTTAGTGCATTTTATTATATAACCCCATTAGAATCCTATTTAATTTTCATTTTTTATGGATTTGCTTTTTCTCTTTAATAATGAGATGGTACCAGCACAAATCTATGAAAAAAATTATAAAAAAAAACTCATACCTGGGAAATTTCTAGACAACAGACCCCCACAATAGAACCACTGCGGAAAAGAAAACATGTAAAGCACAATGATGGCTTTCAACAATAGTAAATCGGTTTAAATATGGTTTTAGTTGTATAATAATTTCATGAAAATTCCGTAGAATCAAGGTTGGAACATGGGCATTAGGATGTAATGTTACAAATAGCTTTAAATATTTGATATACTTCAATGCTGCCTTTAGCTGAATACTAAGTTGCTAATTCTAAGCTAACATGGATTTGGCAAGGATGAGTAACCAGGGATCAGAAAGAGGTGAGTGGAGACAAGAAGGCTATTATTTGTAGCCTGTCTGAGCACCTTCAATGAATTTCTAATTGGCTTCTGTAGGTCTTTTGTACATAACTGAGGAGGTTTATTTATAAAGACATGCCAAGATAACCAGTGGCGAGCACTGAAGCATGAAACCTATTCCAGGTAGACAATCAGGTTATTCTTAGCTCCTTAACATTGCTCAAGTATTCTGAACAGCAATCCCTTTGTAGAACTAAACAAAGATTCATAGTAATATTTCTTCAGAAACTAAAATTGAAAAAACGGTATTGTTCTGGTTACATAGTTACATAGGGTTGAAAAAAGACCAGTGTCCATCAAGTTCAACCCATCCAAGTAAACCCAGCACACCTAACCCACACCTACCAATCTATACACTCACATACATAAACTATATATACAACCACTAGTACTAACTGTAGATATTAGTATCACAATAGCCTTGGATATTCTGATTGTACAAGAACTCATCTAGGCCCCTCTTAAAGGCATTAACAGAATCTGCCATTACCACATCACTAGGAAGGGCATTCCCCAACCTCACTGCCCTCACTGTGAAAAACCACCTACGCTGCTTCAAATGGAAGCTCCGTTCCTCTAATCTAAAGGGGTGACCTCTGGTGCGTTGATCGTTTTTATGGGAAAAAAGAACATCCCCCAACTGCCTATAATCCCCTCTAATGTACTTGTACAGAGTAATCATGTCCCCTCGCAAGCGCCTCTTTTCCAGAGAAAACAACCTCAACCTCGACAGTCTAACCTCATAGTTTAACTCTTCCATCCCCTTAACCAGTTTAGTTGCAGTCTCTGCACCCTCTCCTGCTGGTGGGAGTTTTTATTCCTTCAGTCAGTTTTTTTGGTGGGTATTGATGCTGCTATGGAACCATATTCAGCCCTGCTTTATAATGAAGAATTAAGATCAATTTATACATCTCAGATCACATTTCCAAAAAATTATTCTAAAATGCCTTCTGCTGGCAAGTGCTTGTAAGCAATGTTGTAGTGCATAGCATTGCGGCTTTGCAGACTGAAGTTCGACTCCAGCCAGGGTAAAATCTACTCAGAGGGGCACATTTATTAAAGTACGACAGATACGAAATTCAAAAAAATTGTATTTGGTCATACTGTGTGTATTTTCTGCAACATTTTCGTATCCTTGCGCGACTTTTTCGTACTTTGTGCGACTTTTTTGTACCTGCCATTGATTCCTATGGGAGGCTTCCAAAATCATGCACAGAAGGATCAAAATCGGAAAGGTTTTCCCGCCGTTTACGATCGTTCAATACGAAAATTTAGTGATCATCAGAAATTATCGTATCGAATCTGTTTTTTTCCGGATTCAAACTCGTACTTTCATGAATGTGCCCCAGAATCTTTATGTTTTCTCTGTGCTTGTGTGAGTTTCCTCCGGGAACCCTGGTTTTCTCCCACACGTAGGCTTTTAAAATTGAGAGGGACTGACATAATAAAGGTAAAATACGTTTTTCCTTTGAACTTTAGAAAAATTGTTTTTGAAATAGCATTGTTTATTGGTATATGTTTTTGAAAATTGCTTTTCTCTTATATTTTAATCGGAATATCAGCTTTATCATGCATATGAAGTCCTGGTGTTCTATGTTGATTAATGAAAAACACTTCACTGCTATAGCGTACTAGAGCCAGCTTGAAATCAATTTAATTGCTATAGTAACCCCCATGTGTGCTGGCACCATGAGCTAGAATATACCATAGACCTTGGCATGTGCTGATGGAAAAAGAATTGTTGAACTACAAATAAAGCTTAACCTTGCTATTCTTTTGGGTACAACAGCATAGCAACTGGCGGCTCTTTCTAGTGCAAATCTGTCTGAAAAATTCATATACAGTTGTGCTAACCTGCTGTCAACCAGCGAAACCTGCTGTCATGAGGCACAGACTATTATTTTAACTTCACAAAAAAAATATTTTGCTTACTTGCTTCTTATTGCATCTGTAAGAAATAGTTTCCCATGTTACCTATGTAAAGCATGGCAATAGGAAAGAACATTACAGTGCAACAGCTCCTGTTTGTGGTCAGTCTGTACAACTTTTTTCACATGGTTACAAATAGTGATGGGCGAAATAATTTGGCAGGAATGGATTCGCAGCAATTTTTCACGTTTCGCCATTGGCAGATTTAAAAAAAATTGACGCCCACATAAAAAAAATGATGTGTCAAAAAAAAGTTGCAACAATTCTTTTTTGACCACAAATTTTTCACGTTTCGCTAATCTTTTTCGTGATTCGCTCACCGGCAGAGACATATTATATTAAATAAAAAGGACTCACTGAAACAAGGGCCACTTGGCAACTAACGACGGGCTGACTGCAACTGTAAAAGTGCCTATATTTAGAATTAATCAACGATTTCCTTTTGCAGATCTTGAAATTCAATTAACTTTGCCACTTCCCTAAAGTGTCAGACATTTATGATAATTGATAGAGCTGTTTAATAGGTTGAGTACTGTGCCGATTTGTGACTGCATAAGCTTCATACATTCATTAATAACAGATTTATTTTAATACTATAATGTCAGTCAAACATATGTCTAATCATAGTACCTGGGTGTCCTGAGCTTATTCAGTATGCAAATAAGCCCCAGAATGTGTGGCAGTTTATACGCTAGGGGGCAGATTTACTAAAACTCTAGCATTTCTCATTTAAAAAAAAAACAAAAAACTTAATAAACTCATTTTGCCCCTTTATAGGTCCCTGGTAAGGCCTCACCTTGAGTATGCAGTGCAGTTTTGGGCTCCAGTCCTTAAGAGGGATATTAATGAGCTGGAGAGAGTGCAGAGACGTGCGACTAAACTGGTAAAGGGGATGGAAGATTTAAACTATGAGGTGAGACTGTCGAGGTTGGGGTTGTTTTCTCTGGAAAAGAGGCGCTTGTGAGGGAACATGATTACTCTGTACAAGTACATTAGAGGGGATTATAGGCAGTTGGGGGATGTTCTTTTTTCCCATAAAAACAATCAACGCACCAGAGGTCACCCCTTTAGATTAGAGGAAAGGAGCTTCCATTTGAAGCAGCGTAGGGGGTTTTTCACGGTGAGGGCAGTGAGGTTGGGGAATGCCCTTCCTAGTGATGTGGTAATGGCAGATTCTGTTAATGCCTTTAAGAGGGGCCTGGATGAGTTCTTGATCAATCAGAATATCCAAGGCTATTGTGATACTAATATCTACAGTTAGTACTAGTGGTTGTATTTATAGTTTATGTATGTGAGTGTATAGATTGGTAGGTGTGGGTTAGGTGTGCTGGGTTTACTTGGATGGGTTGAACTTGATGGACACTGGTCTTTTTTCAACCCTATGTAACTATGTAACTATGTAACTATTTCCAGGAATGTCTGACATTTACTAAAAAGTCTAAATTGAAAAAATAAATACGGAAAAAGTTTCAAAACTGTGGCTTTTTCAAATTGTCTTTCAAGTTTCGAAGGAAAGAAGGATCCTCCAGGGAAGGGACATCTGCCATTGACATAATCTCAACAAGTTTTAGCTGGCGAATTGTCGGATTTGGATTTTTAGCTGTTGAAAAGTCTTGACCTTTTTCTGTGACTTTAAACGCTATAAAATTTGTGTTTTATTTCTGTGACAAAAATCCCAACCCAAAAAATTGTCCTTTAGTAAATATATTTTAAAGGGCAATATGTATCAAGGAAAAAACCAAACATACAGGAGTATAAAGATGTGTTTTTTAATCTATATTATACCTTTTAGCCATTAGTAGTGATGAGTGAATTTTTTTGCCAGGCATGGATTTGCAGCGAATTTCCGCATTTCACCATTGTTGAATTGTTGTGCGAAACTGCCGTGAAAATTCGCTGCAGAAAAGTTCATCATGAGGAATTTTTTTTTGCCACGCATCAATTGGCCGTGGTCGCGTCCGAAATCGGGTGCGTTTGAGTCCAAAAAGGGCGCGGTTGCGTCAAAAAAGCATTGGCAAAAAAAAAAATAGATGCGGGCAACAAAAATAGACAGGGGCGACAAAAAAAATAGCGCAACAAATGCATTTCACGAATTTTTCGCTGTTTCGCAAAATTTTCTTGCGAAGCCAAACAGGACAGATTCGCTCATCACTAGCCATTAGGCTTTTTTGCTTTTTAAATGAATATTCTTTCCTAAATCTTCAAAATAGTGTTGGGCAGCCTCACATACACTCCTGCCTAGGGGCATAGTCACTCCAGATATATTTTCCTCGGTTTTGTTTTGGACTTTTGACTTTTGCTACTGCCTCAGCTACTACACAAAATATTGGAATTGTCACCAGTGCGTATTGTCACAGGATTGTTGTACTGGATGTATTACTTACTGTGTGTTCTTTGCTTGGCCTCAAATTACCCTTACACAAATACTCTAGCTTCAGTTTGCTCAGTATCCATTTATATGGCTCTGTGTGTTATAGGGCTGCCACTTGTCTTACTAAATTATACCAGCCAGGGAATAGAGGAGGGGGGCGGGTTATGATGAAAAATGGGAAGTATTGTGATACAAAAGGGGGCAAGGCTGCAGATGACGTGGAAGGGGCAGTGTGGGACAGATGAGGCTAATGCTAAGCAAATCTGGTGAGTTGGGCAGGAAGGAAAGAGGTATTATTGTCTGATTCACCTGGCACACATACCTTCCCAAATCCCTGTTGGAATGATCACAGAACTGTGTGCACCGGTTGTGTTGGTACACCATTAAAGCCTAAACATTTTACAAATTGCACATGTCACATTACCTTTATCTTTTACATCTAAAGGATATATATTCTTTTGTGCACACTGTGCGAAAGCAAAACTTATATTTAGCTGCATTATTAAAAGGTAAAAACACTGTGAAGCCTGTAAGTAAGATCCCAAAGGGAGCCTTGTGGTGCATCTCTGCTGCTCCATGGCTCTCCTCGTGTGCATATTCCATCTGTCCTTAGCTCACCTCCTCATTTCACATTGCCATTTACTGCATATTACTCGTTTAAAAGCCTCCCTAGCTCCTATAAATGGAATTTGTTGATTTATGAGAGCATTGTATCATTGCATCTATGTATAAAATAGTATTCATAGATAAAGATGATCCTTATGTTGCAAATTACATGTATTGAAAGCCTTGCCATGCCCTTTCCTGGCACACATACAGCATGGAGCATAATAAACCTACTGTACAACTGGTCTCTCTATAACACTTTCTCAAGCTATGAGGGCATCCCCCATTGTAAGGCCCATGTGGATGCCTGACTAGTGCATCGTGAAGGCTTTACTAAATTATCCAAGCTAGCCTGTTACAATATCTTCCTAAATAACATAACTGTGTGATATGTGTGCCACATACAATGCACTTTAGTACTCTCTCCACCTGTACATTTCTCCCAAGTTGAATTCACCGCAGAAGATGTTCATTAATCACTCTGTAGTAATTCTCAGAACACCATGTTTGCTGTAGACATTGGGTCTAGTTTATTTAATTGTCTCAGTTCATCTTCTTCTATTACTGCAGTCAGCAATAAGAAGGCTGATAAGTGGGCTGTTGCATTCCAGGACATTTCAATGACAATGAGGTAAAACCTTACACCATCTATAAAAAGTTATGAAAAGTGGCCATGGAATAATTGACTTTGTGCACTGTGCCACTTCTTCCTGTGTGTCTCTCTATAAAACCTTAAAATAAGTAACAGATTGGGCATCTTTGATTTACAGATTATTTTACCCTTAAATTGCGGCCCTAGCTTTTCTGCAATGCCTGGGGCCCCCTGACCTCAAATGTAAGTCTTGAGAACGCTACATATTGATTTTGGATACAGATAGTTTTACTGAGAGTTTTACCTGTGTAAACAGACAGGAATTGCTCAGCATTAGGGTTGAGCACATCTTTTTGGCTAACACAAAACAGCTGCCAAATCTGCACTAGAGTTACACCATTGTTTTGTTTCGCTGAGAAAAATTGTGTTTTTTCAACATTTAAAAAGGCCCATTGACTCCAATACATTTTGACATGAGAAAAAACACCCATGGACTTCAATGCATTTAAAGTGAAAAAAAATGCCCATTGGCACAATGAACTGTGCCCATTGACCTCAATATATTTGATGTGACAAAAATGCCCATTGACTCCAATTCATTTTGGTGGCAATAAAAAATGGGCATTGACTCCAATGCAGTTGATGCAAGAAAAAACAAAGTGAAAAAAATGTCTATTGACTTAAATGCATTTTGCAAATTTAATTGTGGCTTTGTGAAACAGGGCAGTTTTGCTTATCACAGCTCAGCATTGCCAAATACAATTAACAATATGGTTGTGAAAACAACCTTCATATAATGGCTGGTAACTGGTATTGACTACTTGTATAGATCAAAATACATGAATTTCAAGTATTACTTTGCCAGGACCTCCCTTCGGTGTCAGAAACAATTTGCCGTGCACATTTGTACGAGCTATCTGCTGTATTGTAGAAGACTTCAATAGCTGGCGTGCTTCGGCAGTGAGCCATTTGGCCAGCATCTCTAAGGAAATTAGAAAAGCATCGTTAGAAGGTTTTTTTTAGTGCGATGTACATTTGTTCGACATAATGTTATAGTTTGTGTTTGGATAATGGCCATGTGTCATTTATAACTGCTATGAAATTGTTGGTATTTCATTACTTCAATTGGAGCAATACTCATTCTCTAGAATAACATGAGCTTCACAAATGAAACAATGACTAATTTTGAATGTACTCAAAAGTACAGTTTGGTCTAATGTTTCTCTTATAAAATGCAATAATCATCCCAGCATGGGTAACTGTATTTTTTCCATAATAGCGTCGTTCAGCTCCCCAAACATTCCTCTAGTGGAACTGAAACGTTAAAAAGACAGGTGGCATTTATCAAAGTGAATGCAAACCTTGGCATGCAGTGTATACCACTCGATTAGCTCGTTTGGACAGGTAAACACATTTATGGCTAATTTTATTTCTCTGCAGATTTTGCATTAATGCCAAGGGTTTTGTGACTGTAGTAAAAAAATGATGGATTGAAAGTGGAAAAAAGCTGAGAAAAAAACAAATCCTACAATTTTTATTTTTAAAATAAATCATATTAAAACATTAACTGCTTGTCTGCCTGCTGGATTCAAGGGCTTGTTTTCCAGTGTCTTAGAGTTTATATTTCTGGATTGCCCCTTTGCTGCACCACGTGGTACCTGGCAATACACAGCATAGTAAAGTCAAAGGCACATGGGGAAGGGGTTAATCATGAGAACTACACTGTGTTGAAAAAGTAATTAAAGAGATTTGTCTGTGACCAAAGCCTTATGGCATTCAGAATGGGGATGGCTGTGGAAAAACATATTTCTAAATGTGCCAGAACTTAAAGGGATTGTTCATCTTTAAATTAACTTTTACTATGATGTAGACAATGAGAAAATTCTAAAAAAAATTGCAGTTGGTCTTCATGTTTTATTATTTGTGTTTTTCAGTTATTTAGCTTTTTGTTCAGCAGTTTAACCAGCTATCTGGTTGCTAAGGGCTTGTTTACCATAGCAACTAAGCAGTGGTTTGAATGAGAGTCTGGAATATAAATAGAAGGGGGCTTAAACAGAAAAATAAATGATAAAAAGTAACAATAAAATTACTTTCAGGCTAATGTCCCACAGAGTAATTAGGTCGCCAGCGATAGATCTTTGCTACCGCGGGTGACTAATCACTCCGAAATGCCTTTCCACCAGCGGAAAACAGTTATTTTTTATGGCTCTTGTTGTGACACAGCCAGTGACACATTGGACATTTTTTGGCTTCTATTGAATATCTCGGAGCCATGTTTTATATATATTTCTCATGTCATTAACTTGTCCCAACCTTCTTTCAGTATGAATTTCCATATGTCATGAGGCAGATTTAGTAAAAGTAGAAATGTTTATTTTTAAAAAACCACAAAAACCCTCATTTCCACAAATGACAGTCATTTATCAAAAGGTCTGAACTGAAAAATTATGAACGTAAAAAGTTGCAGAAAGTGTCGGAAAAGCCGCAAAAACGGCAAAAACTTTTTCAATACTCATATTGAATTTCGATAACTCATATTTTGCACAAAAGCCAGTGTCAAAAAAACTTGAAAACCTTGACAACTACGAAGCAAAGAAAGATCTCCAGTTGTACAAGGGACATCTGCCATTGACTTCTACATCATCTCGACGGGTTTTAGATGAAGTATTTTCGCTTTCAGAGTTGTCGCAGTTTTGTTGCATAATGAATTTCTGAAAAGTTGCAACGTTTTTCTGCAGCGCAAATGCCCCACTTAGTGGCAGCTTGATCTCGGCGTAAATTTACTCTGCTCTTCTCTACTACCTCCCAGCAGTGCCCAGCACCAAACCTGTCAACTTTAAGCTACTGATCTGCCAACAGACATTAGCCAGCCAAAATCTAGAAAGTGTCAGTTCTCTTTCAGCCTTTTCATCCTTGTGGAACATTCTCTGCCAAGCTCATTTCATCTAGGTCACCCTAAAAAAGGTCCTATATCCTTTACTATAGCACTCTTCCCTAGCCAAGCCTATTGACCCACATATCACTGCAAATTCAGGAGTCTTGTCTGACATTGTCAGGTGTCTGTCATATGGTGTCATGGTCATAAATGGAGACAATGGGTAAATTAACTGTATGAGTTACAGTGGGTGGGCAAGCACATGCATTTCAGTGTACAATTTCAAAACTCATTTTGTGGATTTTGGGGATCTCATGGGCAAATCACATTTGCTATTCATCACTTTGGTTCTTGGCCATTAAGTTGCCCTTTAATTATTTGTTGCTTCTCTGCAGCTGATAATTACTGGGCACCTTTTGGTGCTACCTGCTACCATATTGTTGGTACTTCTGCTGGTGCAGTGCTCTGTAGTCCTACCACTTAGCTCAATTCAATACTTTTCTCCTTATGGGAGACATGGGTGGTATGCAGATGGTTATGCAGCTTACATAGTCACTTATAATTGGTTTCACTGCCACATTTGAAAGCTAAAAAATGTAGAACGATCTTTAAAAATTTGATAAACCACTTTGCTTGTCTCCAAAGGGTACATCTGAGCCTCTAAATTAACAAGGCAGAGACCAGAGAGGAGTAGCAATACAACTTTATAATACCAAGTAAAAGAATAAAGTGGTATACAGGTATGAACCAATTCAAATGACTTCATGACCCCTGCCCCCAACATTTTTAACCTATGAAGTATAAAAACACTGAAGTATAAAAAGAGTTGGGGAGCAACACAAGCATTAAAAAAAGTTCCTGGGTGCCAAATATGGGCTGTCAGTGGTTATTTGGAAGCCTCTATATGGACTGGAAGCCTACAGGAGGCTCAGTTTAACAGTACACTGGATTTCTATACATCCAAAACTTGTCTCCAAGCCAGAAAAGCACCTACTTTGAGGCCACTGGGAGCAACATCCAAGGGGTTGGTGAGAAACATGTTGCCCCTGAGTCACTGGTTGGGGATCACTGCTCTAGACTATAGGGTGTACCTGCACCTCAGGACTCTTATGTAAATGACCCTTTATGTGTAAATGTTAAAGTACTGTGCACTGCAGTCTGTCCTGGGTAGATATTATGCCCCTGGGTGCTAAATACCCTTGCAAGCCTGTGTCCGTTTTAAACCTAAAATGTTCATGTGTAAAGTCACATTACTGGTTTATTAAAATGCCTGCTCTGCGGAGCTTTGTATGCGTCTCACAAAAATGGTTTCTGTTTTAAAGACTGTGGCATTTCATTAGTTTTAGATTTAGTATACTGCAATTCTATTATCTATAAAAGATTACTTATTGCAGACATGGACTAAGTAATAAAATAAATATTCTCCGTTTTTTCCTTTGGTCGCCCTTTTTTATTCAAGTTTTATTTAATACCTAAAATAACAAAGGATGTAAGGAATATTATTTTTCACTCTTGCTAGAGAAAAGGTTATATGGGTTTGACTGTTGAAAAATGAGATAGATAAATTTGCATTAAAATGTAATTGCATGAAATGTTTTAAAAATAATAAGAAATGTCTGAAAAGGAAAAAAAAAACTTAAAACTACAGCAATGCTCTGGCGCATATTAGAATATTTTCTCTCTCTCAGAAAACGTTTCAAAGGGATGTCATAAAACAGCGGAGTTACTTGTCAGATAATGCTGTTTTACATATAGGACTTATTTCAGTTAATGCAAGAGAAGCAGGCCTAGGTCTAGCTGCTTTTATTAGAATCCTACTGAACTGTATATTTCATATTTAATATTATTGTTTTATATGGAAGGATTTAGAAAGTTCTGCGCTGGGCATATTAGTACTTATACTAATGGTCCGTAGGTTTTTGGGCTGCTATTGTAGAAATATATATTTCAGCTTTACAGGTCATACTAGGTCTTCTAGGTCATTTCTCCCTGTAGATTGTAAGCTCTTTTGGGCAGGGCCCTCTTCACCTCTTGTATCGGTTATTGATTGCTTTATATGTTACTCTGTATGTCCAATGTATGAAACCCACTTATTGTACAGTGCTGCGGAATATGTTGGCGCATTATAAATAAATGTTAATAATAATGAATAATAATATTTATGGCAATCAGTTCCCAACCAATAAACATTATATTCGAGGAACAGAAGGAGGCAAGAGGTGCAACCAAAGGGGGCCAACCTTTAACAGCTAATAAGCAATTCTTTCAAACGATGAGCTTTTGGGATTGCTTAAATTTACAATACAAATTTATGTTATTTGAACCTATGGAAAATGCTGCTCAAAACAGAAAAGTAGACTGTACTTGTACATGCTTCTTAAAAGGGTGCATAATAAATCTTTTCCCCTTTATAATCATTAGGGCAAATATTGCACCATGATTAGGTTTGGCCTTACAAAACTGTCTGTCTGGGGTTTAGTGTCCTGAACCCAGGCAAAGCACTGCGACTAAAGTCCTGGCTTTGTACCAAATTCCACCCACCTCATCAGTATTCCTCTCACTGACACCATCATCCTGCCCCTAAACATCACCACTCCACCCCCTGGTGTCATTTGCCCTGTATTCTGTGATGCCATTGTCTGAAATTCCAAGGTTACAAAAAGTGGCAACCCTAATCACATCTAACATTAAAGCTTTATTTGTGTATATGGACAGATAGGTATGAGCATATCTGATAAATGAACCGGAATTGAAAATGACTTGTAGACGGGGGGGGGGCGGGGACAAAGAGTGGGGCAAACATCTTGGGAAATCAGGAGGAATTTTCTAGACTCATTTATGAAAGGGAATTAAGAAAGGAACTTTTCCACTTGGCTTTAAAGTTCCTAGAAGGGATAATGTCAATCTATCTGCAGAACCTTTTAAATGCCAACTGTTTTCTTGAATTCTCCTGGTCATTCTTTGGTAAAAATCACAGAAACAGCCAAGGTACCAAGGTAACTAATCACATCTACTTTGCAAAGAACCAGAGATATTGGACCAGATTCAATTGAGTGAAAAATGTTATCTCTTTGTCTAAAATGTAAAACGTAATCAATTTAAGTTTTTTTGATGCTTGTGTAGGTCTAACTGCGACATTTTCAAGACAATGTCTAATAAATACCTCTTGTTAATAGCTGGTTCCTCCTCTGAATTTCTCTTCCCTAGATGTGATTTTTAGTTCTTACAAATAGGGGCAGATTCATCAAAGCACAAGTTTGAATCCCGAAATGGGTAAAATTCGGATTAGATACGATAATTTCTGATGATCAGAAATGTCACTAATATGCTTACGAAAAAACTGTAATAGTCCTGATATTATCATATTGGAGATCCGAAAGTCACAAAATTTTCGTATCCGAACGGTTGTAAATGGTGGGAAAACCTTTCTGACTTTGATCCTTCTGTGCATGATTTTGAAAGCCTCCCATAGGGCTCAATGGCACTCTGCAGCTCCAACCTGGCCCAAGGAAAGTCTCCCATAGGACTCAATGGCACTCTGCAGCTCCAACCCGGCCCAAGGAAAGTCACCCATAGGACTCAATGGCACTCTGCAGTTCCAACCTGGCCCAAGGAAAGCCTCCCATAGGGCTCAAAGGCACTCTGCAGCTCCAACCTGGCCCAAGGAAAGTCTCCCATAGGGCTCAATGGCACTCTGCAGCTCCAACCTGGCCCAAGGAAAGTCTCCCATAGGGCTCAATGGCACTCTGCAGCTCCAACCTGGCCCAAGGAAAGTCTCCCATAGGACTCAATGGCACTCTGCAGCTCCAACCCGGCCCAAGGAAAGTCTCCCATAGGGCTCAATGGCACTCTGCAGCTCCAACCCGGCCCAAGGAAAGTCTCCCATAGGGCTCAATGGCACTCTGCAGCTCCAATCCGGCCCAAGGAAAGTCTCCCATAGGACTGAATGGCACTCTGCAGCTCCAACCTGGCCCAAGGAAAGTCTCCCATAGGGCTCAATGGCACTCTGCAGCTCCAACCTGGCCCAAGGAAAGTCACGATAACAGAGCTTGAATGAATCCGAAACTTTCGTACTCATTGCGACAAATACGATTTTGTTGCACAAATTGTCGTGCAAATTGTCGCAAGGTATGAAAAAGCCGCAAAAAATATGCACAGCGAATGTTAAATGTGCGCCATAGTCTGACATGTCTCTGCTGCCCATTACCGTTAGTATTGCTATTACCATCTCAAGGTTCTGTACATTACTTTGAGGCTCATGTTTCCCACAGAATGAGCCAACAGTGAAAGAAATATTATATTTATTAATGTGAATCATGTGTAATCTGTGTAAAGAACCATACAAAATTTCAAAGGATAATTCAATTATTCAATTATAATTCATGGCCAGCTTTTGAGTACAGCCATTATCCTATAGCAAAAACTGCTCTTTTAACTAAACAATTTAGTTTATAAGATTTTATAAGTTTTATTTCATGAGTTTCATGAGTTTTAAATATAAAATTATTTAAAAACAATATATGCCCATGTTTTAATTGGACATTTTGGTAGGCAAGCAGCTTCTGCCTAATTAATTATGAATGAATCATATGAACTATGAACAAGTGTTTCTCCTGGTCATCTTCTATTGTAAACGACATGGGATATTGTTGCACCACATTAATTAGATCTATGCTTTCCACCTACAGAATCTACAGAAAAGTTCATTGTCTAAGCAGGTTACTGATTCGATTACAGATTCTGTCATCCACTCACCTCTTCTGCAAGGCTAAATCATATTTCCATTTAAGTTAGCTAGCACAGCAGATGTCAGATTTCAGCCGATCATGGTTTTCTTGCAAATGTAGAGGATACTTTTTATATCTGATCCTTAAGATCATATTTTTAGTGGTGTCAATGCTAGAATACATGGTTAAGAAAGGACAGCAGAGCAGCTAATTAATCTGTGGCCCAAACAAAGACATTGTAGTTGAGTGCCAATCAGGTCTGGACTGGGATTTAAAACAGACCCTGACATTTCAACTATACAGAGGCGCAAATAGCCCCCCCATCAGCCAAATAAATAGTGAGTGTCTATGGCATCTTACAGCAGCCCCTCTGGCATTTGCCAGAATGCACAGATTGCCAGTCCAGGCCTGGTGCCAGTTGGCGATTAGGAAATAGAAAACAAGCAAACTAACAGACTTTTATACCACTGGCTGAAATGCAGCAGTTTAATCACAGAATCTTTATGGACAACATATGATAACCAGATAATCATGTGGCATTGGATGCTTAATCATTGTTTTAGTTGCCCTTTAAGTGGTCAAATACTCTTTTTACCACAATGGCAGATACTTATATTATGTGAGTATATTATGTGGGTATTATCAAGATGATATTGTTAACTTTACTGCTGCAGATATCCAAAACTGCATTTACAAAAGAGCCAACTTAGGAAGAGCTGTACCACATACCAAAGTAGATATAATGTAAAAATAACTATTTCCTTTATTGTACAATATAATGTTAAGTTTCTCTTGACCTCATATATTTGCAGGTCTTAATAAAATTCTAAAAACTTTCTTTGTAATATAGAGCACTCATATAAAATGTAACATGTCTCATTAAAAGCAAAAATACCTATTAATACTAGTGATGAGTCCCAATCTGTCCCGTTTCGCTTCGCTAAAAAATTTGCGAATCTTTCCAAAAATGTCGCGCGTCAAAAAAAATTGTCGCCCACGACTATTCTTTTGTCGCCCGCAGCTATTCTTTTTTCGTGTGGCTATTCTTTTGTCGTCTGCGGCTATTCTTTTGTCGCCCGCGGCTATTCTTTTGTCGCCCGCGGCTATTCTTTTGTCACCCACGGCTATTCTTTTGTCACCCACGGCTATTCTTTTTTGACGCACGACTTTTGCTGCGGGCGAATTTTTCCACGAATCCATGCCTGCCAAAACATTTTGCCCATCACTAATTAATACCATTTAAAAAACAAAGAATTCAATAGAATAGCTAAGATCAAGCAGTGTTTGAGATTATTTAGTAACCTAATCAACAGATTGCTTCTCCTATAGTTATTAGCCCCAAAACCACCACAGGGTCTATGTTCCCGCAATCTACAATAAAGCACAGTTTTTAATTATAAGTTTTTCCTGCACCATTTGCCCAGTGTGGGCACATCCATTGACTTCAGTAATAAACCCTAGTATAGGTAAGGGTCAGACTTGACAATTATATTAGAGAGCAACAAGACCCTAATTCAATTTCTCTGCTCTACAGCTTGATAACCCCCCCCTTCAGTTCCCAATATAGCAGGTTCAGCCTTTAATCCCATCATTAAATACAGTGTGCTGCAGGTAACAGAGCCGCTGTTAACCAAACTATCACTGGTAAATAGTATATGTGTCAAGTCAGGGAAATCTAATTTCAATAACAAAGGCCTTTCAATGGTTTCCACTGGTGTAGGTGTGCAGCTCCACGTCCATATATGGGATGGTTAAATATTAATGAGTACTGGTTCTGGTACTGGTTCCAAGCAGTCATGCAGCTTTCAGCTCAGGAAATTAATGATGTCGCTTTTTTTGAAGAGAAGAGGTGTCATTTAGGGTTAACTGTATTGTTGAGGACAGCTGCCAACATCTCGCTTCCACTGCATAGAGGGTCTAGGTAACAGAGTTATTTCCAGTTGCCTCAAACCTTACTTTCTTTTATTGAAATTAAAAGATAAATCTCTCTGCTAAATCCCTTCCTACTAAATAAAACACACAGTGATCCAAAACTTGGTGGTGTCTATGAAATATTCTCACAGGTCTAGAACTATAAGGATAATGGATGCAAGATTAGATTAGTATCAAATTAGTATTTATGGGTTTAGAGACTAAGGAAAATGGTGATGACTTTACTGTATTACACTATTAGGGACATGGAGGCTCCTTTTCTAACATCAGCAGAAAACTGCAAACAGTTACAGCCAAGCAAATATTTACTTTCGTTGTCTAATTGCAAAGGGCCAATCAAAGCAATTGGTTGCAATTGGTTCCTGTGCTACTGTTGTGTATAGAGAAACCGACTGATGATCTATTTAGTTCTTACAAGCTTTTGAAACCTTTTCATACATCTTTCTAGCACAATAAAGTCCTGTGGACCTGTGTTTCTACTTATATTTATAAATTATAGCTCCAGGCACCAGTGAATACACTTGTGGAAACATAACAGATGTGAAACAGAAACAAGGAGGGCAGCTTATATATGGATACTGTGGATACTGTACCTGTTTATTACATAGACATACAACTGTGCAATGAATCCTGTTTGCTGTAGACAATATTCAAAACAACTAGATTAATACCCTGTTGGTGCATTATATCTATTGCTGTTATTAACATGTGTGAATAAAGTGCCAACATATTCTGCAGCACTGTACAATAAATGGGTGTATACAATGAATATACAGTTAATGTTAAAAAGAAAAAAACATAACCAGTTAAGGTTACCACCTTTTCTGGGAAGAACTACTGGTCTTCCTATATTTTTGCCCTATTAATAACATTGGCATCAAGCATAATTTTCAGCCAGGCCAGTAAAATACTATGCAGGTGGCAACACTATAACCGATCCAAGAGGTAAAGAGGACCCTGCTCAAAAGAGCTTACAGTCGAAACCACTTTTTTAATACTAGGGGTCATTTACTTACTGAACCACAGTTGCGCTATGCTGTTGTATAATAACAAGCATTCTATGGCATAACAAGCAAATAAGTGTAAATGTGCTAGGTGATATAGATGCAGAATATGGTATAGAACAGTGATATAGAACAGATGCAAAGTTCTTAGATGTCTCTAAGATATATTCTATATGCAATATGCTAAAAGATGAAGCTTTCCCCTTTTAAATTCTGGGAATGTCTGAATTATCTTTATTCTCATCTATATGAACAATGAGGGTGGTGATACAGTCCACTCTGTGCATGTACAGTGTATAAACGTCTCAGTGGACAGTTTTCAAAGACTGCCTGGCACTATAATAAGTCTGCTTTTTGAATTGGCATGGGAAGCTCCGCACCTGCAGTAAGAAAACATTTTTCACTATAATAAGTCTGCCCACACTAAAAATCCTCATTCTGCACGTTGATTTGCTCTGTCTCAGCTCCAGATCTGCTTATTTGGGCATTTGGCTGAAGGAACAGATAATGGTTTTTGGCCATCTGTGACTTGCAGACCAACTGATCGGATAACAGCCAAATTGACCTGTGTCTAGCCACCTTAATTCCTATAATTTACAAAACTCTTCAAGGGTTTCTAGTGTAAATGGGGAACAGGATGGGGCTGCACAATTTATGCCAGTATTTGTTTAGCTTGAACTACGTGTCTGTTTTTCAAGGTTGTTAAATGCATTTCACGCTGCTTATCCATCACGTGCTTTTTGCAGCATCCTACTCAATCAAGCAAGACTGTTCTTATTCCCATCTTGTTTCCAGTAATTGAGTGCAAGGTGAAACACCAAGGGTTGCAAAAGCAATTAATAGGCACTGTTTTCTTCCAGTGGAAGCTGAAGATGAGGTGAATTCATACATGACGACCTTATCAACCCAAACCTCAGTTTGTCTGTCAATAATCTATGAATCTAACACTGCTATGCCTTTGGAGATTATGAAATACACATGAATCAACAGTTCATTTTCTAAGGAATGGCATTTTCTCCTTATCAATGAAAAGAAGCCTTTTCAGCATTTATAAAACAGACTGCATGGGCAGCTTGCTCACAGGAATATTGCACTGAGCAACTCCTGTGGTTAAACAAATTGGCAGGAGAGAAACTAAAAGTGTTCTTCTCATATAACAGACTTTAATGACTTAGCTTTCATCCGTCTGGATACAAGATTATGAAGTGCAATGTATGAAATAAAGTGCCCCTGATGTTTCTACAACATTGTATCATATTTCTTGAATAAAGAAACTCTTAGCCCTGAGTTGCAGTTCAAATCCAGACCTGGACCATTAGTTGTTTGTTCAGCAGGAGCTACTTCTACAGCTTGATTGTGTATAGGGATTCAGAAATTATTTCAGATTATTTGTTCTTCTAGCTACTGAAGCCCTGGTCACAGCTCATTGCTACTCTGCCTGCAGTGTATATTCAAAATAGAGGTAGGATTACTCCTAGAAACACGGGTGGAAAAAAAACAACAACAATCATATTGACAACTTGTAAAGATCTGTATTATAGTGAAAAGTGGTATTCAGCTGTCAGGCCATTACGAAATATAACAAATGTTCTCCAATAAACTCACTTGTTCAAGCCACATCTAAGTGAATGTTCTGCTCCCGGCGCAAATGATAACTTCTCCTCAGTATTGATCAAAGAATGAAATGAAATAAAAAAATACATTTGATATATGTAACTGTGGTATTATAGGATTGAGTAGATATACTGTCTATGCTCAAACCTGTTTCACTGTAAAAATCTAAAATATTGCAGGAAGCAGTGCCAATAGTACTTATTTTAAATCTGATTCTGAATTTATTTATCCCAAACATTCTGATAACAAGTCCCCTACCTGTACTGCCTTTCACAGTAAGAATTAACTGTCTATATTCAGCAAGGTAGAATAGGCTGGCAGGGGTATAATGTTCTCCTGTCCACATGTTTTACCAACGTTCACTAATTCCAGAAAAAGCACTGTCACTGCAAAGAGGTAAGAGAGAACACCAGTTCTGACAGCCATAGCTAAAACAGGAGACAGAGCAGCCTCATTATTTGTTCTGTTCCTCAGATCCATAAGTTAAGAATGCTTGGGTGCAGCAGTATGTTGTGAAATAGTTATTTTGGAGGTAGTACTGGAAAACATATAAAGGGAAGCAAAGGGGCCAGAATAAAGATAACAAGTGGAGAGCTAAAATGGGAGGGGCAGAGTAGTACAAAGGTGACAGGTGGAGGAAAGTCAAGAATGTTTGAAAAGATATATAGGCAGGTAAGGAGATGACAGAAGATGAAGTATTGAACGAGAAAGAGAGAAGAAAATAGCAAAAGGGGAGATTATTATTATTTGGATAGCGCCATCAGTTCGTGCAGATCTTTACAGAATAAAGGGGTACAAAAGACAAAACCGTTAACATGTACATATAGACAATTCACAAAAATTGGTTTACAGTTACATTTGGATAAGGATTGGAGACAATAGGTAGAGGGCCCTGCTCACAAGAGCTTACATTCTAAAAGGGAGGGCGGCTGAGACATAAGGTCAGGGTGACTAGCATGGTGGTAGAGTTTGTGTTGATGTATGAAGTGACAGTAGGGGCAGAGTAAGAGGTGAAAACCAGTGGTTAGTGAGTGTATAGGAAAAGATTAGGGGTGCTCAGTGGGCAATCACATTTCTGGGCGTTTAGGTTATAGGCTTGAATGAAAAAGTGAGTTTTAAGAGACCATTTAAAAGCCTGGAGTGTCTAATGGGACGGGAAGAGCATTCCCTCCCTGATGTCCTCCGGAGAGAATCCTCCCTCAGTCTTTTTAAAACTAAACTTAAAGACTACCTTATGGAGCACTCGCCCAGCACCTGATCTGGAAACTGGCACTTATACTGTAATGTCACCCACTGTGACCTATAGCACTTATATTTGCCTATTTGTGTCTGTTAGTTACCCTCCCATATAGATTGTAAGCTCTACGGGGCAGGGACCTCCTTCATCTTGTGTTTCTGACTCTTATTGCAACTGTACCTTGTATTTATTTGTATTTATTGTTGTACTTTGTATTTATCCATTATCTTTAACCCCCTGTCTGTATTAATGAATTCTACTGTACAGCGCTGCGTACATAAGTAGCGCTTTATAAATAAAGATATACATACATACATACATACATACATTACAGAGAATGGGAGATATAAGCAGATTGCAGAACAGAAAACTGGAGGGCAAAAATAAAAAATCTGAATTTTGAAACAACAGTACAGTGTAAACAATAGTATAGTTATGGGACATGTTATCCAGAATGCCTTTGGCTTTTCTGGATAAGGGGTCTTTTTATTTATTTTTTTATCTCCATACCTTAAGTCTACTAAACAAATGTTAAACCCAATAGGATTGTTTTGTCTCCAATAAGGATAAAGTACAAGGTACTGATTTATTATTACAGAGAAAAAGGAAATCATTTTAAAAAATTAGAATTATTTGCTTCTAATAGAATCTATGGGAGATGGCACTTCTGTAATTGGGAACTTTCTAGAAAATAGATTTCTGGAAAACAGATCCCTTACCTGTACTGAAAATGCCAGTACTAATGTCACATTACATCACTGAAGGATGAACTTTTATAATCTTTCCAGCAAGCATAGCCAAGTGCCTAGTAGGCATTGTATGCTCCTTCGGCCTACCAAGCTTGTCTTGCAAATTATAGTGGTGTATAAAGGATAAACCATTTAAGAGGGGACTGGATCAGCTGCAGTTCATTTTCTGTCTGCACACCATTCCCATGAGTACGTACACATAAATGAATAAGAACAACTATTTTATACACAGCCAAGGCTGCACTCAGATGCTACTGGCTTTGGTCGCTACTCAGTAGTGTGTTAGCAAGAGGAAGGTTATGGTTATTTTGTTTAGTATGTTCTTGGGTAGAGATGTAGCGAACTGTTCGCCGGCGAACTAATTCGCGCGAACATCGGGTGTTCGCGTTCGCGCAAATTCGCGGACTTTTGCCGATGTTCGCCACTTTGGGTTTGCCGCGTTTTTTTTGGCGCCGCGTTTTTTCGCCTTGGTTTTTCCACCGCGTTTTATCGCCTATGCATATACATAGGAATAGCTTGCGTTTTTTTTTTGGCGTTATTTTTTGGCGGTTTTTTTGGCGGGTTTTTTTTTTGCGTTAATTTTTGGCGTTTTTTTTCCCAAAGTATTTTTCAGAGAAATTTTTGCTTGATCCCCCTCCTGCATGCCACTGTCCAGGTCGTGGCACCCTTTAAACAACTTTAAAATCAGTTTTCTGGCCAGAAATGGCTTTTCTAGGTTTTAAAGTTCGCCTTCCCATTGAAGTCTATGGGGTTCGCAAAGTTCGCGAATATTCGCGAGTTTTGGCGAAAGTCCGCGAACGGGTTCGCGAAGATTTTTGGCGATGTTCGCTACATCCCTATTCTTGGGCTCGCTAATGCCAGGTTTTTACCAAGAATTTAAAAGCCACAAGCACTAGTACAGGAACAAGTGCTTAGAAAAATGCTAAGCTTAATAAGAAATATAAGAAAAAACGATTCTGGCACAGGTCATTTTATATTCATGTAAGCAATTTGAGGGATTTTTTTCACCATTACCTTGGATCAGTAAACTGAATGGCCAAGGAATGTTCTAGTGGATGATTAGGTATTCAGAATGAAGAATTAATTTTGTATTTGTCAGAGTGCAATGGCATTGACCAGCTGGTAGATAGCCTTTTCAAAAACATAATTGCTTAACACGAACCATTTCTATATTTAACAAGGCATTCTGTCATTTCCCCTTGCCAGAGCCGAACATCTAGACTTTCGCAGAGTAAATGTCACCCTGCTCCAATTAATTACCTTTTTATAGCAAAACTTTGTATTCTATTACAGACATTTCTTTTAGGCTGGTGCATGCCCAGAAATGAAGTATTTGTTGCATATACTGTATAATCTATAGATTGGCACAAAGATGAGCCCAGAACCTAACTAATTTTCAAAATGCATCTTGAGTTGAAGAAGAAGCACTAATATATCGAAGTTGAGATAGTCTGGAATGCTGTATTCAATGTAAGGAATATATAGAATGCTAACTTTCTTATATAGGTCTACTGCAACATACTTTCCTGTTGGAAGCTACTGGGGTTAAAGTATGGCCTCAATAGTCTTATTTAACCACTGACATTCTACTATTTTTTTGTTTAATAAAGTTTTGGGTAAATGTATTCCGAATTTGCACATTACAGATTATTTATGTAATACCAGGAATATAAAAATGTAAAATTTAGTTGACTCACCAGTTATTCCTAATAAGCATTTGAATAAAGTTATCTTTGGTCATGAGGTCCTGAATGTTTTGTGTTTCCTTATCTTCTAATTGCAAATATGTCTATTGTTTTGTATATATGAGCCCTCCATCACTATGTTATGAAATTTGCCAGAGGGAATAAAGCTTTCCGAACATGACCAGACTTCATAGGGCAGTGCAGTGAATATTGCGCCAAAGTACGTGACCAAATCTGGTATAGCCAACTCAGTTTCTCAGATCTTATAATGTATTGACTCAGGGCACATAACTGTCTGTTTATATCACCTTGTAGGTCAGTTTCAGCAACCTTTTGGATTTCAGCTAGGTTGCCAAAAAATGTTATTTGCCATTGCACAGTGTTGGCAAGTACATTAGCAGGCAAGTGAGGGGAGCTGTATCTCCTCTTTACTACCTATCAGATCTGATCTATTGGAATACTGGCCCAACAATTAAAATAATAGTGGCTCGATTTGCCTATAGAAGGCCCTCCATGCAGTTTCATCCATTAGCTTAAAGGGATGATTAGTCAGATTCTATAGAGGCCAGCCAGTGTTCAATGTGAAGGTCAGAGCAACTGCATGTGTAACTGATCTAAGACCATGTGGTGGCCATGCTCCTACTGTACACATTCACCATTTTAATAATGCAAGATATTGTTAGGGTTGGGCATATTGTTTTCCAATAACAGACCATCATGCAGTAATAAAAAGGGCTTAACTAAATATTATGCTTTCTAATTGCAGATAAGGGAATGGGTGATTTATCAGCACTCAAATTTGGAGTTTTGGTGCAATTTGAATTTTTGTGCACTTAACTTCATGAGTTCAAATTATGGTTTCATCAAAGTAGAATGTCCAATATTTATACAAAACCTCAAATGTAACACTTTGGCATTTAAAAGCGTTTCAGTTTTTGCAGAAGTCAAATGAGAGTTGTTGTAGCCAAAATGTATGCATTTTTGAAAACATTTTTGAAAGATTGTAGACCCATTGAAAATGATGAATAGAATATGTATACAAATTTTTAAATAAACAAGCCAATATTGGAGTTTAGTCAAAGTTTGAGTTTATTCGAATTGAAAAAGAATAAGCCTTTAACAGTGTTGGTGTGAGAGAGAGGAGGCTGAACTAAATACAAGTGTGTGTGTGTGTGTGTGTGTGTGGAATGAGTAATAGATGCAAAAAGGTGACTTTCTCCTTTATATCTAGCCCAATTCCCTTTTCTTCCTTTTTTAATTTCCACATCGTCTAAGTTCCCTTGTTGTGTACGTTTGTATGATGCATGTGGGACATTTTCAGCTTTATTTCAGTTGCCCTATAAGTTGTATTTTTGCCTAAGACAATTTGCTCAGGCCAGTACAGAAATATAGCTGCCCTTGTCATAACATATTACTCATGTAGAGGCTCTTCTTATATTTGTTTATTTTTTATGTTCGGCAAAACCTTCTGGTATAGAAATTCTATTTAACAAAATGACAGAATTGTGAAATGTACAACAGGCAATCACACCATGATGAGAATTTGCAGTCTTTGGGGAAATTTTTGCACAAAGGTAAAAAACAGCCTTACTGCTATTAATTCCTATAACGAACAAAGAGGTCATTTTTATGTGTGTTAACCCCATGACAACTTGTGATGGGAAGCTTGTAAGGTCACCCCGGAGACAAGCAATATAAATTGGATCAGGAATACAACACCACACAATAACAAATGGTTTGTTTAGGTGAAGGAAGTGCATCCGCCCAATCAGGCTGTCACTGGCTCTAGAAGCTGCCAGGTATCTTAAGCCTAAAATAAAGCACCCACAAGAATGAAGAAGTCAGGCATGGTAAGCCACTTTATATTTTGAAAAATGATCCTTGTCTTAACTTTAGAATGCTCTTGCTTGGCAAATTGGAGCTGAACAACATGCGTCTTACTGCACCCCATTTCTCAGGCATTTCTATTAAATCAAACCATTCAACCTTGGCAAATGGCTTTTCCAGCACCAATGGTAAAAGATGCTCTGTTAACAAATGTTAGGTTCTTTTTAAGTATTAAATGAAACATTGCTGATGATGTAAAAACTGCACAGGCATATGCATATTATGATCAGGTTTGTACAATACCTAGTAACATTTCTATATTAAATCATTGTAAAGTTTGACTCCATTCACTGTCCCTCTCACACTGCTGCGGACTTGATAAACAATTGCTTGCTTAGCTTTCATTTTGGGGTTCCTAGAAACCCACAGCTATTTATAATCATGCAGCATGGTCAATTCAGAAATGTGTTTAGTTCAGAAATCCAGTAAAAATTCAAAGAAAGAGTTGGCTACACAGTGATGGATATATTCCATAAAATCAAAAGTGATTTCTAAAATAAATAATATCAAACTCCTGAGCTAACAGTTATCTTTGGCTTCCACACATGCCACGTGCAGGTAGGACCAATAATGTCATTTACCGGTATGTATGAATATTTTTGAAACAACACTGTTTTATTGCATACAAAACAAGTATTGTACCCATTATTGAATCATTAGAGGAAAATATTTGAGATTGTTGAATAAAAATTCTTCATTGGTCCATAAGTAGATTTTAAGTAGTTTTGCGAAAACATCCAGTGGAAAGAAGTTTGATGGGTAGTTGCATGCAGCAGTGCACTGGAGCAACTTTATAAACACCTGGCAGATTGGCATATGGGCAGTAATCCATAGCAACCAGTCACTAATTGGCTCTTTTTCAGACAGCTGCAGGCTGAAAATGAAAGCAAAAAGTTGATTGGTTGACATGATTTACTGCCCAGGGGCAAATTTAGTCAGGGGTTAATATAAAAGAGCCCCAGATGTATATAATAATACATATTACTGAAATCAGTTATTGTGGGAAAACTAAAATAACGCCACCTTCAAGCAGGTCTTACAAATTTACAATACACAATTAACAGTTATATTGCACAGTTACATTTTGCTATGTAATAAACTGTCTAAAGAGTATTATTATATTACAAAATACAATTTTAAAATGTTTGCTCATTTTTATTCTAACAACAATATTTACATATAACCCAAAGCCTTGTTTAAGTGTATTGAGCGCATATTCTGAGGCAGGAAGAAAGAGACAGGAAGCAGACATGTGCAGTAGCTTTAGAAGCTCCTACTGCCAGTACTCAGCGTTACACAGATCTTCAACACACTGACACAGGCTTGTGCAGAAAGGGGTCGGCGACCCCCTCCCCTGGTGCCTCCACTGACTCATATACAGAAATGCTATATTCAGAGGTAATTTTCTCTAAAACTGTAAACATTTTCTTAAAGAGATACAGTACATATTTTATTAAAATGACCTACCGTATATACTCGAGTATAAGCCGATCCGAATATAAGCTGAGATACCTAATTTTACCCAAGAAAACTGGAAAAACTTATTGACTCGAGTATAAGCCTAGGGTGGGACAAACCAAACTTTATGGGGCTAGTAGGGTTCTCTATGGACCTTCAAATGGTTTTGAAGTACGAATATCAGCACCCCAAAGAGGCCTTCAACCGTCAGTGTGAGCACTTCAGCAAAAAGCCAGTTGAGCAATGATAGAACGTATGGCTGCTCCCATTTACCCTACTCTCTTTATCTTGCTCTGATAACTGATATTCCCTTTCTTCCCACATGCTCTGCAGAACCATAGGTTATAGCCATAGCTTTGAACCAGAACAGAGAGCAAACTGTTTGTTATTATTGTGCTTACCGAGCCCCTGCACTTTAAAACTGCAGCCAGCAAGAATAGGATGGATTAGAGCAACAGCGTCATATCTCAGCCCATACCCTTCCTCTCACACTATCAGCACAGACCCCAATTCAGTGGCAGACAATATAGTAAGAAAAGGGTCGAGTTAGCAGGAGGCCTGGGCTGTGAGTAAGTGGCCTGATCCATTTCAAGGATTCCCAAGGCAGTGCTGTCAAGAAAAATCAGGAATTAGATGTCCAACAAGGATTTTAATTTGTTCTATGGTGGTAAATTCATTTCAACCCACACAGGACAAAACTACAACCCCCAGCATGCCTAGCTCTCCAGCAGAGAGTAGTGGTTTTGCAGCAGTTGAGGTATAGAATGATACAGGATGCTTGTGTAATAACCCAGCCACAAATTATCACACACATGCTGAAACTGCGCTTTGAATCTGCAGCCAGCAAGCAGATTATTGCTAAACCTGCATGCGAACGCGCGAGCAAACATGCACACACACGCGCACATGTGCGGACGTGGCCGTAGACACGCACGGGGGGGATGCGCGACGACTGTCAGCACAGCGTAGCATATATTGACTCGAGTATAAGTCGAGGTGGAGTTTTTCAGCACATTTTTGGTGATGAAAAACTCGGCTTATACTCGAATATATACGGTAATCTGCTAAAATAGCTTCATTTATGTGAAGGTGAACCACCCCTTTAAAGGTAGCTACCCTTCCAAAACATACCCCCATAAGTAATAAAAGACTTGAGGTTTGCAGAGGAGCAGTAAACTATAGCATCCAAGTTGCAAATTTTATTAAAAAGCCCCAATAATCTCTAATTATACCAATTTATATTTATTTATTAAACTGACCTTAAAATTCCAAAGAGGGTAGGGGAGGGATCATAGGTTGCTCTTTGTTCTTTAAGTGTTAGAATTCATAAGGGTTCATAAAGTTTATAGTTTCTAGGCAAAGGGCATGTTATGGAGTGATGCATTCCTATAGCTTAAATCTTTAGCATTTTCCCTTGTAATGCGCACGTCCATTTGCATGCATTCAAAATTGAAAAAAGAAAAATCACATCTCTTTACCAGGCATAATATAGAACCTATTATTTTTACAAAGATAAGTGAGACTGCCCTCGCTACCCTTAGCATATAAGAATTTACATGATTACAGATTCATTCATACAGATATATCTGCTTTTCTATAATGCTTCTCTAGCATCTATAAAATGCTATTCTACCTTACTTTATCCTAGCCATTGTATTCCAACTATTATTCTACACCTTCCTCAATACTGCCTGTCAGTATAACATGTAGGTATTATGTCAAATTAGAGTAGTGGCATAGTCTGACATCATTAGGGGCATGTGTAACATGTAGGTATCATGTCCAATTAGAGTAGTGGCATAGTCTGACATCATTAGGGGCATGTGTAACATGTAGGTATCATGTCCAATTAGAGTAGTGGCATAGTCTGACATCATTAGGGGCATGTATAGCATGTAGGTATCATGTCCAATTATAGTAGTGGCATAGTCTGGGTAACATGTAGGTATAATGTCCAATTATAGTAGTGGCATAATCTGACATCATTAGGGGCATGTATAACATGTAGGTATAATGTCCAATTAGAGTAGTGGCATAGTCTGACATCATTAGGGGCATGTATAACATGTAGGTATAATGTCCAATTAGAGTAGTGGCATAGTCTGACATAATTATGGGCATGTATAACATGTAGGTATAATGTCCAATTATAGTATTGGCATAGTCTGACATCATTAGGGGCATGTATAACATGTAGGTATAATGTCCAATTATAGTAGTGGCATAGTCTGACATCATTAGGGGCATTTATAACATGTAGGTATAATGTCCAATTAGAGTAGTGGCATAGTCTGACATCATTAGGGGCATGTATAGCATGTAGGTATAATGTCCAATTAGAGTAGTGGCATAGTTTGACATCATTATGGGCATATTAAACTAATCACGGCAAGCATTTCCCCCACTTTTTTCACCTTATGCTTTTGGATTCTATAAGGTTCATGTTACAAAGGTACAAAGGAGAGGGTCAGTTTTTGGGTGTTAAATACCTAAAAACAAATAAAGAAATTAACCAGTACCAATAATGTAACATTGACCAACTGTTATAATGTCATACAGCCATTATCTGTAGACTAAAAAAGAAACTATAGGTCAGTGTTGAAGCCCCCATGTTGAATGTGAGCCCTACACAGCCAGCTGGGGTACTTCTACTACATTAACTCCACTGTACATTTGTTCCCCACTGCTGATGGACTACAGGTTGTCCTGTACGTATTCAGTTAAGAAGAAACTTTTCATATTTTTAAGCTTTGCAATCTTTTCATTATTAAGTTGGGTCATTATACACGTTATAGCAGCCACAATCCTCTTGTTTTCGCCAGAACCAATGCAGCACTTGGCACTTAGTTTGCTAAGAATAATTAGATGCACTTAGAATGTCCAGTCTTATCTCATTGATAAATAGTACCTATTACTAATGAGTTAAGGAATTTCTAGTTTTTCTCTACTCTTGGAAGCGCAACAGGTATGCTCCTTTAATCTTCTCCCTTTCACACGTTCCTAATTTGTGATTTAATCATAAGGCTTCAGATTATTTGATTAGCTCAGTCCATTTGCAGAACAAAGTTGATCAAATCTTGTAATCTTGAAAGATGGAATCAGCACTAATAACTTGAGTGTGTTTTAATGAAAGGATAAAAGGATTATAAAAATGTGCATCTGCTTTGACTGCTGAAAGAAGGCATTTATATTTTTCTTGACTCTAAGCAGTGTAGACACTTTCATCTTCATAATTAATAATGTCTCACCTTTCATTTTAATCGTACCCTACAAAAATACAATGCGTTCCAGTTTATGAGTTTTACTTCTGTGTTTCTGTGAACATATTTAGTAATATGGAGACTGAGAAGCCGGTATCTGCATGGAAGAAAGGGAAACGGGGAAAGCATGATGCTCTGATTTGTTGTTAGGAGAAATCCAAATACTTTGACATTGTTGATCCTTAAGGTTTAAACAGAACAAAGCAGTAGAACACCAGCAATTTGGTGCACTATTACTATTGGTGTCATCTGGTTTTAGTCTGTGCTTCTTTACATGAGTTTGCTGTACTTTAACAAAGCTCTTTGCCCCCATCTAGTACATTCTTGATTGACATCTCACTTTATATGTACGGCTTGGAACGCAGAGAGGGCACGTACATAAACATTTAATTAAAAACTAGACTACGTTTTTGCATAGGGATGCAAATCATTATGGCTTGGTATAGTATATTTTTTGAGTATCAAATTAAGTAAGAGATTGAATATGGGATACTGTACAAGAGTAGGAGAGAAGTGGAGATAAGTATGGTGTCTTGTTTGCTAGAGGAACAGGCTTGATAAAATGAATAGGGACAAGGTAGGCTGGAGGTAACAGTGATGTAGAGATTAATTAGGTAAAATAACAATAAATGGAGATGAAAGTGAGTTTGGTCCATATGTGGCCTACTAGTTTGGTAGCATCCTAAACAAAGAGTAGAGGTAAATAATGTGGGAACTTTATTAACAAGAAAGCTGCAGACAACTTTGAACTTGCACAATAACCATATAAATTCTTTCAGCAGTGCCAAATAGAGATATGGGAGCTGCTATACAGAATGCTCAGAACCTGGGGTCTTCAAGATAAGGCATGTTTCTGTAATTTGGATCGCCTAAATTTAGTTCTACTAAAAACAACTTTTAAACATTAAAGTGGACCTGTCACCCAGACATAAAAAGCTGTATAATAAAAGTCCTTTTCAAATTAAACATGAAACCCAAATTCATTTTTATATTAACACATCCAAACCCATTGTAAAGGCATTTAGAAATCCCAGCTGTCAATCATATATTGGTTGCCCTACCTCTATGCCTTAGACAATAACTTTAGCTTTCCATTCAGCACTACCTAGATGTCACTACACATCTCACTTTCCCCATCCCTCCTCCTCATCTAATTGTGCAGCCAGTGCATGTACATGGGCATCTGGTCCCACATTCTATCACATAAACAAGATTTTGGCATGATACAAAGCTTGCCTTCATAACAGTGCCCACAAAATGGTGCCTGCCTGCTTGCTTTGAGTAATTCCAATACGGAAGGAAACAAGATTTTTATTATTTATATAGAGTAAGTAAAATTTATTTTGCTCAACTAACAATATAGAAAATAATTTGGAGTTATTTCCTAGGGTGACAGGTCCCCTTTAAATAAATCCAATAGGATTGTATCAAGTGCAAGGTACTGTTTGAATATCACAGAGAAAAAGGAAATACGTTTTCAAATTTGGAGTTATTTGGTTAAATGGAAGCTAATGGACATCACCGTCCCTAGAAGATATTTTTATTATTATTATTATTTGAGAAAAGTAATGGCTTTCCCCATTTCTGCAATATCTTCCTCACATGGCCAAAGAAGGCTGATGTCTTTAGAAACTGTATTGTAGTGCTCTCCAACCTCATTAGCATCAACAACTCTTCTAAAGACTGAAGAGCCTCTGATAAATATATTTTGATCTAATCATGACACATTTCCATAATACAGCTAATGTATCATGATCCTGAATGAAGGTGTTTATATTTAATTTATTAAGCACAGTACTTGTATATATCGAAGGGCCACTAAACCTTTTTCTATTTATTATTCCTTTATATTTGCCTATAAGTGCATCAGAAATATTAAGTGGTGAATGTATACTGATATCATTTTTCTATTTTCCCCTAGTGTTTATAAAAGCTATAACTCTCTATTCCTGTTACATGAAGAAATTCTATATTCTAATCTGTCAGCTATCTGGAAAATATGCAATTCTCAAAACAGAAGTGAAACATTTTTGGTACACAAGTGTCAGCAGTGCTTTAATAGCTGGCAACAGCAAGTCTGCATGCTTTTCATTCACATTCTCAGATGACTGATTACAGTTGTAATGACTACCTCTTGTAAATAGGAAATAAAATGCTTTGAGTCAAGCTTAAATGTGACTTCCATACTTCTAAAATGATTAAACGGGGCGACTATACTTGTAAAATGTAATAAATAAAATTAAATACATAAATATAATTAAAAAAAATTAAAACCAAAAGCCAGAACAATTCTCCTCTAAAACAATGTTACTCCAGAGAGCCAGCCTGTAAGCTCTGAAACACTGTTTGTGCTGAAATACAAATACATATTCAGAGGCAACTGAAGCTTTTTATTCCATAATGAAATCCAGCAGTGTATTCCCTAGGCCTATATAGAAAAGCAACTCCCATAACACAAAAAGAGCCCTTAATCTTGTTTCATATTATTGTACAGGAATAATGCTTTTTTTTCATTTATTTTTCATTTTCATAAAGCCAACTGGTTATCAGGCTGTTTACGAAATACAGATATTTAGAAAATATTATATAAATCATACAAAGCAAGGAGTTAAAGGTATGCATGTGGGAAATATTGCACTTTGTTTTTCCAAATCTTAAATGCATTCCTATAAAGCTGTGAGTGGAAATTATTTTTTAATCTGAATACTTGAAATTAGACACATTGCAATATTTTTGATATTCCATATCAATGATCAATATCATATTTTGCTGTATATTTATTATATTAATAGAATTAAATAACTAATTAAATAGGCATAAGGAATACCATTTCTGTTGTATATATTTTCTTAAGGTAATTAAATGCGTTATGTGACCCTATTTATAGTGATCTCATCCTGGCAAAAGGTCTGGTGTGAAGAATAAAAAGGTAGATAGGAAGAATTTTAAAGTAAAATGAAAAACAAATTAATGCAAAAGACAGAGGAATGAAATTAAGCTAATGTGTTGTGCAAGCTCATTTAAGCAGTTTACTGCATTCCAAACCCTTACTTGAGTCATCACTTAATTCAGAAGTTGCTGTGAATTTTTAATTAGATTTAAAATCTTAATCTTTAAAATATTAGGCACCCCCCCCCCTAGTTTGTCTGTCCACCCCCAGCCCGGACTTACTAAAGCCAGAAGGTGGCAACTCTAGTCCTTTTCCACTGTGGCCTCTATTCCAGGCCTAATATTCTAGTATTGCCTGGGAGATACTAACCCCACTGATGCTCCAGAGTTGGGGTACGGAGCTTCCCTTGCTCATTAGCTGTGCCTGCCTTAAACCCCTGGGTTGTACTATAACTATAACTATTCCTCATTCACAGGATCCTGGCATTCTGGCTTAATCCAGAAAGTGAGGCCTAGTCCTGCGTCTGGACTTTCAGAACTCCTACCTGCTCCTCAGGCAGAGCACCAAAGCCAAGTGCATGGCCACTCCACTCCTTTTATCCACTAGTGAAATGGCATTCCATAATATGAGAGCACTAAGGAGAAAACACCTCCCTCCCTCAGGGCAAGGGTAACTTTTATCTCATATCTTGTCAGATAGAAAAAGATTATCTATTTCACACCCCTACTGAAATATAGGATTTAGGCTGTAAATCCCTGTAATTTTCAAACCTGTAAAATCTCAGACTCAGAGTGTACATTCCCACATTGTTCACCTGTTCATACATTAGACTGTAGATGCAGTGCTAGCATTGTGTCTCTGTGTGTACTGCATCTTGGACATACATGGTCATACTTCTCTTTCTCCTTCCCAACTCTGCCTGCCCTGCTCTACTGTACTCTGTCTGTGTGCCATATTCTGCCTGCTCTATGCTGCCTGTGTGTGCCATACTCTGCCTGTCCTATGCTGCCTGTGTGTGCCATACTCTGTCTGCCCTATGCTGCCTGTGTGTGCCATCCTCTGCCTGCCCTATGCTGCCTGTGTGTGCCATTCTTTGCCTGCCCTATGCTGCCTGTGTGTGCCATACTCTGCCCACCCTATGCTGCCTGTGTGTGCCATTCATTGCCTGCCCTATGCTGCCTGTGTGTGCTATACTCTGCCCGCCCTATGCTGCCTGTGTGTGCCATACTCTGCCTGCCCTATGCTGCCTGTGTGTGCCATTCTTTGCCTGCCCTATGCTGCCTGTGTGTGCCATACTCTGCCTGCCCTATGCTGCCTGTGTGTGCCATTCTTTGCCTGTCCTATGCTGCCTGTGTGTGCCATACTCTGCCAGCCCTATGCTGCCTGTGTGTGCCATACTCTGCCCGCCCTATGCTGCCTGTGTGTGCCATACTCTGTCTGCCCTATGCTGCCTGTGTGTGCCATACTCTGCCTGCCCTATGCTGCCTGTGTGTGCCATACTCTGCCTGCCCTATGCTGCCTGTGTGTGCCATATGCTGCCTGCCCTCTGCTGCCTCTGTGTCTCTTAGGTGTTTAATTATGTGCTGGGGGTTGCTGCGTTATCCACAGGGGAGGAGGAGCCATATGGATTTAAGGGTATATCCTATAATGACATAATAAACTTCTATTACATATCCTTGAAGTAACCACCAATTATTTGTTATTTTTGGTGTGCTACCACCTGTAATATGGGTATGGTCTTAAAAGCTCTTGTGATAACAAGAGCTGGGTGTGGTTTAAAAAAGGGAGTGACCAAACCTAGCTTCCATTATCAGCCCTCTTCCACATAGGCTAGAAAAATTCCAGACCTCAGTACCACAGGAGTTGTACAGCACTGCTCTATAACAATGTCCATTCTTTGCTTTTTAAATCTAATGAGGTTGTAGTAAAGGGTGCAAGAATCTCAATCCTCCAGTTTCCTATTGCACAAGGTAGGGATTACTATGTCCTTGGGTTTATTTGGAGCATCAGACAATGAAATTCTCTGTTTTTATATAAACAGAAACATTGTAGAGCTGCAAAACACGACTGGAATTGCATTAATAGCGCACACGGCTTCAGATAGCAGCAGTGCTTACAGCACAGAACAGAACTAATTTTCTCTGCATATTGTGCAGCAAGAACCAAACTATTGTATAAAATCTATTAAATGTAAATATCTCCTAAAAACGTTTGACATTAAAAAAAAAAGTGTATGAAATTAGAGCTAAAATATGTAGGATCTTTAAGAGAATACATTTAAATCAGTGATGTCTAGCGTATTGCACTATTGCACTCACCTGTTACATTCAATTTGCCTGAAAACTTCTGAAGAATGAAAGTCTTGTGGTGCTGAATATTTAAAAAACAGAATTTCAATTGCTAAGATTTTAAATTCTCTAGGTGACATGCTGAAACTTCTGAGAAAACATCAAGTCCAAGTTAATGACCCAAAGAATGCATGTGAACAAAGCCTGAGAACATATTATGATTCAAGTTATATCGCCATGTAAGATAAGATGATATCTCCAGAGGCTTTAGTAATATAAAGGAGAATAATTAGTATCAACTCACTATCCCTTGTAGGATTATGGCACATTCTGCCTGGTAAAACAGCCTAAAAATATTAAAGAAGCAGACAGGAAAATGCAAAGACAACAGAAAATGGAAGAAAGGTACTGATATATTTTAGATAAATACTTTCAAGCATCATTGCTGCACCCTTAGGTTCATTGACCACTCAAGCCAATGCAGGTAACTGTAAATGCACTGTGATCAAGTAGTGCTTCTGGTGGTTAAATGCCCAACCAGTGTGAAATAAAAGATCTCCCAATGGGATACTCTGTGGCTCATCTTTAAGGAAAAAATAAAGACAGCACAAAAATGCCAGAATTATCTTCTTCCAGGAGCACACAGGCCTATAAATGGCTTTTTTTTACATTGAAGTCTACCTATTAGCCACCTGTATGCTGATCCTTGGACTTCCTGACAGTAAGCCTTCTAACCTGTCTGTTACCCTGCTTGTACCAATGCCTAACTTCTGCCTTGCCTGCCTGGTTTTGTTGCCTTTCCTATGAAGCCTGATTGTCATTACCAGGTCATTTAGTTTATGATGCATTCCCAGTGACCAAACAACACCCTAACTAGAAGATCATACTCTGAATCTGTCCATTATTCTGCACCTTTCATCTTATGTTGTGTGTAAACTGATTTATGCATGTACAGGTATGGAAACTATTATCCAGAATCCTCTGGAACTGGGGTTTTCCACATAAGGGTTCTTTATATAATGAAATAATTATATGTATCTTAGCTGGGATCAGTACAATGTACTGTTTTACTTTTAAACGGACTCTATGGGAGATGGCCTTCCCATAATTCAGAGCTTTCTGGATAACAGTTTTCCAGATAAGGGACCCCACACTTGTATGTATTTTTTTACGTGTTTATGTAAAACAGACTTAAATAGGGTTGGCTTATAGTTGTTAGAAGGCTTCTGTAGATTTTTCAGTGTAGATCTTTTAATTCTCAATTGAAGCCTGAAATTGGTTGGGAAATCTTGTAATCAGGCTTTCCTCATCTTTTAAAGCTGAATAATTCAGGTTATATTTATAACAATTTACATTAAAAAACCTCTGTACTATACAGTTATTATCCTGTCTTGTAACCACTGGGAACCCAGTTATCACAATTATATTAAGTTGTGGAGACAAATTGCAGGAATAGTCCCAAATTATATATTCTTATGAATTGAGACATTAATAAATTGAGACTGGTGCCAAATAACAGAAGAAAACCCCATTGATATTAAACTTTTAAACTTCATATGTATCTTGTCAGGTCTAAAAACCAAAATTTCCTTTCTCTGTAGAATACAGTACCTTGTACTTGATTCCAACTAAGACATAATAATCCTTATTAGAGGCAAAACAATCCTATTGGGTTTACTTAATGTTTAAATATGTTTTAGTAGACTTTAGGTATGGAGATCCAAATTAAAGAAAGACTCCTTTTCCAGAAAACCCCAGGTCCCAAGCATTCTAGCAGTCCATACCTGTACGCTGTTGTTGCATAATATTTTCTTCTGATTGTTTAATGTGTTGTCTGGCACAAAATCCAGTACTTGGGCAATGTGTAATTCTAAGGGGCTGATTTAGCCACATTTGTATTTGCAATTTTGACAGTATTTTTTATGCAAGAATTCAAAAATTCAAATTAGTACTTCAAAACTCAAAATGTTCGATATTTGTGAAGCATAAAAAAAACTCGAATGCAAAACGTTGGCATTGAAAAGCTTGTTGCAAAATGTAAGATATTTTTTCATTTCTAGCTTTTGATTTTTTTTGAGAGTTTGTAGACCCATTAAAAATGATGAGTAGAATGTAATTTGTGGAATTCAAGTTTTCTCACATTGTTATTTTAGCAAATAAGCAAAAATATTGTGTATTTGAATTTTAAAAACAAATTTGAATTTTGAAAAAAATGCCTCCCCATATAGAGTATATTCTCTTTTCTATAAAAGCCCTATAAACGACAATGTAATGTTTTACATTTTTTGCCAATTTTGTATTACTCCTTCTTTCATTTTGTTTATATATAAACTACGTTTCGCTTCACTGTAAAATTTGCGAAACACTACTTCAAAAAATCTGCGAAATGCGCTTGTCGCAATTTTTTTTGCCTATTTTGACAAGAAAGTAATGGGTACTTTCTTGTCAAAATAGGCAAAAAAAATTGCGACAAGCGCATTTCGCAGATTTTTTGAAGTAGTGTTGACGTGCCCGAGCCAATTTTGACGTTACCACTACTTTTTTTGACACGTGACAAGTTTTTTGCGGCAGACTTTCCCTGAAGTTTCGCAAACAATTCACCAATGGCGAAATGCGGAAATTCTCTGCAAATTCATGCCTGCCGAAAAAATTTGCTCATCACTACAAATGTTTAAGACGTGCTTGCAAAATGGAGTAATTGTAAAAATTCACAATCTCTATCCTACTGTCACAAGGGGCAAAGGTTTTATTTACATGGTCTATCTATTACATTCATGCAAAGGCAAAAGTGTTCTCAATGTGAATATTTATACATTTATTCGCACTGCAAATATTTTGCCCATTAGCAACCCATATTACATTCCCCCATTAATGTTTATTTTAAGAGACTATTCAATTAGCAGAGACAAATTTGCCAAACAGAACGTAACTAAACATATGGATTTACAAATATTCTCGGGGTTGTTGTGTTTTATTTATGTGCAAATGGAATGTCATATCTACTAAATCTACTCTTATTAAGCCAGTAATATCAATATCATTTATATTGTTTTATTGATTTATTTTTCAGGTAAACCCAATTTTAAACACTTCTGCAATAACGTAACATAATTAACCAGGATGTAAAGTCAATAAAATAAATTACGTCAATGACCGTGTCTCTTTAAAAAGAGGAAAACATGTCAAATGAATGAAATATGTTAACAGATTAGCAGATTAAACATTTTTTTTCATGGTTGTTTCTTATTCATTTTCTGTTAGAAAAAAAAATCCAATTTGTAGGCGCACAGCTCCTATTATTTCACATGGAGAAACAGGTAAAGCGTGTAGGCTCATATTATTGTACATGATTCCATCAGCTATATTCAGCTGAGGAGGACACATTTTTTCCTTTTTCAATTTTACAATGACATCTTCAAGCAATCAGGATTAAAAAGTGTCCTTACAGATCTTCAAATGCCATTAAAGTATCTTATTTCTTAGCCTTTGTGTGATGAAACAACGTGAAGACATTCTTTATTCCAGGAATGCGCATGGAAGCCCATACATTACATCACTGTGCAGCTTTGTGTTTGTATGTGTGGAAGCAAGTGGGTTTCTTATTTAGATCTGCAACCTTGTGCAGTGGGAGACCAACTGTTCAGAACAAATAAATATTGATCTTGGCATAATATACTATCTTGGTGTCTGAGAACTAAATAAAAATGGTAGGTAATAAATATGTTGTCTGCTGTAGTCAACACACAACAGCTTATTTTGAAGCGGCAGTCCAATAAATGAGATGGTATATGTCACAAAATAAACATCTGAAAAATCAATGAACAGTTAAAAAGTACATGTTACTGAGAAAAGCTTGTACGGTATTAGTTGGGCAGAGTTCAGGGAATGTTTGCATTTAAGCTATGTAACAAAATACTGTCATTCCAAGCATTATATTTAATTGTCTGTGATGATTTCTTCTGCTCTTGTTTACTAAAGAAATGAATAATATTAAAGTAACTTAGACCGCATTTTCATTCTGGTGGTACTACAGAACAGAGCAAATTATGTGATTTAAAAGAGAACATATGACTCTAAGGTATATTTATCATGCTGTGTAAAAAGTGGAGTAATACATCACCAGTGATGTTACTCATAGCAGCCAATTTGGTTAGGCAAAAACTTTTTTTCCCCTGATGAAGACCCACTATTTGGTTGAAACGCATTGGGCTTTATTTTCTTTGTTTTGTATTTAATAAAATATTTTTTCTTTTGTACTTTTTGAGTGTGCAGACACTTTTTTGCTTTTTGTGGGACTCTTTAAAGCTGAAGGTATTCAACCTGAGGATTAAGGTATCTATCCAGACTACTTCCATAGTGGTGCCGAGCTGACCAGGTGCTTTACCCTGCCCAGTCTCCCAAAGTGGTGGGATAAACCAGTGGCATCCTCTCTTCTATCCTCAGATGTGTTATTGCTATTTCCACTGTGTGAGTATTGATTTCCCTGCACTACTACTGCTTGTCTTGGACAATAAACAGTTACCGTTTGATTTGGCATCCATTCCATCATTTAATTAAGCATTTCACTACATACTGGCAGTGGGAGATAGTTCTGCAACATCCTCCATAAGCACCTTCCATATAGCAAAGGCCCATCCTGTGAATCCAAGTCGCGTGTACCCCATGCTCTATTCACTAGCTGGACATATTTGACTTATACAGCCAAATAGGGGGTACAGCAATTTCATGAGAAGTTTTTCTCATCAAGTTGAATCTGGCCCATTGTATTTTTTCTCGATATTTCACACTTTACAAAAAGCAGGGTGTAATGCATTATATTAAGTGGGAATCACAACATTTATGACACAAGTGCAATTTTTCCTGAGGTTCCTAAACAGCCTGACTTATGTTCATTATTGATATTTCCCTACAGAAAATGTTACATGTGATATTGCCCTTGGGCCTGTAATTAAAGGAGGAAAGAGTGATGAGCAATACAGAGCTCAGCTGAAGGTAAAGGCCAGTCAGGAATAGAATGATTCAGAGGCTAAAATGAAATACAATAAAGTGCACTCAAGTTGTGGTTTATGCTTCATTGTGTGTAAGAAAAACATCCTATTTGCTCCTAGTGACTCGCATGTCAGCTCTATTGTGCTTCTTTGTAGTGCCACAGTTCTCTGGCATTTGAACTCTTTTTCAATTGTTCTAATCTCAATCCCTAAAAATGAAAAGCTTTATTCTATATCTCAGATATTGTTTTTGGAATCCTGTACATTATTATGAGCATAATCAAGGTTTTTAATGTGCTAAACAGGGAAAAAATGGCTAATTGTTGCTGCAATTTTGCAAAAATCATTGAAGTCAATGGGTGTTTATTTGCTATGTTTTTTTCTTGTGCAAAATGCATTTAAGTCTATGGGAATTTTTTCTAGCGCCAAATGCATTCAAGTCAATGTGTGCTTTGTCTTGCGCCAAATGCATTGGATCAATGGGGGATTTTTCTTACATTGGGCCAGTACAGCATCTTTATTCTTGACCATACGTACGGTACAGAAACAGGGTTATCCCTGTCCAGTTTTTCCTGGACAGCCTGATTTTCAGAAGGGATGTCCAGGTGAAAACTGTCTGGATTTCCAAATTAGCCGTGTCAGGGCTATGACGGGCCATGTCATATCCCTGTCCCCTGATGTCTCTAACCACTACCAAAAACACAAATTTACAGACTGAAAGAAAACCATGATCAACCATAAGTAATTTCCCAACACCCCTTAGACCAGTGATCCCCAAGCATTGGCTTGTGAGCAATATGTTGCTCCGCAACCCCTTGTATGTTGCTCCCAGTGGCCTCAAAGCAGGTGCTTATTTTTGAGTTCCTGACTTGGAGGCAAGTTTTGGTTGCATAAAAAAGGGCACTGCAGAGTCTCCTGTAGGCTGTCAGTCCACATAGGGGCTACCAAATAGCCAATCATAGCACTTATTTGGCACCAATAGAAACATTTGTTATACTTGTGTTGCTCCCCAACTCTTCTTACATATGAATGTGGCTCATGAGTAAAAATAGGTTGGCGACCCCTGCCTTAGACACACAGTGTAATGCAATTCCACCTTTATCTTGTTTGATTGTAAAGTGATGGATTCTGGGACTTGAAATCCTTCTGCTTTCCAGCAATTTGGGTACCACCCACTATGGAAAGCTGAGGGACCTCAAGTCCCAGAATCCATCACTTTACAACGGAACAAAATGAGTGAGGGGTTGCATTACTGTCTATTAGAGATGTAGCGAACTGTTCGCCGGCGAACTAATTCGCGCGAACATTGGGTGTTCGCGTTCGCGCAAATTCGCGGACTTTTGGCGATGTTCGCCATTTTGGGTTCGCCGCGGGTTTTTTTGGCGGTTTTTTTTTTTGGCGTTATTTTTTGGCGTTTTTTTTTTGGCGTTTTTTTTTTTCTTCTTTCGTTATTTTTTGGCGTTTTTTTTTGGCGTTTTTTTTACAAAGTATTTTTCAGAGAAATTTTTGCTTGATCCCCCTCCTGCATGCCACTGTCCAGGTCGTGGCACCCTTTAAACAACTTTAAAATCAGTTTTCTGGCCAGAAATGGCTTTTCTAGGTTTTAAAATTCGCCTTCCCATTGAAGTCTATGGGGTTCGCAAAGTTCGCGAATATTCGCAAGTTTTGCCGAAAGTCCGCAAACGGGTCCGCGAACATTTTTGGCGATGTTCGCTACATCCCTACTGTCTATGCTTAATGGGGTACTGATGTCCCTGAACAGAGAGAGACTACCATGTTTATGCAGAAAAAAACCATGTATATTTATTTTTGGAAGTTGAAGTAGTGTTTTTGTGCCTTTTTAAAATAAATCCAACTTTAGGAGCTCATGTCAAAAAGAAAGGTATTTTTTTCATTAACTAGTTAATTACCCCTACCTTTATCAGTATTGTTAGAGGAACTCATTTATTCACACACATACTGTATATATACTGTATATACCTGAATGATGTCCCTTTTTCATTTCTACTTTGCTCTTAAAATCTGCCCTTCCTGAGATTCCCGATCTCACAAGGATTTTAAAAAGTGAGAAAATGTTATTTTCCACTCCATAGGGTTGATTCACTAAAGTGCGATAAAAGGAGCGCTATTTATAGCGTGCATTAAAAATTTTATTAAGTTGTGTTAGTTAAGTTAAGTTATTTAAGTTGTGAAGACTATTTTCGTGCGGTATTTGATGCAATGTGCGCTAATTAAAGCAGCACGCACAAATTGTCACCGTGTGCGAAACAACACACGCCATATTAGCCATAGACGCCATTACTTTTGGAAAACGACTGTTCTGAAAATGACAATTTCCCTGCAAACTGGAGGCTGCATCACTGTAGGGCCAACACAGACTTGAATAAATAACACTGCAAAGTCCTTATTGTGTTGCCAAAAGCTCATGAACTGTACTTTTCTATAATTACCGCCTGTTCCAAGTAGGTGTTCATTTTCGCATAGACTAATGCGATATTTAGCGCGTCTAAGTGTTTGTGAGTTATGCGTTAGTCATGCATTAAAATTAACGCATTCAGTTGCGCGCTATTTAACGCACGCGATATGCGACTTAACGCATGCGATAAAACTTTAGCTTTAAAACTGAATCACTAAAACTGAATCAGTTTTTTCGCATCAATTTTAACACAAAAAAGCATGCGATAACGTTTATCGCACTTTACTGAATCAACCCTCATATATTTAAATTATTTTAGACATAAATGAGTTGCTATAAAATCACAACCTATATTTATTTGTCTCCCTTTAATTTCTACTGTTTTCCTTCTAACTAATCTGCCTTTAAAATCGTTGCTAACAGCATTTAATGAGGAAGTTAAGGTGAATCTGTCTCGCTTGCGCTGTGCCGGAGTTCTAGAATATTCATTATCTGCATAGGACTAAACTAATATAAGTTGCTTTAATTATTAAAACTGCAGCACCGCACTTCAAGCTGTTAAAATGTGAAATAAAAATAACACCATGGTAATTAAAATAACTCAAAACAAGAGGAACAGTGTAATTTCAGGTTTTACAGCTTAATCCCCAGGACCATAGACAGTTGAAAACCGTACTGGTACCTTTAATACCTTTTTTCGCAGAGTTTGTAACAGTTCTAATGCATTTTTTTAAAGCTTCTTTGCACGTTGTCTGATTTTGCTATGACTCTTATCACCTTTCCTTGGCAGCTTGGATACTGTGTTGGCAGTTCTGCTTTCATATGGGAGTCTCACACATATCTCCGGGCAGCACCGGTACAGGGCTGTTATCAGGCTAAAGTCTCTCCGTGGTGCTTTCAGAACTTCTGGATAACAGAAAATATATTTTAAAGATCCAGGAAGGCAGAAGCAAAGCTACATTAGGGGATTTGGCTTCTAAAGAATTCCTTCCCTCTGGTTTCCTGAAATAGTTGGCTGATAATGTCTTTTAAGTTTGCTGCATCAGTGATTTTTTTTCTGCTACTAGCACATCACTATTGACTTAGTAACAAATACTGTTACAGCTTTGGGTTGGCTGTATGTGCATCTTAATGGTCTGCATCCTACTGCCTCCATTATCAGTCAGTATGTGGATTTATTATGTGTATATACTAACTCTAAGTACTGGGGGTTGCTTCATTTTTTCTCAACATCATGTTCTCATTTCAGAAGAGCCTATTAACACTTACAGCAGAAAATGCACCAAAAAGAGAGGCTTGAACAGGTTCAGTAAAGGATGTTTGATACCCCCCCCACCCAATAGCGGACCCCTATTAAAGGAGGAAAGGTAAAAAGGAAAGGTAAAAACTAAGTACTTAAGTACTTAGTAAAAACTAAGTAAGCGTTGAAAAATTTGTCACGCAGAAATTTTGTTTTGTTGCGCGTAAAATTGGGCGTGGCCGTGTCAAATTGGGGGTGTCAAAAAGAGCGCAGTTGCGTAAAAAAGTGCTGGCGACAAAAAAAAAAAAAGACACGGGTGACCAAAAAAGACATGGGCGTCAAAAAAAGACGAGGCGAAAAAAAAATCATGCAACAAATGCGATTCGCGAATTTTCTGCCGTTTTGCAAATTTTATGGTGTAGCAAAATGGGACAGATTCGCTCATCACTACTTAGGAATGTGTAATCTGAGCTATAATGGCTAAAGCTGCGGCAGGAAGCTATGAAGACCAAACTAAAATGGCAGCTGCTGTCTTAAACAAACAGAGAAAGCTTCTAGGGCTCTTTACTGAGATGTGATAAAGCTTTCTGCAGAATAAATATAGTGTTCTAGGTGGCACTGATGTAGCAAATCTATTGGCAATGCAGACAATTATATACTTAGGCAATTGGCAGTTTGTAGTGATGAGCGAATCTGTCCCCTTCACCGAAAAATTTGTGAATCTTTCAAAAGATTTGCTAAACAGCGAAAATTTGCAAAAAAAAAATTTGACGCTCATGACTATTCTTTTGTCGCCCCCGGCTATTCTTTTGTCGTACGACTATTGTTTTGACGCCCACGGCTATTCTTTTGTCGCACGACTATTCTTTTGATGCCACGAATCCATGCCTGGCAAAACATTTCGCCCATCACTAGCAGTTTGTCATTTGCTCCTCATTTTGTACATGAAGTGTAATTTCCGCATCAGGTACGTTCTATACCACACAGCTGCTTTGACCATGTGGTAAGTAAAGGCTTATTTTGCACATGTGCCTATAGGCACTGCATGCAGCTATATGGCATACAAGGTGTACACCCAGGTACTCTGAGCCTTCCTACAATATCAGCAATTACTATAGAGGGGATTCTTCCCCCTGCCACTGAGTAAACTTTCAGCATAGCCCAAACGAAAATAACAACTGTTAATGGGGAAATTTTCACTCTTCGTTCAGTTTATTTTGTGTTTATTAAAAAATAATTAGCATTCTTATCCTACCCTTTTCCAGCCTAATATGCTATTTGGTTGTTGTTTTAATTATACTAGGAAGCAGGTAGTAATTGAAATGTTTGCAGAACCAAAAACTTTACTGCTAAATTAACAAAGACTGACTGCAGACTGTTGCAGAATACTGCTGTTTGCATCATGCTTAAAGCAAACTATGTATAAACAATAATACTCCACCTACAATGCTTAAAATCAGTATAATTGTCCTACACCAGAGGGCAACTGGTAATGATATAGAAGACAGACATTTATGCAATCTTTGGTTACTTTTTTTTGGTTTAAGCAATGCCGGGCCAAAAGATGCTATTTGTCCCAGCTCCAACCCACTGTCCTGACCTCCATCCAGTCAGCCATGCGCATCCCAAACGCACCCACCCTGCTGGCATCCCCCTCCCCCCACTCTAAACCACGCCCCCACACTGGCTTGCTCTAACTTCAGATATGGGCTAGCAGTAATTTCTAATTTGACCCCCACAGCTGTACCATAGACATTTGCCTGCTGTGTCTACCCCAACCTTTCAGTAATAAAACTGAATTTGAATGAAAAATTGGCTTTTGCAATGTTTTGACATCATGTAGTGTAACTTGTTGGTAAAGCATTTCTAATATACAAAGCACAAAGAACAATATCATTGTATAATGTATTTTCACACATAATACCTTTATGCCTCAGGGGCAAAGACCTGCAGACTTATCATAGCTATGCATTCATAATTTGTTTAATTCATGGGTTGACATTTGGACCTCTGAACATCTCTTTGCTCCTATGTAATGTGCAATAGAAATCTCCTAGGTACACAGCTGTGACAGATACATTGTTTACCTAATCACAACTGTGGTGGCATCTGGTATTAGCGTACATTTGTTAATTGCTTCAGGCTGATTGTGCCTTTATTCACACATTAGCATAATATATCAGCTGCTATTAAAAGCTCTAAAATCCAAACCTTAATCATAGCTACATTTTGTTTTCACCCAGTTGTTTCTTATAATTTGCCATAGTTGGGGTCCAAATTCTTGACCTGCTGGAAAATAAGGCATTTTGAATAATATCAGCAAAGTGTTTTACAGAACGTCTTATGTTTATGAGATTGTATCTAAACAAAACTCCTATCTGTCTGAGAGGGTATTTAAAATAATTGATGTCAGACTATGTCAAGGCAATTTAAAAAGCAAGAACAGAATCTGCTAAAAGCAGCAGTCAAGCAGAGTGAAAGCAGGTTTGAAGAACATGGCAGATCTTTCTACTAAGAGCCCCACATCTACAACTAAAGAACAAAATCCATGACAGAAATGCTCAGTTTAATAAATATCATGCTCTTGCTCTGAAAATTGAAAAAGGCAGCATAGGTGAACTGTTGGTATGAGACACTGTAATGTGCTTTATTCATCAAAAAGAAATACTAATCCACTTGACATTATACACATTCAAGCAATGGTATTACACAAACATCTAATGATTACAGCTCCACAGAGTGCATTCTTAAAACTGCAGGGATTATATATGTCACAATGCAAAAACATATCCTACAGCTATAATTTTAACCTTAAAAGAAGACTTATTGACACAAAATATACCTTCTTGTACATGTAAGATTGAAAAGTCCCTCCATCATCTATTCTGTTCTTCAAGGCATCCAGTTTAATTTGATCAAATTCTCTCAGTTAGAAATCTCTATTGAAAGGGCACTTTATTCAAGTCAGGTTCTGAAAATGTATTCATAATGTTGTAAGGAAACGTTATTCCTCTGTATCCAAGAAATAGTTCCACCAAGAGAGTTAAGGTGTGGAACCTACTTTTTAGCTGAGTGTTTCCCTGGGGAAGAAGAGAGGGAGAGCTAGATCAAGTCCAGGAGAGATGTGAACATCAGTTTGAAGAGAAATGGCACGCACTCCTTGGTCCACTAAAACTTGTCTTTATTGTAGAGATCTTAAAACAAAAAGGTCCTGACGCGTTTCGTATACAAAAGATACGTAGTCATAGGCACTCTTTTGTATACGAAACGCGTCAGGACCTTTTTGTTTTAAGATCTCTACAATAAAGACAAGTTTTAGTGGACCAAGGAGTGCGTGCCATTTCTCTTCAAACTGATGTTTGCTAAATAACTCAAGCTACGGGTTCAGGGCACTGCACCTGGATCACCACTTGTCTTTGGTGAGTGCATTTCCCAATAACTTTGCCAGGACTGTTTTAAAGTCATGTGTTGGAGGTGGAGGGTCCGGGATTTATACACCAGGACCACATAATTTATGGGGTGAGCTTGTTACAACTTCATTTGCATTTAGCTTTGAAAGACAGATTGGGGATTGTACTGAGGCTTGTATACACACATTCCCCCTCCTGTTACCGTAAAACTGAGTCGCTTAGTATTGTTTTCAGGAGAGATGTGTATGTCATTTGATCTCTAGCCCCTTCCATTATATAAAGCAGTGCTGTCCAACTTCTGTTGTACCAAGGGCCGAAATTTTTCCGACCTACGTGGTGGAGGGCCGATAATGGAAGCCAGTTTTGACCACTCCCCTTTTTGAAACCGCACCCACTTGAAACCACACCCATGTTATCACATGACCATACCTATATTAATGGTTGTAGTACAGCAAAAACCTGCCATACTCTACCTGCCCTACCCTGCCTGTGTGTGCCATACTCTGCCTTCCCTACCCTGCCTGTGTGTGCCATACTCTGCCTTCCCTACCCTGCCTGTGTGTGCCATACTCTGCCTTCCCTACCCTGCCTGTGTGTGCCATACTCTGCCTTCCCTACCCTGCCTGTGTGCCATACTTGGCTGGTTTGTGCCATACTTGGCCAGTGTGTGTCATACTCTGCCTTCCCTACCCTGCCTGCGTGTGCCATACTTTCACTGTGTTTGCCATTCATGGCTGGTTTGTGCCATACTTGGCCTGTGTGTGCCATACTCTGCCTGTGTGTGCCATACTCTGCCTGTGTGTGCCATACTCTGCCTGTGTGTGCCATACTCTGCCTGTGTGTGCCATACTCTGCCTGTGTGTGCCATACTCTGCCTTCCCTACCCTGCCTGTGTGTGCCATACTCTGCTTGCCCTATGATGCCTGTGTGTATGGCACACACAGGCAGCTTACAGTGACACAATGCTGGCACTGCTCCTACTGTCTGCACAATAACTATATATTAAAAAACTTTTTAATTGCAGTACCACCTCAGTATATGTTCTTTTTGTAGTGTGCAGGGATTATTTGTGGGTTTCTACTGCTCCCGAGGTGTGAACAGGGGAACAATGGGGGTGATTACAGCCTGAGCCTGAGGTGTGAACACTGCAGGGGGTGAACAATGCAGAGATTAAAAGGTGTGAACAACACAGGGGATTACATATTTAAATAATACAGCCTGATTACAGCCTGAATCTGAGGTGAGAACCATGCAGGGGGGGCAGTTAGTACTGATACCATTTAAAGCTTACACAAGAGTAAGCCATCAAAGCAGCCAGGCAGGTGGGGGGCCACACAGAGGGGGGTCACATGCGGCCCGCGGGCCGCCAGTTGGACAGCACTGATATAAAGGAAGGGGATTAGTCATGATCATATTTATAGTGGTTGTATTTACATACATACAGTATCTATAAAGAATAAGCTTCACCTAATGTAGAGTTCCCACTTAGGCATACATTCCTATATAAAGGCTGTCAATGCACTAATTGTAAAAGTTTATACACCAGAATTATGCCAAAGTTCTTTACCCTTCTGATTAGTGCTGACCAGTTTTCTGTTATCTGTATAGGTATGGGATCTATTATCCAATGCTTGGGACTTGGAGTTTTCTTAAGTCTGCTAAAAAATATTTAAACATTAAATAAGACCATTAGGGCTTAGTAACCACCAAGTACAACTACTGTCGGCATACAAAGTGTTTTCTCCACCAGCATATATATCAGTAGGGGGAGAAATGATCTTGTTAGTTTCAATTCACTTGATTTGGATGCTTTTTCGCCGGATGAAATGTTCTGGAAAAGAAAACACTCCAGGTGCAAAAAAACCTAAAACACTGCAGTCTACAGCCAATCTATCTGTTAAAAAAAGTCATCTAAAAAAATTTTTTTAAAGCAACATCATGTGGAGTTTGTGTGTTTACATTTCTCAGTTGCCCATTGTTCATTATGCTACCATTTCACAAACATTTATATTGCCATTTTCTTGTTGCTGTTTGTTAATTATTCATACCTACCGGCATGAATAAATAATGCAATATGTAAAACTGAGCCTGTTTACACATATAATAGAAATATTTACAGAAATTATTTTTATTGGAATTAGTTCACAATAGATAATAGTTTAAAAGAGAGGTAAACATCATCTTATTATTCTAGTAATGAATTAAGGTCTTTGTAATGCTGACATTTTATAGGAAGCATCTAGCAGGAATATTGTTCTTACCTACCACAGGTATAGGACCCATTATCCAGAATGCTCGGGACCAAGGGTATTCCGGATAAGGGGTCTTTCCGTAATTTGGATCTCCATACCTTAAGTCTACTAAAAAATCAATAAAACATTAATTAAACCCAATAGGATTGTTTTGTATCTAATAGGGATTAATTATATCTTAGTTGGAATCAATTACAAGGTTCTGTTTTATTTCTACATAGAAAAAGGAAATCAGTTTTAAAATTCTGAATTATTTGATTAAAATGGAGTCTATGGGAGACGGGCATTCCGTAATTCGGAGCTTTCTGGATAACGGGTTTCCGGATAAGGGGTCCGATACCTGTACCTTAATTCAATAAGGTAGATAAAAATAAAATAACATTCTATAATATCCATAATAGCATACAATCCAAGGCAACAGTGATCCTAGGGATCTACAGTTTAGTATAGGTATAAATATGTCAATGTACAGATAGATCTGTATATGTATGTATATGTGCATTGGGGTTCATTTGGAGGAGTTGAACTTTAAATTGATATAGAAGGAGTTGAACTAGATGCCAAAGTCCAAGTTCCATGGAATCTTCTCTATGCTATTTGGAATTAAGTATTGTAAATAAATTCCAAAATTGCCATGAATTGATTGGATTTTCACTTCAACTTCAGATTCCACTTCAACTCTCACTGGAGATAAAAACAGGAAACAAATTCATTGGAACCTTTTTAATGCTAATATATTGCAGGAACTGGCAGTTATGGCTAATTCTTACTGAGAACTAACAAAAACATTAGAATATAATGGAAAAAGAGCCTCCTAATCTAGCCAATAGCATAACTACCTTTTGACTCACTCACAGGGACAGTCTATTCTAGAATCTAAAAACTCTTCCTACCTACAGTTTTGCAAGACTGTTCCTGGATATACACTTCTAATAGAGTAGTCACCAATCCACAGTACATTTCCCTTCTCTCCCACCTTCTCAACAAAGCCTACCCCACCTCCCAGAATTGCTTCCCGGATGGGGCCCCACCTTTGACAAAGCTTGCGTGTGAGTGAAATGTGCATAAAGTGCATTCATTTTTAATTCTGGCATTGGGACTTTTGTTGAAATTGCAGGTGCCTATTAGGGCCCTGTCCGGAAAGCAATTGTGGGAGAAGGGGTCGGCATTGTTGAGAGGGTGTCTATTCCCATAGACCTCATTGTATGCTGTTATTGTTTATAATAATTGTACTTAAATGGGTAAGCATGCAATCTTGAGCTATTGGGGCGAGCAAACAACAAAGAGCAGCAAAATTCTCCTGTGTAACATAATTTAATTGTACTTTAAGCATGGATGGGCCAAGCCAAACAGGCACCCTAGACTTCCCAGCCAGCCACCAAGCCCCTGCACCCCCCCCTGCACAGTGACCTCAAGGGCAAAGGAAGGTGGTCTAGGGGTAGGTAGGAGGTACCTGCCTTGCGCCCCACCATTGTTGGGCCGTTTGCCTACCCCCAGCCCTGACTTTAAGCATGTTTAGTACTGCATTCCCAGAGTGTAACAATGCATTTTTACATACAAAGATAGATAACAGAATATTACCGTCCTTGGCTATAATACTCAAATAGTCTTATAATAATCTACTTTATAATGAATTTGCTGTAGTGTTAAAAATATTAAAACCAAGTTAGCCTAAATAATTCATAGGAACTTCAGGTTAAATATTCCTCTTTTGCATATTTTATGTGATCCTGCTATAATTTAAATGTAAATTTTGCTTTTACATTATTGAGAATTTTGGGAGGATTATGAAAGCATAATGCTGTAGAATCAATGTGAATGATTCTAACTTTTTTCCTTTAAAAAAGATTCTGATGGTCCTATTACTAGTGGGGAAATTTAATATCCAGACATTCCAAGTTGGTTATGACAATTTTCATTGCTAATGAGACACAATTACTGCTTCAAAGTTCTGGTTTCAGTCTCTTTCGATTTCTCATGTGTGTCACTGGCACAAAAATGGTTTTGTCATTCCACTGCACATGGAAGATCACAAAAAACTTATTACTAAATTTGAACGCTCTGGAACAAACAGTAGGAATATCCACAGTGGGGCCCAACACATTTTAGGGGAAAATAACCTTGAGGAGAGACAAGGAGAGTGTGTTCTGGTTCATTCAGAATGAAGTGGGCCGAAACCAAAACCTTGAGATGCAATAAAAATGAAGCCATTACTCCCAGACAGAAGAATATAGAAGTCTTCCAGAAGGTCTTATGCCTGAAAATATAAACACAATATTTATCAAATGTCATTTACAAACGTAATTGTTTTTGCTCACATGGCCTGAAAACAGAAAATGAGAGGAACCACTGCTGTTAATGCATTCTTTTCAATATAGATCTACATCTCATGAGAAATATTTTATTGGATTTTAATGATGTGGCTGTTTTTTGGGGAGAGACTATTTGTTAAGCAGATTTGTAATTTTCTGTTTCAATTCACCATTAACATGGTAATTTAAAAATGTAATATACCCCATAAAACTGTTTTAATTTGAGTTTTATTCATCCCATTTTATTTTCCCTAGAATAAGGGGCAGATTTATCAAAATGTGATTTTAAAGCTCAATACACTAAAACTCACCCACTTTCTATTGGATTTTGGATAACACCATTTGATATATACGCTTCTAAAAATCACATAGGAATGAATAGAAGGTGGGTGAATTTTCAGGTATTTTGATAAATCTGCCCCTAAGAATCATAATTGTACTGAAAAAGTTAAAAGAAAATAAATGGGAAAACCCCTAATTTTGTAGGCTATTATGAATAATATACGGTGCTGGTTTCACTTTGGGCTAAACATTAATCCTATCCCCCTTTTTTGGAGCTCCCTATACATCCTAATAGTTCTCTGTCCCTGTTTCAAAAGAAGGGTGGGCGTGTCCTAACAGTCCCTGCCAGAAGCACAGCAGGATGGGGATAACCAATCACAGCCTTGCACTCACACAAGCAAAAACAGACTTCAGTTCCCTATCAGGTCAGCCTAGCTGCTGATTGGTTCCCATCCTACAGTGCCTGTACTGAAAGCCGCTGCACATTCAGAGAATTCAGCCAGCAGGAAGTGGAACAGATGGGCGGGACTAGTGGGGTTTTGATGGAATTTCTCAATAAATCCATAATAAACACAACATTTTGGCACCCCCAAGTGACTTAGCCTTTCTTTGTCCTTTAAGTAATCACCAGGAGTGATTGTAGATTTAAAAAAAAAAAAAAACCTGACAAATACCTATAAATTATTTGCAGACAGCACCACATAGCTATTATTCTGCAAAGCATTCCCCAAGAACATATATAGTTCTTATGTGATTCCTCTCACAAATAATTAATTACAGGAGCTCAATTCGAGCTAGTTCCCTTACACGTTCACCTCTGGCAATTATCAGTAAATATATTGGATGTGTGGGGCTGCATCTTACATAGACATTAATTTGTTTGTGTGGCAAAACAGTAGACAGGCTTATCAAGTGAATACAATGTGAAAAAGAAACCTGTATTTTTCCTTTCATTTTACAGAGAAATATCAGTGCCCACGGGATAAAGAGAAACCTTGTCCCACACACAGTGCAGGGCTGTCCCACTTGAGGCCTGTGGGCGGAATGAGGCAAACCAAAGTCATTTATATCTACTACATGGATCATATGGACAGACAATATGGGTTGGAGTCAGAGAAAGGGTTCATGCATTCTACTAAAGCACACATCAATCACTTACAATAAACAACACTCGCCCCCAAAGTGATAGAGTTTTGGAGACGGATGCCTTAACCATCATGCACAGTAAAGTCTAAAGGCACAGAACATGGTAACAGTGCCAGAAAAGAGAAAAACATATGTATATATATATATTAAAGTAAAGCCAAACCAAGCATGACTTCTTTTTGTCACTCAGCAGCTCTATGACAGTGGTTTTCTTCAAGGCAGATGATAAACTACAGAGCAGATAAGAATTATAAATACTGGGACAATAATGTGGGTGAAAGTTTTATTAGAATTGGAGGGAGTACGTGGGCAAGTTGTGTGGGCACAAATGAAACCTCTGAATCTGTAATCCTACAATTTGTGTTTTTTCTATTTAAAGTTTTGAATAGTGTGAACAAAGAGCCCAAGTGGGTAAACAGCAGATTCTTTTTTTAACTGGTTGTTTTTTGTTTAGATTCCAACATGTTACACTGTATGATTAAGTGTTTTGGAGCACAAATGCATGATGGGGGTGGTTCACCTTCGGGTTAACTTTTAGTATGTTATATAATGGCCAGTTTTTAGCACCTTTTGAGTAGGTCTTCATTTTTTATTTTGTATAGTTTATGAATTATTTGCCTTGTCTTCTGACAAATGGGGGTCACTGACCAGAAGCCAAAAAACTATTGTTGTGAGGCTACAATTTAATTGCCATTGTTACTTTTTATTACTTATCTTTTAATTCAGACCCTCCTCTATTCATATCCCTGTCTCTCTTTCAAACCACTGCCTGGTTGCTATGTTAAATTGGACCCTAGCAACCAGATAGTTCTGTAAATTCCAAACGGGAAAACTGCTAAACAATAAGCTAAATAATAAATGCAGATAATAAAAAATAAAAAACAATTGCAAATTGTCTCAAAATAACACTCTCTCTGCATCATACTAAAAATGAATTTAAAGGTGAAGAACCCCTTTTGGGCATGGGCATTAAACAACTCCAACACTTAACACAAGCAGTAATTTTCTAAACTCTACACCAATTTCAACAATCTCCACTTCTGGTAGCCCTGTCGGTGTTAAGCTACATACAGCTACAACATCTATACCATTCACAAATTCAAGGGGATCCACCCATTATACAATAGACTACAGCAGAATTTATAATCCCCCCCTGACAAACTAAAACTAGTATCGAAAATATACGCATCCCTGGCATAACAAAAATAGGACCCTAGACCCAGGATAACACACAAATGGCAGGGGAGTGGCATTTACTTAGACCTGGACAATTGGGAGGAGGTAGGAGAGAATCTTTGCTCCCCACTGATAAGCACAAGAGATGGGTTAACCCACTTTAAAATCATAAATCAAACTTACTTGACACTGAAGAAACTGCACCTTATGGGGGCATAGAACATTCCAGATGCCCTCGCTGCAATGCACCAGATGCAGACTTTTTACATTTGGTATGGTATTGGTATTGCCCAGGCATCCAGAAGTTCTGGAGACAAGTTATACAATTCTTTTTAGATGAACTCTATTTACCGCAAGTGTGAAACACAAGTACCTGTCTGCTGGGCCTAGTAGATATTTGATTCCCAGAACTACCTCCAGACTACTTATGCATGAACTTCTTTTTTATGCAAAAAAACGGTGGCCTTCCATTGTATGGGTCCCTCTCCTCCATAACGTTCTAAATGGATAAAACAAATCAACTCCCAGTTGGAACTTAATAAGTTAACCAACTTAGCCAGAGGCTGTCCCCAAAAATTAAAGAAGATATGAAACCCTTGGCTTGAATCACCTGCAACCACATAATGCCTCAATGCACTCTCCAACTCCTGTTTCTGTTCTTTCCTTCCTTTTCCTCTTGACTTCTCCTGTCTTATTATGTTTTATAAATCCTGTATGTAAAGATGAACAACCCCTTTAAATACAGGATTTTTTTATTTTTTGATGACTTTTTGTTGTGACCCTGTGGATTCCTATAGTGCATATACTGATTTGCACTATCCTGGCTGAGCGTCTGGAGATGGTGCATCTGGACCGCCTCTCCCTTCTGGTGAGTTTTTTACTTTGGGAAGTTCTCCATCTTTACACAAACTCCCATAGACTTTCCTTTGATGGTTACTGATGGCTTTCCAATGGTCATTTCTTACTTCTGAGAATATTGCAGTTTCTATTAGAAAATTTGGGGCAACCATGGCAATCTCTATTTGGAAAAAATGTGAGTGATAGAGGTCTTTACTACATGCCCACACAATATATTTATGGTTATAACAATAGCATCTTATTTTTGGAAATATACATGATTTAGTGTGCGCCATTTATTTATCTGATTAGTTTGGCTTTATATTTGTATAAATAATATTAAAATATATTATTATTATTTTATATGAGTAATTCAAAATAATGTTGATCCTTTTTCAAGTGAAGTTTCTAATGCTCACCTTTCAAATGTATTTCATTTTTTAGTTTTTGTTATGTAAAAATGGGTAATAGCATGAATTTGTATTGCTTTTAAAATGTCTGCTTTTTTCCTTTTCTAACCTTGAACTTGTTCTGTACAAGTTAGATTTTACCTTGTGTGACTTGTCACATTTTTTTCATCTTTTGATTAACATCAATGGTGGAAACAGTATTAATAATAAAACATAGTTCATTCCATTGAGTGATTCCCTTATGTGGAAGCTACTAGCTTTTATCCTCAGTCAACAAAACAAATATGCCTGGCAGGCCTATTCCTGACTATAAAGAATAGAATCAAATAAGAAAAGTAGTAAATGCAACAGCATTAACAAAAATACAAGTATATTACCAGCCACTACAATTGTATATGTGAATTATAAACAGAATTATATATAGATACACAGACACACACATATATATTTTTTCAAGGTGGAGATTTATAGCATAAAAGTCACAGGCATTTATTAACCTGGGCCCCTATATTATTCATAATGACCCCTAAATATATGTAACCTTATTTGCACAAATAACTTATTTTCACAATTCACAAGGTGAAAACACCAACAGAATTATTATGCGCCCCCTGCCTTCCACATCAAGTTGGATTAGAGCTCTCCTTAGCCCTCCCCCTGGGCAGACAGAGTATGGCACACACAGGCACGGTAGGGCAGGCAGAATATGGCACAGACAGGCAACATATGGCAGGCAGAGTATGGCACACACAGGCAGCATAAGGCAGGCAGAGTATGGCACACACAGGCAGCATAGGGCAGGAAAAGTATGGCACACACAGGCAGGGTAGGGCAGGCAGAGTATGGCACACACCGGCAGGGTAGAGCAGGCAGAGTATGGCACACACAGGCAGCATAGGGCGGGAAAAGTATGGCACACACAGGTAGCATAGGGCAGGCAGAGTAAGGCACACACAGGCAAGGGAAGGGCAGGCAGAGTATGGCACACACAGGCAGCATAGGACAAGGAGAGTATGGCACATGCAGGCAGCATAGGGCAGGCAGTGTATGGCACACACAGGCAGGGTAGGGCGAGCAGAGTATGGCACACACAGGCAGGGTAGGGCAGGCAGAGTATGGCACATACAGGCAGCATAGGGCAGGCAGAGTATGGCACATACAGGCAGCATATGCAGGCAGAGTATGGAACACACAGGCAGCATAGGGAAGGCAGAGTATGGCACATACAGGCAGCATAGGGCAGGCAGAGTATGGCACATACAGGCAGCATAGGGCAGGCAGAGTATGGCACATACAGGCAGCATACGCAGGCAGAGTATGGCACACAGAGTACGACCACTATGTCACCCTTACATACAGTAAGCACACACACAATCAAGCAGATTTTGTCTGTATATGCCAGTAAAATCACTACAGTAATGGACAATAAAGACATTAACCCAACATGAATTTAATTTACTTTACAATCAAAGTTTCTAAAAATGTAATTTCATATACTTTATCAAAACTCTATGACATGTTTATCTCTGTATTTATAAAAACATAAATGGAATCACCATTTTAAGGATTTACTAGCTGAGGGCTCCTTTGTTACCTTGGCCTAACTTAGAGCGCAACTAAACCAACCAGTACTTCGCTACCTCCAAATGAACCATGTCTTTACCGCACAGTTTTGTTCCTAGGTGATTAATACCAACCCAGACCTACAAATCTAATACCCTTTATAAAACTTTACTTCCCTCCTTGAGGGCTCCATTTGAGAAGTCCAAGAGGAAATGGGCAGGGGATATTCTTCACTTACAGGAAGATATGTGGGAATACAACTAGTTGATTTCCACCACAGATAGAATGGTACGATTCAAAATAATTTATAGGACATATATTACCCCATAGAAGTTAAAAGCTAAAGGCAAAAACCCTATTTCTACTTGCCCTAATTGTCAGTTCTCTGATGCTGGGTTTTTCCACTTAATACGGGCATGTCACACTATATATAACTATTGGTCTGTAGTGTTGAAATTCCTGAATAAGCAAATTCCTAGCCTCAGAGGTGTGCTTGCTAGGACTAGTCAGTGATTTAGGGTTTGTCACCCTGTGATCTTCTCTTGCCACCTAGCCTCCGTCATGAGATCTACTTTAATAAAAATAGTTGATGTTTAATACCTAAATACACATAGCAATATATATACTGTATATATATAAATGCAGTGTCAAATTCACATTTAATGCCCACATAACATTATACAAGTGTAAACACATCAGTATGGCTGCAGTCAAAAGCTCTTTTATGTTAGGGAAAAAGGAAGTGGTGGGATGGCATCCCGCCTTGTAGTCTACTAAAAACTTTAAAGTGATCTACTCGTAGACTGCGATCTACCTCTTGGGCACCGCTGATTTAGCCCCTTTGATTAAAACCAGAATCATCCTTAGAACCCTGTATTTCTATCCCATGAGACTAGTAGCAATAAAATGGAGTCTACTACCGCCTACTGTTCAGCAACGAGTACAGCTAGTGAATAGCAGACTCCAATTTATAAAAATGAACGTACTTTGCCAGGCAATACCCTCAAAACATTGAAAAGTATGGGACTCATGGCTAGAGGCCTGCCCAGAGCCCAGACAGTACACTAACAAAGGATTGTGTTAACATAGCTGTATGAAAAAGTACGGTCACCTGCTGTCTTGATGTATATATTGTGCTGATGGCATAAATTGGGGCTGTTTAGCACCGCTTGTTCACATTTTCTGTTTGTGTTGCTGTGAAAATCAATAAATAAAAACATTAAAAAATATATATAAATTTAATTTTCATGTCATTACCAACCAACAGAGGCATAATTCTGAGTTTAATTAACCAATATACAGTAGTTGTAAAAAAATGCAAACAACTTTGACTGGATTCTATTAGTTCCTGTCGATATTTATACAATCTCAAAACATGGTAAATGTACTGATATTGCATCATTAAAATTCCAAAATCCAAATTTCACCAACACTTTAGTGGTTAATTGAAGGTAATAATACCAAACTATCATTCAGTTCTAATGCTGAACGACTGGAATCTTTTTCAAGTCAACAAGTTTAATCTCTTCTTATAATGCTTCATGTGAACATTAGGTAAAGCTTTCCATTACTCCAACTATGTCGGTCTACTATGTGATAAAGAACAAACAGACACATCTCTTTTAGAAGATCCTCATTTTTTCCTTAAGTTGTACATACCAGCAATAATTACTTACTGTTGGATCAATGAAGATGATGTGTCCCTTATACTCTGCTGTTATTGTTTGCTTGATCCCTATGTGTCAGTTCATTGCAAATATTCTGTCATCTCCTGGCATATCTTGAAGGCCATTTTCTCCATGGTGAAAGATAAGCTACACTGGCTATGCTGGACAACTTTAAAGTCTATTTTGTTCCATCTATCAAGCTGTAATTGCGTTACGCTGCCAGCCTCCCGCCAGGCATACTGACCTTCTTCCAATTTTTCTTTTGATCTGCTCATGAGAGAATATTTATGACTTTAAATAGCAAAATAATGTCCTTTTCAGAAATCTGCTCCTGTTTGAGTATACCAGTTGTTTCATGGACTCTGGGGATGTTTCAACCAGCTAATGACAGCCAAGAAAATGGTTTCTACTAGCATAATTATTTATTTTTTGTTAAATAATTGATATTTATTATTTGTTTAATTGACATTTAAACAATTATCCTTCTAACATTCAAAAATTCACATTCAAAACCCTCTATATGTGGCCAGTCCTTAATGATGTGCAGCACAAGTAACCACAAGTAGGCCAATAATAACTCTTACAGCAAGTACATTAAAATTATGATGTCATATTGTAAAATCTATGGAGCCTCTATGGAGCTCTGAGCCTCTGGGCCCATAAAATTCCTTTGAAGGGGCCACATCTGGCACCATGAGCCTCCAGTTGGGCAGCCCAGCTCTAGCTCAGTCCGGGCAGAATTTTTTTTTCAAAATAAATTTTCTTTCTCCTGATTTCTTCTTGTTTTTGTCAGATTTTCTAACTGCATTCGATGATTCCAAAAGCCCCATCCACTAGTGATTTTTTTCTCAGGAAGTTATATTCTTGAAGCAGCTTAAGTGGCACTTCCTGTGCTTTTGTTAGCGAATCCTTTTAGTAATAATTGTAGAAATCTTCCATGCTCAAATTCAAGTTCTTCAAAAGCTGGAAAACATTTGACAGGCAAAGCCAGTCTGGCAGGAATCCTATGGTTTGGTTAGATTGTGAAAACACAGTAGCAAAGTGTTGCACCTGCAATTCTATTAAACCTATATAAAATAGCTATGTGAAACTAAAAAGAAAATCTATTGTTTAGTTTTGAAATCAGTTGGCTTGAGCTGGGCTCCATAGCCACAGTAAATGCTCTGTTTTACAGGTAGCTAGAATTTCTGGCATAAAGTAGTCTAGGATTGCTGCTTTCAAGACAAATTAAAGAAACACAGGAACATACACCCTAGTCAGCACTCTCTACTATTCAATGACAAAGCTGCATAGAGCATGTCTTAAGTTTAAGGTAAGCACATTTTTCAACCATATTGATTTTTGCACTTGTACATGCTGCCCCACACTTTTTGTATCGGTTATTGATTGTTTTATATGTTACTCTGTATGTCCAATGTATGTAACCCACTTATTGTACAGCGCTGCGGAATATGTAGGTGCTTTATAAATAAATGTTAATAATAATAATAATAAAGAGGTAAGGACAGGGATTCCCATTTATATTGGGTATCTAAAGTGCAGAGCAAAGTTACGCCCTGGACGCAAGTGCTTGTTGAATGACACTTGTTAACTTGAAGGATACAATACATCTATAAAAGGGTTATAAATGGAGTGCAGTGAAGGCTTAGGAAGGCCAGTAACAATAATAAAACTAGAATAGCATATAATTCTATAGAGGTTAACCAAACCAAAATTTCATCCTGCTGCAATGAGACATGGCACCTTTTTCTGTAGATGTTAGCCACTCAGTGTTATATGTTTTCTCCTACTAATGAAATGCATATTATGCCAGGGGAGCTATGAGCCAGATGTGAAAAATAAACATTGTTCCATCTGTTTTTGTTTCCTTGCATTGTATTTTTTTAACAAGTTTAATGGCACATGGAGTGTTTTGTTGCCTGTGTGAAAATGAGCCCTGTGGGCAAACGACAGAACACCTGGAAATACCTTTACACTGAATAGCATTGTAACTTCTGTAATTTCTGTATCCCTGCCCACTTTATCTCTCTCTCTCTCTCTCTCTCTCTCTCTCTCTCTATATATATATATATATATATATATATATATATATTAGTATAAGAAAAATACATTAAAATTACACGTATAAAATGATAATGCCCATTATTAAGATTGCCATTATTCCTTGAAAATGGTGGTGTATTGGTGAGTAGTGAAGAGTCCAACACAAAAATGTAATTCAGCCTGATTTTTCCCACAATAATAAACACAAAATACCTAACTACCACTAAATTAGAAAATATCAGAGATTACCACCTCAGTAGGAAAGCTATTTTTAATGTTATTTAATTTTTTGTAGGTATAGATTTTCCTTTAGATGTGAGAGTCCTATGATTTCAATGTTGGCTTGTTTATCTTTTGCCCCCAGGAATAAGAGATATTAACTAGATGATTATTGGCTGAAAACTGGCAGTAATTATGATAGCTTAGTGGGTCAAAATATTTTTTTTTCTTCAAAGAATTAAGCAAATGCTTATCTGTAGCCAAGAACTTTAATTATTACTGGAAAATGAAACTAATAATATGTTTTCTTATCATTTTTAGCAGTCAGCATGTAGTTAACGAAATTTGTAAAGAAGGGGTATTTTTCTGAAATAAATCTATAAGGAACACTGCAAATGACTTCTGCTTAAAGGAAAACTATACCCCCAAACAATGTAGGCCTGTATAAAAATATACTGTACTGCATAAACCAGCTCATATGTAAAACTCTGCTTCATCTAAATAAACCATTTTCATATAAATATACTTGCTGCTTGCTGTTGGGTACTCATAAATAGAAAATTGCCATTTTAAAGGAAAACTATACCCCCAAATGATGTAGGTCTTTATAAAAATATATTGCATAACAAGCTCATATGTAAAACCCTGCTTCATCTAAATAAACCATTTTCATAAAATAATCACTTTTTTAGTAGTATGTGCTATTGGGTAATCCTAAATAGATAATTGCCATTTTAAGAATTAAGGGCCGCCTCCTGGGATCATAGGATTCACAGTGCACACAAACAAGCCTATGTTCAGATGCCAATAAAATTTTAATTTTGATGACAGTGCTGTTTACAAAGGTATTCTGTATGACTTTATATTGTACATAATGTAAAAGTTGCAGTAAATCGTAAGAAGATGGGATTGAGATGAGAGCTAATCTGGATTAGGTATCGGATAGAATAAGAGCTCACCAGAGGGGATACATGGTAGATGAGCCAGAACTTTAAATGGTCTAGACATTTACAGGAATTCCTGTAGCTCCATCCACAATAATTTAAAGAATAGTGTTATGGAAATTTGTTATTAACCATTACCGGATATGACCAAATGTATAAAATAAAGTTGCTTAGAATTATATTTTCTTTACTATGCAAAATGTAATTTTTTTCTTTGAGTGGAGTATGAATACTAAGCTGGTACAAAGGAATCATGATGTGTACTAGTCGCCAATACATTAATCTAAAAGGGCAACAAAAGTACCCATATATGTTAGTGCCTATATAGGATAGTGTTATGGACATTTGTTATAAACCATTACCGGATATGACCAATGCCTATATTGTGAATGTATACATTCACCCCCAAGTGACTTAAATCGCTTACCTTTTACCCCGGGCTGGTGCCCCTGTACGGAGAGAACAGCACCAGCCCGGGGTAGCAGCGGAGTGAATAGCTGAACTTTAACAGAGAAGTCGGCTTTTTACTCTACTGCGCATGCGCCTGTCGAGGGGTCCCGGCAAAACAAAGGCGGAAGAAGGAAGCACTGCGCTACAGGTGCCCCGGGCTGGTGCTGTTTTCTCCTAACAGGGGCACCAGCTCGGGGTACAAGGTAAGCGATTTAAGTCACTTGGGGGGCCTAACATTTTGGCACTTTGGCCTTTCCTTCGCCTGTTTATCATGCTATGTAAAAAAAAAAAAAAAAGCAGCAGCTTGAAAAATGCTATTTTTGACCCATCATGTTTTTTTTAATGTGCCAGAAATTCTTGAATTTTTCCCATAGATTTAAATGGATTGCACAAGGCCTGTAATTATACAATATAATGGCGTCAAATCTAGCAATCACATAAAATAAAACACACACCTTGATCAATTTGTTTATTATTCACAGTCTTTTACACTATTTTTCTAGCATTAATTATTTTACACAATATGATAAACCCTTTGTCCATGAAAGTCCCATAAATAAACCATAAATAAACCCTATTTAAAAGCTGTCTGAACATCATTCCCCGTGCCAGTGAGTATATACAGCACAGACATCGCTCCTTGTAGCTCCAGATCAAGCTGATCCCCACTCATCCCTGGTCCTTTCAGCCATTCGAATGTTCTACGTATTCTTCACTGACAGGCAATATTTAACTTCCCATTTAATATAATGTAGAGGCAGCTACAGAAATATGCTGTAAGTAGCTTGCTTTTAAACTTACTTTTTGTTTAGTTTAAACTTATTTTAGGTTCTTGAATATTTCCTTGAAAAGACCCTTTATAGACCTTTTTGTAAAGTCACAAGAGCAGTGCCCAGCAGGCTGTCACTCGGGCCGCTATTTATAAATGGAAAATCTGCCGCAGAGGTTTTAGTTGCTTCACAGAAATATGTCAAGTAAAGTTTAATGTTTTCAGTGTGAATCTATTGTGCTTTTGGCAGATTCTTTGTATGTTTTGTTCATAATCATCAATAAATATAAAGAATAGACATGGGTAAAGTGCTTCATTTATCTACGTGGATAAGAAAATGACTAAAGGCTGAATTAGTGCTTAATACTTTCCTACAAGAGTGACAAGTTATTTCTGGGTCCATCCTTCGATATAAGAAGTAGCTAAAAAAAGAAGACTCCCATTATGCAATGACATTTAAATACAATAATATGAAATGCCAATATATTCTTTCCATGTACTTTATATTTATTTGACTTTAAAAATACTTTTAAAGCACATACAATCGTCCAAAAGAGCTATACTTCATGGGTGCTACTGTTGCACTTAATAATAATTTAACAAATTTCCTGAAGAAAGTGAATTGGAGGCAATGGCTAAAAAATGACTGAAGGATCTGAGAAGAACCCCCAATCAAATGTTGGATGCTGGAATGCAAACTTAAGGTAGGAGATCCAAAATTACAGAAATGCCCCTTATCCAGAAAACCCCAGGTCCCAGGCATTCTGGATAATGGGTCCCATACCTGTAGTGGCTTTTAGGAAAAGGATACAGAAACTGCATCTTTTTTTTAGCTTTAGGATAAATGGAACCATCCAATACTATGTGAGATACCAGCATAATCACAAACTGAGTTATACATTCCCATACCCATAGGTTCTCACATTAGAAATGACAAGGTTCTACTTATATAATTTAAATTACTAGAATAAATTATTACAATTACCAGCAACTCTTGGCCAGTGGCACTACAGCTATCTGTAACCTAGAACTATCAGTATCCCCTTGCCACATTTGCTGGGGTGATGTTGCCACAACAGCTGGCCTGCAGTCTTGATATCCTTGCATTTGGATCCTTGCAAATGAGTACTATGTTTTCTTGTTGTCATGTCAGTCCCAACACATCAAATACATTGAACATTACTTCTTCCTAATTAATGAGAACCTGATTACGTAACCCCTTAAATTATAGCTATGCTGACATAGCATTCTGTGTTCAGAAGATGGAAGTAGGAAGGTATCATTTCACTACAACCCTCAAACATAATGTCACCAGGTTTCTCAGTACCAAACCTGCTTACCTAAATCCATCTATATTGGAAATGGTGACATTAAATGGTTTTACTTAGTGCAGTAGGACAAAATGAATATGCAATAGGCAGGGTTAACATAGTTATCAGAGCTAAAAAATAACCAGCTCTTACAAATGCAACATAGGACTTACCAAGCGAGTGGGTTATGTCTTAAGGTGGGCATATATAGGCTGATAAAAGTTGTTGATAGACCCAGCCAGCAGCTTATCGACCCCTGTGTTGGGTCAAATAATTGGCCAGATGTTGATCGGGTGGGTTTGATTTTCCCACTGGTTTAAGAACCGGTTCTACACATTGAAGAGATCCTCTATATATGATGGCCTGTATGGGGCAATTATGAGGTGGGCATATGGGGGAAAGATCTGCTTGTTTGGTGACCTTTCAATGTATGGCCACATTTAGTCATATGATTAACATTTCCTAATGAGTGACTATATATATATATATATATATATATTTCCCATTTTATACTTGCATTAATGTATGGTACCTAGCGAAGTTATCAAAAGGGACAAAATATGTTGACTTTAGCAGCAGTTAAACATGTTGGGCCAAAAGTGTAATTTACTTATATTATCCAACAGGGAAAGTAAACAATATGACAGCTCTTATCTAGGTCTGTTTATAAGCAAGTTCTGCAACAAACTGATTAAAGTGTTCAATTAAACAAGTCTTTATCACAGTCTTACCACAACAACTTCACTAAATAATTAGCTTTTTGAAATCTTAATCACTTCTATTTAACATGTCAAAGAAATGAAAAATGGGCAGTGTTTCCTTACTAGAATGCAAACCAGTAATGTTTGCTATCCATTCCTAAAATAAAATAAAATATGTGTTGTAAAAAGGGTTGATTTTATTTAAGCCAATCTAAAAAAATAGTTTTATACTTTCTTATTGTAGAAAAGTATTTTCTGGGGGAGAACAATGTCGTATAATACTTTATACACATCTCTTAAAAGAGTACCTACAGTAGAGAATCCAGTAACTTTTTCTCTGTATAGTTTTCATCATGGCAACTCCTAGTAATACATGGTTAACCATCAGCAAATAGCATTTATTTGTAAGCAGTTTATGTGATGTGGTGCAGATTTACTACATTATTCAAAATTCTTAAATTGTGCCTCTTTAGAAACTGAATTGAAATAACAAAGAAAGGCTCATTCACTTGGGGGGAGGAACACAATGTTAGGCACCAGCTAAGTGAATAAACTACAGGGATTGAGCATATAGTTAAAATTTCCTACTTCAGTATACTGTGCTGAAGCTCAAGCCTACACAGAGGACCCCTGGTACAACCCTTCCTTTGAAAATCTTTTAAAAGCTTGACCCCTGAACAATGTAGGTTGGTATAAAAATATATCACATAAAAATGTGATGTAAAACCCTGCTTACTAAAAGTAAACTTTTTTCATGAAAATATAATTTAGCAGTATGTGCTATTGGTCAATCCTAAATAGAAAATTGCCATTTTAAGTAGTAAGGGCCGCCCCCTGGGATCATAGGATTCATAGTGCACACAAACAAGCCAAGGCACACGTACATGCTAGGTCCCATCAGCCAATCAATGAACAAAGTTCTGCCTTTTGCTTCCACGCTACTTCCTGTTACAGTTAAAGCTGCATTATTTCCTGTCAGGTGACCTCTGAGGGAGCACACAGCCCATCACAAAATAGTGGCTCGAGGGAAAAGATGTACTAAGGCAATATTTATGGATACATATTCCAGTTTGGGAAGATTTTCCTTTCAGGCTGACGCATTCATTTAGACATTTCATGTTCACTTTCATTAGTTCTTGTGCCCTGCTAAAGACAAAATAAAAAATGTAGCACAATTCAGAGCAGAGAAATACATCTTGTTTGTCTTTGTTCAAGTCTATAGTTTATACAGTGCTGAAAGAGACAGATGGGCATAGGTGCATTCTCTCTCACCTCCCAATATTAACTGTTAACTGCACAGGTCCCTTCTTAGACATCAGTACTACTATGCGAATATTTAGGTTCTAACAATTAATACATTTAACAAAAACTATCTTATTTGCACAGATATTTATATAGCATTCATATCCCTTTTTTTATATGGCTGTAAAATGATATTAAATACAATTGAATTCACTGAAGCAGATGCGCTGCAGTGAAAACAAATCCATTCCCCAAGCAAGTTCAAAACCTACTTTCCCACTAAATCCCACAACATAAAGTACTTCAACTGTAACTAGTAATTCTAAATCGTGAAATGCAAATGAGATAATAGAGTGTGTGACCTTCTTCCTTGTACCCTCTTGAAGGTTTTCTGGCTTTGTGCTGTAGCTTAGACAGTGCTTCAGAAGCTGTGTTAAAGCAGCATGCCTAAGCCTAAGGGATCCATGCTAAGTGGATAGAGGCACAAAGGTGATATCCTGTGAGTGCTAACTTGCATGTACTTTAGTAGAAGCACCGCATTGCTGTGGGACGTTATGGAAAACCAGCTTTGAACATGCTGGGGACGTGGAGACACATTAGTAAGTATATTTCTTCCTAGCTATGTAATAAACAGGGGAAGGCTTGTCATTACTCTCTTTCTTGCCGTAACTGATTTGTGCACCTGCTATTTATATAAATGCAAATGATTAGGTTGGTATAACAGAGGCCCACATTGCAATGCATTATTTGTGTCTTTGTCATAAAGGATGTGTTATAATAAGTGAATTTGCAGTATATAAAAATATCCAATGATATATCTAAATTATTTATGTTTCTGTCATTATGACATTCTATTTATAAAGCTGGCAATGACCACAAAGACACAATAGCCAGTGACAGTATCAATTATTCTTATTCTATTCTTAAACTGTCATTTATAGGCTTATTTATCAATTTTCAAGTTTGTGCAATTCAGTGTTTTTATAATTAGAATAAACATGGATTTTAAAAAATTTCAAATGCTTGCTTATTTGTAATTATGAAAAACTTGTTTGAATAAAAAAACTTGAATACCTCGAACAAATCTTACAAACTCGAAACACTCGGAAATTTCGAATTGAAAGTATGATTTGACTTTGCCTAGGACAACCCATTGACTTCTACATAAACTTGTATGCTTTTAGATGGCAAAGTTCTACATTCACATTCTACATTAAAATTTTCGGGTTTTTTGCTCTTAATGAATATCAGACATTTGAGTTTTTAACCCATAATTCAAAATTTGCAAATGTTACAGCAAAAATTTGAATTGTGAAAAAAATTAAAATTCGAACATAGATAAATCACCCCCTTATTGTACTGATATTGGCACTATTGGTACTACACATAGTGCCAATATCAGTATAATAAAGCTGCAGGCATGCAGCAAAGTAATTGCTATTATACTGGTTTAGAAAGTACAACTTCTTCAAAGATAAATGTAATGACTCTCTTTTACAAATTTTCTCTTTTAAAGTTTTTCTTTCCGCTCAAGGTCGAGGTCATCTCTCCATTTCTGGTACCTGTAGTGTATAATATTTGGTGTTTAAAGAATATGCAGTGTGTTCCTCAGAGAGAGGGAGCATTAACACGCCATCAACTGCACAAACACAAGGTCATTTATTAATAGTGATGGGCGAAAAAATAAGTCAGACATGGATTTGAGGCAAATTTCCGCGTTTCGCCATTGACGCGAAACAAGCAACAAAAATTCGGAAAAATTTGCTGCATGTCCAAAAATTGTCGCCTGCGTCAAAAAGAATTGTCTTTCATCAAAATGAATTGTCTCTTGCATCAAAAAGTATTGTCTCTCATCAAAAGAATTGTCTCGCTCATCAAAAGAATTGTCTCTTGTGTCAAAAAGAACTGTCTCTCTCATCAAAATAATCGTCTTGCGCCAAAAAGAATTGTCTCTCTCATAAAAATAATTGTCTTGTGACATTTTCCCCATTTTAGTATTGTCTATGGCAGGGTATTTTCTGGCATTTTGTACAACAAGTAGCTGCCTACAAGTAGCTTTGTTTGTTATAGCCCTAAAGGATAGACAAAACTGAAATTATCAACTGCCAATGAAAAGGGACCAGTTGCACAATACTGACTAAGGATAAGGACCCACAGAGCTGTTCAGTCGCCCGCAATAGATCTCTGCTATCACAGGTGACTAACAGCTCTGAAATGGCTTTCCACCAGCAACAATAGGAGTCGCTGGTGGAAAGCCCCTCACATCGCTTCGTTTTCTGAAGTTGTACAAAGTTGCCTGCAAGAATACCAAAGGGATGTGAAGGGCTTTCCACCGGTGACTCCTATTGTTTTTGCTCCTCCACAACAGTTGTCAAGTTGAAAACTGACCAGATATTGACCAGGTTTGAAAATCCCATTGGCTAACCCAAACCAATCACATCAACAAAATTTGGATCAGCACATAGGTGGCCAAACCTTGGCCAAACAGGCAGATCTTTAAATTTATGGTCATCTTAATAGAAGGACAGTGAACAAATATTTATTAACATTAAACATAAAAGATGAAAAGGGACAGCTATGAATTACATATTGACAGAAAGAAAGACAGATGTAGAATGCATTAACTGCCAAAAAGCAGATCAATTTCCAGTGTAGAAAAGAGCAGGTGTAAGACCTCACATCAAAATAAATTACTGTTAGCAGCTTTTGAGAACAGTCATAGACCAATAGCGACCATTTGCATCCATATCCAAGACACATGACGAATTATAACAATAAATTCCAAGGATTCATTTGCCCTTAGTATATTAAAGGGGCCATATACTCTCTTTTTAAAATGATTTTAATCAGGGCAGGGCCTATGCTGAACCTATTATTTTAATCAACAAAACCTACTATTTTAATCAACCTGTTAACTTGTGTGTTGTTATTATTATCAATAAATAATAATAATAACAACAGTAGTTTTTTTTTACACTATGGAGCACATTCATCAAAGTACGAGTTCAAATCCTGAAATGGGTAAAATTCGGATTAGATACGATAATTTCTAATGATCGCAAATATCACAAAAATGCTTACGAAAAAATCATATTAGTCACGATAATATTGTATTGGCGATCCGAAAGATTTTCGATCCGAACGATCGTAAACGGCGGGAAAACCTTTCTGACTTTGATCCTTCTGTGCATGATTTTGGAAGCCTCCCATAGGACTCAATGGCACTCTGCAGCTCCAACCTGGCCCAAGGAAAGTCTCCCATAGGGCTCAATGGCACTCTGCAGCTCCAACCCGGCCCAAGGAAAGTCTCCCATAGGGCTCAATGGCACTCTGCAGCTCCAACCTGGCCCAAGGAAAGTCACCCATAGGGCTCAATGGCACTCTGCAGCTCCAACCCGGCCCAAGGAAAGTCTCCCATAGGGCTCAATGGCACTCTGCAGCTCCAACCCGGCCCAAGGAAAGTCTCCCATAGGGCTCAATGGCACTCTGCAGCTCCAACCTGGCCCAAGGAAAGTCTCCCATAGGGCTCAATGGCACTCTGCAGCTCCAACCTGGCCCAAGGAAAGTCACGATACCGTAGCTTGAATGAATCCAAAACTTTTTGTACTTTTGCAAGACAAAACGATATTGTCGCACAAATTTTGTCACAAAGTACAAAAAAGTTGTGCAAATTATGAAAAAGTCTTGCAAATGTAAAATAAAGTCGCAGAAAATACACACAGTATGAACAAATACAAATTTGTTGTATTTTGGACCTGTTGTACTTTCATAAATGTGTCCCTAAATCAACTGAAGACATTTTTTTCAACAAAGCACACAACAAAATTCTAGCACATATACCTAAAAAATCTTGCCAATTATCCAGCGCCGGATTTCTTATCCAGGCGCCCCAAGGCCAATTGCATTCAACGCCCACACCCCCCGCGTGCATGCCCGGTAGCGACTACACACAACACCCCCCCGCACACACGTCAATTTCAACTCATACGGAGCAGTGAGGAGAAGTCCCCAATGCTCCGTATGGGAGCAAAACTTCGGTGCGGCTAAATTATTGCTGCCCTAGGCCCGGGCCTTTGTGGCCTCGCCACAAAGGGGCCTGCAATTATCTGTATCAAGCAAAACATTTGCTCATTCCTTGTAGTTACAGTATCTCCAATGGATCTGCCATTGCCCTTGCTAGCAACCTGTAGTGTTACAGTGTGTAGTGCTTTTATGTACTCAAAACTAGTTATGGCCGAAATGTTTTGGCAAGCATGGATTCGCCGTGAATTTCCGCATTTCGCCATTGGCTGATTGTTTGCAACGGAAAAATTTGCCACACGTCCAAAAATTGTCACAAGAATAGTCACGCGTCCAAAAATTGTAGCAAGAATAGTCTCAGGCATCAAAAGAATAGTCGCACATCAAAAGAATAGTTGCGGGCGACAACTTTTTTTTCCGTTTTGCGACATTTTCGACAGATTCGCTCATCACTACTTAAAACCTAGGAGCCTAGGTGACCAGTGGGTTAATAGTTAGGCTCCCCTTGGGGTGGGCCCAGCTCACTTAGCAGTATGAGTCCCAGTGATTCCTTATAGCAGCCCTGCACATTACAGACCAAACAAATACAAGACCAAGTGATTTTAGATATTTAGATGCTAGATGTTTTAATTTTCAGCAAGGAAGGAGATATATTTTAAACATTAATAAATGTCACTATAAATGTAAAACACAATTATAAAGCTAGTATTTATTTTGCACCCTCTCATTACTATGATGATAAATAATATAATTACTGTAGCGATGGCACATACATTGGAGCAGATGCTGACATCAACATAACTGCCAAAGTAAAGGGCACATGAACAAGCAGCTTAACAAGCCATTAACAGAACAGTTTCAAGAGCTTTTAAATAAATTCTATAAGTGCCTCTAATTGTATTGGAAGAAAAAAAACATTCTTTAATGAATTAAGGGGACACAAACTAAGGTTCAATGTTGAGAACATGAGTATAGCATGCCCTTCTACTTGTAACAGCAGCAATGGGTGTGACTTTAGCTCCTTTGGTAAGATGCTTGTGCTTTGCAAAGGCATGAAAGTTGCAGAACACAGACTACAGAAGTATAGGAACTGGTATAGCAAGAATGGTAAATGAGACAGAATACAAGTAGTACAAGTAAAAAAAACAGGACAGACCTGAAAGTTAAAAGCCATGGTTATAACCAGAGGCTTATTATTAGTCTAGGAGTTTTTGATAATGGCTGGAAAAGAAGAACAAAAAAAGGAATCAAAGCAGGAATTAGAATTCACTGAAACAGGTTAACTAGATTTGAAAATTTGTCCTAGAACTACAGCTGATATCTTTCTTGTATCTATAATCTACAGCTGATATTTTTTCTTGTATCTATAACCTTGTTATAAGGTAAAGGGTGGTCTGATCAAATGTTACCTGGTTAATGAGTCCTACTCACTATTTGCTGCCTTCCCTGGCTATTGCCTGGATATTTATAATAATACAGTGGGAGCACTTTCAGCCAATTTATGTACAATGGAAGCTGAACTGATCTGAAAAGAAATTATACCTGAACCCAAGTAATTAATGCTCCTTAAATGCATACATTTTCTAAAATAGGGAATTTTTGAGAATGAGAATTAATTATTGATAGTCAGACCATATCACAGAACACCCCAGTGGTCTAAGGTTAATGACAAGTCCTATGCTTCAAAAACTTGATTGTTGTGCCTGCACCTGAAACCACTGCGTTGGCCCAAATGCAGGCACACTAAGCAGAATTCGGTGCAAAATTGCATACGCCAAATTCTGACACAATGGCTCCGGGTGCAGGCACAACATTCACATTTTTGAAGCGTAGGCAAATTCTTGGCCTGCTGTCATCCATAGGCCAAGAATCTTCCCTGTGTAGCCTAAAATAGGCAGGATTATTGAGAAGGGGCATCTTAGTGCCCCAGTTAAGAAGAAACAGTGGTGTTAGTGTTCCCCAGACAATACTTGCCTAGTGCAGGGACCAGTAACATCTGCTCTGCTGGGAGTTGCCCCTCTCCTGGCTGAGTGCAGGTAAAAGGTTAACATGCAGAATATAGCACTACAAACTGTGTTGCTAAAATGAGCATGTGTTTTCATTATGTCTAATAAATGTTAAGTTGTGGTATGAAAAGAGTATTTATATGGGCAGGTGATCTGATCCTGTTGTGCAACTTAACACTGTTTGTATTCCAAACTTTTGTACTATTTAGAGTTAAATACAACAGAAACAATATTGAATCTATTTTCCAGGACGATCAATCAATGATTGATTACATTTCAGTCCATCTATAGCAAATTGATCCATTTTGTTAAGAAATCATAATGATTGCTAAGGGCCAATCAGAATTGATCACTCCAAAATGATTATTAGTCAATCCGCCCCATGTTTTTTTAAAAGGAACAGTCTTACTTAGTTTGGGTTTAAAAGATTAAAAACATCCCAAAACGATAGCCTAATAATAACGTATGTGTTGTTGGGTTTTGAGAGTACATGAACTTTTGTTTAACCCTCAAGAGGAAGGGTTGTTAAAGTTTCCAATATTGAAATGTGCATCACAAAAAATGCCTATGGCTTTAAAGGGATCTACACATCAAAAATTAATTGATGTAAAATAAAAGAAATTTTATAAGCACTTTTGTAATTTTCATTTTTTTCTCTTTATAATGGTTTCTGAGATTTTGAGAATTTGACAGTTTTAGAGGGTAATGTAATAAAAGACACTAAGTTTGCCCAGGAGCAGTAACCCATAGCAACCAATCGGCAGGTCACCTGTTTTAAAACAAATATCTTATTGGTTGCTATGGGTTACTGCCTCTGGGCTAATGTAGTGCCTCTTGTTACAAATAGGGGTACCGTATATACTCGAGTATAAGCCGAGTTTTTCAGCACAAAAAATGTGCTGAAAAAGTAACCCTCGGCTTATACTCGAGCATATGAGTTGAGTCCCTGCATACCTGGCCTTACGCGCACTCTGGCTGACTGGCTGAATGCACTCGAACCCCACCCCCCCATGGACGGATGTGTGCCTGTACGTAGCTGCGTGCGCACGCACTTACTCGCATCGGGCTTTGGAGCGAGTTGTGTGCGACGCGCGTTCAGCCAGAGTCGGCAGGAGTGCGCGTTATGCCAGGTTTGCACAGACACATGTGGAGGGGTCCAGGGAGGGAGGTATGTCCTTCATACGTACTTACTCGCATCAGCCTTTGGAGCGAGTTGTGTGCGACGCGCGTTCAGCCAGAGTGCATACCTGGTATAACGCGCACTCCTGCTGACTCTGGCCAAACGCGTGTCGCTGGAGTGGGCGTTATGCCAGGTGTGCACGGACACATGTGGAGGGGTGCAGGGAGGGAGGGAGGTATGTCCAGCTACGGGGAGAGGTGGGCGCGACAAGTGCGTTCAGACAGAGTCAGCAACTGGGCTGAGGTTTAGAATGGGCGATGGTTTGCTGTGTTGGCTACTACAGAAGGGTGACTGTTATATTTATTGCATATTTTTTATCTATTCTGTAGCATGGTGATGAGCCTGGGGTGGAGGGTCAGCAGAGGAAGCAAATACTTCCCTTTAAAGGGGAACTATAAAAAAAAAGTCTGAGAGGCTCTTTGCTGAACCTACACTAAAGAAAAAGAGTACTGCTATCCTAGTAACGTAAACCAGAAGGGCTGCTAAAAATAAATGTCACATCAGCACTTTTCAGTCTAACCATGCACATATTCATTTCATACAGCTGATGTTATTATCTACTCCAGTTCAAGTGACTACATACTACTTTTTATGTGCACCCATGAAATGACCTTTAAGGCAGCACAGCACGTGATAATATGTCATTTTTTATCCTCTATTGGCATTCCATGGCCCTGAGTCAAGGATGCATCTGTGCTCTCTGTGACTCCCTCAATGACTTTCTATTGACCGTCCTGAATGTTCTGATCCCCAGTGGAATCATTACAGGGGTGGGAATCTGTTAGCTGATCTGACACATAAATACTGTATTGCGCACGCACTGGGGTCCAAGTACATCTCTCACCCTAGGCTTATACTCGAGTCAATAAGTTTTTCCAGTTTTCTTAGGTAAAATTAGGTACCTCGGCTTATATTCGGATCGGCTTATACTCGAGTATATACGGTACGTTGAACCAGCGCTTTGGTTCAACTGTTCTCTCTGACTTTCCTTAAGAGCTAAATGCCTGGTATTAACAGAAACTGGTATATTTATTAACATTGGAGACAGGTGATGTTTACTGATGAGTGAATCTGTCCCATTTTGCTTCGCCATAAAATTCACGAAACGGTGAAAAATTTGTGAAACGCATTTGTTGCGCAATTCTTTGTGTTGCCCGCGTCTTTTTTGGTTGCCCGTGGCTTTTTTTTTTGTTGCCCGCCCTGTTTTGACTGCGTCCAATTTGATGAAATTGTGCCTTTTTAGCAGTGGCCACACTCAATTTGACGCGGCCAGGCCCTTTCCTTGACGCGTCCAATTTCACGAGCGCCAACGATTTTTTAAGCTTGTCGAATTTTTCCGTGCCGAATTTTCATGGATGCGGAAATTCGCTGTGAATCCATGCTTGGTGAAAAAATTCACTCATCACTAGTGATGTTGCCCATAGCAACCAACCAAATCTGGTGATGTTTATCTCAAATGTTAATAAATATGCCCCAAGGTTTATAGACAGTTAGGGTCCCTGGTACTCTGACCTCTAAAAAGAGCTTCTGAGCTGATATGCTTGTTATTAGCAGAATAAAACCTCTAATATCTTAGAAACCACTAACAAAAGAAGTAGGTAAATTGCAAAATAACTCAGAGAATCACTATGACAATTAATTTTTTCGGGTTTAGACCCCTATTTAAGGAAGTGGTACTAAATGAACTTCCTGGGAATGTTTTATAGAAACATCTCAGGTGCTTGTGTAATAGTCACACTCATTGTGGTAGAAAATAGGTGACAATACAGAGCACTAAAAACAAAGAAGGGGCTCATTATTGTAATGTCTAAATAACAAGGCAGTAAAGTAAAAAAAAAGCAATAGCCATAGTGTTATTTTGTATGTAACTAAAGAACAATCAGAGCTGCAGACACACAAAGCAAGAAAATGTTTTCTTTTGTTGGAATTTAAAACAATACATTGTAGAAAGCAAATTCTCATTTTTGACAGTGGCTGGAGACACAGGGCTGTGACCTCTATGCCTTGGGAAAGGAACAAATTGCTTTATTATCACGGCAAGGCATACACCTGGGTCCATGTATCTTGGGCTGTTGTCTAGATTTCACTCTGGAATATTGTTCCCAGAAGCATTGTAACAATATATAATAAACCGAGCCACATCACTTGCTGTTTTGGATTCTGCATTCTTCATTTTTTTTTAACCGTCCATTTCTGCACAGCTATAGACTATTAGTGATTCCATCTCCAATGCTTGGCCCTTTTAACTGGTCCACTCGAGCAATGTGGCAAAAAGATCATTTGAGGATATACACTGAAAACTGGCCAAAAGTAAGAGATTCTTTAAAGGCTTATTAGAGTTTGTTTGACTCTAAGAAGCGCATTTTTATTTTCTCATCGCTCCGTCCTTTGAGACTTACCTTATTAGAGCTAATTGGTTTCTGAGTGCACACAGAACATTTTACAGATGCAGCAAGTTGAAATCGCCTGTTTTCTGTACTCCAGACAGAAGCCTTCTTTTATGCTACATTGCAGGCTCATCTTGAGCTGTCACGTAACTGCCCGTTTGAATTGGTAAGCTGGAAATTATTTTATTCTTGAGTTCATGTACAGTAAGCTGTTAAAGAGTTATAAATGACAGACCGCTGAATTTATCATTGGGACATTTCCTGACTAAATGTGGCCCAACAAGTCTATACTGCTGCTCTTTGCTGCTTGCTTTCAGGCAGTTAATGCATTATGTATTAAATCAGACATAATAACCTGACTTTGCTGCAAGTATTAACTTTGGGCTTCACGCCTTGTTGATCTGTGAAGTTATTAGTGGCAGCAATTTGTTTTGCAACTATAATGGTAATTGTTTCTCTCATCTTGCATAATCCATTAACCCCAAAATAAATTTGTTTTGATCACTTTACAATTAGGGCATGTGTGTGTATATAAGGAGATGGTGCCATCACCATTATCATGTGCTGATTTGTGCAGGAAGCTGTTTATTCAGGAAATCTAAGGACCAAACATGAAAGGATTTAATGCTGCAACAAACTGAAGATTAAATCTGAATTTAATCAAAACACAAATACCCATTACAGATAAGAACACCTGCCTTAATCACCAAATGCTTGTTTATCTTCCTGTGGGTTTCGTTAATCCTTGCAGCTCTAACCTATTTTTCTTTGTCTTGTTTATGTACCAGCATTAAAGAGAAATGTGAATCCAAATCATAACTACTCCTAGATAATTCTAAACCACAGGGCACTCATATTTTAAGTGGGCAGCACTTTATTTAATTTAAAAAAAACAAACAAACAAATAAAGAAGTCATTTCTATTTAATTACTTTGTTTCTCGTTAATCAAACTTTCCAGTCATTATAAATTGTCTGTAATGTACTTACCCCCATATGTAATAAAAGTTTGCCCAGGAGCAGAAACCAATAGCAACCAATGAGATATTTGCTTTTAAACAGGTGACCAGTAAATTCTACCTATTGCTATGGGTTACTGCTCCTGGGCAAACTTAGTTACTTTTATTACATAATAAAAGTTAAAACATTTGCATTGGACCTAGTAACCCCTAAAACCATAAAGTCAAACCTATAAAAAACATAAAGTCATGTAGTTGCTTTCAACCCCTGGTTGCTACAGGTTGCTACACCTGGTGCAAAATTTGTGTTGTTTGTTTGGTGGCCTGCAATGACATATATACATTTCAGCAAATGTTTAATATTAAAGGTGTTATTGTACTTTCTATAAACTTCATGGTCTTCTCACACTGTAACTAGTTAGCTATGAACTTAGACGTTACATTACCTTTTTATATTTTGAGAGTGTAGATACTGTAGCAGCACATTTTGTGCAGAACATGAAGTGATATTTTTAAAGCCTACTGATATATGGAGACTTTGATCAAGCCAGCATAGTAATACACCACTGTATGATGGTTCAACAATTGCTGGGACCCCTCTTTTAGCTTCAGTAGAGATGCACGACTAAAGGGCTTATTTAGTAATTGTGGGGCTAGGGTGCAATGTACAAAAAACAGGCACTAACCTCCATGTTTTCGTACTTTGAACTCTGCTACACCACTAGTCTTTGCTCTTGCAGCCTGCATTAAGCAAGATAGTATTGGAGAGGGGTGGGCAGAAGGAGTCATGTAGGTATACCTCGTACTGGATAAAAAAATCTGAATGAAGGCAGTTACATGTTAGGGGGTGAGAGGAAAGACCCTTCGTGAATACAGTTCAGCCAAATGCTGGAAGGGCTGTATTCAGGGGAATGCCTACTGGTATTTTAGATCCAAAAACTTAATGCAATTTAGAGTAAAAAAGTGAAAGACAGTGTGCAAAGTGCAAAAATTTTGGATTCTGCTATTTTCAGTACTTTGCACACTAATTGGTAAATGACCCTTTATTGTTCCAGAAAAGAAAATATTTAATTCACATGCGTCACATTTTTTAAACATGTGTATTTTAACCCTTACAGTGCTGCTGGTTGGGTCACTGAACTGTGCTGCCTATTGCCAGCAAATACGCAATATTTATCAAGCCTCATCTAGAAATGAAGAATCAGGTGCTGGTGCAATGATCTTTTTATGCAGATGCATACTCACATGGGGATAAAAGCACCTTTTCTTTTGGTAGGATTGTTATACTGGTCTCAATAACAACAGGTAAGATCATATCCCAATACCATACACAATTCTCATTTCTAACCGGCATCACCACAGGGCAGTTCCAACACAGACATGATTTTCTTTAACGTCTGAACAATAAAAGTAAACTGAGAACTAATGGTACAATGCAAAGCTTTCCATCAATGAGCACAGCAGTAATCCGACATCTCCTTAAACCACGACCACTGATCAATTAATTTAGAATACAGATTTCTGAAAAACACAGTCTCCCTTTGAAAATTCTTTGCTTTGGTCCTGCAGCATTTTTAAAAATATTGCAGAGAAAAATTACAAATTCACTACATTAAACCCTTTGTACTGTTGCTTGGAAATTCAATGGCCTGAAAATGTCTTTGTTGAAAAGCTGATACAATACTTTTTTTCATTTGAACAAAGAAATATAATAGATTTGAGAATCCCTTGAGCAAATAGTACAAACCTGCTCGGAAGATTCTAGGAAATTGCTTAGGATTGCATATATTCTTTGTAAATGGATGTACATGGATTTCTGAGTGTGTCCAATCATGTTTAAGATTTACTTCATCATATAAGATTGGAAATTTAAATACAGCAAATAGCAAAACAAACATGTTGAAATATGCATTGCTGATTGTTAAATCAAATCTATTTTCAGATTTATTTACAAATGTTATGCATTGTGCTAAATTCACTATGCGCCATTTCACAAAAGAACTCTTTCTGTCTCTCTATATTAGAAATAAAGGGCTTACACCAATGTGCCACCGAATGTTTTATACATAGTAAATAGGAAACATGTACTGCACTAACCAATCAAACCATCCATGATCTCAGATTTCATTAGATGCTCATTTACCTCTGTGCAATTTGGATGTTATATGTTAATAAAATGAATGTGCTGCTTTGGAGGTGGAAATGGTTGCAATTAATAGGAAAACAGATGTTTCATATAAACTAAAAATGACTCTCTATTTTCTCTTTCTGAAATCATTTTAAATTCTTTTCTATTGTGCTACTAAGGAAAAATAAACTTTACTTACACTATATACAGTTTATAAATCTTGTTTCTTTGAGTGTTAGAGTTCATAATCACAGCAAGCAGGCAAATGCCATTTTGTGGGCCCTGTTATTATAGGGGATGTTACCCTTCAGACAATAATCTGGATTTGAAAAGGCCCTGTCAAAAAAAAAACATTTTTATGATTTATCATTATTATTTAAAATGTGTAGTTTTAAAGTTACAGACCAATGTCAGCAATCAGCAATGATCAGCAACGCTAAAACTTTTCCCTGTTTTCAACTTTCTCTTTGGTAGGGATCCCCGACACCAACTTGCATTGTGCCCAGAAATGAAGTTGACACTGAACTGGTTTCTCTTGTTTATGCACCAGCATGGGTGCCCTGATTCATGTGTCCATAATACAGAATTATAGACAGTGAGGAGGGAGAGGGGTTGAGAGGGAACAGTAACATCTAGGAAATGCAGAATGGAAAGTGAAAATAATTGCCTTCCCCACAGTTGAGATTTTAAATACCTTTGTAACAAGTATGGAAGATAAAATAAGGGTTTTAAAATTCATTTGTAAATTACTTTAATCTTACAGCTTTTTATGTCTAGATATCAGGTCCCCCTTTACTAAATTAGTAAGGCAGAAACGTTTTACATGTGTTGTGTTTGGGTTTCTGTACCTGAGACTGACACAGGTTATAAATGGCTGGGCTGTATGTAAGCAATTATGCAAGATAAATGAGGCAAACTGCAACATTTTTAGAAGATTTTCAGAAATGCAATCAAACTGCTAACTTTAGGAAAGCTTTGCCATTTGGTAGCTTGGGGTAGAAAGAAATATTTACCCATTTGGGATCTGTCTGAATGTGTATTGTCCAAAAATAAGGTTTTCTGGGGGTCTGTGTACAGTTAGGGCTCTGGCACACGGGGGAGATTAGTCGCCCGTGACAAAACTCCCTGTTCGCGGGCGACTAATCTCCCCCGTGTGCCAGAGCCCTTAGAGGGTCTTTCAACACACAATACACAAGCAAGGGGCTTGTTTGCAGAAGGTGAGTTGGCAATATTCATTTACACTATTTTTTATTTTAAGTCTGTACATATCACATACTTTGGTAAATATATGCATATTGGGCATCAATCTGTTCAGTAAAACTCTGGTGTTCATATCTAGGTTAATTTGCCATTGTATGTAAGAAATTCTCTGAGCTGAATGAGGCACTGTTCAGTGCACCACTGACATTCATATTTTTTGTGTAGCTGTTTTTATTTATTTTCATATGAAAAACAAAGATAGAGTACATGCAATTTAGGATGTCATACAAAAATGTCATCACAATTTTCAGTTTGCATCCCAGTGGGGCACACTTCCCAATATACAATACAAAGAAAGAAAGCATAAGAAAAGATGTTGAGGAGGGGCACTTTTCTTCAATTGGGCGCTTATAAATACAAAATCATGACAATACTTTTTTGACCTTTAGGCATGTGGGGAGGAGGAGGCATATTTAGAATGCTTGATCTGGTTACCTTATGACCTGTAGGAGATAAGATACTGTAGACTGAAAGCTTTGAAGAGATTTTTCAAAATTTCACAAATAAAAAGAGATAAATTTAGGAAAGCATTGTAAACTGGTAATTTGGAGTAGAAAGACAGTTTTGCCTATACTGGTTTTGTCAGAATCTGTACTTTACAGAAATGTATAGTTTTTTAGGGTAAACCTACTGTTAGTGCAATTGTTGGCCTTGAAATATAAAAAATGCAGCTTTCTGGAGCAGTGCTTTGGAAATTTGGTAGTGTTCTACAATTTTGTTCTATACAAGTAAGAAATGTCCATAACTCTATATATTTTTTGTATTGGCACATTCAGGAGACCTGTGACTTTCCAAAGCAGTTGTTTCCATGCATAAAATAATTTATATTTCGAAGTGTTTATATTATGGAACATTTATATTATGGACATTTAGAAGCCTGTATCTTCTTACAGAAGTAGAATTACACACAAATTCTACCATATTTTGAAAGCTTAGGTTGTCCAGGAAAAAATCCAATATATCATTTCCCTGGGTAAACTAAAATTCCCTCCAAGAAAAGGTCCCTAAATGTTCAAAAACTGGCAATAAAAAAAAAGTTCAAGAAGTGCCAAATCAACTGTCACTGAAAGGGTTAAATCCTGCAAATTGGACTATTTACCAAAGGCTGAAAAAATAAATTGGAAAAGAAAGTTCTGTCATCTACAAAGGAAATGAATTCTTCTTGATAGAGGTGATAAAGATGCACCTAAAAACTGACTGAGAGCAATAATGTCCCCTAGGCAGCTCTCTGTGAGGAGCCATGACAGCTGACAGCTTTTTAACACAGCAAGTATAAATGGTTACAAGAATTCATTTAATCAAAGATAAAATGTTTGACCAGAGAGAAATTCAATTGTTATATTGGATACGGGAAGTAATTGGTTTCCCTCCTGAGGCAACATTGATTATAGCTTTAATGAGGCTTATTTCTAACATACTTCTGGATAAATAAAAAAGGGGGTCTGTGACAAGGTAGACTTAATTGATGATCACCATAAAATGTTAGCCTTTAGAAATAATTGGACTTTAATACAATTATTTTATGCAGAACAAGGTATTTTTCTTAACTTGTGTCCTAAATATACTACCATAAAATAGTATAAATATAGTGCACTGTATTGGATAGGGTTTTGGAAAGTTTAAAGGTATGTAAGAACACTTTCACGGTGTAAAAAAGGAGAAGAAAGGCAGAAACCAGGGGCTTTGAAAGATTTTGAAAGGAATGTGTCAATAGCTCGGTTGGCATGCAAAGTACCTTGAGTCCCTAAAAGGCATTACATTAGAAATTTCCTCCAGTAGCTGGATGCATTGACACTGACTGTCAGTATGCCGAAGCCCTTCCTGACAACTACATGTTAATGCAGATAGTTACTGAAACTATGAATATTCCTTTGGCAATGGCCTATTGCTAAGTCTCATCCAAAATCAGGTTTCTCTGTTAGGACATCTGCTTTGGATCATATTAAAAACATATTTAATTAAGTTTGGAGGTTAGGTATAGTTTATGTGGTTAGGTTAATGGTCAGCTAGTTGCTCTTTAAAAAGGCCAGCCTCGCCATGACCAAACTGGGGCAAAAATAAAATATGAGCATTGAAATCACTGTTATTTAGTGCTGGCAGCACGTTAAGCATATGCTATTTTCACAGGTATTTCTAAATTAAAATATGAACTCCAAACTGGAATTACAAACAAGTGAAATTATTGAGCCAAACAATCAACTACCACAATGATTTGATGGATATCTTCTCTTCTATTTCTATCACTTTTTGAAAGATTGTTAATAAATGTGAACTATGAGCAGTGTTGGACTGGGATGTCATAGGCTCAATACACATTTTTATCCCCCTCCTCACTAAACCCACTGACATATGGGCTAATTGGTATCCTGGTGGGCCAGTCCGATACTGACTAAAACTTTTACCATGAAAGGTTGGTAGAGTGTATGTAAAGCATATATGTATATAGCAACTGTATACAATGTACAGAGACACACCTATAACAGAATTATCTGAAAACACCAGCTTCTACACACATCAAGCTGATCTGTACACCATCAGGCTTAAATGATTTGATGGCTCGGCCCTGCACTTTGTCATTTTGCTCACACACAATACTGTCACTGAATTGAAGCAAAAACACTCACCAACAATGACTGCATCTGTGCTGTGGCCAAAGCGTCTCTAAAGGCAGCTACTTGCATTGGAAATGAGCTTTCTATGGCAGGCAGTTCTTCCAGTAAGAGGATATTGTCCAGGGACACAAAAATCTTAGGGATGGCCATGGAATTCACAAATGCCTTTGTACCAAAAGAGTTAAACTTATACTATTAAACAGACTCAAAAGACCTTGATTTAAAACTACCAGACAGGAGTGGTTATTTTATTTTATTCTTTTAAATCTTGGAATGTAACCTCTGAGCCCTTAATTTCATCCAAATACAATAAATATCAGGCAACTGCATATATTTATAAATTATTTTTGTTGGTGTGTCTTTTTCCAGTTACAAAATGAAATGTAAGCCAGGGATTGATGTAAGGCGTAGTTACTGCTCTCTAGTAATAAAATTGTAAGATTTATATATCCTCACTCAAACTCAAACACTCATGCAAACCGACAATGAGGTAATGGAAAACATTACAAACTTTTACATGCAGAATAACATAAGACAAGAATATTAAATCATTTTACTTTCCTGCAATACTATCCAGCAACTGTAATGGAAATGTATGGCTAAACCTATAGTACTGGACAATGAGGTCAGTGCCACATAAAAGCCTTAGACAAGTCCGAAGAACAATTTTCATAGTGTTAAAATACATTGAAAAAGCATGTGCAAATAAAGAACAATAAAAGTTGCACATTTTGTTTTAGGAATGGCTAACTGAAGTAGACCTACTGTATACAACAGCCCAGTAAATCCTACCTACTGGTTGTTTTCTATGGAGTACTAGGACTGAAGCAAACTTTGCAGTCAATATTTCATAACATACAATCTTTTGCTCAGCCATCTCAGCCATTGAGTATCATTCTGAAATTAAGCACAAGTGCAAAGCATAGAAATGCACACAAATGTGCTTGTATTTAGGCACTGTAAACAAAAGATTGTGGTTCCTTACCTAGTGGTTTTCAGAATGAGGTGCAAAACAGAGTACACCAATGTTAGGGAGTCCTGAGATTAGCCTTGTTTTGTTGGGGACTGTAATGTCCTGGGGTAAGTTGTATGGTTGTATGGTTGGGAGGTACGCAGCTTTGTTACTCTCATGAAAAAATTACCCACCCTGGCTTGAGTGTATGAAGTCTATAGCTAATATGAGCTGTTCTGAACACTGTAGTAGTCAAAAAGTTGTGGTGGTCAAATCTCCTTTAGGTTCAGTTCCATATGAATAGGACATGCTCTCCTTCTAGCAAATGTTGACTCTGTCAGAGGGTATTACTTAGGAAAGTCTCTTTGGCATTTTAACAGCAACTAGAGAGTATTTGTTATAGTCTACAATCATGATAATAGTAATACTATTCATGTCAAGGTGTTCTGAACAGAAATGTACACTGGAGAAGATCTCTGACCTTGTCACCCTCTATTTTCTACCCTTCTCTTCATTTGTATTTTCATGTGTTTAAAAAACGATAGAGGCAGGACAACCCTTTATATTTCTTGCCAAACTCAACATAAAATGTTAGTACAGGTATGGAATCCCCTATCCAGAAACCTGTCTAGTGATCCAAATTAAAGAAAAAGTCCCTATCCAAAAAAAAACAAATGCCCCCAAAATTCTGGATAAAATATTCTATACCTGCATAATACTTTAATAGTACTACAAAACTAGATAATGCTAAAAAATTACCGGGGCACAAATTATTAATATTGAAAAGATTTTAATATGCATATGTAAAAACACCAATATATGAGTAATCGGCTGTACAATGCAACTGCCAATTCAAAAATAAATATGTAGAAACAAAACAGTACTATAATTAAAAAAAAATAGTTGTCATTTTTTTTTATTTAAGTGCTTTAAAAGTATTTCCATTTTTTTTTTTGTTTGATTGGGTTGGTCTTCCTTGGGTAGGAGCCAGATTCTTTGTATTTGTATACACAGCAGCTAGGTCTCTTTTATCTGCATTCTCCTGTCATTAAAACTGGCCTTCTGTTCTGATTCTGATGTTGGGAAATCTATGGAGGTGATCTGCTCTGAAGTATTACAGTCAAGCTAGCAGAGATTGTGCCAGATTCTGATGTTGGAAAATCTATAGAGGTGATCTGCTCAGAAGTATTACAGTCAAGCTAGCAGAGACTGTCAGAGAGGGCTAGATTCAAAAAAGTCTAAAGCCGTTGAGCAATGCCATTCTCCAAGATTTTGAAGAGAGTTTGCCCTGCTATTAGTTAACACTGTATATCAGCTTGTACTAAAGTGGTTTGATTTAAAAACATATAAATCAAGAAAAGTAATTGTTAATTGTATAAAGAAAAATAATCAGTCACAAGAACAAAAGTGGGAATTTTTAGCAAAATCAATATGTGTAAAGATACTTAGGGGCAGATTTTGCGACTTTTTCGTATTTTTTGCGATTTTTTCGTCGCCGTCGCGACTTTTCGCGAATTGTCGCGACTTTCCCGTCGCCGTTACGACTTTTTCGCGAATTGTCGCAACTTTTTCGTATTGAGCGCCCGTAAACGGCAGGCAAACCTTTCCAACTTTGCATGATTTTGGAAGCCTCCCATAGGACTCTGCAGCTCCAACCTGGCCCAAGGAAAGCCTCCCATAGGGCTCAATGGCACTCTGCAGCTCCAACCTGGCCCAAGGAAAGTCTCCCATAGGGCTCAATGGCACTCTGCAGCTCCAACCTGGCCCAAGGAAAGTCTCCCATAGGAATCAATGGCACTCTGCAGCTCCAACCTGGCCCAAGGAAAGCCTCCCATAGGGCTCAATGGCACTCTGCAGCTCCAACCTGGCCCAAGGAAAGTCACGATACTGAAGCTTGAATGAATCCGAAACTTTCGTAGTCGGTACAAAATCGCGACAGTACGATTATTTCGCGACGGCAACGAAAAAGTCGCAACAATTCGTGAAAAAATCGTGACTGCGATGAAAAAGTCGCGACGCCGACGAAAAAAATCACAAAAATACCGATCATAACGAAAGAATTATTCGTACGCTTTTTGGACATTCGTGGATTAGTAAATGTCCCCCTTAGAGTCCTCTGATGGCAGGACTTTAATGCTTCATCTGTTTGTCCAAATAAAACATTGATTCACTCTGCATATTTATTAGTGGTGCTTCTTGGGGTAATCAGCACAAAAACCTTAAGTGAAAATGTAAATACACTGTTGGGCTTATTTATCAGTTTTTGAGTTTGTGAATTCGAGTTTATTTTTCTATATCGAATAAACTTGCACATTGAATGCTTGCTTATTTATTAATGTGGTAAACTCGTTCAAGCAAAAAAACTTGAATTTTTGAGTTTACAAACTCAAATGAAACTCAAAACTTAAAATAAAAAAATAAAATAGTATAGTATACAACAGAACCAGGAATCATATTATTATTTAATTTTTACATTTGTTTTGCTATATTATTATCAAGAGCTTGAGTGTATTGTTCTTTATTGCAGATGAAACATGTTTTATGAAAAAAAAACATGTCTTATGAAAAAGACACATTGCAGGTGACCTTTGTTTTTGGGGCAAGGTCTGTACTGGAGTGAATGAATATGGCAGCCATGTAGTAGAAGAACTCAATTTTTCTACAAACCGAAGAGTAAATACACAATATTCTTGGTGACAAGAATAGATGACCAATGGGGTTCTGTCAGTAGCCTCCTAACAGCCTCCCTATTTACTTGAAAGGCCCTAATTTTAATGGGGTGCTAGGGGATAACTCATACTTCCTATACTAATCTATAAAGAAATATTCCCAAATTCTTTTAGCAATACTACTGTTACTATATGAATAGAAATGTTGACGTAATTGTATATTGTCTTCAATTATGATAAGAATTTTTCAAAACAGCTGTATCTTTACCTAGCACAGAGTGTTCTTCTTTTTCATGTGCATGTAGGAAAACTGTGGTTATGTTCCATTGAATGCACTTGGGAAACACAGTAAAATGATTCTGAGATAATGGGACATCTTACTAAGCTATATAACACCAACTATTCAATTTATTTGAATCCATCTGTATCTGGCATATAATACATCTATAGGGTTTTTGTTGTTTTTTTTTTTACAAAGGTAAAGATCAGTTACCGTAAAGCTCCTGCTCCCTTTGTCTTCCACACTGTACAAACCAGGTCTTGCACATTACCATTTAGAGGCTGCTCTTGTCATGTATATACACAATGTAATGAATATATATTGGCACAGCTCATATAAATATTCCTATTAAATTTATATTTTCGGTTGAGATTTGGGAATTTTTCTTCTTCTCATTAAGTGGTTGCTAAGTCACAGAAATAGAATTGCAGCCAATGGGTTATTCTTTTCTGATCTAGTAACAGGTGATGTCTATTGAATGTAACTCATTATATATATATATATATATATATAGTACCTCTCTAGTCTACAAGATATCACTGGATATATGCATATGAACTCTTGCACTTTCCAGCAAGTTATTAAACTTGTACATAGTATTTCTGTGTCTGCCTTGATTTAATGAACACCTAATAGCTCCAAGTAAGACTCCCAGTGAGCAGTTACTGCTAATGGTAATTAAGTCTTAATTGATTAATGTGTTCTGGCTGAGGTCATATTTGACTGTTAACCTGGAGCACTGAACGTCTACCTTTACTTTATTCTATATGCTAATCATTTAATAGCCATTTTGGTTGAATAAATGTTTTTACACCATTTATATTCTCAGATAAAGTGGTTTTACAGTTTTTTAATGTACTCTGTACCAGGAGAATAAAGGGTTATTATCTAATATTAATACAATGATTTTTAACGTTTCAATTATTTTGCCAGACCAAGCTGCATTTGGAACAACAATACAATTAAGCTGAGAGTCAAGATAAAAAAATCAAGATGATTGACTGAAGATGCTTTTAACTGCTGCAAATCTCAACAATAGACATAATTGATTAAGAAAAATAATTACAGATATATATGTGATAAAAGTTGTTTCTACATGGATCATTATCAATTATTTTGGATGCTGCATTTAAAAATCCCAACGGGGTGAGGAGTGCATCAACATTAATGCGGTTCTTGCCCCAAAGGCTTGTATCCTGTCAATGTGATCCTATTATCTGACCCTCAGTTGCCAAGATGCTTAAGGCTATGGCACAGCATAGAGGGGTACAATCTAAAGACCAGTTAAGGTGATATAAGGGATAAATGATACTTGTGTATTAGGATAATAATATTATTAATATTATGTTGATTCAACATAACCAGTGGGTCCAAGGTTGGTTTTAATGGTCACATTTATGAAAAGCTCCCTCTCTAAACTTTGAATTCTTTTCTGTTGATACAGTTATGGAGCCTAATAATACATGCACATTTCAGACTACGGGATGTGGTACCTTCAGCCAAAATGATGGGTGTTGGTTAGCTGGGTTCTTCTTTAGGCTTTAGTGGTCATTTACAATACTAAATGCAGTAAGCAAAGTGCAATACAAAGCGCCCCCCCACCCCCATAATGCAGAATTCTTCTCCAGTGCGCACTTATCGTTAAAGTAAACATTAAAATCAGAATTCCATTTTTTTTTTGGCTAATATTTGACTGTTTTTTCAAATAGTCTTCCAGAACAGGGACTAGAGGCAAACTTAGCACTGAAATGGTTAACACTGCACTAGTTTTTGTTTTTTTTAATAGGGAAGGCAACATGGATGGATGAATGAACCAATCAATCAGTGAACAAAGGCTTAATTTGTGCTACCTGCAGTAAGAAATATTATGCTGCTATAATGTTGATATTACTCTAATGCAGGTTTAATTCCATGCTGATATGCCAGTTTGGTGCACCTAAATATAACCAATGGCACTTAGTCATTTCTTTCTGCATGTATTGTTCCTATTTCATGTGCAATTCCAAATAGTTACTGTATTGCCCAATTGTAGATTATTCTTAATAATATTCTTATTAGGTAATATATTTACAGTAAATGGCCCAGATTAATTAAAGAGATTTTAAGATTTCTACTCTCTAAATGCTATGCTAATGTTTTGTTTCAAAGGTTTAGATTCAAGGGATAATTTTAGGCACTCAATGATTTTATTAGCATGAAATAGGTTTAATGTTTCCTGATGGAGATTACTTGACAGACAAAAATAACCGCTACAAAATATATTAAATGTAGTGAAGGGAAAGCAACATGTGACTCACCTGCTGCTGAAAATCTCTATTATAATCAGGCAGAAATCATTTGCTTTGATATAATGGTATTTTTAATTCAACAGCAGAGTTACTGGCTTATTTGCAAATGAAATACTGTTTTGCATATCAAGTTATTTTAGAGAAAAACAAAATTATACTTTAGTCGGATTGGGATTCAAACACTGGGCTTGCATTTATTAAAGACTTAAAAAGGAACCATTTCACTAGTTTCTTTTCATTGTTTATTTATGAATGCCCATAATCTTTAAAGTGTTTTTTAAGAAATGAAAGTACTTTTTAAGAAATGTAAGTTTTATAACATGAACCTTTTTGAAAATTATCTCCATGCAAAACAATTGTGGTAGGTAAAGCAAAAGATATCTGGGGGAAAGGAGACGTATCTCTTATGAAAGCGTTGTCTCAGGCAGGGGTCCCCAACCTTTTTACCTCTTAGCCACATTCAAATGTAAAAAGAGTTGGGGAGCAACACAAGCATAAAAAACTTCCTGGGGTGCCAAATAAGGGCTGTGATTGGCTATTTGGCAGGTCCTATGTGCACTCACAGCCTACCGGAGGCTCTGTTTGGCAGTACCAAAACTTGCCTCCAAACCAGGAATTAAAAATAAGCACCTGCTCTGAAGCCTCGGGGAGCAACATGTTGCTTGTGAGCCACTGGTTGGGGATCACTGTTCATCACTGTAAATTAAACAATTACAATCAACTCCCTTCAGTTCATCAATTAAAACATCTCAAAGTCTTTTGGCTGGGAACCCGAACACAAGAAATAATACATTCGCAAACATTTACTAAAAATGATATGCTTAGCCCCATAAAGAGTACCTTTTTAATACATTCTATAAAGACATTAACACCAGATCATATCCAGTTGGTAGAAAAAGTATCCCAGTTGAAGTTGTTTCTTCTTCTTTAAAACATTTAGATAATAAAACTCCAGACTTGGATCACCTTTCTAATATTTATGATAAAAAATTAGCTCCAGAATTAATCCCACATTTAACTTCAGTTCTAAATAATCTAAAATGAGGTGAACTTTTACATCCTAAATCATTGACTGCAAAAATATCTGTAATACCAAAACCAAACATATATTTACACAACTGTGAGCTAACAATACATTCTATGAATATTTACAGTTAAAAGATTTTGTTTGCCCATGCATCAAAAAAAGGAAAATCTCAATTGGGACTTCATTTGAATTTTTGACTAGGCAAAAAGACCTGATCTGAATGATCTATAAGACTCTTACTAACCCAGCTTCAGATCAATTGCCCCTTCATGTATACATGACTAAATGGAATGCCGTTGGGACACAATCTATTACTGATAGCTCCCAGTGAGACCAGGCAACTAGCTGTCTCAGCTGGACTGTTTTGTAGTATTTGAGGATGGATGGGAACCTTAGACCTCCTCTTGCTATTGGCACCATCAAGGTAGATCTCTGTTTCCTATGTCTACATACATTTATGTACCAATGTTTGAATCATTTTCAGGGTTTTAGATGCAACAGCTATTGGTAACATTTGAAAAATATAATCATTTCATAAGGAAACACATCTTGAATATAAAGAACCTTCCCAACCAAGATATGGATTACCAAGACCATTTTGAATAAGTGAAGTACAGTTATAGCAGTACAGAGAGCTTAGGGGTGATCTTCCTGTGTATTACAGTTTATGCCAAGTTTTGCTCTCTTTTTCAGCTTTACAGTCTTACTTAGCTTAATAAATATACCCTATATGATTGTTGAGTAGAAAGTTTAAGCAGCTGTAACATAATATATGCATCCTCAAACTCTAAAGGAACAACATGCAGTTGTAGTTATTACCAACACATGCGTATAATGTCTCCCACTGTGTGTTATATCACTTAGCAGCATTTAGCTGGAAGCTGAGAACAGAAAATATTTTCTTTGCACTCTGAACCAGTCGCCAAAGGAATATCTGCCTGTCTTTATGTATGGCATGCAAGAAATACTGTCAGCCATAGGAAGAGGCATGTGAATGTGCTGCACTCTGCAAATTAAAAGCAGACAATAAATCAGAGATTTGGTATAAAGCATGGCTTCAGAAAAGATTTGCTCACAAATAAGATACATGCATAATTAAATCTGTGGAAATGAAATAAAAGCCACTAATGGAAAAAATATGCGCTATGTGAATATATTTTCCTTTGTGCAAACAATTTATCTTTTGCACAAATATAATACCCTCGAAAGTACTACATAATATTTTTGCCAGTAGAAAAAAAGCTTTTTATAGTTTTCACCATTGCACAGAATGTAAAATAAAATTCCTTCTTAAAAAACGCTATTATGTTCCCTCATAGGTAGAGTCTTGCTGGCAGGCAGGTATGGGAATAATATTGCATAAATCTTAAAATGTATCTGTCATGGTAACACATCCAGCCACTTGGGGCAATTCATTAGCAGCCATTTAAGTTGCCTGGTTTTGCACTGTGACAGAGAACCAGAGCACCCAAAGAAAACCAGTGCAGACATGTGAAGAACACATTACCTCCATGCTTATAGTAGAGGTTTATAGTAATTGCTCATTTCATATTTCAGTGAATAGAAAAATTATATTGAAGTAGAGCATAGATTTGAAAAATGTGAGGCTAGCCCCACCAGGGATGCTCAAAGCTGCCTATAGTGTAGTGGCTTAATGACTACTGTTGAGATTTCTGGTAAATACTTATTAGGTGCCTTAGATATATCTGATGCTATAGCTATTATAGTAGCAATTTTTTATATTTTTATAACCTAAAAATGTGGCACCTCTTTGCCCAAATTAGACAGGTCTGACTGTTCCTGATCGCTGCCCGTTTTGCTGTGTCTGGACTTTGCATAACCCATTGTTCCATGCTATCTGACTCCTTCCTTTACCTAACTTGCCCTTTTTGCCTGTTTCCCAGTACCTGCTTCCTCCAAAATTCTCACTTCTCACCCCAAGGCCATGATAAGTATTTGTTTTCGGTCTAGACTCTGGAAGGTTAAGAAAAGCTTTAAAGATTATGTTCTTAACAAGGCCATTATGGCAGACTTTAAACTATTGTTTTCCAATTAACCTTCAGTTTTATGTATTCATAGTATTCATTTTGATGAAATGACAAAATACACAGTGTTAGTCAATGAACATCATAATACTTTGCAAATCTTTGTTATAGGCTGTAGATTTTATATTAAGGGATATAACCAGCCGTGATCTGCAAATACTTTTGGAGCCAAACCTAATCTCTGCTAGGAAAAGAAATATTTTCATTTTGTCTATTCTACCCGCCTGAAACGCGATTTATGAATATGAATAATGATTTGCCATTTTTTTCTATATATGAGGTAAAATGAGTATTTGAAGAATGTCAAGACATGTTTTCTTCTACTTCCTATACAGTAAGTGTCCTGTCTTTGTGTCTCATTCCAGAAAAAGGTATGTAAGATTTCTAATTCTCCACTGCTAGCTCCAGGATAAGTGCGGAGAAATCTTCGTGTTTAGCTCTTCAATGAAGCTTAAAAATAGCTCCTGACATACTGTGGAGCTTGCTAATTTGATATTCAGTGAACACATATTAGAAAAGACTGGGAAGTATCATTTATTGTGTCCATGTAAAAGATGGATAGGTTATTTATCACAAAATCATTCCAGCGAAGCCAACTCTTCTGTAGAGCTTAGGGTTGGCTAAAGTAGAAGTCACTTTGAAATAAATAAAAGAAAAGTTTTATTAGGCCAGTATGGTAACTTCCAAGCTACAATTAGACATTTCATACTGATTATATGTTTGGGGTTTATCAATACAACTGTTTTGCAGCATAAGCGCGAAAGGAGCTAATTAAGGCATTTGATTAACCTTGGCACTACCAGTCACTTGTAAAATACAACGGTACTTGATTATTGCCTGCTAGAAGATTATTGCAGCATTCCTGTATACTAACAAGGTCTTCCCCATCAATCTTATTACAAAACAACAGAGGCAACCATAATGAGGTTTGTGATAGTCAATCTGATTGATCTCAGTTTATTTTATTGTATAGGCTTATTAGAGTATTTTAAAGACACATTTCTAATGTGCTTGCAATACTTGAAGAGGCATATATAAACCAGTCTTTTAGTGCAGGCAAGTACTGAACTGGAGCTAATAATGTGGATCTGGACTAAGATTCAAAATAACCCCCGGCCATTTCAATCACACAGATGTCTAAACAGCTCCCCAATAAATAGTGATTGTCTATGGCATCTTACATTTGCCAGAATCTACAGATCTGGCCTGCACTAATGGACCTTTACTCATTTATTTCTAGCATATATTGGCTATACTGTATGGTGGATCTCCATAGTGCAAGATTACCACTCAACCCCAGGAAGATCACATTGATATGGTGGAAGACTGGAGGGTACTGCTAACAATTGAACTATTCTATTTCATTACAAAATTCAATATGGTTGTTTTTACATCATATATTTCAGCAATAGTTTGGACTTTGGACTTTAACTAAAACTTTGCAATAACTGCACTTAAAGGAGAAGTAAAGTCAGCAAATGACACGTGCCAAAAATGAGGCATCCCAGTAACTGTATTTACTTACTACACTGGCCCACGCTTCATGTGAGCAAGCGATCCTTTTCCTGCTTCTTCTGACTTTGCACAAGTGTACATGTGATCAAGAGTGAAAAACAGAACTGTAAAAAGAAGCTGACTTTTCCCACTCTACTACACATGTGTTGGGAAGAATAGGATTGTCCCATGGTACATGCTATCTAGAACCCGGGGGTTGTTCTTTGTTTACAGGAGCACCGGCCTGGGGTATCACATAAATTAATACAATCACTGGGGGATTCCTAACTTTCCTTCTCCTTCAATATAAAGTTTTGCTAGTAATGGAGCTGAGGCTCTAAGGACATACTTGAAAACTACTAGGAAAATCATAAATCTGGAGCAAATGTGAATTCAACAATGGGAATCCCACAGATAGAGATTTACTGGAAAGGTCTTCAATGGAAATATTATTTTCTTTTTTATAGATGGATACAATAAAGAACTGACAGTTTATCACTTCCATAAGGGGAGAAACCCCTATATAATTAGTCTAACAAATTTCTCTTAGATGAGTAGCAGAAGGAGCTAAGATGAAGCAATTTGTGAACATTCTGCAATTAAATATACAAAGGATCAAGGGAAAAAACACAAGTACATAGGGACTACAGGGATGGGCAAGTTGAAACGACAAGGGGAACAAAGAGGAAGAGACTGAATTGTGTCTTTGTATAAAATAAAATAGAGCCAACCTAGGGTTCCTTGAAGACACTGCACATAGAAACACTATGGATTATAATGAATAATGCCCCTTACTGTAATTTATTAAGATTTTGCAAGCCCCCTTGAAGTTAAGTGACTTGTATAAAAGCAGTCAGTGACTTCTAATATCTGTATAAATTACTGAGGTGCATTACCAACTATATAAACAGTATTCAGTGATGTCATCAGTTATAATCGGAACTCCGGCCTGGTGCCTTTATACGGTCATGGAGTTCTTCTATATATAGCCTTATATTTTACAATTATGGTTGCCTTATTTACTATATAATTAACAAGTTCAGCTTTAGTCACTGGAAAGCATATCGTGAGCAGTTCCCAGTGTTTTAATTACTACTTTTCCCATTAGTCCTTGTATTTTGGCCCTGAAATGGCTGAACCTGTGCCACATATAGAAAGATAAGAAAAGAGTGTGACAGGGCATCATTGAAGAATAAAGTAGGAAACAAAGAATGCAACATTTTATTTAAATTATTAAAAGAAAGCAGAATGCTCAAGAATGGTAGAATGGAAGAAGCTTAAACTGATCGCACTGTATATCAAGGTATCGGATGCCAGTTAGTCTGTGAAGAATAATATCAACCAAAACATAGAAGGAAATTGGATATGCAAAGTAATGGCTGCTGTGAAAGAACTGCCTGAGGTTATCATTTTAATCTCATTACTGTACTTACACAGCAATTTATTCTTACAAAGTACAGATCACCCATCAAAATTTTAACATAACTCTAAATAATAGTAAAAGATAAAAATAATAATGTAGACTATACAAGTAATTATGGATTTAAATGGTTTATCGTTAAAGAGATAGTAGCATTAGTGGAATTATTTACCTGTTTTTCTGTGTATCACACTGTTCACTCTATTCAAGTGGGAAAATTAGGCATTTAGAAAAAACAATAGGGCTCATTTACTAATGGCAGGGTATCCTGATTTATGAATTCTATCTCATATTATTAATAGTAGCAATAAAAGCATTAGCCACATGATATTGTGTTTTGATACTATCCACATGGATTTGCATTGATTCTTGTAATCAGTGTCTTGTAAATTCCTACCTGTAGCTGGCTTAAACCTAATTTCACAATTTTCTATATGGAGTTTACATATCTCTACTACTATTTAAGACTGTCTTAAGCTACAACCTCCTCATGCAGTTGAGCCCTAAAAAATTCAAGTACTATTAAAATAATCAGGGTGTAGTTTTTAATGCATTTAAAGAATATGGTTAAACAGGAAAGGGTAGTTTGAAGACTGATTGAGGGAAACCCAAGTATGCAGTTTACAAAGAAAAGGGGTACACATTTATCATGTGTTTTATAATCAGTAGAATGAAAAGTTCTTTATAATAGGCAAGATTAAAGTTTAGAGGATACATGGCATAAACACAATGGAGTAGACCAATGTCAATAGGGTTGCCACTTTTGAGCAGCTTGCACTTTAGACTGGGCGGTGACATCATGGGGGTGGGTCAGTAACAAAACAGGATGGGGCTAGCAGTGTTGGGGGTGGAACTATGATGTCATGGGGGCGGGGCAATGATGTAGCAATCAGGGATTGGCAGTTAAGTGCTTCAATCAGGGGGAGTCCTGTCCAGATTTCCTTATTTTGAAAAACAGGCTAGACAATTTTGACCAGGAGAGTCCCTCCAAAAACCAGGCTGTCCAGGTCAATACCAGACGCATGGTAACCCTATGGAGTCCATTTACTAAGGTTGTATTTTTTTTCCACAATACTTTTTGTTTTGCGGTAAAACTCAATTTTTTTTGCCATCTACTATGCATAAAAGCCACGAAAATGCCAATGTAAAAATACTCCATATAAAAGTTGTTGAGGTCATGTCAATGGGTGTTGCAAATTTTAACAATTTGAGGTTTTCTGGTTTCAATATGTATGTCCACAAAAATGTTTATGAGGTTTTTGTGTTCTTTTTCTTTTATTCTGTATTTTAATTTGTCCGTGCTTTTTTTATTCAGATTTTTTAATAATTGACTAGACATTTGTTTTAGTGAAAACATTTTTTTTGTGGTTTCAAAAACCTCTAAAACCACGAAAATCAGAATGTTGATAAATCTGCCTCCACATAACTGGCCCACCAGCATACCAGGAAACAGTGCCAAGCTGCCGGGTACCCTAGGCAACCTGGTTGGCTTTGCCCTCCCCCACCACTCAGCCCCCGCACCCTCCCCCTGTTTACGCTCGAATGTGCAACCGAGCACACGCACGAAGGGCAATGGGGTTGCCAGTGCCACTGGCGGGAGGTAATCAGTGGGGGGAAAGGGCCTGGAACTAGTGGTAGGTGAAAGAAGAGGTACCCACACAATGGTGGCACCCCCACCATTGTGCCCTAGGCAGGTGCCTCGTCTGCCTACCCCTAGTTCTGGCCCTGACAGAAAAGCTCACCGGTGAGCCCAAGTGCCAGAGGGACTTCCTATTCTTAACATATTTCATGCTCATTCTCAATTTCTATATGGGAATAAAGAGGAGAAGTAGATGGAAAGATATATTATTGTATATAAACAAAAGACACTAGGAGAATAAAGAGGTTAAATAGGGGCAGAAGGATAAGTAATTTGGAGATTGGGCCTATGGTCTACTGGCATCCCAGTCTGACACTGGAGCAGACACAATGTATGTTATGCACTGCCTTGGAGAATGAGTATTGTTTTTTCAAATACCATAATCACAAGTGCCTGATAATGGTTTTGTATAATTAGCAGATTGTAATGTAACACATTGTGGAATTCACAAAAGTGTCAGTAAGTACACAACTCTTGAAGTGTTTGTTGCCAAATTATAAAAATGTTGTAAGCATGACAAACTCACAGAAGATATCATATAGTTTTATGGGTTTGTTGTAATTCCACCAAATTTTAAAATATATGTCATATACATGGTATTGAATTGACATTATTGCACTGTGAAAATGTTGTTTGTGCGCCAAAACATTATCTTTATGAAGACTTAAGCCAAATTAACCTATCCACTTTTCCTGACATTTTTGATGACTAATTCTAAAAAGTGTTTGTACACAATAGCCATGCCCACTCTTTAACAACACTTTTTGAAAACATTTTTGTGAATTCTTCCCAATGCCTTGAAAAAATCTTCTAGAATCCACAACAGTCACTGGCAGGGCCATTTTTCAAACTAGCCTTGCAAGAAGAAAGCTGTTAATCAGTGAATGTCATTTGAACTGATCTACTAGTGATGAACCAGGGATATATTGGAATTCAGGAGATTTGTATCTGGAGCTGTATCATTGATTTGCTATATATCTCTGATACGTCCATGTGCTTGGGCCCATCACATAGCTAACAGAAGTGTCCTACATTATGTCTATATGCCTCACAAAAAATTTATGGTCATCCAAGCAACGAACAGTAAGAATTAAGAAGGGACCTTAAATAGTCTATAATTTATGTACTTGACTACTTATATGAACATACTTAAAATGCTGCACGCAACCTTGCAGAACGTGGAAACAGAAATACACAGTAGAATTTTGCAGGTGCTATTAATGCAACATGTTATGTATGTACTTGTTTGATTTTAGCTGTTCATTCTGTAGTTTTCAACTGAAATAAGAAAGAAAGGTTCTTTCATTCTAACAAACCTTTATCCTATTTTCCTCTTGACTAGCTTCATGACAAGGGCAGAAAATTCTAATTAAAACATCCACCTCTCTCCTTCCCTTGCTTTGATGTTAATCATCAACAAAATACATAATGAATGGTTTTCTTTGGGAGCCTGCAAACATCCACATGTACAACTTCATTGAAAAAAGGAAATACAGCATACTAGTCTAGGTGCAACATATAGGATATAGTGGACTGTGGTTATTGTTTTAAATACAGAAAAATATTAGCTTTGTACTGAAAATACATATTATAAGCTTTCTTTAAACTTAAAAACATACATTTTAATAAATAAGCCCCACTGATTTGATATGATGATAACATATAAAGATTTCACTGTGCTTTCAAAATGTTCACCATATTGTGCGAGTTATTGCAATGTGCAAATCATTTAAATAAAACATTATGAACAATAATTTGCACTGCTTACACAAATTCATTTCTACCATAGTAAATATTCTCTATTTCTTCCATATAATTTACTGCAAGCAAAGAATATTGAATGAGCCTGTCAGGTAAGATCTTGGCCATGATGTTTAAAGGTCTGGGCTTTTAGCCAAAGCATCGAGGCTTTACTATTTCATAGAATTTTAGATCTCTCTCGCCAACAAACATCTAACCTTACAAATACAAGAAATACAAAATGGGCAACTATCTTCCCAAATATAACAACACAACAAATTATGTCTAAGTAACAAAATACTGTAACTTCTTTTAAAAAAAGTTTATATGAACCTATACACCTGACCAAGCAGGGCCAAAGGGGAAAATCTTTCAACTCCTTTAACTTTTGACTGATGCATCTCCCAGAAATGACAGACCCTGCATTTAAGTGCTACCTCTCTCCTCAACTCAGCTGAATGAAATCACACCTAGCACAGGCCCACTGGAAACATTGACTGGTGTCTACAAACTCCTCCAGAGACAGTGCTGCTGCTTCCCCTGCTTTCTGCCATAGTAGCGTGAACATACTTTTCTGTAACTGCTCTATAGAAGGGTTAGTGCTACTTCCATAATGGCCACCACTCAATATCCTGTTCCATGTGTATCGCCAACTTTCAAGATGGTGTGTATCTAGTGTATCTGTATCTGTGTATTAGTTTGTGCCAGCATGGTTTTATGCGTAACAGATCTTGCCAGACTAATTTAGTTGCCTTTTATGAGGAGGTGAGCAGGAACCTTGATGCTGGAATGGCAGTTGATGTCATCTACTTAGATTTTGCTAAAGCGTTTGATACAGTACCTCACAGAAGGTTAATGATCAAATTGAGGAATATTGGCCTAGAACATAATATTTGTAATTGGATAGAGAACTGGCTGAAGGATAGATTACAAAGAGTGGTGGTAAATGGAACATTTTCTAATTGGGCCAGTGTGGTTAGTGGAGTACCGCAGGGGTCAGTCCTTGGTCCTTTGCTTTTTAACTTGTTTATTAATGACCTGGAGGTGGGCATAGACAGTACTGTTTCTATTTTTGCTGATGACACTAAATTGTGCAAAACTATAAGTTCCATGCAGGATGCTGCCGCTTTGCAGAGCGATTTGACAAAATTGGAAAACTGGGCAGCAAACTGGAAAATGAGGTTTAATGTTGATAAGTGCAAAGTTATGCACTTTGGTAGAAATAATATAAACGCAAACTATCTACTGAATGGTAGTTTGTTGGGGGTTTCCTTAATGGAGAAGGATCTAGGGGTTTTTGTTGATAACAAGTTGTCTAATTCCAGGCAGTGTCATTCTGTGGCTACTACAGCAAATAAAGTGCTGTCTTGTATAAAAAAGGGCATTGACTCAAGGGATGAGAACATCTTTTTGCCTCTTTATAGGTCCCTGGTAAGGCCTCACCTTGAGTATGCAGTGCAGTTTTGGGCTCCAGTCCTTAAGAAGGATATTAATGAGCTGGAGAGAGTGCAGAGACGTGCAACTAAACTGGTAAAGGGGATGGAAGATTTAAACTATGAGGTTAGACTGTTGAGGTTGGGGTTGTTTTCTCTGGAAAAGAGGCACTTGCGAGGGGACATGATTACTCTGTACAAGTACATTAGAGGGGATTATAGGCAGTTGGGGGATGTTCTTTTTTCCCATAAAAACAATCAGCGCACCAGAGGTCACCCCTTTAGATTAGAGGAACAGAGCTTCCATTTGAAGCAGCGTAGGTGGTTTTTCACGGTGAGGGCAGTGAGGCTGTGGAATGCCCTTCCTAGTGATGTGGTAATGGCAGATTCTGTTAATGCCTTTAAGAGGGGCCTGGATGAGTTTTGAACAAGCAGAATATCCAAGGCTATTGTGATACTAATATCTACAGTTAGTATTACTGGTTGTATATATATAGTTTATGTATGTGAGTGTATAGATGGGGTTTACTCGGATGGGTTGAACTTGATGGACAATGGTCTTTTTTCAACCCTATGTAACTATGTAACTATATACTATCTACTTCCTGTTCCAAATTCCACTTCTGGAACCCTGTCACTCTACAGTCACTGCCTCATACAGCTGATTCAAATAATACACTCCAATGAAGGTAATGGTCTTTCCAATCAGCAATCCTTTCAGACACAACTTTCCTGCAAGGTTCCCTATAATTTGTTCTTGGCTGGGTGTCAAAAGTGTATTTTGTGCCCACTTCTTAAAATCATGTGTGCACTTTTGAAAAACAGGTGTGCACAGTAAAAAATGATGTCTTAATGCAAAATTCCTTGTGTACACCACAATTTCTTGTGTGCGCTGGTCTTAAAGTTTGTGTGTATGTGCACAGCTTAGAGGGAACATTGCTTCCCAGTAGTCATGTTGCTCCCACAGGGCACCCTTCAGCGCACACTGTGTCATATCCTGCCGACTACGCCAGTGTTCTGTAGGGAGGGACCTGGATGAATGAAAATCTTCATAGTCATACACAAATAAATGTGTTACTTTACACCTTAATGTGTTAAATTTACACCTGTTAGTATTTATGTTAAAAAATAAAGTACACACCTATAATGAACCATAGACCATGGTCCATTACAGTAAGTTAACTATATATAAAATATTGCATTTCTAGCCATATTTTATTTCTCTAGTTCTGTTTTAAGACACAGCCATTGTAGTTTGGTCCTAGCTGTGATTTTTAGCTGGCATAGGATTGTTATAACTACAGCACAGTGTGTAAGCAAAGCAAAAGCACAAAGTTAATAGGCCAAAGTAAATAAGTTCAAAATTCAATACATGCTCTTAGTGTCATGGGGTTGGTTGCGGGGAGGGGCACTGCACCTGTCCAGTCTGCTCTAATGAATAACATGCAAAGACACTAAGGAACCCAGCCTGGGCGTGGACATAATTTCAGATTACCCTTAGTAGCAGTCAGGATATACCACAGGGGAGACTGGAGGAAGAGATATTATGTATTTGGTAACACAATGAACTCATGTGAGATGTAAGACAGGAATAATTAATTGAGCACAACAAATGATTTAATGAGAAAACTGAACATCGATGAAACAACATTGATGCTGTTAACGTGACCCTATTCCAAAACAAATATAGGGAAAACTGCATGACGTGCAGGAATTACCAAAAAAGAAGCTACACAGGATTCGCATTTGTGCATTGCGCAAATATTGTTGTGGAGGCAGATTGTTGTGTCATTTTATTTTCTCTTCTTACTGAGATGCAATGCAGGCCAAGCCATTTCTGAGAAACAACACAAGTAATTACTGTAAGGCAACGCTATCTACAACTGCCTCATATAACAGCAAATCACCTGCATAAAATATTAATATCTACTAATTAGCTTAGTCACTGTCAGCTATTGTTCACAAGGAGATAATCCAGTGAAACTTTGCAGAAGGAAATAGAACAGATATCATATATATAAATATATGGCCATAATATCCCATAATATGTTTTGATGCTTGGATACAAAGGGGAGCTGGCAACTGTGAAATATAAATAGAAAATGTGGGAGAAATTAAGTCAGCTGTGAAAGAGACACAATCCTATATACACCATAGCTTGCCATGCATGCAAAACTTGCAAAAAAAACACATAGTAATTGTGATCAGTAACGAGAAATTTCTGCTTTTTGCTTTGCTGAAAGGGTTTCACGTTGCCAATTTCTTCCAAACATGTAAGAAAAATTCCTTAAATAGACAAAGGGAGGGCTGCGATTTTTTCTTTAGCGCAGCAGACTGTGTTTTTTTTCCAAAACATACTGCATGGAGAAATTCTAGCACCGGCTTAGGTAACTGTATCAAACCATATTATTACATTAAAAATTATGAAAAGGCTGCATCATATTTTTAATTGATGTATATTGCAAAGTTGCTTGAAATTATGTTTACTTTTCAAAAAGCTCAGGTTGTGTTTGGGTCAGGGTGGCAGTAGCCTCAGGGTTTGACCAGCAGCAACAGAAGCACTTGCACACAATTTATCAGAATTGGGAATTTATCACAATAAGGACAGACACAATGGTACTTGGAATTGCAAGGATTGTGTTTAGACGCAAGTGCCTTTAATCCATGAAACAAAAAGCTTTCAATAGCTCTGTATTCTGTATACAATTCATGAAAAATGGTTAAAACAAACAACAGATCTTAGGATGGCACAGGCCATCTGCTCTTGGTAACTTGTGGAAGTTGTGGAGTCATGGCCCTTGGAGTTATTGTTGTATGCCAAGCAGTGAGATATAAATACATTACAGCAGATTTTGCTTTAAGAGTGCAACACTTCAATTTGTACTTATAAAGATGGCTATTAATACACAATGCTTTGTAGCAGCTGAGTGTGCTTATTTGTCAGTTTGATAGTTGGCCTGCAGGGAAGGCTGTTTAGGGGTTTTGCTTATATAGCATATACTGTGCCTTCTATTGATATATAAAAACGCTGCTGGAATTAGTCTGTGTGTTATTTGATTGTCTCATCTCAACAGTCTGTTCACATTGGGGTATGTTCATATTCCATGTTCGTCTATTTATTACTTTATTGCTTTATTGCAGTCTGCAAAATCAGAGATTCTGTTAAAAGGTACGGACAGACCTGCTATAATAGGGCAGTATTTGAAATCAAATACATATCAAATATGATGCTATATTAGAGGTGGGCTATGTGCCTCCTCTTGCAGTTAGTGGATGTGTGCCATTATATTCTGGGTTAGGTATCAGAAGTTTCTCCCGGGATAGAGTGTGAGTACTACAGATATGGAGGTCCTGGTGTCTTCACAGTGTTAGAGACAACAGCAGTAGAAGAACTCAGTAACAGGGAAGAATTTTAATGTTTCAGGCTTAATTAAATGTAACATTTTTTAAGTGCACAGAATATCTTCTGTTAAGAAGTCGTGTCCCAGTATCTTGCACTGAAGATAATTAACAAGAGTTAGTAGAGTTAATGATAACGCTCTCCGGGTTTAGTTCTATGCCTCTGAATTTTAAGGTGGTATTTCTGCTATTATAACTTCTTCCTTGGTAGCCGAGACATAGAGACGTTATTTCTTGCATGCCTTCACTCATAATTCATTCTTCTCAAGGCAATGATTTCATGAGCTAAAAGGGACCCTGGCCAAAGTTGGACCTTCAAGTGGGGCTTGAATCAAACCGAACCTAACCAAAATGTGTTAAAGAGCCCCACACAACACAGAAACCCCTAATATATCTATGACTGTAATCTGTTCCTTCAAAAAGTATGAATAAATATAATTTTTAGATGCTGAAATCCAGCTGCAAAACAGATCTCTTTCTGCATCATTTGAAATCCTGGCAGGGCAGGATGGACTAAAACACTGATGATAATGACAAACATCATGTGTGTAGGGAAGGTTTAGGTAACTGTTCCAAAAAAAAAACATGAATTGGCTGCATATTGTTTCATTGATGTATATTACAAAGTTGCTTGAAATTCTGTTTACTTTCCAGTGTTTTGGGTGGAGTTCCCCTGTAAGTACCTAACGCTATAAAATCAGGCATCAAAGCAACGGTTTAAGTTGCCATGGACCTCCTTTCCTACGCTTTAGACCAGGATGCCCTGTGTAGTTAAAAGCATTCATTAAGTTATGCTATGTGTTATGTTAAGTGATGCACAGGCCCTGGTTTTTTTAGGCAATGTAATAATTTACACTTACAAGTTCTGACTAACCCTTTATCTGTTATCATAATAATAATTATGACTGGTTTTAAAAATCATTCAACCACGATTGTCCTGCACCAGGATGGTAAGAAAAGGGCTTAACTATAAAAAGCCCTGTTGTTTAGTACTGCTAATGGAGACTTTTTGGCACTGAGATGATTGCTTTGCGGCCATGCTGGCAGCCACCCATCTTGTACAATTTCAGTTTCAATAAATAATTATAAATATGCCTAATATAGGAACCTACACTCACTAATAAATCGCTAAGATAATTTCACAAGTTATATTAGTATCAAAAAAGCTCAAGGGCTGCTGTTAAAGATCATAACCATACCGGGTAAATTGGTGAGGTCCGGGTGTGCAAACCCCGAACCTAGCACAGTGCAAAATAATTCCAGAAGCCCAACTATCATTAAGATCAAGTTGAAATCAAAGTCGAAAACGCTCACCAGAGTCCTGCAGTGGTCCGGGTGCTCAGGGCCCCAAACCCGTAGCTGAAGGGAAGAGTCTATGAATGAAACGAAGAAAGCACCGAACACTCCGGACAATGAAGTTTTGCTAAAACCTGATCTTTATTTGTCCATCTAAAAACAAAGCGCCCAACGCGTTTTTTGTGCATGTGCACTTAATCATAGGCCTATGATTAAATGCGCACATGCACAAAACGCGTTAGGCGCCTTGTTTTTAGATGGACGAATAAAGATCGGGTTTTAGCAAAACTTTGTTGTCCAGAGTGTTTGGTGCTTTCTTCGTTTCGTTAATATAGGAACTTATTTTATACTCCAGAAAATACTGTTCATAACATTCCGCCATACATTTTGTATGTGCACTCACTGAATCTGAATCTTTTCTGCACTCCTACAACTACTGTGTCCTTAGGTACATTACTATATGGGGTTCTATCAGTGGGAAACCATATATGTATGGTTACTCACTGATAGTATATGAAGGAGCAATAGTTACTGTACAAAGCCTACATTCTGGTTAGTGCAATGCATTACATTAAAAGTTCAAGGCAGCAGGTAGTGAGAATGGCAGGATCAGTTGTGATCTAATTGGCATCAAGCAGAATGAGCCTAATTTGTTTTCTCTCCATCAGACCAACATGCCACTCATACTTACTTATGTGTCACATAAAAAGGAGATCTCTTTACATTATCAGATAATTCTTCTTATGAGGCTGAACTGGCAATAAATTCAAAGTGTACCTTGTGCTACTTCCCCCTTTTTTTATTACAACACCTTGATGAGCACAGCGTAAGTATGTGCCTTAGACTGAAGCACATTTACACCACTTACAGCCCATGTGCAGAGCACTTGATTCTCTGCTCATCCTCCATGTTGCCTCAATCTGTGAAGTGCGTGTCTTTGTAATCCATTCAGGGCAGCCATTAGGGTTACAGGTGGTACTCTAGTTAAGGACCTTATGGTGTGAGGCTGCAACTAGGGTGGAGCTTGTGGGAAAGTGGGCAGGTCATGGAAAGATCATGTGTGTGAGTTTTGCATAATGAGGAGTGGGTGGGGTGATCAGTGAGCACGCATGTCCAGGGATTCATTCTACTTGTTGACAGGGCTCAGGTGAACAGTGGACTAATAATTGGGGTACCGAGGGAGGATGGGCTCTATTAACTTAGTAGTGTGAGGACCCATGATTATTGATGGTGGCTCTGACTCTATTTATGGACTAGGAATTATATTGCGTCAAGGTACAAAGTGCAAAAAACATGCCACCCCATGCCTGTTTTATTGCAATTTGCCCCTTTCCCAAATATAATTTCATTGTCCAAGAATGGAACACAAAGGAAACAGGTGGGCTGCATGTTGAGATGATCTAATACTTTATTTTTTGTGGCACTGAGAAACATTCCAAAAAATAACCTGAAATCGCCTGATTACACTTTATTTCCGCAATGTCGTTCACCAGTGAATAAGGCTAGAAGGTGCTGCCCAGAGACAAAGTTAGGATGGTAGAACAAGGCACAATACAAGCAGGTGCAACACAGGCCATTAGAATTGGAAGTGTATGTACTGGTGCATAGTGTATGGACATATAAAGGCATTTTGGTAGACAATATCTGAATATCGAATGCCTGGCACAACTATGCTGTGTAACATAATAGTGGAAATTGCATAACACACACTACAGGATGAGTAGAAAGACTGTGCAGCTGTGGTCTTTACACAGAATAGGTTATGGGAAAATACTAACGCTGGCCATACATAGGTCAATATTGCCTGATGTTGGCAGCTTATTGGCCCATATATGGGGCCAAAAGAAGGGCTTTCTCAAACAATATCAGGTTGAGGCTTGGCCAAATATTAGTTGGTTTAAAACATTCTCTCTCCCTGCAAGTCTTTCCAGTGCTCTAAAGCCTGGCTTGGCCCACCATTGTGTGAAATGAGAACTTATATGGTATGGCCACCTTGGCTTTGTTAACCCTTACTTGACTACTTACTTAACTGCTTAAGATTATATGATTTTTTTTTTTTTTTTTTATGGTTTCAGCTACGGATCAACAACTAATCCATATTCAACCACTATACAAAAAGGGCTTGATATAAATCATGTTTGATATAAATACTGTGCTGATACTTACTGATGTGCTAAGCACATTACACACAGTAAACCCTGTCCCATACACTACATATGCAGTCTTAATAGCAGTATTATTAAGGCATCCTTTAGCAGGAGGAAGCTGTTCAGTTTAATAGTGTGGTTTTTGTCAGTGACAAACACATGAATGATTTGCACATCCAATCTGTTAATTTGTTGCTATTACACTTTTTTATTAGGCATCATAATGGCTTTAGTTGTGTCTATTGATTTTTAGATTGTGAATTGCAGCACAGCCTAGATAAAGACATTTTTTGTTGCAATACTTTCACCCCATTTGTATCTGTTCATTGGAAAATGTATGAGGTAAATGTATACAGTACTTATATCCTTCTTCATTGCTTCCCCTAGCTTTTAGAAAGCTAGATTGCTCTAGTCATATTCTGAACTTTAATATTAGCTTAGCTTATGTTTGGCCTTATCACCACCATAGCTTTCCCGCACTGTTACAATAAGTTATTAGGAATTATGGCTCACTAGGCAAGATATATGTAACCAGCCACACGCATGCACATGAGGATAGGTAGGGGTTGCTTATTATGGGGGCTTAATGATCCTGGCTGTATCTAATGTTTTTTTAATGCCACAAAAAATTACCTATTTAACGAGGATTTTTAAGGTCCCAAAAATGTACCTTCTGGCATTTTCTCATATAAGCAATATATAAGCAAACCTAACACCCCTTAAAACAACAGCAAAAGCAACAAAATCACACATGTTTTATACTATAAGGAAAACAAGAATATCTGAGTTATTTTAGGCCCAACAGTCCCATGTTTCTCCTCTCTACCCCAACCCTTTCTGTATTTTTTTTTTCATAAGCAAACTGTGACATGATAAAAACTTTGACATGATTAGATTAGTTTTTGCACAGTAATAAGAAAAACATTAGTACCTTTTGAACAACAGATATACTGTATTATTATGTTATTAGAGAATGATTGGGGGTTGTAAAACTGCTATGTGTTGGTTACGGGGGAGTTTTTAAACACAGTTCTTTACCTGGTTTTAAGCAATTGTGTGTGGTTAAAGTAAAAGAAAAGTCACAATCACTTAGGGGTGGCAAACGTTAGGCATCCCCCAGTGACTGTAATCACCTACCTGATACTAGGGATTCACCAAATCCGTGTGATTCTCTTTGACCCTTTCTTGTTCAGATTCAGTTCGGTATTCGGCTGAATCTTTCACCAAGTATTCGGGTTTTGGCTGAATCCGAAAATAGAGGATTTGCTGCATTCCTACCTAATACCCAAGGCCAGTGTTCCTGTCAGCAGAAAATTACCCGATGCACAAGCAATTGTTAAAGTTTGGTTTAAGTCCAGCTTTTCTCTCTACTTTGCATGCTCACCAGCGTAAAGAAAGAAGAAGCAGGAAGAAGATCTCTCCATAACACTCGCTAGAAGAACACCAGGCCGGAGCAGTTTTTCATGGATTGGAGCACTGGGAGTTGCCTAACTTTTTTGTTGACTTTCCTTCTCCTTTACCATAACCATGACCTGAAAGAGGACTAAACACATACCACACAATAAGAAGGAATGTTGCACACTGTGAATAGTTCAGTTATGGCATAATGACTTAGTTTTATGTTTACAATGATTGTAACAGCCTTCATAAAACCCAATAAACATACAAATTCCTAAAACAAAAAAGAAAGGAAAAAAAACCCAGATATGAGCCTTTTTGATGGCAGCTATTGAACTGAGGTCAATATTTAATTATGTAGACTGGTAACTAATGTCTCTAAGGCAACGCTTTTCATGATATAATGTAATTGTCATTGTTATCATAAAATGCGTTGCCTCAGAGACATTCACATTACCTAAAATTACCTTGAGAGGTACAGAAAGGTGAAGGCTTTTTTTGCTAAATACAGAAGGCTCCTAAGATCCTTTCTGTGCAGATTATATTAATCATTTATTGTTACAGTAAAAATAAAGGTTCCTTTCTTGCCCATAAGGATATACAACTGCATAGAATAGGAAAAATAAATATATTCTTGATGTGTTAATTGTCCCCTAAACATTTATACTGCAATTCTTAACCCTAGAATACTCAGCTATACAGCTACTGCTGCTTCTGTTCTGAACACTAAATTGGTCATAAATTAGAGGGTCTCCATTTAACATGTGCAGGATAAAGTAGTGTCTCAGTAGTGGAGCTGCAGTACAACATATATTAAAGATACCTTCTCTAAAAGTGTGGTGAGCAGCTTTTAGTGTGTTATAGAATGTCCTCTTCATGGCAAATTTGTAACTGATCTTTTATTTATTATAGTTTTTGTCTTATTTGCTTTTCTCTTCTGCCTCTTTCCAGCTTTCAAATGGGAGTCACTGATTCTGGCAGCCGCACACCTATTTGTCTGTGAGGCTACAATGATATTGCTATTGTTACTTTTTATTAGATATCTTTCTTTTCAGAGCCCTTCCTATTCATCTCCAGTCTTCAAAGCACTGAATGGTTGCGAGGGTGATGTGGACCCTGGCAACTATTGCGGCTACTGAAATTCCAAACTGAAGAACTGCTGAACAAAAAGCTAAATAGTTTAAAAAATAAAATTTCTAAATTGTTTCAGATTTTCATTCTTTACATTATACTACAAGTTTTTAAAGGTGAATCTATTTTGTAGATAGGATGTAGATAATATAATCTCTATTTGTTTCAGCCACATATTACAGCAGAAGTTCTGATTCTCTTGTAAGCAGCAGGGTTGGTGGCCATGTTGTGTACTTAGTAGGATGGGAGCCAAGTGAATCTGAATCTGAATATACCAAACACCTTTGAGGGATGCCCCCCTTTGCTTCTTTTAAGGCATTCAGAATCTGAAAACTTTGGAAGAAGAATGTAAACTCAATAAAACAAAAAGGCAGAGAAGCAAGACATTTTGTTGCATGTTGCCTGCTAAGCAAACATGGGCATAATAAACATATGCCCACCTTTTAATATTACTGTTATACAAACCATCACTGCACAGAGAGTAAATAAACAGTCATTTTTCTCATTTTTTGATGATTGTCAAGAGGGGGCAGATTGTTAAAGTCAGAAAGAAATGCCATAAATTACTGCAGGTAAATGATCTCAGCTTTTCTCTGTTGCAAATGATTATAAGAACAGTTACGATATGGAGCAAGCTAAATGCTCTTGCAGCCACTAATCATGGATGTGGTAATGGACTCACAAGCCCTGCTATCTTCCTTGCGATCATCCCTGCTACTTAAATAAAAATGCCCATTGAGTCAGAAGTCTAAAAAGGTTGAAAACAGGCTGCTTTGAGGAATCACAAATCTCATATGCATGTGTGGCCACACCCCTAATCTGCCCAAACCATGCCTTTATATGCCCAATTTCTACACCTTTCATGGGAAGCCCCACTCCCTTTATGGCAATCTGGGACCCTCACTTTGATCATGCCCTTGACGGGAGCTCATTCTGCCCCCTGACTGAGAAAATGTTCTCTGTGATTACTCTATGCTTTAATAAACAATATATTCTGACTTCAGTATAATAGGGGAGATCCTTTGATAATACAGGTGTGGCATCCATTACCCGGAAACCTGAAATCCACAAAGCTTCAGATTACAAAAAGTCCATCTCCCATAGACTCAATTATAAACAAATAATTCTAATATTTAAAAATGATTTTCTTTTCCTGATCTCACTAAGATATAATTAATCCTTATTAGAGGCAAAACAATCCTGTTGGGTTTATATAGTTACATAGGGTTGAAAAAAGACCAGAGTCCATCAAGTTCAACCCATCCAAGTAAACCCAGCACACCTAACCCACACCTACCAATCTATACACTCACATACATAAACTATAAATACAACCACTAGTACTAACTGTAGATATTAGTATCACAATAGCCTTGGATATTCTGATTGATCAAGAACTCATCCAGGCCCCTCTTAAAGGCATTAACAGAATCTGCCATTACCACATCACTAGGAAGGGCATTCCACAACCTCACTGCCCTCACCGTGAAAAACCACCTACGCTGCTTCAAATGGAAGCTCTGTTCCTCTAATCTAAAGGGGGGGCCTCTGGTGCGTTGATTGTTTTTATGGGAAAAAAGAACATCCCCCATCTGCCTATAATCCCCTCTAATGTACTTGTACAGAGTAATCATGTCCCCTTGCAAGCGCCTCTTTTCCAGGGTTTAGTTCATGTTTAAATGATTTTTTTGCAGACTTAATGTATGAGGGTCCAAATTACGGAAAGATAAAAATTCAGAAAACTCCTATAACAGGTCCTATAGCTGTACAATAATAAAAATAATATAAGTAATTATAATAATGAACATTTGAGATAAAACAGTAATACTTATTGATGTGATCGAGCCAATCACAGTAGAAGAAACTTTGATATTTGACTAAAAATAAATATATGAGAATATAAATCATTCATTGGGTTTTTTTTAAAGCATGTAAATTGAATGTAACCTATTAGAAGCCTGTTTATAGTGTTTAGAAACCCATCCAATTTAACATTTACTCAAGGGAATGCGTATATACTGTATTTTGAATCTGCTAAACAATTATGAGTGAATTTTTTTTTCGGCAGGCATGGATTCGCTGCAAATTCTGCATTTCGCCATTGGTGATTTTTTTTGTGAAACTGCTGCCAAAATTCGACACGACAAAGCAGAGTGAGGAAAAAATATCGGTTGTGATAAAAAGGTTGCAATCACATCAAATAAGCTGTGTTTAGATCAAAATCGGCCCAGTCGTGTCAACAAAAAGTTGGGTATGTAAAAAAAAGTTGACAGTAGCCACATTTTGTTAATTTGACACTATTTTATTAATTTTTCAGCAATTTCAAAAAAATTTGAACACAGTATAAAGGGACAGATTTGCTCATCTCTACTAAACACCAATATTTTGCTGTTACATATACAGATCTCTATGTATCATACAGCGTTAAATTAACTGCTTCCCTTGGCTTTTGATTTATCCATTTGTCATCTCTCGCAATAAAACCAACCCTTCAGGTCAATAATTGCCCTGAAGAAAGAAATACAACAGTTTTTTTTTGTTTAACTTTCCTATACTGAAATGCCAAATCAATGCAAATTAAAGATAAACAAGAATTTAGACTTGCTGGAAACTGAATTAAGACATATCAGAATCCTATTAAAACTGCAGTTTTTTAAATCCAGTGTAATAGATGAGTGTGATCATTCATGTAAGAAATAAGGAACTCTGTAAAGTTTTAAATGTTTGCAGTTTATAAAGAAACGTTAATCATAAATAAATATTGTACTATATTAATTAAATATAGAAAATATATAAATATATAAATGCTTTGCTATGTCCATAAATTCCACATTAATGTCAGAATAGAATACGCAATATAGTACAGGTATGGGACCCGTTATCCAGAAACCCATTATCCAGAAAGTTCCGAATTATGGAAAGGCTGTCTCCCATACACTCCATTATAAGCAAATTATTTAGATTTTTGAAAATCCTTTCTTCTCTGTAATAATAAAACAGTAGCTTGTACTTGACTCCCAACTAAGATATAATTAATCCTTATTGCAGGCAAAACAATCCTATTGGGTTTATTTAATATTAAAATGATTTTTAGCAGACTTAAGTTATGGAGATCCTAATTTCAGAAAAATCCCTTATCCGGAAAACCCCAGGTCCCAAGCATTCTAGATAACAGGTCCCATACCTGTAATTATAAAAGGTATAATAAGCAAAGATAAAACCTCAGAAGGACCAGAGGAGTCTGCTACTGAGAATATGGTAACATCTTATAGGGCACATTCACTTACCTTGACACAGTGAGCAAAGTGCAATCGCCATTAGTGATGAACGAATTTGCTGAAAAATTGGCGAAACAGCAAAAATTTGCAAAATGTGGCTACCGCACAACTTTTTCAGAGTGACCACGACTTATTTAATGCGGCAAGACTTTTTTCTGTAAGATGGTACAGCCTCCCTGACACTGGAAGGAGCAGGGCAGGAGGCTTCAGGCTGGGGCCCAGTGGCCTGGGGAACCATAACTGTCCAAGTGTCCAGAAAGTGTAATATGAAAGTGCGCTGCTGATTATTAATAAACTGTTCCTAAGTTCAAGGGTTGCGTGTATGAACCTCTAATGTATTCATATCTACACTGCAAGTACCCTAAGCCGTGACTAGGGTGTATGAACTTGGCCAAGTGTCCCAGGAGGGCATGGGGCACCATATTACAAACATGACTCTTACTGTCTAAAACAGGTTGTAAATCTTGTACTGGATGCCTTGGCAATCTGAATATTCTGGATCTACAGTAAGTGAATGACTAAATAAGTAAATGGAATATTTATTGTAAAAGTGCTAACATACTTAATTTTCTGTTATTTTTATTTACAACATTCAGAGGCAGTCAAACGATTGCACTGGGAAATGATTCCCAACTTTTCTTTCCATTCACTAAAATGTCAAAGGATTGCCGAATTTGTCCACACTAATAAATGTGTTGACTGCTTTGTTAATGGGGTGTTAGTGCTCAGCACAATACAGCAATAGTAATGAACACAAATACCCATTTCAATTCCTAATCCTGATGCAAATCATAAACACCCATCTGTATCCCTAATCCTGATGCAAATTGCACATTGGATAAATCAAATTGCCAGAACCTGTCCTTTTCCTCTCAAACAACCACTAAGAAACTACCTGCTGCACTTCAGTCAATATTTAACTCCTCTGCTAGGATCCTCTGGCTTTTCTTTAAGAGCTGGGTGACCAATGGCAGGAAGGGTAATAGCCTTACAGAGCCCATCAGGATGGAAAACAGGTGAGGACATAGAACCTAGAGAAATAGAAATTTTAGAAAGGCACATAAAATTATACATTTTCCAGTTTCCAAATTTATATTTCTAAAATGCCAATAGCAGCGTGGCTCATATATAAATATACTGCGGCGGGCTGCAGCAAAGCATTATGCATTCACTTTGTAAATTGCACTAGATTAATGAAAGCTGATTGAATGTTATTGGTTACTGCATTGCAGCAATTTATAATGGTAGGTTACCAGTTCCTCGCTGAACATCAGCACATGTAATATGCCTAATCTAGGGTACTTTATGTATATGTTAATGTACTGGAACAAAACATCTTTAGGACTCTAAAGTTTCATGGCTCTAAATGGTTTAAAATGCATTGGTGAACTATACTTATACAGATACCAATATATTAGTGTATTTATCAGAACTATGCATTACCCAAGTAATTTTAACTTCAGCTAGGAGTGCATTTGTTTTTTTTTTCCTTATGTAAAACACAATATGATAGAGACATTGGACAGATGAGGCACTTGCTGGGAGAAATTCGGATGCAGTCGAACAGCTGCTGACAGCTACAACCTTTTCTGCTTGGCTCAAGAGTTTTGTTTTGATGCCGCTCTGTTGGTTCTCTTCACATATAAGATTTAGGAATGCTGTTTCTTAAGAGCTTTAACATTTCGTTTTTGGATGTGATTCATCTTTTCTGTCAAACTAAGCACACCAGATTTTGTCGGGTTATTTGGGTCATAATGTATAGCTCCTGTCACAAGTTCTGTTTATGTTGCAGAAGCTCTTGTCTTGTTTTATGACTTTAAAAGGAAAACATTTATTAGTGAACACATGCAGGGCATAATATATATATGTGTATGTATTTTGCTGCAATAAAATACTATTCTAATTGGGGAATTTTGCATACACTTAAAAACTATTCACAAAGGTTCTTGTGTCTATATAAACTTGCACTTTGATGAACTGTATGCCCCCGTGCTAAACGCGCAAAGTGCAGCACAGACACAAAGAAGCCCTGGAATTAGTACTTGGAATTGTCCAGATGCTGATGCCATTATGGTTGCTGTTTGCATTGCTACACTCAGCCCCATCTGTCAATATCCTAAACACACATTGGCAAAGGTAAAAATCTGCACTGTGTTTAAAAGAGATTTGTATGCATTTATGTGAGTCCTTAAAGTGGACCTGTCACCCAGACATAAAAAGCTGTATAATAAAAGCTCTTTTCAAATTAAACAAGAAACCCAAAATCATTTTTTTATTACCACATCCAAACCCATTATAAAAGCATTTAAAAATCCCAGCTGTCAATCAAATATTGCTTGCCCTGCCTCTATGCCTTAGGCATAAAGGTGTGGCAGACAGTTACTTTCACTTTCAATTCAGAACTTCTTAGATTTTGCTGCTCTCCTCTCATTCCCCCTCCCTCCTCACCATGTAATTATGTAACCAGTGCATGGACATGGGCATCAGGTCCCCCCATACTGGCACAGAAACAAGATTTTGGCAGAATGCAATGCCTGCTTTGATAACAGTGTCCACAAAATGGCCCCTGCCTGCTTGCTGCAATTGTGAATTCCAAGGCTGAAGAATATAAGATTAACATAATTTATATAGTGTAAGTAAAGTTTATTTTGCTTGACAAACACAATAGAAAACAATTTGGAATTATTTCTTAAGGTGACAGGTCCCCTTTAATGTGAGTAGTGATGAGCACATTTTTTTCAGCAGACATGAATTCACAGGGGATTCCGTATACTGGCTAAAAAAATTGTTACATGTCAAAAAAAAGTTACATCAAAATAGACGCGGTCACATTAAAATGGGCAAGGTCATGTAAAAAGAGGCCCAAGACCTGCATTTCGCAAACTTTTTTTCGGCAAACCGAAACAGGACAGAGTCGCACATTACTAACAATAAATATGTTGTTTTGACCTGACAATGGGCGGTAGATTTAAATAACTACCTTATAGTCATGGTTATAATAAATGTTAAATTGTAATGGATTTCTAAAAGAATTATTAAGTTTACCATATTATTTAAATGTATTATTTATCTAAATTGACTTACATCCCAGCTTGTGGGGAATGTCTGCAATTGACTATGTCTCCATCCTAGTTTTATTTGAACTATAAGTAACATGCTTGTCCTTGTCCTGTTCTTTGGATTCCCCTGTACTGACCCTTGGCCTGTCCATGACTTATTTTATTACTGCCAGCCCCGACTTTTGGCCTGACTCTGGACTGTGTCTCTGCCTTAGGATTTCTACTATTCAAGTTTGTATTTCAGTTATGTGCACTGTCGGCAATCACTATTAAAGTTCTCTTTCATTGATTATCATGGCCTCTGACATCATTTCAGTGGTATATGGTTACACTCCGGGTTACCCAGTCTTTAGACCTATAGACCTACAGTATGTGCCTAAGGAATCCCAAGGAACAATAAATAGCTTCTTAGAAAGAGTCTAGCTGCGCTAGTGTTGCTTAATGAAAATATATTTGATAATTTCATTTATATAATTAGCATACACACTGCTACTTATTAATTATGCCAATATCAAAAAAGCATAATAATCTCTTATGTTATTTAATATGCTATTTACAAAGTGATAATAATACTTGGTTAACACACTGGCAAGAGAGCATACAATCCATTTTGTTCATCTCTGTTAGTGAAGAGCAAATTTTTTCACCAGGCATAGATTTGCAGAGAACTTCCGCATTTCGCTATTGGTGAATTGTTTCACGAAAATTTGCAGAGGAAAAATTTGTTGTGCAGCAAAAGAAAGTTGCGGTCGCATCAAAATGGGCACAGTCGCATCAAAATGGGCGACAAAATAAACCATGCGACAAACACATTTCACTGATTTTTCGCTGTTAAATGGGACAGGCACATCTCTGTTGCTCATTGTGTAACCATATTGGCACATTTTTCTACTGTCAGATGCCCATTTTTGATTAATCATTTTGTACTTGACAAGGGCCCCCAGTATGATAGTTGCCTGGGCCCCTCTGTCTATTCTGCCTTTTATATTAACAGAGCTAATAGCTGATAAGAGTTTTTTTATATATACTATATATATATATATATATATATATATATATAAGAGTTTGCTTTTTTGGAGTATTTTTTACACAGGTCTGGCTACCATGCTGTACTCTCTTTACATGAATAAACTACTTATCGTCAATCAAACTTGCCTACCCTACAGTTTCTCTTTAACACAATAACGGTATGATAGGTGCTCCTTTTTCAAGAATGTCTTTGTTCAGAACTAGACTTTCAGTATTTAATGCCACTGTGTATATGCACAATTTATTGGGTAAACTGCCACATACTCTGGTATACCGCGATACTGTGTTGTGTATTATTATGAAAATGCTGAAATATCACTATCCAGCAAGACACATTGTATTTTTATCCTTGTCTATGTGTTTCACCTTATGTGACATCAGTTGTAATAGTTTGTTTAATAGTTTTCACTTTTGTACTATATACTAGGAGTTTTCAATCACAGGCAGAATGGCATCAGGGGATTGCATTGAACGGCCTTCAGTTGGTCGAAGAATTCAATGAGATACACTTCTGTCTGGAATGTGCTATCACTTTTGGAAGACATTTTGTTATTGGCAATTGCCAGCCAAGTCAATATTGTCTGTGCATTTAATTTTGATAATGTTACTTTATTAAGCTTCTAAGCACATAGTTTGATGCCTCTTATGATGAAGTTATTCACCTTATATAACCTTGTACATCCTCCAGTATAATTTAAGTATGAGGGAATATATACCATGCATTTTATAACAATAATATTCACATTTGTCATAAACATCATCATACAATAGTCTCACAATGTAATGTTTCTGAAGGCTGATAGCCTTTTGTTATTGTTCTATAACTTAACTTCTATTAATTTAGTTACTTCCCTTTGGGAGAACAAACCGTGAGTTTGTTAAATTTTCTTGACCTTTGTGTTATATAGTTCAATCCACCTAATACCCTAATACGTATATCTACTTCTCTTACATGTACTTTATATTTATGCACAGTATCTATGATGGAATCTACAAGTATTTTTAATACTTTGACACACTTGATAATTTCTCTTTAAAAGAAGTGAGAATGTGGTGGGAAATTGGCAGTTTTAAAAAATATATTTCTCTCAACATGGTTCCGAGGGCTTTAAGAATAAAAAAATATCCCCACTTCTTTACCAAATGACATGGAATTCATGGAACAGTCGAATAAGATTCTTTCAGAGTGTTCTTTAAGGCTAATATTTTGGTTTAAAAGAAACAACAAGTGTATGTGCACTTAAAAACAAAAACCAGTAAATTCAAGGAAGAAAACCAGAATATTACTAAACACTCTGACTTTTTTAAATTCTGTGAACTCCTGAAAAGACATGTTGAGAAACCTGAGAAAGAAATAATGGATAGAAAAACACAACAATTTAAATGTGGCAAATTATGAACAGAATAGGCTATATAATCAGTCAAGATTTAGTGAGAATTAACAACGGCTTGGTACATACGAACATAGACCATTTAGACAAAGATCTAATAAAATCTTCTTAAGAAAAACATGTAAGCTTTTCTGGTACCGATGTAGAAAGTTCTGATGATATTAGAGAAACAGATACAGGTAGCTGCTCCTCCTCCTCTTTGTCTTTGTTTAGGTGCGCAGAGACCCCAAAGTCCCACATGTACAGTATTCTCTGGTAATGAAATATATATTAGGTCAACATCTTAAAAAATCGGAAAAAGAGCACAAACATATTGGAGGCACAAAAAGAACTTTCCGTCAAGCAAATCTGGAGAGGACAAGGAGGCGATAAAGCCCTTGAAGTACACACTAAGAGAAAGAAAATATATTGAACTTATCAGATAGAATACTAACTCCAGATGAGAAAAAGGATTTTTGATTTATTTAATACTGTCACTGATGTGAATCGGTTTGTAAGGAAATTGCTACTTAAGAAACATTTCTTTAATAATAACAAGGTCACAACAGATAATGACACAGAAACTCATATATCTGATTTTTTACAATCAAAGCTTTCTACATTTAAAGAAATGGATACATTCAAAAGGAAATGGATAATCACTTTGATAGAGTTGGAGTCAATACTAAGATTCCAAAATTTAAGCGCACTTTTTATCCTGTACACCTTAGGAGTGAAGACACATACAGCAATTTAGTCACAGCTACTTTTCACGGCTACAGAAAACCAGAAAATACCCTAACATAGACAATACTGAGAACTGCCTCTGCTAAAACACACAGAGTTCCTATAATTGCAGGAATTGGTGCTTTGGGAGAGAATGTGTGCGAATACATTGATTATCATTTGCAACCCTTTGGGACAGATTTATCAAAATGTGACTTTAGAGCTTAAATACACTTCTAAAACTCCTATAGGAATGAATAGAACTGTCAGTTTCTATGTATTAAGTCTGTGAGTTTTTATGTATTATGTTGTAAACTCACATTTTGATAAATCCCCTATTTTTATAAGCAACTTAGGGGCTGATTTACTTACCCACGAACGGGTCGAAATGAATCCGATTGCGTTTTTTTCGTAATGATCGGTATTTTGCGATTTTTTCGTATGTTTTGCGATTTTTTCGGATTCTTTACGAATTTTTACACACTGAGAGCATTGTTGGTGCTTTAATAAGATTTGGACATTGAAGGTGAAGAACCCCTTTAATTTTGTAATAATAAGCAGCATAATTCTATGTTGTTTGAGTTTGTGCCAGAATGTCGGTCTTTAGCTGTAGGTCTGGGGTTTGTGCACCCAGGACCATCCTTCCAAGTGATGAGTTTTACTGTAAATGGGATTAGTTTTTTCATGGGGATCTTTTTTACCCATAGAAAAGATCCACCCACTGGCCAACCCAGTAGACTAGAGGAACATCACTTTCAGTTGAAGCAGCGTAGGTGGTTCTGCACGGTTAGGGCAGAGAGTTTGTGAAATGCCCTGAAGGGTGATATTGTGATGGCAAACTCTATTAATGATTTTAAGCGTGGCTAGGATAATTTCTTGAACAAGCATAATATCCAAGGCTTTTGTGATAGGCTTTTGTGTTAAGATCTACAGTTAGTTGGTATAAGTATTGGTATATATAGTTTATATGAATGTATGAATGTATAGATAGGTCTGCATAAGTGTGTGCATACATATGAATTGGAGTTTATTTGCAGGGGTTGATCTTTATGGACTTTGGACTTTTTTCAACCAACTTAATTATGGAACTATGCAACTGAAAATAATGTAGTTCTGACTTCAGTTGTGCATGTTACTGGTTGGCAATCAGACCTGAGGGAAGGATATTAAAGGAACAGTAACACCAAAAAATGAAAGTGTATAAAAGTAATAACAATATAATGTACTGCTGCCCTGCATTGCTACAACTGGTGTGTTTGCCTCAGAAACCCTACTATAGTTTATATACATTAGCTGCTGTGTAGCCATGGGGGCAGCCATTCAAAGGAGAAAAGGCACAGGTTACTTAGCAGATAACAGATAAATCCCCATTATATGGGGCTTATCTACTAGTTATCTGCTATGTTACCTGTGCCTTTTTTCCTTTGAATGGCTGCCCCCGGGGCTACACAGCAGCTTATTTATATAGTAACTTTTCTGTAGCAACAGCACATTATATTTTAATTACTTTAAAACACTTTAATTTTTTGATGTTACTGTTCCTTTAAGCAGCCAGACTAGGCAGCCACTAACTACTACTTTAATACTAAACAACGATTATGTGCAGCAGACAGAATTGGGAAACACGAGTGATCCAGTCTGGGAAAGGGACCTGTGGGGGAAATGCATGATGTATACATGGTTTATTTCATCACCGGAGTGCCCATTGCTACTCCTGCACTACTGAAACATAGCAGAAGATTGTTTGGAAGAGAAATAACTTCTGCAACATTGACTTAGGATTCAGAGCTAGCAGTGCAGAAAGGAATAGACAAATAATGCTTTCGATTGCAGTTGTATTTACAAACAACTCTGCAATCACTTTTATATCCCCTTTAAGTTTCCTTCACAACCACTTCCCGCATCCTCTACCAAACCCTCTTTCACAGCCCATGTGCTGCACTGCCCATGGTGGGTACCGTACATACCTTTCACTGTTGAACACGAGCTATTGCGACAGACAGACAAATAGAGGGGAACAAAAATGGAATTCATTCATGTTTTTTGGCTCTCTATAGCTTGCTCACATTTAGTAAATGAGCTCTATATTCTTAGATATATTCATGTTGTGCCTTTTGGTGTCTTATTGTGCTCTAGTAAATAGATTTTTAAGTTGGAACTTTATTGGTTTTCTGTCACTCTAAGGGCTTGTCTAACAATAGACATATGGATCTTTAAAAGTGGGATAGCAGAATATTGACACATGGAAAAAAATGTATGACTAAACAGAACACAGCAAAGGAATTCTGTAGTTCTTTAGAAATGCATTTCACAGGAATGGATTTTGAACAATGGTACCCGTGTGATCTGAATGCATGAATAGAAAGCCCTTTGACATGACCATCTGTTTAGCTGTAGGCACAGTTAAAAGGTGAGTTTATCTTACACCTTTGCTTTAATGCAAGCCCTGTCTTCCTCTGTGATTGCCAATTACAAGTATTATATTGTCAGCATAATGCTACATGCCAGTGGCAAATGTACTCTGTGGTTTAATCAAGGCTAGGGCACTGTCTGAATAAGATATACAGAATAGAACATTCTTCTAAAAGGCCACAGTATTTAAAGAAATTGGTAAGGACATCTGGCTTTCGAAAAATACAATTCTCTGCAAGACAGATTAACTGTAGAGCTGCAATTTCTTTCTCATAGTAAATGGTGTTTAACAATTACATATATACATACATTGTTATTCAGATCATTTTTTTGTTCTTGCTATTATTTTCAGCAAATATTTCTGATTAGGAAACAAACAGTAGATCTAACAGGATTACAGTATATCTAACTGAGGATCACAGTAGACCTGACAGAGGATTACAGTAGATCTAACATGATTGCATATTTGCTGCTTCTATTTAAGCATTTTGATGTGTATTCATTACCAGAGGTTAGTAAGTACCATATCAGACAACGCTGTGCTTACCATTACCCCTACAAAGAGGTAGTTTTGCTTACAGTACATGCTTAATTAAAGGTGGCCATACACGGACCGATTTTTTACTTACAAACGACCGATTCCCGAACGATCCGATGCTATCGTTAAGTTATCGTATAGTTGGTGGTGTACGAACGATCGTCGGCCCACTAAACGAGCCGACATTATCGTCCCCAAAATCGATCGGCCAGGTTTAAAAATTTTGGTCGTTTAACGATAAAATCTGCCAGTTGGTGTGAGTGTCAGACATTTGTCTTTCAACGATTGTTCTCTGCGCATGTCACGATTGCCAGCAGCGGAAGTCAACGACATCGATCGTACGTAGATGTACAATCGTAGGTATTTTACGATAATGATGCGACAAAATCTTTCCCGAATTATCGTTGCCCGTGGATGGCATATCGTATGGGAACTCGATCGCCATACGATCGTTTGTCGATATAATCGTTCATCGCACAACGAGCGAAATCGCCTTGTGTATGGCCACCTTAAGGCCAAATGGCTTTGCATTACTGTACATAATGGTCCCAGTTCCTCTAAAAACATTAAGAATTGTGTTTTTATCAGTTTCCTCCTAACTGCTTAGATCAGTGTTCCCCAACTAGTGGCTCGTAAGCAACATGTTGCTCCCCAACCCCCTGGATGTTGCTCCCAGTGGCCTCAAAGCAGGTAAATATTTTTTAATTTCTGGTAAGGAGGCAAGTTTTGGTTGCATAAACGCCAAGTATAATGCCAAACAGAGCCTTCTGTAGGCTGCCAGTCCACATAGGGGCAATTAAGTAGCCAATTATAGCTCTTATTGGCACCCCCAGGAACCTTTTCCATGCTTATGTTGCTCCCCAATACTTTTTTCATTTGAATTAGGCATATAGATATAAACTTACCTTATACCATGGGCTTGTGCCCCTGTTAGGAGAAAACCGCACCAGCCCGGGGTACCTGCGAGCGATTTCTCCTTCCGTGTCTCTTCAGCTGGCAAAATCCCTGGGCCAGCGCACGCACATTAGAGTGAAAAGCCGACTTTTTGTTAAAGTTCGGCTTTTCACTCTACTGCGCATGTGCAGCGTGCCAACGCGGAAGAAGGAAGCGCTCACTGCTACCCCGGGCTGGTGCCCCTGTTAAGAGAGAACAGCACCAGCCTGGGGTAGCAGCGAGTGCTTCCTTCTTCCGCGTTGGCACGCTGGTACAAGGTAAGCGATTTAAGTCACTTGGGGGTGCCTAACATTTTGGCACCCCCAAGTGACTTAGGCTTTCCTTCTCCTTTAATGCCTCGGATTGGATGTCTTCTTGGATATCAAATATCTGGGGCCACTGGATATAGGTTTTTCTTTCATAATATTGCAAAGATTGTATTCTCAAAAAACAACTAAAAAGTCATTCATGTCCTGAGCCTATCCCTCCTAGAGTACTGCAACCTTCTACAAACCAGCGTTCCTGGACTCACACCCTTCCCACTTCAGTCAGTCTTAAACACTGGTACACGAATTCTCCTTCTCAAGGTTTTAGTTATGGATTTTGGCCTATATAGATTATATAACAAAAATTTACATAACATATATATGGGACTGAGCAGTGCACATTACCTAACCCCATGTTTTACTGTTTTATTAGTAATTTAGTAGACAGTATGTTACAGAATGTGTGAGCAGAAAATGACTGACAAGTGATTGCACAAGTTCTTCTAGGCAAAGACCACAGTGGGGGCAACTGAAGAATATTTGGCATCACCATCTGAGCTCTTAAAAATCGCAGGCACCAAAGTGTCTGAATCTGTATGCCATTATCCTTAAGGAGGTACATTTATAGACTTTTCAGCTGCTTCAGAAAAGCTGCAACATAAGTACTATTGAGTATTAGATGTTGGTAAAAAGTGAGCCAAAGTTGTTTAAACTCTTATTAAAGGAGAAGGAAAGGCTAATAAAGAGTTAATCTCAAGCTGCAGGCATACCTTCAGTTGTCTCAATAGTGCCCTTAAGTCTCCCCATATTTCTCCTGTTCAGATGATCAGAAGCCTCACAGGTAAAAAAAAATCTGAGCTCTGTTCCCAGAAAGTTCCCATAATGCCTCGCTTCTGCACCAAGGCTAAGATCAGTGTACATGCTCAGTTTGAAAGAGGGGGGGGGAGGGAGTTCTTCTGCATGTCTCTGGCACAGGAAAACAAAGACACAACAAATCCTGTTTCTTTTGAAAGAGAACTCAGTGCAGCGTTTCTGTGAGTGCTTATGGCTGTATTTACATAGACCTTTCTAATAAAGCTTACTTAGTAATTACCTTTCCTTCTCCATTAAGCTATTTATTATTATTGTTTGTTATACTTACAGTATATGAACCTACAGTAACCAAAAACATACAAATACACAAGTATATGCACATACATTGTATAATAAAAACTTCTTTTACAGACCATTATTATTCTCAAGTGGGCAGATGACTAAATATCAGGCAGGTGCTCATATAAAATGCCTTTTTTAAACTCTATTTTTCAACACAGGAGATTTAACAGTCCATTGATGATTCTCACCATGACTTGAAATAGAGGACACTGTCATTATTCTTGAAAACCATCAAAAATAACACCCAACTGTGCCAACAAAGCATGAGCAGCCAACAAGCAACAGACAGCAGCTCAGAGATGGTACACAATCTATGAAGATGACACATTTCACATTTTCTCTGATTAGCCTTACAGGGTGCCAGCAGCAAACATAAACACAAAATATATCATAAGGTCACAAGTCATTTGATGTGGTGACCCAAAACCATCTGCCATGAATGGCAATTAATATTTTCTTACTTGCAAATTTCTTAGAGTGATAAGTGATGTGCATTTATAATGTAAATTCACACTTATTTTCCATATAATTTACCATATGACAGTACAGGTATGGGATCTATTATCCAGAATTCTTGGAACCAGGTTTTCTGCATAAGAGTTCTTAGGTCTTCTAGTGAAAGACACTAGGGTTGATTCACTAAAGTGCATTCATTTTTATCGCACGCTTTTTTGCATTAAAAAAGACGCGACAATTAGCGCGCGATTCACTACAGTATTATAGCATGCGTTATTTTGCGTGCAACCACATGCGGTAATGTTAACGCATGCGTTAATTAGCGCGCAGAAAAGAATACTACCGCATGATTCACAAACACTTAGACATGCTAAATATCGCATTAGTCTATGCGAAAATTAACACCTACTTGAGGCAGGTGGTAATTATAGAAAAGTACAGTTAATGAGCTTTTGGCAATAAAATATGGACTTTGCAGTGTTATTTATTCAAGTCTGTGTTGGCCCTAGAGTGATGTAGCCTCCAGTTTGCCGCTTATAAATAGTAGCATATAAATAGTAGCCGCATAGAAATAGTAGCATAGAAATAGTAGCAAATAAATATTTATATGCGGCTACTATTTATATGCTACTATTTATATGTGGCTACTATTTATATTCTACTATTTATATGCACTATTTATATGTGGCTACTATTTATATGCTACTATTTATACGCGGCGACTATTAGCGCACATAATAATAAGCGTTAATTAGCGCGCATGCGGTAAATGCCGCATGCAATATCGCGCGTAAATTAGCGCAAATATGCTTATAGTGAATCGTGCGTTAAGTGGCGAAAATTTAGACGCGATAAAATTTTTATCGCACGCTATAAATAACGCACGTCTAACTTTAGTGAATCAGCCCTACTGTCTTCTAGGATGCTGGAATTGCCCCAACGGTTACTAAAAAGGTGTCAATTGTTAGCCGCAGAGCTGATTTTTAATAACAGAGTGTTGGTGTAATATAATAAAAGATGCAATGCTTGCTACTAGTCTAGTCACCAATAGCAACCACTCAACAGGAAGCATTTTCTGGTCACCTGTTTTAAAGGAACAGTAACACTAAAAAATGAAAGAGCTTTAAAGTAATAAAAATATAATGCACTGTTGCCCTGCACTGGTAAAACTGGTGTGTTTGCTACAGTAACACTACTATAATTTATATAATAAGCTGCTGTGTAGCCACGGGGGCAGCCATTCAAGCTGGAAAAAAGGAGAAAAGGCACAGGTTACATAGCAGATAACAGACAAGTTCTGTAGAATACAATAGTGTTTTATCTGTTATCTGCTATGTCCCTGTGCCTTTTCTCCTTTGAATGGCTGCCTCCATGGCTACATAGCAGCTTATTTATATAAATTATAGTAGACTTTCTGAAGTAAACACACAACTTTTACCAGTGCAGGGCAGCAGCACATTATATTTTAGTTACTTTTATACACTTTCATTTTTTGGTGTTACTGTTCCTTTAAAGCAAAAATCGTATTGGTTGTTACAGGTTACTGCACCTGTGTAAACTGTGTGCCTTTTATTGTATGTAGGAGATATTGTATAAGGCTGCTGGGTGGGAAAATAATTCCTGAGGTACAGAATTGAATAGCATTTTTTACTATGGATCCCTGTATATAGCAGGAATTTTTTTCTAAGCCTATCTAATTACATATAATGGGACTCATCAGAGATAATACTTACATTTCAATTGTTATTAGAACAATTGATGACGATGAATTAAAAATGTACTATAAAAACAGCACTAAAATAAATAGTGTATGTGCAAAAGCTCCAGGAGCTGATCATATGTAAACATGTCTGACATACTGTAAGGTTTTGATCAAGGATAACACTATTTTTACCCAGTAATTTATAATGCCACAAAAGATGAATGACTGTGGTGATATCTAACCACTCAGTTCTAGTTGATTATGTTTCTGTGTTATCTAGTTTGGCAATATGTGAACTATTTTGATTTCCAAAAAATAAGCAAACTAGATGGATTTCTAGCAAATGGATATGCTATATGGACCAGTATAAATTACACTGCTGGGCTGTGGTTCAGTTTACATAAAGGTACACAAAAATAATGTTTGTAAATAACTTTATACAATCACTCTTTGCAGGTTAAATCCTTGAGCTATTTTGTTTTCATCAGTAATGTTTTAAGATATTGTTTAAAATTCAGAGAGGCTCATTACCTATGTTCTGTTAGTTCTAATAAACCATTATTTCATTAACATTCTGTGGAGGTAATCCCATTTCTTTTTACTGAAATCCCAAACTACATTCAAGGAATCTCTTCTAAAGTAAAGAAGTGAGCTAAAGAGCCTACAAGTACAGCATTCTTCCTGGAATAAATTGGTGCATACAAATAACTAAGGTCACGATGGAATATATCATGTGCATCACAGACCCCAATAAAGGAAGAGAATGTTTCACAGTGGTTAGAATAGACTCATCTGTGGGTGCAGTTTATGAGGACTACTATATTTAGCTGGATACTGGTAAATCTTTAACTGGTTCCCTCAGGATTGCTAAGTCAGGCGGATAATAAATCAAATACAAATACAGGCCAAATTCTAGCTGTGTGATATTGTTGCAGAAAAGGAACGATGGTTTGTTCATTCTATGAACAAATAACACATGCTTGGGCATTCATCTTGTGTTGTCATTTACCCTCTGTGTATATTTTTCCTTTCAATAGAGAGAAAAAAACTGGAGAAATGTGTTAATAAAAGCGCTCAGAATTACAAGATTATAAGGTTGTTGTAACCATATCCAGTATTGCTAATATAAAAACCATTGTAATGGAATATCAAGCCCTGAAAGTACAAAATATATAAGAAAGAACCAAAAGATTCACAATACCTGCATAGCATTATGCAATCATTGAGGTATAGCAGGCATGCTGCTTTTGTATATATAGTATGTCAGCACATATTGTTCATTTAGAATAAATGATATTATTAAATAAAGGAACACCAGCATATGTCATTCACTAGAGTTGCTTGGTCAGGGACACTGGTCTTTGCTTTGTTAGTGCAATATAGGGCATACAATGTGATTAGCTGCTAGTGTTTCATTTACAAAATGCCAGTCACACTCTTATCCTGGGGCAGATCTGCCAAATCTAATCCTACTATATCCCTATTGATTTTGGAAAGCCTTATATACTCATTTTGGTTTGGAGATTACATTTCACTATGTAACATTATTTTGCATTTTGCCTTCTTCTTAAAGAAAAAAGCCCCTCAAATTGGGGGGGGGTATATTTTAGAATCTAGTAGTATCTGACTCATATATGCAAAAAGGGTCTAGAACACAGCAAATTAATGAATGAGAAATCTCTAGGCTTGAGCAGGGTATTGAAAAAATATGGGTTTTTTTCCAGTGGATAAAAAATAGTTTCTTACTGGGTGGTAAGAAACACAATATATGTTTGTGCACACAAATATTTACAAAACACAGGCAAATAAGAGCCAATAAAAATGTATTAAAGACATAATTTGGTACATGCTCAGAGTAGAAACGAAATTTAGGGCAACATTATTAGTATATTTCTCCAAGGATTTGTGGTGGTGACATTGATAAATCAGGATTTATATTGCTAATGCCTTTTTAGCATCGGACACAACAGCACTCCAAATTAAACTTAATAAAAACGAATAAGGTCTTGCAAAGTGAACAATCCTTTGCCCCCCTTTGGGGTCAACTCTTGTTAAAATGGCAGGAGGCCCTCTGGGATTTTTTTTGCATTTAATTTTAGGAGAAAGTAGATTTTTGCAAAAGTTAAATGAGCCAGTCATTTCTCTTAGTACATTCACTGACAAATATTACCAGAATGTAAATCTTTCACATCGCTATTTTATCTAGATGTATGTGTATGTCAATAAGTGAATGCCTTGCCATTAATATGCCTGGCACACATTTAGCAAGGCTGGGGAAACAGTGGCCTTCCAGCAGGCAGCATGCTAAGCAGGAGCCTATAGATGTGTCTCATAAAGGGTATATCTAATGTATCTTATGCTGCATAAAGTATACAGCTACTTATAAAGGATCAACACCCAAAAACTGACACTAAATAGGGCTACAAAATTATAACTCGATTTGTCAATGTTATACAGGTATGGAGTCTGTTATGCTTGGGAGCTAGGGTTTCCCAGATAAGGGAAATGAAATAAACCCAATAGGATTGTTTTGCCTCCAGTAAGGATTAATTATACCTCAGTTTGGATCGAGTACAAGGTACTTTTTTATTATTACAAAGAAAAAAGATATATTTTTTTAAAATGTAAATTATTTGACATAAATGGAGTCTATGGGAGACAGCTTCCTGTAATTCTGGACTTTCTGGATAATAGGTTTTCCGGATAACAAAGCCCAAATATATATATTTTGTACTTACCAAGAGTATGACCGTATTGTACATAATAACAAGTCACTTGTATAATGCTTCATACTATGCTACTATTTTAGAAATAGTTAAGTATAGGACATCAACTAAAAGGAAAATAGTATGTAAGAATAAAGAAATGTTATTTTTCCAACCTGACATTGCTATTAAAAACATGAAAGATAGGTGCAACTCCAAGGAACTAGTGAATAAAAAAATCATGGACATTTAATCACAAGTAGATTTGATTTCATTCGACAATATACCCATTTTGCTCTAAGATTAATTTGGTGAGTTTGTTCCACTGGCATTCTACTAAAACTCACAGTTGAATTGCCTGGTGTTAATGAATCACTGTAACTGCAGTAAATATAACCACAACTAATGTTTTATAGAAAGTAGTAATAAATGACCTCGCTGAAAAAAAAGAATTAACACAAGATTAAAAACACGTTCCATTACTATACATGGAAACAAAGAAATTAAAGGCTAACTTCATGGCTTTTTGGTTTTGTAATAAGGTTGGTCTTTCTTTGCTTGTGACATGGGAAAATTAAAAATAGATCACCACTCAATCTAAAGCCACAATCAGAAAATAAGAAAAAGAGTTTGAAGTAACTTTAAGTTTCTTCACAATTAGCTGAATTTATGGGTAATAAAAATGACACAAACTGATTATATTAGTGGGTTAGAAGAAGTTCCCTGCATGCCTGAACAAGAATTGTTTTCTAAGCACCTTTTTACAGCAGCACCCAAACGACTGAAAGTTTTTTTCTTTTTCTCTTTACAAGTAAATGGGTATTTCAGTATAATAACATAATGCATTTTCCATCATCCCTTTTCAAAGTAAATGTTTGTTCGTTACACAGATTTAAATAGAAAATGTACCAGCTTCTCTAGCGGCTCCAGACACTCAAAAACAAATATGATCTATATCAGGCAAGTGTAGTGCTTCCCTTGATTACAGTTTTGTCATTTCATTTGTAAACACATTTCTCATTATCTTTATGTGTGCCAAGCTGTGCCTCTTATATATCATGTAAATTACAAAAAGTCCCAAAATAATGGGGGTTGTCTATCTCTGTCTAAGTGCTAGAATGCAATTCTTGGCTCTTATTATGATCTTTTTTTTTTTTTAATGAACTGAGCCATCTGTATGGAATAAGCACTTTCACTCTTCCAAGGCTCATTGGCCAAGAGTTCATGAAGGGCCTGGAGTAGAAATGTAGTTGCTAGTCCCTTGTATACTATCTAGAGAACAATATGCAACCACTGCTGATTTTGTGCTGTTCTGCTACAGTGGTTTCCTAACTGCAGGTGTTGACTGTCATGCACTGGCAGAGTAACAAACATTCTGAGGCATTTCAGAATTGACATAGTGCTGATGTGGCCTGCTTGTTGGAACAAAATGTTACCTTAGGGACATGCCAACCTTTAAAACCAACCTGTGTAACTGCTGTTAAGAGCCTAATGATGTATAACTGCTTTGGTGACAGTTCTGTCATACTGAAACAGTGACTAAGTGCTTAGGTGTCCCTCGGTTGGAGTGAGAAATGGAAAATCCATCAAGGGCTAACTCCAAGTTTTACTGCGCTGCTAAAATAGTCCAAGCCTTCATTCGCAGATGTTCTACCTGAGAATAACCTGCTTTTATAGCGCAATGAAGAAGAAGACGATGATAGTAACAAGAAGAAATAAAAGTTAAAGGTTTTCTTTGGCAGCAAAATACTTCAAGTTTGGCCAGTATTTGGGATTTGCTGCTGGTAAAATAGGTATACTCTATAAGCAATTAGACATTATTAGTTGACAGGGGACTGAGTGGCCTGTGTTCAGATCTTTATAGATAGAATGAAACGTCCTTGAAGTTTTAAGGTGACCATAAGGTGATCCGCTCATTTGGCAAGGTTGCCTAACGAGCAGATATTTGCCAATCTGCCCACCCATGTGCCAAAAGGTCTGTATTTTACCAGCCTGTCCAGTAATTATATGACACCAATGTTATTAATATTCTAGTGCAGGTATGACATCTGTTATCTGGCATGTTTGGGACCTAGTGTTCTCTGGGTATGGGGTATTTCCAAAATGGGGATCAATATACCTTAAGGCAGGGATCCCCAACCTTTTTTACCCGTGAGCAACAATCAAATGTAAAAAGACTTGAGGAGCAACACAACCATAAAACGTGTTCCTGGGGTGCCAAATAAGGGCTGTTATTGGCTATTTGGTAGCCCCTATGGGGACTGGTAGCCTACATGAGCCTCTGTTTGGCAGTACATCTAGTTTTTATGGAACTAAAACTTTCCCAAAAACCAGATATTCAAAAATAATCATCTGCTATGAGGCCACTGGGAGCAACATCCAAGGGGTTGGGGAGCGACATGTTGCCCCTGAGCCACTGGTTGGGGATCGCTGCCTTAAGGCATCTAAAAAACATGAACTTTTTTAAAATATAGGATTGTTTTGCCATGGATGGATTTATGCAGCTTAGTTCCTATCAAGTGCAAGGAACTTGTATTTGCTTAAAATAGACTTGGGAAGATGGCCTTCCTATATTCTGGAGCATTCTGGCTAAGTGATTTCTAGATATCTTTCAAAAGTACATTGTGATATTTGTGAACTGTGAGGTGATCTGGAAAGTCTGTATTTTAGAAACTATTCATATGCACAGCTACATGTCCCTGCTGTTGCCCCAGTATAAGCTTGAGTTTGTACACACACAATCTCAGGAAATTTTGTTTTTAAATTTCAGCATTTTATATTGCACCCAATTTTGCCAGACCCAGCATCAAATGGATCATTCGGTATAATGCATAGCCTTCCAATGCCCCCCCCCCCTCTGTATTACTTGGTCCACCTTCTCAAATTGTGTAGGATTTCACTCCCTATCCTGTTGAACCCCACACATGGCCACAGAGCTTTCCCTTTTAAGTGCTCAGTTCCTAAAAGCCTCCTTAATTATTGGGCTTTGCAAACTCACAGAGATTTCAAAAGATTCCAAGTATATGGCCAGTAAACTTGTAATATTGGCCCTGGCCTTGGCTGGAATTTTCAGCTAGGTCAGTGAAATACGGCCAGGTGACAACCATAGTAACATGGTGCAAAATAAGTTTTATAGTAATTGGCCAAAGTATCCCCCTAGTGCACAAAACACTGTCACAAAACAGAGAGGATTTGTATGGCACATTTATAGGCTTATTTATCAGTTGTTGAGTGTGTGAATTCTAGCTTGTTTTTCTAAATCGAATGCTCGCTTATTTATTAATGTGGTAAATTCATTTGAATAAAAAGCTCAAATACCTCAAATTTTTGAGTTTACACCCTGGAATGAAACTTGAAATCTTGAATATCTTGAATTGAAAATATAGCTTGACTTTGCCTAGGAAAACTCCCATTGATTTATATGAAAACTCGCAAGCTTTTAGATAATAACATTTTACATGCAAGGTTTCGTGTTTTTTGCACTTAATAAATACCAGACTTTTGAGTCTTTGAAAAGTAATTTGAATTCAAGTTGTGAAAAAAAAATCAATCTCAAACCATTGATAAATCACCAACTTAAAGAAGAATATAATGGAGGTTTGGCGCTTTCATGGATCTTTGTAAATGACCCCTAATATGTAGCAGCAATACCAAGCACAGTGATTTTTGTGGCCCTTTATATTTGTTACTGCTGTAGGCTAAATACAGGACTAAATAATGGATGGTTGTTTTACATACATATTTTAAAAATCGCAAGACTGATTTTCCCAAACTTCCATGCTTCCATGTTTTTTTTCTGTACAGAGGAAAGGGAAATGTGTAAAACAGACTGTAAGGTAAAGATGAATATAAAAAAAAAATTAATCACTTTTCCCAAAAACCTTCATACACTGGATGGCAATAGGTTTTACACTGTCTTTATTTATTTATTTGGCCTTTTCAGAGCTATTACTTGAAGCGAATGCAATGGGAAATTATGTCAGGTAAACCTTTGTTTAATTAAGTTTGATAAAACTTAATAGACATATATTGTGGCAGATTAACAAAGTGGTATTCATATGGCATTGCTAGAAAGTAAATGAGTGAATTGCTATTTATTACTTTATCATATAATTACCTTAGTAAATGGGTCATTAAGCCGGGTAATATAAGGACTGCTAATGTTTCAGCTAACATCACTTAGTAAAAACCTGACTTAATGGCCTTTAATGAAGTCAAGTCCTAATATGCACAGAAACAAAACGTGGCTGCAGGTAAGTACGTACGTACGTACGTACGTACGTACGTGGCAAAGCTTGTCATAGACCGGAATGGGATAACATTCACATGTGAATTAGTTACTAGTGATCAGGGGTGTATTAATAAATGGGCAAAAGGGACACTTGCCCAGAGCCCACTAGGACTGGGGGTACACTATTAGATCTGCTATAACTTTTGAAGCATCTCCCCCAGAAATGGCAGCCCCCCCCATTTAAGTCAGCTGGAAGAGCCCAACATGTGCAGAAAGGGGTCGGCGACCCCCTCCTCTGGTGCCTCAACTCCTGCCCTATAGAAAACCCCTATCTTTAGAGGTAATTTTCTCTAAAACGGTAGACATTTTCTTAAAGACACACATTACATATTTTATAAAAATGACCTAATCTGAATAGCTTCATTAATATGAAGGTGAACCACCCCTTTAAAGTGGGTATGCTAGTGATAAGTAAATCTATCCCATTTCTCTAAACCATAGCAAATTCACTAAAACTGTGAAAATTTGTAAATTCATTGAAGTCAATGGCCGTTTTTTTGTGAAGGCTTTTTTTCTGTGCAAAGCACATTGAATTATATGGTAGTGATGAATGAAAAATTTGCTTAAAAATTTGAAAAAACTGCTTTTTTGTGCAGAGTACATTGGTGTCAATGGGTGTTTTTTTGTTGCATTGGGATTTATGGACATTTGTTGCCACATTTTTTCGAAGCAAAATTTTGGGGCGTTTTACAAAAATATTAATTGTTAGTGAAATGCCAATTTGAACCCATAGCAAACAATCAGCAGGTAGCAGTTACTGGTCACCTTATTAAAAGCAATCATCTTATTGGTTGCTATGTGTTACTGCTACTGGGCAAACCTAGTGCCTTTTATTACATCGGGGTAAGTGACAGTAAAATCAACTAGGCACTGTGACCTACAATTCTCATTATCCCTGGCCAGAAACAAGGTTTATTGACATAGTGAAACTGAGCTTAAAAAAAAAAGTGTAATTATTTTTTTTCAAGCTACCATAATCTGTTTGTGTTATTTGTTTAGAGTGGATTATTACTGTCCATGGCTGGGAAGGCTCAAAGGTTTGCACTTTGTGTTAGTAATTTGATTAACCACAGACACTAATTCAGTCAGAAAAAGTCAAGTAGGAAAAAAGCTTTTTATAGTTATGTTTATATAATGGGCAAATGGAGTCGAAAAAAACCCATAACAGCGCAGCTTCTGAATGTAGTCCCTGTTGGGGTAATGTATAAAAATTAGAAAAGTTTGCACCAGGTTTAGCAACCCATAGTTACTGAATATTTGCTTTCAAAGAGAAGTTCAATAAGTAGTAAAATGGCCTCCCTGTGGGATATTTAGTGACAGTCTCAGTGCAAAAAAGTCCTATAACTGATTACTAATGTCTCTTTTGGAATGCAGCCCCAAAATTGTAGGACCACGTTCTTCTACTTTTTTAATCCAAGAAATGAGAAGATACCACAATTTCCTCTTTTTTTCCCCACAAGTGTCCTATAGTGTGACAGTACTGTATTATAAACATAACCAATTAATCCATAAATAGATTTGTTTGTAAAGTAAAACACAATTGGTGGCCATTTCTTTTTCCCTATAAGGGGTATTACTATTATTCAAAAAGATGAAAGATCAATTATAATAAACAACAACTATCATGCTTGTGTTGAACTACATCCCTCAGTAATATTGTGAGTATAATCTAAAGCTTGCAGGGTGCCTGTGTAGTCTTGTTTTTCTTTCTTCCTCTGTTTTTCTCCACTTTGTACAAGTAATTACAGAATCAAATAGGAAATCCAAGGGGACCAAAAATGCAATTTTCTTATTGGTTACCATGACGCACCCAAAGGCTTGAGCCAGACAAGACTTGAAAGGCACCTGTTGAGGAATTCTGCATTCACTATTTTCAGAGTGATGCTCCCTAGTGATTTGTGAGACATTAGGGGTACTTGTGTCCAAACACTTTACTTCGGCTTGCCCCAAGCCCCATGGTGACTGTCCTGACTCCTCTGCTGAATCATGTGCAAGTGTGCCTATTGAACTAATGCCACTCTGAACTTGGTGGTAATTGCAGGGTTCCCACAGCAGGTAAAATCAATAGGCACCAAAAACTTGCAGCAATAGACTTACACGCAAACGCTATTTTAATATAATCACCAGAAGTGACACAATGCCTTCTTTAAAAATATGAGCACAACTTGCATACAATTTTTCACCCCAGACATGCAATTGGATTCATTTTGGCTCATTGTTATTATCTTTTATTTATATAGCCCCAGCAAGTTACACAGTGCTTTACATTACTTTATAACAAACAGGGGTCTTAGAAAGTGACAGAATATAATAGGATCAAAGGACCCTGCTTTACAAGAGATTCTAACTCCCTGCACAGCAACAATTACACTTAAATGGGAAAAATGCTCTGCATTATAGGTAAAAAAAAAAAATGGCAACTGGTGTCCTAAATTGCATTTTGCATTCTGCATTTTGTTGTAAATGGCCCTTATTTTGTCTTTATGTAAAGGTCTGGTCTCAGACTGCACTAGGATTATTGATAGTGAATCCACAGCAGCAAAGATCTGTGCCTCCGAAGATGCCCGCAGTAGCTCCCCAGGTTTCTCCAGATTCAGAAGTTCAGAAACCAGTGCATTCTGCATCTGACTTTAATAATCGGTCATCAGCTTCTATGGCAGATGTACCCCAACTTCCCATGTGATGATTTCCAACAATCCCTAAAATTAACTTCTCAACAGAATCCCATAGCACACTGGTCAAGTTCAATATTGTTGACACTTAAAAGATGGCTTTATAAGTTCCAAGATAGTAAGCTGCTGTAGAACTGGATCATTACTGTTATATGGCTGCTGGACCTCTCAACTGGTACCATAAGCCCTGTATATAAAATAAAGCATTTCCAGGCTAATTAGGCTAATTTTTTAGGCTTTAGTTCTTTTATAAAGTGCATCTCAACCCACTCTATTAGTAACATAGTAGTTACTATTAGTAGTCAGTTGCACGTAACACCAGTTTAGTTAAAGTTGCTGCTGTGCCTATTGACGTAAGTAACCGTCACCTCTTGACCAGGAGATACTGTAGCTCCAGGGTTCCCTGTGGCACACAGTTAGTAGGCGCAGTTGTTCTTAAAGGAAAACTATACCCCCAAACAATGTAGGTTTCTATAAAAATAATTGGCATAAACAAGCTCATTTGTAAAACCCTGTTTCATCTAAATAAACAATTTTCATAAAAATATACTTTTTTTAGTAGTATGTGCTATTTGGTACTCCTAAATAGAAAATTGCCATTTTAAAAAGGCGCCTCCTAGGTTCATACAATTCACAGTGCACACAAACAAACCAAGACAAACATACATAGGAGGCCAATTAATGGACAGAGTTCTGCCTTTTACTCCCATTCTTCCTGTTACAGTCAGAGCTGCATTATTTCTGGTCAGGTGATCTCTGAGGGGGCACACAGCCCATCACTAAAAGATGTAAAACTGGTATTAGCAGGAGTCCATTGTGCAGGGTGATCAGATGTATCTTGGTAATCTAGTTATCTGCATTTCAAGGGCCAAACATGGAGTAGCTTTAATCTCCCTGTTTCCCCTGTTAAGCTGAAGAAATACGAAAAATCATACATTTTCATAATTAAAACAAAAGGCAAAAACACGTTCTGCACAAGCCCTATTCATCCCACTTATGTTAAAAAGGGGGTATACTTACCCTTTACGGATTTTTATTATGATCTCCCAATAGTGTTTTGCTGGCACAACCAGTGTTTTTCTGAAATAAGAACTTTTCATTAGCATACAGTGAAGTGTTTTCATGTTAACAATTACTACAGAGAACCTCTATTTTAAATTTAACAACAGCTTTAGGACTGCTCACCTAATTACGATATCAATTAAGATTTACGTTAAGGTAGCATATTTCCAATCAGCAGTTCTTTTTTAAATTGGTCTGCTTAATGTACCATGAGTTAATCACCTATGGGGGATGGGGACTCTTGTTTGATAGCTTTATCATCATTTGGAACATAACTAAATTGGCGCATTAACATAAAAGGGGGTCTGTCCCCTTGTGAGTGCTTTCCTTCATTGGAAAGAGTCAGGAGAAAATAAACACTTGCATATCATCTCATTCATCTGATAATATTAAGAGGAATCCACTTATCATTAAAATTGTTTAACAGAATTGATATTAAATGAATGGGATTTAATGCCCACCATCTTTAAATGCAAATACTTCAAGTCATTAGATATCTGATAAGATATGCCAGGTATATCAAACCCATAGCCATCTTCTGACTTTGTGTGGAAGCTGAGGCTGTTTGTATGGCATAGTTAGATTTGCTATGCATGAATAGAGATATACTATTATAAGTATGAATGCATTCTATAGGTTAGTATTGGGTGCTACTGCGCAATGCAATGAACAGCAAAAACCTCAGAATGAGTTTTGATTTGTTTACTGCAAGTAGCAATTATCTGATTTGTTGTTGTGAGTTACTACACCAGCACAAATTTGCTTTTTTTGGGAAAGTCACCTTCGTACATATTACTAATACTATTATGATACTATCACCCCCCCCCCCCCATCAGAAAGCACAACAATAGCACAGTGTTCATATTACTTATCAATTCAATTATGATAAGATGTTCATACATTGTGCATGCAAAGGACATGTACTGTAAGGTAGAGGGAATCATAAAATCCAGGATTGGGTTTAGGTTTTGGTTGGACCCTAGATTTGCTTCTGTTTTTTTACCTTTGTTGCTTTGTTTTGTAAATTAGCTCCATATTGTTTATTTCTATTTTGGTAGCCTTACTTGTGTCCATCCTATGTATCTTCCATTTTGGCGCTGCTGTAAATCTTGTATGTATTTGATCTATATCAATGATTGTCAGTGGCCTTAAACTGACAAGCTGAAAGAAGACCCATGCTTCTCCCCTCCTACTTGTTCATCTCACAGTTAGTAACTACATAATCACCCTATCTCCTTAGGCCCGATGCTTTGGGATTATTCTTGATTCTGCACTGTCCTTCTCATGTCCAGTCACTCACTAAATCATGTTACTTTTTTACCTAAGAAACATCTCCAAAATGGGATCATGTATCACCCAAGATTTTACGAAAGTTCTGGTTCCTCTTTTACCATATCACAAATTGATTACTGTAACTCTCTATTTATTGACCTGCATACCCCCTTACGACCAAATAAAGCCTCCTGTGCATAGAGGCTGCCTAATAGCCAATCGTAGCCATTATTTGGCACCCCATGAACTTTTATGATGATTGTTACATTTGACGGTGGCTCATGTGTAAAAAAAAGTTTGGGGATCCCTGGTTTAACGTATAGAGTAATATATTGTACAATGAGGTATATGTTGATAATAACAACAAGAATAATCATTATTTTTAGTGTTATTAATGTTGTTTTTAAATTTCAATAATAATACGAAAAACAATAATAATAATAGTAATACTTTTACTTTTAAACTGTCTGTTTGCTTGTGAAAGCAACTTTATGGTTCTGTGGCCCTCTGTGATCATTGCTGTTTCAAGAAATGATGTGCCTATCGCAGTTGTTTCTGATTTGCCTATAATTACTGCACTTGCGCGTGCAATCTGTTGCAAATTGGATGCAATTGCATGGAAGTCTGGTTGCCATCATTTTCGGTGTCCGCTGTGTGAGTGACATCTGCACCTGAATCCTTAGATGAAAGTGTACTGCACCTAATGACACTGGGCGCAAGAGAACTCTGAAGCTACCACCTGGTCAGAGTTGGTCCAGGGTTCCCTGCGTCAATGGGCATTGCAGCACTTGATTTAGAACAGAAGAACTGAGCAGCACTGAGCGCAACGTCAAGTTCAAGAAGCACATTTTGTAGCAAGTAAGGGCATTTATGTGCAACTAACTGCTGAAAGATCTGCATTTCCCTATGGGACAAAACTGTAAATGATATCCTTATAAATGGTGCTTAGTGATGTCATCAGTTATAGTAATGAGCAAATTTTTTCGCCAGGCATGTATTCACAGCACATTTCCGCATTTTGCCATTGGCAAAAATTTGCAGCGAAAAAATTTGGTGCACGTCAAAAAAGGGCGCGGTCATGTAAAAAATAAACAAAACAAAAAGGTTGCGGATTTTCATCACTTCCCGAATTTTCCTGTTGTTTCGCTAATTTTCCACCGAAGCAAAACGGGACAGATTTGCTCATCACTAATCAATTATAATCGGAGCTTATTGATGTAATTTTTGTCTCATGACTCACTAAAACTTATATTATACTATAATAAATAAAGTACCCACTGTTGTAAAATATGAGGATATTAGTAGTTCCATGTTCCACTTTATTCCATATATATATATATATATTCCATGTTCATGCCTTGTTATCTTTGCAATAGTCAAATCTAAGACTGTGGTGAAGGGACAGGTGTTAAGCGTAATACATTCTATTTTTATAGTGTTACAGAATGGAGAAAGGGAGGACTGAAATGTGTTTTAGGGAGGATGGAGAATGTGATGCAGTAATAATGTAAATTTTTTAAATTTGCTGTAGGTCATATGTTGGATAGATAGTTTACATAACTTATACAGAATAATATAAGAGCTGTTAAAAAGGAAAGCTTTGGGCAATAAAAGTTTCTAACTCACTGCAATGAGCTCAAGGCATTTAGTAGAAAAAACATTAAGTTATATGGAGATAGAGGCAATGAATAGCCAAACATTCGGTTAAGACATTTTGCTCTAAAGCTATCTAGTTTTTAATTTCCTTGTTTTCATTTTACTGTGCTTCTGTACTAATTACCTTTTATTTTCTTCAAGGCATGTACAGTATAAGAGCAAAAAAGTACAGCAGTGTTATATGCAAAAAGCAAAGTAACAGACTATAAGAACAACTAAGTCCTCAGTTCAATATACATCCTGAGCTTGACATTTTTATGATTTATTCTACAAGACACAGGCTTGCACCAGGTCTTGCAGGCTGGCTTTCAGAAAAGCAAGTTCATTGTAGCACAGCACAATAGTAGAATCTGTGCCTCAAAAGTGCTTTAAAGGAAGAGTTCAGTGTAAAAATGAAACTGGGTAAAATGGATAGACTGTGCAAAATAAACTATATTTCTAATATAGTCAGTTAGGCAAAAATATAAACGCTGGAGTGAGCAGATCTCTAACTTAGGCTGATGCCACACCAGGCGTAGGGCTGATTTTTTCGGCAAGCGGAAAAACACTTGCCGAAAATTCAGCCCTACGCCTGCTACTTGTGCCTGCACCCGAATGAATGGAATACGCTCGGGTGCAGGCACATGTAGCCGATATACGCACGAAAACGCGAGACTTTGCATTCTCTCGCGTTTTCGTGCGTATATCGGCTACATGTGCCTGCACCCGAGCGTATCCCATTCATTCGGGTGCAGGCACAAGTAGCAGGCGTAGGGCTGAATTTTCGGCAAGCGTTTTTCCGCTTGCCGAAAAAATCAGCCCTACGCCTGGTGTGGCATCAGCCTTAATAGCCACACTACTTCCTCTCTTAGTTAGTCAGTGACTTTAGGGGGGGGGGCAACATGGGACATAACTATTCAGTTATTTTGTGAGCAAATTACTGAACAGTTATGTCCCATGTGCCCCCCCCCCTCAAGTCATTAATTACTGACTGCTAACAATTTACAGACCTGTAAAGGAGGAAGTAGTGTTCTGGCCATTATGCTAGACATCTGCCCACTCCAGAAAACATCTTTAATTTTTACAATGAACTGTTCCCTTAATGGTTCCCTTAATGGTTAAACAAGACCTTATTTGTTTAACCTAGGCTAATGACAATCAGAAAACGCACAATGCTCAAATGAGCATTATCCAATCCACAAATCACAAAGCTCCTTGTATACAGCCAATGCTGGCTAGAGTTACAAGGCTGTACTCTATTAATTTAATGCATTCATGTTTTTACAGTTTTATTCAATCAAGTTTTTTAGATTCAAATGTATTAATAACTAAACATTTCAGTTTGGTAAAATTATGAGTTTATACAAATTTTAATTTTTACAATTTTTACAAATGATCATGTAGTTGAGTGTCCCTTGATGTCCCTACCTCTGGAGACTGATCTCCAATCTCCATCGCAAGTAGGGATGCACCGAAACCACGTTTTTGGGTTCGGCCGAACCCCCAACCCCACCGAATATAGGCAAATACCGAGCCGGGTCTGAATCCTAATTAGCATATTCTAATTAGGATCGGAAAGGGTTCATTTTTACTGCACGCATAATTAAACTTAACATTTAACCCTTCCGAATGCTGCACTGCTGCGTAATTAACCCTATCATTTAACCCTTCCAAATGCTAATTAGCATATGCTAATTCCTGCTAATTAGGATTTTGGCTTTGGTTCAGCACAGAGCAAGGATTCGACCCAAATCGAATATTTTAAAAAAGGCTTGATTCGGCCCCTCCTTTAACCCTTTGGCCTCTGGGTAGCTCCATTATGTGGGTTATGGATATTCACACTTCTTTATTGTGTTAAATTGGGTTAGATCTGTGTATACATGATCTGTGCACTTTTGACTTACAGCCCCAACTCATAGCCCCAAGGTATAAAATTGAGGTATATGTATACAGTAAATATTTTTTTTCTTCATGCTAAAGATGTAAAGTGTCTTTTTAACTATATCATACCATAGTTGCATGGTTTTAAGTCCATATACCAAGTTCCCATTGGAGTGTCTAATTCATACATGACCCCTCTAGAGTATGATCTGTTTGTTCATTCCAGAGCTTATGAACTTATTAGGATTTTTATCATGTACCGGCTTGAACTTCCTCAAAGCTTTCCTGATATTGGCTATATTTAATTCTAATCTCTACCATATATTTGTATCGGTCTTACCTAAATATTACATACCATTGGCTTTATATTTGATACATGACTTTTTTCACCTGTTGTTTTAGAGCCAGATTTTCAAACTTTACATAAAGCTCAGGGATAAAGGGATAATAACTCTTCAGGCTGTTTCTTACTGATCTATTTTTTGGAGGGATACAGCTTTGGACTAACTTCTGTTTTAAACAGCTTTTTTTAATATAGCCTCTGTCTGTTCTGGCAGCCTAGTACTTAACTCCTTATCTGAACCTCGCACATTCTAGTGTTTTTGTATAATTTTATTAATTTTATGAGCCTGTGGATTATATTCTGCCACAAAGCTAATCTTTCTTTCATGCATTTTCTTCTTTTTCCCTATATGTTAATGACTCTTTCTAACTGAGATGCATTCTCTTTAGCTTCTTGTATAAATCTTTAATTATATTCTTGAAATTTTCTTTATATTTTTTGCTTGTATTTCAAATTCTTTACAGTTTACTGCAATTTTCTCCCTAATTTTGACCATAGGATATATTTTTAAACAGTTTATGGCCCAAACGTCTCAAGGGTTTGTAATACAAGTATATCAGGAAAACTACTAAATACTGCAGTACCACAGTAATCTATTTACATTTTTGACTCATTTGCTTTCCCTCTTAAAGGAACAGTAACACCAAAAAATGAAAGTGTATAAAAGTAACTAAAATATAATGTGCTGCTGCCCTGCACTGGTAAAAGTTGTGTGTTTACTTTAGAAAGTCTACTATAATTTATATAAATAAGCTGCTATGTAGCCATGGAGGCAGCCATTCAAAGGAGAAAAGGCACAGGCACATAGCAGATAACAGATAAAACACTATTGTATTCTACAGAACTTATCTGTTATCTGCTATGTAACCTGTGCCTTTTCTCCTTTTTTCCAGCTTGAATGGCTGCCCCCGGGGCTACACAGCAGCTTATTATATAAATTATAGTAGTGTTACTGTAGCAAATACACAACTTTTACCAGTGCAGGGCAACAGTACATTATATTTCTTTTACTTTAAAACTCTTTAATTTTTTGGTGTTACTGTTCCTTTAATTGTGTTTCCAAACATGGGGCTTTCTGCCCTTTATCACACACACAAATAAGGTAAGGTGTCTTGTGCCCATTGTAACCCAGTGCACTGATATTCTTTAGTATTTTATGTAAATCATGGAAATAAAGGTTGAGCTGAGGCAAATTCTAAAGCAAATATACAGTTAGAGGCATGATAGGCCATTTAGACAGAATGACCATTGTCCAGTCATTGTGACATTATCGACATTTTGCTTGTGAGCCAATCTGTCCCGTTTCGCTCGGCCGCAAAAATTTTGAAATGCGTTTTTTTACACGTTACAATTTTGACGTGTGCAAGAAATTTTCACTTGACAATTTTTTCTCAGCAAATCTTTAGTTGCACCAAATTTTCACTAAATAAATTTGGCAATGGGGAAATGTGGAATTTGCAGCAAATCCATGCCTGGTAAAAAAATGTGCTCATCACTACACTTCACACTGTAAGCATTGAACATACACATGACACTACTACTATACTCAAAAAAACTGGTGTTTTTGCTTCAGAAAAGCTACTATATAAATAAGCTGCTGTGTAGCCACGGGGGCAGCCATTCAATCTGGAAAAAAGGAGAAAAGGCACAGGTTACATAGCAGATAACTAGTAGATAAGCCCCATATAATGGGGGTTTATCTGTTATCTGCTAAGTAACCTGTGCCTTTTCTTCTTTGAATGGCTGCCCCCATGGCTACACAACAGCTTACTTATATAAACTATAGTAGTCTCTCTGAGGCAAACACACCAGTTATAGCAATGCAGGGCAACAGTACATTATATTGTAATTACTTTTATACACTTTCATTTTTTGGTGTTACTGTTCCTTTAATATATCAGCCTGCCAAACAGATCATTCTCCAATACCTTCTAGCTGTTTTAACCCACTAACAATCCCCGTACCATATAAGGACTTCTGTGTTCTACTAAGCACTATAATGCTTTATTCCTAAGTATATGTCTGAGTAATAATAGACTACATTTAATTTGTTAAAGGAATTCTTTAATCAGAAATGTAGAGGGACCCTAAGTAACACCAGTACGGTTCTCATAAAACTAACAGAGAAGAAAACAGAAAATCACTGAGGAGGGCCAAAATGTTTGGCACCCCCCCCCATTTATTATAATTATTTACCTGATACCCCGGGCTGGTGCTCCTGTTTACTGGGCACTGTCCCAGGACTACCAGTACACCCCCATCGTTTTTCTTCCTCTTCTTCTAGATTCCGATCCAGACGCGTATGTGCAGTACAGTGAGAAGCCAAACCTTTTAACTCAATTGTGCATGCACACCTGGCCCCTAAGGGCTAAGCCTGTATTCAATTCAAGTAGATGCCAGGTATGTAGGAAATTCATTTATTGGTAAAACCCAATAAACTTACATGTATAACCGGGGGGGGGGGGGCTGTATAAACCATGAAAATGTGCCGCACGAAGTGCTGGGACTAATTTTTGGCTAAGTGCACTTTGTGAACACACCCCTAAATACCACACCCATTCTACCAGAATATACCTCACATGTATAAAATCACTACATAGATTATCAGCATATTAACCCCAGACATGTCAGTATAATAACTGTAGAAATGACCAATGAGGAATCCGTTAACTCCAGACATGCCAGTAAGATGAATGCAGAGATGGTTAGATTGAAAATATTCCCTCCCCTACACCTGCACAAGCAGAATCCCAACACCAAAGTTCTTCTTTTCCCTCTGTCAGCACACAGCGGCCTTGGATGTTTTTTCCAAGAAGCAGGGAGCTGTGAAAAGCCAAAAAGAAGCAGGGTAACGTGGGACATTAAAACAACGAACAGGGCTGTGAGCTGTAAGGTATGCTAAATTCCAGAGGGGGCAAGTACACCCCCTTGCCCCTATATCCAGATGCCCATGGTTTAAAGATTCTGCAATACTTGGCCTGTGTTATGAGGCCACCCTTTCTATATACACATATAAGTTACCGTCTATAGAATATTATGAGCCACTGAATCTTTACATATAATGATTATAAAATAATTACTACCAAATGATTGTGGTTACCGAATTTTCCTCTAAAATAAATATACTATCAGAAAATTGCTTGCTGTTTTGGTAATGAAATGATACATTCTTTATTTAAACTTGTTTTATTAGCTATGCTGGTTTACTCCTTTCAACAGGCTAGGAAATAAATAGTAAGCACTAGAGTAAATTAACAATCCATTTGTCACAATTAAACAGCAAAGCTTTTTTTATACATTTAGCCTTTTCTAACATTAATCTTTCATTTTGCTTCTCACTTCCAATCCATAGCTAATTTATAAAAGCACTTCTGTAGTCTGCGTTTATTGATTCCAAAACAGCCCTGTCTGTTGTAAGGCGCAGTTTCCTGATTCCTCCACCATCAGCCTTAGAAATTTATACACTATTATAACAGGTTTTGAATGTAAATGATATAACCACTATTGACATTCATTTTATTCTTGGTTGCAGATAATGATATTATTGACAGCACTGTACACTGGGGATACACAATATTCTGCTCCCCAGCTGTTGCAGGAACTGCATTTCCACTATAATCTGAAAATTAATTGTAACCTAAAAATCCAACAGATGCGCAGCTGTTTACTAAACTCCTTTCTGCTGTTTACTCATCTATTTAAAGTGCTATGGGTTAAAGAGTGTATCTAAGTATTTGTGTTGATGATTGTTTTCATATAAGGGAACAAGAGATACCAATACATTCTACTGTAATATGGGAATCTTTTTATATTCTCCAAACCACAGCACCAGCACTGTGAATACTGAACTGTACTGCTCTGTGGCCCTTTCTCCACACATAAGTTTCACATCAGAACAACAAGAAGCATTGTCTATGGTAGATGCTGGCAATGACAGCCAGGGACTGCTCGGAATGCCAAAGCAAGTATTTCCCAATCAATGCCAAAGCAAGTATTTCCCAGTCAATGCCAAAGCAAGTATTGCCCAGTCAATGCCAAAGCAAATATTTCCCAGTCAAAATCAAAGCAAGTATTGCCCAGTCAATGCCAAAGCAAGTATTGCCCAGTCAATGCTAAAGCAAGTATTGCCCAGTTAATGCCAATGCAAGTATTGCCCAGTCAATGCTAAAGCAAGTATTGCCCAGTCAATGTCAAAGCAAGTATTGCCCAGTCAATGCCAATGCAAGTATTGCCCAGTCAATGCCAAAGCAAGTATTGCCCAGTCAATGTCAAAGCAAGTATTGCCCAGTCAATGTCAAAGCAAGTATTGCCCAGTCAATGTCAAAGCAAGTATTGCCCAGTCAATGTCAAAGCAAGTATTTCCCAGTCAATGCTAAAGCAAGTATTGCCCAGTCAATGTCAAAGCAAGTATTGCCCAGTCAATGCCAATGCAAGTATTGCCCAGTCAATGCCAACGCAAGTATTGCCCAGTCAATGTCAAAGCAAGTATTGCCCAGTCAATGTCAAAGCAAGTATTTCCCAGTCAATGCCAATGCAAGTATTGCCCAGTCAATGCCAAAGCAAGTATTGCCCAGTCAATGCCAAGCAAGTATTGCCCAGTCAATGCCAGCATCTGCCACAGGCATAGAGCTTTCCATTTTCTTAAAATAGAAAGCTGTGATAGTTTCAGAAGAGTTTTGACTGCCATGGTCATATTACTTGGTCTGGAAAGGAACAGTGTAACTGGTTTGTCTAACATGCCCATACTGCAAATTCAGATGACTCAGGGCTGGCAATGGGTGAATGTATCTAACCTGATTCAGAACTATTATTGGATAAAGGATAATATTTATGGTTTCAGTATAAAAATGTTCTTCTACAGTGCATTCTTCCAACGCATCTTCCTTCATTTATTGGTAGTTGCTTTTTCTTGTATTATATCTTAGGCTTGTTTTAAATATCATAGGATGCTCTGTGGGACAGGGTATGGTTTACATTAATCAGCAATCAAGTGTAGGATAATGAATTACCACTGCTGATGGCGAAAGCACTCAAAAAGTAATCTTTATTTTGGAATTCTGGGAAAAGAAACCTGCATTGTGAAGTAAAAAATGACAATTTGCTTCCAAAATTTGCACTTTTCACCTTCCGCTCATTTTGTAAATAAAGCTTTTAATTTGCTACTTAAAATGCTTGCACTAGAGTGTTTACTGTAAGCTTAGCCCATCAAGGTAAAGCTCTGGTCATATCCACTTAGGGAATGGCATATGGACTTATGTTTATGTCTGCATTCCAAAATGAAGTTAATTAAAAATTTAATTTTTAAAGACTAAAAAGGAAAAACTTCATGTAATATGAATATTGTGAGCTAGTATACTTTGTTTGAAATTAAAGTGGAAACTATAGATACCATTATTTCCTTAGCATTGCGTAGTACAAATCCCTGGCGTTACAAACTTTGTCCCTGCAGGTAATGTGACAGTACTCTGTACTGGTCCTACCTTGAGGACAATGTTCAATAAATTTGATCCATGGAATATAAATTAGTAAATTTAACATCAGATCCAGTTATTTTTGCGTCGATCATCAATGGGGCTGCATTCTTAACCATGAAGATGAGTTTCATTGGCTGAAATATAAAAGAGAGGTTGATAAATTTTGATGAATGTGGAAACTGAAATGCTTGGATCCATTGTCTAATTATACTGGCCAAAGGTACTGCACATAGATATAAACCTTGCTATATTTATGTTATATATAAGTAATTGGAAATTAAAAGCATAGGTGCTTTCCAGGGGCACTTTGCCACAGGGCTGGGGATCAACTTGAACTATTATCTGGTGGGCATATTGGATCCTTCACTTCGTTTAAGTTGTGCCAAATTTTTATGAATATAATATTACTTTGTATTTTAACGACTCCATTAGCTATATCTTTCAGAGTGAGGGCAGACAGTAAGAATTGATTTCTCTGACCACACAAGCTTTGAATTACTTATGTGCAAAACTCTCACAGGAACAGTTTGTAACTACAGCACAGAAATTATCGACTGTAATCACTGCCAAAAAATGGTAGCAGTAATGAAATGGCCTGGGTTCATTGCCAAAAATGTGGGACATGTGCTACTCATGGTGCTACAATAAAAAATGCTACAATAAAAAATTGGGAGGGTTGGACCAGGGCCGGAACTAGGGGTAGGCAGAAGAGGACTCTTTTACCTCTGCCTCTTCTTTCACCTACCTCTGGTTCAAGACCCACGGTGCAGCGACCCTGGTAACCCGCCCGCCTTGTGTGCATGCGCCAGTGCACACGGAGGGGGGGGGTTGTTGGCAGTTGGCGGGCCAAGCCAACCAGGTTGCCTAGGGTACCTGGCCGGCTTGGTCCAGCACTGGGTTGAACCCAAAATTCTGAACATGGCTGGTAATGAATCAATAGATAGAGGCACAAACGAAAGTCACTGCTAAAGCAATGATATGTCTAGGTCAACACATTAGTGAGCTGTATAATAAGGTTCATTTTTTACGTACAGTTTGTTTGTACAGTAGTGACAAGTGAATCTATCCCATTTCGTGAATAATGTGCAAAACTGCTGAAAAATTTGTGAACTGTCTAAAAAATTTGCAATATGCAGCCACTGCACAACTATTTTGACGTGCACAACTTTTTTACCACGACTTTTACGTCACTGGGCAAATTTTTGTCACAGTAAATTTTTCCTGCACAAAATTAACCAATGCAGAATTTCACAGAAAATCCATGCCTGCCAAAAAAATGTGCTCATCGCTAGTGAATAGTTAACAGTTTTTTTAATAAAACTAGCTCTCCCAGGGTTGCTGAGATGGCAGTCTCATTGTTTACTGAATATGTAGGTACATACATTTTTGTCTCTCCTTTGGGGATTTAAGAGCGACATATTAAAGAAGGTGTTTCCCTCTTTTCTCCAATCTGTCAGCACAGCAGTAAAATTCCAAGGGGGCACTGCCTGCGTATTAGGTTAAACCTGGGACAAGCTACCCTAAAATAACTCCTTAGCTGACTCTAAAACTCTGAGCCTGTTTCTTTACATATTCTGTTGTTCGTTACATTTTGATTAATACCCTAATAATTCCTAATGGCGTATACAAATGTAAGTTTTTATTTTTGTAGACCAATCCCTTTTATTGCTGGAAGAAATTATAACTCTTATAAATGCTTTACCCTGGCCATACAGTATTTACAATACAGTGTCTACAGTGACAGAATTAGACTCTGGTGGCTGTTACTGTAAACTGCTGCAGCTACTAATCAGTGTTTGTTCCCCAGGAAACAAAAGCGTTTATGATATTCCGTCAGTGATTGATACATTCTGGCAGTCCTGCAAACTCCTAGTGGCAGTTATGAGATTACCTGCCATTATAATACGCATCCACACGGATGTTTTTTCTAATGACTAATCTCTGCTTCCTAACCCTGTAGACTTTTTACCCAATTTGACCCTTGTTGTTTGTTATAACAATCTGCTGAGGCTTGGCCTCACACAACAGTGCTGTAACTCTCAGCTCAGCTCCTGCACATGTTCATGCTCTACTATTTTCTCTCTTTATCTTTCAGGAAACCAGACAGTAAGATAAATCACCTCTGTGAAAACAACTACATTTTAACTCAGTTATCCTCAAATAAACTCCACATCGAGCTCACTTTTAAGTATACAAGGGCATTTATTAGTTACATAGTTACAGGAGTGAATTTAATGAACACATATAGACCTTACAACTGATCATATACAGGGGACTATATATACTAGAAGCCAATCACAAGACATATTCCATTGGTTGCAAGTAGTCATACACAACAGTTAAACTATTAATGGAGCATGGTAACAGAGTTCTATAAACAATAAGTGGCGCACACATAGTATAGCAGCAGTGATGATTTAGTAACCTTTATTGCATCTGTTTGGTGTACACCACTAACTGTAAAATGCAACCCTATGCTATTTATGGCATCTAGTCAGTTTGTAATAGAACAATTATTCCTTTTTATGGAATAACTTATTGAAAGGAAGCCCTGAAGCTATAAACGCAGGGGTTCCCTCTTGAGGCATAACTGGCACATGCTTTAGGCTGGGTTTTTGCCTTCTTCCCTTAACTACCATATTAGGCCTTATAAATGCAATCACATATGGTGCAGACACTTACAAGCATCAATACATGACTATATGGTAGCTTGAAGGAGAATTAAACCCTAAAAATGAATATAGCTAAAATGCCATATTTTATATACTAAACTGGCTGGCTCAAAAGTTTCAGCATTTCTATAGTAGTAATGATAGATGCAGTGTCGGACTGGCCTACAAGGGTACCAGGAAAACTCCCGGTGGGCCCAGGTGTCAGTGGGCCCTTTTGCTTCAATCTATGTAGCCTATTTCATGGTCATTCCCTATTTCTGTATGGGAACATGGAGGCTTGGTAGATGGAAGAATAGAGTATAGTATGTAGAGAAAAGAGACTAGGATAATAAAGAGTTTGAACTAGGAGATGAGGAATTAAAGTTTTGAGAGCAGGCCCATTGTCCAGGGTTTTCTGGTGGGCCCCTGCCATCTCAGTCCGACACTGGATATAGGTCTTTATAGTTGTCACAGGAGCTTCCCATGTTGAATTCTAAACTGTCTGGGACACTGTACATGCTCAGTGTGCTCTGGCCAGCTGCTGAGAAGCTAAGCTTAGGGGTTGTCGCAGGTTATCAAGCAGAAAATGAGTTTGGCCTGTCATATAAGCTAATGCTGCAGGGCTGATTATTAAATTCTGATGCTAATTGCACTGGTTTCTAAGCTGACATGTAATGTGAATGGATTACTAATAAGCCTTATATTGTGACATTTATATTCTATATATACAGTATATTGTCCCTAAGCTCAGGTAAGTGACAGCAGCACAGAGCATGTGCAGTGAATCAGAAGAAAAGAAGATGGGGGATACTGGGGGGGCCGTATTTAGAGGCACAGATCTTCCCTGCTAAAGGGCTGTGATTGCCTCAGGCTGGTACAGAAGCCCAAAACATAATGTACAACATTTCGTGCCTACTTTAGTTAAAGATTTAGTTAAGCTCTGGTTCTCATTTAAAGTCTCCAACTTGCTCTAATGACAGAACAGCACAGTGTCAGCAGGCACATATATCAAAATGCTTGGAAGATGCATTATTTCAACATTTTTGGTTGAGCAAAATGAAAAGATGAGTGCACTGAGTGCCTGGGGGCCTTTTTCTTGATTTAAGATGCACTGATGCCTCCACAATTCGTTTTTGGGGGGTTATGACATTGGCTTTTGATGATCTCAAGCTATAATTTATTTCACCTTTCTCTGCATGAAGGTGAAGCAAGTCAGGTAAATCAAGTAAGAAAAATTTAATCATGAAGCACTTATTACGCACATCTTTTTTTAACCTAAAATACTATTTCACTTTTTAAAACTGAAATGTTATAACAGACCATGGAATCTCACACAAAAATTGTCACTATGTTCAATATATAGAGACTGGAGGAACCCATTGTGTTCTGTTTTAAATTACTGTTGAGTGAATATAGGTAAAGTGAAATCTAATACTGTCTAACAAGAGGTCTCAGCCAATGGAGATTGTTGGCTTTGGTTGGTAGAGTCACCTATAAAAATAAGGAAAAACATGACAACCCAGGCAAAAAAATCAGTGTATATTTAGCCAAGTTAAAAACTCTTATGAAAGGATGCTTCAATGTTAGTTATCAGGCAAGAGAAAATGATGTCTTGAATAAGGCATTTTTATATAGATTTCAGTCAGAGAAACCCCCAAGTCTTTATTGATCTTGCTCTGCTCTGTCTTGAAGCAAAATGGCTAAACAATGATAATGATTACAGAACAAGTTCAAAGCAAGACTAGATAGTTCTCTTGGGATGCTTTCAGGCTACTTTTATCATTGTCCTGCGTTCAGTCTTAGCCAAAGGCTACATCCAATCTGTTCATGTGAATTGTAAACAGAGTCATTGAACACCTTGATACAAAAGGAAGAAAAATGAGCAAACAATCACGCCATGATGAGTCATTTTATGGAATGAATAAAAAGGATCCTATTCTAGTCATTTCAGATGTCTCCGGGCACACTTTCTGAGCTTCTCAAGGGACATCAATTGGATGATAATAGCAACTTATTAGTTTACTCTGAACATTGTCAAATAATACAAAAAAAAAGACACTGAATATGAAAAAATTAATTAAATTCTTATCTTTGACTACAAAATTTCCCTTTCACAGACAGATTAACTCAGCATCATCCGTAACCACAGGACGATTACATCATTTCTAATTTGAACATAAATTGCATCAGAATACAGAATATAGAAAACTTAATGAATCAGAGTCTGTGATGTCTGTATTAGAAATGTCCTACAGAAGCAATTCCACAATCAAAGCCACTCTAAATTGCGTAACGGCATATGGTGTTTAGATGTGTCGCTGCTTTGCATTTCATGGTGATCAAGCTCATTGACATTCTTACCATCTCCAACTGTCTAAGTAGATAATAAGAAGCTCATTTCAGCTTGCCAACAGGCACACAGTAAAATATTATTTGTACTCCAGCTATTAATACCTGATATCTTGTTACAACCTCTTTCATTATTGAGAGGCTGAATAATCTGTCAATTACCACTTTTAATGCATAAATATATTTTGGTAGTTATTTTATTTCACTTCCGCAATATTGGTTTCTGCTAATGAATAATAGTAGCTGGAATTACACTTTTTTCCCTTTAAGTCTGGAAATGCCTTTCTTTGAAAAACTAAAGGATATCTTCTCTAGCTTGAGTCTCTGCACAAGCTTCCATTTCTGATCTCTAGCTGTTTGTAATGGTGGCCATACACTAACAAAAGCTGCCTACGAGGTCCCTCCTGGTTAATAGAGGAGCCAGATAACAATCGGACAGGTTTGCAATGGAAGAGGATCCAATCATTCAGTGGTCCTGCATACTCAAGGTGAGGCCTTACCAGGGACCTATAAAGAGGTAAAATTATGTTTTCATCCCTTGAGTCAATGCCCTTTTTGATACAAGACAGCACTTTATTTGCTTTAGTAGCCACAGAATGACACTGCCTGGAATTAGACACCTTGTTATCTACAAAACCCCCCAGATCCATTTCAATTAAGGAACCCCCCCCCAACACACTACTATTTAGTGAATAACTTACATTTAAATTATTTCTACCAAAGTGAATAACTTTGCACTTTTTTTTTTTTTTTTTTGAACCTCATTTTCCAGTTTGCTGCCCAGTTTTCCAATTTTGTCAAATCGCTCTGCAAAGCGGCAGCATCCTGCATGGAACTTATAGTTTTGCACAATTTAGTGTCGTCAGCAAAAATAGAAACAGTACTCTCTATGCCCACCTCCAGGTCATTAATAAACAGGTTAAAAAGCAAAGGACCAAGGACTCCTGCGGTACTCCACTAACATCCCTGGTCCAATTTAAAAATGTTCCATTTAACACCACTCTCTGAAATCTATCCTTCAGCCAGTTCTCTGTCCACTATTATGTTCCAGACCAACATCCCTCAATTTTATCATTAACTTTCTGTGCAGTACTGTGCCAAATGGTTCAGCAAAGTCCGAGTCGATGACATCCACTGATATTTTAGTTTTCAGACTGAGATTGGGATCCTGTTTTGGCACCACATTAGCAAATCGCCAGTCTTTTGGAACCATGCCAGACCTCAGTGAATCCTGAAAAATTAATTGAAGAGGTTTGGCAATCACAGAGCTATGTTTGTTGGGATGAATACCATCCGGTCCTGGACCTTTTCCTACCTTTACATGTTCAACTCTCTTCTGAATTCCTCCTGAATGACCTGCGCATCAGTAGTTATATTACTAGAACTGGGCATATTAAAAGGGAAGCCTTGATTAGCTGGTTACTCAGTTGTGTAGACAGATGAAAAATAACAGTTTAAAATTCCCGCTTTGTCCCTGTTATCATCAACCAACTGACCCCCCTGTGATAATAAGGGTCCCAACCCTTCTTGCTTAATTTTTTTACTATTTTACTATTTACATGTTTAAAAAAATCATTTTGGATTCCTTTTACACCTAGCTCCTTTTTGCATGCTTTTTTTGCTTCCTTGTACCTGATGAAAGTTTCAGCTGTCCCAGCTAACTTGAAAGCTTTAAAAGCACATTTTGTTCTTACCACCCTTTACACTAATACTTTTTTGTAACCATAAAGGTTTATACTGACCTGTATATTTCTTAAGCAACTTTTTAAAGATATTCCATTTTCCTTCTTCCTTAACACTGTGAAAAGCCTTTCCCATTTGCAGAGATGCCCTTATACTGGCCCTTATAGTCTGCACCTCTAAAATTTAGTGTTTTAGTTACTCCCTTATAGAGCTGTCTCTGCAGCATTATCTCAAAGGAGACCATGTTATGATCATTACTTCCTAAATGCTCGCCCACACAAATTTTAGAGATGAGTTCAGGTCCAAAAGAAAATAATTCCTAGTAAGTAACCGTCTGAAATAAAAAGTTGTCATTTAGCATATTTACAAACCTACTAGCATTTTTGGATTTTGCCACCCCGTTACTTCAGTCAATGTCTCAATAATTAAAGTCCCCCATAATAACAACATGACCTAGTTGTAGAGCCTCCTCCATTTGTAACAGTAGCTGGGCCTTATTCTCCTCACTTGTGTAACATATTATTTGAATATCTAGAAGGATTAAAACTTCTATATTCTATCATTTCTCTTATGTTTACAGGCTACCAGTAAATTAAAATGTTTTAGTCTTTAGTCTATTAGAAAAAAATACTGTATGTATGCAAGAAGTTGGTGTTGTTATTCTGTAGCTCAAGGCAGTCCAACTCCACAGTATGAATTTATAGCCTGCATTATAACCTTTAGGATGTAAACCTTGACTGCACTATTCAGCGCCGGATTTCTCATCAGGGTGCCCTGAGGCCAACCCCCCTTCACCCCCCCATGCGCATGCGCGAATCACACACGCGCAAGCGTTCACGTGGGCGCCAATTTAAACTCAAATGGAGCAGTGGGGAGAGGTATGTATATGAGAATAAACAAAATAGTGTGATTTCCATGTCTAGTTGTATATGTTTCTTCCCAAGAGCATGTCAGAGAAATACTGTGCCTCTGTGCTGGGTCACTTCAATGTAAAATCATAAACTCCTCCATTTTACCAGACTAGAAAACTGTGATACCTCTAGTAGCCTAGAGGGCTACAGTCAAAAGCACTATACACAACGCACGTGGGAGTTAAGTTCAATGCTGCATTATACTGTTTGGGTGCGATCTCTGTAAGCATGAAATGCTCTCTATTCTATTTTTGCTAAAAAGAACATATGCCAGCACGATTTTCAGCTTTAACATTTGGCAACTTGCCTTCTTAACAGATAGGTCATACCACTTGATAATAATTCAAAAACGTTGTTCTAGTAGTTGCATCTGTGGGTAGAATACTTGCATAGTAGCTGTAAATGCTGCACAATTTATTTGATTGATATGGTACCAATAAAAAGAGGAAAAAATGACAGGGACATGCTCTGGCCAAGGACATATTTTTCTACTGTTTGACCTCTATCCTTCAGTTGTTAAATCTCAGTACAGTGAATGATCTGAAGAGCTAATTATTCACATCTTATTTCTCAAATTAGGGGCTATTTGATAGTGTTATTTTCCTCAAAGCTGCAAAAGCCTTAGTAATATAGCAGCCTTCTATACTGTGCCCAAGGCTATTTCAACATATGTGAGCAAAATCAAATTGCCCAGCATCAGGAAGACTCTTAATGTAAGATGCATCATTCAGTTGAAAAAAAACCCTGCTTTATGAGCATCTTTATTCACTGTATTTACTGTATGGTCGTTGTCAAGTGGAAAAGCATAAACCTACAAGTGCTTCGGCATAAATCACAGTGATTCATGAAATGTAAATTGAACTGCAGCTTTATTTGTGTAAATTTGCAATGATTTATACCTTTTTACACCTTGATTTAGCCAAGGTTCATCCAAATTGTCTTTACTGTACCAATTAAAACTTCTCAGTTCGCCATAGAAGAGAGTTTTATCATTTTAATACACCAAATTGGGCAGTTTTTTGTTTTTTTTTTTAATTAAAAGGAGAGTGTACATATTAGTAGGATATGATGGAGAATTAATGAGATGTTTCATACAGGAATCATCATACTTTCCTAGGCCCCTGTTTTCCATGTAAATTTTATAATTTGAAACATTGAAAGCTGAGTTGTGAATCAAAGTTACTTGCCATGTATGACATTCTACTCTGTAAATGAATTTTGATGGTGGTGTTTGCAGATAAATGGTATAATGAACACAAAATATAATATATTTTATTATTCAAAATATTAGATTTTATAGTTTGGTAGATCCAAGGTGTACCTGCTTTGTTTGCATTTGGCAAATAACCCAGAGCTTTCTGAATTTTTTCAGATATGTTTGTACTATTTTTGCCATATCTGAAAAAATTTAAATTATTCAAATAATGACACAGTTGACTAGTTTAGCTACATACTTTGCATTATATAGACAAACGCCTGTTCTAAAGGGGATGGTATATTCTTAGCAGCTTTTTGCACAATATGTCTTTCGGGCAGATCGCTTATAGTTCAAACTGGGGAATCCAGAAGGTTTCCCTAGCTGTCTCACCTATTTTAAGATTTATCAAAACTTTCCTGACAGTCATGAAAGTTTTTAACGAACTGACACATTTATCAAAGAAGATACCTAACTCAGTCTGTCATGTGCGTGAATGCTTTGAGCAGTGGAAAGTTATTTAATAGGAAAACTAAACCCTAAAAATGAATATGCCTGGAAATGCCATATTTTATATACTGAACTTATTACACCAGCCTAAAGGTTCAGTATCTCTATAGTAGTAAAGTTCCAGTCCTTGAAAGTTGACACAGGAGCTCCCCATCTTGGATTTTGTTAGGAGTGCCAGTGACACTGCACATGTTCAGTGTAAAGCAGTGGGAGCAGCTGTTGAGAAACTAAACGTAGGGGTTGTTGAAAGTTATCAAGCAGGAATGAGGCTGGCTTGATGCTAATTGCACTGCTGCCATGTACTAATAATCTGAAATATTAACTAATAATCCTTATATCGTGACATAGTAACATAGTAAGTTAGGTTGAAAAAAGACATACGTTGCTCACGTTCAACCATAATGCCTATATATAACCTGCCTAACTTCTAGTTGATCCAGAGGAAGGCAAAAAACCTCCTAGTTTGCCACAGAGGGGAAAAATTTCTTCCTGACTCCAAGATGGCAATCGGACCAGTCCCTGGATCAACTTGTACTAAGAGCTATCTCTCACATGTACTGTATATTCTATATATATCTTCCCTGCTAAGGGGCTGTGGTTGCCTTGGGCAGGTACAGAAGCCCAAAACGTGGATATATTTGAATCCTTTTTCCCTGAGGTAAATAGGAAGGATTCAGAAAATTATTTTCCAAATTGGAGTTTATTGTTTTAGTGGACAAAATAGAATTTTAAATCCTCAAGTGTCAATAATGTTACTAAGTAGTACCTATTGTAACTGCTCCATATGAAATGTACCATTACTTTATAAATCTACCCATAAAGTCCAAAGATCTTGATTTCTGTCTTTATGAATTTTTTTGTCTCACATTCATTGTCTCTTCATTAATATTTTTTTAACTAGCCTACAATCTAGTACAATCATTTACATGTATGGGATCTGTTGTCCAGAAACCCGTTATCCAGAAAGCTCTACATTATGGGAAGGCCATCTCTCATACACATATGTTTTTTTCTGTAATAATAAAACAATTCCTTTTACTTGATCCCATCTATGATTTAATTCAATCTTATAGGAGGCAAAATAATCCTACCAGGTTCATTTAATGTCTTAATGATTTTTTAGCCCCTTTATCCAGAAAACCCCAGGTCCCTAGCATTCTGGTTAACAGGTCCCATACATGCATAGATACAGTATATGAGGTGCTAAGTATTCCTTGCTTCATTGCCCATTTGTAAAAAGTTAACATTACAATATTAAAATGGTTTTATAAATGTTTATTGCAAATGGTTTTACAATAAGAGCTGCTTATTTTATTTATGACATCTTCACTTAAACATTGTAAAGGATCAAATGGAAATTGCATTAAGGTTAGGCTAGTAACTTAGTAAATAATCAGAATGCACCATGAATGCTGGCTGCTAAAAGTAAGTACTTCATTAAACATGTATATTTTATTATGCGTTGATAGCTTTCAATTACTTAGGAATAAATTATAACAACAAGCCTTGGGTGCTATCATTCAGGGAGTTGAATCGTTCTGATTTATTTGCGAGTTCAAAAGTAGCATCCAAAGGGTGGGAAAAATAGAAAACAGTAGCAAGAGAAGTCATAGATATACTGCATGACTAATTATTGTGTTTTATGCTTCATATTTAGAGCCATTTTCTATATAAGAACTAAGGAATTTGCTGTTGAACATTGCTGTGTAAATAAGTGCATTATAATTAACATTACAATACAGAGATTTCTTTTTAATTGACCTCTGAGTTTAGTTTATTGTTAGTCTTTTAAAGTAATTTATCCATATCATCTTACAATGTACTATACACTACTGACCCATAGGATTAACAATCCGCAGAAACCACACAATCTAGTTAAATATGATATAGCCTGAACACTGTAAGAGCAACAGCACAGGCAATGAAAACGTGTGCAAGTGGTAAGTGTATTGCCTATAAGGGGTGCGACTTTGCACCCCATATCCATCAAAGGACACCTCTTATAGAGTCCATTTTAAGCAAAGAATTCTGTAATAATAAAACATTGCCATTGATGGTAACTAAGCTGTATGAATCCATATTGGGGGCAAAATAATTCTATTGGGTTTATTTAATGTTTAAATGAATATTATCAGACTAAAGGTATCCAAATTACAGAAAGATCCTTTAACCCAGGTCCCAAGAATTCCAGATAACAGATTCTATACCTGAATATTTTTGTAATTACTATGGTCAATTTACCAATAACTTTTATGGTTTAGTCATTATTTAGCACATTTATTATGAGCATGGGTGTAATTGCTGGAAGGGGGGCAGTACAGAGTTGCCTAGTGCTTCCCAGGCACACTCGGCTTCTGTCTTTTAAATAAAGTGAAAGCTAGGATGTGTAACAGTGAAAGTCCATGTGCCCCCACCTCCCCCTGAGGCACCCTGTTAAACCTTACCCCTTCTTGATAAGCGTACCTTTTTACAATGGGAAAGAAAGCTATTGTGGTTATAGTTAGTGATGAGCGAATCTGTCCTATTTCAGGAAAATTTGTGAAACTGCTGAAACATTCAATGATGAATGCTGCAACTTTTTTCTCGCTCCAAATACATTAAAATCAATGGGTGTTTCTTCTCAGCAAATTTTTTGTTGTGGGGAATTTTTGCAGCAGTTTTGTGAAAAAATTTGGCAATGGTGAAATGCGGAATTTCGCAGCGAATCCATGCCTGGCGAAAAAGTTTGCTCATCACTAATTATAGTGAAATTTGATGTGGCATGAGGTTTGAACTTTGAGGAACTAATACTGTTTTAATAAATAGTGTTGTGATATTCAAATCCCTGATTTTTAATTGCCAGTGGGGCGCTGTGTAACAGTACCATTGACCAATGGCAGGGCAGGTTGCAAAATGCAAAAAATGGAAGAAAAGTTTTCCTGCCCTTTCTTGAATTTCTACAGAAAAATTAATTGCGTGTGTACTATGAACACAGTGCTGCCTGTGTTCGGCAGTGTTGTATTCATGAGGAGAAGGGGAAGGCACATAGGCACTACCATCCCCTAACTTGTGTGTCAGACCCCGGTTCCAGATGCTCTTTGAATAACCACTAAGATACACAGTTTTGCAACCTTTAGTGCTCTAACACTTAGGGGCGTATTTATTATGCTGTTTAAAACTAATTCGCCGAAAAAATGGAGTAAAAAGCTGTGTAAAATAAATGGAAAAGATCTCCATCTGAACGCTGGATATTACGCCGGATATTACGCCGGATATTACACCGTTATTTTCCATAAGTCCCGGTGGAAGAAAAAACGCGTAAAACAATTATGCAGATTTTACGCCATTTTTACACGGCGAAGCCTGGCGATGTGTGGCAAATTTTCTCGCCGTTTTTTACACAGCATAATAAATGCCTCTTAGTGCTTTAACATGTGACCCCCCATATTTTCCTTATTTCATGTTTCTGACCAAATCAAGCCAAAGATCTGATGACACTTTGAAAACTGTTACCCGTGTATACCGCTGCTTGAGTTGTTTTTTATATTTATGTTACCCCCGTGATATTAAGCTACTGAAAATATATTCCACATTTTTACTATGGCTATAAGGCATGTCAGAAAATCAGAGCCGAATTGATCCATTTCAAATGATCTATCTCTCATGTTCCATTACAAAGCTTTTACATTATATATAAAAGCATATCTGCACAAATTGCCATAAAACAGCAGTCACCTGCTTCTCTGTTTTTGCTTGTCGCAGTTTCCATCCTATGATTTTACTTAATAATTAAAGAGCCCTAACTACATGCGCTGTCTTAGACGTTCAAGCAAGCAAAGAAACATTTTGATGTGACGTTTTGGAAGTAGCCAATTAAACTGACAAATGCTCCTGGAGTTATATCAATTTTACATAGAAAAGCCAGATAAGCTATTAAGCAGAATTGCAAATGGACAAGTAAGTAGCACAAATCATGTCAGTTGTTCCAAATCACTGCATCCCAAAGTGGAAAGCAATTGATAAATAAAGTAAGTTAGGGAATTCTTTTAACAAGCAGCTTGTGCCCTCATACAATTCACAATTCCTTATACAGATATTCAAAAATCCTTGTGTTTCTTCCTGACCAGTGTAGTGAGTAGATGGCATGGAATATATCAAACTGAAAATCTGCACCTAAAAAATGAAATTGCTAGTGTATGCCACACTTGATCGTGAGAAGATAATTGCTGATTGATTTCTTTGGGTAGCAGGGGCAAGGAAAACTTTGCTTATAACCCAAATAATCTAAACCAAACAGAACATCTATTCTTGCTAGAATAAGGGTGTATGGAAAACCTCCAACAATGTAGGGCTTCTTAAATATACAAAATAGTTGCTCAGTAACAGGGCAACTCGGGGCTGGAGCTAGAGGTAGGCAGAACAGGCATGTGCCTATGGTACAAATGTTGGGGGTCGCAATGCATGTATCTCTTATGTTGCCTACCTCTAAACCGGGACCTTGTTCCCTTGTCGTTTACCTTGGTCTTGTAGGCAGTGTGCGGAACTGCGTTTACGTGCATATTTGCACATGTGCAGGGGAAGGGGCAGCAACGTAGCTTCCTGGGCTGCCTAGGGCACCCAACTGACTTGGCCCAGCCCTGGAGGAGCCACAATACCATTTAAAAAATCCATAGTATTAATCTATCTATAATCTATATAATAATAAAGTATCAGTAGGTAGTGGTATAACTGTTTCACTTTTTGTTTCCCCCTAACTTCTAAGATAATACTGGTGTTTGCCATTTTCATTTACCTTTACTGTAATTATCCTTCCTTCTTGCTGTCAGTTGCTCTTCTGCCCTTCTCTATCAAAGAGCCAAGAGGGAAGGCGGCTCAGTGGCCTGGCAATGACCTGACACCACAAGGAGTATAGCCAGTCAGAACTAAGGAATAATAGAATATCACAGACATAGAAGCAGCAGGAGCAACATCATAAACTTGCTTGTAGCCTATACAAAGGATAATAAAAAACTATAATGAATTCAACAGCAAAATAACACATACCTTTGTCTTTTATCATTGCTATCTGTACTGTTAGATTGAAGGGGTTTCTAAACCTTGTTAGAAAAAGTAATAAATAATACTATATCACAATATATTTTTTTACCATTTTTCATATATGTAGGTTGTAAAAATGTATTTGTTTTATGAATCTCCATTCCCTATAAGCTCCATAAGCTAGCTTACCAACTAAAATTGTAATAACCTAAAACTATTTTTGCACAGCAAATGTAATTTAAATCAACTTTATATGGAATCCATTATCCAGAAACCCACCAAAGACTTGCTTTGTAAATCCAGAGTTGGAGCTGGTGGTGGGGGTGATGTCACACGTAAGCAGAAGTGACATCATGCGTAATTGGAAATGATGTCATGCACAGACTTCATTTTACACGCTCAGGCTAACATAGGTTGGGTTCCTAGGGTGGCAGCTATGGGATCCATAATCTGAAAACCCCTTATCCAGAAATCTCCAAATTATGGAATGGTCATCTCCCATAGAATTCATTTTAAATTAATAATGCACATTTTTTAAACAATTTCATTGTTTTATTGTGTTAACAAAACAGTACCTTGTACTTGATCCTTACTGAGATATCAGTAATCCTTACTGGAGGCAAAATTCTATTGGGTTTACTTTTTAAGAGACTTATGGCATGGAGATCCATATTATGGAAAGATCAGGAAAACCCCAGTTTCCAAACATTCTGGATAACAGGTCCCATACCTGTATAGCCTAATTACAAATTGTCAGGTACCTGTGCAGGTACCACAGGTATTAGTGACAAAGAACCTGGGATAGGTGTAGTAAATAATACCACAAGAGAAAGCTATTTAATAGCTACACCACAACAGGCAATGCAGTTGGGACAGGAGAGGGAAAGGTATAGATGGGTGGTAAGGAAAAAATAATATTTTGGTAGAAGGAGGAGCAAAAAGACATATGGAACAAAGAAGGTTTGGAGTAGGAAAGAATAATAATACAGTGGGGTGCTTAGGTATAATGATGTTAGAAAAGGGATGAGATGGCCATCAGTGATGGAAAAAAAATAATTTTGACTGGGTAAGAGTACAAATAGAAAGAAAGGGTGATGCAGCAAAAATCTTCATATTTATCTAAATATCCCTGTTTTATGTTCTGTCCCCATTTCTGTCTGAACTGCATCAAAACACAATTACAAATTAAAAGGAGACATTAATATAGGTTTCAGCACATGATTTATTCTTCAGTGGTTGGTTGTAACTGGGTCAGTGATGTAAAATTATTATAGTAAAATGTTTAAATTACTGGCTAGCTAAGGATTCTGGGAACTGAAGTCCCGCCTGACATCACAGAGAATGTACATGAAGGAGCAATATTCTTCATGTATAGGAGTCCCTGCAATGATACATGTCCCATGTTTTAGCTCTGCTGGTTAGGGAAACCAAGCTGACCATGGAGTCTCACCTCATGTCTGCATTCCACAGCAACTGGAAAGTGTAATACAGTTTAACACAACAATAGGGGGCTGATTTACTAACCCACGAATCCGACCCGAATTGGAAAAGTTCCGACTTGAAAACGAACATTTTGCGACTTTTTCGTATTTTTTGCGTTTTTTCGGCGTCTTTACGAATTTTTCGTTACCAATACGATTTTTGCGTTAAAACGCGAGTTTTTTGTAGCCATTACGAAAGTTGCGTAAAATCGCCCGATTTTTTCGTAGCGTTAAAACTTACGCGAAAAGTTGCGCCTTTTTCGTAGCGTTAAAACTTAAAAGGTGCGAAGTTTCGCGTAAGTTTTAACGCTACGAAAAAAGCGCAACTTTTTGCTCAAGTTTTAACGCTACGAAAAATCGCCACATTTTACGCAACTTTCGTAATGGCTACGAAAAACTCGCGTTTTTACGCAAAAATCGTATTGGTAACGAAAAATTTGTAAAGACGCCGAAAAAAATCGCAAAAAATACGAAAAAATCGCAAAATACCGATCATTACGAAAAAAACGCAATCGGACTCATTTCGACCCGTTCGTGGGTTAGTAAATGTGCCCCTAGGAGTAGGGTGCTTGGAGCAGCCAGAGAAGCCAGTTAGAATCTGCATGCAGCAGAGCTGTCCCTGACTGTCTATGAAATGTATGTGACAGTAGGAGGGGCTTACTTAGCAGCCAAGCAGTTTTAATCTGCCCTAAGTTGCCTAAGTAAGTCCAGCAATGATCTATCAGTTACAGGCTATCTAATGATCAAACTAGCAAATGCATCATCAAATCTTCTGTTACACTGCACAGTATTCTGGGTTTTTCCACCGCCTTCAAGTTATGTGAACAGCTAAGCCAACCTTTGATTGGTCAGCCAAATTGCCATTATCTATCTTCTTCACTTACACAGCCCTTCCCCATACTAAGTGCAGCTGAACCCTCTGCACAAGCAATGCGGCCCCCCTCATACCTCTGCGATGCTCGGAAAGGTAAGCATTTGAGAGGCAGCCTCAGGGCAGCATAGACCCCAGAAATGCCCCATAGTTATGGAACCTTGGAATTACCGCCACCCTGGTTTTGGCAAAAATGCCAAGACTGCACCAGACTGCAGCCAAAGGATCACATGCAATTACTCTATATACTGTACATTTTGACTAAAACTTGCTCCAATTCACAAAAAGGCTCACATGCAATTGGGTTATTTTGATGTGTCAGGCACAATAGTGGGGGCAGCATATCAGCTTGTGGATGAATTGATTTTGGGAAAATAACATGATTTGCAGCCAAAAATTGCACTTTGTTCTCTGAGCTGCATTTGTAAATGTCCCTTTAAATTTCATTTCCTTTATTTAATTTTCCTAACTATAATTTAGTAGTGATGAGCGAAATATTCCACCAGGTATGGATTTGCAGTGAATTTCTAAATTTCATGGATTTTTTGCAAAACGGCGCAAAAATTTGGCATGTCAAAAAGCCGTGTTTTGCTAATTTTTTGCTGTTTGCGCATTTTTCACAGTTTCGCAAATTTTTTGCCCAAGCAAAACAGGACAGATTCGCTTATCACTATAATTTAGTTAAGATTATTGCTGTCTAACTGAGATTAACCTGAACCCTGCAGTGAAGTCCCTTAGCCAAAGACAGATGGCGCAGTTAGTTGCCGCAACTTTTAAGAAAACCCAGTCACAGCAACTAAAAACGCAGCTGCGGTGACTAATCCCGGCGATAACCACCATACAAAATATATGAGTTGCCGTGACCATGCGGTACATGTCGCTGAATAGTCGCCGCAATTGGATTTAAAAATTGCAAAGACTAATCGCCCCTATCTGTCTTTACCCTTAATTGGAGTTCAATTGTCTTTTCGTCACAACCTGCCCCAAACCCAAACATGTCAGCCACTGCACCACTGCTCCAGAAACAACTGATCAGTTATTGGATTATTGGCTATTGGATTTAAGTGAGTTATTCTGTTTGGGTCAGCATTGTTAGAGCCTATCAGAGAAATATTGTCATCATTGTTTTGTCTTTCCTCTCAGTGAGGATCCTGGCTAAACCTGGTGTTCGAATTCGCTATTTATTCTGCACACTGAGCTCTGGCTATTTTAAGAACTGTACTTACTGCATGCTTGATAAATGTATTTGCCTGATCATCCTGAATCCCAGATGTCTTGGCTCCATACTTTGAAATGAAAGTGACATGAAATCAAGCTGCCCAACTGTACCATTAGCGGATGGTTCTGCACCATTACACACTCTAACTGTTACTGGTGCTTCAAAACACACACAGAATTGCTGCAGATAAGATGCTCCGCATATACAAATAGCCACATCATCCTTAGCTTCTCCCTTCATATCTCACATGTTATTCCTGTAGGGGAAAGCCTAGAGAATATACTGTAGTAAAAAAAAAACAAAAAAGCCCCAGAAAGCTAAGAGGTATTTATAGTTTCTCAGCATTTCCCTGTAATATTTATATGTAAGTAGAGATACAGTAGATAGAGAAGAAATGATCAATGCTTGCAATTGATGGAGAAACATATACAGGTATGGGACCTGTTTTACAGAATTTTTAAGACCTGTGGTTTTACTGTTTAAGGGATCTTTCCATAATTTGGATCACCATACTTAAAGTCTACTAAAAAATAATCTAAACATTAAAGGAGAAAAGTAAAAATTAAGTAAGGGAACCAATGGTTGCATGGTTATTGGTGGTTGGCACGCCTGGCACCTCAGGGGTAAGGAGGTGTATCAGGAAGTGAGTTTGTTGATGAGTAGGTGGTCCCGGGCTAGAATGGCAGCTGGCAGCTATAGTGGCATTGCGCAGTTATTGGATTGTTATGGTTGTTTGTTATACAAACGTATCATATGTTCATGATATGTTTATCATATTTTCATGTTATGTTTGATATGTTTATCATATGTTCATGTTCTGCTATTTGTTTATGGTATGTTTTAAATTAAACTTCAGTTGTTAATAAATGTTCTGCGCCCCTTTTCATCCAAATCTGGTGTCCGCGTAATTCTTCTGGGATTGGAGGGATAGGAGGGGTGGTGTGGTAGGTTGTCAAGAGGCGGAACAAGTGCCAACGTTGCGCCTGTCAAGCTGCACTGAGTCCTCTATCAAAAGAAACTCAGGCTTTCTTGTCTCTTTTTATAGAGTTCTATACCTATACAGTAACAATGTGACTAACAGATAATGTGCTTGATCATGCCATCCTTATGCTGTTCAGTCTCTGTGTGTATGAAATTATGCACAGTGTTGTGGGTTGATTCTTGAAATAGATGGTGACACCCCTTTGTATAGCTAAATGGTATTTTTGTGTATATTGAATAATTTACAACACTACAATTGGTGATCAGTGTTAATGATAGCATATAGGTATATGTAAACATATATTTTATATATATATATATATATATATATATATATATATATATATATATATATATATATATATATATATATATATATATATATATATATATATATATATATATATATATATATATATATATATATGTATTAAAGGTTCAGGGTTTCACAGTCCATAACTACCTAATTTTGTAATTTAAAGGAATTGTTTGATATATTTCAGACCCTTCTATAGATTTTTGTGCATGCAGAGCAACCACCAGAACACCTACACCATCTTTTGGGTGCCTTAGTAAAAATCTGGCACTCAGACCATAGGTGTAGGAAAACTTGGTGTAGGTATTTAGTGCAAAGTAACTGCTCTGTATGCTTCCAATAGGACATAGGAATAAAGATGAGCACTTGGTGGTTGCTTATTTAAGGGATGTGTTCACGTTGGGACTGACTGATGATTCATTTATGGTACCACTCTTACCCCCAAATGTAATAAAATGCAATAACTTTGTCCAGGAGCATTAAACTGCTGCCTGCAGATTGGTTGCTATGGGTTACTGGTCCTGGGCAAACTTAGTGCCTTGTATTACATAACCCCTTGAGTGAGCCAATAAGATATAAGGTTTGTGATTCACTTTGGGAAATCAATTGTTGGAGCATGCCTATGTGTATGGTGTATTCATAGGATATTAAAAGCTTTAAAGAAATACTGACACAAGAAATTAAACCTTTTTTTTACATCTATCATAACATGGTCTTTGCATGACCTTCATTTTTGCCATAAAAGTATTTGCCAAATGCTTTTATATTACCTGTCTGATCCCCCATGTTCCCCTATAAGGGGGCTGCCATATTTGTCCAGCAGGAGGCCGTTAGCATTAGAAGCTATAACTGACAGGCTGAGAAGGGACAGACAGGTTGGCAAAACAGTCAGGTTTAGGAACTTCAAGTAAAAATTACTTACAAAAGCAAATCTCTCAGTGAAAATCAATCAACACAACCTATAGGCAACTTTTTATGTACATTCATATTTTGAGGAGTTGTTTTTTAGTGTCAGTATCACTTTAATGCATACATTCAAATCTATAATCCCTACAAATGGTTTTACTTCAATGAGATATTTTGTTTTGCAAGAGCAGTTAATTCAGGTGATGGCCGAGGGGTGGTGATGAGCGAATCTCTCCCTTTTTGCTTTGCCAAAAAATTTGCAAAGCCGCAGGAAAAAAAGCAAAAATTTACAAAACACTTTGAAATCAATAGATGTTTCTTCGTGCTGATTTTCTAGCAGCGACTATTTTTTTCACTGCTACTTTCATAGGAGGATTTTCAATAAGTATAGAGAAGACTAAGGCCCCCCCTAAACCTGCTTGGTGCCTTGAAAAAATCCCTCTTCTGCACTGCTCTGGAAACCTTAACATCAGGAAATCTTCTTGCATTCCTGCAAGCTCTAGTTCTGTTGTAATCAGCTGTGCTCTGATTGGATCATTCTTCTTGTGGCTTCTCCAATCAGAGCACAGCTCTCTTGACAGATAAGCCAACCAATACACAGATGTAGACAGGGCAGGGCTAATTGGTACAAACATGCATTATTTGGAGGATTTGTTAAAAAATCTTATGGCAAAAAAATTGTAAAGTTGGATAATGTTCTTACACATTGCAGTATTGTTCTGTATTTGTAATCCTAAAGCCAGGGCAAACCATGAGCAGAATGCCTAATGTATTACTACAAAGATTTCACTTTAGGCCTGCACGCTGTACTTTACATATATTTATTTTCAAATGTACTAAACCTATTTTTTTTTTAAATTGGGTTAAATTCTTAAAATAAAGTTATATTAATGTTTAGTATGTTATAGATGGGCTTATTCCAAGCAAACTTTCAGTTGGTCATAATTTATTTATTTAGGGTTTTTAAATGATTATCCTTCCTGTTCTGGCACTTTGCAGCCTGCATCTGAAAATACTGTCTTGTTTGCGGTCAATTACCCTGGCAACTAAACAACAGATTGACTATAAAGCTTCATTTTTACATTATTTTTTATTATTATAACAAATTTGAAAAAAGAATTAAACAACAAATTACTAATTCTCTACACTATAAGCTTCATTTTTACATTATTTTTTTTTATTATAACAAATTTGAAAAAAAAATGAAACGACAAATTACTAATTCTCTACACTATAGTAAAAGTTAATTTTAAGGTGACTAAGCCTTTTAAAATTTCTGTAATTGTTCCATTGGGATCTTGGGTATGACCTATTACACTTTATATGATTTAAATAGAACTGGGCAAGAACAACATGGTATATGGATAAATACATTTTGGGAAAACATGGCAATAATTCAAATTTATAATTGTATTGATATGCAAGCCCCACCCTATGCAATCAGAGGTTGCAGCTCCATGCAGATACACCATGTGACTATGAGTGGGCACATTCCCTGAGCAGCTACACCTGCAGCATCTCACCTGTGTCAGTAGGAGATTGTGCTGCTCTGTTGATCCATTCCCACAGTATATAACTAGCAGGGAGTGTTTTCTAGCTGCAGCTGAATAAGCAGAGAAAAGAAAAATCTTTTTCTATTGACTTTTAAGGTAGAGATGTTCATGAAAAAAGAAAAATCTAATAGCGGAACATTATGGTATTAACCCACATGTAGGTGAGCTCCCTTAATTATTTGTGTTTAATGTTCTTGTGATTTTTTAATATGTCAAATGTGTATATGATTTATTTAATATGATTTATTTATTAGCTAATAAATAAATCATTATATTTTGCAATATAGTCTTGGCGCTGTGGAGTTATGATTCCTTTGCAAAAGCTATACTTAAAGTGATATACTAAAGAACTACTTTTCAAAATATGAATGTACTTAAAAAGTTACCTATAGGTCATGTTGATCATGTTTTGCTTCCCTTCTCAGCCTGTCAGTTACAGCTTCTAATGCTAACAGACTCCTACTGCATAATTATGGCAGCCCCCTGATAGAGGAACATGGGGGATCAGATAGGGCATGTAAAAGCATAAGGCAAAAGTATAAATAGCATGCAAAGCCAATATTATGACAGATATAGGATAAAGAATCTCTTTAAATGTATATTTGTATATACAGGTGAGTTTGTATACAGCCAAGTTTGCTTTACATTTGAATCCAAGCTGAATGGCTTTTTCCCCACATGGCATATAATAAAGATCACAGCAAAGGGTAACTTTGCAGAAAATTAATTCTATTGCATTATATTCTACATTCTGTTGTCTCTGTGTATTTATGATGTGCCCCCCTTCTGAACACAATGTTAAAATATATAACCCCTGAATCTGAGTCAATTAAACATGACTATCATCCCAGAGCACCTGTGACTGCTGTGTCCCCCCTCTTCTAAAACCAGACACATGCTACATGGCTTAAGAACAATTAACGCAGATGCGTGCTGCAGACTGCACTAATTTATGTGCCACCATGAAACTTGCATCTAAAATAACTGCCAGCATCATGTTTCACGTGTGTCTCTTTTAAAGGGGTGAGCTGGCATACCCAAGTTCATCTCGTAAAGGAAAGCCTGTGCATGCCTGGCATCATGAAAAAATCTAGTAATACGTTTAGTTCTTTCAGTCACATCAAGAACGTCCCAGTCGCAGCAAAAAAGTAATGTGATAGCTGCATTTCAGACATTTTTTGCTGTTTCACTAACTCGCTCATCACTACTGGCATGGCATATACATTGGGGATGCTTAGGGTGTGCATCAAATTTAGTCCCTCCTCCCTTGTTAGAATTTCAAATTATGAAGAAAGAGAAAAACTGTTTTGCAGCTGGATTTCAGCATGAAGGAACAGATTAGAGTGATAGGCATACTAGGGCTTTCTGTTTTGTGCAGGGCTCAAATTTTGGTTAGCAATCCTCCTTTAACATGGAGATAGCTACTACTTTGTATTTCCGATAAAGAGAGAACTGCAAAACCAATTGAACTCTTTCTCAGGGGCAAGTGCTTTATTCATATACCTTTTTATATCCCTTTCATCTGATAAAATATCTTACAGTATCACATTTTTCCCTTCTATTTGTGCTTGACTGACTGTCCAGTCATTGCCTAAAGCCTATAAAGTACAGAATCACTGGCAAGGTAATTGTGGTGTTAAATTTGTTTCTAGGATCTATTTGGTAGTAAGGTTCATGTTTTGCAACCTTGCATATATAGCACACCTATAAAAGCATTCTGTGAGTCTACCTGTTTTTGTACTATATTTTGTAATTGGTTAAAGTAGTAAAAAAGGACAGCAACATTATTTTCAAGATTCCATTTGTTTATTATTGTTAAATGTAAGGACTGATTGACTTAAACAGTTTATTTTTTTTTGTTTATTCATTGAGGGTCATTTCTAAATACTGGGCAATAGTGATGAGTGAATCTGTCCCGTTTCACTTCGCCATAAATTTCGCGAAACAATGAAAAATTCGTGAAACGCATTTGTTGTGCAATTTTTTTTTTGTCGCCCACGTCTATTTTTTTTTGTATCCGGCGTCTATTTTTTGTTGCCCACGCTTTTTTGACGCCACCACGCACAATTTGGACGCAACCGTGCCTTTTTTTGACGCACAAAAAAAATTCTGCGCATCAAATTTTTCCGCAGCAAATTTTCACGGAAGTTTTGCAAAACTATTTGCCAATGGCGAACTGTGGAAATTCACTGCGTATCCATGCCTGGCAAAAAAATTCACTCATCACTACTGGGCAAATTTGTACCTGAGCAGTAACCCATAGCAACCAATCAGGTATTTGCAGCTGGATGAAAAAGGTTAACCATTGGTTGCTATAGGTTACTGCCCAGGTGCATATTTGCCCGGTCTTTATCAATGACCCCCAGTGTATCTTGTCAGTGACTGACTAAATTCAAATACTTGGTTGTATGGTGAATTTCTGCTGTGTGTTTCAGGTAAGCTATTGGAGATTTTTGTAAATCACCCTTATCAGTAATCCTAACAGGAATCTGCTACCTCCTCCTTTCTCCACTTCCAAACCTGTTAAGGCTAGTTGGGAATAATCTATAAATCCAGGCCTTATATTAGCCTTGCTCATTTTACCTCTAGTGCTTGGTACTCATAGTCACTCAGGGTGTTTAATCCACAGAAGCAAATTTAAAGCAACCAATAAACAGTTTCCTTTCTTTAGGAGCCATACACAGCCTTACTATAGGATTATCCAGATTGGGGTCAGATTGGACTGACCTGCTGATTTGGGTCACTGGAGCTCAATAGAAGCAAAAGGAGAGTTGTGGCCCATCTCACTTGTGAAACTGCTGGTGTCCTTGCACTGAACAGAGGGATCAGTATGACTGCCTTCTAAATGCACCGCAGTACTTATTCATGTGGGTTTTGTTAATCCTGAACCTAATCCCTGAATCTGTGTATATATTGGAATTTTCTCATTCAACTTTTTTCATCTGTACTATTCTTATACTGAGTTCAGGTACTCTGCTGCATTTTATTGATTTTGACGTAGTATTTATTTACTTTTAAAGGTAATTGATTTTTTTTTTCTTTTGCAGTAGACACAATATTCTTCCTAGCTATTTGCAGACATACAAAATGAGTTCTAGTAACGCTAATATAAGAAGAAAGGGAGCATCTAATGGAAAATGCAGACATTTGAACTTCACTGGAAGGGTTGAACTTTATGGACTCTGGTCTTTTTTCAACCCTGTGTAACCTAATGCAGGTCACTATATTGGCCACTTTGAAAGCCTTCTGAGATGCATCCCAGGAAATTCTGGTCTAGGCTACAGAAACCTTAATTCAATTACTCTGCCCAATGTAGCAGACTTATGCCTTCATTTGCATCATTTATATAACCAATATTACTGAAAAAAATGTCAGTGTATTGTGTGGCCTTTTCCCAGATCTGTTCTACTGTACATAGTGATGGTGTCTCAATTTGGATTTGATTTTATTTCTGCAGCAACAATTAAACAAATGCTAAAATATGTAAACCGTTATGTCAGGGTTGTTGCTAGTGATGATAACATTTTTCCGCCAGACATGGATTCGCTACATATTTTGGTACTGGCGAATTTTTTCCACGAAGCTGCTGCGAAAACCGTGGTTGCTTCAAAAAAGTAGTGTATGTGCCAAAAAAGTTGCAGTCGCCCATAGGCAGATTTTCAATAAGGCTAGGGTGGGGGGCTAAGCCTCCCTAGCACATTAGAAAAAAAAACTCACTCTGTACTTGACTTTATCTGCGCTGCTACTTTAACATCTAAGTAGGTTCGTGCATTCCTGCAAGCTCCAGTTCTGTTGTAATCAGCTGCATTTTGACTGAATCTTTCATCTTGTGGCTTCTCCAATCAGAGTGCAGCTTTCTTTACAGACAGCGAAATTGACCAATCAAGCCACAGATGTAGGCAGGACTGCAGAAAGTAAGACTGCTATGAAGGTTCTGTAGGCTGTAGACCTACCTACTGTAAAATCCTCACTAGCTCTGTACATTTGCTGCACATTTCATGCCACTCCCACAGTTACTATACATTACTATAAATATGTTCTAAAACGGACTCACTAGCTGAAATTAAATAATTTTTTTTGTAACCTGGCTTCTGTAATTTCCTTTTGACTAGTGATGAGCAAATCTGTCCTGTTTTGCTTCACCATAAAACAGCGAAAAATTTGCGAAACACATTTGTCACACATTTGCTGCAAATCCATGCCTGGTGAAAAAATTTGCTCATCCCTACTTTTGACCCTTTCTCTAGTCCTTTTCTTTTTTTTTTGGTAGTTTTTGCACTTGTAGATTTTTTTTTTATATTTTTATCATTGTTTTGTTCATTTCTAGTTAGTTACAGTGGAGCCCTTATGAGTTCATGGCTGGGAAACAAACCAATGTTGTGTTTCAGTGTCAATGTTATAGTATAAGGGCATGCCTGAATATCTGCCATCTGTACCCACTGCATCTCACTGGTTTTGTAAATACCGATTGCATATGGCTGTATATAATGTGCCTGGGATGTCATTACCCACTGCCGTTCTCACTATAAAACTAACTAAAACACAAATAGATAGAGAACCCCTCACAGAAGTGAGTGTATAAATTCTTTTACATCTTAAACATTTCAGGGTGAAAAAAGCCCTCCAACTCGCACTTTTGCACAGTTTTCCTGGATGTCAGTGTGAACCACAAGAGGTAGTTGTGAGGTTCTTTTTTTTTTTTTTTAAGCCAGCAACGAATCCACGAAGTCTCACATTAGCTGTAGTTCAGTCTATGTATGGCCCATCTTTAGCCTTCCCAAGCACAAAATTCACCCACCGCCTATGCAGTCACCTCAAAGTCATATAGTAGCTATGTTTTTGCCATTTCGCTCATCACTAGTTGTTGCTAGAATCTAATATTCTTTAAACCCAAGTTTAAAATGCGAAAAATCTTGTTTTGCAGGACTTTCTATTTTAGGTCATGAAGTATAATTCAAAGCTCCCCTGAACCTGTCACTCCAACAGGGCCGTATTTGTCAAGGGGCACCCGAGGGCCAGAAGAAACAGTTCCATTTTGTTACAATAAAATACTTTATTTGTTACCTGTCCTGTGCGAAGCACCTAGGCAGCTGCTAATACCCTATTAACCCTAGAAAAATGACATTGCAGAAGTCCTCCTAGTGCCAGGAGTTCAGTTTAGACACTCTATGTTCAGCTTGAGATGCTGAAGTAGTTTATCCCATGTAGAAAAATGTTTTTTCTAGTGACACAAACGGAGAGAGCAGTAAAACAGGCACTGAAGCCTGAACTAGGTTTGCAAACCTTCCCTTCATCAAAGGATATAACCATGAATATAACAAGCCAAATGAAAGCAACCAACTAACAAAAGAGATAAATACAAATATTTTAGATTAATCTTTCCACAGAATTCCAATTTGAGCAGATACTTTTTATCTCACAGATGCATCGTGCTGGCAAAAAGTGTAGAATTATGGGCAAAGTATGTGGTCCCTTCATAATGGCTCCCACTGAGCATCTGAGAGAGAGAATCACTAATCTTGTCATAACTCTTGTGGTCATACTGTGTTATAAAGATATCTAGGATCCCAGTAGTATAGTATCACAGGGCTGTTGTATTTTTATCCTTTTCTTTTATAGGCAATCTATACCTAACGGGCTGAATCAGAGATATACTTTCCCATACCAGCCAAAATAATAAATATAGATTTTGGAAATATCCATTTAAATCTCCTAATCATTTTTCATCTTAGCCCTTGATATTATTCTTAGGGAACCTTTCTTACATCTTCATTTTTGTACAGTATTGAAGATAAGGTTATTCCATTGCAATGGTTCAATTTCTGAAACAAATGTTGGATAAACTTAGACTGCCTGGATTGGCAATTGAGTAATATAAACACTACTCTAAATGTTGTGGTTGCTTTAGATAATATATTATGAAATTCATTTTATTTTCACCATCTGTGAAATGCAGTCGCGTGAAAATGGAACAGTTGTGAGTGCAAGCTGCAGCCGAAAATCCCTAAAGTTAAATGACAGCCGAGAACTTTAAGATCAATTGTCTCATTAGTCTCAGTTCTAGGACTGTAATATGGTTATTGGAATGCAGTAGTGGAACTCAATATCAGAACAAATCTGGGGAGGGAGAAGATAAGAGCCAGATAATTAGAACCATTAAGAATACCTTCTCATTTGCTAATTCAAATGTGTTAAGAGAGTAACGCAAAGATAATCGTAAAAGGTATATTAAAAGCACTAGCATTTCTAAAAATGTTGAACGCTTTTAAGTAGTGAGAATAAAAAAAAATCTTACTCTTCAGTGCTCCTATACTTTTGTTTCATCCCTTTGCTTTGTTTTGGCATAAATATTAATAGATGTTTGTATAATCAAGCTTTCGCTTTCTGAAGATGTTAATTTTCCAGTTTACAATTTTAACCTTGACTTGAAACTGGCATTATCTTCAAAGCTGCTGGAGTACAAGCTTCTTTATTCTCTACCGTAGGATAATTATTAATGAAAAAATAACAGGGTTTGTGACCTTGCAGCCTTGAGGTGTAATCTGGTATACTGTAGCTGGAATTGGGGCCATAAAGAGAAGTCTCCATAGCATGGGCAGCTATTGGTTTTCTCATAGGCTGTGCAGATACAATAAACCTATGAGGCATAGTTGTTGACATAGGCACAAAAGTGCAGAGAAATATGAGGGAAGTCCCCTACCTCAGTGGATACTGAAGTTTTTGCTTCAAGCTCCCTTAAGTGATAACAGGGTTACAGATATAAGAAAACACTGGGATATCAGTCAGTCATTCACAATATCAGGATTGTGTATTAGTACAACCCCCTAAATCTCACCCTAAATCTCGCCCTAACTTGACCTTCAGTTTCAGCCCTTCCAAGAACTGCAAGGTCCTCCAGTTGTAGGAATTGCATGCATTTGTGTTCTGTAAGGTAAAGTTTAAAGTGTTTTTTTTCTTCAAATATGGTTTGTGATAACAATTAAACAGCAGTTGAATTCCTGCTCTATGGTTACACTATTGGGCCTATTTATTCAAATTTGTGAGGTTTATTTTATACTTTATTTTAGTAATGAGCACAATTTTTTACAGCGTCATTAATTTTCCAACGAAGTGAAATGGGACAAATTTGCTCATCTCTACTTATTTATTAAAAATATAAAAAAGTTGATTAAATAAAATTGTGGAAACATCTCATACCTAGCTTGTGTGAGGTTTACAAGTTCAAAAGAAAACTGGAAAAACTTTGATTTCCGCATCTAAAAGCTTGTGAGTTCATGTAGAAGTTTTACATCTGAGTTTCCAAGTTTTGTTGTGCTTTATAAATACTAAACATTTGGGTTTTTGAAAATATAATTTGAATTTGTGAGTGTTTGTGAATTGTTGTTTTTGTTGAAAAATGTAGACACAAATATTCAAATGTTGTTAAATGCCCCTCTATATGTGCCTCTATGGGTTTAGAAGCAGTACCCCCTTCTGAACTTGAGTATCCAGTTTACATATATGCTATAGGTTATGGGGGAAAAAACACCTTGAAAAGCATGAAGTGCCTTATAGTCTACCTACAGCGAGGAACATAAGTATTTGAACACCCTGTGATTTTGCAAGTTCTCCTACTTAGAAATCATGGAGGGGTCTGAAATTCATATTGTAGGTGCATTCCCACTGTGAGTGACAGCATTTTAAATAAAAAAAAATCAAATCACTTTAAAGAATTTTTTTTTTTTTTTAAAGAATTTATTTGTATTGCACTGCTGCACATAAGTATTTGAACACCTGGCAATCAGCAAGAATTCTGGCTCTCAAAGACCTGTTACTCTGCCTTTAAAAAGTCCACCTCTACTCCACTCATTGATCTAAATTAGTAGCACCTGTCTAAGCTCTTAAAAGACATCTGTCCATTCCATATTCAGTCAGACTCCAACTACTACCATGGCCAAGACCAAAGAGCTGTCAAAAGACACCAGAGACAAAATTGTGGACCTCCACAAAGCTGGAAAGGGCTACGGGGCCATTGCCAAGCAGCTTGGTGAAAATAGATCAACTGTTGGAGCAAGTGTTAGAAAATGGAAGAGGCTAAAGATGACTGTCAGTCTCCCTAGGACTGGGGCTCCATGCAAGATCTCACCTCGTGGGGTATCACTGATGATAAGAAAGGTGAGGAATCAGCCCAGAACTACAAGGGAGGAGCTGGTCAATGACATGAAGAGAGCTGGGACCACAGTTTCAATGGTCCCTGTCGGTAGAACACTACGCCCGTCATGGTTTCAAATCATGCATTGCACGGAAGGTTCCCCTGCTCAAGTCATGTTCAGGCCCGTCTGAAGTTTGCCAATGACCATCTGGATGATCCAGAGGAGGCATGGGAGAAAGTCATGTGGTCAGATGAGACCAAAGTAGAACTTTTTGGTCTAAACTTAACTCACCGTGTTTGGAGGAAAAATAAGGATGAGTTGCATCCCAAGAACACCATCCCTACTGTGAAGCATGGGGGTGGCAACATCATGCTTTAGGGGTGCTTTTCTGCGAAGGGGACAGGGCGACTGCACTGAGATTTTGAGCAACAACCTCCTTCCCTCAGTCAGAGAGCACTGAAGATGGGTCGTGGCTGGGTCTTCCAACATGACAGCACACAGCCAGGATAACCAAGGAGTGGCTCCGTAAGAGGCATATCAAGTTTCTGGAGTGGCCTAGCCAGTCTCCAGACCTAAATCCAATAGAAAATCTTTGGAGGGAGCTGAAACTCTGTGTTGCTCAGCGACAGCCCCGAAACCTGACAGATCTAGAGGAGATCTGTGTGGAGGAGTTGGCCAAAATCCCTGTTGATTTTCTCAGGTGTTCAAATACTTATGTGCCGCAGTGCAATACAAATACATTCTTTAAAAATCGCAGGGTGATCAAATACTTATGTGCCTCACAATAGATCTTAAAAGTTGATTTAGATTTACTATACTGTAGTTACTATAAAGACCGCTTTTTTACTAGAACTAAAACATTGTGGAACGTCTACAAAAGTAAGGAAACAGTATTAGCAATTTGTCAGTGTGAATAATGAAGATAGGTTAGACAATGATCAATTAACCTATCTGATATCTCTAGCCAAGAGAGCATTCACTCCATATGAAGGGGGAGGGGGGACCTAGAAACTATGTGAAAGTACAAAGTACATTTCATTTACATAGATTTCAAATTGTGAATAAAGTGCCACACGCTATGTCTATGTAAAACTACTGTATGTTCCTGCAAGTATTTCTGTTTAAATGGGTTTTCAAACATCTTAATTTTGCTGATCATGTTCTAGATCAGTGTCATTTCCTATTTGCATGCACTTATCATTTGGGCTCATATAAAGGTTCAGACAGTAAGTGAGCTTGTGTCAGAAAGATTGGGGGTGGTTGAACTTTAAGGGATGTCATCAGTGTAGTGCAGCATGATCTGACCTATAATTGCCAGGCTGAGATCATAATCCCTTTTTAAATATTAGAACTACAGCAGTTTTCCTCCAATCCATAGGTACTATACTAGATGAAAGCGAGTCTGAGAATATCAGAAATACAGACCTGGCTAAAACTGCACTAAGCCCTCTCCATACCCAAGGGTGTATTCCATCTGGTCCCGGTGCCTTGTTCATATTCCTTTGTAGTAAATCTTTATGTACCTGCTAGACGAAGCTGAGCCCCTATTTGGTGGGTTTTAAAACTTCTCAACTGTATACACTAAAAAAAAGTACTAATGAACCACGTTTTCCTTTTCTCTATCATTTATAACCCCCACCCAAGTCTCCACCCCCAGTTTCCCTTACAATGCCCACTACCTAATCTAACCCATCTTTCATAGAATTACCCATTTACAGTATCCTAGTTCAGAGTTGTCTTCCCCACCCGCATCAAAAAAAATTTTTACGTTGTCATAGCAGATTTGTAGCAGAAAAGACTCACAAGTTCTAATATATTCTGCACAGGATCTAGATTGTAAGCTCTAGGGGGCAGGGACCTCCATCTTCTTGAACTCAATTTATTGCAATTGTATCTTGTATTTATTGTTATACTTTGTTTTTATCTATTATTATCTTACCCCGATTGTATTAATGTATTCTACAGTACAGTGCTGCATGCATAAGTAGCACTTCATCGCTTCATTTTTAACCCCAAACTAACGATGTAACTATAACTATTACTAGTATAATCACCCATCTGTTTACAGTTTCTCTTAATTATTTCATACTGACTGAGAATATATAGCACCATTCTATACTGTACCGACACAAGCTGGTTTGGCTCACCGCTGTGCCTGAATAAAGTCTATTGTGGACCCTAACTTTAGGGTATTTCTTTAGCAGACTTTCTTTAACAGACTTGTGTTCAGCAGAAAAGCATATGCCCTTATAATTAAACACAGTCAGAGAGGTTGAGGAGATGTGTTATTATCACAAGTGTGATGCTCTGCATGATACCATAACATCCCCTTGATAATTTTTCTCTTTCGTACCCCTGTTCTTGCCATGGCTTTCCATAGCGTTACTCTGGGTTTTATATAGATAATTTTCCATATCCCTGCTAACATAGTAACATAGTAAGTTGGGTTGAAAAAAAGACATACGTCCATCAAGTTCAACCATAATGCCTATATATAACCTGCCTAACTACTAGTTTATCCAGAGGAAGGCAAAAAACCCCATCTGAAGCCTCTCTAATTTGCCGCAGAGGGGAAAAAATTCCTTCCTGACTCCAAGATGGCAATCGGACCAGTCCCTGGATCAACTTGTACTAAGAGCTATCTCCCATAACCCTGTATTCCCTCACTTGCTAAGAATCCATCCAGCCCCTTCTTAAAGTTATATAATGTATCAGCCAGTACGACTGATTCGGGGAGGGAATTCCACAACTTCACAGCTCTCACGGTAAAAAAACCTTTCCAAATATTTCAATGGAACCTCCCTTCTTCTAAATGGAGTGGGTGCCCTCGTATCCGTTGGAAGGACCTACTGGTAAATAAAACATTAGAAAGGTTATTATATGATCCCTTTATATATTTATACATAGTTATCATGTCTAATATCATGTCTCATTTCTAATATGGGAGCTCCAAACCTCCACAGTCTGCCCACTGTGCAGCTTCAGTGCATATAAGATTTGCAGCAAGTGTTCCTTCTCAATAAATCTAAAACCTTTATTATATGGTGCAGAAAGTTTATAGCAGTGATCTCCAACCAGTGGTTCGTGAGCAACGGGTTGCTCACCAACCTTTTGGATATCGCCCCTGTGGCCTCAAAGTAGGTGCTTATTTTTGAGATTCTTGTTAGGAGGCAAGTTTTGATTGCATATAAAGCCAGTGTAAAGCCAAACAGAGCATTCTGTAGGCTACCAGTCCACATATAGGCTACCAAATAGCCAATTATAGCTCTCATTGGCACCCCCAGGCAATTCTTTCATGATTGTGTTGCTCCCCAACACCTTTTCCATTTGAATGTGGCTCACAGGTGTGAAAGGTTGGGGATCCCTGGATTATAGCATGCACAGCATTTTAGGGGTCAAAGTCCCCTCCTCCATACCATATTGTACTTTTTCACTGGTTAACACAGTACCTTTACTTGAAATCTTTTGTAATATTACACTACAAAATTCAATTCACATTTAGTACATGTGTAAAAATAATGTTGTCTAGATTAAATGCACTCACATTTGAATTAGAAAGGTCCTTCATGTTTTTCATAAAGAAATATCTTGTACAGGTGCACTAAATCAATGCAGTTCTTTAGTGTCCTAAAGATCAATTCTTCCAAAGATACTATTGTGTGTTCAGTAATAGAATAACGTTGTTACCAAACTACTGTATGCAATTCAGCATTTAAGACTTATTGCTTCTGACAGTGAACAAAAAACTTTTGCAGCCAATTTATTCTAGCTCCATGGGAGTTGGTTTGCTAAACTGAAGACAAACAGTAAAATATCTTCAATATCTGCCATCTTTTATTGCATCATAAGAACAAACAACAAGGTAGGCACAGTCTGGGACAGAAAACGAAGACAAAGACTGATAGGACTCAAAAATAATAATATAAAAACAAACACAATATAAAAATGAATATGAAAGACAGACTGCTGAAATTTTTACTTCCACGTAGAGAAAAACAAGTAGCTAAATGCATGCTGCTTATTTCAGCCCCCTGGTAATTTTGTTCCTGTGTTTTCTTTGTCTGTGTTTAACTCCTCTGCAATCCACTCTCCCTGCCTCTTCTACTAATTATATGTGCTTCTATGCAGGAACCACTCAGCAGTAAGTTTCTCATCTACCCGGTAGCCCAGCCTCGCTCACCATGAAGGAAAAACACTTACTTTCCCCATACCTAGCATGGAACAAGAAGCCGACAGAGAGGCCAGGGGTAGTTATGAACTGAAAACTAATTGGATTATAAGAAGAAACCTAAAACTACTACTGGTAGTTAAATAAGGAATTTCTTTTTGGCTCCCCTTGATAAGGGCTTACTATAATTACTCAACTATAACACAATATTATTGCTGTGCCATCAGCTATTACCAAGTGTCCCCTGTCACTTGGTGACAAAACCCCTGACTGACCATAAGGTACAGGAGCAAACACCAGATGACTTGGTTTCCACAAGACTGAGACACTCTGGAACCTCCATAAAGACCCACCAGTCATCTTAAAGGAACAGTTCAGTGTAAAAATGAAACTGGGTAAAATAGATATTAATAGATATACTGTATTAGTAATATAGTTAGTTAGGCAAAAATGTAATCTCTAAAGGCTGGAGTGAGCAGATGTCAGACATAATAGTCACAACACTGCTTTCAGCTCTCAAACCTCTTAGTTAGTCAGACTTTAGGGGGGCCACATGGGACATAACTGTTCAGTTAGTTTGTGAGCACACAGGTCAGGTTTAAATGCAATCTAACTAAACCGTTATGTTCCATATGCCCCCCCTCTTAAAGGAACAGTAACACCAAAAAATGAAAGTGTATAGAAATAATTAATATATTATGTACTATTGCTCTGCACTGGTAAAAGTTGTGTGTTTTCTTCATAAACACTACTGCAGTTTATATATATATATACCCTGCTGTGTAGCCATGGGGGCAGCCATTTAAATTTAAAAAAGGAGAAAAGGAGAAAAGGCACAGGTTACTAAGCAGATAACAGATAAGTAACAGATTCCCATTGTATTCTACACAGTTTATCTGGTATCTTCTTATGTAACCTGTGCCTTTTCTCCTTTTTTCAATTTAAATGGCTGCCCCCGTGGCTACACAGCAGCTATTTCTATTAACTATAGTAGTCTTTCTGAAGCAAACACACAACTTTTACCAGTGCAGGGCAACAGTACGTTATATTTTAATTATTTTAAAACATTTTTATTTTTTAGTGTTACTGTTCCTTTAAGTCACTGACTTAGAGAGCTGTAATTGAGGTAGTAGTGTTCTGGCCATTATGTTGGACATCTACCCACTCCAACCTTTACATATTTGGCTAACTATATTGAAAATATTTTTTTATTTTGTTTTAACCAGTTTAATTTTTACAGTGAACTTTTCATTTAAAGATAGACTCACACAAATGGCAAAACCATGAACATAGAAAGATCTTCCAGGTTTAAGGACACTTGCTATTGACCCTGATTCCCCTGATCTCCACAGATTTAGCTTTTTGCTTTCAGATTTGTTGCATAATAAACTGGGGGGGGAAAAAAGGTTTGGTTTTTTTTTTGCTATGAAATCGCATTTTGGTGCAAAATCATTAGTAAATTCCCCCCCCCTATAGTGTGTACCATGCGTTCCTGTCTTTCTTATTACCAGCAGATATGTTTTCCCAGTGTTTCTCACAAAACAAAAACTGTAGTACCGTGTTAGCCAGTGTCAAAAATAATAATAATAAAAAAAAAAACAACAACAAAACACAAATACAAGAGTATTGTAGAAATGATACCTTTATTGGCTAACAATAAAAATACATTGCAAGCTTTCGGAGCTCTAAGGCCCCTTCATCAGGCAAAATACAAATGAGAACTGAAATGGCACAACATTTATACTGATAGATCAAAGAGAAGTGTTTACAAGCAATAAATTAGGAAGTTACAGATAGAGATAACTTGTGAAGATAGTGAAAGTAATTAAGGTTTATTAGGGTGGGTTGTAAATAGTCCAGGGGTCTGGATTCAGTCAGATCAGATAGTGTGTGCCCAGTGTTACTAAAATTCTTGCAGGTAATCACCAATTACAATACTTACATTATGGAGACTTGTTTCTTATGAATTGTATATTAAGGACAAAGGTTCACTGCCCTGAGCCTGCATCTTAAGTAGTGGAAGAATTAAATTGCAGTTATTGCAAGGGACTCTGTGATCATCACCCCAAACCAGACTTTTAAAATCATATACCTATAATGAGTAAAATCTGGGTACAGCACTGAACATGTAAGCCCGATCTTATGCTGTGGTTTCTAGCATAAATCATTTTTGATTTTACAAGTCTGGTCGGAGGTGATCTCTTGGAGTGCCTGCCATAATTGAAATTCAGTTCACTAATAAAAATGCCTGTTTGCTGCCAAGAAGTTGTTTTGGGAGAAAACTGCGGTTCTGTTGCTTTGGGCTGCTGTATAGTGAAAGTCAAAATTTCTGAATGCTGGAATGAGCATTTGAAGTGCATCCCAGGTGGCTCGCCCCTCTGTAGTAGACACAAGCATATTTTTCTGATTTAACACTTTAAATAGATGTATAAACTAATTACAATTATCATTGTAAAGAAATTATAAGTGTCTGGCATCACCAGTACACCTGGGTATTCTGAGAAGCATGTGACAAGACTATTATGTGATATTATAGGGGGATTTGCCTCACTGGTCAGGGCTACTCTATCTGATTCTCGTAGTCACTCACTAGGGAATAACCCCTCCTTAACATCTTCTACCTTGTAATTCCTCAGACTCAAATCAACAGGCTTGTGACAAGGTGCAGTGGCTGAGCATAGAGCTTGTTATAATTTGTTATTCTTATCTGGGGTTTGTTTCCTTTACTTTTTAACTGAAAATGGCTACTCAATGTGTGTCTAATGCCTAAAGACTATTTGCTGTACCTGTGCTTTCACAGTTGAATAGCAATTTACCGACATGTATACAGGAATTCATAGCCACCTAGTATGCCTACCATCTCTAATTTATTAAATACTCCTCCTAATGGAAAAGCAAAAGAATGGCGGGGCTAGGTAGGCATGCTATAGCCTTATAAATGCACTTAATTGATATTAAAGAGATCTATATCTGAATTAAAAGACACACTCACATATATACAAAAAAGCACAAAGGAAATAATACAGTGCAGAGTCATTTAATTTTTTTTCTATATTAATGCCATATACAGCTGTAGCTAATATGACTACATGCAGCAAACCGTATTGAGGGAGTGCTGCAGACTGCAAGCTTTTTTTAAACTATGCCATCCTAATAAATTAACACTATGCAAAGTCTACAATGTGTATCCGTGAGATATTATTGTATGTAGATGTAAGTTATTCACCGTATTTGTATCCCCTTACACTCTAACGTACAGCGGATGCAATGTATATTTAAAGGGGAAATCCGCCTAAATACAATTTTAGGCTTTTTGTAGTAAACATAATTGCAAGTAACTTTGCAATATACAGTACATCAGTAAAACATATGCACTCTTTTAATGATTTTTAATGTAATAATATAGTTTGGAACAGTGACCTAAGCCTCTCCCCCTGTTCCCCTGCTGATCTGGCTGACTACGGACTGACTACTTGAGAACTCACACTCAAATAAAATGTAATAATAGGTGACTGTCCTCAGTCTGCATCACTCCAAATCCCACAATTCTCTGCCCACGTGATATCATTAAGGAAAGGAACATTGCAGTGCAATGCATTGTGGGTTATGTATTTCCTGCATGCAGCCTGTAAGCTGTGGAGAAGTTGTTACAATTTGTAAGATTAATGTTTTAGTCCCTCCTCCCCTGAGAGGATTTCAAAAGATACAGTAAGAGAAGGATTCTAGCATATAAAAATGGTATTTATTCAAACCTTTTGAATGAACAGATAAAATACATTAGAGGTTTCAGTGATGGGTATATTAGAAGTTTCTTTGTTAACAAACTTTGGTTCGGAGGCCGGAGTTCCCCTTTAATACATTTATGTCAGCAACTTTTGCATCAAAACTAGAAAAATGTCTTATATTTTGAATTAGAAAGAAACCATGATACTTGTACAAACCTTTTCCCAACCCCCTCCGCTTAGGATAACAGTGTCAAGCAACCACCCCCTTACCTTGTGATGCAATGGATTTCTAGAGAATCTGTACACCGCCCATCACTTTACAATGGAACTAGGTGAGGGAGGGGATGCATAACACTGTGAGCCTAAAGTATGTTGGAAAATGGCTTGTATGAGTATTATGGTTTCCTTTAAAATTGTAGAATCTGGTGTGTCTGTCAGTTCAGATAGTGTTTATGCACAAAGCCAAACAGAATCAGCTCATGGCAAAAAAGGGGGGTAAATTTCTCTTTAAAACCATAAAAGCAACTAATGAAAAATGTATAAAGGTTAGAGCCAACACAGGAATATATCAAATAGAGCAGAATAGTGAGGTTGCAGTATAACCTCTATCTTGCTACTAATAGCTCTTCTTATGCAGTCTAGTGCATGATTTGCATTCCCTGCTGCTTTACTGCATAACCCACATATTACTGTTGTATTTCAAAACAGGAACCTTTTCTTGCATTGATGCTACTTTTAGTTTGTGGAGTTTAGCCAACTCCTGTAGAGATTTACTCTATATGGATGGATAACAGAAGCTACAATACGGTGCTGTCTAATTTTGATACATGTTCATCCTTTATAGATTCCAACAGCTTTAGATTACTGGCCTGAAATATTTTTCCTGTATTTTGGGTCTGGCAAAAATAACCAGTTTACAGTAGCGCCACTGTACACACAGGAATTGTTTCACTAAACAAAAACAGCTTTAATCAAAAGCAAGTAAGCCAAAAAAAATGTAGTAATTCACGATGAGCAAAATATTTTGGCAGGTATGGATTCACTGAAAAATTCCGCATTTCGCCATTGACGAGGTTTTTTTGCGCAAAACTACCCAAAAATTTGGTGCAACAAAAATTGCAGGGTGTGGAAAATGTTGGGGTTGAGTCAAACAAAGCGTGGTCATGGCAAAAAAAAGTTGCGCATGTCAAAGTTGCGCAGTAGCCAGATTTCGTGAAGTTTTCGCCGTTTTGTCATACTTTCAACAGTTTCACAAAATTTTCGGCAAAGTAAAACGGGACTGATTCATTCATCACTATTCGTAATCATTGGGTTATGATTCAACAGAATAGCAGTGAAACCTAATGGAGTACAACCTAACTTGCTAGCAAACACAGAAACCCATTAAGTTCTTATATGGTAGGTTTATAGGAGGCCACAAACAGGTCCAAAATTAGACATCACTTCACTGATAAGGGCTCTAGGTCTGTGGAATGTCTTAAATTAATTTACTCTAATCTCATTTGCAAGAAATTATTTAGATGGGCTAGTTGAGAACATTTAAGGGCACTTTTGGGGGTAAAGTATTTTTTACCAGATTGACCTGCCTTAATACTGACCTGGTCTATTTGAACAAGACAAGCCCTGTCGGGGACAATGCTGGCTGCCTGGTTCAATACTGTCTTTATGAACCAGGGACATTTTATGCTTTGTAGCATGACAGGAAGCTTTACTTATTCAGATGGCTGTGTAAATCCAGCCCTACTGACATCTTTATATAGCAGACTGACAGTAATGTATCAAAAGATTCCATGAAGTGCTTCTCTATTGTGAATTCTTTAAAGGACTGGTTGCATCTTCAACGCAAAGCAAGATCTTGTGATATGATTATTCCAGTATGTAGATTGTGGTACAAGTATGGAACCTGTTATCTAGAATGCTCAGGGTTTTCCAGGTAAAGGGTCTTTGTTATTTGGGTCTGCATACCTAAAGTCTACTACAAAAACTTTTTAAAATCTAAATTATTTGATTAAAATAAAGTCTACGGTAGATGGCCTTTCTGTAATTTGGAGCTTTCTGCATAACGGGTCTCCGGATAATAGATCCCATTCCTGTACAACAGAACTCCACCTAAGATGTTTCTCCTTGCATACACAAACTGTCTGGGCAATAATTTGGATACAAAATACTCAGACTTGGATAAAATGCAGCTTTAGGTTTCTGGTGCTATATATACTTTTTCTGCACTATTTTGCATCACCTGCTTTTCCCTTTGGGCATGCTAGGAGGTGAGATCCAGGCATTCCCTGAGCAATAGGCATATTGTGCTTGCCCCATATTCCTGTAAGGAAATTTCCACCTTTATCCCCACAGGGGACCCTGTAATTACAGTTGGACTAGTGAGGGACAAGCAGCAGATGTTAGAGTGTGTTTTTAAGCCTGCAGAAAGCTCTGCCTCTGGTTTACTAATTATTTTACCAGAGAAGTGGGAACAGCAGTACCTGCTTTGAACTCTGCATCACTTAGAGGAACTCTGGCTTCCTAACCAAACTTTTGTTAACGAGCCCCACAAAATACAGAAACCCCTAATATATTAATGCAATCTGTTCATTCAAAATGTATGAATAAATACCATTTTTATATTCAGAAATCCAGCTGCAAAGCAGATCTTTTCTTTCTCATTTGAAATCAGGGCAGGGGAGGAGGGGCTAAAACATTGATGTTACAAATTGTAGCAGCTTACAGACAGCACACAGGAACTACATAACCCATAATGCATTGCACTGTAATGTTTTTTTTTTTCTTATTGACATTACATATGCAGGCAATTATGGGCTCTGGAGGATGCAGGGTGAATGTAGATTGAATGTAGATTGTAAATTTTATTTGAGTGTCAAAGTAGTAAGTCAGATCAGCAAGAGAACAGGGGGGGCAGGCTTAGGGAACTGTTCCAAAGCATATCATTACATTAAAAATCATGAAAAGGCTGCATGTGTTTTAATGTATATTTCAAAGTTGTTTGAAAAGTTGTTTGGTTGGAGTTCCCCTTTAAATGAGCCCCACTAGGTATATCCACTTTAAACCAGAAGTGAAAAGTTGTTGAAGTAGTGATGGAAATCCTGTTCAAGTTGTAAAATGTTATTGGAATCTCATCATTTCAGTAGAGTTTTAACGACTTTAGACAGATTATTGCCAGGTAGCAAAATACTAGTGCCTTCTTCTCTCACTGTGCCAAAGAGAAAATATTCATTCTCCCAAATAATGGGATTTTGCCAGGTTTCAGCTGTGAAATCCATTCTATATCTTGGCAAATGTCCTAGATCTTTATATATAGGGCTATGTGAAACTCCAGGTTCAAAGTTGTGCCACTCGAGTATTAGAATAGAGCATTTCTTTTAAAGGTTGTTGTTTAATAAACAGGCAAAGTTAAAAAAAAAAATTCTTATTAAACTAAACTAATGTTTTTCATATAAAAGCTCAACAGATTAGGAAAATGTTGCCTGTGAAGTTGTTAAATCAATTCTTAAACCTGCATTCTAGTTGAGGCTTAACGTTAGGTTCCATTACAAGTCCTGGTCAGACTTACAGAGACAGGATTTATAAATAATTTGATCAGTATTACTTTGTTCACAAAATGAATATGTACATTTTTATAGTACTCTACAACAGTTTGCAGTTCAACTCTTTTCTATTTAATGAAACCGAATTCCATTTTAAGGCTATGATTGTAGCCAGTTTGAAATCAGAGGTGAAGCCATTGGGTTCAGCAAGACCTTGATTCTCATGCCAGGGAATTTCCATTTCATGTATTGTTACATAAGCTGCTTGCTCCAAAAAAAACAAAGGTGCTCCATAAACTCTAAGGACTAGAGGCTTCTAATCTGCAGATACATGCATAAGTGATAGCTATTTCATTTTAACATTTATCCAGGTTAAGCTGCACTGCAATAACCTGTGTCCAAATACTGTGACAGTCCATACCAGAAGACCAATTTTACTCAATTATGTGTCTCAGTCCATGGTCATAAATAACTCCCATTAAGTCAGTTGAGGGCTTGGGATGAGTAAGATCTGTACTTCATGTGATAATGCATTTGTAGGGATCATTTACAGGCCTAATGATTGCATTGAGCTATAAAGCACTTTAAGGTTACAACTTTTCATAGACCTCTGAGTGCTTTTTGCTAAGGCTGGTTTGAAATAATAGGGGCCTTTGACATATGTTCTACACTTTGCTGTGTTTTGTGTCATGGGCCATTGTTTTGGGTTGGATCTTAGTAAAAGTCTTATGATACTGGAAGGTGGTGTTACTCTTCTAGCTCTGTCCATAGCCCAGTGAAAGGAAGGTGTTTGATTGCATACAAAATAACCCCCCCCCCCCCCCCCCACAGTAACCAGCCTTAAATTGTGCTTAAATGGCAGCAGTAAATATTGTAGAAAGGTTCCTTACCCCTCAAACAAACTAATTTACTGTTGAAAGATTGAAAGGAAATTTCAAGTGTCCAAAAAGATATACAATCTGAATGGACTAGTTTTTTGGGAATTCACCTATATAGGGCATGGGACCTGTAATCCAGAATGTTCATGATTTCTGGATAAAGGGTCTTTCTGAAATTTGGATCAACATGCTTTACATTTACTAAAAAAGCATGTAAATATAAAATAAACCCAATAGGATTGTTTTGCCTCTAGTGAGGAATAATTATATTTTAGCTGGGATCAAGTACAAGGTACTGTTTTATTTTAAGAGAGATAAAGGAAATCATTTTTAAAAATGTTCATTATTTTTATTAAAATGGAGTTTATGGGAGATAGTCTTCCCATAAGTCAGAGCTTTTTGGATAACGGGTTTCCAGTATTTCTATCTATTTTGAGTGGGAAAGAATACAGTTAGCATGTATTTGCTCTCTGTAAAAAAAAAAAATGAACGTACAATACTTTCTCTGTTTATCAGCTATGGGATACTTACCCATGATGTATCTTAGCAAGAATGGCTTACTGCAGTATGCACAGTAGGCAAAAAGCATGCACATTATGAGCTCTTCAATTTTTAATGCACGGGCCACTTTAATGAGACTGTCAAAATCCCCTATTAACTGACCACAGGAGAGAAAGGCAAAGCAAGGGAGAGAAAGCCATTGTCTGATGTAGAAGTACATGAAGTGAAAGCCAGCTGTATCCCTAAATGATATGCCGCTACTAATCTCCAACTGGCTAAATACACTCTGCTGGATTGGAGCCAACTGTCTTTCCAGAAATCAAGTTACTTCGATTCTAGAATCATGTTAGAAATATTTATCATGCATATTTACATACAAATGGCTTTGCAGGTTTGTGTTTATTGAGATATATATATATATATTATAATCATTTATTCCAAAAGATTTGCACAGTATGTAAATAATTTTTATAGAAGATTGTTCATTTACATATTCTTTCCCCTCTTCTTTCAGATTAATATGCTTGGTCTTTGTGCAAATGACAATTTCTTGAGTTATTAACTAAGATATTTCCTTAAAAGTGAAACTTTTCCAGTTTGTAGTCAGGGTATATGCTGATTTAATTTCCCATAAATATATAGCAGTGTATAAATGTAGACTTGTTTGCCTATCTAAAGCTTTGCATTTGCAATGAGCAGAATTTTTGTATTGCTTTGGTTGAGACATGCTATAGAGAGAGCAGTGGGAAGACAATACTGCTATTGTACTGTATAAATTTTAAAAGAATCCATTGGCACAAGAAATATGGCAGAGCACATTTTCTTGTATATGTTCACACAGGAGCATGTCTCCTTTAAGGGAATTGAAAATCATTTCCTCTACATAATCACATGTATGGGACCACCCCGATAATAAACATTTTACAGTGCTTACTATGTCCCATTGATTTAGCAATAAAGAAAATTCTTCTTAAAAATGCTATTTCCTGAGTTTACGACATGAAACAATTAGAACCTTTATCTGTCATAACTGCAACTGACACCATGGGCAGTAATGAGGTCTGCAGATCCCTCATACAACCTGTTGCCTACTGACGGAGAAGCTGTGTCATTCTAAATTATTTCCACAAACTGATGAGCTGCGCTGTGGCATGGATGGAAGGGAGCCTTAGCATAAAAGACAGGTCTAATAGAGGAGATGATGGACACATTCCCCTCAGTGAGTCCCTCTGGTCCCTTTGTCAGATTGCTGACTGCTACCACGGCTAATGTATTGAATTCTTGTTAAACTTTGCAGCCCCAGTAGCTGCCAGCCGGGCTGCGAGATCCACACCAGAGAAGGATTTCACATTTCAGTTTGCTAATTCTGCCACCTAGTTTTTCAATGCCTTAATTGCTTTGGGAGCTTTGCTGTGGAGCTTGGACTTTGCAGCACACTGAACGGGAAGCAACAGGGGATTGATTCTGGAGAGGTTCGAGGTGTGCGCTCCACTGACAGGGAAGATAAATGTATAATGGTCTGTATTAAGCACAGCATCACTTCTGATGTGCTATCCTACCTGCCCTTTCACTGTTTAGGTAGCTGAAACTGTATTGCTGTTTCCTGCAGATTTTTTCAGTGAAGAGGAAGAGCTGTACCTTGAAGCAACATCGACGGTAGACTGTGAATCTTGGGCAGAGGCGTTCAATCAAGCAAACTCTGAAATATTGCGAGGTGGAATTACACTGGTCAGAGCATTAATAATGGAAATCAAAGAGGAACAAGCCTTGGATGTAGCCCAGAATCTAATTTTCCCTGCTGAAGGGGGGAATCCTGTGGGGCAAGACACAGCAAGTAAGTGCAAGATCTTAGCAGCATGTCATTCCTTCATTGTGATGGTGTGTGTGGTCTTGTAGTTGCAAACGGCACCTTTAACCTGTCTCCAATAAAAGATCTTTAGTGCATTGTGATTATAATCTGCCTTGGCATCTTAGTGGTTAAACTGATGATCAGCATAACCTTGATTGCTTTCAGCTTGCTACACAGTATGTTACTTGAATGGGGATAAAAACAGCTTGCGCTGTCACAAACACATTGTACAGCTTTTGTGTTACATAAAAAGGCTTGTTTTCAGTGGATACAACGCTACAGAGAGAAGTTCTTACAAAGGATGCTCTGGCAATGCAGGGGAGAACTGCAGGGACCCTTACAAAGTTTCCGATTGGCTTTTTCCGGGACCCAAGATGCTTTCATGTTCTTCCCCAGTTTGGGGCTTTAACACTTTCTGGGGCAAAATCAGCAGGACTTGTGTAGGGTAATAATGCTTCCACCTAAAAAGAAATAGAGAGAATTTCATCTAAAACCATCAGTCATATTTTTATTGCATTGTCTTACAACCACCTAAGCCTCTTATTTCCAGTCTGTGTAATATCTACATTTCACTGCAGCCAGAGCAGGATTTTACAGGAAGCTGCCTCCCATTCGGCAGAATAGTGCAGGTAGTAATCTAATAAAGCCTTACAGTACTTTAGCACATTCCGGATACTAAGCATAATGCAGCGTCTGTGCTACACATCTTCTGCTGTGTTTTCTGAAAAAAACCTCATTTGTCACAGTTCTGAACAGAGTTGATTCCTGTGACCTTTTCTAACCCGATTAGCAATGAAACCCTCATCCAGGGAGGCACGTTTTCAAAAGGGAGGGCTTCAAAGTGGACATAGTACTAATCTGTTTTTCTTTTTTCCCCCCATGTGTGTTGGCTACACTGGCTCTATAGAATCTGGCAGCTTTTCAGTGGCTGCTCTGGCATATATTTGTCTTCTGACAAGTTTAGCCTGTGCAGGCATATGTGTGACTAAATGAAGGTAATTATTTCCTTCCACACGTTTACTGTATCTTCCCCCTGCACATTTTGTTTTAATTCTGTCTTCGTTACTTCTTATCCGGTGTCCATAGCAACACACTTTGGCAGCAGGAGACAGACATGAAGCTAAAGGGTCCAATCTCATTGTATCCAGTATCTATGGTACACAACTTGTCTGACGGTTTTGTGTAATTGCAATCTGTTATTAAATCTGTGTGCCGTGAGGCATTTTGCAACCCACTTCAGCAACATTTGCCTCTGTCATGCACGTAATTTGTACGGATGAGGAGATGCAGAGCCTGGAATAGAAAGACTGCTGCTTGGAAATGAATCATAAAGTGTCATCAGGGGCAATTTTGTAGTCAGAAAATATTGTGAAAAATGCTTAGTCACGTTGTTGGGTGTATACTTGAAAAACGAGCAGCAGTAGCATAAAAACTCCTTATACTTCATTATTCTGTGTTTCTCTTTGATTTTTTAAAATCTTTTTCCATGCATGCTTGCATATTATAAGGATTATGCCATCATAACAATATTTGCTAGTTCCTAAAAATAATGTGTGATAATAACATGTAGTAAGAAGTTGAAAAAAAATATAATTTGCTTTGCTTGTAAAAAGTGTCATCATTTCATATGTTTCAATGGGGGAATGTATTTCTTGCTACTCATGATTCTTTCCACTTCCTTCTTGGAGTTTGGCAAAAGCACAGCAGCATAAATTATCATCTGACAGACAAGGGATAAGATCTCTGGTTAAGACAAAACCTACTGCTGAACTTTTTTAAAATGCAAAGATATATAAAACCTGATCTCTAAAGTGGAAAAATAATAGAAAGAATGGACTTATGAGTCAAATTTGGGTTATACATGAAAATAGTATGCCTTTAAGCTAGGTAAAATTGTGTCTGGCATTTTATATATAGATACTGTATATCCCCCATTAACCTGCATCACTATATGCTGTAAATGTTCTTGTTTATTTATAAAGTTCTTGTCTGTTTGGGTTTGCGCATCTGACTCTCCTGTAGCCTCTTAAATAATCCAGTAGACCTAGATTTTTTTAATAGATGTCTAATTTTTATATAAGTAGTTCTTTTCTTTTATCAATAATTATTATTGTCCATTTATATAGGGACAACATGCTCCATTGCACCTTACAGAGATTATGCACTATTCACATTAGTAACTGGCCCAATGAAGCTAAATCACATTCAAACACACACTATATGGTCAGTTTCATCAAGAGTCGGTAAACCTGAATATAATATATATATATATAATATTGATATTGCAATCTTAGTGTCAGCATGGTACATATCTGTACATATGACAATTAAGATCTAAGGACACACACACAAGAGTAAATTACTTTCCCAGCCATTATTCCTTCATTTGCTGTAAAAATACCAGCTTTGTGATTAAGAAACAGTAGATCTTGGGTGAAGGCTGGAACTTGCTGGCATTGTACCTGCAGTGTGTGTAGTACGAATGTAACCTGATTTCATGATTTATATTTAGAGGAATGGGCATTCCTCACTTAGTCAAATACATGGTCAGTCTGCAGATACAATATAAGGACCTTATGACTAAGGAACTAAAGCTCTCTATTGTTACTGAAATGCATCCCCCAGCCAGCTGTTCTCCATAGTTTCTGCTTATCATTTATAATCTGTTGAGTTTTTAAAGGGACATTCCTCAGCTTAGTTTATTTAAAGCAAAGCACAGGGCTTATTTCTTTTATAAAACTGCACATCGCACACCTTCACCACTGTGTCCTTATGCATAATCTAATGTTGCCAACACAAGTGGGAACTATTTCAGTATGCCAGAGTAGGCAATAACATGTCTAAATTTATGGTTTACTTTATTTTCATTATTATTCCAAAATTAGTGTAGTACAAGGATCACAGATATTATGGCTTTGTAAAGCAATGCTACAGCCTTTTTAGGAACTTTCCTCTAAAATGTCACTGTGGGAATAGGAGATAATGAATTAGTCTGTTATCCTTTGTGTACATCACTCAACTCAATTTTATGCCGGGGCACATTCCTATAGTCTTGATAATCATTGTGGGAGTAGATGGGAATAATTTAATTCCACTCCCAGCTCTTTCCACTCAGTGTATTACTTCTGCTTTATATATAATGACAGGAAGCAAAGCAATGCCAGGGAGGAGCTTGAAATAACATTTGTGTGTTAAAACTTTGTACCACACGGTTATGACAGGTAACCAGGCCATTTGACATACAGAAACGAAGTACTGGAATCGAATATAAATTTTGGTTTGCTATTCTGCCATACAACCATGGGCCCTGTTATCCAGAATGCTTGGGACCCAATAAGATTGTTTCCCCTCTAATAAAGATTAAATACATCTTAATTAGGATCAAGTACAAGGTTCTATTATAGTATTACAGCGACAATGGAAATTGTAAAATGTTTGTATTATTTGATTGAAATGGAGTCTATGGGAGATGCCCTTCCCATAATTTGAAGCTTTCTGGCTAACTGGTTTCCCATACCTACATTATATCTGTCTGTATCTGCTAGGCAGAAAACTAGAAAAGCAATGACAAGGGGACTCCTCAATTTACCCTTTGCTTTCAACCATCCCTCCGAACCCCATTGTTACATACCTTAATGAAACACCAGGAGCCAGAAATGGGTAAAATGGCCACAGCATTTATTTACATTTTATCAAATAAATAGGACCATGCCAGCCTCACCCCAAGGCAATATTTAAAGCCAGTGTCGGACTGGCCCTCCAGGATACCAGGAAATCTCCCGGTGGGCCTAGGTGTCAGAGGGCCCTCCTGCCCTTTACCAAATGACCTGCTGTATGGTCATTCCCTATTTCTAAATGGGAATGAAGAGGAGAAATAGATGGAAGAATACAGTAGATGATAGCATGTAAATAAAATGACTAGGAGAATAATGAGGTTGGGCAAAGAAAGGAGGAAAAATAGTTTGGATAGGGGGCCTATGCTATGAGGTTTTCTAGTGGACCCCTGGGGTCCCAGGCGGACACTGTTTAAAGCCATAATTCCATAAGAGATAGCTACTGTGCTCTGCCACTCCTCACTGAAGACTTGAGATCAGCACTATGTCATTATATGCACCACTGAGTATTAGGCTGTCTCTACCTATAGAGAGGATGGCTTCAAACTCCACTACCAGCAGGAGCTGCATCTCCCACCATGAGAGAAGTTTGTAGCCCTGCTGCCGGTCCTGAATCTGCAGTGTCTCGGATAGGAAATCCAAGCAGGCTGTCACCTAGCACTGGGGTAGGGAACCTTGGCTCTCCAGCTGTGATAAAACTACAAATCCCAGCAAGCATTTTCCTTAATTAACCATGACTGTGGCTGTCAGACTCCTGCAATGCATTGTGGGACTGGTAGTTCCATAACAGCTGGAGAGCCAAGGTTCCCTACCCCTGACCTAGCACAAGCAGTAGTAGCGTCTGTATCTATCAATCCACCATGCAGTCACAGGAGAACCTCCTTTCTCCCTCTTCTAAGATTACCTTTGCAGTACTCTGGCAAGGTCCTACCGCTGCTGTGACAAATAAAACTTTAAATACATTATCATATATCCACTGTTTTGATCCAGAAAAAGGCAAAAAACCCAGCCTGAAGCCAGTGCCAATTATGCCTCAAGGGGGAAAAAATTCCTTCCTGATCCCCATGGTGATCAGAAACATTTCCTGGATCTAGGATTTGACACTCATTTAACATGAATGATACCATGCAGACTCTCACATTTATACTGTATAATGTTACCGAAACCACAATATAACGGTGCATACAGGAAAACATCCAAATTTGGTTATTTAATATGAGAACATAAAGAAGGGAAACTCCTGACATTTCACAAGGTATGCAAAAAGAGGGTGGGTGGGAAAGATATTTCTACCTGTTCAGAAGATTGGAAGTAAACTGCTTCTCTCGTAAGACCATATCCCTATCCTTCTCCACCCCCAGCCCAGCTTTCCCCCTCCCTAACTTAATGCTTCTCACCCAGTCATCTGATTCTGCCAATCTTTAAACCTAAACCAGTGGCTGCTGGTGAATGGGATCCCTTGTCATGCACCCCCTGCGTTTATAGCTCCAGGGCTTTCCTTTATTGATCATAATTATCAAAGGGAGTATAGACAAAATTTTGCCCAAAATACTCCCAGGCCCAACTGACTTTTGGGTAGTTTTTTGATAATGGTGCGTAGAGTTGTGTTTTCACCCTTTAGCAAGGTTCGAGTAATGGCCACCAGGGTTGGGTCTTTTTGTGAATCTCAGTTTCACATGTTCTCTCCATAATGGCTTAAAGTGAAATAGAAGCAATGCTGGGCCAGTAGCCACATTTTAATCGCTACCACAAATAGCTGGTATTAAAATGCCATGTATACCATAGACCTAAATAAAAAACATCTACTGCTTTCTATAAAGATAAAACAAAAATCACTTTCCAAGCAGCTATGCCTTCCAGAAATCTAACAAATTGGCCACAGCTTCCCTCTGGATTCAATGAAGCTGCTAGGTATTGGACCATGCAAAATGTCTCTACTATTCTGCTTCTTTGATGAATAACTTTCCCTTTCTTTCTGCCTAATTACAACTGACAGCGGGGGGGGGGGGCGGTGATGACATCACACAACAAACTATGAGGAAGGACTGATGATATCACACTGTGGCATCTTTACTAAAAGCAATAATGCACTGAGGGAGAGGCAGGATGGGGTGCTATCTTGCATGGTGTAGCTATTTTTGGGGTGGGGTGCTACCTGCCTGGAAGGTAATTTCGTTAATTCTTTAGCTTTACCATCTTTTCATTAGTAAGCAGCAAAAGCTATATTTATCATGATTGATATCATTATTATTGGAACTGGCCTACTTTTTAACTTATTTCCCCCTTTAGTAATGAAACCTGCCTAACTACTAGTTGATCAAGAGGAAAAAACAAACATCTAAAACCATTTCCAATTTTCATCAGTGGAGGAAAATATTCTTCTTGACTCCAAAAGGGTAATCAGTCCCTGTTGTCTTTGTTAAATAAGAATAAAACCCACAAGCCAACATCTATATGCAAAGATAATCCTCTGTACAGTATGTTGTGCTAAAACGCTATATTGATTTTCATTGATACCTTACCATGTAGCTGCATGTACACATAGAAATGATATTGGTTCTGTCGCTATAATGCAGATTAAATCCTTCTAAATGTGATGGAGACATTTCATTCAATAGCAGAGGACTGGTGTGTTCAGAGGAACATGGAACACTGCGCATCACCCCCTCTAAAGGAAGGGAAGCTAGAAATGCTGTAGTATAGTGAAGGAGAAATTCAGCGATGCGGGGATTTAAAACAGGAGTACTTTAAAAATGAAGGATATACCTTTGCTTGTCCTGTAAGTGCTATCGCTTAATAAAAAGGCCTTTAACTCTTGTTTTGAAACTATCTAATGTCTAAAGTCTGGAAATTTTACTTTATCCTGGCGAAAATGGGCTGCCAGGTGACTTCACTAGCAGTTTAGATGACCATACTCAAGGGGTGGGTCAGGTGTACCAGAATAGGGAAAAGAATGCAGGAAGGCAGGTGCGGTTTGGGGGTAATTGGGTACGAGTTGGTGTGGCTCTACAAAAAACAGACCCATGCAGGTCTATAAACTACAGGGTCAGAGTTCCCCAGATTTACTGCTCACTGTAAAAAGAAAAAAAACAAAAAACTTTTTAACACCTCAAAATTAAACTGCTTTTCCCCAAACCCAATGGATACTGCTGCTGAATGTGATATCAAAGCAATGTAAGAGCAAGCACATACTGTAAAATGAATACTTTAGTATACAGCATACAAATGAACACCCTGCTGACTATTGCTGATGTATGAAGGTGCAATTAGGCTTGTATTTTGTTTCATACTGTATAAAGTATATGGTTGTGTCCTTTCAGCTGCTCTCTTTTGGAAAATTTACATTAAAAAGATGATTTTGCAAAAAAAAATATATATAATAGAAAAATAGATATTCTTTTTTCACCACAGGAGGCTTCTTTTCATGTTTTTATAAAATGCCTCTTTGCAAAACAGCTAGTGTTAAGAAATAATGTATGCCTTTCTGTTCTGTAGTGCTGCTAGTATATGCTGCCCAGAAGGTAAAATGGGCACAATTATTATCTCATCTTGGACACAGCGGTCTCTGTTAAAATGAAAAAGATCGTCCCGTGTACAATATGTTGTCAAAGGCAGAGGGTAGTCTTGTACTTAAGTCATTACTACAAAGGCAGTTCAGTTTCCCTTATTTTAGAAGTTATATACATGAGCAAATTTCCCTCCTTTTAACCTGCTCAGCCAGAAAATGAAATATTAATGGATGTTTAACAAGAATTCATACCATACTCCTAATAAGATGCTCTTCAGCAAAGTCTCTATTTTTAATTACTAAATTGCTGTTTTCCTTTTTTTGCTGTCCACAGGGATTCAGAAAACTTTGGCTGACCCAAAGCTTGAGTTTGCTCTTGGTAAGAACTTTTATTTACTGATATTCTGGCTTATTATATGCAAATGAGAATTTAAACCTTGATTTGTTGATACATTTTATTACAAGGATACATTTATGAATCATATAAATATACCAGATACCTCAAACCCAAACCAACGTGTGTGTATATATATATGTGTGTGTGTGTTTTTTATATGTGTGTGTGTATTATATATATATATATATATATATATATATATATATATATATATATATATATATATAATATATATATATATAGACAGAGAGCCGCACACACAAGGACTTGGCAATAAAGTGAAAAAATTTATTGAAAAAAATCTGTGTATTATTATATATATATATATATATATATATATAATACACACCATACTTATACTTTTAATTAAAATAATTTAGTTTAAATTATGTAGATATGGTTTATTTGCATCAAATATAGCATTTGCATATTTGTAATTATTCATGTGGCCTTCCACAGTAGAAAGATGTTGGTTTGTCTAGGTACAAATTTGTTTTTAAAGTGGATATGTTTGAAACTAAGCAAATAACTTCAATAAAGGTCACTTGTTAGATCTAAAAAAAAAAAAAAAATACCACACAGAGTAAGTTGTACATAAACAGTGTTTAAAAGCTATATTATTGGTTCTCAGAATGAGTCCAAGGGCATCCTTTTTTTTTTCAATCCGCTTAAAGGGAAATGTAATAGAAAATAATAAAAATGTTAAGAAATGTTAATAAAAGTTTGCATTTTGCAATATAACATTTTACATTAGACTTATTGCACAGCAAATATAAATTGCTCATTGTGCAAGTTTTAAGGCATGCTGGAAGGTGGCATAATCTTTTGGAGCAAAGATAACTTTTTCATTACATACACTGCGAACCGGAGCGAACTATACATTTTGCAATTTTTCTTACAGTGTCTAAAGGCCCCCAGAAATCGAATTAGCCTACACCCTTCTCAATATCGCCCACCCGTAGGTGGGGATATCGGGTGAAGATCCGAGGAAATCTTAACGTGTATGGGCACCTTAACACTAACAGTTATTCACCTTCACCTTAACACTAACAGTTATTCACAAAAAAGCTAAATTAATTTAGAGCAAAGGAAAATGTGTTCACTCCGCAGCATACATTTTCACATTGCAAATATTTTTCCCATTAACTTTGATTACATTTGCCCATTCGTCCAACTCAGAAAGAAATATGTCTATACAGTACGGTACAGGGTTCAACCCAGATACCAGTAGACCTGGGCAAAGCTCTCATTGGTTGCCCCCAACAACTACTCCAGTACATTTATTATAGGACTACCCTCCAGCAGGAGAATTTGAGGACACTAAGGTAGGAAATACAGGAAAGTCTGTGCTTACTGAAATATACATTAGGTGTAGGCTTGACAGTCTTTAGCAACAATTGGGAAAAAAAACTAATGACAAATACCACTTTATATTAAAAATATATTCTTGCATTTGTTTTAATAGAAAGTAACACAGCAAAAAAGAAAGTAATAGTTATGTAGACCTCTTTCAGCTGATTTAAATGAGAGATCTGTTATTTTGCTTCAGTCAAAAGTTATAGCAGATGAGAGTCTGATGGTGGGCTCTAGGCAACTGCCCCTTTTTGCCCATTTATTAAAATGGCCCTGGGTTCAACTGTTTTTAATTCAATGGGCTTGGCATTGCTTTATGACCTCCGGTGTAAAGCAACCAATGTGTATGATGACCCAACCAAATGGGACAGCAAGTTTTTGTATCACTTCAGTTTAACATCCTCATTTGAGTTGATTGATTTAATCTCATGTGAACTCACCAGCTTTAGACTTGTGAAGGGCAGAACTCTAGGTTAAAGTGGTTCAGTGATTTATTAAAGGTGTCAAATGTGCCCAACAAATTCAGGATTTTTCAAAATCTGTAGCTATGCATCTGAGCTGCAATTTTTTTTTCTTGCACTTAAAATTCCCAACAGAACACACAAGCTGGTGGGTATAATTAATAGGCCATGGGTAAAAGTCTTGTTTAGTATACTGTAGTTACAATAAATGCTTATTGCAAGATACACTGCAGCAGGGGAATTATCACAATACATTTCAGGCCCTTTATTAATGTAAAAAACCTAGGACACTTAATATTATGCCATTAATGGACTACTTTTGCAGAGGAAAATATAGTAAAAGCCAGTATTACGGTATGTGTTGTTTGCCTTGTGTCCCAACACAAGGTTGTGTAAACCAATACAAGGTCAGGCCAGAAGCTTTCAGCTTTTCTAAATAGCAATGACCATGTTATTTTCCTGCGTAATTTTGTTCAGAATAAATTGGGTCATTTTGCGTGCATGAAAGTTACAGTCTAGAACATGATGCGCTTCTGTGCTGCAGTTAGTCACTGTTTTTATTAATGTATAGTCAGAATTTTATTTCAAGTTTCTTGTTCAGTTGAATAACCCAGGACTTTTGTTACAATGAGTTCAGATGCGCTGAGTTACAGTTTTTCAGGTAGTCAAAGATCTAGTTCTTGGAGACCATTTTTGGTCCGTCATGTTTAGTTTGTCAGAATTTATAATACAACTCTTAGTACAATTATTATGTGGAAATGACCTGCAAGTAAGGAGTATCCATTCCATCCCTTGTGCTGTGGCTGTAATTGGCACCTGTAATAACCTGATGGGGCAAAATTGTTCATTGTGACCAAAAAACATAGGGGGTTATGTAATAAAATGCACTACATTTGCCCAGGAGCAGTAATCCATAGCAACCAATTAGCAGGTAGACTTTACTGGTCACCTACTTAAAAGCAAACATCTTATTGGTTGCTATGGGTTACTGCTCCTGGACAAACTTTTATTACATATAGGGGAAAGTGCTTTGTTTTTGTACCATTAATCTTGATCCAGATTTGTATAAGCCCTTAAAGATTCTCCCCCCCCCCCACAAAAAAAATAATAAAACTGGGTTTAGGATGGTTGTGCTCACCAGATGTACATGCCCCGTATTTCTTTTTAATGGTATGGCCTCATTCTTACTGCAGGCTTTCATCCATCAACAAATCTGAAGCAATCCATGTATCATCCGATTGTACAAGGTGTCATTAAGCTTAATATTTTCCTTTAAATAATAGTTTAAACATACAGTACTGTAAATCAGACAGGGCTAGATTTTTTTGTGATTGTACAGGTATGGGACCTGTTATCCAGAATTCTCGGGACCAGGGGTTTTCTGGATAAGGAGTCTTTCTGTAGTTTGGATCATTGCACCTTAAGGGGCACATTTATGAAAATGCGAGTTCGAATCCCGAATGGGATAAATTCGGATTGGATCCAAAAATTAGATACCAGATACCAAATATCACAAATATGCTTACGGAAAAATCGTATTGGTGATCCGAAAATCGCAACATTTTCGTATTGAACGATCGTAAAATGCAGGAAAACCTTTCCAACTTTGAACCTTCAGTGCATGATTTTGGAAGCCTCCCATAGGAATCAATGGCACTCTGCAGCTCCAACCTGGCCCAAGGAAAGTCTCCCATAGGGCTCAATGGCACTCTGCAGCTCCAACCTGGCCCAAGGAAAGTCTCCCATAGGGCTCAATGGCACTCTGCAGCTCCAACCTGGCCCAAGGAAAGTCACGATAACGAAGCTTGAATGAATCATACTCGGCGCGTCAAAATCAACGATTTTGACGCTCAAATTTTGTCACAAAGTACAAAAAAGTCATTACGGAAAAAAAAACCATTAACACGCATTTGGAACATTCGTGGATTAGTAAATGTGCCCCCAAGTCTACTAAAAAATACTTTAAACATGAAATAAACCCAATAGGATTGTTTTGCCTCCAATAAGGATTCATTATATCTTAGTTGGGATCAAGTACAAGGTACTGTTTTTTATTACAGAGAGAAAAGAAATCATTTTTAAAAATGTGAATTATTTGATTAAATCTGACTCTACAGCCTTCTGTAATTTGGAGCTTTCTGGGTAATGGGTTTCTGGATAAAGGATCCCATAGCTACATACATATATACAGGTATAATTATGTAGATATAGTTTCCATAATAACTGCATAGAAGCAAATCACACTAGTCCAGTTTATCAGAATCATTCCCCTTTTCATTGAATGCAAATCTTTTAATTCCAGGACTGGATCACTATCTACCATAAAATATGTAGTAGCTTAAAATTCCTCAAGTCTTCCTGTTTTGTTTTTTTTCCTTCCCCCTCTCCTATTTCTACTTTCTTCTCTTTCCTTTCTCCCTTCTCTTCTTTCCCTTACTCTTTTTTTTATGTTTTCTGTTGTGTCCTTTATGCGACATAAGGAATAACTACTTTAAAGTTCAAGGCCTGAGCTAAAAGTTATGAAGACAATAACTTGTATTAAGGCTATTATGTGTGGTGTATGTTAATAGCTTGTTACGAAAATTAAAAATTGTTAATGGTAAAAAAAAAAAAAAAAAATGTAAGAATTATAATAGGATTTAGCAATGGGCGTATTGCTCTGTAAGTCATTCCGGCAAATACAATATGAAGATATAAAAAAAAAAAAAATTCCTCAAGTCTTGTTGTTACTCCATTTGCCCCTCAAAATCATTTAATATCATACTGCCTAGTGTAAACAGACCCATTTAATTATCATAGACACAACTGACTGGCTGACTTAATTCTACTGTAATAAAAAATCTTCGGTGGAGACAAAATCAAAGTAGAAAGAATGAAGATGTGGCAGGCTAGTTCATGTGTGTATTGGAGCTGATAGTCCTTTTGTCTTGATTGTATTATCTGCTCATACATACTAAAACAATAAAACACAAATAACTTTGCTTACATTTTGAAGGTTTTCTGGAACTTTAAACAAACCGGGGCAACAGCGGCTCTAGTACAGTAAATAACTTTCCAATAATTCCAAATGTAGCTGCTGAAAATCATCTAATGCAGAACAACTACATTTCCCATCAAATCAACCTGCCACTGGCTAAATATTAAGGCTCTTCGACTACAGCAAATCCTCAGTTAAATGGATTATTGACTAATGCGCTGTTGTGCTGTACAATGCTTGAAAATGATATGCACAGTAGCACAGCATTGAGAAAATTCTCCTTTAATTTATTTTTTCCATTTCTGGAACAGCACAAAAAGCAGAATTGCTGTTTTTTTCCCTCATTACATCCTGCAATGATGTATATTAATTTTGAAGGCGTGATTTTTAATACATGGTTTGCTCCATGAACTGTTGGATTTATTATCTATTTTAATCATCACACATTTGTAAATGCTTTACTGCCCCATCACACTAAGTTAATAACACATATTGCAATTTTAATGTGGCACAAACTACAGTCTGTGCAGAAAATTATGTAACGAGGTCAAGCTAAAGTGCAATCAATCATTTCTGAAGTTATTAAAAGATTTTTCTAAGTTTTATTTTCAAATGTTTTTGAGCATTTTTTCTTACAATCCGATTGCAATTAAAGAGAAGGAAAGGCAAAGTTGCTTGGGGATGCCAAAATGTTAGGCACCCCCAAGTGACTTAAATCGCTTACCTTTTACCCCGGGCTGGTGCCCCTGTTAGGAGAGAACAGCACCAGCCCGGGGTACCTGTGGCGAGCGCTTCCTTCTTCCGGCTTCATTCTGCCTCAAATTCCCCGGACAATCGCATGCGCAGTAGAGTGAAAAGCCGACTTTATAGTTTAAGTTTGGGTCTTTTCACTCTACTGCGCATGTGCGTGCGCGCGAAGCCGGAAGGAGGAAGCGCTCCAGGTACCCCGGACTGGTGCTGTTCTCTCCTAACAGGGGCACCAGCCCGGGGTAAAAGGTAGGTGATTTAAGTGACTTGGGGGTGCCGAACATTTTGGCACCCCCAAGTGACTTAGCCTTTCCTTGTCCTTTAAAAACCAAATAGCTGCTACAAAAAAATAAACAATACACAATGCTTAACATACAGCAGTATGTAAATCATTTGGTAAAAAGTTCAACAGATTTTCCTGAAGAAGTGTAGAATGTACTCTTTCTTCTTTGATTCAGTGACCACCTTTACAGTAGGGAGCTTGCTTGTTCCTGGCACATCCAATGTACAAGGTTAGATTTTTCAAAATTGTGCTGTGCCTCTTCTATGCATTCTTAGGGTGAAGACACACAGAGCCACGAGTAGCAGCTACTTGTTGTTGCTACTAAAATAGACAATGCTGATCATTTAGTGATAACTGCCTCTACATGTGTTTTAGCAAAGGCAATTCTCAGTATTGTCTATGGTAAAGTATTTTCTGGTGTTTAGTAGCTGCTACTAGTAGCTCTGTGTGTCTTCACCCTTAGATTGCTGATACAAGCCTGTTGGCTCAACTGAGCGTTATCTCTAGCGTTAACTGAATACAAGAAGTACATACAATGTGAATGGACAACCAAAAATATAATGAAGCCACCCACTTACGCATCATTTCAACATGGTCATCCAATAACAATATCTCCCCTGTCCAGATAGAAGTTACTTATCTTCACCTAATTCATATGGGAGCCCTCTGTGAACTTAATTCAACCAAAAATCGAAAGGCCTCTTTAAGGTATTTGATTTTATTACCCATGTTACTTTAGAACTGCTTCAGTTTGGCGATATGCAAACCCGGAAATAACTATACATTTTTACAAATTTATTTTTACAAGGTTATTTTTTATCATGAAACATTTCTAAAATTTTACTCTCCCCACATAATACAAATCTTACAAAACATACGTATATTCAACAATGGAAGCAAGATTTGGGCATAACCCTTCAATCTGAAAGACTGGGAGTACATATGGCTTGACGCAAAAAGAATGGGTACCTGTGTAATTCAAAGGAGAGCTTTTTTTTTTAAGTAATGATGCTATAGTACCAGACGCCAGTAAGAGAAAACAAAATTTTCCATAATATTCCTTGTTCCTGCTGGAGATGCTGTTGGGAATTAGGTACATTATATTATGTTTTTTTAAACATGCCGTGCTCGAGTAGATCACATGCAAAGATTTACCCAAAAACCTGCTAACATTTTTATTGGGAAAACCAATGAAGGGCTTGTTATATCCCTCAAAGAAATTGTTAAATCATGTCCTAACAGCTGCCCTCCTAGAAAATTGGAAAATACCTTTACAGCCAATGATAATGGAAGTTCATAAGAGACTGATCAACAATATGAATTTTAAAGATGCAATAGCACAAGTGCAGAATTAAGTGCCATCCCATATAGACATATGGGGTCCCTAAGAGCTCTTGACAAAACCCTCTGGCACCCCCTCCCTCCTGACCTAATTTTATGTTTACAACTTACCTTGATGATTTCCATATTAGATCTGGATGCTCATCCAGGTCATACTGTAACTCAAGACCTAGAAGTATAAAACTGTCTAAATCTGGTAATTAATGTAAATTGTAAAAACTATGAGAACCACTATAAATAAGTTTATGTACGGGAGGAAATTTGATGTGTGCCAAGCAGGCCCAGAGGTAATATGGGGATTTTTTTACCTAGTCTATAAAGGGAAAGAGAGCACATGGTTCAATCTCTTTGACCTCCACTCCTTGTTGGGAATAGATGAAGCCTAAGGCAAGAGGCCTCAGTAGGGCCTAAAATGAAGGAAGGGACCCTATGGATGAGTAAAGTTAGTAGCAGCTAGAACCTATTACAATGTACATTCCTGTATACGCATGTACACTGTAGGAGCTGCAAGAAACAGTTTGAGCTAGTAAGAGCATTGTGCTCTACCAAGGAGGCTTAGTAAATGGTAGTTCTCAAGGTAACTAGTAGTAGGGACTAAAGAGTTATAGGTTAGTATAGAGACCTCTTTCTCCTCCCCTCCAATACTTCTGCAAGGCCCCAGATGATATGAGGGGTTGTATATAGCAGTGCTCTACCCTGGAGAACAGCTGGAAAACAGTACCCCTTCTATACAGTATATAGTCTTATAGTCAGAGTATATTTACTCTGATTTGTTTATTTTCAGTTTAGAAATATAGGTGTAGGCTGAATGGGGGAAAGGAGCAAACACAAGGAAAAATGCACTAAATTTGACTTTCTGGTGTACTGGTTTCCATAGACAAAGAGCTGTCTGAGAGTATTTTTATTCCAAAGAATATTTTTTGCAAAATAAATGCCCTCCGAGGGCCAGTAGTTGACTGTATTGTGCTGCTGAGTGTCAAACAAACTGTTATGGTAAAGGCCTAAATGTATTTTCCTTTTTACCACTCACTTTCACTTTGTTGTACATTATTGAGAATGTATAGGAAATAGGGCATATGGCCTAATCTTTGGTGTTCAGCTGAAATAGTATTCCTTTTTGGTGTATTTGACTAATAAACAGATGTTTGAAAGGTTTCATTTGTGGAATCAAATATTATCAAACCAGATTAAAATCTAACTGTACATCTCTAGCATGATGAAAAACTCCCACATAAAGCAACTATAAAGCACCCACATAGCCACAGTGCTATACACCTCTACTATAGTTACAGTACTTCAGTAGTATGCTGAAATGTATGTATGTATATCTTTATTTATAAAGCGCTACTTATGTACTCAGCGCTGTACAGTAGAATACATTAATACAAACAGGGGATTATTAAGATAATAATAGATAAATACAAAGTACAACAATAAATACAGATAGATACAAGATAAATACAGTTGCAATAAGTTGCTAATTCCCAGGTCAGGTGCTGGGTGAGTGCTCCAAACCAGAAATGTTATTTAGATTGGGTTTAGCAGAGCTCCTAGCTCCCTACAATGAATATGAATGAAGTAAAACACACTTTTCCATGTAAGCCAAACGTTACACTTATTTGCACCACTTCTTATTGATCCAATAGAGAATTCACAGGCCCAAAAAAGTCTATAGAACCCACAGCAGATTATACACACCTAAAAATACAGCCAATCACCTGTAAGAATTGGTTTTTTTTTTGTTTTTTTTTAATGAAGCATATTTCATTTTTAATGCTAATCATTGAATCACAGCATGTCACAGTATCAGGAATAGTTTGATTTGACACAAGGCAATTATTCCCTTTTTCTTCTTGTTTTCCTTGACATTTTAAACATTTTCTGTATTCAAGATTTTGACAACTTAAAAATTCACAAAAGTTATTGCTTACATGGAGTTAACTCTTATTTATTTACTGTATATAAGCTAATGTACTTGCATGTGCTTTATACTGGTGGATTTAAACAAAGAAGTCTAAAAATGACAGAAATGTCAATGGAAGCATTTAGTAATAAAAAGTTTACTTGAAAGTTTTGATATAACTGAAAGTATCCTATTTGCCAACATGGTGCACATGATGGGTGCTCTTACAGTATGATGGGGGTTCAGGCCTGTTTAATAAAGTCCTCAAACCCTTAACTGTTGTCCATCTTGCAGTTTATCTTATTTTACATTGACCATATATTCGCCCACAATATGCATTTTGTAAGATTTTTGGTATGTCTTCCCAACACCAATCAAAAGCCTTGTATTATTGATACTGGTTCAGGGTTTATGGTCGTTGGAACATCTTACACCATATCTGCTAGTAAATGTTGCTGCTCTTCAATTCCTTCCCAATTTGATCATTTGAGATGTTGAAAGGATCAGAACAATAGGAAGGCAGCAATGCAGTGTATGGCCCCTCATATGGTATCTATCCATTTGGCCTAAGGGCTGATCGGCCGAATACTTTCCAGTAACAGCCTGTGTATGGTCTTTTCTTTCTGTTGGTCTGTGTTGTGAGGGAGAAGGCAATTTTTACATTTACATTTCTGGGGAGGCATTAGATTCATAATTGTCTTATTGGACTGAATTTATCCTAAAACTGAATGTGAAACCAAACTAAAGTCATAAAGTTTTTTGTATGAGCATTTGAAAGAAAAGCCCTCCAAATTATATAATCTACAAATAAACTAATAACTTCAGTTGTTCACATGACTTTGGGGAAGAATTCACTTTGGCTAAAAATGTATAATTTATAGGGCAAAAGTCTTGAGTTTGCCCACATCTAGTAACTCATATCAACCAATCAGAGTTTGTTTTCAGTTATGGGTTATTAGACAAGCAGACTATTTATTATATAACCCTCTGATAATTAGTTGAAATCATGCAGAAAGTGGATTGCTAAGGATTGATAACTATTCATATGATTAATTTTATCAGTGTGTCATGTAGTGGAGTCATATGGTTACTATATATTTTTATTTTTTAAGCAATTGTGTAAACAATATATTTTTATATTGTAAACAAGATTTCATTTAGGAGCTGAAATACACCGACTACTAACCCACTAGGAGTCTCAGCTGCCTACAGTACATGTTGGACATGTATAAAAGTAAATAAGTAGCTATGAAACACTTTAGATTTATGATATGTGCTGACCATACCATACATTCCCCTGTACTAAGCACAGCGCAGCATGGACAACTGAGAACAAGTCATGGTACAACTGTATAAAATTGTGGGCATGGCATAGTTATGGTCTTGTATTGCAGAAGGCAGTGGTAAGACCGTGGGTTAGGTATAGCCACGATGTTGTTTGCTTTGCACGTTGATCGGGCCATGGATTAGCAAAACACTTAATAACTGGCAAAAAATGGTTGGTATGAACTGCCGGGAGCTTTTGGGAGATAACAACATAATGTATGTGTTACAAGGAATATGCTAATGGCACAAACACCAAGATAAATCCTATGTGAAGAACTTTCTTTGTGTTTGTCACATTGAATAGGAAAAAAACCTGCATTTACTGTGATTGTTTTATTTGATTTCTTTCACTTTGAGGGACATTATGTGTATAATGATAGTCTTCAGAGATAAGTGCTTATCTCCTCTTTTTGGGCTGGCAGGGATCCAGCAGATAAACCTGCCTCCGGTTTCACAGTTCCCTGTGTGCATATTATTTTTGTCCTTTTCCTTAATTTGTACAGTCACAACACTGGAATGCTGTTATTCTGAGGCATTCTGGGGATTGCAGTCTATGCATTTTTGAGTAATATGTGAATTTCAGTTTCTATTTCACAGTTGGCAGAACAGCTTGTTTTATTTATAGAAGTCAAAGTCTTTTTGGAAAGTATATGCAGGACAGTTTATACAGATGGAGCAGGCTTTACTGGTAATTGCTCAGTGGGCAGAGCATGATGCACAGGACTTCCATGCTTACAAATATAAAAAAGTGTGTGTCACCTTATACTATGTTCAGCCAAATTCTAAACCACTAGCATATAAACCAGGGAACTGTAATTATGTTACTGCACTATATAACACCTAGATATTCCAATTGTCAGCTCCCTCTCTAAATCTGCATCCTATCTTGTCTATTCCATGAAATATGTTCTATAATGTATTGAAGTAAAATTTTTAGTAATATTTTAATTATGCTTCTGTATAACTAATGTTTATATTGCAAGTGAAATTCTTTACAGATTTAAGTTAGACATTAGTTCAACACAGATTAGGGCTCTTTATCTGTTTTCGATTCTGGGCTTATGGCCCACAGGCAAGTTAGTTGATCTCCGTTCCATGGATAACTAGGCACTTCAAAATGCACACCAAAAACAATAGTAGTAATGAGCTAATCTGTCCAGTTTCGGTTCACCACAAAATTCGAGAAACTGCGAAAAATTCAGAAAATGTCGCACCCCGGGGAAAACTGTCACACGTGTAAAAAAAAAAATGTGCACAACAATTTTTCGGCGCAAATCTTTAGCACAAAATTTGTCATGAATCCATGCATGGCAAAAAATGTTGCTCATCACTAAATAGGAGCTTCACTTCGGCTTTCCAAAGTTTCCTCCTGTGGGCAACTTTACATGACTTCGGAAAACTGAAGCAATGCGTAGGCCTTTCCAACGGCAACTCATATTGCACTGATTTTCGACAGATGTCAGTTGGGTAAGCCCGTCTGAGGGGCCAAAATTGGAAGCTTAAATTTTCTTTGTATAGCCACCTTTAGACTACTGTAGGAACCTATAGGGTTAACAATCCCTATTTACATTGTACATTATTAGTTCAGGGGTGGATCTTCCTCTTTGGCCTGCATCTGTTCAACCAGGTGGATTTTTCCACTGAGCTTGGGATCCACAAGGCCCCAGTAAAGCCATTTTACCCCATTCTATCTTTATCTCTGGAGAAGTCGGGGAGCAGGGACCCCATGAGTTATAGAAAGAGCAGGTTAGTTCTTTATTAGCACTTTCTTTATTATTTCATTATTCTTTAAAGAAGCATATAAACTCAAAGTTGCAGAAAGTGATTGTAGTGAAATTAGATCTTGGTGTATAGTATAGTATATTCATGGACAATTATGGAACAATTTGGTTGGTGCAAAAAGACAAGCTCATTGTAGAATATACATTTGTGGCATCAGGAATGTATAACGGCTTCAATTGTATATGATGCTGAAGTTACCAATCTGTCCTCTTTGCTAAAAATGAAGGTCAGATCTAAATGCATTAGATATATTAGTATGTTAAAATATACAAGCTTAGAAGGAATAGGAAAGCAGGCTCTGTGCATATCCATCATTTATAAGAGTATGACAGAACAGGGCCTAGCTCTCTACAATGCAAATACAGGGTCCCAGTTATATTCATTTTTTATTTTCTGGCTCCTTGCTTGAAGCCCTAGAAGGCAATGGCACATCAATAAGATCAGCTACAAATAGAAGACAACCAAAACATGTAAGCATCTTTGGCTAGAATTACCTCTTACGTAATCTCATGGCCTAAGATGATATTAACATTTATTTATAAAGCACCAACATGTTCCGCAGTGCTGTACAATAAGATATACACAAAAGTATTCTCCTGTCTTTACAAACTCATGCCATCAACCAGACATGAGTGATTCTTGCCATTCTGATGCCTTAAATTTTAGGTGGCAGTAGAGGAGTTACCTTCTGTCAGAACTAACTGGATAACTTAATCAGCTGAATTATCAAGCACTTTACTGTAATAGTATGGGTGCAGTATTCACAAACTCAGATGCAGCCAACTCCTCCAAACTAGGATCCTGAATAGGATGTCGTCATACATCCACAGTGCTCTGATCAAAATTTGCTTAAGTTATTAAAAAAGCATTCTGAAAATGGGTCACTAACACCCCCCTGAGTGTCACCTGTATTTCTGAATGAAAAATTACCACATTTTTGTCTCAAGCTTGATGCAGAGATTACTGAATTCCAGGCAACATCTCTAGACGCAAAAAGGAAGGAAAAAGATCATTCTGATTGTTGACTGACTGACCTATAACTAGTGACTATTAGGATATACTTTACAATAAGCAGCTGTTCTAGTATTAAGAAATAATTTAGTTAATGTTTATAAGTTACATAGTTCTGTCACTAGATGGCAGATCTTGTTAAAAAAGTCTGGTGTATCATAAGGGTTATTCTAGAATCTAGGAAGCTAATTAAATGATGATGTGGTGGTGGTAGTAGTAGTAGTAGTATTATGCTTCAATAAAGAATGTAACCAGTGGCCTACAACAATTACCCAGAATGCACAGTGCAATCATTTGTCCATTTTCTAAACCAGGCTGCACTTATGATTGTGCCTTGTATAAAGACTTCATTGTTTTGTGGGTACTTGTCCCAACCTTCCTCCTACAGCCCTTCTGTTGAGTAATAATCCCTTTACAAGAAGCCAGCCTAATGACCAATGGAGTATGTTTTAACATCAAAGGGCATGGTATGCTGAAACTAGATGACAGTGCAAGGCATAAAAGAAGCAGTAAAAATCCATTTTATTTGCCTATAACCTGTGATTAGCTTGATCAGCTGTATTGCACTGTACTTTCAGTTGATGTTTTGTTGCTTACAGGCCAACAATATTTCTCAGCCCAGAGGGTATGAGGAACAGAAGACCTTACTCTTAGTATAAGTATAAGTGTAATCTAAAGGACATATATGAGTGATACTAAATTTTAGCTGATGTTTTATTAGCAAATAAGTGAGCAGTGATTTATGGAATCTTTATTAAACCTTTATTAAAATGTATATTAAACCTAGTTTAAAGAACCATTCAGGTGCTTATAGATGGAAATATGAACTTTACAACCAGTATCCAAACAAAACTAGTTGCCAAGTTTAAGTTTTTATTTTTGTAGTATTAGTAGTAGTAGTATGAGACCTAATCATTACCAGTGGCACTTTAAGCATAGGCTAGGCTGTGAAACTGTAGTATTATACATTTTAAAGATTTACATGTTGCTATTAACAAAGTGGTAGAGGATGGTGTATGAGATGCTTGCACCATTTTATACTGTATGTTGTTAACATATATGTTTCCTATTTTTGGCTCCCTTAATAACAATATACTACACACAGGATTAGATTTTTTGGAAAACAAGATTGTTTTACACCTGTGGGATTTAAATAATGTACCTTAACTGGGACCTAGTCACCTATATACAGTATAATACTTTGCATTAGTTTCTTTCAGTATGAAAAAGTTCTGTGTAAATATTCTTTATTGTATATCTTTATTGTGTATATATATATATATATATATATATATATATATATATATATATATATATATATATATATATATATATATATATATATATATATATATATATATATATATATATATATAAATATCTATATACTCCCATACCTCTGACCAGAATAAATGTATGTATAACTTTATTTATAAAGCGCCACAAGGGTACGCAGCACTGTACAATAAATGGAGAATATTAAAGAATATTATGGGTTTGGTTAGCAATATGATGCTGTGTACTTACCTATTGTGTGTGGTACGGTAAGAGAGTTAATAAAAATCTGTTACGTATGGCTAGCCACCCCAAATCTTAAAAAAAAATGTTGATGCCTATAGAAAGGGATGGGGTGGTCACCTCACATATTTATTACCCTCCCCCTTGGGGCATACTTAGTATTGGGAGTCAATATTTTGGGTTATATTTGCCTTCCCAGGCGCTATGAGTTTTAGTGGATATTAAAAAGTCATAAAATTACACTTTTTAATAGCCCCTGCTTCCTGGCTAAGTGGTGGGGTTTAGGGGTATGTATTGAATATCAGTTTAATTAAACCTCTCTGCCCAATGACCATTGGGTAAATAAGGAACTGAAGCATTCCTCCTGCCAACCACTGCCGCTAAAAGGAAGGGTTGGGTACCTTATGTGCCCTAAAGCAATTTTTTCCAAACGTAAGGGTCTCCCTGTTCTTGGAAGAGAAACTTTATTCATACTGATTATATAAGCTTTAGACAAGTATTATTATATAGCACAGAATGGACCAATGAGGGAATTTAACCATGCTGTGTAGCATAAAATCAGCTAATCCTTTACACTATCCCGTCTTTGCCTGCCTCTGGATATTCTATTTTCTGATATGTGTTCAGGCTGGAATACAAGCAAAACCTTTCCCTACTATATATTTAGTGCATGAGTCCTTTAAGGAATACTGTCACAGGAAAACATGTTGTTTTCTGTTAATAGAGCTTCTCCAGCAGAATCCTGCATTGAAATCCATTTTTCAAAATTTTCAATTATATTTAATTTTGAAATTTCACATGAGGCTAGCCATATTCTTCATTTACCAGGGTTCCCTCAGCCATGTAAACTGTGATCTGATAAACTTCAGTCACACTTTACTGCTGAGCTGCAAGTTGGAGTTGGAGCTGATCAGGTTACCTGAAAGCAGTTCTAATGTGTCTGAAAGCTCAGACTTGCCCATAATGCACTGAGATGGCTGCCTACACACCAATATTACAGCTAAAAAAAGTTTTTGGTTCAATAATAAAATTTAACATGGTAGAGTGAATTATTTGCTATGCAAACAGTGTCATTTAGAAATTAAAAGTACACCATAAAAATCACAAATCACAAATCAGTATTCCTTTAAGGTACAGGAAGTTGTTATAACCTACTCCTTTCTAGAAAATGTCATGTTCCTCATATCTATTTAAACTCCTTGGGAAAACAGATATGCAGGAACAAACTGAATTTCACGATTATAAAAAAAAAACACTACAAATAAAAAACTGACAATTAAAAAGGGACCTGTTAATGAGATTTTAAAAAGACATGATGGCGTCCTTTTGTGAAATGTGTAGTTTGTCATTTTAATAAATGTTTAGTTTTCCTCTCCTTTGTCTGTCGTTGAAATATATAATCCTAGAGAGAAGCTTAAATTGATTGATGCCCTTGGGCCTGGTTCAGTCTGATGAGATCATGTTCAAGAGGCATGTTTTGGAGACGGTTCAAATTTAGCTGGTGATGAAGCCTATTATTGCTTGTGTATTTTGACAGATATTCATCCTCCTTAGATGCTGATGAACTTCAATGAGCAAAACACCTCAAAAAGAACTTTGGATTCATAAACATATGAAGTTAGCTATCTGGGTTTGCCTGCTCAGCTAGCAGGATCCAATTGCTCCTTTTCTTTATACTTAAAGTAAATGGAATGTAAGCAGATTATTTGGCCAGGGAAGTTGCAGCTTAATTCTACCAGTGGGGCATATTCTTTGTCCCCCAAACCCCTGTTGAAGACTTCTACTGTCCTTGGGAGTGTTTAATGCTTAGTGAGTGTTTGTCACTGCAACAGTAGAATATTCCCCATGTCAGAAATACAGAATACATATTCATGAACAGTTAAAATCCAATGTCATCTTATGACCCCCCGCCAACCCATTCTACAGCATTCCCGTAGAAGGTTTAATCCAAACTAGTCTTCTGTCTGTTATATGTTCTGCTCAGTTGAAATGCGATAAATATTTCATAAATGTTTTCAGCAATTGTTCAGGAAAAGAGGGTTCATTTTCACTGTTACTAGGCTGGCAGCATTACACTTTTGCATTTACTATTATAATACAAGTTTTATTGGAATTAATTTATACAATTTTTTGTAATTTTATGTTGTATCAGATTCATCAATAACAGCATTGGCCTGTAATAACTTTAATACAATCTTATTAGATTATGATCAATTTGCCATATTAAGGTTCTGATTATAGGTACTAAGGTCTGAAAATAAGATTTCTCTCCCCAGCACTTATGTTTGAATGTTTCAATTCAAACATTTCCCCCTGTTTCACCCATGTTCTTTCTATCCGCGGGGGTTTATTCTTTTCAAGTTTATTGTCATATACAAATAACAATGAAGCATCATTACTGTAATTAAATTTTTTGACCCGTGTTCCTCCCAACTTTACATAGACAAACAAAAAAAAATACAAATATTAAATATAATAAAAGTGTGCAATAAAGGTACAAGTATTTACAATAAAAAAATGCAATGAAATATTTGAAAACGTATTGTCTGTATGAATCTAGATGAGGGTATAGATACATTAGCTTTGAGTAAGCAAAGTGAGATTGGAGAGCAAGGAGGGAGCTGGCAGAGTTATTTCTCTAAATGACAGAGGGCAGAGGATCAGACTGGTTTGAAATAGAACAAGTAGATCTAGTTATGCAGAATTGCAATGAGATTTCCACTAAACATAATATATGAAAGGGTTCATTTACTGTAAGCAGGGGTGCAAGTGCTAGCGATATAGATGGTGCACAATGCATACAAAGATATCTTATACAGAGGTGGAATTTGCTCATCGTACCATCAAATCTTTCGGTGATGCCAAGCAATTAAAGACATAGGAAATTACACGTAACTAAGAAATGATTACTTTATAGAACATATGGGCATTTTTTCTTACACTGGCAAATTCAGTAAAATAAATTTATGAATTTAATAATGAATTCCAACTTCATCGGTATTCTAACAGAAATGTAGAATTGGTTTAGTCAATATACATCTAAAAGGCAAATAGGAGGCTGGAAGAACTAGTCATCTCTCTCAATCAGATTCCATTAACAGTCCTTAGCCTACCTTGTTAAAATCCCTGCATAAGGGCTAAACTCCATGGGAGATTTTCATCAGATTTTGTGGGTCAGATTTTATATAATCTTGTCATGCAACATCACGTAACACCACAAGATTTTGTAAGATTCTACAGCATGCCGTGTTCCCTTCTGACAGGGGTGTTGTGCTGGATGGCAAATCTTTTTTATGTAGTTTAGACACCAGATTCCTCTATCGGTCCCATTATGTTTCGGCCCATGTGACTACATTCGACTAGGATACTTTTTGTCGATCCAACGCCATCCAACAAAAGCTCCCATGAAATGGCCATAAATTAATATTGTCTGACTTACCCTCAAACTGCCTTCCAAAAAGAGTCGAGATGAAGATAAAGGACTGTTTTCAGCAATGGTAAACGTTATCTCAAAATATTAAATAAAAAAAAAATTGGATTAGTAGTATTATATCGTTCAAGGTTATAACTTATCTCTGTATGACAACATTACTAGATTGGCACTGAAATACAAATAGCTACTTAGTGTCCCCTACAGACCCCACCTTATATCATCTGAACTCTGTAATGCAGTGCTTTGGCACTGAAGCAGGCAAAGAGCTGTCCTTGTTTGGGTGCATAATGTAGGCTACCTCAATATCTATAATGTAGAGAGGACAGGCACCGACAGAGAAGACTTTATTACCCAGAACCTCGCTTGCAAAAGGTTTAACAGTACAGGGTATAATATTAATATTTCTATTTCAGTTGAAATGTTATCAGATGACAGTATCTCTTTAAATACTTGGGGATAGTTGTGCACAGTAATGTAAAGCAATTTTACACAGTCTGGACAGGGTTAAGAAATAAATCTCTTACTGAGCACCAGGGACAAGCTAATTGAAGGGAATTCATCAGTCTATTTTACTGCTGTTTATGATGGGGAGATGACAGTATCTTTCCCAAGCTGTCCTGCGGATCTGGCTTAGTCCAATCATATGACATAGTAACGTCAGATCACCTCGTTTATCTCTAATTGCAAATCCTTTTTATCAAAACCTGAAAAAGGCTACCACAGCATAGCCGCACATGGCATTTTGCTTTAAATTGATTTCATATGGTCCTTTCAAATGTTTTAAATGCCAACAGATGTGCAATTTTGTCTTTCATCATTAAGCGCTCCATTTCCAGCAGTGAGATTCGCAGGGCTGAGGGCACTACACAACAGAAAATAGCACTAATAAATAACAAACATCTCTGCAGTACCAATCTGCTTCAGAATAAAACTGTCTGACAATAATATTATCAAACAACTTTTAATGCAACTATAAAAGGAAATAGTTAAAGAGTTCATATAATTCATTTTGGGACTCTGCCTTCTTTTATTTCCTTATCCGCAGGACTTTGGAAAGTCCATGGGGATCTTTTATTGGTGTTAAATATGGACAAATCTAACTTTAAATAATTTGCATTTATTTGCATGAATTATTGTACTTTGTATTTATATGTATCGGTTATTTTAATGATGCCCTGTTTGTTCTTTCACTTTTTTGCTCTTCTGTACAGTGCTGGGTAAATAAGTAGGGCAATATAAATGAAAATATACATACATACATACATACAGTATATACAAAGCACACGTGGCTATGTGATGCATGAAAACCTTTCACATAACATTGATATTTGTATAGTTTCCACTCAATTAGTTAGCTATATCTCAATTCTCTGTTGAGGTCTATTGAAAACATCTCTCCTACCGAAAGCAATACAGCAAGCCTGACACTTGTACAATATCCATTATATGGAGAAGTATTGCTTTCAATGCACCTTCAGTATCTCATACAACCATGTCATCCAGAGATTGTAGTGCCAACCTATGCACACTTTTAAACTTCCAACAATCCAGTTCACATACCATTTTAAAAGTGAGCATGGCCTGGCAGGGCTACCATTGTGAACAGAAGTGGAGAATAGTGATGGTTTAGGTAGGCTTAGATTCTAAAAAATAGACCAACTACCATATTTAATTATACAGCTACATGCTCTTCCATGGAGAGCCATCTACTGGTAGCCTCCCCAATCCTAAAATTCTCTGATGAAGTATATGATCAGATCACTAATTGCCAATGTATAGTACAGTATATCATTGAGCTGGATCTTACTGGCACTGAGAGGAAAATTCCACCCATTGTTTGTACAATTAAAGAAAATACAGTTCTAAGCAACTTTATACGCTAATGAAACATTTTCAACTGTTTTAAATGTTATTTGTAAATGTAATTGCAATTGAACACCGTATTTGTTTGTCCATTTGGTGATATTTCCCTTGAAAGTGGTGTGACTCGGGCAACCTTCTAATCCACCTGTTCTGCTCATCAAGAAACTATTTGCTGACAGGGGGAATGTTAGGATGTGTATTAACTGGATATTAAGCATTTAAAAGGGGATAGGTCAACTAATACCATGTCATTAGAGTGATAATCATCCTAAACTTAATCATTCTATTTTGTTACATGAAAAAAGTCTACACCTATAAGGGATCATTATCACCCTAATGACAAGGGGTTAGGTGACATGCCTGGGTGAGCGTTATGTGTATAATCAACTAGATCACCAAATCTCACTAATGACGTGTATTGCAAATTCCCTTGTGCTAAAGCCCTCAAGTAAGTAAATAAATCAGTGCAAGTGATATTTGTTGTGCAGGACATATTTAACTTTCATGATGTGGCGCTTTTGAACAGTTTCAATCTTTGAAAGAAGTGAAGGTAGTAAGGTAGTATTGGCTTCTAGCAGTGAAACTGACATTCCTGCAGGCAGTACGAAGCAGTCAGAGAGGATGGATAGCCTTTGCTCACAAGTGGGCCAAAAAATGTGGGCACATCAAAAGATGTTAAAAGAACACTACGCTTCATACTTGATTTTTGCTTTCATATTTGTCTAATGGGCAGTGGTAAATGCAGGATTATCCCCCCCCCCCCAGCATGCTGTAAAGGTTTTACTAACTGAGCACAGTATTGCCTAAGATGCATTGCTATAGTGGTATATTATTTTTATGAAGGCCATCTGGCAGAAGTGTGTCTGTTTTCACCTATGTCATGCTTAGAACAGACATGTCTATTAGTCTAAAAGGAACTGCATGCTCAGCATGAGACCATGAGGTTTGGAAGCCCAGGGAATATGGGCTGCCATAGGTGCCCAGAATTGCAGAATATACTTTACACAAAAAGATTTTCTTTGTAAAATGGCAAGATAAAAATCTTTTTTTTTTTTTTTTTTTTTTTTTGCATTTGGAAATTCATTTCTATTGCATAGTTCATTTCTGCTAAAGATGAACTAATAGCTGGGGAAAAGTGGAGCTCTAAGTCTGAAAAGCTATTTAACAGCTGAAAGGATACTGCTGGGATTGGACTATTTTAAGGGATAGTGGTTTTATGACTGCTGTTCTGAAATGCTGCAGCAGATAATGGGGCTGATGGCTGGCTATGCTGAGCAGAGAATGAAAGCTTGTTTGGGCTGCCTTCTGACTACAGGTGACTGATTGCTTCTTTCATTCTGAAAGTGCAAGGCACAAACTGCTTTTTAAGTGTAAATATTTTATTGCCGTTCTGTTTTTGCTGTGCCCTGACAATTCATTGAACTGCATCAAAAACAAGCAGACACTATTGTTAACAAATTAATAAAGGGATATTTGTTAAAACAGAACAAAAGAGAGAAGGTAAAATACAAACGGTATCTATTTTTAGTAGTAGCACTACTGCATTTATCTGCACTGTCTCCAGGAATGTATCTGTACAGGGTTTGCTGAATGCTCTGCAGACATACATCTGTCTTTCAAAAAGGCATTCTGTTGTGATTTTTATGGTATAGTTTTATTACTAAATTACATTGTGTACATTGTTTTGAACAAAAAAAAAAGTTTTTTTTTAGTTGTAGGCAGCCAACTCAGGTTTTTGTGCCTTATCGTGTGCTTTAAGAAAGAGCCAGCAGTTCACAATGCAACTGCTTTCAAATAAGCCTCTCCTACTCAATGTAACTGGAGGAGTCATAGTTGGACTTGGGTGTTTTAGTTTTGGTTGCTATTCTTATATCTACCACTAGGGCATGGAAACATTTTTAGCAATGCAGGTGTCGGTGATAGTGATGTGCTGGTCAACAAAATGTTGATGCGCTCCCAACCCGACCCAGCAAGGCACCTGTATTTATAGACCCATGCCCACGCTGCACAATCCCCTTTCTGATGTCAAAGAGAGTGGGGAAGCAGGGTTGAGAAAGATCACAGACAGGGAGGGCAGACAGGAGAGCCCAAACCCCCCTGTGGTTTTCTTGCCAGCCTGCACATCACTCAGGGAGCTGCTTTCTTGTTACCTTCTTATTGTTTTGCTGTTCGGCTGCTGGAGGAAAAGGCAGGGGGAGTCATATAACTTGCAGCGTAGCAGTGAAAAGTACTAAAGTTTTATCTTATACAAGATACAAGTTACATTGCTGAGGGCACCCCATGTCAAATTTTTAAAATTAAATTAAAATAATGTATTTGCCCTTTTTGAAAAATGGATTTCAATGCAGGATTCTGCTGGAGGAGCGCTATTAACTAATGAATCCTGTATAAACATTTTCCCATTACAGAATCCCTTTAAGCATTTACTGCAGTTTGAGTGTATATTTAAAATATGGCCAAGGGTTTTTTAGGTGTTTAAAGGAGAAGGAAAGGCTAAGTCACTTGGGGGTGCTAAAATGTTAAGCACCCCCAAGTGATTTTAATCGCTTACCTCGTACCCCGTGCTGGTGCCCCTGTTAGGAGAAAAAAGCACCAGCCCGGGGCACCTGGAGCGACGCGCTTCCTTCTTCCGCCTGTGTTTCGCTAAGACTTACACATAGGCGCATGCGCAGTAGAGTGAAAAGCCGACTTGTCTGTTAGAGTTCAGCTTTTTACTCTACTGCGCATGCGCGCACTCGCAAAGCAGGAAGAAGGAAGCACTACAGCTACCCCGGGCTGGTGCTGTTCTCTCTGTACAGGGGCACCAGCCTGGGGTAAAAGGTATGCGATTCAAGTCACTTGGGGGTGCCTAACATTTTGGCACCCCCAAGTGACTTTGCCTTTCCTTCTCCTTTAAGTCTGATATTTCTTGTACAGCAGCCTAGTGTAATAAAATGTTTGGCCCTCGCTAGCTATAGTATATATATGTATTATATGTAAGATATGTATTCTTTACATCTAAGGAACAGTACTACTTTCCATGACTTGGAATATATGTCACTTCTTAAGGGTGAGCTCACAGACTTTTAGTGTTTCAAAGGCACAGGAGACAATTACATGTAGAGACATGCAGGAAAATTGTAGGTGACATTGATGAAACAAATATGGTGACTGCAAGCTCCTCTTCTGACATAACTGTATTGTAAAGAATTAGCACTAAAGTATACTAAAGTATAAAATGAACCAAGGGGGGACTTTATATCATAATATGGCAGCAACTCCTAAGATGGGAATAACCTTTAAGTGGGGGATTTCCCAGGCCCAGGAACCTCTATAAGGAGTTAACATTAAGGAATAGGTTCTACAAGATCTACAGTATGGACAGTACAGACCTTTCTTAGCAAGTTATTTCTTATTACAGGCCTTGGCTGGAAAGGCTGTTTTAAGGTGGGCAAGCTAGGAACAGTCATCTAATAGCTTACATCAGAGGTGAAAGGCAGATCAATTTGTTAGCAAAGCAGCTATCGCTCCTTCAAGGAGGTTTGTGTGTGGAGTAGGTCCCCAATACAACTGTGTGCTAGTTAATGACATCAGTGAATAGGTGTAGGTTAATGGGACTGCCAGGGAGGGCAGATGAGAAAAGTTGTGCACTGTGGTGCTATGCATGAGAGAGGCTGCAGTAGTAAGTAGCACCTTAACAGGGTAGCAACTTTTGGGCAACTTTGCCTTGTACCTGTATCCAGGTCACAAAAAAGTACTGGCATGTGTGAAGTTTCATTAATTAGGGTCAACAATGTTAGGAAGCTTTTTATTTACCCATGTAAACCAGTGCTGTCCAACTGGCGGCCCGCGACCCCCCTCTGTGTGGCCCCCCACCTGTCTGGCTGCTTTGATGGCTTACCTTTGAGTAAGCATTAAATGGTATCAGTACTGAGATTAACTGGCCCCCTGCATGGTTCTCACCTCAGATTCAGGCTGTAATCCCTCTGTATTGTTTAAAAATGTAATCCCCTGTGTTTTTCACACCTTTTAATACCTGCATTGTTCACCCCCTGCAGTGTTCACACCTCAGGCTCAGACTGTAATCACTCCCATTGTTCACTTCTTCACACCTCAGACATAGGTACTGTAGGCAGAGTATGGCACATACAGCCAGCATAGGGCAGGTAGAGTATGGCACACACAGGCAGCATAGGTCAGGGAGAGTATGGCACACACAGGAAGGGTAGGTCAGGCAGAGTATGGCACACACAGTCAGGGTAGGGCAGGCAGAGTATGGCACACAGAGGCAGCATAGGGAAGGCAGAGTATGGCACACACAGGCAGGGTAGGACAGGCAGAGTATGGCACACACAGACAGCATAGGGCAGGCAAAGTATGGCACACAGAGGCAGCATAGGGAAGGCAGAGTATGGCACACACAGGCAGGGTAGGACAGGCAGAGTATGGTACACACAGACAGCATAGGACAGGCAGAGTGCTGCCTGTGTGTGCCATACTCTGCTTGCCCTATGCTGCTTGTGGGAGGTGAACCTGGCAGGGGATTGTTGTGGGAGTTTGTTAGCAGTTGGAAATAGCCATTAAATGGTCCCTAAGGTGTGTAATTATGTGCTGGGGGTTGCTGTGCTATCCACAGGGGAGGAGGAAGCATATGGAATTTAAGGGTATATCTTAATATGACATAATTCTTTCACATATGAATGATGGTTGATATCCCCACAGTAAGGACCAAGCATTTGGGATTTTGCTGTGCTACCACCATTGTGATAAAATAGGTGTGGTTTGAAGTGGGTGTGGTTCAAAAATGGGGAGTGGTCAAAACTGGCTTCCATTAACGGCCCTCCACCATGTATGCTAGAGAAATTCCGGCCCTCGGCACCGTAGAAGTTGGACAGCACTGATGTAAACGACAACAACAAATTTTTTTTACAATGGGTTCACTGCATCTTTGTACAGCATGCTCTTCCACTAAAAAGTCCTTCTAAAACATCTTTACTCTAAGCAACTTGCCTCATTCATGGAGTACCGATTTGCATTGAGCATGGCCTTAAATCTTCTGTGCTGCACACTGGAGCATTAATACACACGTGTGTGGGGGGGTTGACCTATAAATCGCATTAAGTCTTAATATTCTGACACTTGCCCTGAAGCTGGAGAGCATGTGAAGCTTGTTTAGCAGACTATGACATTTATTTTTTTAAGCGTAAACCACTTTTCAAGGGGTAATTTTTTAAAAGGAACAGTAACACAATGGGGCTGATTTACTAATCCACGAACAGTCCGAAGGCGTCCGAATGCGTTTTTTTCATAATGATCGGTTTTTTGCGTTTTTTTTCGGAAATTGTCGCGACTTTTTCATAGCCATTACGACTGTTTCGCAAAATGTCGCAACTTTTTCGTAGCGCTACGACTTGCGCGAAAAGTCGCGACTTTTTCGCAGCTTTCGCGCCGAGTATGAAAGTTTCGGATTCATTCAAGCTTCAGTATAGTGACTTTTCTTGGGCCAGGTTGGAGCTGCAGAGTGCCATTGAGCCCTATGGGAGACTTTCCTTGGGCCGGGTTGGAGCTGCAGAGTGCCATTGAGCCCTATGGGAGACTTTCCTTGGGCCAGGTTGGAGCTGCAGAGTGCCATTGAGCCCTATGGGAGACTTTCCTTGGGCCAGGTTGGAGCTGCAGGGTGCCATTGAGTCCTATGGGAGGCTTCCAAAATCATGCTAAGTCTGAAAGTTTCGGCCGCCGCTTACGAGCGCTCAATACGAAAAAGTCGTGACAAGATACGAGCAAATTGTAATGGTTACGAAAAAGTCGCAACAATTTACGAAAAGTGGTAACGGTGACGAAAAAATCGCAAAAAATATGAAAAAGTCGCAAAATGTTCATTTTCCAATCGGAATTTTTCTAATACAGATTCGTGGGTTAGTAAATCAGCCCCCAAGTGTATCAAAGTAATTAAAATATAATGTACTGTTGCTTTGCACTGGTAAAATACTACTATATTTAATGACTTTCATGTTTTGGTATTACTGTTCCTTTAACTGGTTCATAGCATGAAATATTCTCTACATTTATCTTAAATCCTTTTAGTATAGCTACGAGGGGATGGCTTGGGGTTGCAGTTTTACTACTGCAGTTGAACTTCCCTGGTGCAGAAAGAACAATATGGATATTTACGAAGGTGGTTTTAATCTATAGATTGTAGCTTTATATAGGGTCTTAAACAGATAATCATAGGAGTCACAGAACACAGCAAGTAACTTAATGTTGCTTATTATTCTGCTGTCTGTATTCTAATTTGTGGCAAAGCCCTTTTCTGATCAATGTGTCAATCAATAGCCTTGTGATTTCTGTACTAATAATGTGCATGGGGGATTAAGTCAGGTCACCGTATAAAAGGAGCAGAAAAATAGAGCCTTGGCCCTAGAAAAGACACCACTGCATTCAAGTACTATTGACGTGTGCACAGATACAGTTTCTATAGCCATGCTATTTTGATTATTATTAAAGTACAAAAAATCCCTGTTCTTCAGAAGTTTGCGCTTATGAAGAGGCTCATCATTACCCGAGAGATTCGTGAGTTTGCTTGGTGGGCTTTAATCAGAGAATGATTGTGGCTGTACCATGGAGGGAGTGCGTACATCAGAGCCTGATACGCTGCTCACAGAGAATAAGGAAAGAAAGCTTATTAACACACATTAAATGGCACGGTCACATAGGCCATTTTGTCTTACCAGTTAAAAGCAAATCTTTTGTTGCAGCTTTTTCACAGTTAATGTCAATGCGACAGATTGCACAGAATATTTATTATGCTACCACTGGCTTTGGATGTTTCTGTTATAGAGAAAATGAGCCCCATTTATAAAGCAATTGTTGAATTATTGAGAGACTTTTACTACTATGACTATATTTCCATTACTACAACAGTAATTACTATACTTAAAGGGGTGGTTCATCTTTATAACAGTTTGAAAATATAAATAGTAATTTAAACCGTATTTGCAACTTGGTTTAATAAAATATATATATATATATATATGTGTGAAGACAGTGCTTCATAGATCTCTCTAGGTCTCTCTTCTCTGCCTGAGCCAGGGGGTTCACTGACACCATCTCTGTATAAGGTCCTGTCAACGTCTTTCTGACATTACAAACAGTGGAATAAGGATAAACGAATAAACAGGTTTACTCGCGGACCAGGACCATCCACCGAAGTCAATTAAAAGCCAATTCTATTCGCTCGTTTAAAAGAACAAAAAGCTGAACATGATTTGTGTGCAGGTGCACTTAAATAGATATTGCCGCATAAGACGTTCTTGGCTTAACTCCAAATAAGTTCACTGTTTGAATCTTGTGAAGGACCCGGGGTTGCATACACCCGGGTTAATACTTTCCTTTGGTACGATTACTTTTGCAAGTTGCAAGTAGTTTAATTATTAGTTATTTATTATTTTGATTATTGTGGTACATTTGATATGAGATTTGTTTGCTTTTCTTAGTGTTGAGGAGGTGCAGTTACCTTACCGTGCCAGGGAGAATCCCTGTGGTTAGTGTATGAGCAGCGTAAAAAAGACCTAAGAGTTATGTTTCTAGAGACAAATGGGACTCCTTTATCAACACTGGGCAAATTTGCCCATGGACAGTAACTCATAGCAACCAATCAGTGATTGGCTTTATTCAGCCAGCTGCATGTAGAATAGTGAATGCAACAATTTAATTGGTTGCCATAGGTGACTGATATATGGTGATTATATCACATAGGTGATTTGCCCAGTGTTGATAAATGACCCCCATTCGCTTTCTCCTGATGCTGTATGAATGCCACCAATATTCTTTCTTCAGCCAAGACACAAACCGCCATACGTAATAAAAGGTATTACGTTTTCCCAGTACCAGTAACCCATAGCAACCTATAGGATGTTTACATTTTAAAGAGATCACCAGTAAATGCTACCTGCTTATTGGTTACTATGGGTCACTGCTCCTGGGCAAACTTAGTGCCTTTTATTTCATAACCCCCTTAGCATCATTCTGCCAAAGGGATATTTCATTTATGATGGATGTTTACAGCTGCAGTAACCATTGTGAAAACATTAAAATAAGCATCTCCTTAATCATTCAGAACTCCATAGGTTCACTGGTTAACGTGGGAGGGGCAGAAGTGGGGGTCCTGACTGATGTGGGCAGTTTTAATAATGTTTTGTCGACAAATCTTCCACAAGGCTTTGGGCCCTTAAAAGATTTTGCTGTAGGACCTTGTAATTTCTAGTTTACAGCAATGATGTAAGTGCCATAAAAGGTGTCAATGCACTATTATTATATGCATTTGTCTGCAAATAAAAAACCCTGTGAATGGTGAATGAATATTGGTATAATGATCATTCAGTAGTAGTCTTCCTCTGTCTCTTGTCTGTAAGCCTAGTGTGCTAGAGTGGTGTTAGAATTACTTCAGCAAGGCCAGGCATGGATCCATTGCGAAATTCCAGATTTAGCTGCAACAAAAAATAAAAAAAATGCCCATTGACTTTCATGTATCTGAGTGAGAAAAAAGTTGAGGCTGCGTCAAAAAAAGTTGTGGTCATAACTTATACAAGAGAGAACACAATGAACATAATTGGAAAGGAGAAAACATTTTTCCATAGTATGGAACTGATGCAGTGATCTAGGAACTATGCACTGATCTAGGGGCAGAGTTATCATAGTGAAATTAGAGCTTTAAAAAAAAAAAAAAAACATCACCCACTTTCTATTCATTCCTATGGGATTTTTAGAAGCGTATTGCACAGGTGAACTCTTCTACCACATTTTTTTCCATCCTTTGCTGTATATACATTTAAACCTCTCCTCTCCCATAATTTCATGGGCTGCTTCATTTAGTTCTTGTAGAGTTGTGGACTACCTACAGGCTACACAAAAACATTTAAATATTAAAAGAAATAGTAAGTTTGTACTGGCATCAAAATTGATAAGTGCTTTGTTAGTTACCATCACCATCTCTTAATAAAGAGAAATGGCAAATTAGTAAAATGAACACTTATGGCATTGTTTCCTATATAAACAAATAAGTGGCTTCTGAAATCATATTCTTTGCCCACATCCTAATGGTACCCAGTTTTGGTGGTTTTGCTTCCAAGTATAGGTATCGGACCCCTTATCCGGAAACCCATTTTCCTGAATATCCCTAATTACGGAAAGGCTATCTGCCATAGACTCCATTTAATCGAATAATTCTAATTTTTAAAAATGATTTCCTTTTTCTCTGTAATAATAAAACAGTACCTTGTACTTGATCCCAACTAAGATATAATTAATCCTTATTGGAGCCCAAACAATCCTTTTGGGTTTAATTACTGTTTAAATAGTTTTTTTAGAAGACTTATGGTAGGAGATACAAAGTAAGGAAAGACCCCTTATCCGGAAAAACCCAGGTCCCATTCTGGATAATGGGTCCCATACCTGTACTGGGATCGCAGTTTTAAGTCATAAGCAATGCAAATATAATGTTCAAGTCTGGTGTTTAGTAAGCGTTATATATGTTAGTCTGTATGATATTGTGTTTGGCTAACTAAGAATTTAAAAACAAGATTAGTAACACACACTTTTCTGCAAAATTTTGTCCTTTTCTGCAAAATGTCCTTCCACTCTTGGAAATACTTGCATAAATGGTTATAGGCAGCTGACCTATAAAGTTAAAATAAAGACTTTTTTTTATTATTAAATGGAGTTCTGCCTAATAACCATTTATGGACTCTGTAACGCATATGTACTAAACAACTATGCAGCAGCTCTTTGTTTTTTTAACTTTGGCATTTGCTTTAATAGAAGATAATATTGATAATATTATCATAATAGTTAGACATTTCAAAATCTCTATTTAATAGAACTAAACAGTGCACTCCCAGGGAGCTAGCCAATTAGCCTCAGGCAAAATACACACTCAGTATATAGCCTTATGAAGATTTAATAAAATATAGTCAAAATCATTTTAACAGTGGTTTTTGTCACATATAGTGATACATTTTGTGCTTGTATGGTGTTTGATATGCATGTTTTAGGAATTATAGGGAATGTAGAGACCACCAGGATTAGACTTTAAGCCTATTTATTTCATTATAGGCTGGTTCACTTATCAATATCACCTGCACAATAACACATGGGAACCAAATTTTTTATTTAATTTTTCTATTTGCAGCTGGTTGAAAAATGCCACTTACAAATTGGTAGCTATTGGTTACTGCCCTGGTACAAATTTGCCATGTTGCTAAATGAGTCCCAATATTTAGAGTCTTAATATTATGTCAAACGTGAAAGTCTATCTGCATTCCCATGATTGTTCCCTTTTTAGTGTCAGCCAAAAGTAAAACGCTGCAAAATTAGACTCCATCTTAAAAAGTTTTCCATTATGTGTAGGGTACACAGGAGATAGGTGGGAGCTTTTTGGAAAGCATTTAAAGCTTCCTGACTCTCTTGGCCCAGGTCATGGTGTAAAGCTATTTCTAAAGATTGATAAAGACCTTGGTCAATCTGCTGCAAGAAGGACACAATATCTATAAACTTCATCCTAGACAAGCAAGTTTATTTTTTTACTTTTTGGCTACTTTCCGATGTCTGTTAATTTTAAAGAACATCTACTCTTACAGGATCCTGCTTAATTTGTCCACTTACTACCCTGTTTAAAGTAAAAAAAAAAAAAACTTCTGCCATCCCAAGGCAATATAATCTTGTGATGTACCAATAGCTGAAATTAGAAAGCACATTGAAGAAAGCATCATTACAATATTTCTTACATGTTTAAATAATTACCAGTCTTTGGTGTGGCATCATAATCCATTAATCAAGAATATGTCTATGGTGCTGGCCACCTCAGTCCTCTTTACTGGGTTGTCTTTCAAAAAGGTTAGAAAGATGTATGATTTATTTGGTGTGCAGACTATTTCTTACATGGTTTTATAAATGTCAAAGTTGTCTTCTATTTCCAGCCATTGATTACCACTGCAATATTAAACAGCAGGACATTTGTAGAGAAATAGGATCAAAAACTGTAGTTTTAGCTGGTGACTGATGATTCAATAGTCCAAGCCATAATGCTAAGTACTGTATATATGCAATGACAGATTTATTTTAAGAGAAAATAGTCCACTTTACAACTGTACAGTCAGGGCCAGGCATGTCACCAGTAAGTTTAAAAAAGAGAGTTTTTTCCAGCAGCCTTGGATGATTTTTTAGCCCTTCACGTAGTGCCCAAGGAAAGACATGTTGGAATTCTAAGTTAATGAGATGTAAGCACCCCAAGTTAGACCATCAATTCAAAGTGTCATTTATTAAACTGTATCACAAGAAAACCACTAATGGGGAATGTGGTGTGTCAAAAAGTGGCCCAGTGGGTCACACCTATTAATCACTTATGGGGGAGTGCACAAACACCTTAATAAAATGGAATGTTTAACATGTATCTGTTTTCCCCCAACTAAAGAACTATCAAAAGTGAAAACATTGTATAATTTCTTAAGAAAATGGCTACAGGTCTGAAACCATTAGAAACTATACATTCTGCATTTTGTTTTGTACAGTCATTGACCCTGATATAGATATATTCAATGTCAACTAGAGAGATTGAATTTTATAAACACAATAAATTGTTTCACTTCTGGCAGAATAAAATAAACAGATGTGCTTCTCAATGCCATTTCGGAAACCCTAATTTTTTTGAATGGAACATGGGTTATATCTGAATTTTTACTCGCCAGAGCCATAGCCCTCACTTGGATATTGGAGAAGGTGTCATATGCTCAACGTATACAATTATAGGCAGCAGTGGTTAATGATAATGATTTATTTATGAACAAGAACAAGGTGTTTAGGTTGCACAGTATAATTAATATCTTCAATATCCAGGCTGGCTACATAATTGGTAAAGTAATTCCTAGTACTCATGCTTGAGTTCCATCCACAGTGTACAGTGCCCTTTAAAATGGTTACCAAGGGATTTTCTAGTACCCCTGTACCTATACACTTGACTCCCTATGGTAGTAAAACATGCTAAGGTAACATCTGATTTTGCTCCTAGTGAGATTACACATAGGATCAAGCCCTACACTAGATTATTCTACTTATTCTCTGTCACGGAGGGGAGGAGCCTACTTCCACTTAGGACATCTCTTACCCCAAAGCTTGACCATCACTGGGGCCTCCAGCTCTATCCCTGTCTTTGGACCCCCATCCACCTTCCTTCTTCCCTTTTTCTTATAAGGATTGGGAGAAGCTATTGGCATTGCTGTAACAATGGGACTTTTACTTTTACTTTAACTTTGTAACAGATGGGTAGACAGATAAACTTTTAAGTTCAAACTTCCCAATGTTCATGAAAACATGTGTGACAGACACAGAAGATTGTCAATGCACACTCAAATGTGTGAGATGTTTTCTTGGGCATTTGTAAATGACCTCTACTGACTTTATCCAGGTGAATGCATTAATATTTCCAAATAGGCATATCCACATGTAGAATTATTTAGCTTTTTTATAGTGTCTGCTCACAGCCCAGCTTTCAGCTATGTCTGGGATACCTCGTCTGTACTTTCCATTTCTCATTTTCACAGGTTTGCCCTTTATGGTACTCTGTTGCAGGTGCTTCTTATTTTAGTATCTAAACATCTTCACAGTGATAAATGCAATGCTCAGTTCTGAGAACCACTGAGGAAAGGGGAAATGGCAAAGATGTAAAGGAAAATCCTTTTCAGGCCTGGAAATTGAACAGTTTCCTTTCAGATATACAATTCATGATAGAGGTGTTTACTAGTCGTGTTGATTTAAGTGCTGTAACTGTATTGGTTTTATCGAATGCAAAGCTGGAGTATTAAATGTGGGCTTCTAGCAAAGCAAGAAAGCAGGGGCCTTATTTATGTAAATGGGGGAATTTTAGTAAACGGGAATGTTCCTGTCCAATTGCATGGCTGCAGTTTAGTAATCTCTAATGCATACAGTATATTGAAAATAAGTTACACACTATATTTTTTGTACTGTACTTGACGTTGGTCTGTGTTATGCTGGGAACCCTAAGCAATCCTAGATTTGTCTGAAGACTGAAAAGGGCCCGCTTTAGTGCAGCAGGTGTTCTCTTTAAACCAGGGTTGGACTGGGCCCCGGGAAAAATCCCGGTGGGTCCCGGCAGCCCAGACCCAACCCTTGCCGACGCTCCCCCTGCCTGACCACTCCCCCCAATGCGTTAAATTACGCATGCTCGGGGCAGGACGTCGGGTGCGGGGCCCTGCAAGGGGGGTTAGGGGGGCCCCTGTGGGGGGGGGAATTAGGGGATGCGGCCGACGGTGGCATTTGCAGGGCCCCTGGGGCGGGAGCCCCGGTGGGCCCTTCAACCCCCAGTGCGACCCTGCCTTAAGCTGTGATCATATACACTGTAGATTGGTTTATGTGCAGAAAGGGGGGTTTGAATTTCTATTACAGTAATTATCAGTTGTTTGATATATTAAGGCAGTGCTGTCCAACTTCTACGGTGCCGAGGGCCGGAATTTCTCTAGCATACATGGTGGAGGGCCGCTAATGGAAGCCAGTTTTGACCACTCCCCTTTTTGAAACCACACCCACTTCAAACCACACCTATTTTATCACAATGGTGGTAGCACAGCAAAATCCCAAATGCTTGGTCCTTACTGTGGGGATATCAACCATCATTCATATGTGAAAAAATTATGTCATATTAAGATATACCCTTAAATTCCATATGCCTCCTCCTCCCCTGTGGATAGCAGAGCAACCCCCAGTACATAATTACACACCTTAGGGACCATTTAATGGCTATTTGCAACTGCTAACAAACTCCCACAACAAACCCTCTGCCAGGTTCACCTCCCACAAGCAGCATAGGGCAAGCAGAGTATGGCACACACAGGAAGCACTCTGCCTGTCCTAAGCTGTCTGTGTGTGCCATACTCTGCCTGTCCTACCCTGCCTGTGTGTGCCATACTCTGCCTGCCCTACCCTGACTGTGTGTGCCATACTCTGCCTGCCCTACCCTTCCTGTGTGTGCCATACCCTCCCTGACCTATGCTGCCTGTGTGTGCCATACTCTGCCTGCCCTACCCTTCCTGTGTGTGCCATACCCTCCCTGACCTATGCTGCCTGTGTGTGCCATACTCTACCTGCCCTATGCTGGCTGTATGTGCCATACTCTGCCTACAGTACCTATGTCTGAGGAAGTAAACAATGGGAGTAATTACAGTCTGAGCCTGAGGTGTGAACACTGCAGGGGGTGAACAATGCAGGTATTAAAAGGTGTGAAAAACACAGGGGATTACAGTTTTAAACAATACAGAGGGATTACAGCCTGAATCTGAGGTGAGAACCATGCAGGGGGCCAGTTAATCACAGTACTGATACCATTTAATGCTTACTCAAAGGTAAGCCATCAAAGCAGCCAGACAGGTGGGGGGCCACACAGAGGGGGGTCGCGGGCCGCATGCGGCCCGCGGGCCGCCAGTTGGACAGCACTGTATTAAGGGGCAGATTTATCAATACACGAGTTCGAATCCCGAATGGGAAAAACTCGGAAACCTCTAAAGAAACCTCTAAAGATCGCAAACATCACGAAAATGCCCACGAAAAAATCGTACCAGTCACGACAATATCGCATTGGGGATCCGAAAGTGCCGAAACTTTCGCACCGAACAACTGCAAACAGCGGCAGAGCCTCTCCGAATCCTTCGTGAAAGCATCGTGAGGGCGTCCGAAAATTTCGTGCGGGTCCTCCGGAAAAGTCGCGCGGGCCCGAAAAAATCGGTGAAGATGCGCTCGGAGCGTTCGGATGAACGCTCCCAGCGTTCATGTATTGATAAATCTGCCCCCAAGTGTGCATGTTAGAGCTGTCTCTATGTCCTTGGGGGGCCCTAACCTTGAGTGTTTAGTCATTTCATACAGATGGGTTACTTGAGTTAAAACAAGCTCTATTTAGCTGTTATGAACAATATCTCAAGCCCAAAATATTATTTATATATCTGTCTTTATAGACTTTTTACACAGAATTACACAGAGACATAAAACATTAATGCCAGAAGTAGCCCAAGTTGAGGTAAGTAATACGTCTCTAATTAACAGTACAATGAATGTAGCCCATACTGGTAGAAGATGATTCTGAAAAAGTTCTTGTAACATGAAATAAAAACACATTCATAATAACCAAGCAGGAGATGAGTAAAACACTGTTGTTGCAGATAATAGAAACCCTTTAGGCAATGTACTGGAAAATATTGGTCACCATGATTCCTTTTAGTTTATTGCCCACTACATAAAAACATTTTTTCTTTGTACATGATAATAAATAAAAGGATCATGAAACCAATTCCCAGATGTGGAGGCAGATTTATTAATATCTGTTTTTGGTGGTTTGTGTTTTTTGAAACCACACAGAAAATAATTTCAACTAAGTTCCCATAATGCATCGCTCCTGCACCGAGACCAAGTGTACATGCTCAGTTTGTAAGACTGGGGCACATTTACTAATCCACGAACGTCCGAAAAGCGTCCAAATGCGTTTTTTTCGTAATGATCGGTATTTTGTGATTTTTTTCGTAAATTGTCGCAACTTTTTCGTAGCTGTTACGACTTTTTCGTAGTGTTACGAATTGTGCGAATTGTCGCAACTTTTTCGTAGCCATCGCGCCGAGTACGAGCGTTTCGGATTCATTCAAGCTTCGGTATGGTGACTTTCCTTGGGCCAGGTTGGAGCTGCAGAGTGCCATTGAGTTTTATGGGAGGCTTCCAAAATCATGCAAAGTCTGAAAGTTTTGCCCGCTGTTTACGAGCGCTCAATACGAAAAAGTCGCGACAATATACGAGCAAAAAGTCGCGACAATTCGCGAAAGTCGTAACAGCTGCAAAAAAATCGCAAAAAAATACGAAAAAGTCGCAAAATGTTTGTTTCCAATCCGAATTTTTCCTATTCGGATTCATGGATTAGTAAATCAGCCCCTATGAGTCAGCTTCCTGCTGATTGGCTCAGATCCACATTCCTAAGGGGGGGAGTGAGTTCTTAGCATTCTTGAGGGAGGGGGGAGCAGGAGAGGGGAGAGAGCAGAGAGCTGCGTGTCTCTGGCACATGAATTACAGACACAACAAATCTTTTGACAGGGAAGTCAGTGCAGCATTTCTATGAGTGCTTGTGGCTGTATTTACATAGACCTTTCTGATAAAGCTTACTTATTTTTTACCTTTCCTTCTCCTTTAAAATTAAATTATTTTCTTAAAATGATGTCCCTTTTCTCTGTAATAATAAAACAATAATTTGTACTTGAACCTACATCCAAATTGGAGGTGAAACAATTCTATTGGGTTTATTTAATGTTAAAAATGATTGCTAGTGATTCTGTGGAAAATGTTTTTTTCAGCAGAACTCTGCACTGCAATCTGTTTTTTAAAAGAGCAAACAGTTTGATTTTAATTTTTAAGTTTGATATGTGGCAGGCCATGTTGTTAGTTTCTCAGGTGCCCTCAGCCATGTGACTTGTGCCAAGATAAACTTCAGTCACATTTTACTGCTGAGCTGCAAGTTGGAGTGAAATCACCCCCCTCCCTTTCCCCCCTAGCAGCTGATCAGCAGAACAATGGGAAGGTAACAAGATAGCAGCCCCTGATACCTGTATTGCTAAAAATGCTCCCATGCCCTCCTAAAGGTAGATATGATAACAGTACTCCAATTCATAACATCTTCAGTTCTTAGGTTACCTGAAAGCAGTTCTAATGTAGCGCTGGCTCTTTCTGAAAGCTCAGACTGAGGCACAATGCACTGAGATGGCTGCCTTCCCACCAATATTACAACAAAAGGAAAAAATATATTTGTTGGTTCAAGAATAAAATTTTAAGTGGTAGAGTGAATTATTTGCTATGTAAACAGTGTAATTTAGAAATAAAAAGTATACCATAAAAATCACGACAGAATCCCTTTAAGGCATAGTGATTCCTTTTCCCAAAAACCCCAGGTCCCCCAAGCATTTTTGGATAATAGATCCCACACCTGTATATATAATTGTGATATGCAATGCAGTTCTTCACATTCAACTTGATATTATCAAAACTCTCAAGTGTTTGCAAATGAAAGAAGCTGCATGTTATTTGCCTTTGAAATCATTGTTTTGTTGAATTAGATTAGAGCTTTGCTAAAGGCAGAACAGAGCATCTGTGAGCGCCTGTCTGTGTATGTCCCCCTTGGGCTGTAGCCATAAGTGCTACTAACCTAGGCTATTGCCTCATTTTATGTCAATTGCCACTTGGCTCTTTTTATACAATACATTTAGACGGTGCAATATTACCCTGGGGAGCCCTGTTTCCTCGCTCTCTGTTTGTATTGTTTAATGTACTACAGGTGGTGACTGGAGACACTTTCTAACAGGGACTGCTTCTCCCTTCAAACACAGACTAGGTACAATATTTAAGGGGTACGCCCCCGAAACGTTGCTGCTATTTTTTGAATAAACACACAGGGGCTAAGCCCCGCTTGCATTACACTCGTTGTGCCGGTCAACTATTTTTTGTTAAGATGGGACACGCCAACCCTGTAGTGCAAACAGGACTGTGTAAAGGGGTGGGACACAGTGGTGTGGTTTGGTCAGGCCTTTGTATGTTTTCTGATTTTAAGTCAATTAATTTGGTAAGATTTGGTAAGATCCTTTAAGATTTAGGTTTTCAATAATTTGCTGCTTTCTTTTTGTCTTCCTTATTTGTAGTTATTACTGATTTACAGTTTTAGTCTTGACTAATCTGCCATTGTTCTTAAATAGTGATGAGTGAATATGCCCCATTTCTCGTTGCCGACTTGCACAACTTTATTTGACGTGACAGCAACTTTTTTTTATGCAACCACAACCTTCTACATGAACATGATTTTTTTCCTCACTCTGGAAATTTTTGTTGTGGCAAATTTTGCCGGCAGTTTCATGAAACAATGTAGCCAATAGCAAAATGCAGAATTTTGCAGCGAATCCATGCCATCCAAAAAAAATCTCTCATGACTTTAATTCTCTCATGAATTTAACATATAGGCGTTTATTGGGCAGCAGTTTTAGGGGGGGCGTCCCTTGGGTGCCTATAGGGAAAATAATACTTTTTCTTAAAAAAGAAAAATCTTTTTTGCTACTGGAATCATGTTACATGGATTGTGTATATATCTTAAGATCTGCAAAGGCATCAAATCCTTATTAAATAAATGTTCGTGATTGTTACATAATACATTGAAACCCCAAGTTTTCCTTTAAAGGTCATAGTATTGTACCGCTAAATATTTTACTTATAAAACCCTTCTTAACCTTTCTTCATTTTTGACTTGCTGAATGTAATTTCCCCTCCGGCCTTACATATTTTTTTTGCCAAGTGCGTTATTTCATTTTTTTTTTCTGGGTCAAGTAATAGCTGTTTGTCTGCGAGTACTAGCAATGTGCTAGTTTAGGACCCTAAAATAAGTATAATTCTCTGAGCAATATAATTACATTTAAAAAGGAACATAAGGGCAGGAATACCAATACGGGTTAGTAAGCAGCCAGCAGTTATAGGAAATAATTGTATATAAAAAGGTTCAATTGCATAATGCATTGTGTCAGCACTGACAAGCACCAGCAGTTTAAATGTGAAAGAATGTTGCATCTCAGCCTAGCAATATCTATGGTTTGGTAAGTGGATAGAGCAACCTGTAAAATAAAGGTGGGCTGTGTTGACAGCAACCAAGAATGCCCTTTACTGTAAAACAGAGTAAAAGACTTCATTAAATGAAATTTATGGTTGCATCTAAGATATCAAACTAGCAGTTGTCAAAGCAGCTGAATAATGACAGATTTGTTTGTTTCCTCCCATAATTCCTAAAGTGAATATTATTTTCATGTTTTGAAAGGTGAATCTAGGTTGGTAACTAAACAAACAAATACTGTTGATGAATTTATGATTAAACCATTACAAGGCATGTTTAAAAAAAAAAAAAAAAAATCAGGGCCCATCTGACCATCATCATTGGACATGCTTTCTACTTTCTATAAATACGCTGACCAGAGACCAATATTAACCTGCTAATGCCAGATACCCAGAACAGCAAGTAAGTGGTCAGCCGCAAATTCCACTGTATTTGATCTTAATGCTAAACTAAAACGAACAGTAACACTAAAAAGTGTAAAAAAGGAATTACAATTTAATATACTATTGCCCTGCATTGGCTCAGCTGGTGTGTCTGCCTCAGAAAGACTACTGTAGTTTGTGTAAAGCTGTTGTATAGCTATGGGGACAGCCTTTTGAAGGAGAAAAGGCACAGTTTATATAGCAGATAACAAATGTGGATAACAATGGAGTTTTGCCATTATATTTCACAAAGCTCATCTGTTATCTGCTATGTAACCTGTGCCTTTTCTCCTTTTTTCCAGCTTGAATGTCTGCCCCATGGCTATACAGCAGCATGTTTATATAAACTATAGCTGCCTTTCTATAGCAAACACACAACTTTTACCAGTGCAGGGGCAACAGTACATTACATTTTAATTACTTTCATATTTTGGTGTTACTGTTACTTTAAGGATTATCTAGGAAACAAACAGATATTATGCCCCACGTCATTTCAGGTTGAGCTAATTTCCCAGGGGGCCAACCCCATATTGCATTTTCAATAAGGCTAGGGGAAGCTAAGCCTCCCCAAACCTGCTTGGCACCTTAAAATAAAAAAAAACCTCACTCAGTTTCTGCACTGCTACACTGGAAGATGGGGGGAATCTTGCATTCCTCCTTCCTGCAAGATCCAGTTCTGTTGTATTCAGCTGTGCTCTGATTGAATCTTTCTTCTTGTATCTTCTCCAATAAGAGTGCAGCTCTCTTGACAGACAGTGACATTGACCAATAAAGGCACAGATGTAAGTAGTGCAGAAATGAAGACTGATAAGAGGGATCTGCAGGCTGTAGCTTTTCCTAAGAACCTCACCAACTCTGAACTTTTGCTGCAGATTTCATCCCACAGGTACTATACTGTATATGTTCTAAAGGCTGAATCAAGAGATGAAATGAAATCGTTTTTTTGTCGCCTGACATCTATAATATCCCAATCACCCTTGCTGCAGGCCTAAATTAACTCTTTCCTCCTGAAAAAGCTTCTTGTGCTTTAATATATTTGTTGTTTTTTGCTCTTTTTCTCTTACTTTTTCAGTGTTTTGTTCATTTCTAGTTATTTACAGTGGAGCCCTCATGAGACTGCATAGCTGGGAAACAAACCAGTGTTGTGTATCCATGCCAGTGTTATAGTGCGAGGGTCTGAATATCTGCCATCTGTACCCACTGTATCTCACTGTATATAATGTGCTAGCTTTGTGAATACAGACTGCATCTCACTGTATATAATGTGCCTGGGATGTCAGTACCCACTGCCTCTCTATGAAACTAGTCAAAACACATTGAAGCGAACTGATCACAAACACAAATGGATGGAGAACCCCTCACAGAAGTGCACGTAGGAATACTTTTACATGATAAGCATTTAAGGGTGAAAAAAAGCACCCCCACCTGCACTTTGCACAGTATCCCTGGAAGTCCGTGACCAGTAAATGCTTCCTGCTGATTGGTTGCTATGGGTTACTGCTCCTGGGCACCTTTAGCACCTTTTATTACATTACCCCATAAGTGGTGCTTATCGGGGTTCTGAACTGGATCTACATTTATGTAATCGATTTATTAATAAATTTGAGAAGGTCAATAAACCTGATGCAAATACAGGTATGGGATGTGTTATCTGAAAACCCGTTATCCAAAAAGCTCCAAATTATAGAAATCTCCCATATACCTGTTTTCCATTTAAATTAAACAATTTACATTTTTAAAACTGACTTCCTTTTTCTGGGTATAACAAGAGTGTCTTATACTTGATCCTGACTAAGATATAATAATTCCTTTTTGCAGGCAAAACAATCTTATTGGGTTTATTTAATGTTTAAATTATTTTTTAGTAGACAAGGTGTGGAGATCCAAATTACAGAAAGATCCCTTACCCAGAAAACTCCAGGTTCTGAGCATTATGTATAACAGGTCCTATACTATACCTGTAAAACAAAACTCATCAGAACAGATGGATCCATCTGAGGTGTATTATCCTTGCTGTTTGGTTTTGAAGGGCTGATTTTTGTAAAAACATCAAAAAGTTTCCCTAACATTGCATGGTGATTTTATCACTTCCTATGTGATTCCTACCCTGTCTTCTTCTCTGCTGCCCTAAAAATTTCTATTTCTACTTTTAATTATTTTCCTCCTTTTTCTGATTTTTTTAAAATGGGGGTAAGTGGCCTCAGCAGCCCAAAAACTGAAGCTCTGTGAGACTACACTTTTATTGTTATTGTAAGTTTTTATCACTGATCTTTTTATTCAAGCCTTTTTCTATTTATATTCTAGTCTCTTATGTAAACCACTGCCTGGTTGCTGGGGTAATTTGGCTGAAATTCCACTAGAGAGATGCTGAGGAAAAAGCTAAATAATAGAAACTGCAAATAATAATAAATGAAGACCAAATGCTAATTATTCTTTACATCATATTAAAAGGTAATTCAAAGATAAACAACCCCTTAAGAAAGGAGAAAAATGCAATGTTTACTGTAGTGGTCTCCTGTAGGATTCCCAAACTTAAAATTATATAGGAAGAATCATGGCACTTAAAGTATAAATATAGCAAAAATGTTCATTATGCATATAAACCCTTTGCTATATTTATACTCAGTGTGCTCTTCTTCTTCCTATATATCCCATAAGAATATAGTCTATACAATATAGTAATACAATTAATTTTATATGATATAAAATGTGAGGAATTCTGGGATAGACTGGCTGTTCTATGATGAACCCCAAAATGTCCTTAATAGGATAGTTCTGGTACAAGTATGGTACCTGTTATCCAGAATGCTCTTGACCTGGGGTTTTTAAGTCTGCTAAAAATCATTGAAATATTGAAAAAAAACCAATAGCATTGTTTGGCCTCCAATAAGTATTAATGATATCATAGTTGAGTAGTAGTAGTGTTTTATTATTAGAGAGAAAAAGGAAATCATTTTCAAAAATTAAAATGATTTGCTTATAATGGAGTCTATGGGACACTCCATTTTGTAATTCGGAACTTTCTGGATAATGGGTTTCCAGATAACAGGTCCCATACCTGTACAGGTTGTGTTGAGGTTCTGCTTATCTCAGCTTCTTTTACCCTTATTCACTAACGCAACTCTCCAGCTTTGTTGCTATTTAAGTTTTTAATGAGACACCATCAGTAAGAGGGCTGCGTGCAAAATATTAATAATGCTCTAGGCTTAATGATCATTTGTACCTGTGCTAAAGGTCATTCGGATGTTGTTTACGGCTTTAATCTCTTTTCTATTAAAATCTTATTTGCATTGACGTCCTGCTTGGGAATGCCAATAATGAGACACAAGTGACAGACTAAATGAACACCTTTTGGAGTCTGTAGGAAAGGCATTGCTGTGATTAAACAAAAGGTCATTTTTGGTGCAGATTTCTTAAACAGGTGAATTTATGTATGGCAGTTATCAACTATAGTCACAAACATATTCATTGCCTTAGTAGTTGTCCATTAATATACATTTTATTAATATATATTAAATTATTTACATTAAACAATAAAGGAAAAATAGGATGGCAGAATTCTAGAGTTTGGCTTATTTATTTACACAAGTTAGACGTTTCTGCCCACTTTGTACACTCATTAGTCTATTTAGACTCCCAACAAACTTTGTAATAACACCACAAATAGTTAATGGAGAAAATCTCATTGGTGTTTGTATATAGGGCCAGAGACTAATTGATGAGCATCCACTTCTACACAGCACTGGCTACTGAATTGTGCATAACCTCTATAAGTATGGAATCTGTTAAGCAGAAAGCTCCAAATTAAGAAAAGGCCATCACCCATAGGGGCACATTTACTAATCCACGAAACCAAATCCCGAATGGGAAAAAATCGGATTGGAAAGAAAATGTTGCGACTTTTTCGTCGCTGACGAAATTTTTTCGTATTTTGCGCAACTATTTAGTTGCCATCGCAACTTTTTCGTATTGAACGATCGTGAATGGCGGAAAAACCGTGAATGGCGGAAAAACCCTTCCAACTTTGCATCATTTTGGAAGCCTTCCATAGGAATAAATGGCACTGTGCAGCTCCAACGATACCGAAGCTTGAATGAATCCGAAACTTTCGTACTCGTTGCGACAATACGATTTTTCAGCGACGGCGACGAAAAAGTCGCGGAAAATATACCACAAATTAGAAAAAAACACATTCGGACTCCCACATAGACTCCATTTTAAAGAATTCAAATTTGTAAAAATGATTTTCTTTTTCTCTGTAATAATAAAAAAAGTACCTTGTACTTGATCCTAAGTTATAAATAATCTTATTTATGGCAAAGTAATCCTACTGAGGTTATTTAATTATTATTTTTTAGTAGACTTAGATTATTGAGATCCAAATTACAAAAAGTTTATCTAGAAAAGCCCATGTCCCCAGCATTCTGGATAACAGGTATCATGTCTGTATTTATTTTACCCCTAATACCGTAAATACACTTTGGTATATCGTCCTGCTCTGCCTTTTGCTTCTCAAACCTTATGAACACTCACAATAATCCTGTTGTGACCACACTTTTACTTTCATCCGCAGTTCCAATGACAATTTTAATTGTACCTCTTCTAACCTTTTAAATGTGATATTTTCCATTTACTAGAAATCGGTGGATATGCATTGCCATATCGAAAGGTTTGCTGACAAACTAATAGAGAGTCTGCATCATTTAAAATCTTATTACCTATGATAACCTGGTTTTAAGCATCCAACAGTGCACAAAATCAAATTACCAAAGAGTGTATTGGTAATTGTCTGCGGTGTTTCTAAGCAGAATCTGAAAGCTGAATTTATTCTTCGAGTTTGTCATCTTTTAACAATAATAATATGCACCAAACTTGTTCTTTTCTATGCACATAGATGATCTTGGAGTGGCAGGACAATATGACAACACAATATGGGTCCTTGAAGGTTGTATTCTATATATTCTACACCTACATATCTGCCCTGCATGTCAAATGTTATATAAACTGAATATAATGAAACTTTCAAAACATAAAGGCACAAGATTAGTCCTTGTAAACTGTGTTGAAACACAGGGAATTTAGGTCAAGATTTTTGCATTTTATGCATTTTTACCAGTATGAGATTTTCTTCTATAGTTGCACAGACAAATACAGTTTTGTTTATATAAGTCTATGAATGCACACAATAGTACAGCTGTTTAATAAGTTTATAAATAATGACTGAATAACAAGTAAAGTTATTATGGTGATGAAGTCCCACATAGAAGTAGATTAATGAATATTTTAATCTCTACATACACATTACCTATGGAGTGTTAAGGATCACATATTTGTCACATAGCGAATAGACATATGCTGCATCTACCCCTGTCACCTTTCATATGGGAATCCAGAGCCTAGGGCTGTGAGCTACCGTATATACTCGAGTATAAGCCGATCCGAGTATAAGCCGAGGTACCTAATTTTACCTAAGAAAACTGGAAAAACTTATTGACTCGAGTATAAGCCTAGGAATATACTGTTGGTGGAAGGGAATATACTTTATGACCCACTTTGAATGCCCTGGTGTAGTTGGCAACCTATGAGGCCATGGCACAGGTAAGCACTGTCAGATTAGGCAATGCAACCTCTTATTGTGCCCCTCCCCCCCACACACTGCACCCTAACCAGCTACATAGTATTTATATAATGTGTTCTACCCAAGATGTACAAATAGAAAAGTACTTGCAGATAAGTGAGTCTCGGGAAAAGCATAGGAAGAACCTCACAGAAGTCAAATAAATTTAATTGCAAATGGCCATCTCCAGTAGTCTAACCTGTAGTCTAATGTAGGTGATAGCTCATATAATTCTGTAAATAGGTCACATATAAATAGTTAAATGAATTCATGTGCTAATACATAAGTCAAGTCATTGGTCATGACATTAAAAAAAAAAGAAAAAATCTAATGCAGAAAGGAGCTATTTTGTAGCACCATCTTGCAGATAATAGCTCATATTTACAGCTCCCACTCCTCCCTTGCACTCTCCTACCTTCCGCAGTATCATGTACCAAGGTCCTGCATGTTCCAAAGTATCTCTCTTTCTCTTCAGTCTACACTAACCTGTAGCCGAGACGAGCGTGGATATTCCTTTAACACAGCGGAGGACGCGCGTAACCGAAACCCAACCCCCCCGTGCACCGCGTCGGCACACACAGACGTCGCGTCTTGCGCATGCGCGCTGGGGCGGCGCACGGTTGTGGGGTGTTTTGGTTGCGCGCATCCTCCGCTGTGTTAAAGGAATATCCACGCTCGTCTCGGCTACAGGTTAGTGTAGACTGAAGAGAAAGAGAGATACTTTGGAACATGCAGGACCTTGGTACATGATACTGCGGAATGTGAAGAATGTCATGCTTTCATCTTTTAAAGGAACTTCCCGAACATATGTCCATGGGGGGGGGTTTGCGAGCGCACGGCCGGGAGCGCAGAACGTAATTATATTATATACTCGAGTATAAGCCGAGGGTGCCTTTTTGAGCACATTATTGGTGCTGAAAAACTCTGCTTATACTCGAGTATATACGGTACTTTCAGAAGTGTCAGAGTTACCTTTTCAACCCAACTCAATTAGTAAGTAGTGAAGTTAAAGTGACGGTATACACAGAGTAAAATAAATAGACCTTCTAGTTAAAAGGAATACTGTCATGACAAAACATGTTTTTTTTTCCAAAACTCAGTTAATAGAGCTTCTCTAGCAGAAAAACACATTGAAATCAGTTTTCTAAAAGCACAAGCAGATGGTTTTATATTTAATTTCAAAATTAAATTTCAATTGGGGCTAGCCATATTATTCATTTCCCAGGGTGCTGCAGTCATGTGACTTCAATCCCACTTTCCTACTTTACTGCTGCGCTGCAAGTTGGAGTGATTTCACCCCCCTCCTTTTCCCTTCCAGGAGCTGATCAGCAGAACAATGGGAAGGTAGCAAGAATAGCAGTTTCCAGTAGGTATCAGAATAGCACTCAATAGTAAGAAATCCAAGTCCGGCTTGAGACTCCTCCAGTTACATGGGTGAAACAATAGGTTTCAAACAAAATAAAACAAAATAAGTTTGTTGATTTAAGAATAAAACTTTAGATGGTAGAGTGAATTTTTTTCTATGTAAACAGTGTAAGAAATCAAAGAAGTACACCATAAAAATTATGACCAAGATGTATTACGAAATACATTCTACTTATGAGTTTGGTAAACAAGCTTAGATTTTTTTTATTATGAAGCAATAACAGAACATTGTTTTGCTTTTTCTCTTAATACCTTCCCTGTAATTAGCTTTGTTTGTTTAACAAGCTTTACATAAGCAACCGCTTTATTTGAGTAGATTCCCTGTTTGTCCTGTTCAGCTCAAGACATAGATCAATTAAATTTTTCTTAATTAAAACAATAGTTCAGTACACGCTCTATTTATCAAACTCATGTTGAATGAGGGCTATATTGCCCTTTAATTTAGCCTTTGTATTATAATACATCATCTAATTTTGCCTGGGCAATTGTTACTTAATGCAAACCCTTTTTTTCCCTTCACCTGGACATCACCATGATTGAAGGATGTTCCTTTTGTTTATGCAAGTTTACAGCTGTCACACTGGCATACCCTTTTGCATTAGGTCAGAATGGGATCCCTGATCAACTGAGAATTTTGATCAATAAAAATCACTAATTGTATGGGGGTGAGAATTTTGATCAGGAATCTGTGTGCAAATCGTGATAGGTTGTATCATGGATCTGTGCGATAAAGCTAATGGAAATCTTTTGATGGGGCTATTGGGTCATCTGTTGGGGTTTATTCTGCTGCAGGGAAAGGATAGAGAAGCAGTTATAAGGGGCCAGGTTGTAATCTATTAGGAGGCAAGTGGAATATTGGAGGACACTATAAGGCTGCCACTTTTGTAAGTATTAGCAGCAAGGGGCATTTGTGAGTTACGGCGATTTACTTTTTAAGGCTGATACAGGAAAGGAGCAGCTGTCATGAGGTTGGGTGGGAAAAATGTTGCTACACTAGAGTGCAAGACTGGGATGATAACCAAGTTCTAAAGGTTGATGGCACCAGCTATCATTGGTAGTATATAGCAGGGGAACTGGGTGATTTGCAGTAAGGGGCACTAGAAGTGAGCCTCTGTCCCCCTATCTTGTCCCCTTGTCCCCAAGGTAACAGACAAAGGGTGAAGGCACATGGAGCTACTAGTAGCAGCTACTTGTTGTGGCTACTAAACAAGACAATGCTGATCATTAACTGATAATTGCCTCTGTGTTTTTTAGCAGAGGCAATTCTCAGTATTGTCTATGGCAGGGTATTTTCTGGAGTTTAGTATTCTTGAAAAAGTAGCTGCTACTAGTAGCCCAGTGTGTCTTCACCCTTAAATAATCCAACGACTGCCAGACATCAGGAGTATCGGCTCTTCTGTGCTCCTAACGCACATGGAAAGAAAGCTTAAGGCAGTGCTGTCCAACTGGCGGCCCGCGACCCCCCTCTGTGTGGCCCCCCACCTGTCTGGCTGCTTTGATGGCTTACTCTTGTGTAAGCTTTAAATGGTATCAGTACTGTGATTAACTGCCCCCCCTGCATTGTTCTCACCTCAGATTCAGGCTGTAATCCCTCTGTATTGTTTAAATATGTAATCCCCTGTACTGTTCACACCTTTTAATCTCTGCATTGTTCACCCCCTGCAGTGTTCACACCTCAGGCTCAGGCTGTAATCACCCCCATTGTTCCCCTGTTCACACCTCAGGAGCAGTAGAAACCCACAAATAATCCCTGCATACTACAAAAAGAACATATACTGAGGTGGTACTGCAATTAAAAAGTTTTTTAATATATAGTTATTGTGCAAACTGTAGGAGCAGTGCCAGCATTATGTCGCTGTAGGCTGCCTGTGTGTGCCATACACACAGGCAGCATAGGGCAAGCAGAGTATGGCACACACAGGCAGGGTAGGGAAGGCAGAGTATGGCACACACAGGCAGAGTAGGGCAGGCAGAGTATGGCACACACAGGCCAAGTTTGGCACAAACCAGCCAAGAATGGCACACACAGTGAAAGTATGGCACGCAGGCAGGGTAGGGCAGGCAGAGTATGGCACACACAGGCAGGGTAGGGAAGGCAGAGTATGGCACACACAAAGGCAGGGTAGGGCAGGCAGAGTATGGCACACAGGCAGGGTAGGGCAGGCAGAGTATGGCAGGTTTTTGCTGTACTACAACCATTAATATGGGTATGGTCATGTGATAACATGGGTGTGGTTTCAAGTGGGTGCGGTTTCAAAAAGGGGAGTGGTCAAAACTGGCCTCCATTATCGGCCCTCCACTACGTAGGTCGGAAAAATTCTGGCCCTCGGTACAACAGAAGTTGGACAGCACTGGCTTAAGGGAGTTTTATATTTGGATGTGTAGGAACCATGCTCACAGCCGAGCCTCCGCATTCAGCTTATTTGCAAAGAATCGCTTAAATCTATGCTTGATAACAAACAATTCTTTATGACTTCTTTATGCTAATGTACATATGTTAATATTCTGCAAGTTTTCTTTCTGCCTGCTAATGTGCTGTTAATATTGACTCAATAGAATGAAATGTGTGAATATTAACAGCACTTTGGCAGGTGGAAATCAGTAACACTCTCTTCCATTCATGTAGTTGTAATTTGTAGCCTAAATTTCTCATCTGTTCAGTAGTTTTAGTTACTAGCAGGTAAAACAGCCTCTAATTTCTTGTTTCGTAGGAATCCCTGAATAGCTGTATTGTCTGTATAAAGGAATGTAGTAAAATTCTTCTTGGAAGATGATGTGCATTGAAATCTGTGTTTAAAACTGTAATTCTTCCCCAGGGCCTTCGTGTGTTTGGATGTAAATAGTAAGGGGGGGGGGGGGGTGATGAAGAAGTGCTTAGTTTGCTACAGAAAACAATGATATTTTATACGCTTGTCTAATGGTGCAATATACATGCCATGATGCCTAATGTTATGTATGCAAAACAGCAGGTGTTGCCTGTATTAATACAGTATAGTGATCCTAGATATAAATCATTTAACATTGAATGATGTGTAATAATATATCATATTGGATAGGGTTTGTACTTAAAATAAATAGGTGCAGGCACAGGTGTATAACACAAACGGAAAGAAAAGCAAATGTTTAATAAAGAAATAGAAAATGTATCAATGAAGTATGCATAAAGCGATTGGATTGTAAAAAAATAATAATGCAATAAAGACACAGATTATGTTGACCAAGATAGAAGTATATGGCTAGCCAGTGCTTATTTTCCTTAACGTCTCAGTGGAAATCGCTTTTATATAGTTTTTCTGCCAAGATTACTCTTGGAGCCCTGATTATCCAGGTAATGATGGGAGGGAGTTAAGTGACAGTGCAGACATTGATATTTATATTGCATACCTGCCAGCTGTTCAGTCTTTCCCATGGCTGCACTGAATTTTAAAAAGGAGTCATTTTTTATTACCTATTAATTAACCTTTATTTCTATAGCATCAAATCTTTTATGCAGCCTTTTATGGAGAATATTCATCATTCACATCACTACCTGCCCCAGTGGAGGTTACAGTGTAAGGTCACAGAACACACTAGGGTCAGTTTCATCAAGAACCAGTTAACCTGCCTATGTGTTTTTGGAGTCCTGGAGTTCCTAGAAAGAAATCTATAGAGTCTCTGGGAAAACATGCAAATTGCAGATGGTGCCCAGCTTGGAATTAAACTCAAAATTGCTAAGTCTCCATGGGACTTGTCTTACAGTGGGTGGAGTTAAGGGGCATAATTGTGTATCATATGTAATATTGTTCTATTTTATATTACAAAATAAACTGACTTTATATTATCCAATTCGAGGTCATAAATATCTCTAAACAAAAGTAAAGATTTAAATGTGTCCTTTTAGTCTATTACAGCTATAATAACAATTGTGTTTAGAAATATGTATGTAGTATTGTATAGATTGAATTATATACCCCTACCTTAAATTATTCATTGAATCATACTTCATGGGGGGATAGAAAGAAGTTAGCCTTCCCCTACCATGTAAATGTTACCTGTGGGAGGGATGTGTCACTTCACTCAAATTAAAGAATGGATGTGCTGGAGGGTCTGAAACAGGAGATCTCAGTAGTTAAAAATCCAGGACTCTAAGGGAGGTAGACTGGATACCTTAGTGCAGGGGTGTCAAACTCAATCACATAAGGGGGCCGAAATCTAAAACACAGGTCACAAGTCGCGGTCCAAATTTTTTATTAATATACTTAGTAAGATACTAAGGGGTATAGTTATCACAATGTGTAAAAAGTTGAGTAAGACATTACCGGTGATGTTGCTCATAGCAGCCAATAGATGCTTTGCTACTGTTGAAATCTGATTACTGATTGGATGCCTTGGGCAACATTACTGGTAATGCTTCACTCCACTTGTTACACAGCATGATAAATATACCCCTTAGTCTTAGTTACTATGTGAGGAAAATGGAAATTGATCAGGCTGGATGGTTAGACACACTCGCCAAGGGCCACGTAAAACATCCAGGTGGGCCGGATTCGGCCTGCGGGCCGTGTATTTGACATATATGCCTTAGTGGATGTCTGAGGAAGAGAGCCCATGAATGAGGGCTTCTGGTTAACTGCAGGGTAGTTCCTGTTAAAGAACTTTCTAGGAGTGTGACAAAGATAGTAAGAGCTAGTAATAACAGTTCTGTTCTCCATAGAGGAATTCATAGTGTGGTGAAACCTGTAGGAACTTTAGGGCATAGTATAAGTAATCCTTTGAGATAGCGCTGCAATGCTATGCTGGGAGCAGACATCTAGTAGTTTAAGTAATACTCATGTGAAATTCTGTGCCATGTGAAGAACCCTCTTCCTTTCATTTTGTTCTTTTGTAAATCTACTGTTTCTCTTTAGAAACCACTGGCACCCAAAATATCTTGTAAATATCTTGTAAAAGTTATAGTTCAGCTTGGAGACCCTTCTATTATTCTTATACAGCAGGAGAGTCACATGTGGCAGTATTCTGCTGCAAAAGCAGCTGGGCTATATGCACCTCCATGTCTGTTTATATTGTGCCAACACATTTACATAGATCATCACAAATTGTTGACTATTTTAATCAATCTGAGGTCCCAATCATATTTAAGAAATACACTAGGGTCATTGTCATCAGATGTCAATTATGCATGCTATTGAAGTAACCCATGCACATAACCTTCAAACACTTTGCACATAGTGTCTAGTGCTACAAGGCGGAAGTGCTAACCACTGAGCCATCACAGAGTTTCCGTGGTAAATTTAAGGGTTACAGTGAAGTAGTGAAGTGGGTAATCATTAAAAGGATAAAATGAGACCAAAGTAATGTACCAAGCATTTTACAAAGACTGCAGCATGCATAACTTGTGCACTCAACTCTGGATATGGCAGCAGGAGCACAGACCAGAGAACTTGTATATGAGTCCTTAAAATGCTATTGAATTTAAGAATCTCCATTTCTTATTGCATACTGTAACTTGTTTGCCTGTGTTTTTAGGCTTTCATGTAGGTGGAATTTTTTTTTTTTGAGATTTATCAAGAATTTTGAGACTCAAGGCACCTGATTGTACATGACATATAACCCAGTGTAAGATGTTGCTAAAAGTAGTAGTTTGGTGGGAGGTTTCTACGAGTTAAACATTTTTGTCTTACAGCCCTTAAGATATTGTTTACATAAATGATGTTGAAATAATGAAACTGGCTGTCCAACAAACTAGAGAATGATTGGACAACCACTACCTTATTTTATTTGGGTGTTTTATTTTATATATGACTGATGTCACAATGATGACTTAAAGGTTAAGGTTATTTGGTATAAAATAGTGACCCATTTTCTTTTGTCCCACTTGCCCTCCACCTGGGTAAGTGAATCCAGTCTGTTACCAGTACCTGCCCATTTGTACTGTCTGCTTCTGGGCTTTTCTTTTTTGACATGGGATGTATGACTTAATGGAGGGGTTGTCTCGATTCACTGTATGAGCCATGCAATTTGCTAAATGAATGCACTCTTGTACTTCCCCAGAAATCAATACTTTGAGGGATATCTCTCCTCTAAACCTGGGAAGGGTTTCTATTGGGGCTAGTCATAACCACAAACCGTTGGAGTACTGTAAATTAAACATGCTTGTCGAAGCTTTATCAATGTACATTTACCTTTATTATAAGTGCACATTACTCATTAAAATGCATGACTGCTTTCGCAAGTAGAATATAATATTTTTGCAATCATATCTGCTTCACATCATCAGAAAGAGAGACAATTAAAATGATTACTGTGCTGTCAAACTAATGGAAAGAATATGAACATACTATTAAAAAGTAATAACTTTCAGTGATTTGTATAATCAAGCACACATCTCATCACATGCTTTTTTCTATTCTTTCAAATCAATTGTTTGATAAAAGTGGGTGTTGGGCACATAGTCGTCATAAATGCTTCATTAGCCAGTGGAAGTTTTCGGATAGTCGCCAAGTTAAGTAGAGTGGAAGTCGGGTCAGACTGTATGGAAATCTAATACTGTAGTATGTCCCTCTAGTTGTCTACTCCACACTACTGGTCTGTTCCAAGAAGCCTATGCTCACCAAGGCTGATACAAAATTTTTATGCAGGGCTATGCCTCCAATACTCTATAAACCCGTGTCATCCAGTGGCTGAATTATATAAATGGTGGATGTTTGCTGAGCTTTACACAGCAGTGGCCTTTAAATGACAATGTTGCAGACATGGAAGTATCTTCATTCTGGTCAACAAGACCCACAAAGATTTTCATGGTTTATACTCTCTACTTTTACTCTCTACTTAAAGAATTTTTTTTCTATTGTTAAAATTACTCTAAACAGCCTCCCAGAATTGCCTACCTTTGTCCCTCTCTTCTTTCTGACCTGGTTCCTGAGTTACATTCTGCTCTATTACTCTCCTTCCCTGTTCAGAGTGAAGCTCCACCCCCACTTCCTGTTCAGGTCTCTCACTACTCCGACAACTTGTCTAAGTGGAGAGCCCTTCTGTGCATGCCTGGAGGAAGCAGGAGCCAGCCTGTGTATGAGCAGGCTTTTTTTTTCCAAAGCTTGTTCACGAGTCACTGCACTGGTTCATTCTAGAAGGGAGCAGCAGCGCCAGGACCAGCATCAGTATCAATTGACTTTGGGTGCTTTTAATTACAAATTTGTGTGTATCACTATTTTTTAATAATTCCTCCCAACCCCCCCAAAAAAGACAACTTTCTTGATTTGTTAAAATAAATAATCATTTAATAGGAAAAGTTATTAGACAATAGTATGATTATTAACAATCAATATTGCCAATAGTTCCTGTTACTTTCTCTGTCCACTGAATCTTGTAGGGTTAAGACAGGTTGCAGGTAGTCGCTTGGTGGCAGAGGGAGCGAGGCTGATCTTCAAATAAAAGCGCGCGAGATCTTGCGCGTGATCTGGCGCACACCTCTCTGCTGCAAGGTGCGCACTCATATTACACAGTCAGCGCACACCCGTGCAGGTCGGGTTCCCAGGAGGGTGGGGGCTTCCCAGGAGGGTGGGGGCTTCCGCTCCTTCTCAAGAGATTTTAAAGATGGCGCACGCAACAGGGCAACAGCAAGGCTAGCGCTGGACGCGGTGAAAATAAGGTAGTCTTATAATAAAAATTAAGGTAGTCTAAAGTGTATAGAATAGTGATCTAAAGCTAAATATGTGATTTGGATTTTTAACATTTACATATCCTTTAAACAGCCCCCCTTGTTATACAATTATGTATGTTGTGAACAACGTTATTTAGTAAATTAGTTTCCTGCAGACTTGGCACATAGTTATTGTATACAGGCTTAATTTTAAAAGAACCGTTTTTTTGCTTAAAGACTTTATCCCCCCCACACCACCCCTGAAAATTCAGGGATACTAAATCCAGTCAGAAATACTGCTATCCTTTATAGTCCGTTGCTCTACCATGGAGCTCCAAAGGGAACACTGGTTGCAACTGTCTTAGACAGGCTTCTAACTATGACCTATTTGCATATTCAGTAAGAGCTCCCTGCTTCTCGAGAGGATTCCAAGATGGCCGTGCATTCCACTGTGGAACACATGGCCATCTTGGATTTTTTACATGATCCAGGCAGAGAGAGCAGTGGGAGAGAGAAGCAGTGTGTTAGCAGCAGGAAACAAAAACTTTGGTGTTGAGATTCTGCTTGTGTAAGTGTAGCTGAGGGAATGCTTTCAATCTAACCATCTCTGCATTCATCTTACTGAAATGACTGGAGTTAATGGAGTGCTCAATGGCCATTTCTACCATCATTATACTGGCATGTCTGTGGTTAATATGCTGATTATCTATTTCCTATAGTAATTATACTAGCATATCTGGGGTTAATATGCTCATTATCCATTTTCTGTAGTAATTGCATGGGGTATATTTTGGTAAAATCGGTGTGGTTTTTAGGGGTGTGTCACAAAGTGCACACAGCCAAAAAATGTTCCCAACGCTGCATGCGGCAGATTTTCATGGTTTATACTCTATACTTAAACAGCCCCCCTAGTTATACAGTTATGTAAGTTGTGAGCGACTATGGGTTTTGCCAGTAAATTGGTTCCTACAAACTTTGCACCTAGTTATTGTATACAGGTTTAGCCTTAGAATTACATGCTTTTATTTGATGTCTTTGCCCCTAACCCCTAAAAATTTTTCTGCGGACGACCATGATAACTTGCATATCAAGCTAAAGACACTTCAGAGAAGCTTACCAGGGCAAGCGGGGCAAACTCCACTGCCCCCAATGAACTGACTTATTACCAGAGTGCATTGTACATGTTTTTTAGATGCAACATGCTGCATTTTCTTGCACTTAATGCACGTATTATTGATAAACATCAGCTGTTTATATTGCTCAAGGGGCATGACCCAATTTTTGTTGTTCATGGGGTGCCCCATATAAATGACTTGTACAGAGCCCCAAAGTTTCTGATGGCAGCCTGGTTTGCAGCAATTCTAATTCACAAACCGAAAAGGGTGCAAATTTTTGTATGTTGCACCCTGAGACACAATTATTTGCACACCTAGAATAAAGAACAATGTGCACAGCTCTGCTTGAAGTTAATGCATATAAATAGGGAAGGAGGTTGGCTGTACTTAGGTTAGATTTTAGGTAACACCTCATCATTCAGAATAAGAAAACTGGTAGCCCTGTATTTACTGCCTGAAGAGCCTTGCGCTGCCCGATGAAAATAATTTCATGATTCTGTTCCGCTGTTAAATATGTATGTGAATAATACCGTACCAGTTTTAATAAGAACTGTCTACTTCCCCTTATTTTATTTAATTTTATTTTTTACCAATCAGTAATTTATTTGCATATCTATGTTTGTTTATATCAGCAGGTACAAACATTTTGTTTTTTTTCAAAAACCAATGGAAATTTTAAATCAGGGGTGCCCAAAAGGTAAATTGCTAGCTTACTAGTAGTGCATCAGCTGTTGGTCAGAAGACCAATTTTTATTTAAAAAAATACTTTAGAAGTAGGTGGAGTTTATTTAAATATACATTATTCACTTTTCAATAAATGAATGCAGTTAAAGTTGTTGCTCACTTTTAAATTAACTTTTAGTATGATGTAGAGACAATTTGCATTTGGACTTCATTTTTTATTTGTGTTTTTTTTTTTTTTATTATTTAGCCATTTTTTAGCAGCTCTCCATTTTGGAATTTCAGAAGTTAGCTTGTTGTTAGGGCCTAATTTAACCTAGCAACCAGGTAGTAGTTTGAAAAAGAGACTGGAATATGAATAGAGGAGGGTCTAAATAGAAAGTTAAGTACTGGTATGGGACCTGTTATCCAGAATGCTGGGGTTTTCCAGATAAGGGATCTCTCCGTAATTTGGATCTCCACAATTTAAATCTGCTAAAAAATAATTTCATTATTGAATAAACAGGATTGTTTTGTTTCCAATAAGGATTCATTATATCTTAGTTGGGATCAAGTACAAGGTACTGTTTTATAATTACAGAGAAAAATTATTTTTAAAAATTAGAATTATTTGCTTGTAATGGAGTGTATGGGAGATGGCCTTCCCGTAATTCGGAACTTTCTGGATAATGGGTTTCCGGATAAGGGATCCCATACCTGTAATACAAAGTAACAATAACAATAAAATTGTAGACTCGCAGAGAAAAAGTTATATAAGGCATATAATTCAAAAATAAAAAATAAAGACCAGTTGAGAAGTTGCTACAAATAGGCCATTCTATAACATAATAAAAATTAACCTGAAAGTGAACCACCCATTTAAAAATTTTTTCCATGGAAATGCGCAAGGTTGTAGATCTGAATGATAGACCCCTGTGCCCCACATTGGTAACAGTCTGGGCACCCCTGCTGCAATAAAAAGTCTCTACTAAACCAGCACCCTCGAGAGGACAGATTGTCATGATGTAACCCTGTGTGGATTACTATATTTAAAAGTACAAAGGTGCATTGTCGATTTAAAATGCACTTATGTTTGACTGTGATAAAAGAATGAAACAAAACAGAAACAGCAGCTAGTGAATACAATAAAAACACAATGATCATAGGCAGAAGGATCTGAACAATTACAAATGTGTGTGCATTTACTGGTGTATTAGAGTGGAATCATGCAGCCCATCTCTTATATAGGGCAATGCCCCTATTTTACTCTGCAAGAAACAATACAAAGCAGTTATTTGTACAATTGTTCGTAATACTGTCCTGCTTTGGGGTTGCTGAACAAAAGTAAAGCTGGCCGTGTGTGATTTTTCTTACTAAACTCCCCCATAGTCTGTACTGACAGATGTTCTATTGCACTAAAAGCAGCACAAGTTACAGACAGTGCCATTCTAACTCCCAATAAAACTGAAAGCCAGGGAAGTTAGAGTAATAACTTTATTCAGTGAGAAGGATTAGATTTCAAGCTTTCAAGAACACGTCAGTCTCATGTTTCCGCTAGCTTCCTTGAAAGCTGATATCCTGATCTCTTCTACTCTGTTTATTCTTAATTTGTTCCAAAAAAAAAAAAAAATGAGAGCATTTTAGCACCTGACTGAGAAGCTCTTATGTATTATGTATTTTGCATGGCTAGCTTGGTTTTTCAGAAATCTGGAAGCCTTTCCTGAAAGGATCATGCTTCTAATGCCAAATCCTAAAACATGCTTGGACTAGCATATGTGTCTGCTCCACCTCCTCTCATTAAAACCCTCACCCTTTCTCAATTATAACAACGTTTGCAATGCTTTTTTGGCAGGGAATTATTACTTATTGCCTTCGGCACAGTACTGATTTGTTACTTGTCACAAGGCCAGCAACTACCGGTAGAGAATGCATAGCATACTGTAGGATCCTTCCTGTCAGTTGGGCTCTTGCTGAAGTGGTGGAGGAAGGGTATTATAGCTAAACTGTAACTCTCACTTGCATTGTCACAAGAAATACAGTATCAATTGGGCGCCAGTAGTTATAAGGTAAAATAAGGTAACTAAATCCACTCAAAGAATAACCAGTAGAATCAATGTACTCAGGGAGAAGGTCAAGCCTCACCACATGCATGACCCTGCAGTGGACTAGATACCCTCAGTAAATTCCAGGGAGGAGAGAATTAGCCTGGATCCCTTTTCCACTTTAGTGCTTTTACTAGGTGGGTGTTGCCTGGGCATTCTGCAAGCTAGAATGCTATATTTATGTAACACTTGTTTGGCTTATATATGGCAAAACCCAGGCTAGTGATTGGTATAGAGCATGTGTTACATGCGACCTTAATACACAGGAGTGGGCCTCCGCTATATGGGAGGTATCAATGGAGCTGAGGGTGTAGTTGAACTACAACTAGATAGAGCTTGTGTGGTGCAGATAGAATAATGGACGCCAGAAAGGTTCTTGCTGATGAACTATAGTACAAGTTTATTGGACAAGGCACAACTTAATAGTGCAGCAGGGTTTATACTCACAGACACAGCAGTATAGAAATTGGTCACAATGGAGAATGCAGATGTGACACTTAGGAACAGAATATCCCACTTGGAGGATGCACAGGGGATTAGCTGATACCTGAGATGAAGACCTTTCAGAAGGGAGTGTTCCGGCCGACTATGGTCCAGGGGAGAGCTCCTAACCTGGTACCTGGCGTCTAATAAAACCGGTCCCTAAAGAATGACAACAGAGCCGGGGTAGGCTAAACCCTTTTACAACTCCTGGTTGGGGCTATTAACTGCCCTTTCTAAATAGACTAACTGTACTCTCCACTTCTAGAGGGTGCTATTATATAAATCTTACTGTGCTGGCTTTACCTCGTTCACGGGGCCCTGTCCCTGACTTAGTATAAAGATGTTTCTTTTAATGGGGCCTTATGCCTCCAGGCTCAATGACGTGAAGCCTGAGACAACAGCAACCAGAGAGGAAGACACTTCCTTGTGCAAGACACTATATAGTCTGCCAAGGGGAGTGGTCAACTTGGGCTAAACCTATAGGGGGTAGTCTAATAACTGTAACCTGAGAGTAGAGGGCTCTGCCCTATAGCAGCACAGATAAGGAAAAGATAAGGGATAACACGATAGGGAGCTTAACCCTATGGGTCCCTACATTTATTCTGCAGAATGTTTTACCATACCAAGAACAAACCTAGAAGTTCTCTCTCTGTTTTTAAGATAGAAGCAGCCATTTTAGCTCGGTCTGACTTCACGTTCAGACAGAGAACAGCTCTCACCTTAGATTACAGCAGAGGTGGGGGTGAGAGAGAAGAGAAAGGAGCAAACTGAGCAGGCCTCCAATAAGGATTAATTATATCTTAGTTGGGATCAAGTACAAGGTACTGTTTTATTATTACAGACAAAAAGAAAATCATTTTTAAAAATTAGAATTATCTGCTTACAGTGAAGCCTATGGGAGATGGCCTTTCCGTAATTCGGGACTTTCTGGATACGGGGTTTTTGGATAAGGGATCCCATACCTGTATCTATTTTCTGTAGTAATTATACTGGCACGTCTGGTGTTAAAATTGCTTTTATGCATTTTATTTAGTGATTATACTGGCATGTCTGGGGTGGGGTCCGTTTGGGTCTCTGTGTGCTTGAAATGCCAGGGCCTATTTAGAATTCCAGTCTGGGACTGCTTATGTTGGGACATTGGGACATTTATATTTTATATATACCAAGGAATGTGTATGTGTGTCAGTCCCTAAGCTCAGGTAACTAACAGCAGCACAGAGCAAAGAGGATGGGGAGCAACTGGGGGCATCTTCAGAGGCACAGGTCTTCCCTGCTAAAGGGCTGTGGTTGCCTTGGACTGGTACAGAACCCCAAAATATAATGTGCAGCCTTCATCTTTATTAAGCTTCAGTTTTCCTTTAAAGGAGAATGAAAGGCTAATAAAGAGTTAATCTCAGGCTGCAGGCATACCTTCAGTTGTCTCAATAGTGCCCTTAAGTCTCCCCATACTTCACCTGTTCAGAAGATCAGAAGCCAAACAGGAAAAAAAAACACTGAGCTGGGTAGAGAAGATTCCCATAATGCAACGCTCCTACCTAGCGACTTGGGACTGTAGGCGGCGCATGTGCACGCAGCAGGAGCGCCTGGTTGCCATGGCAAAGCAGCGACCGGAGAACTCTGTGACATGCAGACCCGGCAGGTAGGGGGGGCGGGGGGGGGCAGGTGCAGGGAGCAGGGGACCTGGGGGGGGGTTTGTGGCAGGTGCGGGGAGCCGGGGGGGTTTGTGGCAGGTGCGGGGAGCCGGGGGGGGGTTTGTGGCAGGTGCGGGGAGCCGGGGGGTTTGTGGCAGGTGCGGGGAGCGGTGGAGGGTTTGTGGCAGGAGCGGGGAGCGGCGGAGGGTTTGTGGCAGGTGCGGGGAGCCGGGGGGTTTGTGGCAGGTGCGGGGAGCGGCGGAGGGTTTGTGGCAGGAGTGGGGATCGGAGGGGGGGCTGGCTTGTGCTTTTCAGCAATAGCCCATACAGACATGCTGGACAAGATGGCGGCGCTGTTCACTGAAACAAGTATGTAGTTCTAGTATGTGTATCTCTGTAAATCTTTCATTAGGCAAGCCAGAAATATAGCGTTTTTACACAGCAATAGTTGTACTATTTAATAGTGTGCTTAATAGGTTTTAACTTTCCTTGTCCTTTAACTATTTCACTTTCATACAGTTTGTATTGCTACTCCAAAGGTTTCCCCTCTCTCCAGTTACAGATCCCAATTTATTGGCAATTGTCAAGATAGTCACTGTGCTAATATTTCTTTCATTTGGATTTTAATATTAATGTGCCTTCCACTAAACCTGTCATAAATAAGTTTGAGTATCCATGTGACATGTTGTTCATGGACTAAAACAGCGTTTTTCAACCACTGTTCCGCGGCACACTAGTGTGCCACGAGATGTTGCCTGGTGTGCCGTAGGCAGGGCACCAATGTACTAGGGGGGCACTGCTCTTGGCACCAATGTACTAGGGGGGCACTGCTGCTGGGCACCAATGTACTAGGGGGCACTGCTGCTGGGCACCAGTGTACTAGGGGGGCACTGCTGCTGGGCACAGAGTTAAATTTTTTAACATTTTCTAATGGTGGTGTGCCTCGTGATTTTTTTCATGAAACAAGTGTGCCTTTGCCCAAAAAAGGTTGGAAAACACTGGACTAAAAGACTGCAGATTCCTGCACTTTTTCATGTAAGCTGTCAGTTATAATTCCAAAGCAGTACAGTATAGAAGTATGAGTAAAATAAGGCTCACAAGATTATTATATTGTGAGCCTTATTTTACTCATACTTCTATACTGTACTACATCAGAGTTATCTATGGTTTTCATTTTTACAGATATAGCATATATTAAGTAATTTTGACTTCTACCTTAAACTATTTGTATTATATAAATTGTAAATAAAATACTAGTTTGCTTATCTTAACTAAACGCAAAAAATACTTGGTTTTGGTAATGAGTGAATCTGTCCTGAAAAATTTGTGAAACGCTGAAAATTTGCACAACACACAGAAGTCAATAGGCGTTTTTTTCACGGCAACTTTTCTGTGCAAAATACATTGGAGTCTACAGATGTTATTTTGTGGTGACTTTTTTTTGCAGGGACCTTTTCTGTGCCGAATACATTGTGGTGTATGGGCGTTTGTTTTGGGATGACTCTTTCACTGTGGTGGTGTAATGCGTCCTTTTGCCACAAATCCATACCTGCCAAAAATTTTTGCTCATTACTAATTGGTTCTTGACATTATATAAGTCATCTCTTATCACAAAAGGAACATAATAAATTTAACCTTACTCTTAGGACATGGTCACATGGTGCAGACAGTCAGCCTGCAGATAAGCGCAGATAGTCAGCCTGTAAGCTTAAAAATTCTTCCAGTTGTGCCTGAATCCAGATGCATTGAATCCCCCCATGTGTAGGCACATGCAGTAGATATCCGCCAACTAACACAAGACTTGGCATTTATTGGTGGCAGATATTGGCTACGTGTGCCTGCACCTAGGCAGATTCAATGCTTTTGGGTGCAGACTCAACAAGAAGTGTTTTTAAACATAGGGGGATTGTCAGCCAGCACTTATCTGCAGGCTGACAATCTGCCCAGTGTGACTTTACCATTAAGGATTAGGGCACACAAGCTGTGGCAAGCAAAATGCTAGTAATTCTTATGTGCCTTTGCACTAATGCTTTAGAATACATTTTACATTGTCTTGCTTATCTAAAAAGCTTGAACTCCAAACAGTAGGTCTGCCACGTAGGTTAGTTGCTCTGAGTGGTTACCTTACAAGAAATCTTCTTTTATGCTATGTTTCCCCCCAAAAATGTGGGATCTTCACTTCAGGACTGGTGGGTGGGGATACACAAATCTCTCAAATATTTCAGAGATTAACAGGTTGTTGGAGCTTTTAAAGGTTAGGGGTGAGCCTGAGACACTGAGAGCCAGGGATTTGCATAGGAGAATAACTGATATGGAACAGTAAAATAAGTGGATGTGCCTAGCCGCAACATTGAAGGTGGCCATACACGGACAATAATAAGTGCGTGTACAGTGGGAAACAATGCGAACAGTATCGATAAAAAACTTGGATATTTTGTCAATCGGGCAGGACTGAAAATTTGGGTTGTGTCCAAACATCTTAATGTTAATGCTGAATCATCAGATAGGGGTAAAGCATTCCTTTTTTTAACCTACATATCTGACAATTCGGCTCTTAACATTAGAGTGGATGAATGATCTTTCCTACATGGTCATGGGAAAGATCGTAATTGTAGTGTGTATGGCCACCTTTATAGCAGGAAGTGGTGAAAGATTGTAAAGTGAAATTCCATTACATGTAGTGGAACAAATGGTAACATTGTCAACTATAAGTGAAACCTGAAGGAGTGGTGGTGATATTAGAGTAAAATAAAATCAAGTTTAGAGAAAATTAGTTAAAAGCATAATTATAATAGCTCACTCTGCCACTAAAACCAATAAAACATTAAGTTGAAAAAACTGTCACAATGTAATTAAATGTAGCTAGGTTGGCAACTAACCTTACATATTAATGGTATTAGTAGACACAGATTTATAACTACTGTGGCTAAGATTTTTCCAGGTATATAGTGACAGGACCCTTCTGAAATTTGGCAGTTCTGACCTTTAGACTTACAATGAAAAATTATAACAGTGTACATTATCAAACAAAAATGACCAGACTTTAAGTATGTCACCCGAGACTGCATTGCAACATTATGAATTTAACTCTAGGCATATAAAAGAGTTACATAAAGAAGGAATCTGCCATGTGATAGCACAAAATAAATTAGAATGTGCAGAGTGCTATGAACAAATCATGAAAAATAAAGTTATTTGTGCAAGTGGATCTATATAAAGATATAAGTAATGCTTGTTTTTCTTAACACAGTATAAACATTCAGCTTTGAACTGCCAGAGAATACTTAAAATTCTGCCGGTAGTTAGGAGATGCTTACTGATAATTTGCTGCAATGTCTATATCTCCTTTACAAAGCACCGCTCTGCTGAGAATGCCAAGTAGGTAAGGGATGGGCAGGGGGGTGTAACAAGTGCTGATCTCAACCCACTGTAGTCTATGCCTTCCCTGTTACAGCAAATTCAATCATATAATCTCTCTGCCCTTTACCCTAATAGCAAAGCTTCTTTGCAGGTACAGGATTATTCTAATGCTTGCAGTGCTATCATTTTTACTCTAGATTTTGTAGATGCAGCCACTTTCCCGTGACTCCACTTAGCCACAGGCAAGTTGTCACTTCTTACATTTTTCTTGTCCTCCATGGAGCCACTCGTGATAAATGAGTATGAATGAGCCTTTATCCCTTTTGAAAAATGAAATCTTAGATAGAATGTAGACAATCTACCACATCTAAAATAAACACAGAGCTATTGCTTGTAATGCAGCGACCCGAGAGAATACTTAAAGGACCAGTAACACCAAAAAGTGAACGGTATTTCTATTTATTTACATATATTGTACTGTAACTTTCATTGGTGAAAACTGGCTAATTGCATAAGAGGCTTGAACAGGGCCGCCATCAGAAATCACGGGGCCCCTGACAATAAAGTTTTCTGGCCCCCCCCTCCTCCCACACCCCCAATGGCCCCTCCCCCAGTGACCCCTCCCATCAATACAAAGGACATAAAACTTTGGTAGCCAGGGCCCCCCGAAAACATTGGTGTCCAGGAGATATGTTTTGCATTGGTGCCAGGGCAGGTACCCACTAAATCATTGCTAGCCAGCCCAGGGCCCCCTAAAACTTTGGTAGCCAGGGCCCCCCTAAACAGGCCCCCCAAAGCATCCTCTAGCTTCCCCCAGGCCCCCCCCAAAGCATCCTCCAGCTTCCCCCAGGGACCCCCCAAAGCATTCTCCAGCTTCCCCCAGGCGCCCCCCCAAAGCATCCTTCAGCTTCCCCCAGGCCCCCCCAAAACATCCTCCAGCTTCCCCAAGGGCCCCCCCAAAGCATCCTCCAGCTTCCCCCAGGGCCCCCCCAAAGCATCTTCCAGCTTCCCCCAGGGGCCCCCCCAAAGCATCCTCCAGCTTCCCCCAGGCCCCCCCCAAAAGCATTCTTCAGCTTCCCCCAGGGCCCCCCCAAAGCATCCTCCAGCTTCCCCCAGGACCCCCCCCAAAGCATTCTCAAGCTTCCCCCAGGGCCTCCCACCCAAAGCATCCTCCAGCTTCCCCCAGGGGCCCCCCCAAAGCATCCTCCAGCTTCCCCCAGGACCCCCCCCAAGCTTCCCCCAGGACCCCCCCAAAGCATTCTCCAGCTTCCCCCAGGGCCCCCACCCAAAGCATCCTCCAGCTTCCCCCAGGCCCCCCCCCCCAAAGCATTCTCCAGCTTCCCCCAGGGCCCCCAAGCATCTGCCAGTTCCCACCTTCCCTCCACCCAGCTGCCTCGGTGTCCTCTTCTATGTGCTGCGGCTCCCCGCTACTTCTGCGCTTTTATAAGGTTGCGCCCCGTGCGTGTGACGTCCGTACGCACGGGCGCAACCTTATAAAAGCGCAGAAGTAGCGGCACATAGCGGAGGACGCCACCGGAGCCGGAGGAAGCAGGGCCCGGACTTGATTAAAGGGGACCCGAGCTAAGAAAACTTTAGCACGGCCGGGCCCCCTTTAAAGCTAAAAACATCCGGGCCCGGGACAATTGTCCCCCCTGATGGCGGCCCTGGGCTTGAATATAGATTATATAAATACAGTAAGCTGATGTTTAGCCATAGGGGAAGCTAACTGAAATAGTACAATAGGGTAAATATGACACTGCAAATAATACGTAAGCTCTGTAGAACACATTAGGAATTATTACGAAAGCCCCTGGGCCCAATTACAAGAGCACTAAGGAGCACAAGAGCATGTCACTTAGTGCTCATCCACAGAGCACTTTCTCCTAGGGGTATGCTGCTCCTTGCACAGATCACTCTAGTGTGGCCTAAAACATGCTATGCTGAATTCAGAGCAGTCTGTAGGTCCATTTTGAAAAGCAGAGGCCTGTGGCCATTTGCAACCTTTTTTTTTGCACATAATATATATGATATATAAGAAAAGTATAGCCAAGAGCTAGATTGTTTGATAGCACTGGATACATATACAACCCCACTTTACAATGTTTTTTTCCAGTTGAGTTTTTCCCATTGATGCCAATGGGTTAAGTCAAACCTTTGGTAGTGTAAGATTTTCTGTGTTAGTATGGGGTTAAAGCACACACCTTTATAAATACAGCAGTTCGCTGTTTGTGAAGGTTCTCATTCATCCAGGTCATGGTGTATCTAAAGTAATAAGTCAAATCAACTGGACTTGCCGTATTTTTTGTTTTGAAGACATTTCCTTCATCTGTCTGGCTTTCTCAATTCAAAATTTCTCAATACATAGCCCTAAGGACTACATTGGAGTTTTATAAATAAGCACTGTATTGTACATCAAATGCGTCACTTTTTTGGCACAACATATTTTATATATTTATAAATATGCCAATTTGTTTTCTGTTATGGGTTACAACTCACAACAAAGTAAAATAAAAGATATAGCTTCAAGACTGTTGCAGTGGCTGCTTGTAAAACATTTAACCAATGCTCAGAAAAGCTTTTCTTTTCATTTCATGGATTATTTTGGCCTTCATGTTTATTTTAATTGTTAATCCGCTCTGTACAGAAACTGTGAAAGCAACATGGCATTGTCATTAACCTAAAAAGATTGCCATATGAGAGGATCATTGGGAAATGCTAACCTTCCTGAAGGCATTATTAATCAGTAACTAGTAAACCATAAATCTGCCAGCTGGCAGAACACAGATTTACTGTAATTATGGTTGAAATTGCAGGAGTTCTAACAGGCCAGGAGCATGAAACTTAAGTAGCCTGTAAGAAGTGTTGAGAAATGTACACAATGTATTAATTTCCTATGTATGTATTTTTTACAGCCTATTAGTGGTATACTGGTATCTAACAGTAGTGGTATAATGGAGTTAATGGAGTACTTATTGGCCATTTCTACAGTCGTTATACTGGCATGTCTGGGGTTAATAGGCCGATTGTCCATTTCCATAGCAATTATACTGGCACATCTTGGGTTAATATGCCCATTCTCTTTTTTATGTAGGGATTATACTGACTCTTCTGTGGTTAATATGCTAGTTATCATTCAAATTAAGCTTTGTCATCACATTTTCATACAAAAAATATACACATGGGACGAAATGATAAATTTAGACCTACCCAAAGAAAAACAGAGAAACACATATTATGCATTTTCTGTTATTATTTAGTATTTTCTATAGTAATTATACTGGCACATCTGGGGTATATTTTGGTAAAATGGGTGTGGTATTTAGCAGTATGTTCACAAAGTGCACATCGCCAAAAATGTTCACAGGACAGAGCAGTTTATCATGGTTAATACAAACTCTGCACCTAGTTATTGTATACAGTCTCAGTATTAGAAAAACAGGTTGTTTTTGCTTAATAATTTGCTACACCCCCTGAAAATGTGGGCGTCCATGGTTACCTAATCACTTGATTGCTGCCCAGATGTAGCAGCACAGGGCAAATGTGGATACAAACACGTGTAAGGACTAGAGTTGACAACAATTCCTATATATTTCTTTGGTTGTAGACTTGTTTTTGTTGATATTGCAGTTGGTCATGAGTGGGAGGTTGGTTTGACTTAAGCTTCAAGAGTAACTTAAATGGGTAGTTTGATAGGAGAGTGAGTAACTAGGTAGTCCTGGGATTTCTGGGGAGAAATTGGGAAAATGAGGCAGAAACCAAACTGTGTTTTCTGGATCAGTGTCTGAATCAGTGCTCTTAGAAGAAATGTTGTTTAACTTACTGTTTAATGTTTGTTACAATTAACAAGGGAATGGATATAAATGTTAAGTTATATTTAATTAACATCTGCTACCTTCTTTTCCCCATCTTTTGTGTCTCAATAGAGAGTTATTAGGTACGGTGTAGTGGATAAAGTGGGTACTGCAGGTCTCTATGCTGCGCATGTCACGGGCACCACAGAGCAGAGCTACATCTGCAGGAATAAAAAAGGAATCCATCCTGCCTGTTATTATGTGAGGAGGTAGTAAAGCCAATGCAGCTGCTCTGCAAAGGTTTATTTGTACATTTTGCAGGTTGGAAATCCAAAGGAAGCTGCAGGGTCATGAATGGATGACCCTTTGCACATAATTACTCAATGCGACTTGCTCAGGGAAAGGGGCGTAGAAAGACGAATCCATTAAAAGCTAATTAATGTGCACTTTCCTCAATAAAAATGCTTGGACCCTGGGTGAACTTGCAGGTCAGGCAATTGTCTCTCAGAAATGCACTGTTTAAATGAAGTTCTGAAAAACTACAGGCCTTCACAATATAACACCCCATTTATGTTTTTTGAGCCCATGTGTACAATATTAGGCAATGGCTATGTATGCTTGTGTCTAGCAGAATATTTTAACAAGGTTGTGGCGCAATACAACAAGACAAATATGCAAGCATTGGCAGATTCATATAAATCACTGCCCTAGGCACACCAATTTGCCTAATCTCTTCACTTCCAAACTGGCACGTAGGAAGTGCAGTTAGTGGAGATATGTAGGCAGTACAAGATTACAGTGGCTGTATTCCTAGCTTCTTTAACATGAGTTCATAGGATAGGGCTTGTTCTGACCATGCTTTTTCCTGTTTTATTAATGAACTGTCCAGTGTCGGACTGGGTGGCAGGGGCCTACCGGGGCTGCAGCATGAGGGACCCCCATATCCAGCTGTGAGCTCCAGCTTATCTGCAAATGGTAATCTAATTATCTACCTCTTAAGGACTAAACATGGAGAATAGTGATGAGGGAATCTGTTCCTTTTCACTTTGCTAAAAAACTTGCACAATGCGGCCACCAGATGACTTTTTGACTCGTGTGACTTTCTAAACATGATGTTTTTGACGCAACCGTGATTTAGTTGATGTGTCTACAACTTTTTTTGACCGACCGCTTCTTTTTTTCCTTGTCAAATATTTGGTGTTAAGTGAAAAAATTGATGCAGAATCTTGCAGTGAATCCATGCCTGCAGAAAAATTTCGCTTATCACTAATGAAGAAGCTTTAATTTCCATGTTTGCCCTCTTTAGCTCAAGAAATAACAAAAACTACGGCTTTTTCACCCTAGCAAATTGGGATTATACAGTCATATTCCTTCATTCAGATTTTCTGGCATTTATTGATTAAAAGCCAAATTACTGATTATCTGCATACATTTAATGCTTTGTGCAACATGTCACTATAAATTGAAATTATCATATGAATGAATCTGAGAAGACCTACTACTATTTCAAGGCTGTGTTGTTCATGTTTCATTGTTATATGGTTATTTATTTAAAAAGTATGGATCCTCTGCATATTTGGTATTCTTAAATACTGAGGCATATGGGACTTCTACTAGCATTTAAAGATATAAACTCAGATGGTTTCATCTTATTCTGTATACGATTAAACAATTAAAATACACAACTATCACAGAAGACTTTTAGGGACCGTTTAAGGGTGCTTTCCCTAGGGCATTTAAACACCATATTATACCTGAACCCCCAAGCTCCAATAAAGCTAGTAAAAATGATAAACAAATATTGATAGATGATATCGCACTAGCGATGTCCAGCCTGCAGCCCCCTGTTGTTAAACTTGTGCCTCTTCACAGTGGATCTTTTATAAACACTGGGCAGTAACCCATGGCAACCAATCAGAAGTCTGCTTTCATTGTTATACCTGGAGCTGGCTGGAGAAATGTTAACACTGATTGGTTGATATGGGGTACTGCCCAGGTACAAATGAAAGGGGGCTTTTAGCTCCCCGCGGTATAGTTCTCCTTTAACAGCTGCTGGTGAGAGGAGTGCAGGGTAAAGAACACTGTAATGTTGTTCAATCCATTCCTGTAAGAATGTTAAATGTTATTTTAATGAGTGGAGTTTGGAGAGAACAGCCAGGAATAAAGCTTAATTCTACCCTGCAAAATTCGCAAAAAATGCCTGAGTAGCTTTCCTTTTCCTTTCATCAGGTAAGGCCGTTGTTCGTGCCCATACACAGGCCAATTTTAGCTGTCGATATCTGTCCTTTAGACCGATTCGGCAGCTTATCTGCCCGTGTATGGGCACGAACGACGGGCTTCCCTGACCGACATCTGGTCTTAAATTATCCACATCTTGATCAGACAGACAGGTAAACGCAATAGTTGTAAATGTATGTTTAGGAAGGCAAATGTTTTTTGTTTTCCATATAAAGACACTGGTAAGAAATTGGGCAACTTTGCCTTTGAACTAATTGGTCTCGAATTGTTCATTGCATGGGGTAACCCTTCTGGGAGATCCAATCCAGTGCCATTTTGGCAGATACTTTTGGCCCCCTGTGGCTGTACTTCTGTACTGATTTGACTGTTTGCTGGGCAGGCAGATAAATCAAAACCTTTACAAGATTTACTCAGCTGTCAAAGACTAATGTTTAACCAAGAATGCTGGGAGTTTAATTTTACAGTAGCTGAAGGACATGCATGAGATCTTAGTGATAACACAAACAGGTCATGTACACTTAGCTGTCTGGCATATAGGAACAGTGGTTACTAATTTCACTTTAGCAAAAAATACTTTTCCATTATTTATTTTCTAGGCATGTATTCATTTCCTTTATGGTGGGCTGGGGGGGATGTGCTTTGACTGAATGCATATTTTAAACCTTGTGCATCAATCCTTTGTGATACCTCTTGTAATCGGTAATTTAGAAAAGCCATTTCTTTAATTTAACATGCCATAACCTCTGCAAAGGGAATTTCTGAGTGCCAGTGAATGATGAGATCTTTAAAGTGAATTAGGTCAGAGCTTATGTAGTTACTCTGCATTAAGAGTGCTGCTGTGTGTGTGTGTGTGTAGCTTTGGATTAGCTTGGAATCATACTCCAATGCTGTGCCTGGGGCAGGCGAGCCTAGCCGGAGCTGTTAGTGGAAATTAATTCTCAGCTACAGCATGTGACTTCCTATGTCTGTAAAGGTAACTCTAAGGGACTTCCTCTGCTAAACAGCTCCGTCTCCAGAGATGTAATTCAGAGCTCCAGCTCAGGCTGCTGTGTGGCTCAGTGACGAATTTCACCAGCATTTGTGTTTGACCCTCTGTCTTTTTCTGTTTCCCTGTGACATTCTGCAGCGTGCAAGGATCTCCTCACTGCTGCCCGTGACCGAAAACTCAACACGTTTGTGCAGATTTCAGTGGCACATCCAACAGAGCAAAGTTTAACAAGATATGCAAACACTGAAGTGGTGGAGGTGAGTTTGCCGTTTCTTATTCTTCCCTCATTGAGACAAGTTAGAACACTTCACACTGTGCTGCTAAGCTGGAAGGTATGCTAGCACATGCTGCCACAAGGTGGGTTATACCATCAGCTTTCTCTTTCTTTTCTCCAGCTATTTATTTTACTTCAGCACTGAAGCAATTGCTGCAGAATTAGAACATATATTGCCCTCTCTGATACCAACTGCCAGCTGGTCACTTAGCAAATGTAGAAACTTGCTCTGCGGCTCCCTGTTTTGTTCCAATTTGTTAGGATCATTTCTGGAAGGAAATGTGAAACTGGCACATATGTTTGTTAATTCTTTATGGCAGGAATGTGACACATTGTTGGGAGCAGGAACAAGGAAGTCTGGCACAGCAGTGGTAGCCAGGAAAGGATTTGTTTGTAATGGTCATAGGGGCATTAGAGAGAGGTGCTGTGTGTGCACTTTGCAAGGCTCATTTTAGGCATTTTACTGTCTTTTTTTTGCATTAGCGATTCCTAAAGTGTACACAGTGGAATGTATCTGCCCAGTGTGCTTGCTATGGACTCTCAATTCCAGCTGACTGCTAATCTGGTTGGCAGCATCTGAATGTTTAGCTCTTGTGCATGTGAATGTTATAAACAGACTGCCACAGATCTGAGTGCTTCAGCTTTTAACTGCCCTGGCTCCTTCCCTAACAAAAAATACACAATTAAGAGATTCATTTTCTGCTTGGGCAACGACCCAGATTTTTTTTCATGAACCAGTTCACTGCAAGTTGAATTCATATGCTATGCCATTCTTAGCATCCCATACCTTTGTGTCATTTCTATTCAAATGCCTTCTAAAACCTTGTTGCCTTCTGTGCAAGCCCCTGGTGCCCGGTGGCAAAGTTTACCATTGCATGGGTTACATTTAGCTCTCTGTCGCTCACATTACATATAGTTTATACAGTTATATATGGTATTAACATGTTTTGACCTAGTACCCACTTATTGTGCTGCTTTAGAGTGCAGAGACACAATTTATATATACATATAATATATGTTTGGTAAGGACCAGCACTCTCTTATATTAGACTTAAAACAACACAATGTCTTTATTTCAGGTATCACTTGTGTCCAATGTTTTGGTCCACATTAGGACTTTTTATCATGGATAACAAATAGTGACTTGTGCAAATCTTAAATACTCATGGCCCCTGTGAAAATATTTATATGCATGTATGTGTATATATACATACATATACAGATATATTTTTAAAATTATCTACAGCAGTATTTCTTTACCTTTTTCTCGAAGTGACCCAAATGAAGTTGTCCCAAGCTAAACCGTATGAGCTAAAGGTTACGCATCCTTGATCTACAGTTAATGTTAAGAAGATGTTTCATGTTATGTATATAATATTTTAATATTTATGATAGTTCCCCCAACTTCCCATATTAAAAGCATATTGGTTTAGAAGGAATAGAACAATCAAGGGGTATGTGCTGTATGTCCTAGGGATATGCACAGTAGAGTTGTTAAAAACTCTCTGCTCAGTATGTACTTCCATAATAAAAAAACCCTTAGCTGCCAGCAATCCTTTTTTCCTTTTGAATGAAAAGGAAACATAGCCTATGGGATAATTTGCCATTAAATTAGTAGTGTTCACCAAGGCTGACAAAGCAATGTGTAACTGAGTGACTGATTCTCATTCAACAGAAAGCAAAATGGCTTCTGCAGGACAGGGCGTTTTGATCATTGACAGCGTCCCTGGGTGGACCAAGTTTATTATAATTATTAGGATTTCCTTTAGCCTTAAAGGGGAACAAAAGATTCAAGTTAGCAGTCTTGGAAAGGCCTTCCTCCCCACCCACACTACTGCACCTCTCCAGTACTGACCCATTTTGGTTATCTGTGTAAAGAAAATTGCCCGATTCCATACACGGAGCATGCACTACAGTCTGGACCAGCTTCAGCTGATTAATTGTGATCACAGTGTCAGTGATCACTTGTTAAAGAAGATTAAGTGGCACGTGATTGCTCCCTTTAACCCCACTACACAATTCTGCTTTTTTTGCACAGGTAACAATAATGGGGCAGTATTAGGATGGCGTAGAGGTGTAGCTTAGTAGGGGAGAGGGAGACAGGCCTGGTTCATTGATTTTTGTTCTCCTTCAAGACACGGCCATAGGTGGATTTTCAATAAGGCTAGGGGAGGCTAAGCCTTCCCAAACCTGCTTGGCACCTTAAAACAAAAAAACCTCACTTGGTTTCTGCATTGCTCTGGAACATTAGGGGAATCTTCCTGCATTTCTCCTTCCTGCAAGCTCCAGTTCTATTGTAATTAGCTGTGGTCTGATTGGATATTTCTTCTTGTGGCTTCAGCTCTCTGGTCAGTTTTACTGTCTGTCAAATCAAGGCACAGATGTTGGCACCGCATAAATGAAGACTGATAAAAAGGATCTGCAGGCTGTAGCTTTACCTAAGAACCTCACCAATTCTGATTTTTTGCTGCAGATTTCATCCTACAGGTACTATATTTTATAGGCTGAATCAGCAGCTGAAATGAAAGTTTTTTGTCACCTGGCATCTATAATATCCTTATCACTTTTGCTCCAGTCCTAAATTAACTCTTTCCCCTTGAAAAAGCTCATTGTGCTTTTATATATTTGTTGTTGTTTTTTGCACTTTTTCTCTTACTTTTGTCAGTGTTTTGTTCATTTCTAGTTAGTGGAGTTACAGTGGAGCCCTCATGAGACTGCATAGCTGGGAAACAAACCAATGTTGCGTATCAGTGCCAGTGTTATAGTGCGAAGGCCTGAATATCTGCCATCAGTACCCACTGCATCTCACTGTATATAATGTGATAGCTTTGTAAATACAGACTGCATTTAGCTATATATAATGTGCCTGGGATTTCAGTACCCACTGCCTTTCTCTCTATGAAACTAACTAAAACAAACATCAAAAACACAAATGGATGGGGTACCCCTTACAGAAGTGCATGTATAAATACTTTTACATCCTAAGCATTTTAGGGTGAAAAAAGCACTCCCATCTGTACTTTTGCACAGTGGGAACTGCAAGAGGTAGGTGGGAGGTTCATTTTTTACACCAGCAGCGAATCCACTAAGTCTCACAGTAGCTGTAGGTCAGTCTCTGTATGGCCCATCTTTAGCCTCCCCAAACAAAAAAGTCACACTCCGCCTATGCACACAGCCAGCTGACTTATTTTCAGATTGGTCATTAGTTGGTTTGGCTTCTTTTAGATAGTCAAAGATGATTCCCAAAAGGAAACAGGTTGGCTCACTTTCTACATCTGTGTGTGTGGCGTTGGCTGCCTTGGAGCAGATGGAGATGATATGTGCAATTTGGGTATTGTGTGTGTTTAACATTACTTTATAAGTTTGGCGGGACTAAAATCTGTCCTTTTTTTCAAGCTATTCACATAATGTTACACCACACAGTGAAGCAACAACAGTTATTAGACAGTTACGTTCCTATTCTAATGTTGGTGGTCTTGGTTTTTTACTGGCTTGCTTTTGTTTACTTCTGCTGCTAGAGGCTGCTTCTAAAGTTTCTTGTATCCGGTAACAAAAGACTACTTTTTTTACAGTGTAGAAAAACCACTACAGTTAGTTGAGAAGAGCCGATGAGTTCTTCACAATGTAAGACAAGCACTGAGAACTTTCTTAAAACAAAATGTATTCACATTCCTCATGCTACACATATAGCACTGCCTAACTATGGGCAGAGACATGCAAATAACTCCTTGTTGTCAATGTGGTCAATTATGCATCCTGAACCACTGGTTTAATAGCAGAAATACAGTTCAGAGTCATATATCCAAACTTGCAGTCAGCCTATTTCATCTCTCTAGATTATATCAGTGCAAGATATTGGAACATGGCTTCTAAGGAGTAAGACTTTGAAAACAACCAAGTAGAAAAGCCATCACAGGGCGACCAGCTAAAAGGAGTTGAAAATGTTAGGTTAAATCTTATGGTATAGTGTAGAAAAACATTACAGTTAGGGGCGTATTTATTATGCTGTGTAAAACTAATTCGCTGAAAAAACAGAGTAAAAAGCTGTGTAAAATAAATGGAAAAGATCGCCATCTGAATGCCGGATGTTACGCCTTTATTTTCCATAATTTTCTGGTGGAAGAAAAAATGCGTACAACAATTACCCCGTTTTTACGCCATTTTTACATGGCGAAGCCTAGCGATGTGTGGCAAATTTTCTCGCCGTTTTTTACACAGCATAATAAATATGCCCCTTAGTCACATTGCAACACATAAGGTAAAAAAGCCTTCTTAAAACAAGATTCACATGCCTTAAGCTGCATACATAGCGCTGCCTTAAAACCAAAAATGAGAGGTTTTAACCCTCACTTAAGGAATTATGGTTAGAGAATCCTAGAAGACTATAGGCATCATACAGGAGCACTAAGGGGAAAAAAGAACTTGCCCCTTAGTGCTCATCTGCAGAGCACTTGTGCCCAGGGGTGTCCTGCTCTCTGCATGGAGCACCAGTTTAGAAATTCAGTGCTCCATGCAGAGAGTAGCATCAGAAGGTCAGTGTCTGAATGACGCTCGAGGTAGGGGTGTACCTCACCCCAACTGCCCCTATCGAATTGAACAATGCCTAATGCACCCTGTGCTTAATTCAAGGCACATGCTATTTGCACAATACCCCCACGCACCGCTGTCTGTGTGAAATGATTCATATTTTTAAAGCTGGAAAATGCAGGACTAGGTTCACCCTCATACCAATGTTTAGGTAATTTCAGGAGATTGGTCTCTTACAGGTAGCGTGGTTTTACCCACGGATGACAAATCTTCTTATATGCCATTTAGTTCTCATATGCCATTTACTTCTTACACAAAAAGATTAATGGGACTGATGTCATACATGGCTATTTACTACTACTATGTATACCTATATTATATACTGTATACCTCTCATATAAAATAAGATGTTAATCATAAGATTTATAGGTGTTTAGTCAGCAAATACAAACCTTAAAGTAAAATAAAATATTTTTACATGCTGGTACTAGTCCTTTAAATACTGCAGGCAAACACTGGTCTGTAAATATCTGCCTATAAAAGTGACTGTAGCAGAATGCAATGGTTTCACAATGTAATATTGCAGCAACTGTTTTGCTTGCTTTATACTCTTTATTTCTTTTTTGACATTTGTCTGTTCAGAAATGAAAGGATACAAGTTTTACAAATTGAAGAACCTGCATTAAACAGGAAAAAAGATCTTATCTCTGAACACTAACAACATTTGCTCACGTTTAGCCACAGGAAGTTCTGAGGGCCACCTACACATACACACACATATATAAATATTTTCCCTGCTGAGATGGACAAAAATCTGTAACTATTATTTATGAAGAAAATTGAAATTAGATTTTCCCCTAGCCATAATAAGTAAGCTTCTCCCCGCACAAATTGTTGGCAGTGTCTTTTTGTATAAAATTTTGATAGAATGCTCAAAAACTATAGTTTATACCACCCCATTGCAGACATAAATTTGTAGGCAGATCACTGAGGGGAAAAAGGGTCTTGGCAAATAGCAGGGATCTTACAAGGAATCTCTCAAGTAAAAATGCCACAGAATTTTTTTTTTTACTCCAAATTATGCAAATGTTTGTGCTATGGAACATATAACAAAGCCAGTGCAAAGAAACACATGACAAAATGCTTGTGTGTAAGAGCCCTAATAGCATTAACATGCACTCAGCTATTTTAGAGAGAGTTTTGGTGAAATGTATTTAAAGTTTGTAACAGAAAAAAATGTTGGCAGTGCAAAAATGTATACCTTTGCGCAGACCAATTTTCCTTTGTGAGAATTTAATATAGCTTTTGCCAACTCAAAAACTGTTTAGTGCCCACTTTCGCCAGCGCAAAACCTGTTGGAGGCATCTGCCATTCCATTACCATTATTGGACAAGGGACCTAACTTGACTTTCTGATTACCATTAGTCTACATACACTAGAGACTGGGACATAAGGGTGGGTGATCATGATTTAGAACTCTCAGTAAGATATACTTAAATACTGCTTTTCCTGAAGTATTTTAGCAGCATGACTGTGAGGGGCTACAGTTTCATCTTGAGCAGGGAAAGCAAAGTAAAATGTGAAAGCAAAGTAAAATTGATTCCCAAGTCAATATACAACCACCTATAGAAACCCTTACTTCGCATAAAAAGTTCCCAGTCTGATAATTTCATACTTGTTGCAGGGCCCAAGGTAATTTTATATTTTTATTAGGGTTGTACTGAATCCAGGATTCAGTTCGGGATTTGGCCTTGTTCAGCAGGATTCGGATTCAGACGAATCCATGCTCCTGGCCGAACCAAATCAGAATCCTTAAAATCATGTGACTTTGTCACATAGACACAGAAGTTGAAATTTTCTCTTTGACCCTTCACATCCAATATTCAGCCGAATCTTTCCCAAAGTATTCGGGGTTTGGCTGAATCCGAAAAAAGTGGATTCGGTGCATCCCTAATTTTTATATTGTAATGACCACTTATTTGAAGTTCTCTGATCTGGTAACATTTGACCTGTGGCCTCAAGCCTTTATTGGTCTCCAGGGTGACTTCTTATAGCTTAATATATTATAAATGGGATCGATTATAAATTATGCGCAAGTAAAGTCGGAACAGTAAGATGGTAATAATGATCTATGGCATTTGCAGGCTGCACTGCATCCCTGAGCTGGAAATAATATATCACAAAGGAATGTTTTGGAGCAAAACATTTTAAGAATCATTTTTGAATAATTCCAATGGAGTTGCTGGCTGGTATCCTCAAGGTCTAAAAAAAAATAAAAACCTTCCCTGTTGAACTAGAGCATAAAGAGCACTGCGACACTACCTCATATACAGTGGGGTAACTATAGAGGAAGCAGGACCCCACTGGGGGCTGGGAGTGGGTATGGGTTGTGGAAGGGGAGCAGTGGGGGGTATGAGTTGCAGTGAGTGCTGGGATTTATTTGCTGGGGGGCCTGGGGCCATGAAGTGACGGCTTATATATGTTCTCTGAAAACTCTTGTAATCAAAATGCATTGTAATCATGGCAGCCACTTCTCATGAGAGTCTATGGTAGTAAAGTCTATGAAGGTACAGGTGAGATTGCATTACATATAGTGCAGAAATGTAGGCATTGTTGTTGTACTTTTGCCCCACATCTTCCTGTATTGTGCTATCAAGAAAAGCTTCCATTTGTTTTGCCTACCAAGATTTAGCAATTGGTGTGAGTGAATTCTGCTCTAAAATGTGCTTTTATCTCTGCTTTTCTAATATGAGAAATATTAAGTCATGATTTTTCTTTATCCAGAGATAATCTCCCTTTGCACCAAGTGAGAAGTATGGTATTAAGAATCATTCAATTTCTCTTTAACAAACCTTTAGAGATACATTTCTGCCCACTTGAAACATCATTAGAATTGAATTAGCTATTCCCACAGCCCATCTCATTTTCCCCAACCTCCAGCAACTCTAAAAACAAACCAAGCCAAAAGGCAGTAAAAGCAATCGATGGAAACTGTAGTGAAGGCTTGTGTTAATTTGATTTAATAAGCAAGGGAACAATGAGCAGACTTTCTCTGTTGGGTTTGGGAAGGAAATCTTGTTCTTGCCTACACAACCAAAAAAAATCACACTACATAAAGTATTACACATCTTAATTAATCCATGTACACAACTATAAACACAGAATGACATTTAAAAACAATTAAAACCTTATGTTCCCAAACACCAAATATTCATACATTACCTATCCCTCAGGATATCAATAAATGCATAAAGCAGGTACCTAGCAGCAATGTATAGTGAATCAATACAATAGCGGTGGCTAACTAGCCCTAATACCAGACTTGGGCAGTGCATCCAGAATGATGCATGAATCAATGAAACACCATCTAAACAGTGTCAGAGATAAGTTGCTGCAAGATTATCCTTTCCACACATCAGTATATCGTTGTCTCTACCAGCGCTATGCCAGATAAAAGGAGTGGGGCTCATCACAGAATTTAAAGGGAACTTGACAGCACAGGAGTGCATTTAAATATTATTGGACTCACTGTTGTCCTAAACTGTGTCCCTTAGGGTTCATGCACAAAATGTAAGAAGATTTAAAAACTGGCACAAGCTGTAGAACTCCATAATGTCAGCTTCAATTTAGCCCTGTATTAAATGCCAGCCATAGGAAACTAGTACATACAGGGCTCTCCTGTGCCTTGTGGTCCTGGTGCTCCCTAGTCTTCCCAACACACAAAAATATAATTTTGTATCATATAATATACATCATTTATCACAGCAATCCTAGTCTGGTAAATCCTAACCCCTTTAATCTCAGTGTTTGAGACTGTTATGGGAAAATAATACAGTTGGGAGGAAAAGTAAATTGCCATAAATGTTAGTAGGATAGTATAGTATAGTCCACAAGGCTGTGTTGTGTTAACAACCACAGGTAGTATTCTCCTTAAAGGTGAACTAGTCCCTAGAACTAGGTGGATGCTCACAGGAATTCCCTATCCCTAATTCAGGAATCTCCTATCCCTGAGCCTAAATGCTTGAGTCCCTGTACTGTTGGTGACTCCACATAGTACTAACCCTTCTGTTCTCCTCATTGGGGCCTCAGGCTGCTTTACCAACCACCCTCAGCATAATTCTGACTCTTGGGGGCAGATTTATGAAAGTGTGGAATTAAATCTCACCACAGAAACTCACCCACTTTCTGTTTGTTCCTAAGGGATTTTTAGAAGCATAGCAATGATGAAAGTTCAATGGTGAAAAGTTAGCGTTCGCTATTTAATAAATATGCTTCTAAAAACCCTGTAGGATTGAATAGAAAGTGGGTAAGTTTTTTCTGTGGTGAGCTCTAATTTCACACTTTCATAAATCTGCCCCTAAGAGTGGGAATCTTTCATGACACTAGTTTTTCTTACTAAGGCCTCCTGCCTCAGGCTCTTTAGCATCAAGCACCCCCTCTGACAAGTGGGGCCCAAAGGGGTTGTTCACCTGAGTTAACAATTAGTTTGATGAAGAGAGTAATATTCCAATTTGCAGTTTTTTTATTATTTGTAGTTGTTTAATTATTTCAGTTTTTGTTTAGCAGCTCTCCCGTTTGGAGTTTCAGTACTTATTTGGTTGCTAGGATCCAAGTTACCTTAGCAACCAGGAAGTGGTTTGCATGAAGGACTGATATATGAATAAGAGGGGACTTGAATAGAAAATAAGTACTAAAAAGTAACAATAACAAGTAAACAGTATTTTTTTGGCTGTGGGGGTCATTGACCCATTTTAAAGCTGCAAAGAGTTAGAAGAAGAAGGCAAACAATTAAAAAAACTATAATCAATAAATAATAAAGGCCAATTGAAAAGCTGCTTAGAACTGCCCATTCTATAACATACTAAAAGTTAACTTAAAAGTGAACCACCCCTTTATCCTGAAAAGGGAAACAGCTCAACCATCTCAAATCTGAGACAAGCCCAGTCTTATGGGGACTGATTGAAGTGAAATCCTTGGCCCTCCTACAGCTGCAATACAGTGTAATTAGGAATTTCAGCACATAAGATGGAACTAAGCATTCAAATAATATATTTGTGGATTGTGCCATTGATGAGTACATGCAGTACTCAAATAATAGATTGACAAAAAATTAGGTAAATGCCAGTGGGGTGGATGATGGGCTGTCAGCATGGAGTTTCTCTTTTCTCCCTGTGCTTGTACAGTATACATTTCCCCCCACACTATAAAAACATGCAGGTAGGTTAAAGGGCTCCTGATGAAACTGCCCATAGTGTGAATGAGCATTTGGGCGAGTGTGACAGGGAAATTATACTGTAAGCTCAGCTGGGGCATGTCTGATATGAATGACTGAACATTCTCTGCAGCGGCTGTGGAATATGTCAGCTCTTTAAAATGAAAGAATAATAATAAGATGAAGGATTATAAAATGAACAGAAAATAAACAGAATCCTATATTATGCATACATTTTGCTGTTTAAATGGACATGTTGGCATGTACGCTTTGAATTCCGGTGTCAGAATATTTCAGTTGTACACTAAAACACCATAGAAAAAATATTTACCATATGAAATCGGACTGCATGCCTCTTTGAGGACTTTGCCTTTTTTTACTACTAAGCTCTTGAAAAACAAAAAGGCCTGATTCACTAAAGTCCGAAATAAGGAGTGCTATTTATAGCATGCGTTAAAAATCTTATCACTTCTTATTTTTCGCTCGATTCACTAAAAGGACACTTGTCATAATTAAGAAGCGATGTTCTTGGCGTTATTTATCTTGTGACGACATATTTTTAAGCAATATATTACGCAGCACGTTGCTTGAAAATATGTCGTCGAAAGATAAATAACGCCAAGAACATCGCTTCTTAATTATGACAAGTGTCCTTTTAGTGAATCGAGCGAAAAATAAGAAGTGATAAGATTTTTAACGCATGCTATAAATAGCACTCCTTATTTCGGACTTTAGTGAATCGGGCCCAAAGTGTTCTATAAATGGCAGCTGTGCTAAGTAGAATGCAGGACATGTATGAGCCTGCCTGATATTCAGACTATTACTAATGAGCTAAGTTTGGTTCTGCCATCATGGCCCTGTCCCGTAGGTGTGGGTTGATATCTTTAGATTTATAATCCTCTGGGCTATCATGTACTGTTAGCTACTTATTTTAGACTAAAAGGTAGTAACTCCATAAAGTGAATTGTATATTTTACATTTAAAGTTTTTATGTTTTCATTCACTACCTCTAAATAATTTTATTTTTTTCACAACTGTCCTATTTTAAGTGAGACTTTCATTCTATTAATCTGCAGAGAGCCATAAATCACACTTGACTCCTGTTTATCTTCCTGTGTAAGGGCAATGTTAAATGGGGCTGCTTGGGGCACTTACTGGGAACTTATTTATATAGACTGTACTAGACTAAATAGACACTTTTCTTTAATATTTAAACATACCTGTATATACAACCCTTTCTGCTTAAAAATATACAGCTGTAAATGAAAGCAGTTAAACTTTCCCACACTATCCTTGAGTAGAAGCTTATACTGTTAGGTCACTGAAAGCCAGATATTAAGCATGCTTTGCCTTAGGTTCATTTTCTTTCAATACCACTGCACATACTGTATACATATTTAATACATATTTATCCACGGGAGGTGGCATATGCAAAGCTCTGAGAGCCATTGGGGGGGGGGGGGGGTCACCTCCAGAATGTGTTGGGATTGCACTTTATCTGCAGGGCCAAGCTCACCCCAGTGGCGTGCTGGGATTGGGAAGGCATGGTGGGAATTTCAAGCTCCAACATGTACATTGCAGCTGAGTACATTCCACAAGAAAGGAATGATGCAATGCAAAAATACTTTGTGTGGTTAAATTTGTGGCCCCTGGATTTTATATGATTTTGATAACAGTACATTTTAGCTTATACCTTCACACCACAAATGTAGCATCAGTTTTAGTAAATCAGTCCTACAGTCCTTTCTGACCTTTAGTTATTTACCCACAGAGCTCATGCCACCTGTGGTTCCATGAACTACTCTCTTCTGGAGCCTGCAAGTACCACCATAGTTCCACCACTGTCTGTGGGTAATGTTCTCTTGCATTATATTTTTCTTTGGATAACAATGTATAAATATTTATTAATTATATGTATGCAACAAACGGGTACACGTACTGCTGTGAATATCCTTTGAGTGAGCACATTTGCATATTGTACTCAAAAATGAACCCTGTAGTTTAGTATAACATTCCATAAAGGAACAGTTTAGTGTAAAAATTAAACTGGGTAAAATAGATAGACTGTGCTAAATAAAAAATGTTTGTAATATAGTTAGGCAAAAATGTAATCTATAAAGGCTGGCGTGAGCAGAGGTTTAACATAATCGCTGCGGAAAAGTTGCGGTTGTGCAAAAAAAGAGACCGGTTTTACAAATTTTTTGCCATTTTGCAAATTTTTCCAAAGTTTCGGCAATTTTTTGGCAAAGTGAAATGGCGCAGATTCGCTCATCACTAATCACAAACTAACTGAATAGTTATGTCCCATGTGAACCCCCCATAAAGTCACTGACTAACTAAGAGGTTACAAAGCTGAAACAAAACTGTTCTGGCTATTATGTTAGACATTATCTGCTGACTCCAGCCTTTATAGATTTTTGCCTAAATATCTATATTACAAACATTTTTTATTTTGCGCAGTCTATCCATTTTACCCAGTTTCATTTTTACCCTGAACTGTTCCTTTTAGACACTAATCCCAATTTGTTTAACAAAAAAAAAAACGCTTACAGCTTGCCAAGTTGCGGTAATCCAAAGTTACCAACAGGATGCTGACTTTTAAGCAGGTAACCAGTAAATACAGCCTGCTGGTTGGTGACTAGTTGCTGCACCTGGGCAAACATTGCACATTTTATTACATAACCCCATAGATTGATTATTTACGATGGCAGAGCAGTGCACAAAGTGCAGATTTCAGGCAAAGTTCACCATGTTTCCCCCCACAAGGCCAAGTTGCGTCCAGTACAGCTGTGTGCAATGTAATCACATCTGGCACACCAGTTTGTTTGTTGTACAGGTATGGGATCTGTTATCTGGAAACCCTTTATCCAGAAAGCTCCATTTTAATCAAATAATTCTAATTTTAAAAAATATTTCCTTGTCATTTGTAATAATAAGAAAGTACCTTGAACTTGATACTAACTAAGACATGCTTTATTCTTATTGGAGGCAAAACAATCATATTGGATTTATTTAATGTTTAAATGATTTTAAGGAGATTTAAGGTATGGAGATCCAAATTACAGAAAGGCCCAGGTACCAAGAATTCTGGATAATAGGTCCCATACCTGTATATACTGTGTAATATTTAAAGTGTCTTGTTTTGTGACAAGCCCAGCTGTGAATAAATCATGTAAACATCTGCTTGAGATCTGGGTATTGCTGTCTCTTACTTTAAAAAAAGGTATTATCACTTCAGCCATTTAAGTGAATTCCAATAACTGTTATACACCTCACAGGGTTAGAGACTATATTTTCACACACCTAGTGGGGTATGAACTAAATAGTGCATAAAATAGTAGTGTTACTGCTGCTGGGCACTTTTTCTGATTGTATTCCTGCCTAAACACTAAATCATACTGGGGCATATTGGAAGCACTACAAATTAATAGCATTTTGATGAAAGTTCAGGAGGCTGCTCTGACACACACTCACAAAGTACTATTTATCTTCTGAAAGAGAAAGTAGCTTAATATCTATTTATAGTGCAAAATCTCTGCGGTGCTCATGTAAATGAAATATGGAGATAACTATAAGGATATTAAGTGCATTTGAAAACAGCTGTTCTGGTGGTATATAGGCCAAGCGGGTGTTATAAAATCAGGGGGAATGGATAAAAAGGCAACTGTCAAGAACAAAGTGTAAATTTGTACATGAAACTGACACTAACAGGGTTTGCAGAAACAGATATCATTGTCAGTAGAATTTAATCCCCAAATGCTTCTGTCATTACAGCTGGGTTCATTGGTTTGCCTTAATCAGCATAGTTCCTAGCTGTTTGTACAGCACATGTCCCATCCAATAGAGACACAAAGCACAGAGACAGCTGGCCCTAAGGAAGCACTCTTTAAAACAGACCGACATAGGATATAAACTGTTTATTGCTGCACAGTAATAACAGTTACCGGTGAATGATGACAGAGATATCCATTCATGATAATTGCTTAGCTGGTTCTGTTTTCCAAAGTATCCTATTCAATCTCTATCATAGATTTATGACTAAGTACTAGATTTAAAGAAATAGCCAAAGTAGGTGACTTTGATAAATAGATATTTCTACAGTGTCATGCCTTTTGCAGAACCTAAAGGATGTAAGGCCAAAAATATGTTGCCCCATAAAAAAAAAATTATTCAAAGCAACTTTCCAATAGATAGTAATTGCACATTTTTAAGTTGATTTTAAAATTACTTGTAAATATAACTGCTATTGGAACCAGTGCTTGTCTGTCCCTTTCTGTTCTCTGTCCTGGTGGTGTTTGACTATTGAAACAATAGTAGCAGAAGCCAGTTAATTGGGAGAACTGTGAAGCAGCATTCAAGACTGGTTTCTGTTACATTGTTTCAAAAGATAGAACCAGCAGTGCTGTGAAAATGTTTAATGAATTCATATCAGAAGGATGCTTAGAAATATAGTTTCTTTAATTAGGCAAAACTTAATACCTATTGGGTATTTAGAATCCATGACATTGGGTCTGGCCTTTATCTGCCCTTTATCCTTACAACAGGAAGTCCTGAAAACAAGACGGAAAGGTTTCAAAGGAAATTGCTTTCCCAAAGGACACATCTGTATTTGATCACTGTACTCTCATTTACTTTCATTATGTTACTATTTATTCCTTGTTTCTTAAAAGCAGGAATTTTGTGCCCCTCAAGCACATGTGTGTATTTATTAACTCTGAAGAGTAGGAACTTTGTTAACTAAGGATGCTGGGAGCTGAAGTTACAGCAAATGGAAAAGGCCCTGTGTTGTAAAGACATTCCCTGTCCAGAAAAGCCAGAAGATAAGGCAACCTCCCAGTATCCCCATTTTCAGCTGGGAGCTTTAGTTCAACAAACTCTGCTTTAATATATGTATGCATCACTTTATATAGTGCTACTACGATACACAGCACTGTATACTATATCAATATAGAAATTTATACAGGGAGGAAAGCATTTTAATAAATACAGTAGTAATACATTCCTGGAATGGGCACTGCTTTTTTGCAGTTTCACACAGGCAAACTGTGTATTTTCGTTTAAGTTTTTCCAGAATTTATGCTATTTTGATGCAGCCCGCTTGTGAACATAAAATTGTGTTTCCAGTGTAAGTATAAATACATAGAGATTTAGGGGCAGATTTATCAAAATGTGAAGTTCAGAATTTTGTTTCTAAAAATTCCATAGGAATTAATAGAAAGTGGTTGAATTTCTGTGGTGAGGTCTAATCTCACATTTTGATAAATCTGCACCTTGGTGTCATGTGGTAAAAGACACAGTATGTATTCGGTCCCTGTCCTGTTAAGCTTGCAATCTAAGTGGGTGGATAATATACAAATTGGAGAGCAAAAGTTCAATACATTTTGGGCATTGGACCAGATAATATTCTAATGCTCCAAAACTTCCATGCATGTTGCCCATCCCTGTTATAAGGTTTTCTAGCTTAGACAACAAAGTATTATCCATATAGAGCTGGTAAATATAAGGCTAAAAGAGGGTCACTGGAAGAAAATGCCATAAAATATAATTGCTTATTCTGACTCGAAGAAAATCCTCCAGGCTTTAGCATCCCAGTAGTTTATAAATATTAGAGGTGAAAATAAAAACTGTTTCTGGTTTTCTTTTACTAAAGGCTGGCAGATTTCTTTTGTGTGTTCCCTTTAGATAGAACAGGAAGCATTCTCTAAAATCCTTCTGTTTGCCTACTTGTCTGCATGCATGTCTGTCAGTTGCTCTCTGAGCTTCCAACAGCTGCCACCTCTGTGCGCTCAGACTGTCTCCTTGTGCTATACAGGGAACAAGGGACCCACTGTTTCTGACTGGTGTGACGTTTCCTTCGGAGTATCCCATCTACGAGGAAACTAAAATAAAACTAACCGTATATGATGTCAAGGACAAATCCCAAGAAACCGTGAGTATCCACTGGCTGCTTAGCCTCTCATTCTTTTACCTGCGTCTGTCAAGTCCAGGACTTTTCCTAAGAATGCTCTCAAAGCTTGCAATGAGCAGGGTGAGTGCACTAGATGGGCCACGTTGTTGTGTTTTGTCTGCTCCCAGATTGCATTTTAAGGTGTTAAGTGAATGGTCTCAAGCCTGAGAGATGCTTTGTTTTCTTTCTCAGGCAGAAGTGACGGAACAGAAGCTCTTTAAAAATGCATGCATTACATTTATATTTGATGAACTCAACCCTATTGCTGTGAATGTGACCCGAGATGCATTCCAGCAGTGCTCTTTGCTGGGCTATATATCTTCTGGAAAAGAGGTTAACTAGAGATGTATTTAGAACTCATTGGAGCAGGTCTCATTCTTTACTGCAGCTTGAGAAAGGGAACAGATGGATTAAATTAAACACTGCAAATAACCTTACAAGAAATATAGCTCACGCAAATGGGCCTCTTCTCAGCAATCTGCTAACCTGTTATATCAATGTTAACAAAACATTTGGCAGAATGTCATTTCATTAAGGGTTTTTTTTTTAATTAAAATTAGCTCTTGCAGTTCTGTTGGCAAAGTACAGGGGTTTGAATAACAGATTCCTTATCAAACTTTATCATCTGTGCTTTGCATTTAATCTACAGCTCTTTGAAGCACACAGGAAACCAGGGATATAAAATTGCCATAAGTATTTGCTTTCTTTAACCCTTTTGAATCATGAGAAAAGTCTCTTTTGTTCAAACATTCTTTCATTTATGGCTTCACTTCTGAATAAGATTTATAAGTTTATTACTGTTTCTGTCAAATGTTATTTTGATAGTATTAACCACATTGTAAAGTTGCTAAAGTAGTTTTTGCATGCTCATGTCTGGCAAGATTGTTCTTGGGGGTTTTTGGCTACTATCTTTGGATTTAGTTTATTATTGGTGAATGTAAGCTACAACTAATAAAAGTACATACGCAAATATTCTTCATTGTTGGAACCAGTGCACATAAGTTTAAAAGAACAGATTGAAATGGTTTCAGTCATTTGATGTACGACAATGTTTAATTCTTCTTTCCAGTCAGATATGGTGAATTGTGCATTGTTCCTAGGAGGTCAGGATATGTGGCTATGCTGGTGGCAGCATATACTTGTACAGAGGTTAGAGAGAATAGCCATTGCTAATATGCATCCGTTTATGAAATGAAGAGATGCCAAACACAGTGGAGTTTGAAAAACTATTATATCCGCTATTTTGGTGTTTCTGTTCCAGTAATCATTCGGTTACAGTTTGCATAGTAAAATTGTGGGGCTTAGGATGAGAGGAGCCCGCTAGGCTTGTCACTCCTCCATTCTTGCAAGAGATTGAAGGAGACGGCCATCCAGGACAATCAGAGTATGGCTCAGGAGATTGTCATCATGATTGGATTTACCTAGAGAAATGTTAGTTGGCGCAGAAATCTAATGCTAATTACATCTCATGTATAAAGTTATTGCAAAAGCTTATAAATACCTCCGACATCAAATAAATGCATTTTCCACAGTGCTACAGTTTAGAAACAACTTTCTAAGACAAATAACTAACCTCCCAAGTGCCCTATGGACTGGTGGTTTCTGGTTATATATAAATATATATGTAAGGAATTTGTGGAGTATTTAGAGCATTGTATTGAAGGTCTGGTGTACCGATTGCTGTATATCAGTCTCACTCAGCTCAGTCTGTGACAGTACTTTTAATATATATTGTAAGTACTGCCAGTTAATCTAAAGTTTATAAACTGAACTACCCCCTCAGTTACTCTAGATCTCTATCTGACTTAAACCCTACAGTGACATAAGCAGATTAATCTGAGGGAGATTACTTGTCTGTGCAGAAGAATGTTTGTCATGAAAGCCAGAGAATGACGCTGGGAAATCTGAATACACAAATTGAAACTCTAACATCAACAAAACTCTTCTGCTGTTCAATTAAGTGGGACTATTAAATAAAGCCCTATTTAATTAACTGCAGCTCAGCTCCCATCAGGCAGGCCGATTTGACTTCCTTTTGACAGGATTAAAGCTGCTGATGTGAGGATATGCCGATTCCTCCTTTCCAAAAAGTCTTTGATATTGCCGCGTTAATGGTTTTTAAGTGGTCCTTTGATATGCCTTCTGTATATTACAAAATATATATTACATACAGTAGGTTCTGCATCACAGGCCCCAACTGGAAATCTGTACATTCTGGCGAACACTAGAAGGGTGCTGTAAGATGCCATAGAGCAGGACATATTGAAGGGGGGCATGTTGTGTAAAAAAAAAAAAAAAACGTGCCAGTGCTTTATACTCTTTCAAATTTACTGTATGATAGGAACCAATCAGCAGCTAGGCTGACCTGATAGGGAACTAAAGCCAATCCTGCTTGTGTGACTGCAGGGCTGCGACTGGCTATCTCCTCCTACTGTTGAGGTAGTGTGGTAATATTTAATCCAGAGTAAAACAAGCACCATATATTATTCTTTATTGCCTACAAGACTGGGGGGATTTTCAGGTATGCTATATATCTCATTTAAGGGCCTGTGGGTGGCTGTTTGGGCCTCAGTGTATTGGAAACACAAGGGCCTATTTTGAATCTCAGTCCTGATATGGGTTTATGTATTTCCCTGTTAATTCTGAGAAATATTCCCATCTTCTCTGCTTATGAAGAAACGATAATTCTTTGTTAAAGGGGCTGCAAACTTAAAAATACAATGTGATTACTATTGAAAACAGTGTCTGGTATTCCTTTGTTATCTGACTACATTTATCATTGAAACAATTTTGCATGAATCCATTTCCCAAAGTATGTATTAACAGTAGGAGAATCACTGACGTGCGCAAGTGTATGAGGGGACTGTACTTTTGCCTAGAGGGAAATTGACTAATACAAAATTGTTTTAGTTTTACATGTGGAAAGACCAACACTGCATTCATTAGCACTAAAGGAGGCCATACACAGGCAGATTTCAGCAACTGATTTGGGTCCTTCAGACCAATTTAGCAGCTTATCTGCCCATATATAGGCACCCCCTGACGGGCCTACTCGACCGATATCTGGCCTAAAATTGGCCAGATCTCATTCGGGTAGGTTTAATTTTCCCATCTGATAGGGAAATGTTGGGCTCGTTGATGTGGTTCTCATTTCGACAGTGCCTATGCCCCCTGTTTTATTTCAATCCCTTAGCCATAGAGCCAAATGAGCAAATTAGCCTGATATTGCCCACCTTAGTTGGGCATATAGGAAGAAGGTCTGCTCATTTAGTGACCTCTCCATATGAGTGGATCGCAATCTCCACCTTTTACATTTACCAATAACATAAACAGCCTACTTTCACTAGTTGAACATCATTTTGCTCTTTGGCGTGTTAGATCTTACCTGCAGCACGAGGCTTTAACATCCAACAAAAGCCACAAACAACAGGAAATTAACATAAAATAAAGAAAAACTCCTTTATTTTATTATGTATAAATAGTGGTGAGCGAATCTATGTTAGCTGAAATATTTGCAAAACTGCTGAAAAATTTGCAAAACACCAAAAAACACAGCTACCACACGACTCTTTTTTTGATGCAACCTCGACTTTTTGGGTGCAGCTGCAGCACTTTTTGACACAGCCGCAAGTTTTTTTTTACTTTTTTCACTATTTGACAGGACCATTACTTTTTCCTCACTCAGCAAATTTTCCACACAGCAAATTTTTGCTGCAGTTTCTCAAAAAGATTTGCCAATGGCGAAATGCAGAATTTTGCAGCAAATCCATGCCTGAAACTCGCTCATCACTACACATAAAGAAAATATTTTTTTTTTATTAATAAATAGAGTATCTTACTTTCTAGCAATGATCCAGAACTGTCATCCTAAGGAAGCCTTATAAATAAATGCATATAGGATGCCTTGCCCTTTAATTACTAAATAGATTGTAACTGTTTGATGATCATGTATAATAATCAGTGATGTCACTTTTGGAAAACCACAGAGACATCTGCTCTCAGGTCTCAATGACTTTTTGCCTTGCCATGAGCAGCCTTTCTTAAGTTTCCCTTGTTATATGCAAGCTGTCCTCAGGATTCAGTAGCCGACATAAACATGTTCGGTGTGCAGCTGTTCCTTACTAGAAAGCCAAAGCAGACAGATTGTTCTCCTGAAAGACTATATAATGCACTATTTATAATACTAAAACATTATCAGGAATAAGCTATGCATCTTAAAAATGCTGGAGTAAATAAGATATGGGTTGTTACCAAGTTGCATGGAACTATAGATTTTTTTGATACAGTGCACAGCTTTGGAGCTAAAAGCCAAAAGCCAAAACTGCATTAGCAATTGTTACAATTGCTGAATCTTTTCTGCTGCTCCTGCACACACTGTCCTCTTTACAGCTGTATAAGACAAAGTACGGGAAGAGAAGGCTAGAAACAAGTTACAGTAGATGAATTAAGAATAAAGCTCAGAGCACCCAGTAAAACAATGGCAACATCAATTCAATCTGCTGTAAATCTATTTCTTGCTCATGGTCAAAAAAATGTGTCATCATGGAGATAACATTTCTCATGTAAAACCAAAACTTTCACATGTACCATCTTGTAGTAAATCACAGTGTCAGGGTGACTGATAGCCCAGCACATGCATTGTACCTGATAAATTGCCATACCTGCTAAAATGACTTAATTGTGCCATTACACTGATACTAGGGATGCTGAAAGAAGCAAACTCCTCAATGTTAAACATGTGGGTAAAACTCATACTACCCCTATATGCCGGAAATAAATGCAATAAATATAAATGACTAGCTCTTACAGGAAATTGTTGGTTCCTTTCTATTCTTAGTAAACAGGACAGTGCTACAATAGGATGAAGATATGTTTATCTTTTATCTGGAATGATTGGGACCCAGGCCTTTCAGGATAAGGGATGTTTTTGTACTATGCCTTAAAGCTCTGGACCATACGTAACATTGTATAAGGCACAGTCATATTAGAGAGAAAAAAATAAGTCGGTCAAAAATCAAATACAGGTATGGGATCCCCCTATCCGGAAACCCGTTATACAGAAAACTCTGAATTACAGAAAGCCTGTCTCGCATAGACTCAATTTTAATCAAATAATTCAGAATTTTAAAACTGATTTCCTTTTTCTCTGTAATAATACTTGATCCCAACTTGATATAAATAATCCTTATTGGATGCAGAACAATCCTATTGGGTTTAATTAATGTTTTATTGATTTTTTAGTAGACTTAAAATATGGAGATTCAAATTATGGAAAGACCCCTTATCCGGAATACCCTTGGTCCGAGCATTCTGGATAATTGGTCCTATACCTGTATATGTTTAAATAGGACCATCTATGTTGGTATATCTGAATTGTAGATATTTCTGTTTATTTGTTGTTCTGGACAAATGATCCCATTCTAGCATAACCTTTAGTATTTATCACATAAATACAGTTCTTCTAATATCTAATGATGATCTAGTAGATCCCCAGCACTCCATTATAAAGCTTCAAGAGAAAATTAAAAACCAATTTTGCACACACTGAAGGAAAAATGTCTGCATTTTAGTAAAAAGAGACACGTTTAGTTACACGGTTTGTACAAAGTATGCATATATATATATATATATAGTGGATGTAAGATTTGATATGCACCCGGCTCCTGCTCTCTGCGTATGGTGAGTGCCGCTAAATCGGACTTTATATATATATATATATATATATATATATATATAAAACACAGCCAGCACCAAGGGTCTTATAGTTCAAAACAATCTCAAGTGTATTGCATGTATAACCAACGTTTGAAAAAGGTCCCAAAAGGGACCGAAACGTCGGTTATACATGCAATATACACTTGAGATTGTTGTGCTGGCTGTGTTTTATTTTGTATTTTGTATTCCGTGCAAATGGGCGGCTATTTATTAGCATTTTGGAGTGAGGTGCTGTCGTGAGAACTTTTTTTGTGTTTGTGTTTTTTTTTTTGTCTTGTTGTTATGTATATATATTTATATATAATATATATATATATATATATATATATATATATATATATATATATATATATATATATATATATAAAGAAAAAGAAGCCGCTCTCTCAGGACTTAGGTGCAAAAATAAAAAGTAATTTATTGAGTAGACGAACTGACGTTTCGGCTGAACACCTCAGCCTTTCTCAAAGTCAAAAACACATTCACAATGTGTTTTTGACTTTGAGAAAGGCTGAGGTGTTCAGCCGAAACGTCAGTTCGTCTACTCAATAAATTACTTTTTATTTTTGCACCTAAGTCCTGAGAGAGCGGCTTCTTTTTCTTCTTATCTCGGTTTCACTGTGAAGACTGCACCCAGGCGGATTTGAGATTTATACGTGAGTGCCAGTATTGCATTTTGACTATATATATATATATATATATATATATATATAATATAATATAAAACTAGAAAGAATATGCCACACACTCAGGTCTTAGATGCAAAAAACAAAAAAAATTTTTATTTGGATCAAGGACTGACGTTTCGGCGGCACAAGCAGCCTTTCTCAAAGTGCAGATGTGGCAATCAAACCCCCATGATAAACCCAGCATCTGGGTTTTTGCATCTAAGACCTGAGTGGGCTCCTGGCACCATCCACCCTCCTACAGCAGGTTTTATACATCATTTTTATACTCTACTATACTCTACAGTCCTCGATAACCCCTAGAAGTTCCCTTTCAAGGTAGACAGGGAGTTTTGGGCTAAGGATATTCATGTGGAGGGCTGTGGGTCAGCTTGACCAGGGGGACTTTATATGACATAATTTTATTATAATTCAGCCTGTGAATATTTTGGCCACTACATGGGGAAAATAGGTAGCACTGCCATAGGCCTTCATTTGTCTGCTGTGAGGTCCACTGTACAGTTTAGTGAGGAGGCCCAGGGAAGCTGGGGACAGCTTGAACTTATTTAACAGCTCCAACTACAGCTGGCTCATTGTGGCCTTGATTCATTTAATCTATTTTGACCTTCATAGGGCATAGTGATACATAATCAAGTCACAATGAGCTGCTATTTACCTTGCAGGGGGACAAAAGCTGGTTCTGTGGTTTATTGCACTGGTATCTCAGAGTGCATTTAAGCTGATGTTTTATGGAAAAGAACCTGTTCAGTCTATCACATTAAAATGTGTTAAGACTGCAGCTCTGAAATTTGAGTTGGTCTCTATCCTATTTATTTGACTACATTTTACTGCTGAAGCGCTATACCTTCCAGGTACATTGCCTGAAGTAAATGGGACAGAAACCTACAGATGGCGAAAGCTTATTACATCTTTTGTATTTTTATATGCATGGAAAAGTAACATCTGTGCTAGGCAGCAGTGCAAAACATAGTACCTCTCTAGGGCTACACTTACGTGCATCTTATTAACGGACTCATTATTTTTTCATAATGCAGTAGTGGACGCAGCTATTTCATGGAGTATGCTAATGCGGTCTGCTAATAGAATCTGAATATTAGTATAATAAATATATATTACTTTTATATGCATTAGTTATAAATGGACGACGATCTTGTTATATAAGGTAGTCTTCCACTAAAAAAATATATAGCGCTATAATGAAAAGTATAAATTGCTAGCATTCTGCATGGATAGAACATCCACTTTAAAGGACAGCAGATTATATGGGATTCACGAGTTTATTTTTGGGTTTTTTTATTTGTGTGTTAAAGGGGGAATATCACTGATAAAAACATACTCCCCAACTGTAGTGGATGCTTAATGAATCCTTTCCAGAAATAGGTTTTATTAAGCATAAATAGTTTATTATTGTGCTTCCTCATCCTGTTTTTTTATAATTGCAATGATATCTTTTGGAAAGGAATGTCTGCAATAAATAACCCTCAAGTAGTAGTCAGAATAATGAATGAAATTGCTCTATTGGCTTGTCAATTTTATTTTCTATTTCTGCAGATGAACTTCATGGGACCTGTACCATTTATTGTAACATAGTTGTTGCTGTTGAAAAGATTGCCCATTAAATCCAGCCCTTCATTCTTATGTTCTTATTCAGTTTCTATGTGACTGACTTTAATTCACCAGCAAAGGGAATACTCTCCTATATATTGTCAAACCATAATGTCATTTAGGGACACGTATACCTTCCACTGTAAAATATAACAAGAAGACTTTTAGAAGTCCTAGAATTTTTCTGTCACCAAAGGTCATGGAACTTCATGGCTACTGATATGCTCAGTAGTGGGTATATTATTTTTTTTATAATAGTGAGACTAACCCACACCATTTCACAGCAATTCTTCTATTTATTCATTCACCGTGCGTTCCACAGCTTGACTATATATATGTAGGAGTTATTGGCAACTTGTGGTATCCTTATATTTAACATAAGGGGCCACATTATTTATTAAACTGCATATATTTTCCAGGTTTTTCATAGCATTTTATATTATAAATGCATTACATTTTTACAGATGTAAGAAAATACATTTGAAGCCAAAAGCCATAAAGTCAAAGTAATGCATATTTTATTAAATCTCCTGTGCTAAATGTGCCAGTGCAATATCTTAGGTGGACAAGGAAACTTAAGATGGTTTAATGGATCAAGAAAACATTTTGCCAATTGCAGCAGAATCGGTAAACATTTTTCCCACGCCAAATTCATTGGGGTCAATGGGCTTTTTTTTGTGAGAAAAAACACATTTTTTTCAGCTAAACAAAACAGATGGAGAAAGTCTAGCACAGATTCATGAAAATGTTCTCCACTTTTCTTCACTCATCCCTACCAATGATATTAAATTGTCCAGAGCAGAAAGAATGAGATGACTTAACAAATGAGATGAGCATCTAGATGATGTAGGAAAGAATATGGCCATAGTAGACCGAAATATATTTTTCTGGTAAGAACTATTTCATCATAATCTCAGCTCTAGGTAATGTGGTGCTCGTGGGGGTTATCAAGCCCTAGAAATTCTTTGCTACATCAGTGCTGATAGAAACCAGTTAGTAAGTCGAAAGGAAAATTTCAACCCAGTTGACTGAAGTTGAAGCATAAGTAGGTCATACAGTAAGACAAAGATATACTGCACCACAGGACACTATGAGGGCATCATTTATTTGAGTGGCCAGTGGGAGGAGGTCTGTCACAAAAAATCTTCAGAAAATGTTAAAATGTGGTTGTTTATCATACCTGCAACACATCCTATGTTTGTTAGTCTCTATAGCAAACAATACTGGCAGTTCCTACAAGGTGACATTTTTTACACCAGCGTTCCTCCAAATAAGTCATGAATGATGTTAGAAGTTTTGTAAAGCCTTTTACCTTCAGCTATGAGATTTTATTCTCTATTTCTTTAGTTCTGAACTGAAAATCACTTGAGATATGATGAGCCCTTTACTTGGAAGCATCACAACTAGTCATTTTACATGTATCTGTTCAAGGATATACAAGAATATTTTAATATAATTAGCATTTTAACGATTGCTCAGTTGGGGTTACTTCCACAAAGATCTATTCACAGCAGCTTAACAGGACTATTAATATCTGAGCTTACATATGCTTGCTTTGGTTTTATTACCACTTTCCAGACAGTTTTATGTGAATGCACGAAAGTACTGTATAAGAGAATGCTAGAGAGAAAAATAGTCCAGTCTGCTTAAGATATCGCCCAGTATTGCAGAAGAAATATGGTGAGAAAGTCTTACTAAATAATTGAATGGCCTATATTAAATACTACATAGGAAAACATTTCTTATAATTCATGGTTTGTCAGTTTCAATACTAAGTAGTAGGTAAAAGTGACAACAAATAAATCAGTGCAGCCATGTTAAGGTATTTAATATAATGTTGACAGTATTCATTTTATCCAAGGTGTAGATTCCTGGCTTGAATGAGCAAGCTTTTAGTTTTACTTATAAATGTCTTAGTAAAAGTGGAATTTTTCCATATCTTGGTGAAAGAGTGTTCTACCTTCATTCCTATTTATATTTACCTTCAAGTTTAATATTGTCATAAGCAAAACCACCATTAACCATAACCATTCAACTTCATCAAGCTGATTAGGTAGGTCGGCGAAACTTTTTTGCCTCATGTGAAATTTTCCTGTGGCAAATTTTTGCCGCCTGCTTTGCAAAGCAATCTGCCAATGGCGAAACGTGAAAATTTGCCGTAATTCCATGCCTGGTGAATTATTTCACCCATCACTACCTCTTACCACTTATATCTCCATTAATTGCTCTTATTACCTGGTCTTTAACAATAAAATACAGTTCTCTAAGGATATTAAATAACTATGTTGTCTACAGATTATAAAACACTGTACCCATGTGATTTAACATGTCTACATTTATTAAGCTCCCTATCTTTAATGTGAAGGTCTGTATTCAAGTGGACCACTTAGGCTTGAAATACTGCAAAGCAATTTGCTTACTTGTCTTAATATGACTCTCTCTACCTTACCCCAAGACTTCCACTTCCACTTGACAGAGTTGGTGATTTCATCATTCATGCTTGTGATACAATGACGCGGTATGTTTTATAAAGTTCTCAATTATGTGGCTTGGGAAGTCACCCGGGACCCAATGTAGCTGGGTTAAATATAGAAATGTGACAAGGAGGCTTCAATTGCTTTAAGGTTTCACTGGTGGAAAATAAGAAAGTTCACATTAGTATAGCTTCATGGAAGTGTCATTTTGGAGATTTTGTTCTTAATTCCTCAATATTATATCACTTGTCACTTATTAAAAAGAAAATACAGTATTATTAATAGAAGGGATTACTAAGGTTAATAGTATGAACATAATAAAGCTAGCACATCAGTGGATGAAGATCTAATCAATTGAAGTGGCAGCAAGGTCACAGGCAACTGTGCCGCCCAGTCTAACCCTCTTTGAAGTAGATCTGGTGAGGGAATCCATCTGGAACTCACAGGGAGCAGTTTGATCAAGAGTCTGTTCAGACAGACTTGTATATCACTTCTCCAAAGTCATTCAGATTCTGCTTCACAGAAAAGATTTTTGTTAAAAATGTGACTTATTTAGCCAGTGTATGTTTTTTACCTCTTTTAATATAACCTTCTTTTCCCTTCTCTTTATCAGCATTATTGTTTGGTTTTAGCACCTGCCTAGTCCAAAAAAACCTACAATTTCATATTTTTTCTCTGATTATCCTGAACATTTTTAATAGCATAATATAGATTTTAACAGTATCTATTAAGCTATATCTGTATATAGTGGTTAGTATTGGCTTCACTGTTTACAGCAGTCCATCTACTTTATGGGCAGCACAGTAGAGCAGTTGCTTGAGTTCTAGGTTTGATTCAATCCAGGGTACTTTCTACAAGTCGTTTATGCTCTCCCTGTGTCTTTTTTCCCTGTGGGTTAATTGGCTCCTGGTTAAACAAATCACAGTTCTGTTTAAATGTTATAGGGACTGGGACTAAACACTGAATGATCAATAATAGCTCTGCGGAATATGACAGTGCTCTATAAAAAGTGTAACAAATAAAATAATGGCGAATAAGCTGATTGTGTTTAATCTTTATATTTTGAAACTGCAGCCCATAACTTGACAGGCGCATCGTTGGGACTTTGCCCTGCCCCTTAACCACCTACCACACCACTCCCTTCTGTCCCTTGGATCCCAAATAAATTACACAGACACCAGTTTGGATGAAAAGGGCCGCAGAACATTTATTAACAATAGACTTTTAATTTAGAACATACCATAAGCAAATGGCATAACCTGAACATATGATAACATATCAAAACATAACATTAAATTATGGTAAACATATCATGAACATATGATAAACCTAACTTGAAACGTTTGTATAACAAACAACCGCAACCATCCAATAACTGCACAACGTCACTCGCGCTGCCAGCTGCCATCCTATCCCGGAACCACCTACTCCTCAAACACTTCACCTCCTGATACACCTCCTTACCCCTGAGGTGCCAGGCGTGACAACCACCGATAACTATGCAACCATTGGTTCCCGGACTCAACTACCCCGGCTTCAAAACTTCTATACTAACTCACCTGTGTAGGGAGAGAGGGTGGGCGTTTTCCTGTACTGCCTAAGATGGAAGTGAGCGGGAGAAAATCCATCCCCCTTATTTATACCCTTGCCTGCATCATTCGAACTCACCAATCCCTTAACAGCTGGGCGTGGCTTAAATCCCCCTACGGCTCTGTCATGCCCCACGCTCCCTACACTTCATTACGGGTCACTGGTCACTTTATTTTAGAAGGTTAAAAAAGGCAAAACGGATGTGAGCAAAAACTTTTCATCTTGCTGTCAGAAGCTCCAAGCATACAAGTACTCATTAAAGTACTACTTTTTTCTTCCCTGTATTATTAGACCAACTTTGTACGACCACTTCCATTCAGTCTTTGCTTCAAATACTGTCACAAGGGCTGAATTTACTGAAAACATTAAAATTCGAAAACCACTGGAAATGTGAATAATGGCTTTCTATAAGGCACAGAACACTTTCTTTCCTTTAATAACTTTTATATTTATATGTAACATTATTTCTTTAGTATGCTGCCGCAAAGGAATTTCCAACATGTGGGCCTAAAGCTGACACTTAAAGGGATGGTTGACCCTTGCATTAACTTTTAGTATGTTAGAATGTCCTATGTCTTAATTTTTTAATTTTTATTATTTTTTATAGTGTTTGTATTATTTGCCCTCCTCTTCATCTTTTCATATTTTCAAATGGGGGTCACTGACTCCAGCAGCCAAAAAACTATTGCTCTGTGAGCTTACAGTTTTAATGCAATACATTTTATTCCTCATCTTTCTATTCAGTCCCTCTCCTATACATATTTAGGGGCACATTTACTAACCCACGAATCCGAATCCGAAAACGAACATTTTGCGACTTTTTCGTATTTTTGCAGGTTTTTTTCGGCGCCTTTACGACTTTTCGGAAATTGTCGCGACTTTTTCGTTACCAATACGATTTGCGCGAAAAAACGTGAGTTTTTCGTAGCCATTACGATGCGCTCGTATCTTGTCGCGAAACTTTCAGACTTAGCATGATTTTGGAAGCCTCCCATAGGACTCAATGGCACCCTGCAGCTCCAACCTGGCCCAAGAAAAGTCACCATATTGAAGCTTGAATGAATCCGAATCTTTCGTACTCGGCGCGAAGGCTACGAAAAAGTCGCGACTTTTCGCGCAAGTAGTAACGCTACAAAAAAATCGCCAGATTTTGCGCAACATTCGGAATGGCAACGAAAAAGTCACAACAATTTTCCGAAAAATTGCCAAATACCGATCATTACGAAAAAAACGCAATCGGACGCATTCGGCCAGTTCGTGAGTAAGTAAATGTGCCCCTTAGTCTCTTAGTCAAACTACTGCCTGGTTGCTAAAGTAAACATGAACTTAGCATCCAGATAGCTGCTGAAATTCCAGACTGGAGATTCTGAACAAAAAGCTATACAGGTATAGGACCCGTTATCCAGAATGCTTGGGACCAAGGGTATTCCTGATAAGGGGTCTTTCCATAATTTGGATCTCCATACCTTAAGTCTACCAAAGAATCAATAAAACTGCAATTAAATCCAATAGGATTGTTTTGCATCCAATAAGGATTATTTGTATCTTAGTTGGGATCAGTTACAAGATACTGTTTTATTACTACAGAGAAAAGGGAAATCAGTTTTAAAATTCTGAATTATTTGATTAAAATGGAGTCTATGGGAGATGGGCATTCCATAATTCGGAGCTTTCTGGATAACGGGTTTCCGGATAAGGGATCCCATACCTGTATAACTAAAGAACCCCAAAATAGATAATGAAATTGCAAATTGTCTCAGGATCTCTATTTTATGTCAAATTAAAAAATATTTTAAAGGTATACTGCCCCTTTAAGAAATCTCAGCATCTTACACATGAGCATTAACATGTTTTTTTACTGGTGAATCAAAATGCACGGCAAAAATCTAACGTGGATTTGCAGAAAATATGGAACTTAGGAAAACGTGAATCTGTATAAAGTTAAAAAAATCACTCATCCCTATGCATTAGTATTTGGGCAACTCCTAGAGCACAGAGCAGTACAGGATTAGTGTTGGGTTCATCTGAGTTAAGTACAGGTGATTTAGTAAGAGTAAGCAAATCACTAACCGCACATTTAATCTGGGTGAGGCATTTTTTGACCTTAAAGACCTGGATGGGAATGGCCTGGTTCTACCGCATTATAAAGCAATTTGCTACAAACAAAAAAATTTCTGAATACACACAACTGATGTGCATTACAGTGCTTCTGTATCCTCTTTAGACCCTTAGGGCATAAATGTGTGTTAAAGTGGAGTCATGGATCATAGGCACATACCTACTTTGCTTAGCGAAACAAATTAATATCAATTAACACGCTTGACCTAGTCACAACCTAACATAAGTCACCCAGCGTATATGATGAGAGCATGAGTGTCCTTAATTTGCAATTAAAGAAAACTAATTTGTCTTATTAAGTAGTTTTGCATTAATGAGCATTCTACCTCTACTGTCAGCTGAAACAAAACTACACAATGGGATGATTCTCTCCGTTTGTATTTTTGAAGACAGTTAAAGCTATATGGTATATGGAAATAGAGTAGCTTAGACAGCCAATGTCTATTTTAATTGTGTTATACTTACAATTACTTTATGCATGTTTGGTGTTAATTAGTGGCATGAAGCAAAAATTATGGAATTTATTTTGTAAATGCTACTAGAAAGGTGCAGTGCATTTACCCTTGTGTAACATAGTACTGTAGTTCCATTCATTCACTACTGTTCTTAACTTCTGCCAACCTGAATTAGCACGCGCTGCATCACCTTCCCACTAACACTTCTATTTCTGTCCCATCATTTAACCTGTGCACTAAAAGATTAGACTAATGTAATTTGGCCATGTGTGTATATTGCCAAACATAGAATCAGCCAGCTTAAAGGATAATGGCTAGGTATAACTATGGCTTTATAATATAGCCATATAGATTTGTAAGATAGCCAGGAGCATCTCACTCCCGAGAGCACACACAGACTCAAGACTGCAGAATAAGCTACATTTGGGCTCTTGAACTGACAAGTAAATAAACAGGTTACATATTTATTTGTAGAATTGACACAACTGGTTCAGTGGGGGAACTAAGAGTTGGATCATTTCTGTATTCAATGTTTAACAAGAATTTCATTTCATACAGATAAAACTTTCCTCCCTATGTAATGAACACAGTGTTTTGTCCCCCTAGCTAACATAAATAACTCCTACCATCTTCTTACTCTGCTGTGCCAGTTTGTTGATCATCAACATGTGCCCCTTGAAGGTTTGTACCTCTTTGCAGTATCGGACTAACATTGTCATGGAGGTGCTGCTATAGTTATTTTTGAAACTCCTTGAATTTTTAAAGCCAGGCTCATGTATTTTCTACAGATAAAATGGGCAGTTAGAATGTTATTTGGACAAATACTTTGCTGCTAAATGGATTTGAGATATATAATGTATCTAGGAACATAAACTAATCGATTCCATTGTATTCTATCTTGCTGTCCTCACAAGCCCTCATATCTGAATTGAAGGGCAATAGAATTATATTGGATCATTTCTAACACAACAAACTCTATTTTTATGCTTTTTTTTCTTACATTCAACAAAATATCAAGAAATGCATGATGAGCACACACATACTTAAATTGAAAACAATGATTTACACAAGAAATTAGTTTTAATGTGTTTTTCCAACACATTTAATATTATGGGTCCAGCTTAAGTTAGTTTTATGCATTCCACAACACTGGCAGGGTAAGGTGAAAAACAAAGCAAAAAAAAATTCCTTTTGAAATTTTAAAAAAATATATTTTTTAACTGAATATAAGAGTTTGCTACACAAGGGTGATATAAATGTACATGTGCTACTTGTTCCCCATGCCTCTATTGATAGTTAATATCTTTAACATTTTAATTCAAATGCTATCTCGACTACAATATAATCTTAAACAAAGGCCTCAAACCCAACCATGAAATGAAGTTAGGGCAATGGCACACAGGGAGATTCGTTGCCCGCAGTTAAATCTTGGCTACCGTGGGTGACCTCCCCAAAAGGCCTTTCCACTGGCAATAAAGTTAATCGCCTCTGGGAAGGCATAAACGGTACTTTGTTTTCCAAGGTTGCCTGAAGTTTCTTGCACAGGTAGCCAAGGTTTAACCTCAGGCAACTAATCTCCCTGTGTGCCATTACCCTTTGCTCATTATTTAGTTGTGAATAAGATGCATTGCAATGAGTTTGGTGCAATCAGCCCTTTTCATTTTCCTGCAGGACAGTGCATAGATGTTGCCCTTCCTTATGATAATCATTCACAAGATTAAGCTAGGTTATTGATATTTGTGGAAATGTCTGTTTTTTTGTTTTTTTTATTCATTTACAAAAAAAAAACTACATTTGGCTTGTTAGTCAAGTAAAAGTGTATTTTCTTCACTGGCTACAACAAACAAGTTGAATTTCCAGCACCGTTGCAACTCTTGTTTACAGTAGCAAGAAAACTGTAGGATTGTAGCCCTGATGACAAAGGATTAGTGAAAATCTCTGCTCCTGTATCTCCGCTCAGAAGGGGATTTGCTGCATACCTGAAATTAATGCTCTGAGTCAGATGCCGGCAGTTTGTAACCCTTTCACTGATACCCCAGAGTCCGACTTGGAGTTATTTGTAAATTTATCCAAACCATCTCTTTCTGTCTCTTGTTTATGCTGCAGTGGACACATTAGGTATAAAAATGCATGTCTATAAATAAACATACACATTTCCCAACGGCCTCTGTGGACTTTGGATGCAGGGGATTGGGCCGTGCCTAATCAGCTATAAATGAAAGAAGTAACCTAAAGGGAATTCAACTATAACACGGGAATAATAAAAATATATTTAGAGTTGTAGTTCTCATGTATTCTTTATGGCATGTTGTACCTTTGCTTAGTGAAGAATAATTGAATGTAAAGACTTGGAGACACATTTATCAGCATTCTGATTTGCATGGTTTTAGAGGTTTTTTAATAAAACCCCAAACAAACCCTGGGGTATTCTCTCATCCAGAGTATCTGCCTTCATATCCTTTTGTTTAGTTTTTTCACTGGGTGGTATGTATTGTTTATTGATGGATATTGTACTGTTTAAGATGCAATATTTTGGCTGCATAATGATTTGTTAAATAAAAATGTCTTTTAACTATAATACTTTCCTGGGAAAGTTTTTTTCTGGTGTGCAGGTTTTGTTTGGGGTTTTATTGGTATATATAATCCTCTAATGGGGGATTGTTGAAACCCTAGCACCTGGATATTTTATATATTTCATATATTTATTTTTTTTGATTGTTTGTAAAGGGCAAGAATATCTTAGCCCGGAGTGCCCTCCATTATCCTAGCTGTCCAACTTCTGTGGAACCGAGGGCCAGAATTTTTCTGGCCTACATAGTGGAGAGCCAATAATGAAAGCCAATTTTGACCACTCACCTTTTTTAAAACACACCCACTTCAAACCACACCAATGTTGTCACAAGAGCTTTTAAGACCATATCCACGTTAATGGTGGTAGTGCAGCAAAAACCAAATGGTTGTTGTAGGGATATCACCCATCATTCATATTTGGAAGAATTATATTGTGTCGAATTAAGACTTACCCTTAAATCCATATGTCTCCTCCCCCCCTGTGGATAGCACAGCAATCCTCAGCATATAATTACATACCATAGGGACTATATAATCACTATTTACAAATGCTAACAAATTTCCAGAACAACCCCCCCCCCGTCAGGTTCTCTTCCCACAGGCAGCATAGTGCAGGCAGAGTATGGCACACACAGGCAGCATATGGCAGGCAGAGTATGGCACACACAGGCAGCATAGAGCAGGCAGAGTATGGCACACACAGGCAGCATAGGCAGGCAGAGTATGGCACACGCAGGCAGCATAGGGCAGGCAGAGTATGGCACACACAGGCAGCATAGGGCAGGCACAGTATGGCACACACAGGCAGCATAGGGCAGGCACAGTATGGCACACAGGCAGCATAGGGCAGGCAGAGTATGGCACACACAGACAGCATACAGTGACACAATGCTGGCACTGCTCCTACAGTCTGTCTGACGTGTGAATAGTTGAACAATGTGGGTGCTAACAGTCTGAGCCCGAGGTGTAAACAATGCAGGGGGCCAGTTAATCTAAGCAATCATACCATTTAAAGCTTACAAAAAGGTAAGCAGTCACAGTAGCCAGTCAGGTGGGGGGCCACACAGGGGGGTGGGGGGCTGAAGGCCAGATGAGGTCTGCGGGCCGCCAGTTGGAAAGCCCTGTTCTAAAACTACTAATTAAATAAAGGTTGTTACAGTTTGCCTAGGACAGCTCCCACTGACTCAGCAGTTAAGAGTAATAAATATGCTGTCCACTCCCACCCAACAGTTCAGTGGTGTAAGTAATATGCTTAAAAAGACTAAAATCTCCTTAAAATACACATTGTTTGTGCATGTAACAGTGTTTTTTGGGACGGGGGTACCTAACATGACTCTAGCCCCCAAATTGTGTAGATCAAGCACTGTCCAATGGGGCTCAACTCCCGGCAACTCCTGGTAAGCATGTGTTACATGTGTTCTCAGCAGGGCACTGACTGTGGAGGAAAGGTGGTTAACCACCCTGATCCCACATACAGAGTTTACTCTCTTTAATAACTCGGGCACCAGTTGCTCTTTTTTTTCTTACTCCAAGAATCTCTCTATTCCTAAACCTAACTGCTTGGGTCCCTGTAATGACAACATTGACACAACCAGGTACTCACCCTTACTATCCTCCTTGTTTGAGCCTCTGTCCGCTATACTAACTATATTCCAAAAGCTATCCTTGTCCTTATCTTCTTCTATACTGGAAACTTCTTCCATTCCAGGCCCTATCAGCACCACAACACTTCCTCCAGCAAGTGGCAAACCAAAAGAGGCAGAGCACATGGGGGCTTCCCTTTTTATTCCTTTATATTTTGGTTGGATGGATCACTTACCCTCACTTCTTTTCTCAAATTTAATATTCATACATGGTGCAAACACAATTACACCCCCGTACTCATTTTTCTGAAGCATGTTACCTTTTTTTGGGTGGAATCAGGAGGGAGGTATAATCCACCCTCAAAAAGTATATCATTTTTTGTTTCAGACACGAGTAGGCTCAAAACTGATAACAGCTTCTGTGAGTCTTTGTCTGTCAAATAATTTTTTTTGTTCAATTCTATGCAGACATTCGCTAGGCTATTTAAACTACTGTTAGCTATTCTGGCCGTGCCATTGATTTAAAAAGGAACTATGCAAATGAAATGCCAACATATTGCCAAGCCACATGGATATAAATCAAGACTGCAGCATAATAATAAAATTGCTAGCTGCTTTATTGAGCACAAATACTCTTTGAAAGCCTATATTAACAATGTGTTGTGAGACTGTTTGGTGTGAGGTCAGATGCCTTAATAACAGACAATAAATATTCAAGCCCATCATTTTGGCTGCTGGTATCATTCTCCTTCACATCAAGACCTGCGAGAGAACTGACGCTGGTGTCAGACAGGCAATGCATCCTTTACTTTTCATATTCATAATTATATATTTGTTGCATGAATAAAATAAGTGCTGCACATGTATTCACAGGAAATTTCACCAAAGTGGTAGAGGTTTAAAAGACAGAAGATATATTATCTTTGCTTTTGGTCTAGTTGTTTCTTGGCACTCCGCTTTTCTACAGTATACCGGGGCCTTACCTTACAGCAATGCTTACATTGATACAGATCTTTATGATAGATTTTAAGAAAGTATTACTGCCCCTTCATTTAAAACCTTAAGGTAATAACGTACTTTCATAGGAATTGTGTTATAGAGGCTGGTTCATCTGCCCGCCTTTAATGTTTTATGTTCTCTAATACTTTATGTCCATTTACCTTCACAATTTTTCAGACATAGATAATTTAACATCTTGCGGTTCACTACGATATGTGTTGGGCTGGATTTTGGTTCTGGTGTTTGTCTTGCTTAATATATTTTATACACACAGCTTAATATGGCTTCATATATCAATTATACTTGTATATATAATATATTTGTTATATATGTGTGTCTTAACACAGATTTACTCCAAGCAGAGCCCTCTTGCAGGCCAGCAGTCCACATGGGGCTTCCACTGATAAGAGTGCTACTTAATGAGTTTTATATGGACACTAAACCCAGCTATAAATATGTTCCCCTCCTTGTCAAAAAATGTATTTAACTATAGAAAACAGTTTGCCAGTGAGAATTCTACTGACCAAAAACATATTTATAGCTGCAAGAGAATTCTTCAATGAGATTGCAGATGCCCAGCTATCTTGCTGTTATCTTACATAGAGATATTATTGTATCATTTTTGCTTCATTATATTAAAAGTAAACCAAACACAGGGATAAAGGACCTGCTTATTCAGTTCTGGAAAAGTGTATTTATTGCAGACACAATTGCAGAAATGAATAACATGAAGCCATTTTGATACTGATTATCTGGGATTCTCATAGGAGCATTTTTTTGCATATTAATGCAGCCCCTGGCTAGAAAGTATTGAGCAATATTGCTTTAAGAATACATCACTAATGTTGGTAGACTACAGCTCCCAGCATGCCTTTTACCTTGATAATATTTAAAAGTATAGGTACAGTATAGGATTTGTTTTCCAGCAACATCTAAGTAAGGTGTGGTTAAGTGGTGCAGGGCAGCAGGGTTCAGTGTCCCTGACCTAGTACAGGCATGGATCGTAGAATCTCAAGGGGTTATTATCTAGAAAACTGGACTATGGGAAAACCATCTCCCATTGACTCCATTTTAAAAAATTGTTTTTTTGTTTTTTTTTAATGATTACTTTTTCTCTGTAAAAAAAATATACAGTTGCTTAAACTTGTTTTTTTTAACATTTAATTTTTAGTAGACATAAGGTATGGTGATCCAATTATGGAAATATCCCTTATAAAGAAACCCTAGGTCCTGAGCATTTTGGATAACAGGTCCCATTCCTGTTTTGAATAAGACTTGCTTACTTCTTGAGTGTCATATCTGAAAATATGAATACATATGAAAGAATATGAATACAGCATCAGCATTGAGTCAAATAATAGATTATTGTGTTCCTCTTTAAAACCCCAGGATTCTTGTGTACCAGTGAGGTTCACTCAAGCTCATACTGTATTGGCGACAAAACCAATTATTTCCACCATCTTTGCAGTTATTCCTTGAAGGAAAACTCTACATCTATTCCTAATTCACTGATTCAATCTAGCAGGGATTTGAACTTGATGTCTTAATACATGACAGCTTTCTCTGCGTCAGAAGAGGCTGACACTAAAGCACTGTGCAGCCGTGTAAACTCTCATTTAAAACCCTTCAAGCTTTTATCCTTAAGGCTTCTTGTCATAAATCTTCTCATTGTTACATAAATTGTCTCTGATGGTAGCTCAAAACACACAGAGGTGTGAAAGCTAAAAGATTTACTTTATGGAGATACTGTATGGAGAGCAGTTTGGTTTTGGAAATAACAATAATCAAGTTGTTTATTGAAAGTGTTGCCTTCTGGGGACATTTAAAAAAACGACACGCACACACACACACACACACACACACACACATATATACAGTTTGGTTTAATAGACCAAAGTACAAAGCCAGGAGTTTATCTGCAATCCAGAAATCACAAACGGTTTAGTGCTTCATGTGAGCTTGCCTAGAAGATCTAAACTATGTATGTAGATCTACAGTTTGATCATGGATGGGCAGCAGAGGGCTAAAAGTCCTAATAATGGGTATACCTTTACCTTTTATACTTTGCTATACTTATAACAAGTGCCTGGCCAAAGCAACTCAAGTCATTGTGAAAGTGCCTGAGGTATTTAGGGACTGAGGTGACAGAGACAGTTCTGGGGTATCGGGGAAATCAGAAGGGATAGGTACAAAGGGAAGGAGGCTGGTTGCAAAAGAAAGGAGTCAATGCAACAGTGAGACATCTTATTGCCACTTATGCCATCCAGCTAAGACAGGATTATACAGGCTTCATAACAAACACCTGCACTACATTCTTCATTAGTGTCAATAATTAAAGGATACTGGCAACTGTAATTAGTCTGTGTCTCTGCTGATTGAAAGGGGTTAGAAAACCAAGACACGTGACTCCCCTTATGAAGAATAAGAAATCTAGCAATGGGTATATTTGCCCAACAATAAGCTTTAACCTGGCAGCTGTAAGTTGCTTCTTTTCTTGTGCTTGCCCCTGTTATACATCTCCCCTTTGTATATTATCACTTCTTGTACTGTACTTGTCTACAGCAGGCACTCCACTGACAATAGCATACTTACAGATGTTGTATGGTGTTTTCTTAGCACATTTAGCTTATATTGCAAATATGTGACTTTCTGATCTGTTTTGATGAATTTTAGATGTTTCTTCTTCATTTTGTATGTACCTAGGACATTCCTTTCATATAGGAATAAGACTGCATGGATAATGTAGAACATGTATCTATTTTATATATAGGTCATTTGTGTTGCTATAATCTGACAGGATTACAGTCTACATTACTCAAATTACTTAAAGGAGAACTAAACCATAACATGAGTATGGCCAACAATGCCATATTTTATATACTAAACTTATTGCACCAACCTAAACTTTTAGCACCTCAATAGCAGCAATGATCCAGGTCTTCAAATTTGTCACAGGGGGTCACCATATTGAAAAGTGTCTGCAACACACTCACATGTTCATTGTGCTCTGAGCAGCTGTTGAGAATTATCAAGCAGAAAATGAGGTTTATCTGTCATATAAGATGATGCTACAAGGCTATCTGTATTGATCACTAATCAGCCATATGGTGTGACATTTATAGTCTATAAATACAGTATAATAGTATTTCTAGCCTACTTCTTTAGTTAGGCTTTAGTTCTCCCTTAAAAGAGAAGGAAAGGCTAAGTCACTTGGGGGTGCCAAAATGTTAGGCACTCACAAGTGACTTAAATCGCTTGCCTTGTACCCCGGGCTGGTGCCCCTGTTAGGAGAAAACAGCACCAGCCCGGGGTACCTGTGAGCATCTCCTCTTCTTTGTTTGCACGCTTGCGCATGCGCAGTAGAGTGAAAAGTCGAACTTAACAAGATGCCCAGGGATTTTGCCGGCAGAAGAAAGAGGAAGGAGGAAGCGCTACAGGTACCCCGGGCTGGCGCGTTTTTCTCCTAACAGGGGCACCAGCCCGGGGTAGAAGGTAAGCGATTTAAGTCACTTGTGAGTGCCTAACATTTTGGCAACCCCAAGTGACTTAGCCTTTCCTTCTCCTTTAATGGTGCAGTATACCCCTTTTTAACCATGTGTTTTTTAACATTTTTTGGCAATTATTTTATTTGCTAAAGGAAACACGGTAAACATGAAATTGAAGTTACTCCATAGTTGGATAATATGATTGCCAGTGCACAGATAATCCCCCTGCATAATAGTCTATTGCTAATAAAGGGAGGGAGTGTGTTTATTAGTAATCTAATTATCTACTGGCCTTCAGATGCTTGAGTTCAAGCAAATATGTGCTGTAGTATACTTGAAAACACATTTTGCAGTACATGCACCTAACGAGATTAATAAAAAAATGTTTTTGTGAATCCCACTAGGAGCTGAAGTACTGAAAATGAATTAAGTTAAAAGGTAAACATTAGGGATGCACTGAATCCTGGATTTGGTTTGGGATTCGGCTGAATGCCTGCTTCTTTTTTTTTAAAGATTCTGTTTCGGCTGAGTTGAATCTGAATCCTAATTAGCATATGCTAATTAGAATTCGGAAAGGTTTAAATGGGCAGTGAAACTTTTTTTACCCCGTCCAATCCTAATCAGGATATGCTAATTAGGATTCGGTTCGCGATTTGGCCAAATCCTCCCGGGGGGGGGGGGGGTTCGGGCGAACCCAAAAAAGTGGGTTTGGTGCATCCCTAGTAAACATATATAATAACAAAAAGATTATGAAATTTATCATAAGGATAAACAGAGCAGCTGCATAGTACAGCACAATATGACTAGCAAAGTTCTGTTAAATCATTCAGGTTGTGTGAATGATTGCAGCCCTATCCCAAGAGCTCTTAATAAGCAATTTGTTAGTTCTGGCCTCTTTTCCCAGAAAACCGGAGGCCTTCCCAGGTTTCTGGCATTCAATAAGCCTTTTCATGATATGTTGAAAAGATTCCTCTTCTGTCAACACTTGTTTAGAGGTGGCTCCCTGCCTAGACTTTTGGTAGTCTTACTGGTAGCTGATTAGACCCTCCAGCATGAGAGGGACTTCTAGACCTCTCGTTTTGCCTGATCTCTGCGGGAACTCCTTGCTCCCCACATTTTTTGCATGTCTCTTATAATTCCACGTGGTGCCTCCATGTGTATGTAATATAAGTTTTGGCAATTCTAAATTCATATTCAGTTCACACAAAAGAACATTTGCTACTTTCAGCATTAATAGACCAGTTACTTAATCACCTGAATCTATAAAGTACAGGTATGGGACCTGTTATCCAAAATGTTCGGAATCTGGGGTGCCTGTATTAATCATGTAGACCATTAAACCATGAATACACATATTAAATATATATAACTTCATTTAGGGATAGATTTTTCAAAATATGATCTTAATAAATGAAAACTCACTCACGTTCTATTCATTCCTGTGTAATAAGCTTTAAACCCACCTTTTGATAAACCCATTAGTGTTCAGTTTTGCAACATATCTGTTTTTTCTCCCGAAAAATTCACCAGGGAAAAATTAATGTTACTAAGCATGTCACTTGCCTTTTCAACATTATTTCAATGCAGGTAAGAAAAAAGCTTTTAGCAGTGTAGCCTAAACGGTTTAGGGTATGTACCCATAGGTGGTTTCATGTTTTTGCTAGGCTGCAGTTCTTTCCTCATTCTATAGCATAACAATGCACTTGGTAACTCATTCAGTCTGCTCATTGGGCTGTACCAGTGGGACCAGAGATTAACTGTAAATGCTGCAAAAAGCAGAAGCATAAAATCCAGTACAAGGCAAATACAATATCAGAATGCCCATTGGCACATAGCCTAAGCCATTCATACAGTTTAATGGTCTGTTCCATGTGTTTATGCATGGATGAGGACTGATACAAGTTCACTGATAAGATGTATCTACTTAAGGCTTCTTCTTCAGAGAGGAATGTTGGCAGCAATTATTTCAGTATAATGTGGAATATATTGGTAAGTTTCCTTCATAACTATACCTCTTGAAATTGTGGCCAAAAATCACCTCTCGTAAAGCTGCTACTGGCTCTTCAACTATCCATGGTAGCTAATGACTAGAGAACTAACCCCACTTAGCATTTTAGACTCTACTTGCCATAGCTTCTGTCAGATTAATGTAGTGGGTGGGGGGGGGGGGTTATACACAGCCTTGCCTATTACAGTATAGAGGTTTTATGCTAAATGTTTCTAAAAAGAAGAAAGCACAAGTTAGTGGAGAAACCTCACTTAGTGTGATACTGTATAGAAATAACTGGCTTATGAGGAATGGTTTATGGATCCCGTTTCTATTTTTGAGCATCGTGTCCTGGACTAGATTCAAGGGGGTTTTCAATTGCAATTGGCGCCACGAGGATCTTCCTTGTGCACAAAACTGTTTTTCTGATGCTTATTTAGCAACAACCTTTGTGAGCAGATGGTGTTCTCCTTTTCATGTAATATTTATTAATAAACAAATTATATCATGATGTTTTGGTTATGTCTTATGATCCATACAATATTGACTGTTTAGGGATAAAGTGGCAATAAGTTATAAATTGTGCCTCAGTGTTAGAGACTTTTTTTTTAATAAGACTGCCATGAATTCGATTGTGATTTTTAAGCATTTATTATACACAACGCTTGACTATCCTTTATTACATTATTATACACATTGTGAGGCTACTCCGCCACCTTGCTCACACATACTATTTTTTTTAAGAACTACCTGAAATACTGGAAGTGAATGTGTCCATTTGGGAGATTCTGGTTTGAAACTTTGAAGCTAATTTCAGGAGTGTATTTGTTGACCCAGGCAGAGTTAGCTTTACATGACGGTGTTACCCCATTATCCATATGACTCTTTCTCCAAAAAGCTTTAACTTCCAGAGGGCACCATCTTAGCTACCATGGATGTGGAGTCTCTTTATACCAACATCCCACATGAAGATGGTATTGCAGCCTTCAAATACTTCCCTGAAAAATGTCATGTGCCCACAGTGCCAACTCTACAACTAAGCAGATTTATACTGACACACAATTTTACAATATACCTCCATAGAAAGTACTATGGGAAGATAATTGTAGTCACCTACAACCCACACCTGGATGATCTGCAACCCATGCCCCATACAGATACCACACTAAAGGAAATATTCCCTGAACTACCTCTCCTGTCTTAAGGTAGCCATACACGTTCGGATTTCGATCATACATTTAAATGCAACAATCTAAAACTAACATTCAGGTTTAAACTGTAGAATAAAGTATAAAGAATAAAAATAACAAATCGGACAGACAACAATCATGCAAAAGTGACCTCCCAAACGTGACGTCAAGATCGGGGTCAAGTGAGTGATACACAAGAGTATACACGAGTGGGACAGCACTTCTGCAATCAAGATCACAGGCTTCAGGATGTTAAGGTCTTAATGCTATAAGGAAACTTTAAAACTGAACGTGAAAAAAAGATCTATGAATTCAAATGTATGGAGTTATTTAACACATTAAGATATGGCCTTAATTTGGGGTCAGGTTTCATGTGACCTGACTAAATCCAGACCCCTAGATTATTTACAACCCACCCTAAATAAACAGTAATTACTTTATTATATCCACAAGTTATCTATCTGCAATTTCTAATTAATTGCTCATGAACAATTCTCTCTGATCTAACGGTATATTTGTTGTGTCTTTTCAGCTTCCATTTGTATTTTTCCTGAGGAAGGGGCCTTATGGTGCCAATATATTTTTATGGTTAGCCAATAAAGGTATCACGTTTACAATACTTTGGTATTAGTTTCTTTTATTATTTTAACTTCTCTACTACTATTAAATCTGCACTTATTATATAAAATGTTTCATGCAGCCAAGCAAGTTAAAATTTGAATGGACCGTTTCCTAAACTCATCAGTATGGCCCTGGACATAGTCAAACAGTGCTGGGTCAAGCCATCCGAGTGCCCTAGACAACCTGGCCGGCCACCTCACTGTGCACAGTGATGACCAGAGAGGGGGCAGGAGTGAGAAGTGACAGGGAGAGGGGAGGGGATGGCAGTGGGAAGTGTATGCAGGACTACAGGGCCTAGTTCTAAAAATAAAAAAGCAAACAAAAGACTATATATTAGGGCCTATCTGTACTTCATTTAGAGAAATCTATAATGGCCATTAAGAGGACTTTCGGTGCCTAATGTTGGTCACCTAACAAATCTGTTATAAGACAAACATGATAAGATACAGGAACCAGAGAACCAAAATGCATGATGGATTAAAGCAGCTGTTTGAGAAATGTATTGAAATCAACAGGTGCCTTTTACAAATCATCTGGAACAATTTGTGTTTCTAGCCAGCTAAAACTACAGGCGTAAAATGATTTGTAAATGACCCACTGTGGCATTTGCTATTACATTCTTTACATTTTCCTCGTTCAGCATTTCAAAAAGCATTGGCTTTTGAAGTAATATCCAGCAACCACAGGCAGCAGTATTTTTATTGTTGTTGATTTATAAAGCAGCCTTATTTTTGAGAGTGCTGTACCATTAAATATTGCAACAATAACAAATCCAAAATCACACATTCTATGCCTATTTATGAGGACACCCATAAACCACAGTAGTTCCTGGATTTATAATAGAAGATGACTTTCTTCTTATTTAACACCGATAATTATTAGTTACCATGTATTTCAGGTATAGTGAGGATTTAATGTTTTAAACTTATTGCCTAGGGCACATGGAGACTGAGTAAATGTGGCCGTACACAGGCTGATAAAAACTTCTGATGGACCGTGTTGACAGCATATTGGCCTGTGTATTTTACCAATGTCTGTGTGAAGATCGGGCAAATGTCGATCGTGCAGGTTTAAAGATCTTGTCAGGGCAAGGAGTGTGATGGCTCATGGTCCTTGTCCTGACATCCTGCATCCTATTAATGTGACTGGACCATTTAGCCTGAGGGCCAAACATTCAGATCAGTCTTATATCACCCCCTTCAAGGTGGGCATATAGAGGAAGATCTTGTTTGTTGCCAACCTTGCCAGATGAGCAGATCTTTCAGTGTATGGCCGGCTTAACTTCCTGCTATATGATGACTTCACAGGAAGTGCTAATAATAGCATTACCTACACTTTTAAAGAAAAGTAAAATGCAAGTCCAATTCCTATTTTATACCACAGCGCTGTCATTGAATGAAAGCAATAGGTTCTTTTTTTCCCAAATGTTAATGCAGTCCTAATATTTTCTGTATTTATGGTCCCCCTTATTACCCAATTCAATTGTTATCCTTCTTTCTTCAGGAAGGGCTTTCATCAGCAAATAATTGTATGAATATTCCATTGCGCATTCCTGAGCACTGAGACTATGACTACTTCTAAGTTGTTATTTCCCTAAACAAATATCGCTTAATTCTGTAGCACTCTGCCTATTTGCATTAGAATAGAATAGTGTGCCAGAGCTGCTCTGTATGCAGGCAGGAGTTGCTATTTCACTCACAAACATTCAGGGCTGCTTTTTATATTTTATATATTTATTTTAATTTCTTTTTAATGAACTCCAGCATGCCCAGTCTATGGCAGATGTGCAGCTATAGTCTGTTTGTTTGATAGCTCCTTTGTACAGTAAATATGACAGGTGTGGCGGCAGTTAGACAGCGAAAGGTTAACTGGCAGATACCCTTTTATCTTGTTCAATCTCCCTGCACAAGATAAACAATTCAGCAGGCATGCTAAAGAGTATGTGGCTGTACTTAGAGGTCCACATGCCCTGCGGCAGTTGTTGAGACGACTCAAGCAGTGCTTCACTCCGGGATCTTCAATACACAGCTGCCGTATGATACAGTACATTGCTATTCCTGCACAGGAGATGTTATGGCCATAGGAATCCTGCTTAGTCCAAATGTGCAACACTTGAAAAAGACCGGCTAGTCCCTTTCATCATCAAGGGAGGATTGAATAAAGGAAGGAAGCGTTTGGGTGAAATGATACGAATAAGGAAAGGTGAGCTTGATTTCCTGTGGGAATTGCATTACGTATGACATGCTGACGGTAGATCTATTATAGAGATGCACAACTGTCAGACACGGAGATCAATAGCACACACAGGCTTTCTGGGATCTATTATGTACTCTTACTAATGGTTTACCAGATGGATCTTCCTAGTTAATCACTAAAGATCTCTTTCTAAAAATGACTTCACCGCTGTCTACAGGCAGGGAGAATAAACTACAGTATATATTACAGTAAAGGAATAATGTATTTGCAATGCATGAGCACTACAGCCAGGGGTAAGTGACCTGCCCATACAGTAGTGCCTCTCACTTCTGCACAGCTTGATCCAGCCTGTTCAGGTTCAGATGTCAGAGGCAAAAGCTTCATCTGGCTGTGTTGGATCTCACAATATGTATCTGGCTTGTCAATGAGTAATGTTTGTTTTATGCACTGCACTGTATAGTATATGTATGTGTGTATGTACAGTATATGTGTATATATATATATATATAATATTATCATGTTTCAATGCCCTTCTATATTTAAAGAAACATTTCCTGCAGAAAGCTGTTTACATTTAGTTTTCTATTAACTCTACAGTCACAGGAGCAGAGGGTTAGTTTCCCTGTTGTACAAGAGAGGTCAGATCCATCGCATGGCATTTAATTCATATACTGCAGCCTCTGACATCACTTTCAATTGATGTAGCATCCAGACCTACTGTGCCTACTGGCAAACCTAATGTTTTTTTGTAAACAATGCAAGATTGCTCCCTCTTACTGTGCATCTATACTGGTCTTACATAGGGAGGTTCCGCTGTTGTTAGATTACAGTACTAGTATAGTTGACAGCTTAAAGTTGTGGGGGTTACAGGGAGCCGTAGTCTATATTAGTGGCAAAACAATTCTAAAGGGTTAATTTAATGTTTAAATGATTTTTTACTTTACATTTACTAACCCACGAACGGGCCGAATGCGTCCGATTGCGTTTTTTTCGTAATGATCGGTATTTTGCGATTTTTTTTGGAAAATGATCGCGACTTTTTCGTTACTAATACGATTTGTGCGAAAAAACGTGAGTTTTTCGTAGCCATTCTGAAAGTTGCGCAAAATCTGGCGATTTTTCATAGCGTTAAAACTTGCACAAAAAGTTGTGATTTTTCCGTAGCGTTAAAACTTGCGCGAAACGTCGCACCTTTTAGGTTTTAACGCTACGAAAAAGGCGCAACTTTTCGCGCAAGTTTTAACGCTACGAAAAAAATCGCCAGATTTTGCGCAACTTTCGGAATGGCTACGAAAAACTCGCGTTTTTTCGCACAAATCGTATTGGTAACGAAAAAGTTGCGATAATTTCCGAAAAGTCGTAAAGGCGCCGAAAAAATCGCAAAAAATACGAAAAAGTCGCAAAATGTTCGTTTTCCATTCGGAATTTTTCCAATTCGAATTCGTGTCTTAGTAAATCAGCCCCTAGGTATAGTGGTCTAATTTACGGAAAGATCTCTTATCTGGAAAACCCCAAGTCCTGAGCATCCCGAGGAGCAGATTAGAAATATTTATGGCACTTAATAAGTGTTATATCTTGATTGATATCTGCCACAAAATTGAACTAATACTTTCTTGATATAGAGCACATTAGGTTAAGATACATTTTATATTCATATGATGGCCGATGAACAAAATTTGGGACTGAATAATCCAAATTTAGTAATTCGGCAGGCATGGATTTGCAGCGAATTTCCGTGTCAAAAAAACGGGCGAAAAATTCGCTGCGTGACAAATAATTGTCGCCCGCATAGAAAAATTTCGTCTGTGTTAAAAAATCAACACTCACATAACAACAATTTTTTTTTTGACCTCCAACATTTTCGCCGTTTCACAAATTTTTTGCCATTTTGTGAATCTTTTCAAAGATTCACAAATTTTTTGTCGAAGAGAAATGGGACTGATTCGCTCATTGCTATACAAATGTTTATATTTTAGTTTCATTTGAGAGAGTGCAGTATATTCCCCAACCAAAGGCCATAGGGAAGTTTAAGGTAGAAGAAGTAATTAATAAGAATTACCATTGTCATTCTTTTGTAACAGAATTCCTTCTGAATCATATATAATATATATTTATATGCTGCATATTTATAGGATCAGGGAATGAACCACAGTTTAAATGACTGAAGATTTGGAATTCCTCTTTATAGGGCCTTTGCCATTGATACCATCCTTCTATATTGATATATTTAAGCAAAGTACAAAATGCTATTCCCGTAAAAACACTGGGGAATAACTTGGTTGTTGGCTCTGGAGAGGAAGTTAGCATGGGCATAATGTATTCTGTAGGGTAAAGATTTGCAGATTTTAAATCAGAATAGTGTGATTATTGTTTGGTAATGAGTTTCAGAAGTTGGTTTCTGCTCTAAGTAAACCAGATTGCAAGAGATGAGGATCATTTAAGTTTAATTGAACATCAGTCAGTATCTGGAGATGTGAGAGAGAACATTGTAGAAGAAAGTATTACAGTTTACAGTTAGCAGGCTCAATTCAGTTTGGGGACTGTACAGAGGCCAGAGTAAGGAGACACAATAGAATAATATGACAATTGTCCTTTTCTGTTCCTGCTGTAATTGCCTGTTGATTTTTGTCTCCTTGTCCTATAATTGCTTTCCTTTGGTGGTTGCTGACTACCAGGCTACTTTATTACATCCTTTTTCTATCTGTATTGCTTCTTTTAGCAGGTGGCTCTTCATAGCTCCCAAAAGGTTAACTTCCTGAAGACATTTTTTTATCTAAGCCTTTCCTTATTTTACAAGACCTCTGTTTCTTTTCATAAGTTTTTAATATCTATAAGGTCTTCAAGTAAAGATATAATTAAGCAGACTACAATAACCCAGGGAGAACAGGTATGTAGTTAAAACACTGGGAGAAGCAGGAGCCTGTGCCATGATACACTGTATATTCTTGCATATTACACCTATAACAAGACTTATTCCACAAGTTCAGGTTTTAAAGTAACTTTACACATTACAATTAATTAGTATATTAGCTATATGTTACATTATAAAGTGGGACGATGCCTCTTCATATAGATGTATTGAGCATGAATTTATACTAAGTGCCTGACACAAAGATTTCCCCACGATGTTTTTAAGGGGATGTTTCCTTTAAAAAGAAACTAGTTTATAACATTTGCCCCCTTAATTTTTTATTTGAAAACACTTTTGCAAACCACAAAATGTCTTTGCCTTTCATATAAGGATGGAGATATCCATTTATTATCTAGGCAGGGCTGCAGTCTCTGGAGTTTGTCTCTATAAAACAATGGTCGACTGTTTTTATTGATTAGTTCCTTACTGATAATAGCAGCTTTGCTTATGCTTACACAATGACTGTAAATGTAATGTTGCTGTCCTACATGCTCCAAGAGGACAGTACAATACATTTCTCCATCTGATTGTGTCTGCATAACAAACAATGACAGCTGTAGCATCTGGTATTAATACATTCTGAAAGTCACAATATTTATAATGTAATGCAATGCATATTCTGGTGAAGGTCACCTCCAGCACTGACCGAACCTGTGAAATGTCATGCAGTTGTTGTATGTATTCTTCTCTGTTGGTGTTATGATGCCAAGCCAAACACCTAAATGCCTTGCAATAATATTCCCTATAATAATTTGCACATTTAATACCAACATCCCACAAAATTACATCTCCTTCAACACCAGCCAAAAAAGTTAGTGGCATTTTGAGTGGAATTGCCTTCTGGTCCAGGCATCAAATTGCCCCTCTCTGTCAATGCTTTTAATATTGTAAAATGATGGGTGCCCTGGCTGGTGCACAGGTAGCAGTGCCTGGTGAGAGAAAGTGGCATTTTGTCAACTGCTGAAATGGTCCATGTGGCCATTACCCTAAGACACTTATTCACGCCCTTATCCTATCCCACCTAGATTACTGCAACAAAGACTAACTGTCTTTTCCAATATTTACCTCTCTTCACATCTGTAACGGATAGCAACCAGTAAAATGTTTGCTCTAAAGCAGGTGACTAATAAATGCTTCTTGCTGATTACTTATTATTACATTCTGGTCTTGGGCAAACTTGATGTATCTTACTAAATAAACCCACAAGCCCTTTATCTTTAGCTCTTTATTGTTATTAGTGATTTTTTTTTTTTGCCAGGCATGGATTCATGGTGAATTTCCACATTTTGCCATTGGCGGATTGTTTCATATAAAGCGTGCAAAAAAATCACCACAGAAAAATTTGCTGCTCGCGGCAATTTTTTTTACCCGTGCATTTTACACATTACGAATCTTTTCAAAGTTTTTCGGTGAATTGAAATGGGACAGGTTAGCTCATCAATACAGAGGGCTAATTTGGGATCATAAATAGTTGTAAAGTCCTTTTCTGACTTAATATACTTTACAATGATATGACTGTATTATTTTGATTATACATTTTAACAATTCATTTAATAGAAGAGGCCTGGGCTCACATCGATACCCAGCATTTCAGTAGAGTCTTTATTATTTTGTAGTAAATTTGAAGTCATTTGTGTTAATTTTTTCTGGTTTCTAAATTACTTAAAGTTATCATGTGTAACAGTAATGCAAAGTTTAAACCAACAATCAGAATGTACTGAAGGCTGAAGAGTGATCTTTTCTCTTATATTCACTTATATCTTAAGTGTTACATATGCATGAGAAATCAGAAAGAAATGCACGATGTGCCAAGAGGTAGGTTATATTAGCTTTGGTAGTAGTAACAAACAAGTAACAGACAAGAAAGCCTCTGCACTCATTCAATATCAATATAATAAGGGATTTAATAAATTTTTATTAACGATGAAATAAAGGCAGTAAAAATATTGAGGTATGATCTAGTATCTTTCAAAAGGTTTTTTTTATTAAAACACAGGCATGAGCTCTACCTTACAGTACATTTCCTGCTATAGCCCAGCACATCATCATATGCAAGAACTCACAGTAAGTGCAAAATGGTATTTAATCACATTGAATTGAGTAAGCACACCATTTGTATTAACCAATAGGGAAAAAGAGCATGCGATCCAATCCTACTACAAACAAACTGAGAATGAATAATATACGCTATAATATGTGAAACCCCACATTATTCTATACACAGAGGTTCTACAAAGAACAAAGAAATGAAATTTAAAAACAAAGTATTAAATATACATAATCATTAATAAAATGTTCACAAGTTCACTATTCATAGCATGTGGAATACAAATCTATAGCATAAATATCCACGTTGTAATCTCTGTCATACGGGGCGCTTCTTCTGCAATGGGAAATCTCTTCTGCCCTGGCTAATGATTCACAAATATTTAAAATCAACACACACATGACATAGGGCAATCCTGGTACATGCCAAAAATGCAAAAAGAGGCATTTTTAAGTGTTGCACGTAATGTTTCTTACACGCTGTGATTCCCAGTAATGTAAATGGGCAGGTCATGCCAGACTCTCCATCGCCCAGAGGAAAGCAGACTTCCCCTGTCCCATGTGACAGAGCACTAATATCTTAATGTCTAAACTCTGTCACCCATAGTAATTGACACAATAGCTGTTACTGATAAAAAATTCCAAAATAATATTTGTATAGTCTAAGTATAAATTGGCCTCGTAGTGCTAATCTGGCCAACATATTGCTCGCCACTTTTTTACAATTTATCAAATATATAACATGAATAGAGCTATAATTAATGTACTGCACAATAAATGAGTTTTAGAAGAAGGAAAGGTTTTACCAATCTGAACAAAGGAACAAGTGGCTAGTAGCATCACGTTTATGTGTTCCTTTAGTTAATAATGTGAGTTTTCCTTTACAATGCTGGGGAAACAAAATATTTTTAATACTTTTTGATCTTCTTGAGATAAAATGACATATCTCTTTGATACAATCTAATATAGGTTAGAAATTAATAGTTAAATGTAATGTAAGCTGTGTTTTAATACATATTACAGACCATAAAAATGTCCTTTCTTTTTTCTTCTTCGTTCCCTTAGTTAGGTGCAACGTACTGTTTTATTATTACAGAGATAAAAAAAGGAAATTATCTTTAAATATGTGCATTATTTATTAAAATAGATTATTTATTATCTTTATCACATGTGATGCACCCCTTTTTATATCTTCTGATTTTGTGACTTCATGCTTTTCCTTAGGCATAAGGGTTCAAAATGCAACAGACAAGTATAGAGTCCTTTTGCCTGTGACTCTTCATGTTTTTTAAGCTATTTGCAATAAAGGCTATGCATTAAAAAAATATTAGAGTTGCAGTCGATTTTTAAATGACTCAGTGGAATCAAGCATATGCTAGCTTTAATATGACTTTGTCTTACAATAAAGTAACAATAAAAATAACATAAATACAAGAGTATTGTAGAAATGATACCTATATTGCCTAACAATAAAAATACATTGCAAGCTTTCGGAGCTCTAAGACATGGGTGCCTCTGCCTATGTGAGTGCTTTCTTGAACTCTTGAGCTTTAACTCAATATTAAGCAGTTCCAGCATCCCAATATCCAGCACACTCCAAAAACTCCCAATCTTGGCACTTTTGAGTCACTTCAGTAAATTGCATCCTAGTTACCCACTTAGATTGTAAGCTGTACGGGGCAGGGACCTCCCTCTTCTTGTAACACTTATTTCTCTTAACACTTTGAACTGAATCTTGAATGCAATTGCACTTTATTTAAATTCTATTATTGCACTGCTTCCATTCTGTTCTATTACTGTTTCAAAACACCTTTGATAAACTAGTGCTGCATTTTTCAACCCATTATCCAGAAGATCAAAATTATGGAAAGGCCATCTCCCATAGACACCATCTTTTTTTTTAAACTTTGTTTTTATTGTTTTTTTTTTTCAACAAGGTAAATCACATTTAAAGCATGTATGAAAAGAAAAAGGGGAAGGAAAATAGAGGGGTGGAGTTAGGGTCAGGTTGGGGGTTTGGGAGGGGAGGCGTTGGACTCTCACCTGATTGTTATTCTAGGTATAGTCCATTTCTTTTGTTTTGGATCTGGCATCAGGAGTGTTTTTTGAAGTTGTCTATGTTTGCATCTAGTGGGGTTGTTGGGTGTGTTGAGATTCAGTCCATGTAATCCAGGGAGACCATATCTTTTCATATGTGTCCATTTTGTGGTGGATCAATGCTGTCAGTTTTTCCGTCATAGATATCCACCAGATATTGGCTTTTATTTCTTGCATTTGTGGTGGTGTCGCTTTCCATTTTTTTGCTATTCCACATCTGGTTGCCAGGCAGATTTGAGAGCATAATTTAAATTCGGTCTTAGTTAAGTTTTCGGGTTTGTAGAGAAATAGGGCAAGTTGAGGATCCGGTTGGATGTCTTTCTGCAGTAATTGGCTTATGAGTTTGAAGATTTCTTTCCAGAGTGTGGAGACTTGGGGGCATGTCCACCAGATATGTAGCTCGTCACCCATAGACACCATTTTAATAAAATAATTAACATTTTTAAAAATGGTTTCCTTTTTCTCTAATAATAAAACAGTACCTTGTACTTGATCCCAACTAAGATATAATTAATCTTTAGTGGAGCCAAAACAATCCTATTGGGTCAATTTACTGTTTATATAATTTTTTATCAGACTTAAGTAAAACTTAAGTTAAGTTAAACCCCAGGCCTGGAGCATTCTGGATAACCGGTCCCATACATGTAATACAGACTTTTGTAAAGTAACACAGTGGAGGAGTTGATTTTAAAGTAGTGAGCTTAGAGATTTACTGAAGTTCTCTGAGACTTTTCTGTTTTGTTAAATGAAAACAATGAAACTTGGCTCTTAATATGTTGGTGGAGAGGGGGCCTATCTGACATGGGCAGTTGTCTGAACGTTGTTAGAATCTGTGCCAATGAGGAAAAGTGGTGTTAGCATTTCTATATAATGAAGGTGAAAATTGTAGTGCAAAAATCTATGCACAGTACTGTGATAAATGATAATGTATATAACGCCTATCAACACCCCCCCAGAGCCGTAGTGGACTGTGACTGCATTGCTTAAGTCGTACTGAGGTGTTATTTATTGTAGCTACAATTAACCAATACTTTCCTTTGGGCTTCCAGCATGGTTACTACAGCACAACATTTTATGCAAAATTGTTCATTGCTTCAGCAAGTTTGCCCATCTCTGAAATTAATGAACATAATAAAGAGAATTCTTTAAAGTAATTTTGGTTTCCAATGTACAAAGTCAACATTTTCTTTAAACTTTAATGTAAATTTCACTTTAAATGAACTGTAGATGCAAAACCTCTCATAAAGACTAGCTGTAATATTTTTTTCCGGGAACAGTGGAATGAACTGTCGGAGATTGTTACTTTAAAGGCCAGGTCAATAGTTTAAACTTTGTAATATGATGAAAGCTAAAGTGCATGATGTTAACTTGATTATGGGAATGAAAAAAGTGCCATTTCCCTCCTTTGGGAGATTATTCAGCAATTAAGGAACTTTTGGTTAAAAGTTGTATGTAGTCCCTTTGACCCAAAACTAATTTTCAAATAGTGATACAGTTAAAGGCCCAGTGATACAAAAAAATGAAAGGTTTTATATCTATTAAAATATGATGAACTGTTTCTCTGCGTAGGCAAAAACAGCATGTTTTCTTCAGCAGTACTGCAACATTTAAATAAATAAGTTGCTGTGCAGCCATGAGGCAAATGCAATAGGGCCAAAAGGCATATGTTTCCGCAGCTGGTAATAGATAAGCTGTATAGAATACAATGGGTTTAGTTCTTACACAGGGAAATATATGGGTAGAAGCCATTCATGGCTTTTTACAGAAATATCAAATGAAAACCTTTCTCATATAAAAATAGGACGTGTTGTCAAGAAATGTGTTTATTTGTAGGTGTTGGATGAACAGAACAAACTTAGAGCAAATGTATTGTTTCTGTACAAGCTAATTCTTGTAAAATGATATAAAAGCAAAAGAATTAATATTTAAGGAATGTGAAACAGGATCCCTTGTAGTCTATACCATGTATTCTATATTTTTAAAGAGACAACATTTTAAAACATTTTGGAAAAGAAACTACCAAATTAACATCTAGCTTACAATGTTGATCATTTATAAATAGGGCGCTAATGAATGTCTAAAGGGTCAGTAAACCCCCCTGTGTTCAACAATGAATAGGGCTTGTGCTGAACTTTTTCCCTATTCTTTTAATCACGAACAATCTATGTTTTTGTTATTACTCAAGCTGAGAAAGACAGACGGGAAAACTGAAGATACCCCATGTACGGTGCTTGGGAGGTAGAATAGCAGTTCTTGGTTAATTCTCCTGTATAATGCATTTCTATAAGCTGTTTTGGAGTATGCAGCTATGACTGAACATGTTTGGTCCTTGTGAGGCCAAAAATAAGAAACCAGTGTCTCCAGACATAATGGAATCCTTCTAACAAAACAGTTACAACAAAGGGCGAAGGGAGGGGGTTGAAAATAAATAACAAAAAAACTGATTTTAAACAATAGGCAAAATTGTGTTCAGTACGAGCCCTATTCATTGAAATCTTGTTGAACAAGGGTATACTGTCCCTTTAAGCCATTTTTAACTCAGTATTCACTTGTTTCCATGTATGATGATCCCATACGCAATTTAAACTAGTCAGAAAGTGTATTTTGTCATATAGATTACAAATAGATAAATGATGATGTTTATGTGGAAGAACTCCTACCGTTTCAAGTAATCAGTCTCAACAAGGATACCGATACAGCATCTAAACATGCATTTTTACACGTGAGCTGTTTGATAAATAGATGATTTGCTGCTGTGATAAGTTCTGAAATTAGTTTAGGAACATTTTAATTTGCCTGCTTGCTACGTCTGGCTCCTTGCACAAAAATGCACTGGACAAAATAACCGATAGCTTGAACTGTGCAGTTATTACATGCTGAGTATGGTAATTTAAACTGGCTGTTTTTATATACACAAACCAATCTGTCACCTTTGTCAGCTGAGGATATTGTTTGCTGAAAAATCATTTGTTTTGCTGCAGAGTATTAGCCCAAAAGAAATTCATATTTTACATATTGATAGCATGATGCTGTTTATTGTAAAGAGCGTTTGAACCACGCAAAAGAATTTAGATATCTAAATGAAATATAAGATCTCTCTCTTTATATTAAAATGCGTTTTGGGCACTGTGTTATACTGATGTACTTGATGTACTTGATGTACTTAATTCTCACCAGGGAGTCTACTGCAGAGCAGTTCATTAAATCTTATTTGATGTACTTTTTATATTTTTGTCTTCTTTGCGTTTCCCACCTCTTCTTTCACATTTCAGTCTCTGCTCTGTATATTCCTATTTCTTCCCCACAATTCCTAATCCATGTTAGTAGAACAGTCAATGATGATTGACATGACTACATGACTTTCCTCTGAAGTCATACCATCAGAAAGTTCTTAATGGTGGTACTGTCTGTCTATATAACAAATATGCTGTCTGCTATAATTTGATTATTAGAAAGGTGATGGGGCAGTTTTATGGGTAAAAATGGCCTTATGTTACATTTCATTTTACAATTATATTTGCCTTAAAATGTTTTTTCAGCCTGATTTATTTATATATGGTGATGACTTCAAGAACCTGTATTCTGAAACTTTGGCTTGGAAATTCTAATTTCAGTTGCTTATTTTGTTTATTATTAACACACATTCACAATATATTAGCTTGTCTTCCACAACAGTAAAATGCAGCTATGTTTTATCTATATACTTCCTCTAAACATCTTGCATTTTAGTTTTCTTTATATCTGATTAGCTTGGCTGTGTATGTCTGATTATCTATGGCACATTAAAAATATTTATAATCTATACAAGCCAAAATATGATCCACCGCATACAAATACTGTATCTGATTCACCAAATTGAGATTTCACCATTGTTAACTAGGTTGGTTTAAACATGACTCCCCCTACATTTCATGACTAGTGGCATGACCCATTGCGCACTCCTCCCTCCACCGTACCAAATAACCACGCGTGACATCACCTATGTTGGATGATATGGCCACAGCTTTTATTTGTACAAACAATCATGTAGCAATACTTTATTGTTTACATAGCAGAAAAAACATCCTTAATAAACATGGCACAAACTTGTAACGATTCGAAATAGCAATTGACAGCAATTGACAACAATTGGTAACAACAATTGTTAACAATGAGTAACCCTTGGTAAAGCCCTCTGCCAGTCTGCCCTTCCAAATGCCAGCAATGCTCACTAGCCGCTTGCCCCTAGCTCAGTGAGTATGCGTAGCGTTGTGATATCCACACCATAGTTGTTAAACGGAAACAATCCACCAGGGACCAAGCCCTGTGGGGAAATTAACTGCACATATTAAACATCACCGTGGGTACCCACCTTAGGGGTTGCCCCAACGGTCCAGTGTTGTCCAAACCACACCCACATGCCCGGCAGACTGGCAAGGGACCCACAGAGCTTACCCTTACCGAATTGGCAAATGGGGAGGGTGGGTGGGAATTTTTGTGGCTGCTGCCCACTCTTCCTCACTGTATTCCCGCGCAAGTGCTTTGCGCCTCCTTCTGCTCCCACTTTTAACCCCTGCTGACCCAGTGCCCTAGCTGCCCAATCGGCGCTCGCTTTGTCAGCCCAGTCATGTGGGCCCTCCCCACTATGCTGCGCCTGGTTTCCAGGCCTTCTTTATTGTCAAGACCTAGTGGATGGTGCTGTCCATCTCTTCTGCCCCAAAGTAATTTTAGGTACGAACTTGGCAAAAGTTCCCTGAACTTGGTCTAAAGAGAAGACAGAGTTGGCAGTGTTGTGTGTTTGATGTTCTTGGCATCTTAGATCCAGAAAACTAAGCAGCCTGGTATTCAGAGGGGAGGAAGCAGAGATATTAGTGGATTGCAATACTACTTGTTATCAGTTATTAAAAACTCTTCTGTTTTTCTTTTTATTATGCCAGATATTGATTGCCACTAAAATATTAAACAACTCTAGGAAAGTCAGTTTGGAGAGACTCTCCACCTGTGAACCTTCTGGACATGCTTTCTTCATTTATTATCTCAGTGAATGTTATTATTATTAAACTGCACTGGCTGCTAAAAAATGAAGCATAACATCTGCAAAACAATGGTAATTTGCTGTCTACTGTCTGTGGAAGAAAAATATTTCTTATTGTACTTTTGGAGCTCTATGGTTAAATTCTCCTTAACTTGTTTGTTTAGCTTAATAAATTATATCATCACTATAAAATCTTAATAGCAAAAATGTGGCCATTGACATTTTTCTACAGTAGATAAATGTAAGTAGATAAATGTAATTTACCTAAGCTTCATATATTTATTTTATTCTGGCCCGTCTCATCCAGGTGAACTTCACGATAGACTGATTTGTCCTTGGATGAACAGAAGTCTATTTCTGTGAAATCTAGCCTGATTTTTAGTAACTAGGCCTAGGTTTTTTCAGTAGCAAGGGAAACTCTGAATCTATCTAGCACTATCTAGTCACTTCTACAGTACTTACAAGCCTAATGCTAGTGTAGCTGTCATCATTTTTAACTTTTGCAAGGAGACTCACCATCAACTTTATCAATTTTTCTGTTAATAAAAGTTGTGGTTGGTATACTTCCATGGGAAGGCAGGTTACACTGGTGATGGCAGCAGTAGCATGCAATCCATCTTCACCACTGAAGGTAACGCTGCTGATGTCCCTTATGATGTATGAACTGGAAATCATGGTTCTTCCTTGCCCTTCCAGCTGCTGGCTCTGTTCTTGCCTGTGTATTAGCATACATTGCTGAAGTCCTGCATACTGTATTACTTATTCTCCCTTTCATAAGGCAATGAGTGCCATTTTTTATCCAAGGTCTATGCTTGTATAGTTGATATGTGCCTTGTTTGTTAATAGCATCCTCAGATGCTGTCTCACATATTTGCCTGCAGTTTAAACTACGTTTAAGACATTCTCTCTATGTATGGCTGATTTTTATCTCCCCTTGATTATTTACATAGTACAGTACAGAAAAGCAGGAAGGTAGTTTATAAATAGTAAAAGCTTATAGAGCAAGGCTTTTAAACCCATCATAATTTAGCGATATGCAGTTTTTGGGTTTTTTTTAACTACACAATAAAATCCAAATTATTGGTGCCATTTCTAGGACACAATGCTTTTGTTAAATTTGCCTTTAGGTTGTACTTCACCAGACTAGAACTGTATATACAGCTTGCTTTTTTTAAGTAACTGCTTGAGAAATAGCACATGTTCTAGAAATAGTGTGAAATCTAACAAATCAGAAAATGTGTTGCAGGCATACCTTCAGTTCTCTCAATAGTGTCCTTAAGTCTCCCCATATTTCACCTGTTCAGATGATCAGAAGCCTCGTAGGAAAAAAAAACCCCACTGAGCTTTGTAAAGAAAGTTCCCATAATGCCTTGCTCCAGCACCAAGACTGCTGTACATGGCAGTTTGATTGCTGATTGGCTCAGATCCACATTCCTAAGGGGGGAGGGAGTTCTTAGCATTCTTGAGAGAGGGGGGTGCAGGAGAGAGGAGAGAGCTGCACAGACTCCCACAGAAAAACAGAGACAAGAAATCCAATTTCTTTTGACAGAGAACTCAGTGCAGTGTTTCTGTAAGTGCTTATGGCTGTATTTACAGAGACCTTTCTGTTAAAGCTTACTTAGTTTTTCCTTTCTGTTAAAGCTTACTTAGTCCTTTCCTTCTCCTTTAATTAATTTGTTGTCAATATTTATTTTATGTACTTTAAAAACTAGCACACATACTTTATGGTGTGTTTGTGATTCAATGGCTGTTATTGGAAGGTACCCAGCTACAGTGAACAATAGCTCTGGCTATTTATTTACAAGCAGTTATAATTAACATATAACTATAACTCAAGCAGCTGTGACATATGAGTAGACTAAGTGACATAATAAATTACTAAAGAGACATGTGAGAGAGAGAGTGAAAAGTGGGTTTCTATAGCTTTGTGAAGTGAAATTGAAATAATAATACATGTATTTATATTTTACAAACTAAACATTTCTTAATCATTTCCTGTAATGCCACAGAGAAAAATTATGAAATGATGGAAGGCTTCTCTTGTCTTCTTACATGTCATTTGTAATGCAATGTTTTTATTTATCCTTTGCAAGAACATATGAAAGTAGTGTGTGCTTATGTTTTTCTTCTGTTTGTTTTTATATTCTTCCCCAAGTATTTTAGGTTTTATACTAAAATAGCTGGACCTTGATTGTACTTGCTGAGATTGATAGTACCGCCTGTCAGTGCTCCATGGGGCATCAGATGTATAGTCATGCCGCTGATACTGTCAGAAAAGATCATTCTGGCTCCTCAGTGTAACAGCTTCTATTGTTGAAGTGTTATAATGAAGACAAAGACTTGGTGGAACTTGTTTTTAGCAAAGGATATGGACAGACACATTGGCTATATTCAGCTGAAACTATGCACATCTCTATTGTTCCCTGTTCAAGCTTCTTGCACTGTGAAAAAATGGCTTCCTCCCATTTATCTGTGGTTTTTGTATTTCAATCTCCTGAGCACTTTGTTAACATTCTTCTGATAATGGAGACCTAAGCACTAAAACTGGGACACAGCAGTTGTTCTATTGACTATGTTGCAGGCTATAAGCTTAAATCAAATTGGAAAAATATTAGGGACACTATCATTTCCAAATCAAATGAAAATGTATGCCAAACCACAAGTTTATAAGTGATAAAGATTAACACTCTCATGGTCACTGTCCTCCATTTTATATCTCCAAACAGCCAGGTTGTAATCTTATATACATTTGAGATAATAGGAGGGCTTGCCAAAAGGCAGTGACTGGGCCATGGACACAACAGGGATTTTTTTCAAGATTCCGGAGTTATCATTGCTCAACTATTGTTGCACCCAATATACTTGCAAGCTCTTCTGGAAGGGCCCCCTTTACCCCTTGTATTGGTAATCGGTTGTTATTGTATGCAGAGCAAGGCCAAGCTGGCCAGGCACCTTAGGCAACCTGTCTGGAAAGCTGCCACAGCTCCAGTGTGCACTCCCCTGCAGCATCACCATGTGTGCATGCACTGGAGCAGCGCTGACGAGCAGCAGGTGAGGTATGTGATAGCGCCCGCCATGGTTGTGCCCTAGGCACTCTGCCTACCCCTACCTGGCCCTAATTTTATGTTTCCTTGTATGTTTAAAGGAGAAGTTAAAAAAAGCCGAATTTAAATTTTTAAAACAAAGATTCAGGCTCTGCTAGTGCAGAGAGCGCAATATTGCTCTATGCACTAGCGATGTGGCCCCCTCTGGACCCGCTCTGACACTAAAGTTCTTTACCAGCCCGGGGTACCTGTAGCGAGCGCTTCCTTCTTCCGCAGCGAAATCCCTGGGCCGACGCATGCGCATTAGACTGAAAAGATGACTTTATTGTTAAAGTTCGGCTTTTCACTCTACTGTGCATGCGCAATGCACCAACGTGGAAGAAGAAAGCGCTCGCTGCTACCCCGGGCTGGTGCAGTTCTCTCCTAAAAGGGGCACCAGCCTGGGGTACAAGGTAAGCAATTAAAGTCACTTAGGCGTGCCTAACATTTTGGCACCCCCAAGTGACTTAGGCTTTCTTTCTCCTTTAAGCTCATTGTCATTAAAGGAGAAGGAAAGGTAAAAACTAAGTAAGCGTTATCAGTAAGGTCTGTGTAAATACAGCCATAAGCACGCACAGAAACGCTACACTGACTTCTCTGTCAAAAAAAAAAGGATTTGTTGTCTATTTGTTTTCCTGTGCCAGAGACACGCAGTTCTCTCCTCTCCCCTCTCTTGCTCCCCCTCCCATAAGAATGCTAAAGACTCCCTCCCCCCCTTAGGAATGTGGATCTGAGCCAATCAGCAGGAAGTTTCCTCATAGTCTTAGAAACTTTGCATATACAGGGGTCTTGGTGCAGAAGCGAGGCATTATGGGAACTTTCTTTTCAGAGCTCAGTGGTTTTTTTTTTTCTTATGAGGCTTTTGATCATCTGAACAGGAGAAATATGAGGAGACTTAAGGGCACTATTGGGTGAACTGAAGGTATGCCTGCAGCTTTATTATCCAAATCCAAAACAGGTGTAAGGTTAGAACTTCAACTGTTTTCCATCAATGCCTGGGGGACTTCTTCCAGAAGTACCTTAAAAGTATTATCTGGGATCTGTAAAATAAATTCATAATTTATTAGAACTCCTAAAAAGTAATATTATTTCATTATCACTGTTTTGGACCCATACACATTGGTTAAAATGAATGACCGAAGTCATATTAACCCTAGAGGCCCAAGATTTACACAGAACATGCTTTTATTGAATCAAAAGTATATTGAATTTTTCTTTGCTCATTCCTAAGTCAAATTACACAGAAATTAGGGATCAATACTAACAAGCCACAAATGTGTTTGCAGATTTGTTTTGGATACTGATGACAGCAGGGTTCACAGCCCTAGGAACATTAATGCACAGGTAGTTACAATAATAGGGGTAACCTCCTTGCCTGCATGTTATATTAAGTGTTTGCAGCTCCTTTAATATTCTGTGTTTCATTCTGAGGATGCCTGAACAAACAATTTTGGACAAGTGGTAAAATCAACAGATTCTGACCATTTCTTATAATAACTAAATGGGACTATTATATCTCTAATTCTGTATTCATAGTTTACACTGTTATGTTCTCCTTTAAAAATATATTCCTCTTCTAGTTGTCTGATACTTCCAGAGGTATTCCTGTTCCTATATTCCTTAGTAGGGCAGAGAGCTACAGTAGGAAGCATTGAGTCTGACTGGAGTTAAGTCCCCTGCAATAGGGGATGTATAGTATGGTCATATTTACTTTTATATGTCATTATGTATAGACGTTTGCAATTATTTATAAAACTGCAACCTAGTTCCGTAACTTAGGTTACCTTGGCAATGAAACTTTAGATTGCCCTTGTAAGTCACTATGCAAGAACTTACTAAGGGATGTTAATGGATATAATTTATTAAAGCTCAAATTCATCTTCTAATACATAAAGATACTAAAATGAACCTGCAAAATATCCTTTTCCCCAAATGTTTTCTAGAAAGTGGTTAAATATCTCTCTGCACAATAAAAAGTATAATATATCAGAATTCCTAGTTATAAAAAAAACAACTGTCATGACTAGTAAACCCCTCCCCCCTTTAATACTTTCTCTCCCCAACAACTGTAAGGAAAGAGAGAGAAAACCATTGGGTCTCTTACCCCCAACTTGTGCAAATCTGTGTCAGAATTAAAGCAATGCTTAGACCAGTGCCCCCAAAAGACAACTTTTAACAATGATTCAATTAAGAACCTAAAAGAGCAAACAAATACATGGGGGACTTATTTACAAAGAACAATATTTTGTTTGAATTGATGCACAAGCGTCCAAAGACGTTGTATTTAACATTCACAAGCATATATATATATATATATATATATATATATATATATATATATATATATATATATATATATATATATATATATATAAGTTTGTGTAAGTTTTCATAGCTTTCTGTTTCCCTGGTTACCTTCTGAAAGCTTTGCTGATTCTTAGTATCAGTACCTGTGCCTTCTGAAAAATGTAAAAAAAAACAAAACATTGTTAATGAATAACATTGCTGTAAATCAAGGCAACCCTGATGTGTAGGTGACATGGAGGCATTTCAAATAACTGTTAATGGTAGGGAAGTTTGTACGCAAAATGACACATAACTCCTTCATTGGTTTTATTTTTAAAATTCTAATAATGTTTTATGTAATATTCTTCAGAGCACTTCATACAAAAGGATTATTCTTAAGTGGTTTGGCATTGTAAATATTAGAAACATATTATCTATGCATTCTATTGGTTTATGTGTAATCGTGTTGATGGAAGCGCATGGAATTAGAGAAAAACAAAAGCAAAACTAGTGCAATACGTACAAAACTTTCTTTGTGACTAAAACGCTAAAAGATTTTTAGCGTTCTAATTTGGTGCAAAATGTGCAAATATATTAAGTGAATCGGACAATCAAAAGTGCTTATATATCAGCCCAATGCAGTGTATCACACCCACACGATGTGTCCAAAGTAAATGCTCACCAGATTTAATTAAAATAAGAGCATGTAGAGAAGTCAATTCGGCTATTGATTGCAGTGCATCCTTAGTCCTCAGAGTATATGGAATGAAGAGGAATCGAAAATAGTATAAAATCGTTTAATATGTAAAATAAAGCCCCTGCACAATGCAGGCTACTTACAGTGTGAAGCAGTATATCAGACACAACAAAAAGCCCAACGCGTTTCGCGTGCTCACGGCACACTTCCTCAGGAGCAAATGAGCCCACCATCAATCCCCCTGGCTATTTATACCCTTCCCACTTTTTTTTTTTTTTTTTTTTTTTTAAAAACTTTACGGAAACATACATAGTCATTTCACACAGTGGGGATTGATTAAAATCAGCGGAATAATAAAATAAAATAACACATACATATAAATATAAGAGGACAATAAATGCCTATCTTTACCCGCCAACAGCAAGATATAATAAAATAAAGCCTACACATAGATATAAGAGGACAATAAGTGTCAATATGCCTATCTTTACAAAATACGTGTATATCAAGATTTGTTAGTCAAATATTTATAATGATAACCTATGGTGCCGGCGACCCGAGACCATCTCAGCAATATCAAAAATATATCACTTATTATAAAAATACAAAAAGAGAAAATATCATGCCGTATACATTGCTCGATTTGTCCTCATATCAATTAAAATGGGTCAATTTAAGACTAATCATAATCTATCTAACTTATAAACCAACAGTGAAACTAAGTCCTTAACTAGACTAATAAGGGAAGCCTAAAATCAGAAAGCAGCCAAATCTATATCTACATTAAGCCCCAATGGATGCAACGTGTTGAGTTTAAAAATCCAGAAGGTTTCTCTTTGTCTAAGTTTAATAAAACGGTCGCCCCCTCTAATACTAGGGGGCTGATTTACTAACCCACGAATCCGACCCGAATTGGAAAAGTTCCGACTTGAAAACGAACATTTTGCGACTTTTTCGTATGTTTTGCGATTTTTTCGGATTCTTTACGAATTAAGTTAAGTTTTAACGCTACGAAAAATGCGCAACTTTTCGCGTAAGTTTTAACGCTACGAAAAAAACGCAATCGGACTCCATTCGACCCGTTCGTGGGTAAGTAAATCAGCCCCTAGATGTTATTTGTTCAAGGCCAACGAAGATCATACCTTTTGGGTCACTATTATGCGCATGCTTAAAATGTCTAGGGACCCCATGATTAGTTTTTCCAGCCCCGTACATGTTCAGATATTCTGGTCCCTACCGATCTAATAGTCCTACCAACATAAAACTTGTTACAGGGACAGACTAATAAGTATACAACATATATAGAGCGGCAATTAATAAAGTCTTTTGTTTTTGGTATGCCCTCTATATCTATGACTACTATACATCAAGTAGTCATAGATCATGTAATGTGAATAGAAATACTTAAACATTAAATAAGCCCATTAGGATGGATTTGCCACCAATATTTGTATAGCTCAGTTGGGATCAAGTACAAGGCATTGCTTTATTATTACAGAGGAAAAGTATGTATGATTTGATTAAAATAGACATTATGGGAGATGGCCATTCCATAGCTTGGAGCTTTTTGGGTAATGGGTTTCCATATAAAGGATGCCATACTTGTAGTTGTTATTTGTAGAATCAGCAGTGACATATCCTCAGAGTTTAGTATTTGATTATTAGTATGTTAAGAAAGCATTTTTCATCTTTATAATGTTACCAGGTTTACCTTTCTCTTGATCACCACAGAGGGGATTCTGCATGAGAGGAGCTGAATAAATTCACTGAGATGCATACTTTACATTCCAGTGGTTACTGTGCAGCCCTGCAGGATACATCCAAATTAGCCCTTTACTATTTGAATTTTATAGGTATCTAGCTGTAAATGCATACATTATCAACCCTATATGGCGGACATAAAGAGTGTATACAAGGGGAGATTTTTAGTATGAAAAGATATCCAGGGTAGTAGTTTATTTCAAATAAACACATCACATTTCTTTGTAGTTTGGCTGTTGGGCTGAGTTACACATATTAGAGATGGAGTGCAAGGTGATATTTAACCCTCTGTATTTTATATGTTTGCTCTTATCTTTATCAAGAATTTAGTTGCCAGCTTGTCAGGTCTAGAATGTTATGTTTGTGGTGCAACCCATTCTCACTGGCTCTGCTTTAGAAAGGTTTTACTTGTGAGTGTTTGCAGTGTTGACCTAAATGCTCTACACTTGTATTTATTTTAGTGAGGTAAATCTACAGTGAGACCTGCTTTGCTTTAGCCATTGCAAGGATATCCCATATATGTAACTATGCTTTAATCTATCCGCCAAAACATTATTATATGAAGCCGATAATGACAAAAAAAGTACAAAATGTTATACAGTCTTTAGAATTTTTAATGTAGAATTGTTACAAATAAAAGAACTATTGATATACAGCCTGATCTTATTTTATTTTTATGGTAAAGAACCATAGCATGTCAAGGTAACCTTTATTGCACTGACTATGGAGAGCCACATACTGTAGCTGGATGCTTGGAACAAACGTTAGCTAAAACATTTCCAATACTGAGGCAAAAAGCTCTACTCTAGGTGCATAGATTATTATTCATGGGACTGACATAGCAGCAGTCCCAAAAACATCTGATTTCCTGATCTATTTTGCAAGAATTATTTATTGTAGCAGTTCTTTAACAGCAATCACTAGCAACAGACTTTTAGAAGTATAAACACTTCAGATAGCACTTCAATCTCAATTATTATGCATAAAGTTAGTTTTATAGTGTATTTGGAAAGCAGTAGCAGACCAAGTTTTAGATACTATACTTTTCCAAGGTCAGTGGCGCACAAAGGTTTCACTTCTTTTGTGGGGAAACAAAATGATCGAAATGTCCTTAACCTGCAGCAGCTTCCCATTTAGTAGAAGAGAGCAGGTGTTGTCTATGGGACTCCATATTAACACTTAAATGAGTGTAACTTTTAATTATTAAAGTCAGATTACACACAAGGTTATCAGTCAGAGGCATTTCACTGTTCTGTAGATAGCTTATTTCCTATTGTACATAAAGGGAACTAACTGACAGATGCCTCAGTTCTCTGTAAGGGTCTCAATAGTGACGTAAATCCATTGCCCTAAATTGCTTTAATATTTTGTTACTTCTCCATGCAGAATTTATTTTCTCCCCAAATAGCATTATGCGATTAAACAAATACCTTTTATTAAGTGCTACTAGGGGAAAACACACCAAAACTGGTAAATATTATGTATGGGACCTGTTATTCAGAATAGGAAATTCTTTTACCTGCACACAATAGGCGCTCAATTCCAAAAAGAAGAGAATCAGCACCTTGAGATCACAAACTGGGCTTCCACTATTGCATGTTTATTTGCAGAAAAGGGGTCACACCCCTGTGCTTGTAATCTCCACATCGTGCTGGTTTTTTTTCCTTGTGCCCATGTATTATCCAGAATGCTCAAGACCTGGGGTTTTCCAGATAAGGGATTTTTCCATAATTTGGATTACTAAAAAATAATTTAAACATAAAATAAACCCAACAGATTTTTTTTACTCGAATGTTGTTAATTATATCAAGTACAAGGTACTGTTTTATTATTACAGAGCAAAAGGAAATCATTTTTAAAAATTAGAGTTATTTGCTTAAAATTCAGTTCATCTGGAGCTTTGGAAACCTGTTATCCAGAAAACTCTGAATTATGGGAAGGTCTTTTACCCTACACTCCATTTTAATCAAATAATCCAACATTTTAAAACAAATTTCCTTTTTTTCTATTATAATAAAACCGTACCTTGTACTTGATCCCAACAAAAATATAATTAATCCTTATTGGAGGCAAAACAATCCTGGTGGGTTTATTCAATGATTTTTTTTTAGTAGATCCAAATTAAGGAAAAATTAATTATCCAGAAAAACCCAAGTCCTGAGCATTCTGGATAACAGGTTCCATACCTGTATAAACAATATTTTGTAGATAGAAGTTTTAATTATGCAGTTTTAATTGTACACATTTTATAATACAAGTGTTCTACTCCTTCGGTTTCAAAGCTGTTATTTAAACCTCTCCCTGACCCTTTTGTTTTTATTGCTTAGTTACTTACAGTTTATTTCTTTCTGACCTTTCTTTTTAATATCAATTCAAAGTGCTCCCTGGTTCTGTTTATAGTTAAATGAATTTAAAGCATGCATGCATGATAAAAGCCAGTTACTTAGACTAATGCAATCTGCAAGTTATATAAATGTCATTTTTAGGTGAAATTTCCTTAGTAAAACTGGATTTACTTCTTGTCCAAAAACAGTTTTTTTTTTCTATGCTGACTTTCAGAAGCTCCGAATTACATGATGGTCATTTCCCATAGACTTCATTTTAAGCAAATAATGCTAATATTTTAAAATGAGTGTTCTTTTAATAATAAAACAGTACCTAGTGCTTTTTTATTTTTGCTTTGAATGATTAGTCTGCGGTAGTTACTTACTGCGTTAGTCCTACTACTGCGTGAGAAGTGAAAATGTAGAGAAGTGGGAAATGTAAATCAATGAATCAATGAACCAGAAACATCCATGCTATATATACATGGATATACATATAGTGTTAACTATGAAACCAGTGCTGGGCCAAGAAGGATTGCCACCCAAGTGCCAAGATTTGGATTTGTGTGGACAGCGCCAAAGTGAGGAAAAATTACATGTGTACAATTACCATATTGCTCAGGAGCCACGCCAAGGACTGCACTACCTGTCAAATATGCTATGCAGCTCCTTCCTTTAGCTAGTAGGACACGCAGGGGCAGATTCTTAACCTAGTTGATACACTGCTACTGAGCTAGTCGCAGTAGATGGCATGGTCAGTAGTGGGTAGAGACAGGTGGATTTTAAATCCAACCCCACCAGCTTCCCCCCATCCACTTGCACCCATATCTCCAACCATAAACCTCCCTTACCCGTTACTAACTCGCTCACCTTCACACTTTCCCTATTGCTGGGTCTACAGCCTTGCTGGAATGTTGACCTAGGGGCATATCTACATCTTGTTCCGGCCCGTTACAGAACAGGCATTTTGCTTGTTCTAATTTTCTTTTAATGGAACTAAATATTATTTTTGTTTCATTCACCTTATTGAACTACTACAGGATATTTCTGTTTCCTTTGCAGCATTTTGCTACTTTATATGAAATGTTAATGAACCTATAGACGTTGGCTTGCCTCATTCTTTGTACAAATTTACCATTTATTCTCCCTTTAGCTCTCCTGGCAGATCTTCTTCCAAAACAAAAAGCAGAGGGCTTGTGTGACCTGCCATGATTGGGCCTGTGGTCTACACAAAAGAATGGCCTCTCATGCTAAGATAAAACAAACAAAATTACCCCCCCTTTTACATAAGCTCATAGCCTGTACAGATCTGTACCATGTCTAGCATAGAAGGACAGTTTTAATGTTTTTGAGCAGTTGTGTGATCCTCTTTTTTTTGCATGAATTGACTGCCATTTGTTTAGCTGATTTGCTTCTGTATTAGTAGTGCCAGTGTTAAGCTTTAATTAACTATTTAATTCAATAAAAAAACAGCCTCTGAATTTTTGATATCCAGAAAGACAATTTTGGGAGTTCACAAACCTATGTAAGTGAGCGTGACTTGTATGATGTATGTATGAAAATAAATACTTCAAATGCTGTTCCGCAGGTGGAGGCAGCAATTATTCTTTGTCTTAATCACTTTGAGAGCTTGAAAGATGATTGCTAAATATAGTGAGCTGTAGACGTGCAGAGAAAACAAAAGATTTACAGTACCGTGTCTGCCGTGTCATCACTTCAACAATTGCTCATTCAGTCTGGACCATTCTAAAAGCTACAAAATAAATGATAGAATTTGCAAATTGTCCAATTTGGTAACATCATATACAATCTGTTGCCTTTTACAAAACCAGTCATTGCTTAAATGAGAACACTATTAAAAAAAAAAGTATAAAAGAATCCCACATATCTATATTACAACTGATTTTTGCCCCAAATAATACGGGGTCCCTAGCAATTCAATGTTTTTCCTTTTATTAAAATGAAAGGACTAATATAAGCTGCTGAACACCATCTAGTTATCTACTATCTATGTTAACAGATTAGTATTTTACTTTTGTTTATGTATTGACTTGTTTCTATTAGACCTATCTTTGTGACTTTTAAACTGTGTAATTAAATTCGCTTGAGTTGCACACACCATTGGGATTTGGCATACATTGAGTTCTGGTCTTACAGTTTTTCAAAGCTCTCATGAGAAGGAGCTGTTTGTCTTGAAAAACAGTACATACTACAAGTAAAGCACTTTAAAATGTAGTTCTGTTTGCAAACATTTTTAAAAAAAGTATTTTTAAGAGTAATAAAGAATAGACCATTGTGAATCTTGTTAAGCATGAGATTAACTTGCATAACTGATACATTTTCCTGTTAGCACACACACAAAGGGGCAGATTTATGAAAGTGTTAAATTAGAGCTCACTACAGAATATTCCCCCACTCCCTAATCATTCCTATAGCAATTTTAGAGGCGTATTTATCAAATGGTGACTTGTAACTTTTACCCATTGATAAATATGCGTCTATAAATCCTATAGGAATGAATAGAGTGTGAGGGAATTTTACTGTGGTGAGCTGTAATTTAACACTGATAGATAAATCTGCCCCATTATGTGTGTGTGTGTGTATAATCGCAACAGGTGGAGTTTGATAGTTCATACTGCATGGTCTGTCCTTGTTTGTTTGTAACCTCTCTGATCATAGAAACAAAATTTGCTAGAAAGAAACCAGTTGGTCTATCAAGTCTGCACATTTAATGCATAGTTATGATTTTATTTGCCTTTCAAATGTCTTCGTATATGTGCAGCTGCAGATGTTAAAGACGTCTAGACATAAGAGAACAAATGCACTAACTGAGGTCAGTTTCTGACCCATTAGAAGTTTTTGGTAATTTCTAAAGAGCCTCCAGCAAAGGAATCAGTCCAAGCTTAGAGATTCACTTTTAATATTATGAGCTCAGCTTAAGATTCCTAGCAGCATTCTGATGTTTATCAAGCAAATGATGAAACACAGAGGTCATCACAGAGAATAAATCTATATATCCGTTTCGAATATTCCTTTATTGGACTTGTGAAATTATTTAAGAGTAAGCGAAATGGTTTCAGACGATGTCATTTTATATTTCAATGGTTCATTTACTCCTTAAAGTGTAAATTAGAAAACGTAAGATTTGCAACTTGAAAATAATATCTCTCATTATGATCACCATAAAGAAAACAAAACAAGAATAAAAACAATAAAATTAGCCCATAGAGCATTGCAATTTTGTAAAGGCAATATGTGCAACTTCATTCTCTGGATGTAATAAAACATTTCCACTGTAAAGGGATGTTTAATTATTAATGAGCAATGCCTACAATTCACACAGGAATATGTACCCTGCACTTGAGTCTTTATGCAAGTGTTTATTTCAATAATATGGACAGTACATGCGCTGGGATGTACCTCTGTGACTTTCTCTCTTGTTACCAAGGGAAGCTGGGTAATTTAGTCCTAATGAACTATTCATTCTCATCCATTTTGCAGAGGTATTGATTTTTTTTTCTTCTCTAGCTTCAGAATGAAAAAGGCAGTGGACTATGTTGAGGAAACACTAGCGATTTTAGCTCAGGAATGACCAGAATAACACTTCAGGTGCCAATTAGTGCATGTTATGATCACTTAATTCATGTGGAGAAAGCCTATTGAGAGCTGAATCGAGGTCACAAATAGCCCATAAAATTCTGGGAGCGTTATCAGGTCAATGAAATGTGCATGAAAGCTACAGAAGACCATTGATTCTTATATATTTGTGCTTTTTCAAGAACTTTTGTTTTGATTTCCCTTAGGTTCTTCCAGAAGCCAGTGATCCAAGAACAAACAGTGGGGTAAGCATGCTGCACCGTGAATCTGTTCCCTAAGCCTGCAAATGGAATATTTGTCCAACTGTTCAAAAATGTATGAAATTTTTATTCTTATCATTTGAGAGAGTTCTTTGGCAAAGATCTTTTCTAAGCTCCAGGAAGTTATTGTTACCCCTCTTGTGTCACAATTAGCAAGAGCTGCATGAGTTTTCGGCTTTTCTTTATTTTTATTTGTTTTACTGCTATGTTGTAGCGATGAATTTGCCTGACATGTCTTCAGCCCAAATATTTTTTTTATCCAATAATATTATATATTAAAAGTGTTAAAAAGGCCCCTTTGTAACATAAGAAAACTGGCCTCAGCACCATGCTTCTATTAAGTTAATGTAGGTGTATACTGTAGCACACACAGCCAACATCTATAGAGCACAAACCCATCATAAATATACAACATAGAGTTTATATGTACATTATAGAAGTTTTTCTTTTCCGAATGTTTGATATTATATATGTTTTTTATTTTGGCTATTGGAATCTAGTTGGTTTCCTCTGCATTAATATTGAAACACTCTATTTCTATTTGTCTGTTTTGCATAGAGCTGCATTTTAGATCAGAGAGACTGCTGTGCCATCTGTTGTGCAACTATAACTCCCAGTAACTCCCCATTATCTCATCTGCAAGTTATGGCATAAAGGTTTATTGTATTAAAAGATCTGTATAGTTTTCTAAAATAAACAAAAAGGTGTTAATCTTTAGCTTTGTCAAGAGGTCTAGGGGCCTGTTCCTGAGCTTTCAATCTTTGGCCAGCTTATCCAAGAAATCAATAGTAAATAATTGGGATTCAACCTGAAAACACTTGGGTATAATAGTATATTGCTTACTTTATAAGCTTTAATTGTTGAAGAATCTCTTCTCTTTTAATGTATAATTAAGTAAATATAAGTGTGTGTGAGATCTTTAATTTGTATATCCTTTTAATTGTATACGTGCATAGGTTTATGTTTTTGCCGCATGTTCTATTTTTCTTAGGCACAGTGATTAATAAACTTTACACTGGGCATCTATGTAGCCAGAAGTATTTCTAATACTGTACTCACACTCAGCTTCAACCTGACATATCTGTTTAAGGTTGCTTTGTTAGGCACTTGCATTTCTAATATATAGTGCAAAAGTGAACTGTTTAACACACCTCATGTCTTTTTATATTTAATTGTATGGTACCAATCAATGTGGCACCTTACAGAATGTTCCAATATTGCCACTTGCCATCAGTGGGCACCATTATGCCTACAGCTCACCTAGGAGGTCATTTAAAAACTTAATTTGGAACCGATTATGGTGAATTCAAACACTTTGGGCACAAAGGTAGTTTAAGCAAAGGTTTGTTGAGTCAGCTATAGTTTGGAATCACAGACTAAATAATGGCACAGAGATTTTTATGGAATAGGCACAATTTACTTCTGGATTCAAAGATATAGACTGTTTCTTGTAAAGCTGTATTCAGTTTCCAGGTGCACAGAATGCACATGATTATTATACTAAATGAAAGGTCTGATGAAGAGCTCAAGTCCTGGTGGTCCCTGCAAACTTTCCTGCAAAGCTGAACATGAACAACTTGGAACTAGTATTTTGTTTCAGGATTCTGCAGCTGGAGGATTGTGTGCTGTATGTGGCCCATGAAAAGAGATGTGATTTTTCATGGGCCCCCAACCTGTCCAAGATGTCATATGACATCAACATCAAGGTATTAGAGAATGAGTTTAATTAAATTATAGGCTTACAGGTCAAAAAGCTAACCATTTTCAAGAGTTCACTTTAATTTGGAACTATTATGGAAGTGATCAAGTAACCAGGAACCATTTACTAAAACCAATAGCATGCGAGCAGAGATTTTGAAACTGTCTGCAGCTTCTCTGTCAGGCAAATGTTGCTTTTCACATGACTAGAAATGTGTTACACTTCTCCCCTTTTCTACCAACCCACTTTCCATGATGATTATCTTGATGAATACACTAGTCTCCAGATACCAGAATCTTTATAATGTAAGCTGTTACCTCTGTATAAAGCAGGCTGGTTCCCAAACTCTGTATGTATGTATTAGTTTATTTACAAAGCACCACGTGGACACTCATCACTGTACTATCTTACATTGTAGAAAAGTATGCAAGGGAGAGGGAAGCATTACAATAAGTATAACTATACATTGTTTAAGTGCCCTGTAGTAAGAGAGTCAGTGAGTGGTCCCTGTCCCATAGAGCTTACAGTCTTAGGGGTGAATTTATTAACATTGGAGACAAACATCACCAGTGATGTTGCCCATAGCAACCAATCAGCAATTACATTTGAATGGTCACCTACAACCTAGAAAACAAAAAACAAAGATCTGATTGGTATGGGTAACATCACCAGTGTAGTTTGTCTTCAATATTAATAAATACGCCCTGAGTATACTGTACTGGATCTCCCTACGGATAAACTTCTGCTAGGCTACTCTGGCAATCGATGTTGCAACATAAAGTACCTTTTTTCTTTTAGTACCACAAAAAGAAAAAAAAAAAACATAAGAAATCTGGCCTTGATTAAAATCGCCTTACTAAGGTGGAGATTAATTCAAACAAGAAATATTCTTACCTGTCTCTGTACCATTAAAAACAGATTTAAAAACTGTCAATGTGCAAATTCAAAGCCCTGCCATCTTTTAAATGTCATTTAGTATAGCATAATGGCTTAGAGTAATTCAGTTAAGTCTTATAATGAGAAAATAGTAAAAAAAATGTAAATTATCATCATTCCTATGGGAATCTTTGGCAGAGCATTATGTAACATTCATTTTTTAAAAGTCATTCTTATTACAGTCATTTCTGTGTAACTTGTGCTTTAATTGTTCTTAAAACCAATTAAATGATGCCATTACAGTTTTTACTGTATGCAAAACAAATTTGAAATGTATTTAAATTGTCCCACAATGGATGTATCCTGTAAATGTGTCTGCACCAGCAAAAATTTGTTTACAGATGCAGACAGATTTGTTAGTGATCTTTGTTAGGTAAAGTTTTTTTGTTTTTTTTTTAAATCCCAAGCGATTTTCTAAAATCATCTCTTGGTAAAACTCTGTGTTGGATCAATCTTAGTAATGCAACTTTCCTGTTAACCATCTTCCAAATTTTGATCATGAGACTCTGGGACAAAAATATTGACTGAAATATAAGTCGTAGTTTCCAACAAATCAATAGATTTCATGCACATGTTGTTACTGAAATATTCTAAGCAGTAGTTTTAGAAATGAAAGGAAATTTGAGGGCATAATATTCTAGTTTAGCACACTGCGGCTCTTTTTCCCTTCTTATAATGAATATATACACATTAGAAATATATAAATATATTTTTATTTTTACTAAATATTTGTCAGACTGAATGATGATAATCCTAAGGATTAGAGGGATAAAGACAGATCCCTGAATTATGGCACAAGACTGCTGACATATTGGTACATCCATGACAGATTCCTTGCTGGGGCGCGATCCATCACTGCTGAAAGCTATGTCAATAATATGTGTGCTGTAACAAACTATAGCTTAGCCTATGGAACCATCAACAACAGTATAAGGATCTAGCAAGTAGAACCACAGTATATATACAGTATAATGGAACAGTGAGCCCATACAGTACAGGTATGAGACCTGTTATCCTTGGTCGGGCCTTGAGTTTTTTGGATAAGGGGTTTTAACGTAACTTTTATATTATTACAGAAAATCATTTTAAAAAATTGAAGTATTTAATTAAAATGGGCTCTATAGAATGGGCGTCCCTTAATTGAGAGCTTTCTGTATACTGAATCTTATATTGGTACATAAAAAAGTGAGTGCCATAAATATATATGCATGTACATGGGCATACGCAGGAAATTTTTGAGGGGGGTGGCAAGTCATCAAGCAAAAACAGCCTGTGTTTCTAAGACTAAGCCTGTATACAATAACTAGGTTATTGGCAAAGCCCATAAAGTTGCTCACAACTTACATAATTGAATAACTAGGGGGCTGTTTAAGTAGAGAGTAGAAACCATGAAAATCTGCCACCTGCAGCACTGTGAATATTTATTGGCCACGTGCACTTTGTGACACACCCCTAAATACCACGCCTATTTTACCAAAATACACCTCAGACATGCCGGTATAATTACTATATGAAATATACAATCTGCATTTTAAAGAGCATTTAAAGATCCCAAAAATAATTATTTACCTGATAAAAGAAAACATAACTCATTCAGTATACATATATAATAATTCAGTATACATTCATTACACATTTGTAAAGGTATTTAAGTTTTTTGTATATATAATTGCTGTTATAAGCGGTGATTGCCCTTTTCTAGTCCCTGCCATGGTGGTTCTGACTTTTGTAACGCAAGGCAGCAGCCTGACAGACCTGTATTGGGGGAGGAGACAGGCTTTTGCAACATTGTTTAACAAGTCATAACCAGGAGTTAAGCAAATACTGTTTTCAATAGCAATTACACTTACAAATAACATTTAAAGCACTTACAATTTTAAATAAATTCATATCAAGTCACTTGGAATTGACAAAAAACTATTATATTTTGATTTGACATTCCCCCCCCTCCCTTGCCCCTAGTTGCGGATGCCCATATGTATTAACTAAGGGGATCCTGAGAGCATGTTGTAGATTGAGGGCTTGAGTCCAAGAAACCTCTGCTGTATATACGGCTACATTTCTACCAATATAAATGCAGAGATTATTCAGCACAGTGCTGTAGCAAACCACTAGAATATTCGTTCTTGTGTGCACAATCTTGCCAAGCTTAATGTAATGCATACCATGATCAAGGATTATTTTATTTTAGGACAGATTCACGTTTCTCAATAATGGGGTCAGTAAATTTTAAACAATATCAAAAGAGAGGGGGGCTTGTTAAGAGCAACAAACTCATTGATCAAGTATATAATAGAATTATTATAATGTTCTAATTTTATGTCTTATAAGGATTAAACGTACTCTTGCCACTCAGCCACTGTCAGGGCCCTGCCACCCCAGCCTTAATCTCCTGCCCCCCTCCCTCCACGCTGCGTACTGCCCCCCCCCCCCCCCCCCACGATTGGGTTGGGAGTGCCCGTGCACAAATTTCCAGATGGATGGGTGGGAGAAACGGACTGGCCCCACTAGGGCTGGGGCCCACAGAGTTTTTTTCCCCAGTGTCCCATCAGTCCAGTGCGACCCCAGAGGGCACATTTGTGCTGCCTCCCACTTGCTCCTAATGAATACAGCAATACAAATGTGCAGGAGAAAAGGAGATTTGTACTTCCCACTAAGTCTTCGCCATGGGATCTTCTGACATAGCAACAACACTGGAAAAGGATGAAGCACATTTTAAAGATGGAAAGGCTATGAAAATTTACTAATCTGCAAAATGGATTAAGTTGACTAAATGATATAAAAGATTTGTTTAACCTCATGCCGCAGTTATTAATTAATAAACACTATTCAATGAATGGAGAGGTTGATTTATGTCAGACATCATACTCAAAGCATAAACCTACAAATAGAATTAAGTTGTTCTATTCGCACTTTTTGTTTCATGCTTGAATAAATTCTTCAGAAATACACAGCAGTACACCATTGTTACTACATTGCTTGTCAGAAGTTAATTTATGTGTCATAGAATTGAAGGTTATTAAACATAACTCAGTGTGATAGAAGTTAGTATTTCACTTGAAGGAAACATGCAATATTTTTCTGTTGTTTCTTCCCCCTCCCCATGACAATCTTTGTCTTTCCATCAGTGGGTGAAATACAAACTTAACCATTAAGCAGGATACCACTCTCGGGACGTGAAAGAATGAATAAATGTAACGTGATGAGCAAAATTTTTCGGCATGCATGGTACAGGACTGGGATTCAAAATAGGTCCTGGCATTTCAAGTACACAGAGGACCAAACAGCCCCCACAGGCCCACTAAATAGTGACTGTCTATGGCATCTTACAGCAGCCCCTCTGGCATTTGCCAGAATCTATAGATTCAGTCTGGGCCTGGGCATGGATCCCCTAGGCAAATTTTTTTCAAAACTGCTGCAAAATTTAGCCACAGCAAAAATGTGACTCGAAAAATAACAGACGTGAACAAAAAACATCCCTTGACTTAAATGCATTCTGCATAAAAAGAAAATGCCTGTTTACCTAAGTGTATTTTGTATAGAAAAATGCATCGAAATAACCTTACATAATCTTGTTTACAATAGGGTGTACATTTGTGGTGCATGTGGCTAAGAGAAAAGGATTTGCAAAGGGAGTGACCAATGGTTTTCCCCAGTTACTTTACTAACCACTGTACTCTCAGTCAGAGCAGGCTGAAGCAATTTGAATAAAGAAAACAGAAGTTTTACCCTAACAATAAGTTGGGATATCTGGACACAGAGTCATTGGCAATTAACAAAGAGAGGGACTTCTTTTCTAGTCACATGTTTAGGATTTTTAAGGTTATATTCATAAAAGTTCATCTGTTGCTAAAATATATCCCTAGAATGATATACAATAGCTAGAGAGAAGGGTTTTAGATACACAAACTCTATCTCATCTCTATACCGTATCTATGAACAACAGAAAAGCAGAATTAAAAAAATAAATTCTTAAAAATAAAATGAATATTTTTCAATATATTGTATAGTATAGCATGCTGCAGAATGTCTTGGAACCTAAGGTCAATGGAGACGTAGGCTACTCAGCAGAAAGATACAGTTTGGGTGCAGGTCCAACAAAGGCAACATTTTTTGGTTAGGGTTTGGTGCGGGTTGAGATCCATAGGATCCAAGCGCTAATGCTTTAATGGAGACTGCTATATACTATAGAAGTATATTAGCAAATTAACATACATTTCGGGGGGGCATACAAACCAGTGCAATGAAAGAGATTACATAGTCCCACAAATAATTAACATACATAATTATACAATTAGCACATTTAGCATTTAAAAATACAGAGACAAAATTCCATTTTGTCCAATTGCTTTTTCTTATTGAGAATTTGGTCTCTGTATTTTTAAATGCTAAATGTGCTAATTGTATAATTATGTATGTTAATTATTTGTGGGACTATGTAATCTCTTTCATTGCACTGGTTTGTATGCCCCCCCGAAATGTTGCTGCTACACTTTGGGCCAGATTCACTAAGGTACCAATCCGAATCAAGAAATCCGATAATTTCTGATGATCGCAAATGTCACAAAAATTCTTTCCGTTTGAATACAAAAATTTCATACTTACAATCCGAAATTTTCTTATTTGTGATCATGAAATTTCGGATCCGAACGATTGTAAATGGCGCAAAAACCTTTCTGACTTTGAACCTTCAGTGCATGATTTTGGAAGCCTCCTATAGGGCTCAATGGCACTCGGCAGCTCCAACATGGCCCAAGGAAAGTCTCCCATAGGGCTCAATGGCACTCTGCAGCTCCAACCCGGCCCAAGGAAAGTCTCCCATAGGGCTCAATGGCACTCTGCAGCTCCAACCTGGCCCAAGGAAAGTCTCCCATAGGGCTCAATGGCACTCTGCAGCTCCAACCTGGCCCAAGGAAAGTCTCCCATAGGGCTCAATGGCACTCTGCAGCTCCAACCTGGCCCAAGGAAAGTCTCCCATAGGGCTCAATGGCACTCTGCAGCTCCAACCCGGCCCAAGGAAAGTCTCCCATAGGGCTCAATGGCACTCTGCAGCTCCAACCTGGCCCAAGGAAAGTCTCCCATAGGACTCAATGGCACTCTGCAGCTCCAACCTGGCCCAAGGAAAGTCTCCCATAGGGCTCAATGGCACTCTGCAGCTCCAACCTGGCCCAAGGAAAGTCTCCCATAGGGCTCAATGGCACTCTGCAGCTCCAACCTGGCCCAAGGAAAGTCTCCCATAGGGCTCAATGGCACTCTGCAGCTCCAACCTGGCCCAAGGAAAGTCTCCCATAGGGCTCAATGGCACTCTGCAGCTCCAACCTGGCCCAAGGAAAGTCACGATTCTGAAGCTTGAATGAATTTGAAACTTTCGTACTTTTTTGTTACGCAAATTACAAATTAACGAAAAAATCTCAAAAATATGCACAGTTCTAAAACTTAGAAAAAATACAAATTTTTTGTATTCGGACTCAATCGTACTTAAATGTTAAATGTGATAAGCCCTGCTTGCATCACACTCGCTGTGCCGGTCATTTTTTTTTTCTGGTGTCTGCCAGCCATTTAGGAGAACATAAATATTCAATATTTCTGCATCGAGGAGATAATGTATGTGACATTTACTGTATAACTGAGAATTGGTTTGGCATGTATATAAACTTGAATGAGAGATGTTATTCATTACAAATTCATAATTTTCAACTGTTTGTTTGAAGATAAGCAAGGGTTGTTCTTCTAAATCTCTTTTAGATATCATCTTCCATAAAATATTTTAGGTTTTACCATGCTATGTTTCTATTATACGTTTGTAAGAATGTTTTCATTTTAAGCATTAAAATCCCTTATGTTTGGACTACTGCTGTCTGGCTTTACATATAAGCTCTGCGACATCCTAGATAACTGGCAACTTTGCAGTATGGACTCTCCAGTATGAAAATCTGTTGGCATAGAACTGTATGATTGTGTGCAAAGTTTTCAACATACTAATGTTATTCAATTCTGCTAGATCTTTATCCATAGATGAGTTTATATGTTAAACATCTGACATTAGCATAGCTTTTGGTCATAGTAGAAAAACTTAGGATGCACCATTTTTTTTATAGAAAACTCTCTCTTGTAAAAGTAGAAATTAGAAATATTCAAGTGTCACCAAATTTTACCTACAGTTGTCATTGCCCATCCACATAAAGTAAAAATAAAGTTACTCAATCACCTTCAGCCTATGTTTAACCTTCTCACCATAAACCATTTGCCACAGGCTGTACTGGCCTTAACCTTCTAGTCTTTAAAGACAAATAGTGTAAAGGGTAAGGATTGCCATTTAAATATCCTAGACCATGTAATTTTTTTCAGAATGTTTATTGGACTATTTTGTAAAGTGCACACAAAATTCGATATTCTAGTTACATATTTGCATGTTTCTGGAAATAAATTGGTAGATTTTCAAATCTTATCAAATGGTTCCACTGATCCCTAGCTGTATGTGTGATCACTTAAAAGGACAGTTTACCTCTGAATAATAATTTAGCACGTTGTTGACAGTCATGCTCTGAAACAGTATAATGTTAATGTTAATTGAGCTTTAAATTAAAAATACTAGAGAGGGGTGAGAAGCAATGACCAAGTGATAAATTCTCTGAACAACTGAAATGTAGACACTGTAAGGGTGTAATTTACTTACTGCATTTCATTGTGTAAAATGCAATTTCGGACTCAATTGCCATTTGTGCTGTGGACCCAATACATAAATCCACACAACTCCACAGCTCTGATTGCCATGTTTGGAACAGCGTCTGTTAATGCTAGCATGAATGATGAATAATATAAGTACTTTTTAATGAATATTCATGCTATTGACTTAAGCATATCTGCAACTGCACTTGCTGTTGTAAATAATCTTTAGGCTAATGGCACATGGGACATTTTTGAGCTTTATAAAAATCCCCCGTGATCACCTTCTGCAACTCCCCTCTGACTTGGGAAAAAAGTGTTTTTTTTCCCAAAAGTACTAACTAGAATAGGTTGACAGCTGCACTGTCCCAAAGTTAATGGGAGCCGCTGCAGGCAATCATGGGCAATTTTCAGTTTTTTAATTCCAGTGAGGGAGAGAACACAATAAGAAGGTCAGTTGGGTTTCCCCTCTCCCTAGTTTTCTTCTAGCTGCAAATAAAGCCTTGATATGTGCTCTAAAACCAATTTCAATTTAGTTCACAAAGGGATTTACTTTTGTGTTTGCTTCTTTGAAGTTTATGTTGTAAATGGTTGGATTGCTGCAATCAGATGTTGTTGGTTTTTACTTGTTAGTGCAGTTAGAATGATCAAATAAATGTCAGACTGTTATTTTGTCTCTTTGTAGAGCTATTCCAATGCAGGCAAGTAAACATCTTGAGTAGGTCCATTGCCTATACTACTTAGAATTTTATTGCAAGCTACAGGTCATATGTTTTCATTAAACTTTCATAAAACATTATTGAACTAGGCTGAGTTGCACAGACATCACTTTTCAATTTAACTTTCAAGATCTGCAAATGGAACAGATTTTTTTTTTATATATGAAAACATTATCGGGCACATTTATCAAAATACGACAGGTCTGAATACCAAAAATTCGTATTTTTCTAAAGTTTACAACTTTTGCATATTTTCTGCAAAATTTTTGTTAATTTGCGCAACTTTTTTGTACTTTGTGACAGTTTGTGCAACAAAATCGTATTTGTTGCAATGAGTACGAAAGTTTCGGATTCATTCAAGCTCCGTTATCGTGACTTTGCAGCTCCAACCCGGCCCAAGGAGAGTGCCATTGAGTCCTATGGGAGGCTTCCAAAATCATGCACTGAAGGTTCAAAGTCAGAAAGGTTTTCCCACCGTGTACGATTGTTCGGATACGAACATTGCGTCATTTTTGGATCGTACCACGATATTTTCGGGCAAGCACGACGCGACTTTTCCCAAAATTAACGCACATCAGAAATTTTCATATTTAATGCGAATTTTCGTAAGTGGTACTCGGTATTCGTAATGAATGTGCCCAGGGGAACTCCCAGGGGGCCCGCAATTAGAGGCAAGAGGGGCACTTCAGAAGTTCTTGGATGTATTTATGATGCTTAGTACATGGGGGAAATATAGTTTGTGTTGGAGAATTTTGATTAATTGTACTTCCTTCTGTGTCTCTCTGTTTGTGCTGCTGCCAGGGGGGGGGAGAGGAGCGAGTAGAGCAGGAACTGACTGCCTGTGACATCGCTAAACCCCGCCCACTCTCTGAATATTTACTGCTCTTTAAGTAGCTCTGCTGAAGTCTGTCAGGGCCAGGGCCCCAGCCACATACTGAAGACTGAAGAGTCTAAACCAGAAGTTAGCAAAAGGTCTGGGTAGAGCACAGTTTTCAAGCAGTTATGGACATAATTGAACCCAAAGGTATTAAAATAAAAGCACTTACTTCTATTTTACATTATTTTACATGGTTTAGTGCATTGTTACAATTTATGGTATATGTCCCCTTTAAAGAGCGGGCACTGCTGCTAAAACTAAAATTTTGCCTGGGGCTTTAATTTTTAGCCCACGACAAATCTCCCTGTTCGCGGGTGACTAATCTCCCCGAATCGCCATCCCACCGGCAAAAATGTAAGTCGCCGGTGGGATGGCACACATAAGTGATTTCTTATCACTGGCAATAAGAAGCCAATTCATAGGTGAGCTGATAGGAGAGTAATGGAGATATTCTCTGAGCCATATAATAGTGCCCAGATGGTATCTAATACAGGAGATATCCTGTGAGCGCTATCTGTTATCCCCTGCTGGTATATGGTACAGGAGATTCACCCTACTTCTATGCATTATCAGTAACTCTTCAGCCAGTATATAATTCAGCAGGGGGTATGCTAACCATTTTGTCCAGACAACTGCCCCAGTACTGAGTATGTTGCAGACTACATTGATTCCCAAGCAGCCACGGCTCATGTATCTAAATGGATTACTAATGAACTCTGAGCAGCAAATTGCCTTTGTGTCTTTATACAAAATGAATAATAAAGTGGTCAGGTTCCATTTTCCAAAACACAAACAAACTGGGCAAATGTTAAATACATTTATTCCCATTCATTCCTAATAGTGCAGGGCAGCCCTGGGCATTGCAGGGTTAAACTGAGAGCAAATTAAACACATTGATGGGGGGAAATTCACAAAAGTGGTGATATTGAGACAAAATAAAAGTGGAGATAGATTTGTCGGATTTACCACCTAATTCACAAATCTCTATCTCCACTTTTGTGACTTTGTCTTTTAAACAGACAATTTTCAGATTTTGTCATTTTACCAACTTTTTTTTATGAATTTGCCTTTAACTCTTAGTAAATCTGTCAGTGCCACCAAATCCAGTCCCACAGCTACAGGAGCCTTGGGGTAAGGATTTTGCATTTCATATGCCATTTGTCATTTCACTTTAGGGGCATTTCCTGAAGGGTATATTTAGTTTGCCTAGGAAAACTATACATAGGACAAGCCGGGCTTTCTAATATTGTCTATACTATATTTCTGTGTAATTCCACTTCTGTAATGAGATGTAAGGGTCTAAATATCTTCTTTGTGGGGGAAAAGTGAATCAAGGCCTACCCCCTGCACTACTTCTCTAGCCCCTACTGATTACTGGTCAACAGCAATCCAGCCCACATGCCAACATGCCTGGCAAAAAGGGGCCCAACAGGACTAGGGACCACCAGGTTTTTATCCAGTGCCCTGTTGGGGGCCGGTCCAACCTTGTACCCCAATATCCCAGTTTGGGTGCCAGTGTGCATGTGCTGCTTACCAAGATGGCGGCTGGGAACAGAAGGGGAACAGCTAAAGGTGGGGGCAATGCTGTCATGCAGCTCTGTAGTTCTGGACATGCGATGGGGGCACAGGTTAGTTGCAACAAGTGTCAGTGAAGTGAATAAAGGAGACATTTTATATAAAGTTCATATTCAGTTATAATATTCATCCTCCCTCAAAATGTAAAATGATGCATAAAGAAAGATGTTTTGAAATCATTTTACCTCCTAAAACTGTCATTATATGAGAGCTGCACACACAAGCTCTCTATTCAGAAGCCAGAGCAAAATGAAAAATGGGAGTGTGGCTTCAGTCTCCCACAGGAAGTGGTCACAGCACTGACTGACAGGCTTTACTCAGCAGCAGCAGGGAAAAGCCCTCCCTCCTTCTGTGTCTCTCTGCTTGTGCTGCTGCCAGGGGGGAGGGAGAGGAGTGAGTAGAGCAGGAACTGACTGCCTGTGACATCGCTAAGTCCCGCCCACTCTATGCATATTCACTGCACTTTAAGTAGCTGAGGCTGCCTTACCGAACTCTATCAGGGCCCGGGGCCACAGTCACATACTGAAGAGTCTAAGCCGGAAGCTTGCAAAAGGTCTTGGTAGAGCACAGTTTTCAAGCAGTTATAGACATATTTGAACCCAAAGGTATTAAAATAAAAGCACTTCTATTTTACGCTATTTTACATGGTTTAGTGCATTGTAAAAATGTATGGTATATATCCCCTTTAAATTTTTTTTTTTTTTAAATGTATATTATGCTAATCTTAACTAAGGATTAATACTGTGTATTGCAAGTATGCTAGTTAGTTGTAGTACTATAGATAAAAAAAATTGTTGGGGGGAGGCTGTGGTGGGTAGAGTAACTGATAAAATCCCATTTGGGTTGGGGGCTGTGTGGAGGAAATAGAATTACTATTAAATACCAACTTTTATAGAATTTTTAGTTTTGCCCTGGGCAAAATGCAGTGCATGTAAGTCTTTTTCCAATTTTACCAGTCATCCTTGTGCAGTCTGTACCATTGTCGATGGAGACCCGCAGTGATTGCAGATGAAAATAGATATATTTTTTATACATTCATCAGCTGTCTTTGTCCCTTTGGGTACAGAGCTGCAGAGATAAATGTACTCAATTAACATATGGAATGTCAGTGGGACACATTATTATGCGTCAAACTGCAACTGCAACTTAAACCTTTCATGGGTTCACACCCTTGCTGTAATTAAGGTGGTTCTGATTAATGATCTGAGAAAATATGAGCCTTTAGATGTACATATGTTATACTGGTAACTGTTTTGTGACTGCAGAACTGAGGAGTATATCTTAAACGTCCCTAGAAAGCTGAAAAGAGCCAGAAGAGAATGGCAAATAATTCAAAGAGTTGACTTAAAAGTGAACAACCCTTTTAAAGTTTCTGTCCATCTATGACAACGACAGATATTGCTGTACAAACACACCATGCTTTGGGTTCAATGGTGTGCTATCTCCAAGTCATCCCAAATACACATACTGTAGCACTGATCCTTCTTTCATTAAAGTAGAAGGTTTCAAGTCTTGATTGAACCCCTACACATACGCACATTATAGATCTCCAAGAATGGTAACAAAATTATAAGCAAGACAGGAGTGACCACAACAACCATTCTTATTAAGACCAGTTTGGGAACGGCGCAATGCCATATATGAAACCCACATTTCCATGGCAAACATCCTGAGACCTTATTAATTGTATTAACCCTGTGCTATTTGGGAACACTGAACCTTTATGTCACATCCCATTAGCTTGAGACAATTAATCTGAAACTAGTTTTGAAGCTATAAAATGAAGCTGTCAAATCAGGTTTTAACACTCAAGGTACTGTTTCCATGGTTTTACAACAAGAACGCTTTACAATGGGACTTAATATTGGAATTTCTAGAAGTGTTTGTTTAAAGACCAATATTTGATGATCAGTAAAAACATTTTTTTTTTATAGTTTAGAAAACACTGAATGTAATTTAGGGTATTGCAACCCTTCCATTTTAGACACGTAATTTGAAATACACAGATTTTATAGTTTCCAGTAAATGCTGAAGTTTAAAGGTGATACGGGATCTGGGTCAGGGAGCACCCCCACCGACTAATAGTATTAGAAATAATAAAATGTTTGCCACAAAGAAGACGAGTGAAACCCTATTTAAGTACAAATACCATCCAAAGAGTATGTAACATTTAGCACTTAGAAGACAGGCTTTCTAAGGTAAATGTAATGCTGATGGAGCCCATGCAGATGTAGGGCTCATAACACTGGCAATCCAAAAATAATGCTTTATAGTATCAGACAAAACAAAAAGCATTCAACTGGGGCTGCTGTAAGTGCATATATTTCCCTTCTCAGCATGGATGGGAATTTGCTTTCAGTAAAGACTATTTACAGATCGCTATAATTACTGCCACTTTCCTACTCTTTACGTGAATACCCATTAACTGTGTCTAATAGTCACCAGTGCTTTGTGTGTAACTCCCACAATGCATATGCTTGTATTGCTGCTGCTGCCAGGTAAAACAGAGGGATGCTGGGAGACTTCCTGGGAGTTAATAATTGCTTAGTTATTTAGAAAACTGTATTTATCTGTGGTTAAATGAAACACTTTTTTAATGGGAAGTTCAAATACTCTTTACGACTGGATTTTTTTGTATATTATAGATTACTTTAATGGCTTCCTTTATATGGGGGCCAAATGCAGACCATCTTTATGACTAGAATTTTTGTTTGTACATTTAAACTCAAACATGCCTTTACCATAAACCTGTGATTACTTTGATTACTGTTGTACAGCATATATTTCACAGACTTCATAGACTTTTAGGGGGCTTATTTATTAATTTGTTTGTGGATTGTAGTTTGTTTTTCTTAAACCAATATTGAATAGTCGCTTATTTAATAATAAGCAAAAGCGCGTTTGAATAAAAAAAAAACTTGAGAGATTCTTTTTTGATTTTATTTGAGTTTCAGAATATGGCTTGACTTTGCCTATGACAACTCCCTTTGACTTCTATAGAAACTCGCAAGCTTTTACATGACAAATTTTTAACTTTGAGTTTTCGGGTTTTATTCACTTAAAGGAAAATAATACCCTAAAAATGAATACAACATCACTATAGTAGTAATGATATAGGTTGTTACAGAAACCCAAAACATAATGCACAACATTTCTGCCCTACTTCTTTAGTTAGGCTTTAGTTCTTCTTCAATAACTACCAGACATTCAAGGTTTCGAACCATAACCTTGTATTTGAGTTTTTAAGTGCAAACAAACTCGAATTAAGAAAGATAATGAAACTCAACGATTTTCTGCTCAAAATCACTACTTATTTTTGCATTGCTTGATATAAACCAGTCTTAATTTAATATAGCCTAGAACAATAGAAACGAGTCATATATGTTTTGTAGATTAATTCGGTTTGAGACCTGTCTGGTTTTGAACCGTCAACCCAGTTTTTGGGAGAGCTATCCAGGTCAAGACTTGCCTGCCTGACCTTCTAAATTAGAAAAACCAGACAGGACTCTATCAGATCATGCGGCATTCTGCCTCTGACATCACAGCCCTGCCCCTGGTGTCACTGACCCCACTCCCGAAGCTCTGCCTCGTGATGTCACTGGCCATTCCCCTGCTTGGTCTGACTTAAGCCTGAAGGTGGCAAGCCTAAAATGGATTAAAGCTTATCCCTATTCCTTATGGCTATCCTGTCATTACAGTTTTTCTTTTATTATAAAACCATTATTTGTTTTACAATAGTGTTCTGTTATTGTAATTAAACACATGTTGCATATATGAACCCCTGACATACAAACTAAATACAACATGCTTTGTTTGGAGTGCACCACACATACAGTATATCACTGCATTAATGTCTATGGAGAAAGATGCAATAATCTATTCTATGAAAGAAATAATGAGATATCTGAGCTAAATGCCTCTATTTGTAGCATTACTATATAATATTGTGCTGCAGGATTATGTATGCTATTTTCCTGGTTCCCAGCTATATAAGCTTAACTAGAACTCAACAGTAATATGCTTGCTATTTGGAATGCTGTGATGCCTGCAAAGATATCTAACCCTTACTCCTCAAATGCATACCAGAGGTTTCCAGTGGTGAGACTTGCTTGCTAGTGGTGGCTCTAAATAGAGAATTTGGTGCTTTATCCTGAAGAGTGAGGTTACAGTTCAAAGCTAATTTGCTGCCCTGAATACCCCTGGATTTACAGCAATCATAACTGTTTTGACAGTGATTCCATATATCTATAAGCATGTGAACTAAGAGTGTCATCAGTTCAAATTATGATGTTGCCCTTCACATCAGTCAGTGGATCTTACAGGCAGTCAAGCTTTCAGATAAATACCTTAAAGGGGCACAACCAGCCCATAGACCTCCAGCTGGCTAAAGCGTGGTATATTTACACAAGATATTGTAATGATATTGTAACTCTTTGGTTATGAACCTAAAGCAATAATGGTATAGTATAGCAAGATTACTAAACCAAAAACTAAGGCTAAAATGCTTTAAAGATTTGTGTAGATCGATTTAGAAATGCTTCTAAACTAAAATTTCAGCATTTTTTTCATAAAGGATCTTTTGCTAACAACAATCTTATACTGTAGTCTTAACTCTGAATACTGGAAAGAAGTTTAACTTTATTTCTATGTAAAGCAGACCTTAGAAAAAAAGTCCATCAAGTCTCTATAATGCTTTATTGACCAAAGCATTATTTAATTTTGATCAAGAATCTATATTTTCTTTCATTTCACTTTGGTTAAAAAAATCTTCCATGGAGGAATAAAGTGACCTTGCCTTTATGAAAAAATGCTTTCTTGGCTTGATTTAGAATATGGAAGAATTCAACTTAAATAAGTAGAAGTTATCTTATTTCTCCTACACATTAATTTGCCGAGACAAACTTGAATTTGTGCCATATGGTATTATATTAAATTTTCTTCAGTCCTTTAGCTTTTATTGCATACTGTAAAGATTTAAAATGACTATATAAAACATGCAGTGACAACCTATTGCTGGTGCTGGTATTGCTAACTCCCTATATGATCACATGGCCTTTTTTTTTTTTAAATGAGTGTCTTTAGTTTTGTAGATTTCAAATGCCAAAAAGTGCAAAACAGCACAATTGACCACGAATTAGAAAAATTCATTTTTTTTTTAATTGTTAGAACTTTTCTTATTGACCATGATAATATCGTTAAAATAGTACAACTTTTTAGTGGTTTTCATTAAATTCCACAAAAAAAAATTTGTATTTTTCGCAAAGACTATGACCATTTCAGAATTCATTTAAGCTTTGGTATTGTGAATCTCCTTTGGCCAGGTTGGAGCTGCAGAGTACCATTGAGCCCTATGGGAGACTTTCCTTGGGCCAGGTTGGAGCTGCAGAGTGCCATTGAGCCCTATGGGAGACTTTCCTTGGGCCAGGTTGGAGCTGCAGAGTGCCATTGAGCCTTATGGGAGACTTTCCTTGGGCCAGGTTGGAGCTGCAGAGTGCCATTGAGCCCTATGGGAGACTTTCCTTGGGCCAGGTTGGAGCTGCAGAGTGCCATTGAGCCCTATGGGAGACTTTCCTTGGGCCAGGTTGGAGCTGCAGAGTGCCATTGAGCCCTATGGGAGACTTTCCTTGGGCCAGGTTGGAGCTGCAGAGTGCCATTGAGCCCTATGGGAGGCTTCCAAAATCATGCATTGAAGGTTCAAAGCCAGAAAGGTTTTCGCACTGTTTACAATTGTTCAAAATTTTGTGACTTTCGGATCGCAACCACAATATTTACATACAACCAAATTTTTCAGAAATTATTGCGGTTACTCCGCCTTTTAATAGGCGAAAATTTGTGCTTTAATTACTGGACCCCTATGTCTGATCATTGGAGTGGTAGCTCTGGTTATTATTCCAGGGGCCTTCAAACAAACCAAGAACCATTAATGGAACTTTTTTTTCCTATTTAGCCACATACCGTCTCGCACAAGCATACATGCAGCAGGTTACAGACTGTTACTCAAAGACACACAAAAGATGTGTGTATTTTTCTCTAGAACTGTAAACCACAGCAACATTTCAGCCCTGATTAGTGAGCTACAGAGAGAATAATGAAAAATAATAATAACAATAATATAATTTTTTGTATTCCTGCACACACATTATCATATATAAAGAGTCCATATTACAGTTCAACTGCTTTACATGCTTACCACACAGCAATCCAAGTATTATCATGAATATGATCTGAATGGGATTAGAGATATAGAGATTGGGCAGAGACAGAAGAAATTATTAATAGTCAATAGCTTTCAAATTACAATGCAATTGGATTTGCCTATAATTAGGGATTAACCAAATTTTTCGCCATGTATTTGTGGCAAAATTCTGCATTTTGCCATTGACATATGTTCTTGTGAAGCCACCACAAATTAAACGCAGTGAAAAAACACCCATCGACTTTAATGCATTTTGTGCTAAAATAAACCACTAAAAAAAACACTCCCTTTGTGTGGGAATTTTTTGATATTTTCTAAATTTTTTCCATTGTTTTGCAACTTTTTGATGATGCAAAATGGGAACTATATGTTAGGTCAGTGCTGTCCAACTTCTACGGTGCCGAGGGCCGGAATTTCTCTAGCATACATGGTGGAGGGCCGCTAATTGAAGCCAGTTTTGACCACTCCCCTTTTTGAAACCACACCCACTTCAAACCACACCTATTTTATCACAATGGTGGTAGCACAGCAAAATTCCAAATGCTTGGTCCTTACTGTGGGGATATCAACCATCATTCATATGTGAAAGAATTATGTCATATTAAGATATACCCTTAAATTCCATATGCCTCCTCCTCCCCTGTGGATAGCAGAGCAACCCCCAGTACATAATTACACACCTTAGGGACCATTTAATGGCTATTTACAACTGCTAACAAACTCCCACAACAAACCCTGCCAGGTTCACCTCCCACAAGCAGCATAGGGCAAGCAGAGTATGGCACACACAGGCAGCACTCTGCCTGTCCTATGCAGTCTGTGTGTGCCATACTCTGCCTGTCCTACCCTGCCTGCGTGTGCCATACTCTTCCTTCCCTACCCTGCCTGCGTGTGCCATACTCTGCCTGCCCTACCCTGCCTGTGTGTGCCATACTCTGCCTGCTCTACCCTGACTGTGTGTGCCATACTCTGCCTGCCCTACCCTTCCTGTGTGTGCCATACCCTCCCTGACCTATGCTGCCTGTGTGTGCCATACTCTGCCTACAGTACCTTTGTCTGAAGTGTGAAGAAGTGAACAATGGGAGTGATTACAGTCTGAGCCTGAGGTGTGAACACTGCAGGGGGTGAACAATGCAGGTAGTAAAAGGTGTGAAAAACACAGGGGATTACATTTTTAAACAATACAGAGGGATTACAGCCTGAATCTGAGGTGAGAACCATGCAGGGGGCCAGTTAATCTCAGTACTGATACCATTTAATGCTTACTCAAAGGTAAGCCATCAAAGCAGCCAGACAGGTGGGGGGCCACACAGAGTGGGGTCGCGGGCCGCCAGTTGGACAGCACTGTGTTAGGTCATTAACTAGTATGTAGAACGTCATCTTAAATTACAGGATAGTGAGTATGCTGACAATTTGCCAGATTAAATTTGCCGAGTTAATGTAGTAGTCAATGGCAAAGGTCCCTTCTCTTTCCTCAAAGTTCTTTTTTTTTTTTTGTCTTGAAAATTTAGAGATTTTGCTGGGTTTAGTGCGGAAATCATGACTTTTTCGCGGCAACAATTGAAAAAAAATTGAGTTTATTTACGGCTTTTCTCACAGCGACTTTGTAACTTTTTTTAGTAAACATTAGACATTCAGGAAAACAAGTTTCATCGAATTTGAAAATTAAAAAACACTGCTGCACATCAGTGCTACTAATTGATTTCTCTTTCCCTAAGGGTGTAGTCATAATAAAAAAAAAAAATGCTACAAGAGACACTGAATAGGTCTGGAAGCAGATAGGAGATATTCAGTAATTTACACATTATGAATTGTTATTTACTGAAATGGGCCCATGGCAAAGTTTACAAGGAGAGGGAGGTTCAATAGGCAGCTTTTAAAGGCATATTTATAGTAAACTGTTCTCTTTTGGAGATGCTAATCCTTTCATTATCTGCCTGTGTATTACCAAAAGAAAGAGTCCGGTATAGGATGGATGTAATGGATTTAAGGTTTTCAGATATAGGGCTAGTAAAAAGAAATCTGTTTAAATACAACTACAAAATGACTCAAGATAAACAAAGATCCAAACTATATAATTTAATGCAGAGACTTGCCATGCAGTTTCACAATGTGGATCCAATTTAGGCAGATAGGAGAATCAATATGCTGCATAAATTCACAAATCAATTTGCAATTTTGCAGTATGAAAATGAATTTAAGGGCTTAGAAATTCAGAATTTGCTCTGTGCAGTTCACACATTATTATTGATATCTGCATTTTCCAGTAATGGCTGCTTATCTGCAGAAATTACTGTACTGATGTAGATACATCCAAATCGATTACTTCATCGCAAAGAAATAATAATCATAGGCAGTACAAAACACAAGTTATAAAGTAATTGATGGCTGCGTGAGTTCCAAACTAGGAGGAATGACACAAAAAGAGAATTGAAATAAATAATAGAAAAAAGCAGCAAGGTTTTTAAAAAAAAAATGTGGTAGAATAGAAAATGCTTTAGTCCCCTTGGTATTACCACGCTTTGCTTTAAAGGAACAGTAACACAAAAAAATGAAATTATTTTAAAGTAATTAAAATATAATGCACTGTTACCCTGCACTGGTAAAACCGGTGTGTTTGCTACAGAAACTCTACTATAGTTTATATAAATAAGCTGCTGTGTAGCCATGGGGGCAGCCATTCCGGCTGGATGAAAGGAGAAAAGGCACAGGTTACATAACAGATAACAGATAAGCCCCACAGAATAATAGGGGTTTTCTCTATTATCTGCTAAGTAACATTTGCCTTTTTTCCTTCGATGGCTGCACCCATGGCTACACAGCAGCTTTGTTTATATAGACTTTCAGAGTGCAGGGCAACAGTACGTTATATTGTAATTACTTTTATACACATTTTTCTGTTTTGGTGTTACTGTTCCTTAACGTTCATTCTGCCTAATTATAATACATTATTAATGTGTTTAGTAAACTGGGTCCAAGGGAAACTTTTACTACTACTATGTTAAGCACCCAAGCAAGTCTAACCAACTTTTGGAGGCAGATTTATCAAAATTCAACTAAACTTACAATGAGAAAAGCATGTCTTCTTAAAAAGAAAATTTAGAGGCCAAATTGTGCAAAAATATTAAATCATGAATTTTACATCACTTAAATAGCATGAATAGTTTTAGTGCAAAAAAACACAAATCACTTTAGAAAAAAATATGAACGTTGGTAAATGACCCCCTTAGTTGTTGTTAATTATTTTCTAAAACAATTTGCAACTGGTCTTTTTGATTTATTATATGGCTTTTAGATTAGTTAGCTCTTTCTTCAGAAGCTCTCCGGTGTTGCTAGGGTCCAAATTTCCATAGCAACCAAGCAGTGGTGTGAATAAGAGACAGAAATATGAATAGAATAGAAAAATAAATAACAAAAAATAATAACATTTGAAGCCTCAGAGTAATAGGTTTTTTGGTTTCTGGGGTCAGTGACCCCCATATTAAAGGAAAAGTATACTTCCAGAATGAATACTTAACCAACATATAGCTTATATTATGTTAAGCGACCTATTATTATTATTTATTATTGACATTTATTTATAAAGCGCCAACATATTCCGCAGCGCTGTGTAAAGAATCTCACCAAACTGGAATATATCAGTAAATATTGCCCTTTAACATCCTTTCCCTTGATCCCTCATTTAATGGTGGGCTGTGTGCTCCCTCAGAGATCACATGGCCAGAAATAATGCAGCTTTAACTGTAACAGGAAGTAGTGTGGGAGCAAAAGGCAGAACTCTGTCCATTAATTGGCTGATGTGACCTAGCATGTATGTGTGTCTTGGCTTGTTTGTGTGCACTGTGAATCCTATGATCCCAGGGGGCGGCCCTTAATTCTTAAAATGGCAATTTTCTATTTACAGTAGGATTACGCAATAGCACATATTACTAAAAAAGTATATTTTTATAAAAATGGTTTATTGAGATGAAGCAGGCTTTTACATATGAGCTTGTGTATGCAATATATTTATATAGAGGCCTACATTGTTTGGGGGTATAGTTTTCCTTTAAAGATGAAGAGTCAGAAGAAAAGGGCAAATAACTCAAAAACTGTAACAGATACAAAATTAAATCTAATTTAAAAGTTGCTGAGAATTGTTATTCTATAAAAAAAATATCTTAAAGGTGAAAAGCCCTTATAAAACTGAGGGCTTTGCAAACAATGTACAACATCAGCATAAGCTAAATACATTTTTTTTTAACACCACCTCTTTATAATGCTACCCTTAACCTGAGTTTCAAACACCTAGAATATTAAGGACCACTGTATTACTTAAACCGCCATGACTGTCACATTTGTTTTAATGCTGTTGGCTGTGGAGTAATATGGGTGATTTAATAAAATGCTTTTTGCTATATATGACTTTTCAGTAGAGGTGTTAAAATCCAAAGACAAGGAGGCATTAATCTGTAAAGGATCTACTTAAAGTGATGTAAACTGTAGCCAATCACAATTTTTTTGCTCAGTTCAGTGTCTCTAGATACTCTACATCAGTGATCCCCAACCAGTGGCTCAGGGGCAACATGTTGCTCCCCAACCCCTTGGATGTTGCTCTCAGTTCCCCCAAACCAGGTAGTTATGTTTGAATTCCTGACTTGGGGGCAAGGTTTGGTTGAATAAAAACAAGATTTCCTACCAAATAAAGCCCCTGTAAGCTGATAGGGTGCATAGAGGCCCCTAATAGCCAATCACAGCCCTTATTTGGCACCTCCATGAACTTTTATGGTGCTTGTGTTGCTCTCCAAGTCTTTTTACATTTGACTGTGGCTCACGAGTAAGAAAGGTTGGGGACCCCTGCTCTACATACATAACATTAACATCATGCATATTCATTAGAGTGTTGGCTTCTGGTATAGCATTACACTTGCTGTATATCTGGGATGTCATGTCTATACTCTGTCTATACTCTGTCTGCATCTTAAGAGCTGCCCTGAATTTGGTCTGTGTTAAAAATGTGCCCCTTATAATTCTGAAACATTATTAGATGGCATTCAGTATGAAGTTACAAAATATAAATAGTTTTGTCAGGCACAAAACTGCTGTTAATATATATTTTTATAGTTGCTAAAATGTGCATTTCAGAACCATCTAGCGCTATGACTGCCTTTTACTGCAGAAAATATTGCTGCTTAATGCATATAATTAAATGCTTTCCCCCATATTTTAGAGTCGTTTTGTGGAGTAGTTTGTGTTACTTGATTTAGCACATTGTGAAAAATTGTTGGATAAATCTGGATCTTTCTGCAAATGCCATTTAATTGGCCGCATAAAGCATGCTAAATATAGATTTCATTACAAATCATTAATAATATGGTAATTACAGCATAATATTTTACACATTTAGTACTGTAGATCTTCTAATATTTACTACTCCACTGTTTCTCAGGCTAGTTTTAAATTTCTCAAGTACATGCGCTATTAAAGTACCCTGAGCAGAACTGATATTAAAATTCCCAGGACCTTTATTCACAGCTTTATTTACTCACATATTTGTTTTCTGTCAGCATAAAAACTCTATTTGGAAATTAAGCCTTTCTTTTTTTCTCCTCTCTAGAAAAGTCTCCTGGGTTGCAGTACTTTTAAAGTAAGGGATCTGGTGAAATCAAAGGAGCAACAACTGTCCCTAAATCTCAAGTAGGTTTTGTATTTATTTATTTATTTAGGAAGTTGTATTTTGCCTGTTGAATTGACAACATTTTCTGTGATGTAATAGTAATATCAAATGTATGATTATTAATGTTATTTGGAGCTGGCATACTATTCGCTCTGACTGAAGTCTTGGGTCTCTCTTTAAAATTTCAGGGAAGGAAAAGATTCCATAAGTATTATGGCCCAGATCACATTTTAGTGATAGTCATATGAAAAATAATTTTCAAAATATTAACATAAAAAGTCATGTTGATTGTGTTTCTCTGATAGGGCTTCTTTTGTTGGTAATTGATACTTGAAATTCCTAAACCCGACTGGTTTGCCAACCTGACTGTCCCTTCTCAGCCTGTGAGTTATAGCGTCTAATGCTAACAGACTCCTGCTGCACAGATATGGCAGCCCCCTCATAGAGGAACATGGGGGATCAGATAGGTGATGGAAAAGCTTCAGAACGTACTTGTATAGCAAAATGATAAAAGTAATGTTATCATTTATTTTTTTAAAAAACGGTTTATTTTTAAATGGCGGTATCGCTTAAGGTTCCACTTGGTAAGGAAGTAAGTAATGGTCATTTTGGAGTAATCAATTCCCAATGAAATTATGTAAAAATTATGTTTTCCAAATGCAGAAGTGAGTGGCTCACACTTGAATGATTGGGTTTCCATTAATTATATGAATTAATTCAAATCAATGTATGTATTGTAGAAAAACACTGTGCATCAATGTATATGCCACAAATCATCTTGTTTGGTACCATATCCATAACCATTTGTGCAAATCATTTTTTCCTGGGGGCAAATTAAACACAGGAAAAACTACAGTAGGTTACATTTTGTAAGCAATTAACTAGGCAAGCAGAAGTTTAATATATACAGAAGCAATCATTTTTCAAGAGAATTAAAAATGGATGGAAAATTAAGTATGAAAAATGTCATGGAGATGTGGTCATTTAATGAATCTTGTCCATGGTACCCGTTTATTGCCCTACGCAAAAAGTAATATTTAGGGGGAAAAGGGATTCATATGTTTAGCAGCGCTAGGTTAGGAAAGGTTATCGACTCTTTCATATCATCCCCTATGGTAACACAGCAGTAAAGCTCAAGCTCAGAAGGGCTTTTAAGATTTCAGCAGAAGAAAAGAAGATTCATTGCAGTGCTCTTGAAATCATCTATTGCTCATTAAATCAACCTTTTCCTTTTTTCTTCCATTTGAAAGAAAACTTTTTTGAGGGCTAAGAAGCGTTTCCTATTTTAACCATTAGTGTACAACCTAAATAGATGCCAGGTCAAGCTACGAATCCTTTTGGGAACAGCAACATCTCAGGAGTAAAGTCTGTGTGAATAAGATTAAAGAAATGTCAGGGGAGCAAAGATTCTGTAATAAAAAAGCTTGTCATAATTAATGGACATGTATTTAGAGAGGTTTTATTGATTTTTTTTTCTTCCAAATTCTGTTTTTGCAAAACCATTTATGAAGAGTCTGTGTTTAATTATTTTATTATGATATATATATATACTGTATATGGTCAAATCAATTAGGAGCCAATTCAATTTCCCTTTGAAGTAGAGGAAACCTATAGCTATTGCTCTGGTCAGGATTGAATTGATTGAATTCAGGACCCCAGCATTGCAACCAGCATTATTTAAAATGAAATATACACAGGAGGTTAAGGCAATTAAATGCATTGCAATGGTCTATCTCAGTGCAGAATGTTTATTGTTTTCTTTGGCTGGTTGCATGTGGGAGTCATTCACATAGCATTTTAGTAGCTCAATAAATTCGCTGTGCCCTGCGGTGTAATCTTATGGCTGAAAGAGGAATTCTGTAGATGGCATTTCTCAGTACTTGCTAAGATTTCAAACTTCAGCAATCCCTGCAACCCTGTACTTTCAAGTTTCAGCGGTTATGTGGGCAAATACCTTCCCGCCACAGCACCCAATACCCAAGTGATAACTCTGTACAATTTATCTAGATTCTAAACAGGACCTAGCCACATTAGATTGAGCCACCTAGTGATGTTGTTAACCATGTGGCTTTGTTGTACTGCTGTGCAATAATTGCTTCTTTTTCTTCTGGTGAGCTGCCAATTGGCATAACTTCATAGCAGCAAATATTTTCTGTGGATATATGTTTTAGGTATTTGAAGCCATTCTAAAATGTAGTTACTAGGTATGATGAAGTATATAATGTTGCTGGGCATCTCCATAAAGCAGCATCTGGAATTAAAAAAAATCTTTTAACTTCATAAAAGGTTTTAGATTTAGGCTTACTTTGCCTGATTTACTTTAGTTTTATTAAAGGACAAGGAAAGGTATTTGAGATTAATATTGCAGACTGTTAAAACAGCATATGTAACTCACAGTTATACTCTGTCCTCTCATCCCAACTCCCCCTACCCCAAATGGCTTAGGGAAGGGGGACTTCACTGGATTTCTTCTTTTAGATCAAACAACCGGCCCGTAAGCTCCTACACCTGCTTGTAGTGTCCTCCATTCTCTGGCAAACTGATGTGCAGGTTTCTATACAGCTAAATGTGAAGAATGGCACAGTTTATACAGTATATGACATTTTTAGGTGAAATAAATATAGTTTGTAATGTCCTGGCCTTTGCACATGAATTATTATATTTGAAATACACCTCACTGCAAATTAAAATTACTATTATTAAGCTATGAAATGCTTTTTGCATCAAGCACTGGATGTGTAAGACAAATTTATAGTGAGGAAATTAATAAAATAAGGGAGGAAGCTTGCTTCTTTCATGGTGAATCTATAACCCACTTAGGAAATATAACATTACCATGTAAAATCTATTGGATAAAATCTTGACCCTTTATTATGCAATTATCCTATTATGAAAATGATCCCCCTGACCCCCAGTAATTATTCATACTAATTAATCGGGCCACATATCATTGTAAGCTTTAGTTTTTGTTCCACTGAAAGGATAGATCTAACCTGTTTTTTTTTTGTTCTAGAAATGGTTCACCCTAGGATGTGAAATTATCTTTGTCTTAGTTTTGCTCTTTCTCAATAGTTAGAATCTGGCACGAATTAGGGTTCTTGTTTTGTAAAAAGATTCTCAGTAAAGGAAGCAGAAAGAAGATATGAAGTGTAGTACATCACAGACCAACTCTCTACGATGTTTGAATCTTAGTAAAGAAAAGCCATGTGGCTTATGTCAACCACCAAAGGAAACTCTTGACAAGAGGAAACACTAATACTAAAATGAATGAGAAAATCTGGCATATTGGGCATTCTGGAGTTCTGAGAGCTGGTGTTTTGCCTGAAGATACAAACATCTAAAGCCACATCATCTTTAAAGACACAATGATACTAGACTGTGGTGCTGTTCCACTACCCTTTTGTATACTAAAGGATGCATTTTTTGGGAACACAAAGCTTTTTTTCTGTACATTGTATTATCTTTTCTTTCAATAATATGGGGCTGCATTCTTCCAAATACTAATATGGTAGCATCACAAAGTAAAAGTTTTTAACTATAAACAAAAAAAGATGTATAAACTCTCAGTGGCCCTTTAGGGCTCTTACACATGGGTTTTTCTTTGTGTGTTTGACTTGTGTTTAAAGGCACAGATTAAAGGGGACCTGTCACCCTAAGAAATAATTCCAATTTCCTTTCTATTGTGTTTAAGCAAAATTAACTTCACATACTATATAAATGATATCAATCTTGTTTCCTTCAGTCTTGGGAATATGCAATCACAACCAGCAGGCAGCTTCTATTTTGCGGACACTGTTATTAAGGCGAGCTTTGTATCACCCCAACATCTTGTGTATGTACCAGAATGGGGGACCTGATGTCCTTGCCCATGCACTGGGTACACAATTATATGGTGAGAAGGTAGGGAGTGCTGAATGGAAAGTTTAAGTAATTGTCTGCCCGCCTCAGCAGGGCAGGCAGTATATGATTGACAGCTGGGATTTTTGAATGCATTTATAATGGGTTTGAATGTGTTAATATAAAAATGAATTTTGGTTTCATGTTTAGTTTGAAAAGGAATTTTATTATACAGCTTTTCATGTCTGGGTGACAGGTCCACTCTAAAGCACAACTAAACACATGAGCTAATCAATTCCATTTTATTCTGTCTGGTTCCAAATCTGGAAAAAGTCAGTTTATTCTTTATAATGCTCCGTATGCATTGATAGACTCACAAAAAAAAAATAAAAAAAAAATTGGGGGGTGAAGTGCCTTCAGTTAACGTGAGTTGGAATGTTTTTGAAGGTTCTCATTCATCCAGGTTATGGTACATTTGTAGTAATAAGTAAAATCAACTGGACTTACAGGGGGTTTTTTTTCTTGGCGATTTTTCGCCAGTCATCCAACTGGGTTTCTCAGTTCAGAAAGACTTGTTCAAAGGTCTTCCTGGAATAAATACCATGGCATGTTGCTTCAGTCCGCTTATCATAACCAGCATGGGGTCAGGGATCTCATGAAGGTAAAGTTACATAGTTACAGTAGTTACATAGGGTTCTACCCTTCTAAGTAAACCTATACTGGCCTATCTATACACTATGTATACACATAGATCAACCATATATACCAACATCAATACTAACTGTACATTTTAGTATCACAATAGCCTTGGATACTATGCTTGTTCAAGAACTCATCCAGGCCCCTCTTAAAGGCATTAACAGAATCTGCCATTACAACATCACTAGGAAGGGCAATTCCCCAACCTCACTGTGAAGTGAGGCTGCTTCAAATGAAAGTTCCGTTCCTCTTATCTAAAGGGTGCTCTGGTGCGCTGATCGTTTTTATATGTGCCAAAACAGTATTGTATGTGGCAGACAACAGATGTTGCACTCCCCAGCCTCTATTCAAGCTTGTTTTTAACATTTTCCCATATATGGCTTCTTTAACGTCTCTTTTGAACCAGTCCTTCTCCCTGTCCAGAATGTGAACTTGGCAGTCTTCAAACGTGTGTCCTTTTTCTTTTAGATGTAGGTATACGGCACCTGAGGAGCTGGCTCTTCTGTGCTGCACCATTGGGTCTTTTGGGTGAACCAATTGCTGTCTCACTGTGTTGCTGGGGATGTGGCTAATAGGGATGTGGTGTTTATATACATCCTTCTAAGTTTTTTAGGAGGACCAAGTTATTTTGCCTGTCATGCTTTCCACTGGTAGTTTTGGTGTTATTGCTTCTCTTTCTACCGGTTTTAACAAAGGCCCAGTCTGGAAACCCGCATGTGTTAAGTACCCCTCAGAGATGTTTCTACTCAGTTGCGTATGCACCCTTATGAGAGGTGGTACCAGGGTATTAAGTAGAGCAGTAAGAGGCTCCAACAAGGCAGCCAGGAAGGTTTGTACCTGCAGTGTCAGTGGCACTAGTATAGGGACTGAAGTGGTCAAGCTTAGGAATAGTTTCTGGAAATAAGGAAAACACATCATTTGCTGTGTAATATGGATTGCTGTTGATCCCTTTGTAACATACATAAAACAATTTCTCTTTGGATTTCAAATCAGCAGTGTAGCTTGCATCAAAATTTATTGTTAATGGAGCAGGCATCTCTGTATGATGGGACATCACCCTAAATGATTGGCTAGAGTTTGGGTTGAGCTTGGGGGTGTTGGTTTGCTGGCATGTTTTAAAGTTATTCAAGATATTGGGAGTCCTGGTCTGTTTACCATAAAAATCAGTAGTGGTGTTTTGATCATTGCTGCGAGCAGAGATGCTAGGGGGCACATTCATGAAAACGCGAGTTCGAATTCCGAATGGGACAAAGTCGGATTGGATACGAAAATTTCTGAAGATCGCAAATATCACGAAAATACTTACGAAAAAATCGTATTAGTCACAATAATATCGTACTGGCGATCCTAAAGTCACGAAATTTTCATACCGAACGATTGTAAACAGCGGGAAAACCTTTCCGTTTTTATCCACGCAAGTGTACGAAAAAGTCACGCAAGTGTCGAAAAAGCCGGTGAAAATACGCCTGGAGCGTTTGAATGAACACTCCGAGCATTCGTGCATTAGTAAATCTGCCCCTAAGTGTTGCATATGTAATAGTCTTTAACAACAAAAACATACTGCAAAATTAGAAATGATAGGGACCATTGATAACAGGGTACTGCTTTAAAGGAGAAGAAAAGTTGCAATTGCAATCAGTGGAGGGAGCCAAATGTTAGACCTACCTACCCCAGTGATTGTAATCACTTACTTTATACACCGGGCTGGTGCTCCTGTTAGCAGAAAACTGCACCAGCCGTAATACATGTGAGAGAGCAATCTTCTTCCTGCTTCTTTCTTTGCACTAAGCGCATATGCACAGTAGAGTGAAAAGCCAAACTTTAACAAGAAGGCAGCTATCTCACTTTTCTGTACATGCATCGGCCCTGGGATTCTGAAGAAAGAAGAAGCAGGAAGAGGATTGCTTGTATAGAAGTACCCCAGGCTGGTGTTAGAAAACTGGGCCTGGGGTACTTCTGTGCAGGTGAATGAATACAGTCATTATTTTGCACCCCCCATTGATTGCACCATTCATTCTCCTTCAAAACAGTGGCTGTCTGGCTCTGATTTGTATGCTATTTTATATTTATAGACTTTCATGCACAACATTATTTTAAAGAAAAGCTAAATACTTTCATAAGCTCTGTTTACTTTTTCATAGATTATTAATATAGATGGTCATGCAAATATTTCCCTCCCATGCTTAGCACATTACTACTCTTTCTGAAAGTAGCATGGCCATGGGAACTAATTAAAAACCTTTCAGTTAACAAAATCCAAATCTACATTAATAATCAAAATGGCATGTGGGGATGAAAAGAAGTTGAATTTTCCAACCATTTAAATTATCTACATTTACACATTAAAGTTCAGTTCTTGAGATCATGGAAAGATTCTAATTCAAGCTATCCACTTAGGACCTTTAGAAAAACATTTAAATGTGTGTTAATTGGAACACATGCCGAGTGCGTCAAAACACATCCAATATATAGCACTGGTATTTAAACATAAATTTGTGAGTTTAAAATGTGTTTCTTTTATTATATTTTGAATGTGGGTCAAATCTAAAACAATGCTAAGAACACAAGCAACTGTGCTGAAATGTATGTCTGGCTGCTCGTGACAGAGGCGGGCCAATCCGGTTGGGCACCCTAGGCGACCCAGCCGGCCACCTTGCCCCCACCTCTGCTTCCTTCCCCCGTGCATGAACGCACACATGCATGCCATTGAGGGGGGAGTGACGGGGGCAAGAGATCCAGGACTAGGGTTTGGCAACAGAGGTACCTGCCTAGCGTCCCCCTCACTGTTGCACCCTAGGCAGGTGCCTCTTCTGCCTACCCCCTAGTTTTGGCCCTGGCTCATGGGACAAGCCAAGCAGAGAAAAACAGAATCGGTTACTTTGTGTTTAGTGTGCCCAAATCTGCACATAACAATGGCTGTGTGTAAAGGTACTTGGTTTGTAATGGCAATGGTATGTTCTATATAACTTTTATGGGTTGTTGCTAAAAAAGTAGATTTGTCCTTCTTGTTCAATTTAGCTAAATTTATGCAAAATACTTCTTCTGTCTTTGAAAAGGAATTTCCATAATCACCTTGTTTGTGAAATCATATCTTGCATATGTAGTCAATTTGATGTACAGCTTTACCATGCCTTTAGTAACTAAAAACACCACTTTTAAGTTTTGTCATAAGTTCTTAAACTGACCTTGTAGAGATAGTAAATCTCATGTTATTTCAAAAGGAGCCATACATCTTGCTCAGGTAATAACAACCTATTTTCAAGGTCTCAAGGTTTTTACTTGTAGACTGTAAGGCTCCTTGGCCAAGACACACCGCTATTATTAGGAAAACGTATAAAAAAAACCCACTCTCTCCAGGGTCAGGTTAGATATCTCTGCCCATGTACACTTCTCCACGTATCTGTTAGCAATACATTTTTCTCTTATAGCAATATCAATGTGTCTGTGATCTGAGGAGTCCATTAAAACTCCACTTTTCACTAGAAAAGAGAGGCTGATTCTTCTGCAGGAAACCAATTTTTGCCAAATAACCCTTTAAAAGTCTTGGGATGTTTTTGCCACTAACAAAAAAATTCAATATTTTATCTTTGATGCAGGCACTAGACTGCAGACTGGCTAGATAAAAGATAAGCTAGACATACAATAGAATAATCAGTGAGGTTATGCAAGTTCAAGGAGACCAAAAGCACTCCATTTTAAATAAATAGTTGTTTATAATGCCTAGTTTTCCACAGAAACAACCAAACTGTGTTTCCAGTCAAACCCTAAAAATTACTCTTTTAGACTTTGTGCAAGAAGATAGATAGATATCCATTCATCTCCATTAAATGTTTTTTATATTTTTAGCTTCCTACCAAACCATAGTAAGCTGCATCATATCTGGGGGACTTTGCCACCTGTTAGACCATTTTTGATATTTGCTAGGCTGCATAAATAGCACTTAATTATCATTATGTTTTCATTTATATAGCACTGATACATTATGCATTACTTTTGGCACTAGTCCCTGAAGCTGATAATGATTAAAACCCATTTTAGCTGAAATATATAATATATACAAATCTATAAATGGCACTGCCCTTCTAAGACTTCTTTTGATAAAATAAAAGTTTTATTGAATTAATTGGGGAATGCGGATATCATTAATGCTGGTAGTCATAAGAAATAATTAAGGGAAAAACCTAAATATTGTCCATCCAAAATGTATACAAAAAGTAGAAGTTCCACTACTGCCTAGAATGATAATTTTTTAATAAATATTTTAGCTCTACCCTGGGGGATATTTATCAATGTTCTATTTTTTGCAATTTAAGTTTTTTGCATTATTAATCATGAGTTTGAATTATGTAAAAATACAAAAAAACTCCAATGTAAAACCTAAAAAGCTTGTTAATTCATGTAGAAGTCAATGGGGGCTGTCCTAGGTAAAATTTTAAACAATTTAGCCAGTTTGAGTTTTCAGAGTTTTTTATTTTTCAAGCTTTGTGATGTGACCCATTAAAAACAACACGAAACATAGAAATTTGAGGTATTCGAATGTGACATTGTTATTATTATTTTAGGGAAAAAAGACTTTAAGACACATAAAACAATATAATATATTTTTTTGCATAATCAATTAAATGCAACACTTTGTAGAGCTACCTCTTAAATAATAACAATAAATTGTTAAATATTTTGCACACCTTTTGGGTGTTATTTTGGCCTATTTTGGCAGATTTTCTCCATGTTTGGGCTAGTTGGATAATGCTTTTGCACCTTGGGTTTCAAACAGCCAACAGATTCTCATTTGCTCTGAGATCAGGAAACCCAACCGAGCTATTATAGAACAACTTTTTTTCTTTAGCTTTTCACATTTGAGTTTGGATTTTGGGAATCGTGTTCTGATTAACTTTTCCCAAAGCTTCAATTTTTCATTGTAATTTATTTTGAGCATACTAAAGGTTCTTTTGTTGTGTTTTCCTGTACAATCCATTCTGTCTGCTAATGAAAATAAGCCCTTAAACATGAGTTTTTACCACCATACATGATTTTTCGATTGCTTCACACATATTGCTTAAAACTTTGGGTGGAAATCTCTATTTTGGTCTCAAAAGATATAATCTGGGTTACTTATCCAAGTGAAGCACAGCTTCCATCAGCACTACTGTCAAACATGAGCATTAATAAATTAATACATAGGGGCAAATGTGAGATTAGAGCTCACCACAGAAAAACTCACTACTTGAATATTCCTATGGGGTTTTTAAAAGTATATTTATAAAATGGTGAACTCTAGGAAAAACTCTGAGGAAAAAAAAGTTACGCAGCAGCAGCGTTTTGTAATTTCCATTTCCAAATTATTCCACAGTTTTGTGAATTTTTTGCCAAAGTGAAATTGGACAGATTTGCTCATCGCTAGTAGTGAGTTCTAATATTATATTTTTATAAATGTGACCCTTAGGCATACTACTTGACAGATACTTTATTTCTGTGGAGCTTTTTATTATGAAGAAGCTAGAAGAGTTAGATAGAGTGCACCCTAAGGGGCTGATTTACTTACCCACGAACGGGTCGAAATGAGTCCGATTGCGTTTTTTTCTTAATGATCGGTATTTTGCGATTTTTTCGTATTTTTTGCGATTTTTTCGGCTTCTTTACGAATTTTTCGTTACCAATACAATTTTTGCATAAAAACGCGAGTTTTTCGTAGCCTTTACGAAAGTTGCGTAAAATCTTGCGATTTTTCGTAGCGTTAAAACTTGCGCAAAAAGTTGCGCTTTTTTCGTAGCGTTAAAACTTACGCGAAACTTCGCACCTTTTAAGTTTTAACGCTACGAAAAAGGCGCAACTTTTCGCGTAAGTTTTAACGCTACGGAAAAATCGCAAAATTTTACGCAACTTTCGTAACGAAAAGTTACGAAACGAAAAATTCGTAAAGACGCCGAAAAAATCGCAAAACATACGAAAAAGTCGCAAAATGTTAGTTTTCAAGTCGGAACTTTTCCAATTCGGGTCGGATTCGTGGGTTAGTAAATCAGCCCCTAAATGTGTTTCAAGCAGAGCAGCTGCTTGACAAACCAATGAACTTTATCCACTGATACTGGGACCAAGGGTATTCGGGATAAGGGGTCTTTCCGTAATTTGGATCTCCATACCTTAAGTCTACTAAAAAATCAATAAAACATTATTTAATTTAACCCAATTTAATTATTTAATTAAACCCAATAGGATTGTTTTGCATCCAATAAGGATTCATTATATCTTGGTTGGGATCAATTACAAGGTACTGTTTTATTACTACAGAGAAAAAGGAAATCAGTTTAAAAATTCTGAATTATTTGATTAAAATGGAGTCTATGGGAGACGGGCATTCCTTAATTCGGAGCTTTTTGGATAATGGGTTTCCGGATAAGGGATCCCATGCCTGTATAGGTATGGGACCCGTTATCCAGAATGCTCGGGACCCAGGGTTTTCCGTATAAGGGGTATTTCCTTAATTCGGATCTCTTACCTTAAGTCTACTTAAAAATGTATTTAAACAGTAATTAAACCCAATAGGACTGTTTTGGCTCCAATAGGGATTCATAATATCTTAGTTAGGATCAAACACAAGGTACTGTTTTATTGTTACAGAAAAAAAGCAAACCATTATTAAAATGTGAATTATTTGATTACAATGGAGTCTATGGGAGATGACCTTTCTGTAATTCAGAACTTTCTGGATAATGGGTTTCTGGAAAAGGGGTCCGATACCTGTACCTCTTGTTTTAGTCCCACTATACCCAGGTAAAGCAGTTTCTTGATATTACATGAAATGAAATTTGGTTTTAAGAGCATGATCTCCCATTATTCCATATTATTTTGAATTATAGCGTATGAGATAAGTTGCAATTAAGCAGCAAAACCGAATACCCTTGCAGCCATGACATTCTGACCCACCCTACGTAACTGAATAAATGCTGGAAGAATCATTATGAGTGCATAAAAGAAAGAGAGACAAATACAAAATGCAGTGATCCAATTTTGGCTAGCATTCATAGGAGGATTGAAGTAACTGAGCAGAACATAAAGTCTGGTAACTGGAAATGCTTCATTAGAAACTCCAATTATAAGCTATCTACTATTGCCAGATTTTTAAGAAATAACACAGCTATAGTAGAGGGGATTACTGGACCATGCCATATGTCATGTATCTTTGGAACATTTCTAAATGCAAACTTGAGCCTTATTCTTGTAACAGTTGTACCACAGAGACACTTAATCCCTATCTATGTTAGAAGCCATTTCACTCTGAAACAACTTAAGTGCCTTGGTTGATGGCTAATTACCATTTGGGTAATATCTGATAATATAACTGGGCTGCTTTCACTGAAATGGCTCATTTGTCATTAACATAGCCCTTTTTATATAGCACAATCATATAATTCAGAAATGCACTGAAAAAAGGCTAATGGTTCTGGGACACAATATTTGAGCTAGTGAGCAAATTTCAATCCGTGAAATCAATGCTGGTATTTTTTTTCATAAATAGTGCAAAGTAGGGAAAAGGTCAAAACTGTATTGGAATGAAAACTTTTCAGTTAAATAAACAGGTTAAGTTGGCAAAATTTGAAAAGTTTGACCAATTTACTAATTTAACTTTTAAACAGAGGCCAGTGCCAACAAGAATAAAATATTATAAGACTATGGGGCTGATTTACTTACCCACGAACGGGTCGAAATGAGTCCGATTGCGTTTTTTTCGTAATGATCGGTATTTTGCGATTTTTTCGTATGTTTTGCGATTTTTTCGGATTCTTTACGAATTTTTCGTTACCAATACGATTTTTGCGTAAAAACGCGAGTTTTTCGTAGCCATTACGAAAGTTGCGTAAAATCTGGCGATTTTTCGTAGCGTTAAAACTTGCGCAAAAAGTTGCGCTTTTTTCGTAGCGTTAAAACTTACGCGAAACTTTGCACCTTTTAAGTTTTAATGCTACGAAAAATGCGCAACTTTTCGCGTAAGTTTTAACGCTACGAAAAAAGCGCAACTTTTTACGCAACTTTCGTAATGGATACGAAAAACTCGCGTTTTTACGCAAAAATCGTATTGGTAACGAAAAATTCGTAAATAATCCGAAAAAATCGCAAAACATACGAAAAAGTCGCAAAATGTTCGTTTTCAAGTCGGAACTTTTCCAATTCGGGTCGGATTCGTGGGTTAGTAAATCAGCCCCTAAGGTTCTTTGGGTTTTTTTATTATTGTTTCTTTGTGCAATTTAGAAATATGTACAGTATATGGGAAGCAAGTACAATAATTATAGAGGCTTTTAACCTGTTAATTTGCTTTGTTTGACCAGCAGATATATATATATATATATAGAGGTGTGGCTGCATTTTACATTTCCCTACTGTGATTATATATGAGACCTGTTATACAGAATGCTTAGGACCTGGGGTTTTCCATAATTTGTATTTAAGTTTATTATAGCTTAGTTGAGATGAAGTTAAAATTACTGTTTCATTATTACAGAGAAAAAGGAAATTATGTCTAAAAAAGTAAATTATTTGATTTAATGGAGTCTATGGGAGATGGCCTTCCTGTAATTCAGAGGTTTGTGAATTGCATAGCTGTTTTTTTTTACCACTCCAGCTGTACGCTTTTTTGATCACATAAAATGCAGCTGGTATTCTTGGAGGACCCAAGACACTGAAGGACACCTTCTGTATATGTGATTTAAATATACACCTATATCATAGAGTTTGTTACAGTTGGATATTTCAGAGGCAATAATGGATACTTTTTTTTACATGTTCACATTTAGTCTAGAATGAACAGACTTTGATTGGATGAAAACATAACAAGCAAGGAACACTAACATTAGAAACTATAATTTCCTTGTTAAATTAAAACCTCAAAAAACAAACGTGCTTTGTATGATTTGTCCTTTTGGTCATAGACATTGCTTTATATTGAAAGGTGCTGAGCAACAAAACAAAATGTCATTCTATAAAGAAAACATAAGACTATCTGATAGGTGCCACTGACTTGTTTGTTTGTAGCCTCCTGTTTACACTCACAGAGAAATTACTGCCACTAATGTCAAATTCTTAACACAATAAGAACAAATCTCGATTTTTTGTAAATAAAAACATTCTGGAATTGGTTGATGCTATGGAAATAACTGGCAGAGCAGGGCTGTGAGACTGCAGGTGGCATTACCTTTGGCCATGTCTTTAAATTTATTTTAACAGTGTGTGGTTTATTAGGTTAACTTGTAATCTGAACTATTTTAGTCTACTGTTACACTGAAATTGTGCCTGCCTTGTTTGTTTTATTAAGAACAGTTCCATTCAAGGCAGTAATATGTACTTTGGCCTATATTTTCTTTTTGGCAAAAACCATATATAAAATTATCATTTATTTAAAATCATGTATGAATTGTTTGAGTTATTTATGCCCCCCCATGTGATCATGTAAATTGGGTTTAATGTGTTGTAGGCTCTTTTTTTTTTTACAATTTCATTTAATTTAATTTTTTTTTACAATTTTTTTTTACAATTTACATATCTATTTTGCATCATTCTGATCTAAAATAAAATTTTGTCTGCTTGCTGGAGTGTCAGAGATGCCCATCAACTAGAAAGATTATTCTAAGGCTAGAATTATATTCTGTTACTTGACACAAACAGTATGTTGGTGGCGTTTATTTTTTTTTTTAACAGCGTGCAGAAAGATAGTGAGATGTGCAGTTTGCAAATTTAGACTTTATTTTATAACTGTAAAGTCCATCCACTGTGATTAATGCACAAAAGTAAGTATTCATCTTTCAAGCCTTCTGGTAATAAGGTTGGGGTAGGGGGGTCTGGGTTACAGTCCTCTTCTATTAAAGGAGAAGGAAAGGCTAAGTCACTTGGGGGTGCCAAAATGTTAGGCACCCCCAAGTGACTTAAATCGCTTACCTTGTACTCCAGGCTGGTGCCCCTGTTAGGAGAAAACAGCACCAGCCCGGGGTACCTGCAGCGCAGCTCTTCCTTCTTCCTCTTTCTTCTGCGGCGAAATCCCTGGGCCGGCGCATGCGCAGTAGAGTGAAAAGACGACTTTGTTGTTAAAGTTCGGCTTTTCACTCTACTGCGCATGCAGAAGGAAGCGCTCACAACTACCCCGGGCTGGTGCTGTTCTCTCTGAACAGGGGCACCAGCCCGGGGTAAAAGGTAAGCGATTTAAGTCACTTGGGGGTGCCTAAAATTTTTGGCACCCCCAAGTGACTTAGCCTTTCCTTCTCCTTTAAAGGCGTGGTTCTCCTTTAAATAGAAAGTTCTGTTTTTATAATCTTTGCATATGGTCTTCATTATTTATTTTTTATCATTTTTTTAATTATTTGCCTTCCTTTTCTACATCTTTCCCACTTTCAAATAGGGGGTCACTAATGCCGGCAACCAAAAATCTGTAACTCTGTGAGCTTAGATCATTTTTATTTATTATTACTTTGTATTCCTTATTGTTAAGTCATTCCTCTGTTCATATTTCTGTCTCTCATTCTAAGCATTACCTGGTTGCTAAGGTAAACAAGACCCTAGCAACTAGATAACTGCTGAAATTCCTAACTGGAGAGATACTGAACAAAATGCTAAATAACTGAAAAAAGCACAAAAAAATTAAAAATGACAACCAATTGCAAATTGTCTCAGAATATCAATGTCTATGTTATACAGGTATGGTATCCCTTATCCGGAAACCTGTTATCCAGATAGTTCGGAATTACGGAAAGGCCCTCTCCCATAGACTCCATTATAAGCAAATAATTCAAATTTTTCAAAATGATTACCTTTTTCTCTGTAATTTTAAAACAGTACCTTGTACTTGATCCCAATTAAGATATAATTATTGGAGACAAAACCTATTGGGTTTATTTAATATTTAAATTATTTTTAGCAGATATAAGTTATGGAGATCCAAATTACAAAAAAATCCCTTATCCGGAAAAACCCAGGTCCCGAGCATTCTGGATAACAGGTCCTATACCTGTACTAAAGGTGAACAACCCCTTAACTCTACACATTCACATGTAGTAAGATTAGAATAAGAAGGTGTATAGGAGTCCAGAGTAGTATTATGAATGTACAAGGAAATCAGATCACAAAAGGTCTTAAGTATTTAATAGAGTTAGTCTTTCCCTTACTGTTGAATATTTGTAGCTGTAGGCTGTGGATATTAAGAGGTATATGTGAGAGGAGGTGATCCCCATCCAGCTATAGACATGTTCTGTGGGAGGTGAGAAGTAGTGTTGCCTTATGAAAAAACCTCAAGAAGAAGGGAAACCTCTGGGGTAGGAACTATTCTTCAGTCGAAGCTGAGGAGAAGGGTCTCTGAACACGATCTACATAGATTAAGGAGTATCACCTACCTGTTGCTCACTATATGAGTGAGATATGGACATAATGTTGCTAGCAGAGGATTTAGTGGCTCAACCAAGAAGAGCAAAACAGTTAGTACCGAAGCATTGAACCCACAGGCTCAATATGTAGAATATGAAGCAGCACTGTAAGAACCTTGTACCTTTGGGCTAACACACCAGTGTGGGTGCTACCACTAATCTGTAACAAGCTCATCATCTAAAGAGAAATTAGTCAAAGCTATACAAACAAAGTTAGACTATTTAGTACAACAGGTATTTTAGAAAAGGATCTAATCATTCACATAATACCCTTGCATTAAGAGCTCATTATACTTACAATGAAAATATCAAATATTTATTTTTAAGCCTATTAGCAGCATATGAAAGCACTTTAGACAAAAAATACACAAAAGAACGCTGAAAAAAGAATGAACATTCAGTAATGAGTGGTAAATTGTATATGTAAACAGCTGTCAAATATGTTTCTCAAGCTAATTCAGCTGAATGAAACCACTTATAAAGTTTAATCAAGTTTACCATTGATGTTTTCTGTAAAAGGTGATTGAACATGTTCAATCTTAATTTAATTCCAGTATTGCCCAGACATTCTTGATCTACTTGGTGATTCTTTAAGTTATTCTTCAAGTTACAAACTATACAGAAATATTAGCTTGTTTCCAGGTGTTGAATACATTATCAGTGCTGGATTATAGGTTGCCTTTAATTTCAGTTATTTTCCTAAACAGCCTGTTCAACCTGATAACCAAAACAAGGTGGCTTTATTCTTTATCAGTCTGGTGGAAAGATGATTTTAGAGTTGTGGTATTAAAACTGTTTTCTTAAGATGTAGTGGGTAAAATCATGAAATAGATGCTCAACACGGGTTAAGCAATCCCATTTAAATGATGTTTTAAGAAAAAAGATCCATTATGGCGTCATTACGGCTTCTTTGTTTTTTTCAGCAATTTGACTTTTTATCAGTACCCTACCCAGTGATCCATAGTTTGGAAACTAAGTAATAGTTTCTTTAAGGACCTTTACAGAACTTTTATGTTTTGTTCCCAACTCCCATCTGTTGTGTGATAAACATAGCACATAGCACAGTCATCTCATATCTAATAAATGCAGCGCCGTGGATTATCTACACCGGCAGGTCTTCAGAAATGCTTAATATTCATTAGACTTTGCCCTCAATAGAATGAGACATTCCAACCGTGACAGGTGCCACAATATAGTGCAAATCCCAAGTAAGGATTTTTAGCTGAGAGGTTTACCTTTGCTAAATCATCTATTTATACGGCATTTCAGATCTCCCAGTTTGTTTGGCTAAATTGTTTCCTCTCAAGCTACATAAACACAGCAGGACTTCCAGATAAGTGCTGCATAGCGAAAATTAGTTTTTCGGTGCCACAGAAATAAATAATAAAAACACATATTGTATTAAACCAGCTTTAAAAAAAACCAACATGCCCCTCTTCCAGTTTTCTTTCATTCCAGAGATGCATTTTTGGTTGTGGGCAGTACAGACAGGATGTTTATCTTGCATCTTTATGGTTTGTATGTGTTTTAAATGCAAGACAAGGTAGTTGTTTTGAAAGCTGAACTGGCCCGCTATTACTTTGCATTCAGAGCATCAGACATAGCTAATGATAGCTGTTCCCTTGACATTTATGGAGCGGTTTGTTGATTTGTGTGTTGGAAGCTTTCACAAGCTTAAAATTAATTTCCTCTCTCCAGATTAATACTTTGAGGTACTTCTAGTGAATGTTTCCAAATTGGGGTCGAATATCAAAGTTTAACATAAAACCTAAAATGGCCCTTCTAACCGAAAATGGATTGCTTGGCTGAAAAGTTTGTGGCTCTTGTGAAATAAATCTTCATGGGACACAGGGACTTGCATATGCTATAATACTGAGTCATACCAATATTCAAGTACAAAAAGTCAATCAAGGTTAGTTTAAAAAGGAGAATAAAAAAAACTCAGATCTTTCAAATACATGTATGAAATTTTAATTTTAAATTATTTCAATTTGTATGTGATACTTTTTTTTCAAACATCTGTTAAATTAACCTAGCAATTATTATGGATTGGAGTAATTATGGCTTTGGTTGTTTATATATTTAGGCATGCTGATGGCTCTCAAATCTCTTTTGTCCCGGCCTTGTCATCTCATGTACCCAACTTCCTTTCTGCTATATCTTTTTTTTTTGATTTGTTGTTTTCTAAAGCTCAACTTGGACTAACAAGAACAGATCATATTCCCACGCACAAATACACCCCGCCCTGACTGTGTTATTGTAAATAATATTTTGATTCATTCCAGTGCTCAGGTTTGTGGTCTTGGAGTCTTGATTCCACACTTTTGTCATTCCTCACATTGAATCCTTCATAAAATCTTGATCAAAACATCCTAAAAACATTGCAAGAACATGCTCATTTTTCAGTCAGGAAACTATAAAAAAAATACTAGTCCACTGGTTAATCACCTCTCACCTTGATTATTGCAACCTCCACCTTATTGGCCTGCCACTCATTGGCTTAGTCTCTCTACAATCCATCCAGTGAATTTTATCTATGACCTGTTTGTAAATGTAGCAGCACAGGGCAAATGTTGATACAAACATGTGTAGGCTAGGGTTGCCAACATTTCTAGGGAAAAAAAGTACCAGTCTCCCTATATTTTTCTCTTTTCTCCCTATTAATAACATTGACATCAAGCATTAATTTTATTGGCCATTAATATATTGGCACCCAGAGGAAATAAAAGGAAGGGATTACCAATGAGCCTTGAATCAGATCTATGTGCGGCAAGTTTTCATGGTTGATACGTTCTACTTAAACAGCCCCCCTAGTTATACAGTTATGTAAGTTGTGACTTTTTTAGCTTTGCCAATAAAATAGTTTCCTACAAACTTTGCACCTAGTTATTGTCTAAAGGTTTAGCCTTAGAAATGCAGGGGGTTTTTTTGCTTGATGACTTTCCCCTCCTAAATTTTTTTCTGTGGATGCTAATGCCTAGGGGGTAGAATATAGTCAGTGACCATGCAGCAGCCATTTAATATATAGTACTATCATACACTGCAACAGGACATTTGTAAAATATTTGTAAAAGTGTATGGATTATTGTAAGTGTGTATGCCTTAGGGCACATATTTTTTGTGAAGCCCGAGCAGTGCTTCAAAACAAAACCACCCGTGTCTAAGTGTCACACAAAGTGCAGGGTGCAACTGACCTAGAGGTTTTTGGTACTTTTTTTTTTTTGGCCTTTTTTAAGGTGCAAAATACCCAAGATGTCTTCAGGCTCCCCTTTGCCGAAGCTAGAGGGAGCCCCTTTATCCCCGACCTCCCCGGCCAAGAGGCCAAGAGCAAGTAAGAGTCTTCAGACCCTTTTCGCCACTAGGCTAGTGGGAGTCCCTTCCTCCTTTCCCTTCTAACTAAAAAGAGTTTTGAAGGCTCAGGAACAGCAAATTCCCTCCGAAGAGAGGTACAAATTTTGTCTGCTCATGGTGGGGCTTTGTTTATGGGGAAGGAGGAACCTAATAGCCACACCCCCCCCAGATCAATGCGTCAACCCTTGTTAGGACATATTAAACCAGGAACACAGTTAACTCATTATTTTAGCTTTTCGCCTCAGTAGTGATGAGCTGCTGAAAAATGTGCAAAATAGCAAAAAATTTGCAAAACATTGCTACCTCACAACTTTTTTGATGCCCATGATTTTTTTTTAATGCAACCACAATATTTTGTTGCTACCACAACATATGTCACGCATCTGCGACTTTTTGACTGAAACTTTTTTTTACACAACTTTTTCCTCACTTGCCAGGTTTTTGTTGTGCCGAATTTTTGCAGCAGTTTCAAAAAAAGATTTGTCAATGACAAAATGTGGAATTGTGCAGCGAATCCATACCTGCCGAAAACATTTGCTCTTCACTACTCAGCTTTCTCAACTGCACCCCTCACTTTCTGGTCCTATTTCATGGACAGAGACCTCACTCACAGTCCCTTCCCTCAAGCATGTACAGCCATATATGTTGCACTATTACAAATATTGAATACTATATATTTAATATGTATGACATCTAAGATAGCTGCAGTCACTGTTGACTGCAGATGCTGTTGAACAAAATTGTGATTTGTGTTCAGTTAAAATTTACAGCACTATGGAATTACTCTGTATGTCCAATGTATGAAACCCACTTATTGTACAGCACTGTGGAATATGTTGGCTCTTTATAAATAAATGTTAATAATAATAATAATGCCTGGCCTAAAGGGTGATGGGAAAAAATATGCAAATTGCTAATCCCTGCATTCCAGCCAGTTCAACTACAGCTCTTTTATGGACTTCCTTGTCTAGTGTGAAGCTCCACCCCCCTTTTAGCTTTCTGAGCACTACTCAGACTATGAAGACCTCTAAGAGGTACCTACTGTGCATGTGTGATTGATTTTAATTGGAGCACAGCAGTGAGCATGCCCAGTAGGCACCTCTTTGGGGTCTTCATAGTCAGAGAGAGAAGGAGGGCTCAAAAAGCAAAAGGGGCGGAACTTTACATTAAACAAGGAAGTCCGTAAAAGAGCAGCAGTTCGGCTGCTTGTAATAGAAAAATAAAATAAATCTGCATGCAGGGAGAAACGTATGTTATTCTTCAGGCTGTAGAGAGTAATGTTTTTATAATAAAAGATTTACTTATACTTTAAATGTAAAGAATATTTTACAATTTCCCAAAACTGTTCAGGTCTGGCAGAAAAACATATCTTTAAAAAAAGACTTTTTAGTTTAGAACCATTAATGTATCTAAACAGCACATAAATGTGCAAGGTCTGTAAGTAAAACCTTGTTCCCAGCGCACAGCAGTGACCTTCAGTAGACGGCAGGAGCATAAATAGTAGGAAGAAAATAGCAGCAGCTGATGATGTCACACAGTTGATCTTTGGGTAAAGAAAGATACATGACTGAAGTAAACTCTAATGTGCAGGTTGTTATTTTCATCCCCGGATGCACATAACTTCTTTCTCACCTCCGCCCTTCAGAATAAATAGAACACACAGCTCACAGCAAGTACAGGCATTGCAGTACAACAAAAATCCTATAATATGATGATTAACCCACAGTTTAAGTCCTGCTCAGCACAGGCACATGTCATTTTACGTGCAGGATATATTTATGACAGCGTATGGGTATTCCAGGTAAATAGAATATCAACAGAATACCCAGAATGTAGCAGTGCAACACAGAGAGGGCATCCAGAAGGTTCTTTAGTGGATTGCAACCCCATCAGTCGCTAGAACTGTTATTGCCAAGGTGTGGTTTAAGCTAAACACTGTAAAAGGATAATCCTGTAAATAACAAGTGAGTCAGCCTTTTGTAACCCTGATATGTTTTGTCATTCCATAAGCAACGGAAAACTACTGTGTGTGCTATGGTTACACATACTGATACTGCGGCACATCAGATTGAATCCTGTCAATAACAACACACAACGTAACTACCTCAGAGCAATTTAGGCTTGTGAATCTTTTTTGCCAAGAAATTTGCATTTAGCTGGCATATTTATTTTTAAAGTTGCATATTAATTAGACACTTTGCGTCTTGCAGAGCTGAATCCACTTAGTTCATTCTCTTGTTTTTGTGCTCTTGTGTTGCAGGACCCTAAATGGTGGAAAGAAAATCGGTAATATTGAAGTGAGTCTGGTGAAGATGGGAGAGATAGAGAATGGGGAGGCAGATCAGATCACAACAGATGTGCACGGACAGAAGGTAACATTTAACTGCCTGTGCAGATTCATTAGAAGTAAATCAGAATTCCACAGTTTGAGTTTTACAAGACTCTGCTAGCACTGTCTTGTAGATATGTGGAAATTATATATATTATTCCTCAGTTTGTGTCTTCTGTGAAGCAGAATAAATTTGAAGCTCTTCGGGGCAACAACCTCATCCAAACTATGTATTAAAACACCTAGCACTAAAGTTTTTATGTTTACTGTTTAATAACTATACCCCTGTTTGTGTTTAGATATTGTAAAGCACAAGTGAAATATTTCACTAGGTATGAATTCATGGCGAAAATCAACATTTTGTGTTTGCCAAATATTTTCATGAAACTGCTGCAGACATCCATGGACTTCAATGTATTCTGCATGGAAAAGGTTGCAGTGAAAAAAAAGTTGCTGTAAAAAAAATCGCCATAGACTAAATTGTCATTCATACAGATAAAGTCGCTGCAAAATTGCAAAGTTGCAGTGAAAAATCACCCATTTTTGCCATTTCACAAACTTTCCAGGTTCCAGAGGTTTTGCAATTTTTTTTCAGACAGATTCACTCATAACTACTTGCCTACATTTGTAGTGCTACAGTATATAAATAAATATCTACATACATGGTTTTACCTTATTCCTCCATGGGACTTACCAGTTCCTGGGGATAGCTACAGCCAGAGAACAGAACGGCTTCAGGAAAGGGAATTCTGGAGAAAGTATTCTGCATAGTAGTCTTTATGCAATTTGGGTGGAGAATGCAGTAATGTAGTTAGAGAAACAGAAAAACCTTATGAAACTGATTTTTTATTTTTTTTAAGCTACTACTCCCCCTTAGTCCAACTGTACCTTTGGAGCACTCTAAAGAATCTAAATTGGAAAATATACTATTAATAATAGTATGGTTATAAAACAGCAATGAACTAGATAAATCTAGCCCAATGAACCTCTATTCTATCTGGCTGGTGCATCAGCAAGAGTCTATGCTCCTGCACCCACTTTATCAGAAAGAAGTAACCCACCCTCTACTTAGTTCTGCTGCCATATTTCACTACAAGTATCTGGCAGTGGACTGAGGGCCACGGAAAAAAATAGCAAAAATGTATATGCCCTCGTCTAAATTGAGCAAAATTTTCCCAGGAGTGTCGGACAGATGCTGGCGCTGTCGACAATTACCAGGTACTCTACTTCATATACTATGGGACTGCCCCCAGATACAAAAATTTTGGACTGAACTTTTACAGATTTGTAATGACAAACTACAACTGGGCATAAACAACGATCCAGCAACAGTTCTTCTACACCACAATGTTCAACCAGTCTCAACCTACAAAAAATCACTCACCCAATATGTACTTAATGCAGCTAAACTGCTGATCCCTCGGAAATGGAAATCGACAACATTACCCACAATTACAGAATGGATCCAAGAGATGGAGGACATACGCAAATTCGAGGACTTACATACAGAATCATACAAGGCCGCACAAAACCATTGGGCTACATGGCGACTTTGGCAAACGTACCTGGACACATGGAAAACAAAATCACCCAATGCTGCCACGGGTGCTGACTCTGCCGGACTGCGTCCATAAAATAATCCTAAGGGCTAAGTAATTATTTAATGGTGAAACAAAAGTTAGATAGACTCTGTATTTTGCATAATTTGTGCTTCTTGATGCTCTCCTTTCTCTCGCCCTACTAGACATTCTTCCGTCTAGAACCCCCCCTTTTTCCCATCATCCCCTGACATAATAACCCAATCCAACAACCATAAGCCACCTCGACAACGGACAGCCTTACTATATTTTCTCTTTTGCTTTTCTTCTCTTTTTGCTATGCATATTCATATAAAAGGCGGTAGGAGATACAAAACTTCTCAAACCTACCTCAATACGCCTACTATGCCTGTTATTCTCTAAGAAAATTCATTTATTGTCTTATCCAGTGCAATGTTGGATTGTTTATAAAATCTAATAAAAAATTTAAAAATTAAAAAAAAAAATGTATATGCCCTACCCACTCAAACCTTTTTCCCTTGGCTTGGGCCTTTGGGTGCCTATAAAAAAAATATGACCCTGGAAGCAATATTATCACCACAGCAACTAAGCTTTAGTTTTTATAAGAGAGCATCTGCACACAAGTTAACATCACTATGTGCAAGGTGAGAGTGATCTGACTGTCAAGAGTAGATGAACTTGATTAGACTGCACAAAACCCTGGACTCAACCCTGCGGGACGAATTGGAATGCTGACCGAGTGCCAGTCCAATTAGCTCTCATGGCTGAATGAAAGCAAATCCCACTAACAATGTTCCAACATCTAGTGAGAAACCTTTCCAGAAGCGCACAAGCTGCTATATCAATTTAATATTAATACCCTTGGCTTTAGAATAAGATGTTGGACCGGCAAGTGTTCAGATACTTTTGTCCATATAAGATCATTTGTGTCACCTGTGTGTGTGCACAGATGGTCAGTGAGTTTGGCCAAAACTGACTAAACAGCATGATCTATGCTTGTATTCTCATCTTAAAAAGTCACTTTAAGGTAATTTTACACCTTATATTTTGTACTTGCTTTATCTATATGACTTTTTGTCTCAGCAAATTTAAAATAGGGAGGAATAGTTTAATTAAATAACAAAAGGAAGTGTAATTTTCGATGTTCCTTTTACTAAACATGGCATGACCAAGGGGCAGAGAACCAAGGCAACCTCTGCTTAATTAGATTTTGTAGTATGGCTGCTAAGGATATATTTAATAATCTATTGGGGCTTTGAGCTGGCACCAACCTGTCTAAGGGTGATTATCAGGATGCTGCTCACCAAAGTAAGTTATATAAAGAAAATATTTTTTTTCCATAAAAGACTTCAATGAACAAATGACAGCATGTTTTTTGGAGTCAACTGGAGACAATTTTTAATCAGCCGTTAATTGCCAAAGGAAGTATGGCTAAAACTAAGATCAATATCCCCAAGCAGTCCAAGTGTGCAAGCAAGATCCATCTATGATCCTTTTCAGTCACTTGTTGTCAAAAGAATCCATAATCTCTTTTTGAACAAACATATACATGAGAATTCAATCTGCTAAAGCACAAGATTTCTGTTTTACTTGCAACTGCACTTCTACAGGGTACCAAACAACCTTTTATTTCTCATCATACAAAATAGCTTTTCTTTGGTTGTCTAGGTCTGTACAATCCTTGCTTTATTCAGTAATACAATTATTAAAGGCATCCTATCTTCAAAATAAAAAGTGTATCGGCCAGAAGCCGATACTGATGTTGTTCTAAGAGCGTAGCTGCTAAAAAAAAAGGTATTTTCTTTCATCCTGAAAGAAATTCTGCCTGTTTTATGCTTGCACATTTTTTGGTATACCTAGTTTCTTGTTGTGATTCTAGCTCAGTTTGAAACAGAGAGTCTATTTGATAAGCAAGATGAAACTAGAACTACCTTTCCAAAACCAATTCCTACTGATTTCTTCCCTCCCTTTCCACATGTTTTACCTTTTGCCCAGCAGAAAAAAATCTTAAGTAAGTGAGGTATTGCTCATTTTTAAGAAATGTCCTATTGGCGAAATCTTACCTACTGGGTTTTAAAGAACAACTGGGGCAGTTTCTAAACAATCCCACCTAGAGACCAGTTTCACCCTTGAGTTTCCTAATTTCTGCATGCAAATATAGAGAAGATCTCCTCACCTAAAACACGTTTCTTGTGGACCCTATGCCTGTTTTGCCATTTTGCTCTAGACCACACCATACCACACCTCTTTCACTCATGGATGTATAATGGTAAATCGTACCTTGGAGATTTACTGCAGAAAGTGGTCAAATCAATAAGGGAAAGTCTGCCATTTAACACCTGGAGTTGATCTTCAGAAACCGTTTTTTAATGATAAATGATACATGCATTGTATAAATGTAATTGCTAGAACATGTGTGTGCATTTGCATTTTACCCTGATGGGGTCTTTATTTTTGAATGTAGCAGGAAGTCTTGTAGGTTGCAGGGGCATTAGGATTTTCATTTGTTTTGAATTCCTGTGGCAAATTCTTATCACCCTGGACCCTGGTGTCCCAGCATAGTTAGTGGGCCTATAATGGCTGCCTTGCTTGCTATAAAGCAATTTGAGTTCTACAGGAAAACAAAAACTGTGTTAAAATACTTTCCTTCTGGCTTTATTGTAATGTATCCTTTCTGGTATTTTTCCTTCTATTTTCAAAATTCCATTAGTACAATTTTTTTATGTTTGCATTAAATGGATATCTGTTAAATGCTTCTTGCTTGTTGGTTGGTTGATTGATATGGGTTACTAAACCTGGTGCAAACCTTGTACTTTTATTTCATGACTTCTAACTTTAGGGTTGATCTCCATATATCTATATTTGCTGTAGTTAAAAATAGGGATACATCGAATCCAGTATTCAGTACCTGCAAATTAGTATTTACATTTAGTTTGGTATTTGGCCAAATCTTTCACAAATGATTCAGGGTTCAACCGGATCCTAAAATAGTGGATTTGGTGCGTCCCTAATGTAGGGGATCAGGGATTCCCTGTTTCTCAGTCTGTGACATTATCCCACCCGGCTACAGACTGGGGAGGAACCCGATTGGTTGGATGCCCCAGTGCACTGTTGGAAGAGAAAGGTGTGCCTAGGTTTGGAGCCAAACATCAGGGGTGGGCCCAGCACATTATAAAGGGAGCTACTGAGACAAAGACCATCCAGAAAGCAGTGACAGTGTGAAGGAGCTCTGCTTAGCATTTGAGTGCTTGCAAAGAGAGATCTGCTAGACTGTGGTTGCATGCCTTACCACCTGTGGATCCCCAGTGAGTGATCCATCTGAGGGAAAGGTATTGAAAGTCTTCTGTGTGTGTGTGTCCCCTGGCTGAGGACAGGTGTTTTTGTGGCCTGCTACGTGGGAGCAAATGCCTGTTCCAAAGGTAGAGGTACTTTGGGGCAGGTAGCGCTACCTGGAGAAACCAAAAGAGCTCTGGGAGAGGGACTTTGCCAGGACTGAACTGGGATATGGAGAATGGAACTGTGTCCTCAGAGAGACGGAGCCAGTAGTGGCTAAAACCCCACAGGTTTCCAAAGCAGGGTTTATTACTGTTTGCATGGTATAAATATTTTACCTTTACACCCAGTTAGAGAAAGTTGATATTTGCTACAAATTTTCCTAGTGGAAATCCCCTTGAGGTGTGCTCCTCAGTGTCCACTAGGTAGAGGCACTGCGCTAAAATCCCAGTCCCCAGTACCTTTATCTGCAAAGGGGACCACATTTCCTGTTTAAGCAAGTATACAAAATAAGTGAGTTTGCCAAGAAAGGGTTACACTAGTTAGAAAGAAACATATAGAACAGTGATCCCAAAACAGTAGCTTGTGAGCAACATTGCTTCCAGTGGCCCCAAAGCAGGTAGTTGTTTTTGAATTCCTGGCTTGGTGGCAAGTTTTGGTTGAATATAAACAAGATTTTCTAGCAAATAAAGCCTCCCATAAGCTGACAGTGTGCATAGAGGCTCCCTAATAGCCAATCTTAGCCCTTATTTGGCACCCCATGAACTTTTATGATGCTTGTGTTGCTCTCAAAGTCTTTTTACATTTGACGAGTAAGAAAGGTTGGGAATTTCAGGTATAGAATATGGTGCCTGTTCCCACCTTAATGTAGTTTGCTTCATCCTAGATTGTGTTTTGAAGGACAGCAAGAAATGCATTTACTTATCTTTTATTTTAATCTGCTCCCTTCAAAGACATTTTATAGACATTTTAGCTGTTCATGTGCCCTGTGCACTTTTTATCAACCTTCTTTTTCAAGATGATTGTGAAGAACCCGATAACTAATCACTGGTCTCGCCTTCCAATCAACACACAAAGTTATTCTGCTTATAATTTTTAACTATCATTTTAATATACTGCCTGAAAATGGTTTAAATTTGGATGAATTAAAATGAGTCAGGAATCTTTATGAAGGATAGACCAGTGAGAATAGTTAAAATTGTGCTACAGCTGTGTTTTTATCAACAGGTAAAATGTTCTTCATGTTCCATACCATTAAAATATCTTACTTTTTGCAAAGCCAATTTGCATAGTAATTATGGATCTGAAAGAAAAGTAATGAAACCCAACATTTTGCAACACCTGCGTTCTATAAGAGAGCTCCATATCATAACTATCCATCTTTCTTTATTAAATGCATTTAACCGGCAATGTGTTGTGCTTCAGTGTTTGTTTATAATTCTGAATAAAACATATTTTGGTTCTCACAACAATGCAGAAAGTATTGTATTTGGGGTAAAGAAAATGATTGCTTAGTTCTAGGAGAAGCAGTTTCATCCGCTTTGTGCACACGTCTAATCCTATTTGACTAGGATGTAAGAATAAACACTTTATAACATCCAAACCTCATCCCAACCACACAGTCCAATTTTCTTTTTTTGACAACCATTTAATTATCTCAGTTAAGTATAATTTGAAAATACTGTGGGGGAAAATAAAAATACTTTCTTTTTCTTACCTAATTTTATTTTCTCTGCCTGAATTACGGTTAAGCCTTCTTTCCTCTGGCCAGTAAAAACGGAGTTATCTTAAAGGAAAACTATACTACCAGAATGAATATTTCCCCAATAGATAGTTTATATCATATTAAGTGGCCTATTAAAAAATATTGCTAAACTGGACAGGCTTCAACAATAAATAAAAAGATAACACAATATAGGCTTCTAAATGTCTAAAAAAATGAAGAAAATCATATGTTTAATAATATAAGCACATATATCAGAAACATAGCTCATTTTATGCATAAAAATACAACTGCAATGTCCTTCTTCCCCTGAACACACCAGTACCAAATATGCATTGTTTGTTGGAGATTTCTCACTTGTATAGGTCAAAAACTCCCTGCAGTGTACTACCAAATTTCCTAAACTTATCATTTTTTTATTCAATTTGTGAAATTTTTGAGAAATCAATTTCATTACACATCAGGAACAATAATGCAGGGATAAAAATGCAATAAAACCACACAAATTGTGCAAATCAATGAAAAAATTCGGTCTTGGGATGATAAAGTTGCAGGACTGATATGAAAGCCCTCTTGCCAACCACCAGGATTGGTATGGAATATCAAAATCACTGTTTAGATAGCTAATGATTAATGGATGCTAACAGAAACGTTACTATCTTACACACAAAGTAGCCTTATATATCTCTGACACTCATTAAGTGTTTTGGCTCATTTCCTTCGCTGATACCATCATCAACCCAATCAGTAGAACAGATATTGCTCATGTTCTGATGACATCAATGTGCAGTTGAAACACAAAGTGGTAGAGGCTTTTTTGTCAATGAATTGCTATTAATTACTGCTATTAAACTGGTCAGAACTGTCTTTGATCACTTGAGTTTATTAACGTCACCAGTGTAGTTTAAGTAGCAATAGGACAATTTTTTCCAACACACAGTAGCATTTAAATGCTGTTTGTATGAAGAAGTAAAAGGAAAACTATTTCAATTAACTAAGACAAGCTGAATGTGATTTTTTTATGATTTAGAATAGAGCAATAGAATCCTTATCTCTGTGTTTTGTGTGATAGGCGATAGAAGCTACACTGGGCACCATGGTTTTGCCAAGCAAAAAATGTGTTTGGCTTTTTTGTAGTAGCTTTTTCACTTTTTTGGGAATCTGACTGGAAGAAAGCTTATAAAGTGCTCAAGAAATGAACATATACTAACTGCATACAAGCTGATTTTCTGCCCCGTTGCCAATCCCTGCTGTCCTTCTATTGCTGATGCATCTACATTTCTGCTTTGCCCCCTGCTGCAGTGGAACTACAATATTCAGCATGCATCTTCCAACAACCAGTACAGCCACTAAAATCACAATTTAAATGTACTGAATGTAGCTTTAGCCACTTACCAAATATAGCATAATATTAATGTGCTGTGGTTACTAATGTCCACTTTATAAAGTACCTTCTTTGCTATTAGTTATTGTTTGCCTCATGTGCTTTGCAGCCTATACTAGCTTTGTCCATGTACAATATGTAGTAACTGCCAGTAAAGATTGCTGTGCATTTTAATTTGTTAGGGCTTCCAGAAGCCACTTTTGTTGTTGTACTGGGGCAGTGACTCTTGTTCTCACTGTGTAATAACTTGGGATGGGTTTTAGCCATTATATTCTTAGGCTACCAATACCCAAACTTCTAAACCAGTGCTGTCCAACTGGCGGCCCGCGACCCCCCTCTGTGTGGCCCCCCACCTGTCTGGCTGCTTTGATGGCTTACCTTTGAGAAAGCATTAAATGGTATCAGTACTGAGATTAACTGGCCCCCTGCATGGTTCTCACCTCAGATTCAGGCTGTAATCCCTCTGTATTGTTTAAATATGTAATCCCCTGTGTTTTTCACACCTTTTAATACCTGCATTGTTCACTCCCTGCAGTGTTCACACCTCAGGCTCAGACTGTAATCACTCCCGTTGTTCACTTCTTCACACCTCAGACATAGGTACTGTAGGCAGAGTATGGCACATACAGCCAGCATAGAGCAGGTAGAGTATGGCACACACAGGCAGCAAAGGTCAGGGAGGGTATGGCACACACAGGAAGGGTAGGGCAGGCAGAGTATGGCACACACAGTCAGGGTAGGGCAGGCAGAGTATGGCACACACAGTCAGGGTAGGGCAGGCAGAGTATGGCACACACAGGCAGGGTAGGACAGGCAGAGTATGGCGCACACACAGACAGCATAGGACAGGCAGAGTGCTGCCTGTGTGTGCCATACTCTGCTTGCCCTATGCTGCTTGTGGGAGGTGAACCTGGCAGGGGTTTGTTGTGGGAGTTTGTTAGCAGTTGGAAATAGCCATTAAATGGTCCCTAAGGTGTGTAATTATGTACTGGGGGTTGCTCTGCTATCCACAGGGAAGGAGGAGGCATATGGAATTTAAGGGTATATCTTAATATGACATAATTCTTTCACATATGAATGATGATTGATATCCCCACAGTAAGGACCAAGCATTTGGGATTTTGCTGTGCTACCACCATTGTGATAAAATAGGTGTGGTTTGAAGTGGGTGTGGTTTCAAAAAGGGGAGTGGTCAAAACTGGCTTCCATTAGCGGCCCTCCACCACGTATGGTAGAGAAATTTCGGCCCTCGGCACCGTAGAAGTTTGACAGCACTGTTCTAAACTATCTTAAAACTATACTTAGACATATTGATGGCATAGATCTGTGAAGACAGCCTGTGGTCTTTAAATGGGATCTCTAATACAAGATTTGGGGAAGGTGGTAAGCCCTTCAGGCAAAATATTTAAATAGTGCAGAAGAACACTAGGGGACAGAATGGAATAAGGCTGATCAGGCAAAGAACAAATGGAGCAGGTGATGATCTGAAGAGACTGGAAAATGATAAATAAGGTGATGATCATAGAAAAGAATTGACAGGCACAGGATGGATTGGTCAAAGAAGATCACAACAAGAACAAGCAGTGCTTAGACAAAGGCACATATGAATACAGGTTAAACTAGTCAAAACAGGTGTTACGGGGCAGACTGAGCTGAAAAATAGACAAGACTAAAATGGGGTGCTAGGAAAGGAAAAGGACCAGGAAAGGTGAGATATAGGGTGAAATCCGTAAGACCTGATACACAAATTGGGGAATGCAGATAATTAACCATGCACTTCTTGGCTGCTTTCCCTGCCCAGTGGTTAGGAAAAGGCATTGAGATGGTTGGGGGTCGCTGGTTCAAACCCAATCAGTGCACAGCAGAGTTACAGTGTTGTTTTTACATTTCCAAATGGAAAAATGGGGATGCACAAAAATATTAATATTCATCTGATCATGTACTTGAACATAGTGTTTGGATCACACAGAAAGTTGGAGGTGGATAATCTCCCTCATAATCTGATATTGTAACTAAATGCATCAGAAAAAAATGCTAAGCACACCCATTAAAGTAAAACCTCCTTTGTAATTTTACACCCTTTTTGTATTGCTCCATATTCCTTTTTACTTACTTAACTGAATGACACAGTAATTGAGATCAGATAACAGTCTGGATGTCAGAGTATTTCACTCAGTGTGGGCCAAGTGTTAAATGTGTTTAACGTGTGCTTTGGTTGTTTAAAGGGTCGGGACCTATCACCCATAAAATGAATTCCAAATCATTTTCTATTGTGTTACTCAAGCAAAAACGTTTACTTATACTATATACATTATTTAAATCTTGTTTTCTTTAGTCTTGAAATTTACAATCACAGCAAGCAGGTAAACACCATTTTGTGGTCATGTCATGTTTTGCTGCCCATACACAAATCTTTTGTATGTGCAACAGCAGGGGACCTGATGCCCATGTCAATGCACAGACTACACAATTGTAGACAGTGAGTAAAAAACGAGGAATGTGAGGAGGGCAGTGACATCTGGAAAGTACAGAATGGAAAGTGAAAGTGATTTATGTGCCTGAGGCATAGAGAAGCGCGGCAGACAATATATGACAGCTGAGATTTTTAAATATGTTTATATAAGTAATGAATGGTTACATATCAAAAAGATATTAATTGACTTTTATTATACATTATTTTATACCTGGGTGACAGGTCCCCTTTAAGTACAAGTTAAACTTTATTGCTGTCTTGTGTTGAGTATGTAGGGAACCATAGGAATTAAGCTACCTATGGCTGTAGTCCTACACTGTGCTATCTGCTGTTACTGAGCAGAATGTAATGTTGCCACTTTGGTTATATGTCACTATGCACTTATTGGCCCTTAGTTAGGATGACCACTTCCTGCACACTGTAATATAGGGATTTGCAGGGTGTGGGCACTTCCTCTTTGGCATTCCTATCATTCAGAGCAGGTTGCACATAGAGCCTGGGTCCTCAACTAGGCCCAGAAGTCTGTGCCCTAGAGGAAGCCAAATTCATCTAGTGAATCTAAGTCGGGGATCAGGGACCCCGTGAATGAGGTGTAGTCATTTGCAGGTTAGACTCTGTTATAGCACGCTTTAGGAGTGTGACTTAGTTCAGGGCTATTTAGTATGAGCAGCTGTACGCTCCCACATAGGAGAAATTAGAGGGTTTAGTACACCCAAGGCTCTGCTGCCTTACTGTAGGGACTGCAGTGTCAGACATAGGATTCAGGCTGTTAATAACCCCTGAACCACCGTTGCTGTAGGGATCCGGCCCAGATAAGGCAGACACCCTTGGGACTCCTGGCTATCCCCTATATCCATCTCCACAGTGGTGCCATACTATTCCTGCTATCTGCAACTGCATTTGACATTTGTGTGCAAATTTACCTTAATGCTGTGAGTATTAACCCTGCATATGCTGTGTACCATCAATAAACCAAGTTCTAGTTCAATGCAAAAGAACCTCTGGTGTCCATAATTACTTATATACACGTTGTGACAGTAGAGAGTTGTAGTTCCGCTCAAGAACACCTCTCAAGTGTAATTCTTCCGTTTTGCGAAGGCCCAGCCTGTGTGTTGGAGTCACATGTGCCCGTGCTCATACCTACTAGCCGGTGCTGGCAAATACTAGCCAGAATAGGGTTACAAGTACATAGGATATTTTTGTGGAACAGGTTGAAGCGACATAGCAGCAATTCTAGCAATCACTAGCAGATGCACATGATGTTCTAGTAATAATAATTTGAGTTATCTCTGCAATATTTTCTGCTAAAAATTAATTAAGAATGAAGTGTTTAGCAGAATTAAAACAGTCAGCAATTTGCATCAAATGCCAATGTTCATAGAAAAGTCAAAAACTTTTAACACAATTTTCTTGTTTTTGCAGTGTTCTTTGGTTTGTGAATGCTCTTCACCAGAAGCTATCAGTGGAAAGGACAATTTATTAAATACAGGTACAGTCTGTCTTTCAGTTTTAAGCACATCATTTACAAATGTAATTTAGCAATGTTTCCATAATTGTCATTAATTAATAAAATAGAATATGTTTTTTGAAGGAACTGGAATAATTCAATTTATAGACCGTAATTTAGCTACTAAACTCCACATCTTTGCCTAGTTAAATTGAAAATTAACAGTTTCCAGTGCCCTCATTGTTTTCGTAATTGCAGTGGTTCATTAATTGGCAAAAATATTTCCAGGGGCTGATCAGTTCTAGCAGAGTTAAGTGGTTCATTTCAAATCCTCTTTGACATAAAATATATGTGTAGGTTAAATTAGAATTACCAGTGTAGGTAGATATGAATGTAACCCTTTGTTTGCCAGCTTAAATGGCTATGGCTCTGTCCACACTTTTAGTTCATAAAATGACTAATTTAATTGTGTTGAACTAAAACAAACCCTAAACTTTGTTGCAGTTGAGCATCAATGTGAAAATGTCCCCACCGAGCATAGGTAGTAGGGTTAGTGGGATGTGTGTATTTATAAATGTGCGTGTTTTTGTCAATGTATATACCACTGAGTTTATATACTGAACCTCATATTTGTGTTTTAGTGTGCATGGGCAGTATTTTGAATCAGAAGTTACTCTTATAGCCACATTTTTATTCCAAGTCTGGAATGCTGTTACCTAACTTTTTCTGATGTTTCTAGGTTATCCATTCATTTGCCTTAAAACCATGTATGTACAGTAGATGATATAAAAATATATATTAAAATATATTACCCCTTCAATTCAGAGTTAGATCTCTAGCAATCTCCTAGCTATCTTATCTAGGATAACTAAAGCTGAGCACATGAATAATATAACTGATTGTCTCTCCACCCAATATTGGTACTATTGCTACTTTTAGGAATACTACGGATGACATGCTTATTGACACTGTTCATTCCACACCCTGCCTTGGGGTAATAGTTTTACCATTCATATTAATACTGTTGTCAAAATCTGTTATTTTTCCTCTGCAATAAGATCTATCCTTCTATTCTCTCAAACAACTGCTACACCACTTATCAGTGTTACTTGGTCATCCCACCTAGACAGTTGGAACCTATTACTAAATTATGCCCAAGACTTTACTTCACCCCCCTTCAATCTTGAACTTTGCTGCTAGAAATCAATTTATCTGCTATTAAAATATTTATCATAACTCCCTATTTTTTAATTTATTTTTTTTCCCTCCTCAACATAATACTATAATTCTTTACTTGTTTCTCCATATGTTCTAATACCTTTTCATACCACCTACATACAATCCCAAGTCTTGTTTTAAATGTCTCTTGCTGCATCCATAAATTCTTCTGTAGGGAACTCTTCCTCAAAACTAAACCCAAAAAACAATCTTACCTTCTCGCACAGTATTTATTTGGTCTTTGTGCCTTCTTCCATGTATGACTCATAATCTTAAGTGGCTCCTAATCATTGTAACTGCATATCATTTTATTTAATTAGCTGTCTGGTTACCCATGTTTGTAGTGTTAACTTAATGTAAAATTCACAGTGTTTGTACCTACAAATACTACTATATATATAAAAGAGTGCACAGATAAGTAATGTAATTCATGACCTTGGATTGATCAGAGGCAAATCCTGTAATATAATTACTAAGCTTGTGGATAAAAGGTTTATTATGGAGCATTCAAACAGCAGATAATTAAGAGGAGCTGGCTGCATATGCTCTTCATCTTTTTTTAGCCAGCAAATAGAAATATTCAGTCACTTGATCCACCAAGATCTCAGGATTATGTGTATACACTTCCCCCAATTTGCAGAACTTGACCAAATTGTCACAGTTAGTAATCAACCTAACTGTCCAACCAAATGTAAGCATGTATGGAAAGCACTAAAGTTGATGTTGAGTTAGAGTTTTAATCTCATGTATAGTCTTTTCTCCCCTATGATTTTTTTTTTTGTCAGAGACTGGAAATACATTGTTGTATATTTTACCTTAACAGCTAATTAGGTGCACCTACCAGTAAATTTTACCACAGACATAGCCTATAAGCCCACGCTTGATATTGCAGAGCAAAACAATATCTGCAATAATCGGCATGAGGAAGTATAAAAGTGTTTTGTTTTTTTTAATGACATTTTTTTGTTATCATTTTGTAATTAAACAAAATAAAATAAATTAATTATTAGCAATTAAAACATAATCTAGGTAAATTGCAAAGAACACTCTGAAAAAAAATTACATTGATTTGTTTATATTGTCTTTAACCCTTTCCCTGCCAAAGACGTAGGTACTACGTCGGTTTAAAAAAAGCAGTTGTATGCCACCGACGTAGTACCTACGTTTTTGGTACTAGTGTAATTCTCCCTGCACCGGCGGCAAAAGCCGCCGGTGCAGAGAGTCAGCTGTGCCCCCAACCCCCTCGGCAACGAGCCAAGGGGGCTGGCAAGTTGGTCCAGCGATGCGATCGCATCGCACGACCTACTTACCCAGCAGCAGACCGATCGCAGCGTCTTCTGCTTGTCACGTCTGTTCCCCAGCTTCTTGTTCCTCCTAGCTCTGCCCACTCACTTCCTGTGCTGCGAGGACTGCAGAGAGGACTGCCTGCCTGCGATCCCTGCTGGTAAGTGCTCTTTATTTGCCTAATACACACACTTACACACATTTACAGGCATTTACACACATTTACACACACATCTACACACAATTTAGCATACTTTTTTTTTTTTTTTTTTGTCCGATTTTGCACACTCTAGCACACTTTAGCACACTTATATACACACTTACACACTATCACACACATTTTAGATGTCTGCACACATGTATACACAATTTTTTGTGTATACAAATTTATTTTTTTTTTACTTTTTTTTTTACCCCTTTGTCTTTAGTTTTTTTCCCTAAAAATTTTATTTTGACACCATGACTATTGGATCTATTATTCTGACCACTAATTACACTGTCATGTGACTTATTTTGTTGTGTCATCGATTTACACAATTTTTGTGGTTTCATTGCATTTTTATCCCTGTATAACTGTTCCTAATCTGTTTTTAGCATAGCTTTGCCATGCGGTACTTTGGTGTAGAAAAATAACTTTACCTATTTTGAATTCCTCAGAATGTGTACTTTCCAAAAATATATGGTTTTCTGGGGGTCCCTGTGTAGTTTGGGGGTGTTACACATAATACGCTGTCAGGGGTCTCTGTGCAAAAGCTGAGCTGGCAGGCGAGAAATCCTTATGTGCTATTTTCTTTTTGGGGTCAGTACATACCGCAGACTTTGGTATATCTATGCATATTGGGCATCAAACTGTTCAGTAGGCCTCTGGTGTTCCTATTTGGGGTGATTTGCCTTTGTACGCAAGAAATAGTGTGAGATAAATGCGGCAAACTGCAACATTTTTATGCGATTTTCTCAAATGTCATAAAAACCAATAACTTTAGGAACGCTCTGCAGATTGGTACTTTGGTGTAGAAAGGACTCTTTACCCTTGTTGGATTTGTCAGAATGTGTACTTTCCAAAAATATATGGTTTTCTGGGGGTCCCTGTGTAGTTTGGGGGTCTTACTGCATATAATACGCTGTCAGGGGGCTCAGTGTGCAAAAACTGAGCTGGCAAGCGAGAAATCCTTACGTGCTATTTTCATTTTTGGGTCAGTACATGCCGCAGACTTTGGTATATCTATGCATATTGGGCATCAAACTGTTCAGTAGGCCTCTGGTGTTCCTATTTGGGGTAACTTGCCTTTGTACGCAAGAAATTGTGTGAGATAAATGCGGCAAACTGCAACATTTTTATGTGATTTTCTCAAAAGTCATAAAAACCAATAACTTTAGGAAAGCTTTGCAGATGGGTACTTTGGTGTAGAAAGGACTCTTTACCCTTGTTGGATTTGTCAGAATGTGTACTTTCCAAAAATATATGGTTTTCTGGGGGTCCCTGTGTAGTTTGGGGGTCTTACTGCATATAATACGCTGTCAGGGGGCTCTGTGTGCAAAAGCTGAGCTGGCAGGCGAGAAAACCTTACGCGCTATTTTCATTTTTGGGTCAGTACATACCGCAGACTTTGGTATATCTATGCATATTGGGCATCAAACTGTTCAGTAGGCCTCTGGTGTTCCTATTTGGGGTAACTTGCCTTTGTACGCAAGAAATCGTGTGAGATAAATGCGGCAAACTGCAACATTTTTATGCGATTTTCTCAAAAAAGTCATAAAAACCACTAACTTTAGGAAAGCTTTGCAGATGGGTACTTTGGTGTAGAAAGGACTCTTTACCCTTGTTGGATTTGTCAGAATGTGTACTTTCCAAAAATATATGGTTTTCTGGGGGTCCCTGTGTAGTTTAGGGGTCTTACTGCATATAATAGGCTGTCAGGGGGCTCTGTGTGCAAAAACTGAGCTGGCAGGCGAGAAATCCTTATGCGCTATTTTCATTTTGGGGTCAGTACATACCGCAGACTTTGGTATATCTATGCATATTGGGCATCAAACTGTTCAGTAGGCCTCTGGTGTTCCTATTTGGGTTGTGTTGCCTTTGTACGCAAGAAATTGTGTGAGATAAATGCGGCAAACTGCAACATTTTTATGCGATTTTCTCAAATGTCATAAAAACCACTAACTTTAGGAAAGCTTTGCAGATTGGTTCTTTGGTGTAGAAAGGACTCTTTACCCTTGTTGGATTTGTCAGAATGTGTACTTTCCAAAAATATATGGTTTTTAGGGGTCACCCTACATTTCTGCAGCTTCCACCCCTCATAAAACTGCCATGTGTTTATGAATTAGGTAAAGATAAGCCATGAAATTAGTGTGCACAACGTATATTTGGGGGTCTCTAAGTGCCATGTGCTTTGATAAACCTATGTACAGTGGGCATCAAACTGTTCAGTAGATCTCTGGGGTTCATATTTAGGGTGTTTTATCTTGGTACCTAATGACCTGTAGAAAATAAGATGCTGTATAGTGGAAGTTTTGAGGTGATTTTTGGAAATGCCATAAAAATCATCAAACTTAGGAAAGCTTTATGGCTTGGTACTTTGGAGTAGAAAGACATGGGTACCCATTTTAGATTCGGGGGGATGTGTACTTTCCAAAAATATATGACTTTCTGGGGTGAATGTACTTTTTACTAGCATTATCCCACATATAATGATGTAAATGTATTGATTTTGCAGAAGCTGAAATGACAGATATGATAGATCATATGGAGGTATGTTCTCATTGGGGCCCCTACATGCCACATACTTAGGTAAACCTATACATATTGGGCCTTAAACTCTTCAGTGGGCCCCTGGCATTCATATTTAGGGTGTTTTATCTTGGTACCTAATTCTATGTGGGAGATAAGATGCTGGAAACTGGAAGCTTTGAGTGGATTTTTAGAAATGTTATCAAAATTGCCAACTTTAGGAAAGCTTTGCGGCTTGGTACTGTGGAGTAGAAAGACATGGGTACCCATTTTAGATTCGGGGGAATGTGTACTTTCCAAAAATATATGGCTTTCTGGGGTGAATGTACTTTTTACTAGCTTTATCCCGCATGTAATGATGTAAATGTTGATTTTGCAGAAGCTGAAATGACAGAAATGACAGTACATATGGGTATATGTTCACATTGGGGCCCCTACATGCCACATTCTTAGGTAAACCTATACATATTGGGCATCAAACTGTTCAGTAGACCTCTGGGGTTCATATTCAGGGTGTTTTATCTTGGTATCTAATGACTTGTAGAAAATAAGATGCTGTATATTGGAAGTTTTGAGGTGATTTTTGGAAATGCCATAAAAATCGTCAAACTTAGGAAAGCTTTATGGCTTGGTACTTTGGAGTAGAAAGACATGGGTACCCATTTTAGATTCGGGGGAATGTGTACTTTCCAAAAATATATGACTTTCTGGGGTGAATGTAATTTTTACTAGTTTTATCCCACATGTAATGATGTAAATGTTGATTTTGCAGAAGCTGAAATGACAGAAATGACAGTACATATGGGTATATGTTCACATTGTGGCCCCTACATGCCACATACTTAGGTAAACCTATACATATTGGGCATCAAACTGTTCAGTAGACCTCTGGGGTTCATATTTAGGGTGTTTTATCTTGGTATCTAATGACCTGTAGAAAATAAGATGCTGTATAGTGGAAGTTTTGAGGTGATTTTTGGAAATGCCATAAAAATCGTCAAACTTAGGAAAGCTTTATGGCTTGGTACTGTGGAGTAGAAAGACATGGGTACCCATTTTAGATTCGGGGGAATGTGTACTTTCCAAAAATATATGACTTTCTGGGGTGAATGTACTTTTTACTAGCTTTATCCCACATATAATGATGTAAATGTGTTGATTTTGCAGAAGCTGAAATGACAGAAATGATAGATCATATGGGGGTATGTTCTCATTGGGTCCCCTACATGCCACATACTTAGGTAAACCTATACATATTGGGCATCAAACTGTTCAGTGGGCCCCTGGCGTTCATATTTAGGGTGTTTTATCTTGGTACCTAATGCTATGTGGGAGATAAGATGCTGGAAACTGGAAGCTTTGACTGGATTTTTGGAAATTTTATCAAAATTGCCAACTTTAGGAAAGCTTTGCGGCTTGGTACTGTGGAGTAGAAAGACATGGGTACCCATTTTAGATTCGGGGGAATGTGTACTTTCCAAAAATATATGGCTTTCTGGGGTGAATGTACTTTTTACTAGTTTTATCCCACATCTAATGATGTAAATGTTGATTTTGCAGAAGCTGAAATGACAGAAATGACAGTACATATGGGGGTATGTTCACATTGAGGCCCCTACATGCCACATACTTAGGTAAACCTATACATATTGGGCATCAAACTGTTCAGTGGACCCCTGGTGTTCATATTTAGGGTGTTTTATTTGGTTACTTTATGACCTTTAGGAGTTAAGATACTATAGACTGGAAGCTTTGAAGCGATTTTAAAAAAATTTCACAAATTTTGATAAAAATCAATAACTTTAGGAAAGCATTGCGACTTGATAGTTTGGAGTAGACAAACAGTTGTGCCTATTCTGGATTCCCCAGAATCTCTTCTTTCTAAAAATGTAAAATTTTCTGGGATAAACTCTCTGTTAGTGGAATTTTTGGCCTTGAAATCTAAAGTATGCAGCTTTCTGGAGCAGTGCTTTGGAAATTTGGTAGTGTACTGCTGGGAGTTTTTGACCTATACAAGTGAGAAATCTCCATAAAACTATATATATTTGGTATTGGCACGTTCAGGAGACATGGGACTTTCCAAATCAGTTGTAATTTCATGCATAAACTAATTTTTGTTTCTGGTGCATGTGTTTATATTATGGAAAATATGATTTTTTTTCATTTTTTAGACATTTAGAAGCCTATATCTTGTTACAGAATTGGAATTACACAAAAATTCTACCATATTTTAAAAGCTTAGGTTGTCCTGAAAAAAACAATATATAGTTTTCCTGGGTAAACTAAAAGTCCCCCCAAGGAAAGGCCCCTAAAGTGAAACAGTGCAAAATGTTCAAAAACTGTCTGGCAGTAGAAGTTCCGCTTTGTCCAAAACGGCTGGCAGTGAAAGGGTTAAAACTGCACTGCAAAATATTTAGAAAGGACTTCCTATACAGGTTGTGACAGCTGTGGTGAAAAACATCCCTGTGTCAATGGCCTAAAGAAACCATTTGCCCAATTTATTAATAAGGCACATGATGTATATAGCTATATTTAAGTTACCATGTCCAGGGAATCTTCTTTGTTTTGATGGTTAATTTTTTTAATGTGGGAGCTGGCATTTTGCCTCAACACAGCAGTAAATTGATATATTACAGACTAATGTTGTTGTAATGGTTTTTCAGCATACATCTTAACCACATAAACAATAAATGGCTATATTATTATAATAAAAAGCATATAAAAAGAACATGAAGGCAAGTATTTTTTCTAGAAATGATGAAAAGCCTAGTTTTAGAGGGAGCAAACAACTCTGTTAGGGCTTGACAGAAGACAATGCACATCCAAAATAATCTGGCAACCAAATACTGGCTTTTGCTATAATTAAATCTTCTTGACCAAAATAAAACCTGTGAGTGCAGGTTTCCTACAATACATGGGCATCTGTTATGTGAACTGCACTGAGACACAGTTCTTTTGATACAGTTCCAGCATGCTTTTGCATATTTAATGTCCAATTTTAATATATGTGTTTGAAACAGATCATTTTTCCTAGGGTTTGAAGGATAACGATAACGATCTGTTTGGCTTGGCACCCATTATCATGATTCATGCTAATTAATCACATCTGACACTGTTCCTACACTACACCTATGTATTTGTTTCTGATCCCAAGTTATAAACAATGATGCACACATCATACAGTGGTGTGAAAAACTATTTGCCCCCTTCCTGATTTCTTATTCTTTTGCATGTTTGTCACACTTAAATGTTTCTGCTCATCAAAAACCGTTAACTATTAGTCAAAGATAACATAATTGAACACAAAATGCAGTTTTTAAATGAAGGTTTACGTTATTAAGGGAGAAAAAAAACTCCAAATCTACATGGCCCTGTGTGAAAAAGTGATTGCCCCCCTTGTTAAAAAATAACTTAACTGTGGTTTATCAATTTCAATTTTCAATTTCAATATCAATTTCTGTAGTCACCCCCAGGCCTGATTACTGCCACACCTGTTTCAATCGAGAAATCACTTAAATAGGAGCTACCTGACACAGAGAAGTAGACCAAAAGCACCTCAAAAGCTAGACATCATGCCAAGATCCAAAGAAATTCAGGAACAAATGAAAACAAAAGTAATTGAGATCTATCAGTCTGGTAAAGGTTATAAAGCCATTTCTAAAGCTTTGGGACTCCAGCGAACCACAGTGAGAGCCGTTATCCACAAATGGCAAAAACATGGAACAGTGGTGAACCTTCCCAGGAGTGGCCGGCCGACCAAAATTCCCCCAAGAGCGCAAAGACAACTCATCCGAGAGGCCACAAAAAACCCCAGGACAACATCTAAAGAACTGCAGGCCTCACTTGCCTCAATTAAGGTCAGTGTTCACGACTCCACCATAAGAAAGACACTGGGCAAAAAAGGCGCAAACCACTTTTAAGCAAAAAGAACATTATGGCTCGTCTCAATTTTGCTAAAAAACATCTCAATGATTGCCAAGACTTTTGAGAAAATACCTTGTGGACCGACGAGACAAAAGTTGAACTTTTTGGAAGGTGCATGTCCCGTTACATCTGGCATAAAAATAACACAGCATTTCAGAAAAGAACATCATACCAACAGTAAAATATGGTGGTGGTAGTGTGATGGTCTGGGGTTGTTTTGCTGCTTCAGGACCTGGAAGGCTTGCTGTGATAGATGGAACCATGAATTCTACTGTCTACCAAAAAATCCTGAAGGAGAATGTCCGGCCATCTGTTCGTCAACTCAAGCTGAAGCGATCTTGGGTGCTGCAGCAGGACAATGACCCAAAACACACCAGCAAATCCACCTCTGAATGGCTGAAGAAAAACAAAATGAAGACTTTGGAGTGGCCTAGTCAAAGTCCTGACCTGAATCCTATTGAGATGTTGTGGCATGACCTTAAAAAGGCGGTTCATGCTAGAAAACCCTCAAATAAAGCTGAATTACAACAATACTGCAAAGATGAGTGGGCCAAAATTCCTCCAGAGCGCTGTAAAAGACTCGTTGCAAGTTATCGCAAATGCTTGATTGCAGTTATTGCTGCTAAGGGTGGCCCAACCAGTTATTAGGTTCAGGGGGCAATTACTTTTTCACACAGGGCCATGTAGGTTTGGATTTTTTTTCTCCCTAAATAATAAAAACCCTCATTTAAAAACTGCATTTTGTGTTTACTTGTGTTATCTTTGACTAATAGTTAAATGTGTTTGATGATCAGAAACATTTTGTGTGACAAACATGCAAAAGAATAAGAAATCAGGAAGGGGGCAAATAGTTTTTCACACCACTGTATATCCTATACAGTATATTGACAAAATACATAAATCATATCCCTAGCTTGTTTAAATATGGTTAAAAGCTCTTCCTATGAAGATGTAACATTCATGGTTTGACAACGCAATAAATCCTATATAACTTCAGTACCCCTATTATTTAATCTAATTACTGAAAAGGGGTCTGAATGGTAACACAGAGCAATTAATTTATAGCCTCTCTGCTTTGTGAGGCATCAGCTGTCAGAGCCCTAGTGACAAATCTACTCCGCTTCATCTGCACATAAAAACTAAATGTTTTAATACTATCTCCTTTTTCATTATACATTCAGTTCATGCTATTTTTTATGTTTAAAAACTGAAATGAGTTGTGAGTATTTTGTTCTGCTGCTCTTCACTGGAATCTGCTTCAAACTGAATGCAGCTGCCATAACTCAGCAGTTTTATGAGGAATAAAGAACTTCATATAGTGCTTCCTGGAAGTTTTTTAATGGTTACTTAAATAAAGGCTTTTATGTGAAGGTCGTTGAGCCCACATATCTGGCATAAACACACCATAATTGTGGCACTTACTATATCCCTTGTTATAAATCAAGCAGAAATACTGCAAGTGCTTTTTATTATTTCATTTTAATACTTTAGACTAAATAAATCACATTTATGTGCATGAGTAGAGGCTGGGTGTAAACATTATTTGCTGCAGGGAAAAGTTCACAGGGCTATTTCCTGAGCAGGTAGCTTGGCTAATGTGGCCTCACTGAGCACAAAGCCAAAAACTTCCTTTGAGCTTTGCAGGATGTGCTTGTTGCCCTAGTAACCTGAGGCAGGAAGTTCCTGTCACATTTCCACTTGGCACATAATGGAGTGAGAGAGTTAGCAGTCAGCTAGAAGGGTGCTAAATCCACTTCAAATAGAACTGCATTTATCATCTATCATTTTCTAAAATCACACATAAACATACAGAAATGTGCACATAGTTCTTTGTCATTTTTGTCCATGCCACAAATGACAATAATCCAAATGCATAATGATCGTAGGTTAGCACCTGCATGGGCTTCAGAGAGAAGTAGTGCTTCTGCTTATACATTTGTTTTCAGATTATAGATACTGTTCTTTAGTGCACTCTTTACAATATTTAATTGCAATTGTTCATGTGCAATTGTGCATCTTTCTAGTGTGTTCTATTTTGCTGGCTGCCCTGGCCCATGCCAGCTTTATAGAGATCTTCTTCTGATACTATTTGTACCTATTGTGAACCTCCAGACGACCGCAAACCTTGACTGGAATGCTGTATGATCACCTAAACTGCCTGGCCATACCTTTAATACTGCCTGGGGTCTGTAGCTCAACAATATATAAGTATACAATCTATTATCTGCAAACCAGGATAATTTTTTTTCTTCATTTTAAAGCTACACTTAATAAAAAAGTACCTTGCTCTGGATGGTAACTAAGCTGTATAAATCCATATTAGTGTCAATGAAATCCCATTTTTTTTAGTGACAAACAGGGTTATGTAATAAAAGGCACTATGTTTGGCCAGCAGCAGTAACCCATAGCAACCAATCGGAATGAAGCATGTACTGGTCACCTGTTTAAAAACATTTTATTAGTTGCTATGGGTTACTGCTACTGGGCAAACTTAGTGCCTTTTACTACATCTGGAGGTTAAGGTATAGTGATTTAAATTATGAAAACCTTACAAGATGTGCAGATGTAGGGCTAGTTTTGTTAAACATACCCTATTGGACACGTAAGGCAAACATAAGTTCCAAAAATCTGAATTGTTACATTTTAATATGTCAAACTGGGGAACAGATTTGGTTCAGAATTCCAGCAAATCTTTAAAGGGCATTTCTTGACTTCGAATGTGTCTTCTGTGAATTAATGTAGTGAGAAGTTAGAGTTAAGTTTGAGTTAAACTAGTTAGCAGGTGCAACATTAACAATATTATACAAATACGTCATACTTTCTCCAATAAATGGAGCAAGCATAGTTTTGACATAGTCTCAGACCTCAGACTGCACACAGAAGATACCATAGCACAACACATCATACAATCCATTTCATAACGACAAATTTAAAATGAGAGGTGAGACATTTGGGCGATCTGTGATGCTGAATTGAGCACATACTCTCATCTACTATAAGGCAGGACAAGAACAAGGGGGTGGGGGGGTAAAATTAAAATACATTTAACATTTTACAGAAAAAAAAACTAGTACATGTGATGCCTTTAAAGGTACCAGTTTTATAAATAATACTCGGTGGTTAAAGATACACTTATAGGAGAAGGAAAGGCTAAGTCACTTGGGGGTGCCAAAATGTTAGGCACCCCCAAGTGACTTAGATCGCTCACCTCATACCCCGGGCTGGTGCCCCTGTTAGGAGAGAACAGCACCAGCCCAGGTAGCAGCGATCGCTTCCTCCTTCCTGTAGCGCCGCGCATGCATGCGCAGTAGAGTGAAAAGCCGAACTTAAAAAACAAAGTCGGCTTTTTACTTTACTGCGCATGCGCCGGCCGACGGATTTCGCCGGGAGAAGAGAGAGGAAGGAGGAAGCGCTTCCTACAGGTACCCTGGGCTGGTGCTTTTTTCTCCTAACAGGGGCACCAGCCCAGGGTACAAGGTAAGCGATCTAAGTCACTTGGGGGTGCTTAACATTTTGGCACCCCCAAGTGACTTAGCCTTTCCTTCTCCTTTAAAATAAATCAGCAATGCAAAATGGTGCACTTCTAGCCTTTTGCCTAGTAGGGAATTATTATTAAAAAATAGCTCAAGGGTTGTTTATCCCTGCATTAAACTCACCAAATAAATTGTGTATAGATCAGTTCCTAAACACCACCACACTCATAACCTGTAGCTCACCTCATTAAATCATTATAATGCATGCTATGCAGCCACTGTTATCCGCAATCTATTTATGCCACCAGGCAAAAGTCTCCTAGCTGAAGGGACATGATGATAAAGGTGCAGTTAAACTATAAATCCCCTAATTAGTATGCCTTGCACATATGGGAAGATATATCTTATCAGTGCTCCATTTCCTACATGTGTGTTGGACACCCAGGCACTACACATAATCATTTTGTATTGATTTGCAGGGTTTATTCCACAAATCAGGACATGTTCAAGGATTTTATCCTGAGATAGAATGTTGTGTTGCTTTAAAATGTTAAAGCTAAATTAAGCTCACTGGTACTGATTTAATGTACCAAAATGAAATGAAATTGTTTTCACATTTTTACCATATGAACCAAATGTTACATTATTGTGATTTTTTTCTTTAACTATCTTTTTTTTATCTGCGTTTCCTACTTAATTCTATTAAAATAGAACTCCACCTAAACCCAATGTAGGGATCCATAGGGTTAACTATGGCTTTAAACCCTGCAGCTTCCTGTTTTGTGCTGTTACTGGGCAAAGACCCATGTATCAGTTTTGAGTTTCATGAGACCACTCCCTTGGCACTCAGATATAGTGTTTAGCAGGGGGATGGGTCTGCCTCTTTGGCTGCCTTTTCTCACAGGGAAAAGAGCACTGAGCTTGGAGGCAAGGAACTAGGCCCCAGTAAGCTATGTGCCCCAGAGTGTGGATATCCACTCTGGTAAGGTCGGGGACAGGGACCCCGTGAATGAGGACCAGTTAGATAGCAAGTTTTATGGAGCACTTTCTAGGAAAGTGAGATAGTGAGGGAAGAAAGCACGAGCAGTTTGGCTCAGAGGAAAGTAGCTGGGAGTCCCTTCCAGACAGGCACTGTTGCCTTAGCGTAGGGCCACGGTTTAGACATAGGAGGCAGGTAGTGTGTAAACCCTGATCCAGAGTTGCCGTGGGGCCTGAGGATTGTGGTATCCAAGCTGACTGTTCCAAGAGGTGAGCAACTGAACCGGTGGCACTGACCCTGCCCAGGCTCAAGAGGAGTTGGGAGGAGCGGGTGTGCACCCTCTCTGTGGTGTCCTCAGAGAAATGCTATGCTAACTGATGTGTGTGAGTATATTGCATAACCCTGCAAATTGATTGTCTCTGACAATAAACCAGTTCTACTGTTCAACTGCAAGAACCTTCTGGCGCCCATTTGTTATTCTGCACTGCACACAGCTACAATGAGTTGTAGTTGCACTACACCATAGCTCCGTTTGGTTACTTCCACATAGCGAAGGCACATCCTGAAGGATTGAGTCGCGTGTACCCCATGCTCTAGACCTATCTAGCCGTGCTGTTGGCTTGGTTACAGCCAAGAAAGGGTTACACCAACTTAAGCTTTTTGAAAAGTAAACATAATTTTAAACAACTTTGCAATATACATCAATTAAAAAATTCAGCATTGTTAATGAAATAATATGATTTAGAACAGTTACCTAAATCTGCCCCTCTGTTCTCCTGCTGATCTGGCTGACTACCTTGAGACTCAAAAAAAAAAAAAAAATGTAACAGTAGTTGACTGTCCTCAGCCTGCCTTCAGCCTGCATCACTCCAAATCCCTCAATTCCCTGCACGTGTGATGTCAATAAGTAAAGGAACATCACAGTGCAATGCATTGTGGGTTATGTTGTCTCTGCATGCTGTCTGTAAGCTGTGGAGATGTCGTTAAAATTTATAACATCAATGTTTTAGTCCCTCCTCCACTGCCAGGATTTCAAATGATGCAGAAAGAGAAGAACTGTTTTGCAGATGGATTTTAGCATATAAAAATGGTATTTATTCAATCTTTTTGAAGGAACAGATTACAGTGATAGGTTGTGCTATGTGGGGGTCTTTAACAAATTTTGGTTCAGAAAACAGAGTTCCCATTTAAGTCATCATAGTGCTGCAACTGTGTAAAAATAGAAATCTAGAGTCATTTAAACAGGGGACTCGTTACTGTTGTGACTTGTGATTTTATATATACCATTAGCCAATATCTTTGCCACAAAGCAGGAAAAAATGTTTTTTTAATAGAAAGTAGATATAATTCAGCACCAGGAAAATGTTTCTGACATTTAGGAACGTTTTTCAAATTGCTGATATATTTATCAAAGGCCGATACCATTATCAATTTGTGAGAAAGTGTTTGATTGCTTGGAGCAGTTGAACATCTGTTTAATGAAGCCATAGGGATTAGCATTTTTCAGTAACAGCACTAAGCTATATTACCCATTCAGATTCTTAAATCTTAATGCAAAAGGCAAGAATTGCAGATTCCAAGAAATTGTAAGAATTTTTCCAGTCCCAAAAATAAAGGGATAAATCTGTGAAATGTCAATTACTGATGTGCGTATTGTAAAACTGATCTACTTGCTTGCTAAAGAACAGATTTTTTTTTATTAACCACTCATTGGACACTAAGGGCTCACAAGCAATTTTGTGCTTACTTGCCTGTGTGAGGATGGGCACATTTAAAAGACCGGGTTGCATTTCATCCTGCACTTCCCTGTGGTGGAACACAGGCGCACACCACCGCAGGGAAACAGAGCGTGAAACGTCTGTGAGGACAAGCCCTTAAGCCTAATTTTATTTTTCTTTTGTACATGTAAGGGATACCTTATGCGGAAACCCGATATCTAGAAAGCTCCAAATTACACAAAGCCCGTTTCCAAGAGACTCCATTTTAATCAAATAATTTAGATTTTTAAAATTGATTCCCTTTTTCTCTGTAAAAATAAAACAGTGCTTTGTACTTGCTCCCAGCTAAGATATAATTAATCCTATTGGGTTTAATTAATGTTTTATTGATTTTTTTAGTAGATTTAAATGAAGATCCAAATTCTGGAAAGACCCCTTATCCGAAATACCCTTGGTCCCAAGCATTCTGGATAAAGGGTTTTATACCTGTACATGGGAAAAACATAATCCCTGTACTAAGGGCAATCAAGCTTGATGCATTTTTTAAGATTTGGGTTTATCTTTTCATAAGGGTCTCTGAAAATAATATACCTCTGTAAGCAGACATTATAGTATGCTTGCCTGCCCATTTTTTTTACATCTCTATGCACTTATCTTATCTGAATTAAAGGAAAACTATACCCCCCTACAGTGTAGGTCTCTATAAAAATATATCTCATAAAACAACTCATGTGAAACCCTGCTTCCTACAAATCAAACCATTTTAATAAAAATATAATTTTTCATTAGTATGTGCCAGTGGGAAATCCTAAATTGAAAATGGCCATTATAAATACTGTGGTCATATGATGATGGTGTAACCAACAAACCAAGGGCACACATACATGTTAGCTCATATCAGCCAATTAATTGACAAGTTCTGTCTTTTACTTACAAAGAAAACAATACAGGCAAGACTACTATAAAAGTTTGATGGTTAACAAATTTGATAGTATCTAGTGATTTCAGTGATGTGTTTTTCCCATAGAGTATGTCTCTTATTTCTTTAACAGTTTTCAGGAATCCCATCTACAAGTTTTACAGATTCCCATCATCAGATAACAAGTGGATATGTGTCCGGGAACAGATGGCAGAGAGCAGCATGTCATTTCATATCCCAAAACAACTGCTCTCCCTATACATAAAAGAAGATACCAGAAGGTGAGAAAAACAGAATTGTGGTTGTGTTATTTTGAGGCTCAGAACTATTACAATAATGTATACTGATTGTAAGTTTTTCATTCAGATGTCAAGTATGTCTCATTAATATGCCATAGTTTATGTATACAGTACAAATAGTCCTGTACTTTGTAACACCAAACATACAAGTGAACCATAAACAAAATAAATAAAGCGTTTTCTTCTTAAAAGCTTACATGCTGCACAGACACCAAAGCATCAATATAAAAACTACAATGGACATAGCCTTAAGTAATGTGCTGAGATGCATTAAAGCGACAGGGCTAGTCAGGCTTACACAATTGATGCACTTTCCAGTAGTTAAATGCCTGACCACAGGGCTGGAACTAGGGGTAGGCAGAAGAGGCAGCTGCCTAGGGAGCAATGATTGGGGGGCGCCAGACAGGAGCCTCTCCTGCCTACCCCTAGTCCTGCTACTTGTCATTGCCCCCGCCGCTTGTAATTAGCGGTGGAGGCAATGACCGATCGGATCGCACCCCCCCCCCCTTGCGTTTGCCGTTAGGGGAGAGGGGGAGTGGCCAAATGCCTAAGCACACGCAAGGGGGTGGGGGGTGCAGGGGGGGGTGGCCGACTGGGTTGCCTAGGGAGCCCGGTCGGCTTGGCCCGCCCCTGTTGACCAGCATTTTTATGATCCCTGTTAGGTGTACCTTATTGCATAAGGTTCCTTTACTAGGTCTCTAATTTTAGCATGGAGACTAATGTTGATACCTCTTTAGTGCCACAGTCCATGCTAAAACTTAGATCCTGGGAGAACATTTCCAGGATTCTCGGAATGCCCCTGAAACACATGGCCAGATTGCAAGCATTTCACTGCTGGTATGCTATTGAACTGTGAACTGATGATGAAATCTGGGAAGGTACAGAAATTCAAGCAAACTTTAAACTGCAAATTATGAGTAGCTCTTGCTATAACACTGGCTAATGCTCTTTATGAAATATGCTATGACATATTTGTCATAGCATATATTAGACATAAGGCCTAACTCAAAGTCATACTGTGTCAGCTTTACAAAGAAAAGAGGCCCTCTGCACTCACCCATTATAAGTGACATTAAAGAATAAGGTAACCCTTTTTTTTTCTTAATTAAATTAAATTACTCTAGAATTACCTACCTTTGTCCCAGCATTCTGTCTGACCTGGTTCCTCAGTTAGAAGTTTATCGTTTTTCTTTGCTTCTTTGTGCAGAGTGAAGCCCCGCCCAGACTTCCTGTTCAGGTCTCTCATCAAAAAGAAAAAAACCCTGCTAAAGCACAGACTGGCTCCTGCTGCCTCCAGGCATGCCCAAGAAGGCTCTCCAGGTCCACTAAAGGTAGTTGAATTGAAGAGAGAACTGAACAGGAAGTGGGGGTGGGGCTTCACTCTGCACAAGGAAGCAAAGAAAAACGTTCAACTTCTGAGGAACCAGGTCAGAGAGAATGCTGGGACAAAGGTAGGTAATTCTGGAGGCTGTTTAGAGTAATTTTACTGATAGAAAAAAAAAGTTTACTTATTTTTTAATGGGTTGGTTCAACTTTAAGTTAACATTTAGTATGTCATAGCATGGCTAATTCTAACCAGCTTGTCAGTTGGTCTTCTTTTTTATTTTTTAGAATTCTTGAATTATTTGCTTTCTTCTCCTGTGTCTCACCAGCTTTCAAATGGGGGTCACTGACCCCATTGCTACTTTTTTTTCTCTCATTTTTATATTAAAGTCCTCTCCTGTTTGTATTCCAGCCCCTTATTTAAAGGTGAAGGAAAGGTAAAAACTAAGTAAGCTTTATTAGAAAGGTCTATGTAAATACAGCCATAAGCACTTACAGTAATGCTGCACTGAGTCCTCTATCAAAAGAAACACAGAATTTCTTGTATCCATTTTTACATGTTCTTAGGTTATCTGACTTCCTCTCAGAAAAATTCTTCATTCCTGGGGCCAGAGTCTGCTTCCTCTCTCCCCTCTCCTGCTCCCTCTCCCTCAAGAATGCTAAGAAATCCCTCCCCCCTCCTTTAGGAATGTGTAATCTCAGCTATAATGGCTAGAGCTGCAAGCTCGGGAGACCATGCTAAAATGGCAGCTGCTATCTTAAGCAAGCAGAGAAAGCTTCTAGGGCTGTTGACTCAGGTATGGTAATGCTTTCTGCAGAATAAATATAGTATTCTAGGTGGCACTAATGTGGCACCTTAAAATCAGTGCCTGGTTGCTAAGGTAATTTGCACCCTAGCAACCAAATTATATTATAATATAATTAACTTAAAAGCCACAAATAATAAAAAATAAAAACCAGTTGCAGATTGTTTCAGAATAGCAGTCTCTACATTATGCTAAAAGTTAATATAAAAGTGAACTACCTCTTTAATACATTTTTTGCATTAAGCTGCTAAAAATGCGTGTTTTTCAAATGAGAAAAACTGGGCAGGACTCGCTGAGATTGACGTGGCGTTCGGCCAATTGCCATTCCCCGCCCCCCTGTGAGTTCAAAGCTACTTGAAAACAGTCTGGAACCATTATAAGGCAATTTTTGCAGAACTTTACTGTATATTTAGCAGAGATATGTGCCGTGATGGTATTGTCCCTTTCCGTTGACAGATTTTATGTGGCTTGAATCAACTCTTTATTCGCCCTCTAATATTTCAGCATGGTGGTTTTATTTTCCACCAGGGCTTCAGACCCCTCTGTGCTCTATATATCAGCCTACTTCTGGACCGAAAAGCAGCATTTAATATAGACAGACGTAGACAATTATTCACATTCACAAGGCAGCTAAGCCTCTGCATCAGGGTAGATAAAATTAATTTTATGACTGTCATGAATATTTCTTTCTTTTCCAGAAAATGTAAAAATATGATTTACTCTTAACAAACTGCAGAGTTTTGCAGCATTCTACCTTTCATTTGCTTTAAAAGGTTGATTTTCCCTGAAGGTAACAATGAATCACTTTATCTTAATTGTTTCTTGTGCTCTGGAGCAGATAATGTATTACTGCTGAATAGGATGGCTCCGTTTTGTAATTTTCTTTATGCAGAGATACATTTAGTCATATTTACTTTATCTGTAATGAGCACAAATGCTTTTAGTACATTTTTCACAAACGATTCCAATTTCTGTAGCCTATCCATCAAACTCAGAATGTTTCAGTGAAAAATTTTTAAATAATTGCCTGCAGTTTTACAAGATAAGATTCCTGTCACGTGTCCCAGTATTATCCTAGTAACAAAAATATTTTGGCTTGGAATGTGTAGTCACACAGTTGAAAGGAACCAGGGCCTTCATCTTTACTAAGGCAAGATGTACTGTAAGGGGAACAACATCATCTTACCAATAATTTTAGTCCCTGCCCTTGCAGACATAATATATTAAAAAGTTAAAGGAGTTGTTCACCTTGGAATTAACTTTTAGTATGATGAAGAGACCAATATTCAGAGACAATTTGCAATTGGTCTTCATTTTTTGTTAGAAAGTTAGAAGAAGGGTTAAAAGAAGAAGGCAAATAGTTCAAAAACTATAAAGAATAAATATAGGAGAACAATTGGAAAGTTGCTTAGAATTAACTTAGAGGTGAACTACCCCTTTACCAATGTTTGCACCTGGTCTGTTGGTACATTGGCGTTTTGTTATTATCATAATAAGGACCTCTAATAAGGACAGCTGTAGATTGTAAGCTCTTCACCTCTTGTATCCGTTATAGGTTGCGTTATATGTTGCTCTGTATGTCCAATGTATGAAACCACTTATTGTACAGCGCTGTGGAATATGTTGGCACTTAATAATTACATGTTAATAATAATAATTTTAGGGTGTGCCTGGAGCAAAGGAGACATTGCTAGGCTATTTTGCTTATATATCATATAAGGCTGTCTAACCTACAGTATGGCCCTACATTTGAACTACTGTTCTCATTGCTGGAAGTTGTATGAAGACATTGGGCTAAATTGCAAAGATCTTTTCAAGTTATTTTAACAACCAAGACTGTTAATGGTTTATACAACGTTTTTTGGTTCTAGTTAAATATTGTTTTGTATTAAAGTTTTATGCATTTGCCTTACCCATTTGAGATTATAAGGTGCCGGAGGCAAAAAAAAATAAACCGGCTCAACTAAAGTCAAGAAGATTTGACTCAGGAAACTGCCAGGCTTCCCTACAGTACTTCAAAGCTAATTATGTAACCCGAATGAGAGCCAGCTTCTCTCTAGGAAACATCAGCTAAAGGCATTGGAGTACTGAGCTGAAGTAGAGAACCCTTGATTTCCTTGTCATGTATCCAGTAGGGTGACAGATAAAAAAAAAAAAAACGATTATATCTTCAGTCTACATTTAATTAAATGCCATTTTTAATGCAAATAATAATTTGCTGTCGTGGTATTTTTATAACTATGCAGGCTGAATCATATATACGGTACATATTTATGTAGCTAATTTACACATTTACATAAGGGATGTGCCAGAAGATATAATAGAGCAGAACTTTCAGAAAGTAAAGAAATATGATTTTGTAAAGTAATATATAGAATTTGGTTTATATAGCAGTGAAATCCATTAGAACCGAACAGTTCTTTATGTAGTAATCAAAAATGATCTGCTGTAGTTAGCCACTGGAACAGTAATGTCATTGTGAGGTATAACTGTTATACATTACTGGTCCTTCAGCGATTTGGAGAGTAAATAAATTGATGCTTGCAAAACAGGCAACATTAATTCTAAACTTAAAAGTAATGGTTAACCCTGATTTCTATAGTGTCTTCAGATGGTTTTACCCAATACAAGTTTAGAATAATCACTACTATGAGAGCAAGGACCTAGGTTATAATTTTACATATTCAGTATATGTAAACATTATTTTAGGGATCATATATAAATGATAAACCTTATTTATCATAAATTGTATATATTGTTAATATTTAATTTAATTGTGAAGCAATAACAGTTCCAAACGCAATATTCCCTTCTATTCTTCTGGCTTCTCCTATAATAATGTACTTTTCCTGTCTTTATTATAACAGACCTAATGGGTTAGTTGCATTTTGCATGTGCCTTCTAAAGCCTTATAGCTACTGCCCATGTCAATACCCTCCCCCCAGCATCTCCACAACATCTCAGAATGGTAATGGCATTTTTGAAAATGACCTTAAAACTACAGGTGTCAGTTGTTTATATTCAGTCCGCTATCACAGGTAGCCTTCTAGTCATATACTTGCCAAATAAAAATGCAGAACCCAATTTTCTAATGCACGCTTGAATAGCCACTGGAGTTGTAGCACTGTGTGTTTATATCTCTATTTTTTTTCTGTTGGAAGCAACCACTGGTTATATGCAAAATATATTTTTCATTTCTTTTCTTTTCAGTAGACTATAGGGAGAGAGAGAGCAATACTTATTGTATGAACAGAACAGTTATTTTTTGCCTTTTTTGTATTTACACATGAGTGGGAATATGATATTGTTGGTCAAAACAAATACACGATTCACAGACATCCCTACAACATTGAAAACTATGTAAAAGCATGGAAAGTGCAGTGAAGACAACATCTTGAATAGGCAAAAATTGCTGCCTTCATACTTTGTTGTCTGAAAATGTAAAAAATGCCCTGTAGATAATTTCCTTCAAATATATTTGTCTAAGGCTACATATAAACAAGTGCATGTAATGTAATATCTGATCATGGAGCCTGCATTTAAGTGCACATTTTACTGGCTATAGTTGTGCGGTTCATTGTAAAAATGGTAATACTGTACATCCTGTACTGCAGGTAATGGTGACTTTTGAAATCTACCGAGAGACCAATATTTAGACAGGCTACCAGATGTCCATACAGTGAATATGACATAAGGCCTTACACCCGCTATCCAGTGGCCCACTCAGTAGAAAAGTATGACGTACCTCTACACTAAATAGAGAGGTTATCATATTCACTTCTAGGGAATAACTTCTTGTCCTGTTTGACTGTGTGGCTCAGATACTAATGGAGACTAAATTTAAGATAACAAAAAAAAAATATATATAAATATATTTTTTAACACATTGCAGCACTTATTTCCAGATCTCTAATTTAATTGAGCCATGTGAGGGCTGACTTAATAAATACTGAACTGGGGGGAAAAAAGAATTGTGTTATAGGAACTTTGTGTCTTATAACACTGTGCCTTCTGCCTTATACACTAGTAAAACAGATGTACTGCCTCTAGGCACTACATATAAAATTAGCATTTTAATGTGGTTTTGCATCTAGGGTTACACCCACAAGTTGTAGATGAGCCCCCCTTCCCACTTAGCAAGATACCAAGAAAATAAATTGCTTGTTTTGGGTTATAGAGGAAAATATATTTGATCTTGAATCCTTATTCTAAAGTTTTATTTTTTTCTAACAGAGCAAATCTTTAGTGGCTCAGTACATCATACACAGGACAGCCATAATATTCTCAATAGTTTTCCAATATGAATTTCCAGTTTGTGTGAAAAGCACAAATGGATTTATATTTCTAACTCTTTATTAAGGCCCTAACATTCTTACAAATCATTATTGCTGCAAATAACATTCTGTGATACTGCTCAAATATTTTATGAAGCTGCAGTAAACCTTCCCGAATTACACACATTATTTTTTAACATTTATTTCTTTAGCAAGATTATTTCCCATAGGGTTTTGATTTTTGTTTTCAGCTGCAGTACATGTGCAGGCTGCTGGGGTTTTAGTGGTCTTCTGACTCCATGATGTAACTTCTACTCATATAGCAGGGTCTTGGGGCCCTCAAATGTCTGTTATTAAGGGGGATGACTATTTTACCAACTTTGAATTTAACAATCTGTTTGGAATGGATAGGATTTACCAATTTATTTTCTATTCTGGACATAGGCATCTAATAGTGCTCATCATTGCTGTAAATGGTGTTTAACTGCTTAAAGCATTTTATTTTAATAAATGTGACACTTTGTTAAAAAAAACATTTCTGTTTTTGAGCCACTCTCCAGTAACATGTGTGTAATCTTTTGGGTGGGGGTTTCCCACTTCAGTTAGTATTACTGCCTGCTAAAGTAGAACAAAAATCTAAAAAAAACATGGCTAGAAATGGCATATTTTATACACTGTGCTGACAATAGTCTCCTTGTAGGACCCTTTCTGTTGGTCCTACTAGGAGAATTTTGGGCTGGTACAAAGGATAAAAACATTTCTAGCCTAATTCTTTGCTAAATTTTAGTTCTCCTCTAACTTTAGAAACTGCTAATGTTTAGTGATGGGCAAATCTGTCCTGTTTTTCTTGGCAAAAAATTTGTGAAGTTGTTTTTTTTATGTGTTTTTTACGTAAAATACATTGAATTCAATGGGCGGTTTTTATCAAGTTGCAATGAAACTTATATGTAGTAATTAGCTCATTTTTTTCACCAGTTATTTATTCACGGCTAAATTCTGTATTTCACCATCAGCGAAACTGCTAAAAAAAAATTCACAGCTAAAATTGTTTCTATGAAGTCTCTGTGAAAAATCTTTATAGTCCCAAATGTATTTATAACGTGCACTAAAAAGGTTGATGTGGAAAAAGTTGCAGCGAAAAAAAGTCACCATGAAAAAATGCCCCTAGACTCCCATGTATTTTACATGGAAAAAATAGCCTCAACGCTGTGAAGAACACATTTACTCTACTTCTGTCAGAGATTCATAAGTGGATTTATGTAATCTAATATCTAATCTACAGAAATCTTTTTCCCCTTCAAACAGAATTGAGCAGCTAAAAGAGCTTGGTGACCTTTCTCCACACTGGGACAACTTGCGCCAGAATGTTCTAGCTCATTATGAAGAGATGGTCTCTGTCTACCAGGAAAGTCTTGAAGAGCTAGAGAAACATACAGGTACACTTTATATCCTGTAAAATCTTAAAGGGAATCTTCCATGATTTTTATGGTATACATTTTCTTTCTAAATTACGCTGTTTGGATAGCAAATAATTCACTTTACCCTTTACAATAATTATTCTTAAACCAACAAATGTATTTTTTTTAGTTGTAATATTGGTGTGTAGGCGCCATCTCAGTGCATTGTGCCTGAGTCTGAGCTTTCAGAAAGAGCCAGCGCTACACATTAGAACTGCTTTCAGGTAACCTATTGTTTCTCCTACTCCCATGTAACTGGAGGAGTCCCAAGCCAGACTTGGATTTCTTACTATTGAGTGCTATTTTGATATCTACTGCTGTCTTGCTCCCTTCCCATTATTCTGCTGATTGCCTGATAGGAGGGGGTTGATATTACTCCAACTTGCAGCTCAGCACTAAAGTGTGACTGAAATTTATCAGAGCACAAGTCACATGACTGTGGCACCCTGGGAAATGAAGAGTATGGCTAGCCCCATGTGAAATTTCAAAATTAAATATAATAAAATCTGTTTGGGTTTTTGAAAAATGGATTTAAATGCAGGATTCTGCTGGAGAAGCTCCATTATCTGATGCGTTTTGAAAAAACATGAAAAAAAATACCCATGACAGTATTCCTTTAAAAACAGTGCTTTTGGCATCAAACAACATTTTTCTTATATTTTGTTTGCTTTAGAAATAACAAAATATTCATTAACCTTGTAGAAGAGTAAGTGCCCTGTACCTATGAACTAGCCCTTGGTGCCAATGTATTAATTGGCCTTCTTATCTCCAGTTTTGTATCAATATAATATTGGTACAAAATCTCTTACAAATAATATTAGTACAATTTTTTTTCCAAATGTTTGCTTTTCTTTAATCCAGACAATTCACATTGTACAGAACAATGTTTGGTGTTACCAGAATTTTCTATTTACTGCTCATTAGGCAGCTTTACACAATAAGCAGGTCTTTCGTTATATGATTAGTTTAAGTCTGACATCTTTTGAGATTCCACACTGTAGAAGAATGAACAGGCTGCACTTGTCTTTGTGAATTTTAGCCAGATATCTTGCAGCTACACTGTAGTTTCATTACTTGGAAATTGCAGTTTGAAGTATAATTTTATAAAATTGTTATAGCACTGAAGCACAAAAGAATCTTATGGAACAGGGTAATATACAGGCAAGTAAAAAATGGAGGACAGAACATGGCTGTCATAATTTTTGTTCTGACAAGTCAATAAAATGAATTGTCCTTCAGCGTTTGGCTTCGTATATTGCTGTATTTTAAGTGCAGCCAAAACATAATGTTTGAAAAATGTGGCATCATTTTCACCATGCTGTGTCGCTGTTATAGACAGCAGGCAATGTCTGTCACTTAAAATCCATTAGCATTTCTGCACATTAACTACTGCTCTATAGAGTACCAAAAAGTCCATGCTGAGTGCAGCTATAAAAGTCTTTCCATTTCATAAAACTAAGTACACGGCAAAATCAAAAACATGAGCTGGAATGGGGAAATCATTGCACGTTGCCCTGAATTTAAAAAAAAAAATAAACTACAAGAGAAAAAAAAATAAACCATCTGCTAGCTGCATATCATTTTGTCCCATTTTGTCTTTTTTCCTTAGGGTCTTCTTTCAAATCAAGCTGCAGTAAAGGAGAAAAAAGTCTAGAATTTGTTCCAATTAACCTGCACTTACAACGTATGCGAGTCCATAGCCAAAAGTTAAAAGGTAAATGTTGTTGGAGGATTCCTAAGTGTTAAATGTTAAAAGTAAATGATTTAATCATGTGGGTGTTCAGCTTTATTGTAAGACATTTTTTAGGTTTGTTTTGCCTGATTCTGCCTATTGTGATCTTTGCTTCCAAATGCATCTCTATATAGTGAGGAAAATAAGTTCCATCACTTTACATTGGTTGTTGTGTTGCATGATATAACTGCATAACTAAAGGGATTCAGCTCAGCAATTATACTGGAGGACTGTGAAATCACACAAATGGAGACAGCTTCTTTGAGACATCAGAAATTATGAAGGACATTACATAGGGGCACATTTCCTAATCCACGAATGTCCGAAAAGCATCCGAATGCGTTTTTTCGTAATGATCGGTATTTTGCGACTTTTTCGCGAATTGTCGCGAATTTTTCAAGCGCTCAATATGAAAAAATCGCGACAATTCGCGAAAGTCGTAATGGCTATGCAAAAGTCGCGACAATTCACGAAAGTCATAATGGCTATGCAAAAGTCACGACAATTCACGAAAGTCATAATGGCTATGCAAAAGTCACAACAATTCACGAAAGTCATAATGGCTATCAAAAAGTCACGACAATTTGCACGAGTCGTAACGGCTACGAAAAAGTCACGACAATTCGCGCAAGTCGTAACGGCTACGAAAAAGTCACGACGGTGACAAAAAAAATCGCAAAAATACGAAAAAGTCGCAAAATGTTCGTTTCCAATTTGATTTTTTCCCATTCGGATTCGTGGATTAGTAAATCAGCCCCTTAGTGTGCCCAAAAATACATTACAAAGTGTGCTATGCAACATAACATAGTGAGACAATACCTTTCATCTTCCTGTTGGTAAGGAGGCCAATACATTTACAATTTGAAGGCTTCCCAAACAAGAATGCAATTCGTAATAAGCAGAGAGGAGAAACAGATGCCCTTTTAGCCAAGAAAAGCAAATAGAGATAGCATTAGAAATAGAAAATAAATAGAAAATAAAAAAAGGTGAAAAACCAAGGGATTCTGTCAACCACAAATGGACATCAAACTGGAAAAAGGCAGAAATGTACAACAATAACCTTAATCACTGTATATGAGTAAAAGTCATCATATTTCAAGCTCTGTAAGAGTGATCCCCAACCAGGGCTCAGAAGCAATATGTTCTTTTCTATACCATTTTATGACCATTGTCAAGGCTGCACAGCAGGTTTTTAGTTATGTTGGGTTGAAAACCCCAACATACTGTTGTTCGACTTTAGCTTATTCTTCCGCTTCTTCTTCTTCTTAGCGCCCCTCATTTTCTAAACGCTACTCCTACAGTTTTAGGGATACAACACCCAAACTCCCCACACATCTTCGCCCTATAGCGGAGCAGGTTGCTTGTGCTTTTCTAAGCGATTGTGCCCCCCCCGTCTTTTTGTGGCGCAGCTCCGAACCCCCCAATTTTCCCATTGACTTTGACAGGGAAGATTTTCAATCTGCTGCCACTCTTACAGCTTTGAAGCTACACCCCCCAAACTTGAATAACATAATCATGGGGTCACCCCAAATGAAGCAGCAACATTTGTTGGATGACCCCAAAGTGGGAGGGGCCAACAACAGCCAATGTAATTTCACCCATTGACTTTAATGGGGAAATTGAAACTGCTGCCAATCTTACAGCTTTGAGGCTACACTCCCCAAACTTGAATCACATAGTCATGGGCTCAGCCTGAATGAAAATAGGATGATTATTGGATGCCCAAAAGTGGGCGGAGCTGTGAACCGCCAATCGGATTTTACCTATTGATTTGGCGGAAATTCAACCTGCTGCCATTCTCTAACGTCGGGGTCCCCAAACTTTTTAAACTTGGTCACTAGGGGACTGCAGTTTTAGATTTGAAAAGTGGGCGGAGCCACCAACAGCCAATCAAATTTCACCTATTGATTTTATTGGTTTGATGCCAGATTTTCCAAACTTTGCACAGTCAGTCACTGGGTGACTACACATTCAGGTTTTTTTTGTTTTGTTTTTTTAAACCTGCAAAGTGGGAGGGGCCAACAGCAGCCAATCATATTGTACCCAATGACTTTTATGGGGAAATTGAAACTGCTGCCAAACTTACAGCTTTGAGGCTACATTCCCCAAACTTGAATCACACTGTCATGGGCTCAGCCTGAATGAAAATATGATGATTGTTGTATGCCCAAAAGTGGGCGGAGATGTGAACAGCCAATCAGATTTTACCTATTGACTTGGCAGAAATCCAACCTGCTGCCATTCTCACAGTAATAACACCGGGGTCCCCAAACTTTGCAGAGTTAGGCACCAGGTAACTGTGGTTCAAGGTAAGAAAAAGTGGGCGGAGCCACCAACAGCCAATCAGAGTTTACCTATTGACTTTCAATGGGGAAATTCAATCTGCTGCCATTCTCACAGAATTAACACCAGGGTCCCCAAACTTTTCACAGTTGGTCACTAGGGGACTGCAATTTTAGTTTTGAAAAGTGGGCGGGGCCACCAACAACCAATCAGATTTCACCTATTGATTTTTATTGGTTTGTTGCCAGGCTTCCCAAACTTTGCATAGTCAGACACTGGGTGACTACACATTTAAGGTTTTTTGTATTTTTGTAAGTGGGTGGAGCCACCAACAGCCAATCAGATTTTACCTATTGACTCTAAATGGGGAAATTCAACTTGCTGCCATTCTCACAGTATTAACACCAGGGTCCCCAAACTTTTCACAGTTGGTCACTAGAGGACTACAGTTTTAGTTTTGAAAAAGTGGGCGGGGCCACCAACAGCCAATCAGATTTCACTTATTGAATTTTATTGGTTTGATGCCATAGTTCACAAATTCTGCACAGTCAGTCACTGCGTGACTTTGTACTCAAGGTTAGAAAAAGTGGGCGGGCCGCCAAAAGCCAATCACATTTCTTTCATTGTTTTCAGTGGGAAAATTTTAACTGCTGCCATTCTCACAGTAATAACGCCAGGGTACCCAAACTTTGCATGGTTAGGCACCAGGTAACTGTGGTACAAGGTAAGAAAAAGTGGGTGGAGCCACCAACAGCCAATCAGAGTTTCCTAGTGGTCACTAGGGAACTGCAGTTTTAGTTTTGAAGAAGTGGGCGGGGCCACCAACAGGCAATCAGATTTCACCTATTGAATTTTATTGGTTAGATGCTAGGGTTCGCAAAATTTCCACAGTCACTGCGTGACTTCGTACTCAAGGTTAGAAAAAGTGGGCGGGGCCGCCAAAAGCCAATCACATTTCTTTCATTGTTTTCAGTGTGGAAATTTTAACTGCTGCCATTCTCACATGTTTAATGTCAGGGTCCCCAAACTTTGCACAGTCAGTCACTGGATGACTACATATTCAGGGTTAGAACAAGTGGGAGGAGCCACCAACAGCAAATCCATTTCCACCTATTAGATTTCATATGTTTATATTTAAACTGATGCCATTATTTAAATATTAATTCCAGGGTTGTTAAAGTTCCAGAGTTAGTCACTGGGTATTTGCCGTTCAAAGTTTGAAAAAAGTGGGTGGAGCCACCAACAGCCAATCACATTTCACCTATTTACTTTCAATGGTGAAGTGTAAAATGCTGTCAGTCTCACAATTTTTATGCCTGAGTCCCAAAAATTTGCAAAGTTGGTCACTGGGGGACTGCAGTTCAAAAATAGGAAAAGTGGGTTGGGCCACTAACAGCGAAACAGATTTCATCCATTGAATTTTATTGGTTTAAATTTAAAATGCTGCCATTCTCACACTATTTATGCCAGGGTGCCCACTGTTTGTCACTGGGTGACTTCGACTCAAGGTTAGAAAAAGGGGGCACACCCACCAACCACCAATCACAATTCACCTATTGACTTTTATTGGTTTAAGTTTAAACTACTGCCGTTCTTTAACTATAAATCCTAGGGTCCCTAAACTTTGCAGAATTAGTCACTGGGTAACTGCAGTTCCAGGTTAGAAAAAGGGGGTGGAGCCACCAACCGCCAATCAGATGTCGTTGACTTTGAGTGGGGAAATTCAAGTTGCTGCCATTCAGACACTATTAAAACCAGGGTCCCCAAACTTTGCACAGTGGTTTTTACTGTATAACTGTGCTCCAAGGTTAGAGAAAGTGGGCGGAGCCCATTCAGTGACTTCATGTTTTTCAACCCAACATGAAGTTTGTTCTCAAACTTCCCTTTCTAGTTTTAATGTACTGTTAGCACAGCAGGAATGTATCCTGTTGAAATGCATAAAGATACTTGTCTTTGAGCCTGGTAGTCCTCATCGGACAAACCAACAGCCAGTCATAGCTCTTATTAGCTATACAGGTATGGGACCTGTTATTCAGAATGTTCGGGACCTGGCGTTTTTCAGGTAAGGGGTATTTCCATAATTTGGATCTCCATACTTTGTCTGTTAAAAAAACACTATTTAAACCCAATAGAATTGTTTAGCCTTCAATAAGGATGAACTTTATCTTAGTTGGGATCAAGTACAAGGTACTATTTTATAATTACAGAGAAAAAGGAAATTCTTTTTAATAATTTGAATTATTTGATTAAAATGGAGTCTGTGAGAGATGGCCTTACCTTAATTTGGAACCATCTGGATATTGAGTTTCTGGATAACAGATCCCATTGTAAATACTTCGAAAATTTTCCATGTTTATGTGGCTCCCTGGTACAAAAGGTTGGAGGCTTAGTCACTAGAGTAATACCAATCTCCCTTTATGTAAACAGTGGCCAATGTAGGACATTTTTTCTCAGCAATTCCGTAATTTCATAAATTCCATATAGGAATCTATTTCAAATTTCAAAACTATTCTGCAGTTATAATTATGCTTTATAAATTAGTGATTTTGCTGTGTACTGTTTTTAAACCAGATAATACCCTTTCTGCATGAAACAAGAACTCCTATATGAATATCCTAGAATGAATATCATTAAAGAACCTTACACAAAATGGGTTGATAAACTAGATTTATATTTTACATACCAATGAAGTATTCATGTACAATAGAAGGCAAAAATGATTTGCTATTATCTTACCGATTATTTTTTTGCACTACAAAAGGTCCTTCTTGTCCTTTTTTTGTCAGTCTTTCCCAATTTCCCTAGGTACTTCCTCAGTGGTTTATTTAGAAGGCCTTACATGATTATTATATGATACGAAAGTATAAATGAATATAAAACAAAAGTTTATTACAATCATTATAAATACGTTAGAGGTATCTGCACTCGTTACTTTTATATACATTGTACATTTTCATCTTAGAAATCAGAAAGTAAACTTAATGGATTCACTATTCTAGTGTACTGTCAGGACTGAATGAGCAAGGGATTTGCTAACCCTGTGATATGCAACCTGCCACCTTTTTGCTGCTGTTCAGTTGAAACTTAAGCAGCACCCCCACGTCAGATCGGGGACCTTATCAGCTTATTGATACGGTCCCCGAACTGACAGTGCCTATGCTACCCATAGGTGGGCATATTGGGAGAAGATCTGCTCGATTGGCGACCTTACTAAGCAAGCAGATCTTAGTGTATACATCTTTACACAACATGTTTTGCCACAACCAATCATTATTTTGCAGACACTCCCCTGCAATTCCAGGGGGCACAGGACAAATGCCCTACAAAATAATTGAACCTGGCATGAAAGGAGTCATTTCAGTCTAAAATACTGTATTGTGCAGTCTTTTCATGTTCTGCCATATAATGTGATAAACAAGATTTATCTCTGAATAAATATAGGTGGAGCGGTCAGCAGGGAAATGTGACTTACACATCTCATAGTAAATGATTTTGCCCTTGGCAGCTATATGGAAAGACTATTTGTTGTCCTGCTTTACTCTATGGCCTTGGAACGATGCTTCATTTTTATGTAGTCATCTCTTCCAATCCGCTTGTTCTGAAAAATAAATATGAAATAAATAAGCCTTTGTGATGGCAACAGCAGACAAATAACATGCTAAGTAAAGGCTCTTTCTGAGTTACTTTACAATATTTTCCATAAGTTTAATCCATGCCTGAGCGAAAAGAGCAGGAATATTCAACAAAGAACAAAATGACAGCAACATGCAAACCCAATCCAATCCATAATAAAGAAATCTCCAGTAAAAGCAATAGGCTTATGTTGTTTTGTTCCCTGCTGACAAACAAAATAACCTCCAGTTATCTTGTGTGGCTTTGATTGTACTTTTTTTCTATCTTTATGCATTATGCAAATTGCTGGAAACAGAGGACTAGTTCTCAGTGTCATAGAGATATGATCACTTTATGCCGTACATAAGCGCATTTCGCTAGAAGAAGAAAGCACCTGTCAAACTGAAGATAGTATATTTTGCAGTGTTATATAATGCATGCCAAAAGTGGTTGATTGTTACATTAGTTTTTAGACAGTGCATTATAAATTGTAGTGACATGCTCACAGTTGTGCTGTGACATTTACTCCTGAGAGTTGTGTTTTGTGTTACACTATCTTACAATAATAAGCAAACGCACCCCAACCTATCTGTTAGATTTCCTATGTTACATAGTTTGCACATGCTGATTATTCCAGGCCTTCTAAGCAAGGAGGGCATTTATTTTATCCAGCTCTTTCGGGGCAGTGTGGCCTCATTTTATGCAGGACAGGTTTAGAGGCTTAGCAGTGGAGCTGATGAGCACCAGTTGCAGCCCATGGCCCCTTTGCAAAAGTAGGCAGAAAGTATGCCTCTGCCAAGATCTGTAAATGCAGATAAATTAAGATTTAGTACAGATTAGTACTCCATAATTGGTGATTTATACAGTATGAATTTTCTTAGTAAAGTATCCCTACAATGCAGAGTATAGTCTCCTAGGATCATTATAGCTGCAGAGTTACAGAAACCTTTGTTAAAAATTCCATAATAATTTCCAAGACAGCTATCACCTTGTTTACAAAAATGACTCTATATTTTGCTGTGCTAATGCAGGACCTACTGCTTAGGGTTCTCTTTTTAGTTTTGTTGATGTATTTATCCACATGTGTGTTATTGAAGGTTTATGCATTAAAAAACACGAAATTGAATAATTATTAAAAAATGAGAATTTTTCGATATTAAGTAAATAAAACACAAAAAATTCTATGTAAAACTTTGACATCTCAACAACTAGTGATGAGCAAATTTTTTTGCCAGGCATAGATTAACAGCGAAATTCCAAATATTGTCATTGGCAATTTGTCACTAAACTGAGGCAAAAAAGACAAAAAAAAGGCAAAAAATGTTGTGGATACCAAAAATAGCCACTGATGTAGTAATTGCACCCTGACTCCAAGATTAATGCCCTCTACTTTCTCCTGAGCCTTTTTTTTTGCAGTAAGAATTTGCTTCTGGAATGCTATGGCTAGTAGGGGCACCCTCAGGTCTTGTGATATCTGATGATCCTTCTTTTGCAGCATTCAAATTCCTTTGCCTTCACGGATATTTTAGCCCTTTAGAAGTCTACACAAGTACACCTATTATGACCCCAAATCTAACACAAAACTAATCTATGATAATCTATGTATCATATCATGTGTCTTAATGCCAAACTGTACCACAGAGAGATCCATTCAGTTCAATGTATTTTGAACTGTATGTGGCCTTCTGTTGTTCTGATCAAGTGAAGGCCCAGATAAGTTGGTTGTAACTTCTTAGTTAACAAAAACCACCTGTCCTAAATGCAGGATTTTCCTGGCAAGCACAGGATCTGAGCCTAGTGCACTAAATCTTAGGGGGGGGGGGACATTTATCAGCATTTGGACTAATTTAATTTCCAAGAAGGTCATTCATTTGTCAAAAGATCCAAGTTAAAAAAAAGCACTGTTAAAAAAGATGTGGAAAAAATGTGAAAACAGCAACTTTTTTTTCTTGTACTGTCACACAAATAACAGTGTGACACCCCCCCCCAAAAAAACTCTAAATCCATGAAGCAAAGAAAGATCTTCCAGTTGTTAAAGGAACTTATACCAGTGACTTCTACATAATGTTGACATGTTTTAGATGGCGTATTTTTGGTAGGGATGCCACGGTCCTGGCCGAACTGAATCCGAATCCTAATTAGCATAAATTAGCATATGGAAAGGGTTAAAATTTAGGGGGGTTAACCCTTCCTGATCCTAATTGGCATAAGCTAATTAGGATTCAGTTTGGGATTCGGCAGAATTTGGCAGGGTGGGTTTGGCCAAACCCAAAAAAGTGGTTTTGGTGCATCCCTAATTTTGGTATCAGGTTTGTTGCAGTCTTGTTGCATAATAAATCACAAAAAAATCATGTTTTTTCTGTGTTGCATAAAGCACAAATCATGAAAAAAAAAATTAAATGTTAGTAATTGCCCCCCTTAATTTGTACAAGAGCAAGATGGCCCTTTCATTATTTTCTGCTTTGTGGCCTGTTTTATTTCTTAGTCTTTTTGCTGGGCAGAACCATACTGCAGTTTATAAACTGAGTGCAAAATATCAAGTTAATTCAAAATTAAAATGTTTGCAAATATAAGAAGATGACAAATATATATTGAGATAGTGGTCCATTTGTTACGTCTTGGTCTTTTTTTCCTGGAGAACTCTGCTGCTACAGCAGATACAAAATTCATAGCCAGGAGGAAAGGAACATATTAAGGGCACTGGCACACGGCGAGATTAGTAGCCCGCGACAAATCTCCTGTGTCTCGAGCGACTAATCTCCCCGGATTGCCATCCCACCGGCGAAAATGTAAATCGCCGGTGGGATGGCATACGAGGTGGCGCAATTTCAGTGAAATCGCGCAAGTTTCCTCTCGAGGCAACTTGCGCAATTTCAGTGAAATCGCGCTGCCGATTTTTGCCGGTGGGATGGCAATCCGGGGAGATTAGTCGCCCGCGAACAGGGAATTTTTTCGCAGGCGACTAATCTCGCCGTGTGCCAGTAAAAGAACTGCAAAGGTACAAGTAGGCTGGGACACATCATAGGCACATGTAGTCAGTCATTCTTTTCAATCTTTTTACAACACTGTCTTCATTTCTGCAGTTGCAAGGCATTTTCTAAACAGTAAACAGACTTTATTTAACAGTTTCTCTTTCCATTATGACAGATGTAATTTTAATTAATCCCTGTTTTAAACAATGATACCATATTTTAGTGAAAGTGATAGATAAAATAGTAACATATTGGTTTGCAACTGTGCTGCATTGTTAAAATGTGAACAGGGATTTCCTGGCTATTAAAAACAAGTTAGTTGTGCAGGTATATGTTTGGGAATAAAAACTGGCTTTCTCTTTAGAATTAAAGCTCGTTAACTCATATTAATTAATCATATGGTAATTGCATACATAGAGTTACCATTATATGGGCCTTAAGGCTCAGATGTTTCCCACTATGCTAAATTGCTTATGTTTTCTTTCCTACAGATGCCCTTTATGATGTAATCACCATTGGAGCTCCTGCAGCACATTCTCAGGGATTTAAAAATGGCGGCCTCAGGAGGCTCCTCAGCAGGTTTGAGGCAGAAAAGAAAAAGTATGCTATTTTTCTAAAGCAGTAATAATTAACTCCAAAAGCAGAGTGTGACATTTGTTTGGTTTTTATTCATTTTATGTGAAATTGATGTATGGTGACATGCTTAGACCCTTGGGAATTATTGCCTACACATCAGTAAAAGAATAACTGTATGTACAAATGTATTTATAACACTCTACTATGATACACACCTAGCACACACTAGGAGGATAAACATAATAGGTATAAATAGAGAGATTAAGAGTAATTTGGTAATAAACACAGTAGGAAGAAGGTCCCTGCTAAATAGAGCTTACAATTTAAGCAGATTTCTTAGATTCTTATAGTCCAGACTTTGTCCCCTATTCTACCGATCCACATATTCTGTATTCTGTCTGTATCTTCTTCTGCCTCTTTATTGGATTGCTTCTTTCTCTTAGTTTAAATTTAAACTTCTGTTTTAGAAATTAATTTCCCCAGTTCCTCTTCAGTCTTCTCTGTTCAGCTTCTCTCTCCAGCTAATAACTCCTTCCCACATTTGCCTTTTTACTATTGTTGCATGCTGCTAGGCTGTAAAGTTCTCTGCCATGTTCTTCCCACTCTGCACACTATAAATGTCTCCAGAAGATCTCTGAATCAAATATGTCAGCTGATATTTTTTTTTATCCTTACAAGTTATTATTAGCAGGAACCTCCGCATGCTCATGTTTAACATTTTTTATAACACTTGTAGAAAAGGCCTGAAAATGTATTCTTTGCTTTATATATAGAAAGTACTTACCTCTGTGTAAGTACATGGGATGAAGCAAATGTTTGGGCTAAGATCCAGTGCTACGGTCCATCTACTGCATAAGGCATACATTTACTTACCAGTTTTACCGAACTGAGAACTATCTAATGAATTACAATGGAAAGTTATACTGATCCCTTCATTGGCATTTTCAAGGAAGTGGGGTCTGTAGAGGAAGAGAGTTAAACAAAAACTTTGTAACTTTAAGGACCACCATCCTCAATAACTGGACCACAAATATTGGGGCCCCATAAAACCTACCTCTCAAGGTCGTCATTAAGTGACATAAGGGCACCATGATTAATCATACACATACCAGAAAATACTCCCCTTGATCTTTCTTTTCTTTACCATACTATAATTCATACTGAAGACACATGGGGGGCGATTCTGATTCTGAGCTGTTCAATATTTTCCACGTTTATCAATATTGACAAATTTGTTAATGTTGATACCTGCCAGCAGCAGCTGCAACGCTGAGCTTTATCACCTGTCAGAATCTACCTGCATGGAAAGGATTCAGACAATTATTTTCCACACTGTAAGGGCTCTGGTACATGGGGAGATTAGTCGCCCGCGGCAAAACTCCCTGCTCGCGGGCGACTAATCTCCCCGAGTTGCCTTCCCTCTGCCATCCCACCGGCGAACATGTAAGTCGCCGGCGGGATGGCAGACGCGGCGGCGCGATTTCGGGAAATCGCCGAAAAAGCCTCGCGAGTCTTTTTCGGCGATTTGCGCGAAATCGCGCCGCCGCGTCTGCCATCCCGCCGGCGACTTACATGTTCGCCGGTGGGATGGCAGAGGGAAGGCAACTCGGGGAGATTAGTCGCCCGCGAGCAGGGAGTTTTGCCGCGGGCGACTAATCTCCCCGTGTACCAGAGCCCTAAATTGTTCCAGAGAAGAAAATTGTTAAAACCCTCAATGTTTCAATGAGCAGTAATCATTATGGCTCTTTAAAAATGACCAAGAGTTAATAAATCAGCTGCATTGTATTACTGGTACATACTTGCAAAAAGATTCAGAAAGAAAACAGGAATAAGGAAAGGAAACAAGGAAATATGTAATTAAGAAAAATATTTTTTTTTTCTACCAGAATTCTCAACCAGCATTTGTTGAAGTCGCTAAAAATATTCTCCCACAGTACCACTATTAAAGATAAATAGATGATCTGGAGAAATGTGACAGAGTAATGCACTTCTCTTCCCTTATAGACCCAACAATAGTTTGACTAGTGATTCAAATTTTCCAGCTATTATACCTGTACAATATTATATTATATTTCATCAATGAGCTTAGTAACTTATTAAATTGTCTTTATGAAAACATGACTTTAAAAAAAGTGTGGATATGTATTCCCAATAACATTTAGGGAAATTCAATTTCCCCACCTCATCATTGCTTTGACCCTCTGGGCCTTTTATCCAAGTGCATGTACAAATGGTGTTCAGACATAAGGATGATGTGTGGTTAGCTGCAGTACTGTGGATTATAGATGCATGGTGTATAGTAAGGATTATGAATATTGCCATGCCCCTGAATACAGGTGTACATGGAAACTAGTGCCAGCTGATACTAAACAGGAATTGTCTCTTATAAACAGATTGTCATTGTCTTGCAAATAGAGAATGCTGATGCACGTATTGTAATAATCACCCTATTTTTTTGGGGGGGGGGGGTATTACAAATATGCTTTTTAATTAAGAGTTCTTACCACTGTGTTTAATATTGCCCAATGTGACTTCTATAAAGTAAGAGATTATATAATAACAAATTAGCAGTTCTGCAGTTAAACAGTGACATTACTTATGCACTCATATGTTAATTAGCCCTTTTTTGAAGTTTTTTTTTTAAAATACCTTATTTATAATTAGTCTTTCCAATATATGTACGGTTGACTTCTGTAAACCCTACCCTCACAGTCAGGAGAATTGGTTACAGGAGAAGGAAAGGTACAATCACAGGAGTGTGGCAGCTAGGGGATGCGCAGCTTCTTCCTAACAGGAGCACCACTCCGGTGTAAAAGGTAAGAAATTACAATCACTGGGGGGTGCCAAACATTTTGATGACCCCCAATGATTTTACCTTTCCTTCTCCTTTAACAGAGAACAGTCCAATGCTAAAGCTTTTGGAGAAAAATGCACTGCAATCTGTCTAAAGTCAGTTTCCAAAACCCATTTGTTAACACTAATATTGCATTGTTCTTTTTCCATCTGTTAAATATAATTTGCAATCATGTTTTTCAGTACCGGGTACCAGTGTATTTACTATTCACCTGAGAACACAGCTAAGGCAAAAGAAATTCTAAGTAGTATCAATCACCTGCAGCCTCTTATATCAAGCCATACAGACCTCCTGCTTAATTCAGCAAAACAGCACTCTGCAGAGAGCCTAAAGGATTCTTTAAAGACACTCTCAGAAACGGTAAGGTTCAAAGCCGTGGGCTTGGAAGGAAAATAGTTGTGCTTTTCCAGTCTGAATAAAAGAGCTCAAAGATCTATTGTAAATGAATATGTTTCTAAGCTGGGTGAGTAGCATTTTTATGTCACAAAACTAATGAGATGACATTAAACAGCATTTGTAATTTCTTTTCACCATGTTAGCACTATGATTTATTATTTCACAATATTTTTGTGTCTGTCATAAATAAGGACATGTGTGTTTGATTGCTCACAGATGTTGCTTGTGTTCTGAATAATCACTGCCACACTTCATCAGTTTCTGTCACTATTCCCAGTGTCATCAAACTGTGCCCATTTGGTGCAAGGCTAAATTAGGACATGGTTGTGGTGGTCAGGGCCTGATATTGTAATCTAACTTGCTATGAAGTAAGATCACAATAGGGGTAGGATGTATGATTTGCTACATGAGATGTTACAAATTAGTTAATTAATTAGTTAATTTTGGAGGGAATAGGGTAGACTTGAGGACAGCAGTAAAAAAGAATATAAATACACTGTTGTCTTAATTTTCAAAGACAGAAACTTGAAGTCTAATAGCCCATAAAGCCTTTTGGCTTCCCAACCAAAAATTTTGTTAAAGAGTCCCACACAACACAGAAACTCCTAATATATCTGACACTTTAATCTATTCCCTCAAAAAGTATGAATCAATAACATTTTGAATGCTGAAATACAGCTGCAGAACAGCTCTTTCTGCATCGTTTGAAATCATGGCAGGAGAGGAGGGGCAAAAACTGATGTTACAAATTGTAGCAACTTCTCCACAGCTTACACACAGCACGTAGGAACTATATAAACCATAATGCACTGCACTTTGATAACATGTGCAGGGAATTGTGGGATTAGGAGGATGCAGGCTGAAGGCAGGCTGTTTCATACTGTTTCATATTTTTTGCGTCTCAAATTAGTGAGCCAGATGAGGGGCCAGGCTTAGGTAACTGTTCCAAACCATGTTATTACAATAAAAAAGGCTGCATATTTTTTAATTGATTATGTTTACTTTTCAAAAAGCTTAAGTTGTTCAATCCTACAAATATTGAGAGCAGTGTTTTTAAGTGTTTGCTGTATCTGCTTAGTTGGGAGAGAATTTGATTCTTATTTCAAATAAATTAGAAAATTTCCCATTTAAATTTATTCTAGGGTACAGTTCATTGCAGGTGTTGGATCTATTATCTGGAATGCTTGGGAACTATAGTGTTTTTGGGATAAGGGGTCTTTTGTAGTTTGTATAACCATACCTCAAGTCTGCAAAAACACATTTAATCAATAGGATTGCTTTGCCACTAATATGAATACATGCAGTTAATTTACTAGAAAATACAATATACTCTTGTATTATTACAGAGGAAAATGAAATTATTTTTAAAGTGCTGTCTTGTATAAAAAAGGGCATTGACTCAAGGTCCCTGGTAAGGCCTCACCTTGAGTATGCAGTGCAGTTTTGGGCTCCAGTCCTTAAGAGGGATATTAATGAGCTGGAGAGAGTGCAGAGATGTGCAACTAAACTGGTAAAGGGGATGGAAGATTTAAGCTATGAGGTTAGACTGTCGAGGTTGGGGTTGTTTTCTCTGGAAAAGAGACGCTTGCGAGGGGACATGATTACTCTGTACAAGTACATTAGAGGGGATTATAGGCAGATGGGGGATGTTCTTTTTTCCCATAAAAACAATCAACGCACCAGAGGTCACCCCTTTAGATTAGAGGAACAGAGCTTCCATTTGAAGCAGTGTAGGTGGTTTTTCACGGTGAGGGCAGTGAGGTTGGGGAATGCCCTTCCTAGTGATGTGTTAATGGCAGATTCTGTTAATGCCTTTAAGAGGGGCCTGGATGAGTTTTTGAACAAGCAGAATATCCAAGGCTATTGTGATACTAATATCTACAGTTAGTACTAGTGGTTGTATATATAGTTTATGTATGTGAGTGTATAGATTGGTAAGTATAGGTTGTGTGCTGGGTTTACTCGGATGGGTTGAACTTGATGGACAATGGTCTTTTTTCAACCCTATGTAACTATGTATCTATTTTTAAAAATTAGAATTTGCTTAAAATACACTCTATGGGACATGGTCTTCCCATATGGAGCTTTCTTGATAGTGGGTTTCTTGATAAGGGATCCCATACCTGGGGTACCTAATTCACCATTCATTCATTTAACACAGAAACATGCACATTTGTATTCATTAGATTGCAATATTAACCATCCATAATTCACTATCTTCTATAAAATACAGTTTTCTGTTTTTATGAGAAAATCATGTTTTTACATTATTGCTAATATTGGCCTCATGCTATTAATTGCTTTTGTATTGTATTTTTTATTAGGTCAATAATTAAAAAATAAATGTGCTATAATATTTATTTAGTTAACACTTTGATGCTTAAATTAATAAAATGAGACCCAGCTCTGCTGGATTTGAACGTTTTTGTGGATGCCTACTGTGATTTTTTTCTCTACTTTTGTTAATTACCATGGCAACTCCATAAGCATTTATCTTAGGCTAAAAAGTACATAAAAGGCATAATGCAGCATCCAATTCCAATAACAGATTTAATGAAATAATGAAAATAAGTTGGTTGAGAATCTTCTAATTATCATTAAATAAAAGATTTGTAGAAATGCACCACTGCTTGTAACAAATGCTAGGAATATTAATCCTACATATTCCCAGGAAACTATCCCAATTACAAAGTGCATCTAAATGGAAGAAGTGGAAAGCAAAACAGAAATAGTGTAGAGTTGGAAGTATTGCCCATACCATGCTTAGGATGTTTGGTGAAGCTGCACTTTTTACCCTTAATGAATTGAGATTCCATACTGTGATGCATTTTTCCTGTCTGGCACAGCTGTTATTGCAAATCAAGTTTCACTAAGCATATGTAACCATATCTTGGCCTAAAATGCACCAGCTAGTTATTGTAGAACATGGGTCACTCTGGACTCCTCTTCCCAATTGGGCCCTTGCTTAGTGGAGGAGGAAGGGAGAGGGTGCTGTGCAACTACACCTCTCTGATGCCAAAAGAAACAAAAGGTCGACAGAGGTACTTGAAAATGAAACAACATTGTTTACTCACAGATCTTTGAGGTTCGAATGTCTTACTATACAATCAAGGCCAAACTCCTTGCAAGATAGTGCCTTGGCTAGGATTGAAATCAGGACTCCAAGGCAGAAGTGCTACCCACTAAACCACCGTGCTTGCCTATCTGACTAGACCTTGTTCACTGGGTCCTTGTTCCATGACTCCTCTAAAAGGGTTCTCCCAATAGGGCACTTACTTCTTACTGGGCCTTGTTGACATCAGGCTCCCCTGCACACGTCCATCTGAGTTAAGAGATGGAGGCCAAAGAGTAAGAACCACCCCTTTCTAATTACTTTATTAAAGTGTGACAAGAAGTTGTCATTAACTTTATGGGCCAATTGCAATGATAAGTCAATAAGTAGCTTAGATACAAACCCCCATAGGTAATAAAAGGCAACTAACAGGTGACCAGTAAAGCCTACCTGCTGTTTAGTTGCTATTGGTTACTGCTCCTGGGCAAACTTAGTGCCTTTTATTACATAACCCCCCAAAGACTTCTACCTAGCAACTAAAAGAATAGGGATTTCCCTCCCTATGTGGTTATGCTATGGGTCCCCACACACACACACACACACACACACACACACACACACACACACACACACACTATTTAAATTATGTAAAACCTACAAAGGAATTATTTTACAATACCTTTAAGTCTATTAAAAATAACCAAACATTAAATAAACCCAACAGGGTTGTTTTTATGACCAATATGGATTTATGCTATATAATTATATAACTTTGGGCACCCATAACATTTTTTCAGACTCTGCCCTTGCATGACATCATACACCCCTATTTAACATTAGCTGAATTAATAGGGCTTGTGCTGAACATACTTTTTGCCTGTTGTTTCAAGATATATCTCTGGTTTCTGCTATCTCTGGCACTAAATATGAAGCCAGTTTCACCTTACTACTTTCTGCACTTCTGGCCCCAAAGAACTTCAAAGTACCCGATAACTTTTATAACAAGGACACACTATTCAAATTAGTAAACAATAGGCAGACTGTAATTTAATTAACAGGAAAGAAATATAACAGAAATAGGAAGGTAGATATTTATATCCTGGAAAGGTGGCAACTAGTGATGAGTGAATCTGTCCTGTTTCGCTTTTCTGAAAAATTTGTGAATCTTTGAAAAGATCCGCGAAATGACAAAAACATTTGAGAAACAGCAAAAATGTTGCGTGGCAAAAAATTTTTTTATGTACGCACCAAAAAATTGTTGCAAGCATCAAAAAGAATGACGTGTGCAACAATTTTGTTTGACGCTTGCAACAATTTTTGGTCATGAATCCATTCTTGCCAAATAATTTCGCTCATCACTAGTGGCAACTCTATATACAGTGGAGGAAATAATTATTTGACCCCTCACTGATTTTGTAAGTTTGTCCAATGACAAAGAAATGAAAAGTCTCAGAACAGTATCATTTCAATGGTAGGTTTATTTTAACAGTGGCAGATAGCACATCAAAAGGAAAATCGAAAAAATAACTTTAAATAAAAGATAGCAACTGATTTGCATTTCATTGAGTGAAATAAGTTTTTGAACCCTCTAACAAAAAAAGACTTAATACTTAGTGGAAAAACCCTTGTTTGCAAGCACAGAGGTCAAACGTTTCTTGTAATTGATGAGCAAGTTTGCGCACATTTTAGGAGGAATGTTGGTCCCACTCCTCTTTGCAGATCATCTCTAAATCCCTAAGGTTTCTGTCTCTGTGCAACTCTGAGCTTGAGCTCCCTCCATAGGTTTTCTATTGGATTAAGGTCCGGAGACTGACTAGGCCACTCCATGACCTTAATGTGCTTCTTCTTGAGCCACTCTTTTGTTGCCTTTGCTGTATGTTTTGGGTCATTGTCGTGCTGGAACACCCATCCACGACCCATTTTCAGTTTCCTGGCAGAGGGAAGGAGGTTGTCGTTCAGGATTTCACGATACATGGCTCCGTCCATTTTCCCGTTAATGCGAATAAGTTGTCCTGTGCCCTTAGCAGAAAAACACCCCCAAAGCAAAATGTTTCCACCCCCATGCTTGATGGTGGGGACGGTGTTTTGGGGGTCATAGGCAGCATTTTTCTTCCTCCAAACACAGCGAGTTGAGTTAATGCCAAAGAGCTCTATTTTGGTCTCATCAGACCACAGCACCTTCTCCCAGTCACTCACAGAATCATTCAGGTGTTCATTGGCAAACTTCAGACGGGCCTGCACATGTGCCTTCTTGAGCAGGGGGACCTTGCGAGCCCTGCAGGATTTTAATCCATTGCGGTGTAATGTGTTTCCAATGGTTTTCTTGGTGACTGTGGTCCCTGCTAATTTGAGGTCAGTAACTAACTCCTCCCGTGTAGTTCTAGGATGCTTTTTCACCTTTCTCAGAATCATTGACACCCCACGAGGTGAGATCTTGCGTGGAGCCCCAGAGCGAGGTCGATTGATGGTCATTTTGTGCTCCTTCCATTTTCCAACAATCGCACCAACATAGTTACATAGTTACATAGGGTTGAAAAAAGACCTGTGTCCATCAAGTTCAACCCATCCAAGTAAACCCAGCACACCTAACCCACACCTACCAATCTATACTCACATACATAAACTATAAATACAACCACTAGTACTAACTGTAGATATTAGTATCACAATAGCCTTGGATATTCTGTTGTCACCTTCTCTCCCAGATTCTTGCTAATGGTTTTGTAGCCCATTCCAGCCTTGTGCAGGTCTACAATTTTGTCTCTGACATCCTTGGACAGCTCTTTGGTCTTTCCCATGTTGGAGAGTTTGGAGTCTGCTTGATTGATTGATTCTGTGGACAGGTGTCTTTTATACAGGTGACTAGTTAAGACAGGTGTCCTTAATGAGGTTGGCTAATTGAGTAGAAGTGTCTAACCACTCTGTGGGAGCCAGAACTCTTAATGGTTGGTAGGGGTTCAAAAACTTATTTCACTCAATGAAATGCAAATCAGTTGCTATCTTTTATTTAAAGTTATTTTTTCGATTTTCCTTTTGATGTGCTATCTGCCACTGTTAAAATAAACCTACCATTGAAATGATACTGTTCTGAGACTTTTCATTTCTTTGTCATTGGACAAACTTACAAAATCAGTGAGGGGTCAAATAATTATTTCCTCCACTGTAGTACCTAGAAGTTCCAAGAATCCACATGTTAGAAATATATTTATGCTCATAGTAAGACTGCCTCTGGATGGCCACTATGCTGGCTCTCATCATGTGTTTAATGAGTTTACTGTTACTTTCAGGTGAATTATTATTTATTAAGTTCTGCTAATTAAAGCACTGGCATTATTAAATTAATGAGTACTGTGTAGCAGAGCACAGTACTGCTGAAAGATAATCAATATGCTTAAGTTATTGTGGCTTTTTTCTCTAATATGGTATTAATTGCATTAACAATATTAACTGCCCAATGGAATATGCTGAATCTTAACCTCAGAGCCAGTCCCTTCCTTCCAGCATCCCAGTTTGGCTGAAAGTGGCTATTCAGCTGAATCTGTGCGACACAAACATCTCTAAATAGCAAGAGTAATACTGTAAGGCAGTGATGTTGAATTATTTTACTATCCACTTTATACATTATTAAAAATAACATGCATTTGGGATTCAGCTGGCAAAAAGAAGACTGACATTTTATTTCTGCGGAAGCCATGAAAGTTCTTACAATCCTATCTGGATAGTAAAACTGCTAAGTGACTTGTTAATGGCAGCCCTTAAAACTGAAATGATTTTAATATTTTTCTTATGCAAGTCAAGTCAAATACTGCTTCAATTTATTTGACAGCCATGGTCTCAGCTAGCAATGAATGTCATTAACATGTTAGGCTTAAACTCATGTATGTCATAGGTAGCAATATATTTTTTCGACAGACACAAGGGGGCAGTGGAACTAATACAGCAGTGGATTTAACACACTTAAAATATATGTACAGGAAAAAAAACATAGTTAAGGTATAGGACCGGTTATCCAGAATGCTCAGGACCTGGGGTTTTCCAGATAAGGGATCTTTCTGTAATTTCAATCTCCACAATTTAAGTCTGCTAAAAATCATTTAAATACGGAATAAACCCAATAGGACTGTTCTGCCCTCAATAAGGATTATTTATATCTTAGTTGGGATCAAGTACATGGTACTGTTTTATTATTACAGAGAAAAAGGAAATCATTTTTAAAAATTTGAATTATTTGCTTATAATGGAGTCTATGGGAGATGGCCGGAATTCAGAACCTCACTGGATAACGGGTTTCCAGATAAGGGATCACAAACCTGTACATAACAAATGTTTTACTTACTTCAGCCTGTTATTTTCTGCCATCAGATTTAATGGTATGTTTAAAAAAAACTGTCAAAATGGTGTTTGCTCAAAGCAATTTAACATGTTCTGCATTGGCTGTCAATGTGCTTAAATTCCAAATGCTGGCAATCATTAGGAGCAGATTTACTAATCCACGAATCTGAATCCCGAAAGGGAAAAAATCGTATTGTAAACGAAAATTTTGCGACTTTTTCGGCGCCGTTGCAATTTTTCGTATTTGTCACGACTTTTTCAGGGCAGAAAATATACGAAAAAGTCGCAGCGGCGCAAAAAAGTCGCTGAACATACGAAAAAGTCACAACGCGGACGAAAAAATCGCAAAAATACTGATCATTACGAAAAAACGCATTCGAACGCTTTCGGTCCGTTCGTGGATTAGTAAATCTGTTGTTTAGGCCAAATATAAGGATATCAGAAGTTATCAAAAAAGCTTCATGACCATGTAAAGGCCAAATACAATATTATGTAATGCCAAAGTGATAATATCTTTATATTGTAAAGTGGGAGAAATTAATTTTTTATAATAAAGTTTTAGTAAATCATGTGATGCGGTACAGCTGGGATTTTAATATATTATTACAATGTTATATATACATCTGCACACATGACATATTTATTGTAAAAGCTGCCCTCCTCAAAGCTGAATGACTACATCCCAAGAAAGGTATAATACATAAAATACAGGTGGTCTGCGCTGAAACATCCATGATTCTTAAGGTGCATAGTCCATACATTTCCTTCACTGTCACTTTGGCCCCTGCTTGGGGTCTTTTTCAAGGTTAAAATTTAAAACAGGATATTGGATATAAAATGGATATGTTCAAATGGCAATTTGTATACTGTCATTTTTTTTTGTAGACGGAGCGATTTGTTCGTTCATTCAAGGATCAGCTTATCAGCAATGCTCTTTTGGCACTATCCACGGCAAGGCCAAGTTGCGCCAACAAAAAGCTTACTGATCCTCTGAGTGACACAGAAGACAATAAGACAGATGAGCAGGATAACTTGCACCAAATAACAAGGCAAGATTCCATACCTCACCTTTCAGACTATGATGAGGAAGAATGGGTAAATATTTCTTATTCATTATTTTGCATGTTTATGAAATGGAAGTTGCTATTTCCAAATAAAGTGATGACCAACAGGTGTATTAAATAGAATTAAGATGGTACTTTGCTTACAGAATACAGCACTGGCTTTGTTTTTTAAGAAGACAGGAGATCTTCTGCACTCACCCATTATCAATTAGGACATTTTGTGCATTATGCAACCAAAAATGCCCTTGCTTTAAAATGAACCTGGAATTCTTTGTCCATATATTGCGATATACTTCAAGATGGCCAAGTACGTCAAAGTCATTCCTGGTCTGGCCAGTCCTACACTCACTTTCATCTGATTCATTAAAGGAAAACTAAACCCCCAGAATAAATACATTACTAACAGATAGTTTATATTATTATCAAACTGGAATATATATATCAGTAAATATTGCCCTTTTACATACTTTCCCTTGATCCATCATTTAGTGACGGGCTGTGTGGCATTTTGTGGGGTTTGCATGTTTTTAATATGGACTAATGAATAAAAATGTGATTTTTCTTTTAAATTTTTGTGTGGAGTTTGGGATGTGTTTGGATATTATGGGCTGTGTGCTCCCTCAGATATCGCATGACCAGAAATAATGCAACAACTATAACAGGAGGTAGTGTGGAAGCAAAAGACAGAACTTTGTCCATTAATTGGCTGATGTGACCTAGCATGTATGTGTGCCTTGGTTTGTTTGTGTGCACTGTGAATCCTATGATGCCAGGGGCTGCTATTTTAAGAATTAGGAGTACCCAATGGCACATACTACTATGTATGAAAATGGTTTATTTAGATGAAGCAGGGTTTTACATATGAGCTGGTTTATGCAATATATTTTTATATAGAGACCTACATTGTTTTGGGGGTATAGTTTTCCTTTAAGAACTCTGTTGCTTCATTATATATTTTACAAAGGGACTGCGTTTTACCTGCAACTTGCTTTCAAGGTTAAAACTCCCAAATGGTTGCCCTTTTATTGGCCACCACTGGGACCACCTGACTGTAGCTGGGAATGGTAGAAAATTAAATATATATAAATTTAAACTCTACGTGTATGTGTGTGTGTTAAGACATGTTGTGGTATATATGTTTAGATGAAAGTTAATATATTATGTGCAGCAATGTCTGGTGTATAGGACATGGTTGAAGTTATTAGGATACTGTGTAAGTTTCATGGAAGAGGTGAGTTTTAAACTCACCATTTAAATTCTGAAGGGTAGGGCAATGTCTGATGATGTGGGGTATTGAATTCCTAAAAAAAATGCATCTAGGCAGAAGATGATTAATGAGTGGACTAGTACGTAGAAAAGAAATTTGTTCTTTCAATAAGATGTATCTGGCAAGATTTTGCAAGGGATTATTGTAAGGAATGAAGTAAAGTGTGGAATGAAATATAAAATTATGAAACATATGTCCAGTAGAGCTGAGCATTACAATAGAGAATAAAATGTTTAACAAAAGTACAGTATTTTATGGTGTTTGGCTCAATCTCAAATTGTGTCTGTGCATAATCTTGGCCTTGTTCCTAGTCAGTTCCTAGTCAATACTACTTACATCAGTACATTTCTACTGCCTGCTTGGTTTATTACAATGTTAATTCATTGTATGTTCTGAAGGCATTGTTCTTTCTATTTCATTTTATAATGTAAACTCTATTTTGGATTCACCTTAAAAAAAAGAATGTGTATTTTCAGGGCCATGCTTGTGCTGAACATATTTGCATAAAGTACGTACATTACAATAGGTGGCCTTTGGTTCCTTTAGGCCAGGGCTGACCAGACTTTGTCACACTGTGTCCTCAGTCCTGGATTACTGCTTAAACATCCCACAGTGCCAATAAGGTCCAGCTCCTTGGTTCCTGTCTGACAGCTAATCGCAATGTTAAGGTGGCGACACACGTGGAGAATTTAGATCGACCATCGGTCACACGAAAGATTGTACAACCCGCCACTAACCGTTCAGGGCTGAAACGGCAGATAAGGAGGTAGAAACAATAGGATTTCTACCTCCTTCTGCCGATTCAGCCCCGAAGACAGATTTTGCTCAGGCGCCTTCTATGGTGCCCGATCAAAATCTTTAAACCGGCCCGATCGGCGAGTTGACCGATATCAGCTGCCTCCTGCGATATCGGTCGACTCACCGACTTGCCATACACGCACTGAATATCATACGAAACTGGTTTCGTACGATATTATCGGTGCGTGTATGGCCAGCTTTACAAGTCTAATCTTGTGAGACAACACATATAAAAGCGCATGGATGTGGTATATGCTGGTTGTGGTCTACTGGTAGACCACGATCAATGTCTTGGGCACCACTGCTTTAGGCCCTGCACCAGCTTCCTTTGTGTCTCTTAACACCAAAGGCTCTTGGAGCAAACTGATATGGGCAAGGCTGTTCCTGCAATAATTGGGATTCAAGCACCCTTCTGAAAGCAGAGAGGAGTTTGGAATTGTATCCATGTGAGCACCCGTTCACCATTGCAATTTAGACTTTTATTGGCATTCATAAATCAGGGTTGACAAGCTTGTCGCATTACAGCTTTGTAGCAACAGTAATTCCCAGCACCCTCATTTCCCAATGCCTGCCTTGAGACCGACATCCCTGATTTAAAAACCACTGTTTCACATACTGCATAGCCAATGTAAGTTGCAGCATAAATTGAATTGGAACAACTGAAATGCCTGTTTAAATCATGCACAATGGTAGGAAATAATAATAATAATACCTTAGAGAAAGATTGTTTTAAAGAGCAGCATGAATGTAGGAGAAGTAATTTTAGTGTTGGCAATTGAAGTTGGTATGATTCATTAGTGCTTCTGATGCGGCGGTAAACCACACTGGGATATTTGCACTGTGGCTTTTCTAGCCATAGCTGTGTTTTGTATTAAGTTGACATACTTTTTGTTCTCTGAAAGAAATAAAAAAAAAACAAAAATAACAATTCCAGTTAATTGACATTTTTATTTATATATTGTCATTTACAAGATAATTTATTGCTTATTTTCTTTTGTTTTGTTTGCCTTTGCATATTGGTTTTAGTAGGTGTATTCATCACACACAAGCTCTGTAAACCACATTTGAAATTACATTTAGTAAAGCAATTTTTCAAAAGGACATATTTTATTAAATGACTACACTACCTCATGATAGTTTGCTAATACACAGTTGTTGGTATTAGTTTGCTAACATACAGTATCAGTTGCATTTATATACAGAATGTGTGTGTGTATATAGTAACATAGTAAGTTGGGTTGAAAAAAGACATACGTCCATCACGTTCAAACATAATGCCTATATATAACCTGCCTAACTACTAGTTGATCCAGAGGAAGGCAAAAACCCCATCTGAAGCCTCTCTAATTTGCCGCAGAGGGGAAAAAATTCCTTCCTGACTCCAAGATGGCAATCGGACCAGTCCCTGGATCAACTTGTACTAAGAGCTATCTCCCATAACCCTGTATTCCCTCACTTGTACAGAGAGCTATCTCCCATAACCCTGTATTCCCTCACTTGTACAGAGAGCTATCTCCCATAACCCTGTATTCCCTCACTTGTACTGAGAGCTATCTCCCATACCCCTGTATTCCCTCACTTGTACTGAGAGCTATCTCCCATAACCCTGTATTCCCTCACTTGTACTAAGAGCTATCTCCCATAACCCTGTATTCCCTCACTTGTACTGAGAGCTATCCCCCCTACCCCTGTATTCCCTCACTTGTACTGAGAGCTATCCCCCATACCCCTGTATTCCCTCACTTGTACTGAGAGCTATCTCCCATACCCCTGTATTCCCTCACTTGTACTGAGAGCTATCTCCCATAACCCTGTATTCCCTCACTTGTACTAAGAGCTATCTCCCATAACCCTGTATTCCCTCACTTGTACTGAGAGCTATCTCCCATACCCCTGTATTCCCTCACTTGTACTGAGAGCTATCCCCCCTACCCCTGTATTCCCTCACTTGTACTGAGAGCTATCTCCCATAACCCTGTATTCCCTCACTTGTACTGAGAGCTATCTCCCATAACCCTGTATTCCCTCACTTGTACTGAGAGCTATCTCCCATAACCCTGTATTCCCTCACTTGTACAGAGAGCTATCTCCCATACCCCTGTATTCCCTCACTTGTACTGAGAGCTATCTCCCATACCCCTGTATTCCCTCACTTGTACTGAGAGCTATCTCCCCTACCCCTGTATTCCCTCACTTGTACTGAGAGCTATCTCCCATACCCCTGTATTCCCTCACTTGTACTGAGAGCTATCTCCCATACCCCTGTATTCCCTCACTTGTACTGAGAGCTATCCCCCCTACCCCTGTATTCCCTCACTTGTACTGAGAGCTATCTCCCATAACCCTGTATTCCCTCACTTGTACTGAGAGCTATCTCCCATAACCCTGTATTCCCTCACTTGTACTGAGAGCTATCTCCCATAACCCTGTATTCCCTCACTTGTACTGAGAGCTATCTCCCCTACCCCTGTATTCCCTCACTTGTACTGAGAGCTATCCCCCCTACCCCTGTATTCCCTCACTTGTACTGAGAGCTATCTCCCATAACCCTGTATTCCCTCACTTGTACTGAGAGCTATCTCCCATAACCCTGTATTCCCTCACTTGTACTGAGAGCTATCTCCCATAACCCTGTATTCCCTCACTTGTACTGAGAGCTATCTCCCATAACCCTGTATTCCCTCACTTGTACTGAGAGCTATCTCCCATAACCCTGTATTCCCTCACTTGTACTGAGAGCTATCTCCCCTACCCCTGTATTCCCTCACTTGTACTGAGAGCTATCTCCCATAACCCTGTATTCCCTCACTTGCTAAGAATCCATCCAGCTCCTTCTTAAAGCTATATAATGTATCAGCCAGTACAACTGATATAAATATATATAGACAAAGTAGTGTTCAGTGGAATAGTGTAGCATGTAGCAGAGATACATTACAATGGGTAAAGTTCACACTAAGCTTAAAACAACAGCCTGCTTTACTCGTATATAATCCATTACGGTCAAATTCTGCTTAACCCTTTCCTGTGTCTATGGGTTTCCACCTCTCCTTCCCAGGAACTCTAGACAGGGAGGTGGAGCGTGACATCATTGGGTGGAGTAGTGACATCATTGGGTTGGGCCATGCTGGCAGGACTATGAGTCGCGATTGGCCAATCGCTGCATCAATATTCGAGAATCCTGCCCAGTTTTCCAAATTGGGAAAACCAGGCAGGCAGTTTTGACCTGGACAGCCCTACCATAAACTGGATTGTCCAAGTCAAAATCAGACAGGTGGCAACCATATGTGTTTACAAAAGGTATATATAAAGCTCAGGATATTTTCATACAAAAATTTTCAGAGCAAGATTAAAAGAAAAAAAGAATCACAACTGATACCTTGCAGTTATTTTCAGTGGGACATTTTCAGTGGGAACAATAGAAAGATATAGCCCACAATTCTGCATTTTATTACATTTCTTTTCTCTCAGAAAATCTCTGACAACACAGGGGAATAGAAATCTTAGTTTAAAAAAAATACCAGTTGAGCTACATCATCTGCTGAAGTTCATTTAATGATCATAACATGAAAATTGATTTTTTTTCTTATAAGATATCTAGCTAATGTTTAATCCCCAATTAATCGCTCATTACCACCTCCCTTGGCAAGGAACACCATAGCTTGGCTGGCTTTTCTCCCTATTCTGCTGGTGCATTGTCCTTTTTTCCAGCATCAGTGCATATCCTCTTGTCACCTGGTGTCTGGAAAGATATGGTAATTATACAAAGTGTTGTGTTCACCTTGACTGTATTTGTAGAAAGTGGTAATGCCACTTTCTAAGACATGATTTTTCTAAAAAAATATTAAAAAAGATTTATACAAAAAGAACAATTCACTATGTTTGATGTAACATAAGCACACAGGTTGCCCATAAGGAGCCCCCCATACCTTTGTTTTTATCATGGACATTCCTGTGTACCATTTAAAAAGTAAATGTAGGCCTCCACATATAGGAACATTTTGACTGAACAAAAAAATTTGAACTCTCTGATTATCTCATCCAGTTGGGATTACAGTATGTAAAAAAGGTGCATAAACAATATCTGATCAATAAATATAAATGTGTTATTTTTACACAGACATACCTAATGTCTACATTCTACCTCTCACAAACCTTTACCCCACCTCCGTTAATTCTCAAAAAGTAACAAGGCTTTCATGCAACTGACCATCAGACTGAGTTTACATATGGTTATTGGGAATTTTAAGACTGAATCTCTCCTATGACAGATAGTGGGATGTTAAAGTCTAACATGGCTGCCAGTGGCTTAACTACCTATACAGCAGACCCTGTGGTCGCTGGGGGAGGGCTAGGACTGTGGGTTCTGCTATATGGCAGTTTCCCCTTCCTGGCCCCTCACTTAATCAAAAGACTAAATAGTCCACAAAAAACATAAAACAACTACTGAATTGGGCATGCATGCCCCAAATACTGATCAAGTTAGCTTTATAAATAAGGTACTGCTAGGAGTAAACATTTAATCATGGGTGATTGTAATCTGGCCCCAGACCCATATATTGACAAATCACCTAATAATCACCAAATACCTAATGGCGATACCTTGTGTTCGGCATTACGTTTATCAAAGGCATTTTCTAATATTCTAAGGCAATATGAGCTGTATGTGGGCGTGGAGAGCTTGGCACCCGTCTGAGTATGATTATTCTTTCTTCTCTCATGTTTATTCCTCCTACTCCATGATAGATGTCATCCTTTCAGATAAAAATACACTTTCTGAAATTGTGAAGTCTTCTATAGAAGTGGCTACTTGGTCGGACCACGCACCAGTTGTTTAATTTCCAGTTTGAGGAAGGGGTTGGAATTAGTTTTAAGTTAAGATTCAGTACCATCTTATCAAACAAACAACATGTACAAAACATAACACTTACAAGGGGTTATTTTAAGACTAATGCTTCAACTCAAATAGATCCAGATTTGCTATTGTGTTCATATAAAGCCTTTATTAGATGTAATTTTATATCCATTGCTGTAAATGAATCAAAATATAAGTTGGCCAGATTAGTAGAGCTAAACACAAAACTTGCTGAGCTCACAAGGAAACATAAATTCCACCCAACTGAAGAACTGTCCAATAAAGTAGCTGCTCTAAGAAGCAAATCAATACCAAGAATATGTCGAAGGTTGCCTACCAAATTATGTTAACAAGACAACTTTATTATATTAAGGAGAACAAGGGTGGCAGACTGTTAGCCTGTAAATTAAGAGATACAAGAATTGCCAATAGAGTTCTCTCTATCAAAACCCCAGATGGGAAAAAACCTAACCAACCTAATAGATGTAGTACAAGAATTTGCCAATTGTTACTCTGATTTATATCATTTAAAAAATGGTCCTCCTACTGTACAACCTGACCCAATTAACATCACAAAATTCTTCCTTTCCAACTTTTCTTTAACTTCACTATCACCAAACCAAATTCAATTTCTCAACTCCCCAGTTTCCCAAGAAGAAATGGTTTCTACTATTAAAATGCTTAAAAACAAAAAAGTCCCTGGACCAGATGGCTTTTCAAACAACTGTTACAAAACCTTTTCAGCTACACTAGCACCAACCTTAACTAATCTTTTTAATTCCTTACGGTCCCAACAATCTCCTAGACAAGAACTACTCAGGCTACTATCATAACCATCCCAAAACCTAACAAAGATCCTACTTCAGTTGTGAATTACCGAGCAATGTCCTTATTAAACTGTGATATAAAGTTATTTGCAAAAAATCTGGCAAACCGATTGAATCCCATTTTGAAACTTCTGGTATCAAATGATCAGACTGGTTTATACCAACCAGGCAAACTCCTGACAATACAAGGAAAGTTATAAATATAGCTATCCATGCTAACCAGACTAGGGGGCACATTTACAAAAGCACGAACGCTCCGAGCGTATTTTCGCACGACTTTTTCGGACGTTTGCACAAAAAAATCGGAAAGGTTTTACCGCTGTTTACAATGGTCAGTACGAAAATTACGTGACTTTCGGATCGCCAATACGATATTATCGTGACTGATACGATTTTTTCGTAAGCATTTTCGTGATATTTGCGATCTTCAGAAATTTTAGTTTCCAATCCGATTTTTTCACATTCGTGATTCGGATTCGTGGATGTGCCCCTAAGTCTTCCTGCACCTTAGTAGTCTTTGAAGCAGAAAAAGCTTTTAATTGGGTTTCCTGGCTATACTTAGAAATGGTTTTGCAAAAATTTGGTTTCACTGGTCCTTTTCTAGAGCATGTTATTACAAAAACCCAACAGCTTCTACAGTGGTGTGAAAAACTATTTGCCCCCTTCCTGATTTCTTATTTTTTTGCATGTTTGTCACACTTAAATGTTTCTGATCATCAAACACATTTAACTATTAGTCAAAGATAACACAAGTAAACACAAAATGCAGTTTTTAAATCAGGGTTTTTATTATTTAGGGAGAAAAAAAATCCAAACCTACATGGCCCTGTGTGAAAAAGTAATTGCCCCCTGAACCTAATAACTGGTTGGGCCACCCTTAGCAGCAATAACTGCAATCAAGCGTTTGCGATAACTTGCAACGAGTCTTTTACAGCGCTCTGGAGGAATTTTGGCCCACTCATCTTTGCAGAATTGTTGTAATTCAGCTTTATTTGAGGGTTTTCTAGCATGAACCGCCTTTTTAAGGTCATGCCACAACATCTCAATAGGATTCAGGTCAGGACTTTGACTAGGCCACTCCAAAGTCTTCATTTTGTTTTTCTTCAGCCATTCAGAGGTGGATTTGCTGGTTTGTTTTGGGTCATTGTCCTGCTGCAGCACCCAAGATCGCTTCAGCTTGAGTTGACGAACAGATGGCCGGACATTCTCCTTCAGGATTTTTTGGTAGACAGTAGAATTCATGGTTCCATCTATCACAGCAAGCCTTCCAGGTCCTGAAGCAGCAAAACAACCCCCGACCATCACACTACCACCACCATATTTTACTGTTGGTATGATGTTCTTTTTCTGAAATGCTGTGTTACTTTTACGCCAGATGTAACGGGACACGCACCTTCCAAAAAGTTCAACTTTTGTCTCGTCGGTCCACAAGATATTTTCCCAAAAGTCTTGGCAATCATTGAGATGTTTTTTAGCAAAATTGAGACGAGCCATAATGTTCTTTTTGCTTAAAAGTGGTTTGCGCCTTGGAAATCTGCCATGCAGGCCGTTTTTGCCCAGTCTCTCTCTTATGGTGGAGTCGTGAACACTGACCTTAATTGAGGCAAGTGAGGCCTGCAGTTCTTTAGATGTTGTCCTGGGGTCTTTTGTGGTCTCTCGGATGAGTTGTCTCTGCGCTCTTGGGGTAATTTTGGTCGGCCGGCCACTCCTGGGAAGGTTCACCACTGTTCCATGTTTTTGCCATTTGTGGATAATGGCTCTCACTGTGGTTCGCTGGAGTCCCAAAGCTTTAGAAATGGCTTTATAACCTTTACCAGACTGATAGATCTCAATTACTTTTGTTCTCATTTGTTCCTGAATTTCTTTGGATCTTGGCATGATGTCTAGCTTTTGAAGTGCTTTTGGGCTACTTCTCTGTGTCAGGTAGCTCCTATTTAAGTGATTTCTTGATTGAAACAGGTGTGGCAGTAATCAGGCCTGGGGGTGACTACACAAATTGATATTGAAATTGAAAATTGAAATTGATAAACCACAGTTAAGTTATTTTTTAACAAGGGGGGCAATCACTTTTTCACACAGGGCCATGTAGATTTGGAGTTTTTTTTCTCCCTTAATAACGTAAACCTTCATTTAAAAACTGCATTTTGTGTTCAATTATGTTATCTTTGACTAATAGTTAACGGTTTTTGATGAGCAGAAACATTTAAGTGTGACAAACATGCAAAAGAATAAGAAATCAGGAAGGGGGCAAATAGTTTTTCACACCACTGTATATGAGCCAATGGCCAGACTTCCTTTTTTTCCCTTAACAAATGGCACTTGTCAGGGCTGCCCCTTTCCCCATTAATCACTGTTCTACTTATGGAACCTTTAGCAGAAACAATTAGATAACACCTAAACATTCTTGGTTATTCGATACAGAAATCATACAAATTATCCCTGTTATCTTAACTCACTAACCCTACTATATCACTACCAACCTTATTCCAATTACTTACCCATTTCTCAAATATTTCCTATTACAAAATTACTACAACCGAAAATGAAGCCTTACCTTTTTGGATTCCCCTAAATATTCTGACTAAGCTAAAGGCTTCTTTTAAGTTTGTGCGGCAACAGTCTGTCATCTCTTATTTGGGTATAAAGGTTGGGTTTTCTGTCAAAAGTCACTATAATGCTAATTTTAAATGTTAGGAAAATGTGAACAATACAAAACTTTTAAAGAGATTTCTTGGTTGGTTCTTGGTTATCAGCCATTCATACCATGTTACTACCAAATGTTCTCTACATTTTATAGCAATTCTTATACAGGTATCGGACCCCTTATCCGGACCCCCGTTATCCAGAAAGCTCCGAATTACGGAAAGCCTGTCTCCCATAGACTCCATTTTAAGCAAATAATTCAAAATTTTAAAACTGATTTCCTTTTTCTATGTAGAAATAAAACAATACCTTGTAATTGATCCCAACTAAGATATAAATAATCCTTATTAGATGCAGAACAATCCTATTGGGTTTAATTAATGTTTTATTGATTTTTTTGTAGACTTAAGGTATGGAGATCCAAATTACAGAAAGACCCCTTATCCGGAATACCTGTACTTATTCCAAATAATTTTTTTCTACTACAGGTATAGGACCCGTTATCTAGAATGCTTGGGACCAAGGGTATTCCGGATAAGGGATCTTTCCATAATTTCGATCTCCATAACCTTATGTCTATTAAAAAATCAATAAAACATTACTTAAACCCAATAGCATTGTTTTGCATCCAATAAGGAGTCACAAGGTGGTCTCAGCCTCCCTATTTAAACTTTATTCAGCGCATCTTCTCCACAACAATTCAACCTCAATGGGAACAGAAAACTTGCTCAGTAAACACCTTAGTAAATGGTCTTTATGGCAGAATTCTTATATCAATATTTTGCCTCTTTCTGTTCTCTTTTGTTTTCTTTGTCATTTTTTCTTCCTTTATTTTCTTTCTTTTCCTTATTTATAGTTGTGACAAATTCTGGCCACAATATCACCCTTGTGTTATTTCAGTACTCTACTATGTTATGTATATGAAAATTTAAAAATTGTCAATAAAAAAAAGTTTTTTTTAGTGATCCTTTCTATATGGATTTGCAGATTCCCTTCTGCAGTTAAATGGCACCACAGCCAACTCTGTTGATAAGTCTCAGTGAAGTCTCAATGAAATACACCTTAATTATATCTTAATATAAGAGAAATAAAGTAGTACTCTGCAAAATTCCTTTTAGAAAATGTAAAAGTATGGATTCTTAATGGCAGAGCTTAATTAGGGGTGTTTTGTGGTTGGTTAAGATCGCCTGCGCCACATATCTAGAACAAGACCTTTTCTTTTAATGGACTGCATATCATGTGTCACCTGAGCGGCTTCTGTAACCTTATAATACATTGATTTATACCAAATAAGGTTGCATTAATAGCATGGTAGCTGTTACCGAGGCCATTAATCTCAATCATTATGATTAATCTGTAGCTACACAATGTGGGTTAAAATAAAATTACAAAAGCCACTGATTATTGTACAATTCTGTTTCGCTGTGAATGTACACAGAGTTTCTTAAGTAATGAGAATTATCTTGCCCAGAATCATGGTTTTCTTGTTTTTTTAATAATCTCACCAATACCCTGAATGATTATTGGGGTAATGTAATAAAAGAAACAAAGTTTGCCTGAGTCTAGACCTGTGGCAAACTGTGCACCTTTGTTACATTAGCAGCCATATTATTTCGTACTTTTTTTTTTTTACGACATTGCCTGAGAGCCTGATTACTTCTTATTAAACACAAAGCACTGATCTTCTGGGCATGTTATGGATATCACAGTACTTGGGAGTGCAGCCTTTTGCAGTCACTGCTGACATTGCTTAGGTCTGACTGCCATCCTATGCCCCTGACCAACCCAGGAACCCAGTTAGGAGTGTAGAGGACTCCTTAAATGGAGCTAGCCACTAAATCAACCATGTAGACCTTTTTTGAAACATTAAGGAATTATACTTCTTTTGTGAAGCAAGCCCAGTATATTTTACCTGTGTGATGTTATCTTAAGTGCAACTAAATTGGCCACTATCCAAACTTGTTATAACTGAAAATAGAGTTATGTTACAAAGGATGTACAAAGAATGTTACAACTGTGTATGAGTAGCTAGGTCTGTAATATATTTGCTTGAGGAACATAATATAGTTTCCAGACAAACTGTATATTTGGTATGTAATATGAGACCAATATAAAGTTCTATAATAATATATAAAGGCAGATTTTTGGATAGAAGAAATAAGTTTTATGGTAATGTGTAGACACCTTGCATTTTGGTTAATTGGTCATTTTAAGGATGACCATAAATACTATTGGACCTCTCAACAGTATAGAACCTTAATAAAAAATTGCATTCTCACAAATCTTTAAACTAGTGTCTTAGTATTTGTGCCATTTGACTTTTTTGAAAGGTTCCCTCCGACACTGCCGAAAAAAAGTGATTTTCGCATATGCTGCCTAGTCAATTTAACAGCAATGTAAATAAAAAATAGTGAGTGGCTTAAGTGTAGAAAATGCGGGCTTCAAGATTAGTAGTATTTGTAGAAAGGACCCACATAGTGCACTTTTATTATTATATTTAAAATGTTAAAAACCTGTGTGTTCAAGAAAAACAGGTATTTATTTTTTTTTAGTTTATAGTAACCCGCGATAAATCTTCACTACTGTGGACGACTAATCTCCCCGCAATAAAGTGAATCACCAGTGGGAAAACATGCACAGTGCTTAGTTTTTACAAAGTTACCGAAGTTGCCGCTCAAGGAAAAATGAAGCGCCACTTACTGTATGTTTTCTCACCAGCGACTTACTTTGTGGCTGTTGTGAAACAGCCACAAATTGCCCGTGGTAGTGAAGATTTATTGTGGCTAATATTCTGGTATGCCAGTACCCTAATACAGACTGGCAGTTGACCTAACCATAGAGACTGAAGGGACTAAACTACCTAAGCATTTGTCTATGCCCATATGTAAAAAAATGGTTGCTATGGGTTACTGCAAATTTAGTGCCATTTATTACATAACCCCATATGTATATAATTACATGTAGACAGGTTCTGTGCAGCATTTACTAAATGGTTGTTTTTTGAACCAATATTTTTACATTTTTTAATTGTATTCTTTAAAATAATCTCAATCTGTTTTTAGCAGATGTGTGTTTTATTCAGGATGATTCTACATTATTTGGCCTTTTTATATGCTTATATTTGGCTTAAAAAGTTTCTAAAGACTCATCAGCAACAGATGTTTTTTTTAGCACTGAGATACAGTGCACTTTATAATTTTCTCAGGTCTGTGTTGTCTCTTGTAAAACAAGGGAAGCTGGGAGAATTCTGAGAGTTGCAGTGTAACATATAGAAGGTTTTAGAATGGGCGTCTTTATTGCACAATAAAGAACAAAATAATTGCATAATAGCATTGTCTAAAATTGTATATATGTCTGTTTTAGAGTGAGTCAATGATTGTATGAATGGTAGTTGAACAATAGAATTCCCCATTTTTTGGAAATAATATGGACCTTCCATATTAATAACATTGGCATCAAGAATCATTGTTACTGGCCAGGTGGCAACCCTATTGAACAATCCTATCAACTGAAATCCAAATGCATTTTGATTATGTGAAAGGATCATGATGCTCTAGTCACAGAGGAGAGGTTGGTCACAGACAAACACAACATGGCCAGCTGCATCAGTATGTTCATGGTACCATCTTAATTCTTGTTAAAATGTAATTCATGGCTTGAATTTTATCCTAGTCTTAACCAAATGCATACTGCAAAGTTATATGATGCTAAGATTGGCAAATGCAATGTTGGTTATTTGCATATTCTATTCTAGAATTGATAAATAATGCTGAACATGTACATGCAAGTTTTTGTCGGAAAAATCCCCATCTAATGTGTCTTGTGAAACTTGGTTTATTTCCTTTAGCATGATACATTTCCAGCTATTGCAGGATAGAAAAGCTTTTAATTCATGGGCTTATAGAATTGATGTTGATGCATATCTGTCTTGCTTTTATCTATTATGAGGGTTTTCTGTTTGGTATATGTTGTGATACTGATGTTCCTTTCAGGATAGGGTGTGGGCCAATGTGGGAAAAAGTTTAAACTGCATTATTGCCATGACAGACAGACTACTTGAACAAGGCAATAGCACAAGAGAAAACAAAACTGAGTGTTCATCTGAAGACATCACGTCACAACAAAATGGTAAGATATCTTCTTAGCCTTGCGTGCCAGCTTATACTGCTAGGGTGCCTTAATAGAAATGAAAAACTAAAGAAAACGCAAACAATGGCCTTCCCTAGAAAAAATGCTGACAGAGATATCTGAGCAGCCCTGTGTTTCCTTGATAGAAAGCTATTCATCAAACTGAATCTCCCTTGTATTGCCAGAAATGCTACCTAGACTCCTTTTTGTTGAGCTTCAAACAAGAATGATGTTTGCTTTTCAATCTTAGTCACTGAGTCATAGTTTAATGTACAAAACATATTGTTCCGCCAGTACAGTTAAAGAATACAGCAGTGAAGCTTCTCTGTTAGAAATTGGTGTTAAAAATAGCATGCTCTAAAGATTGACCCAACTTCTCTGCCTTTTTGCTATATAAAAAATTGCTTAAATGGAATTTTGGCATATTTTTACTGATGCATCAAAGGCGATTGTATTTTAAAATCTCTAACCTACAACAATAAAAACCACGATTGGTCTCTGTTATTCTATACTTGTAAAAACATAATAGTTTGCTTGATGGGACCTGAACTGCTGACCATGTATCAATGGAAAGTTATGATAGATAGGGCTCTTCTACTTATTAAGTTGACTTATTTGTGAAGAGACTATCCACATAAGTTTGATCTAATATAGGGGGACTGGGTAAAGAAGTAGATACTAAAGCAATTCATTTTTGCATGCATTCCCTTTATTTATGCAATAAGGTTTAGATGAAACAAGCCAGCTTCATAGATTGTATAGTTCACTGCACTAATGGGCTTACTGTACATACCCTTCTCATGTTGAGCAGGACAGTTACATTGTTAAGTTGGGTTGAAAAAAGACCAAAGTCCATCAAGTTCAACCCAAGCAAACCCCAACACACACACATAGACCCATACTGACCTATCTATACACTCACATACATAAACTACTGTATATATACCAATATCTATACTAATTTTAGCCTTGGATATTCTGCGTGTTGAAGAACTCATCCAAGCCCATCAACAGAATCTGCCATTACAACATCACTAGGAAGGGCATTCCCCAACCTCACTGCCCTCACCGTGAAAAACCACCTACAGTGCTTCAAATGGAAGCTCCGTTTCTCTAATCTAAAGGGGTGACCTGTGGTGCACTGATTGTTTGAACATCCCCCATCTACCTATAATCCTCTCTAATGTACTTGTACAGAGTAATCATGTCCCCTCGCAAGCGCCTTTTTTTCCAGAGAAAACAACCCGAACCTCGACAGTCTAACCTCATAGCTTAAATCTTCCATCCCCTTTACCAGTTTAGTTGCACGTCTCTGCACTCTCTCCAGCTCATTAATATCATTTGTAAAAGATTGGAGCCCAACACTGTACTGGATACTCAAGGTGAGGCCTTACCAGAGACCTTGAGCCCTTGAGTCAGTTTTCATCCCTTGAGTCAGTCAGCACTTTATTAGCTTTAGTAGCCACAGAATGACACTGCCTGGAATTAGACAACTTGTTATCAACAAAAATCCCCAGATCCTTCTCAGTTAAGGATTCCCCAACAAACTACCATTTAGTTGAATAAGTATTGGTACTAAGAATGAATATAACAGAAAAATCAGACCTTTCATTTTAATCACCTAAACCTTGTTTTAAAGAAAATTGAAATGTATTTACAATGATATTACAAAGTCTTGATGAGGAGAATGAGAGCAAAACAGCAAATACATGTTTTTACAACAATTCCTGCTGGTGTGGCTTGTGTATTGTTTACAAATAAATCAAAAGATACTGTACACTAAAGAGAGAGCATACTTGCTGTAGGGCAAGAGTGCATGGAGTAAAATGTACTTGATAAAAATTAATCCAGGAGCTTCTCCCATTAATGTTCATAATGCAAGTAGGGTGCTAGCCAGGGTGCCAGTTTGCCTATAATTTAACCAGTTTAACCATAGCTGCCAAATTTCTGTAGCAAACTGGTAAACGACTATACATTGATACTGTCAGATTACATAAACAGAGCCGAGTTTGATGGTGCTGGTATTTTCCTCAGATTTGGAGCAGAAAACGTAACAGATTCTTAATTAAATGTAATAATCCAAGCTGCATAGAAGAAAGATGATGCCGGCTGCACAATTGCTTACATTTTATGCACACAGTGGGTTTTTTTCCAAATAAAATAACCAGTTAAACAAATACAAATAGTACAATTAAACCCTGCCTTTCAAAAGCATTGCAGTGCTGTGGAATACAAAGGAGTTACTTCTTGAAATGACTTGGAACTGTGAATTATGGTTCAGCGCCATCTATTGGTTTTTTCTAGGTGTTGCCTCATGCAAAACATCTCTATTTTTTACTTTAGCATTAAGATGGCACGTTAAAACTCACATTAATGCTATTGTGCTTAGCAGCAGGACAAAAATAAGGAAATATTAGTTTGCCTTTAAAAAAAGCTTTACAAAATGTAATTGGAATTCAGTAGAATGGATTATGTAATTGTTATCTGTAATATATAAAGACAAGATACCATTTTATAGAAGACAAATCAAATTCTTTTTTATTTTCCAATAGTAAAATCCCTCTATTCTTTACTAGTCAATAAGGCCCCTCAAACTAAACTTGAAATAAGGCTATATGTGTTAGATACATGAAACAATGTTAGCAAATATTCCATAAATAATAATAAAAACAAAATAACTGGTTGCTGTGGGTTATTGGGGCAGGCAGAAGTTTGTCCATGCTACTACCTAACAACGACAGTATGTTTCTTAAAGGACCAATAATGCCAAAACCTTTTTTTTCCACTTTAAAGCTAATATCTGTTCATCCAGCACCTACATAGAAACTATTTCTTGTCAACAAATGTCCTGTTTATATGAGAAATGTGTTCATTCTAATGTCCTGTAAAGAGTCATGCGTCATCAGTAAACAACAGCCTTTTTATACAAACATTACAAATGTTTCTGAAGCAAAAACACTTGTGTGTGTGTTTGTATATACGTATATGTATATAGATAGATAGATAGATATATTACATACCAGGGCCATAAATATGCTGTAAAATTAAAATTTGGCCTTACAAAAAGTACTTAATGATGTCATCTGTTATAATTTCTGCTTAGTGATGTAATGTCACATGACTAACTGAAACCTGCATATTATAAAGAATAATGTACCCAATGTTGCACATTATTAGGTTATTAGAAGTCCTTTTGGATGTTCATGACCTGTATGAGGATATTGGTCTTTTCTAATACAGGGGACAAATTAAAATTAACTTTGTCCTATAATTCTCATTGAACAGCCCTTTGTACTGAAACAAATATACATATTTAAATAAAACATAAACATCTTTCTCGATTTTAATAATAGGAACAGGTTTTTTTTATAGCAGGACCTGTGAAGTTGTGGAATTCTTTCCCTGAATCAGTCATACTGGCAAATACATTAGAAGGGGTTAGATGGCTTTTTAGCAAGTGATGACATAAAGAGTTATTGAAAAAAAACGATGGCCATATTGGGGTCAGGAAGGAGAAAATGTAGAGACTTCAGATGGGGATTTTTGCCTTCTTCTGGATAAACTAGCAGTTGACATAAAGGTTACACTCAATGGAAATGTGTCTTTCTTCAACCTTAGTCACAGTTAATGTAATGAAAGCAAACTGCTGGTGGGTTGCTGTGTGTTTCCTAACCAGGAGTTCAAGGCACATCTCTAGGTCCAGTGCTCACACCTGCTGCTGAACAAGAAACATATGTGGTGAGCAGTTGGCATATTATAAGTGTGCCAATACTCCGTAATAATGTGTGCAACTTTATGTAGTCACACTGTTTAATGAATTCCACAGGCTGAGGGTAATTTCTTTTTCATGTGAGGTGGTTTGCATAATATCTTTATGCATTCAGTGTTTTCCCAGCACGGCTCCAGACGCTGCTTTCATGATGCCTCCTTTCTACATGCTTTGATCGCTATCTTTTTTCTGTCATGCAGGAGACTGGTATGAACAGCTGTACCCTCTGATAATTACACTAAAGGACTGCGTAGAAGAAGTGGTAGATCGAGCAAAGAAATCAATGACTTTTGTTGTTTTTCAAGAGCTTGCATGTGGGTTGCCCCAGTGTTTGCAGCTCACCTTTAGAAGAGACGTTGTTTTCAGCCAAGCAGTAAGTTTGCTGTATAACCTAGACTACACGTTTATAAGTACACGTATGGGACCCATTATCCAGAATGCTCGGGACCTGGGGTTTTCCAGATAAGGGATCTTTCCGTAATTTAGATTTCCTACCTTAAGTCTATTAAAAAAACATTTAAACATTAAATAAATCCAATAGAATGGTTTTGGCTCCAATAAAGATTAATTATACCTTAGTTGGGATCAAGTACAAGGTTCTGGTTTATTATTACAGAGAAAAAGGAAATCATTTTCAAAAATGTGAATTATTTGAATAAAATAGAGTCTATGGGAGATGGCCTTTCCGTAATTCGGAACTTTCTGGATAATGGGTTTCCGGATAAAGGGTCCAATACCTGTATACGATCAAACAGGCACTCTAGAATGTAATAGGCCTCATTTTGATAAAAAATATAAACTCTCACTTCAAATAACCATTGTTTTTGTTCCAGTACGTGCTTAACAAAAGTTTAAAAATGCTTAAATGATAAAAGAGGAGGCAAAAAAAATATATGTGGAGTTTTGCAATTACTTGTTGAAATTTTATTGCACACAATATATATCTACACTATATACAGACATGGGACCTATTATCTAGAATGCTCAGGACCTGGGGTTTCCGTATAAGGGTCATCATTTATACAAAAAATAAACCAATGGGATTGTTTTATATTCATTATAGAATAATGATTGTGATCAAGTTGAAGTTACTATCTTATTACAGTAGAAAAGTAGAAAAATTTACATTATTTGATTACTATATTGGAGATGGCCTTCCTGTGTCTGTATGTGTGTGTATATACACTGCTCAAAAAAAATAAAGGGAACACAAAAATAAGACATCCTAGATCTGAATGAATGAAATATTCATATTAAATACTTCGTTCTTTACATAGTTGAACAAAAGCTGACAACAAATTATCAATGGAAATCAAATTTATCAACCCATGGAGGTCTGGATTTGGAGTCACACTCAAAATTAAAGTGGAAAAAAACACTACAGGCTGATCCAACTTTGATGTAATGTCCTTAAAACAAGTCAAAATGAGGCTCAGTAGTGTGTGTGGCCTCCATGTGCCTGTATGACCTCCCAATGTCTCCTGATGAGGTGGTGGATGGTCTCCTGAGGGATCTCCTCCCAGACCTGGACTAAAGCATCCACCAACTCCTGGACAGTCTGTGGTGCAACGTGGCGTTGGTGGATGGAGCGAGACATGATGTCCCGGATGTGCTCAATTAGATTCAGGTCTGGGGAACGGGCGGGCCAGTCCATAGCATCAATGCCTTCGTCTTGCAGGAACTGCTGACACACTCCAGCCACATATGTGGTCTAGCAATGTCTTGCATTAGGAGGAACCCAGGGGCAACCGCACCAGCATATGGTCTCACAAGGGGTCTGAGGATCTCATCTCGGTACCTAATGGCAGTCAGGCTACCCCTGGCGAGCACATGGAGGGCTGCGCGGCCCCCCAAAGAAATGCCACCCCACACCATTACTGAGCCACTGCCAAACCGGTCATGCTGGAGGATGTTGCAGGCAGCAGAACGTTCTCCACGGCGTCTCCAGACGTCTGTCACATGTGCTCAGTGTGAACCTGCTTTCATCTGTGAAGAGCACAGTGGCGAATTTGCCAATCTTGGTGTTCTCTGGCAAATTGGACGTCGGGCCCTAATACCCTCATGGAGTCTGTTTCTGACCGTTTGAGCAGACACATGCACATTTGTGGCCCGCTGGAGGTCATTTTGCAGGGCTCTGGCAGTGCTCCTCCTGTTCCTCCTTGCACAAAGGCAGAGGTAGCGGCCTCCTCCACGTCTCCTGATGTACTGGCCTGTCTCCTGGTAGCACCTCCATGCTCTGGACACTACGCTAACAGACACAGTAAACCTTCTTGCCACAGCTCGCATTGATGTGCCATCCTGGATGAGCTGCACTACCTGAGCCATTTGTGTGGTTTTTAGACTCCATCTCATGCTACCACTAGAGAGAAAGCACCGCCAGCATTCAAAAGTGACCAAAACATCAGCCAGAAAGCATAGAAACTGAGAAGTGGTCTGTGGTCACCACCTGCAGAACCACTCCTTTATTGGGGATGTCTTGCTAACTGCCTATAATTTCCACCTGTTGTCTATTCCATTTGCACAACAGCATGTGAAATTGATTGTCAATTAGTGTTGCTACCTAAGGCTGATGCCACACGTGGCGCAGGGCTGATTTTTTCGGCAAGCGGAAAATCGCTAACCGAAAATTCAGCCCTACGCCTGCTACTTGTGCCTGCACCCGAATGAATGGAATACGCTCGGGTGCAGGCACAAGTAGCAGGTGTAGGGCTGAATTTTTGGCAAGCGTTTTTCCGCTTGCCGAAAAAATCAGCCCTACGCCACGTGTGGCATCAGCCTAAGTGGACAGTTTGATTTCACAGAAGTGTGATTGACTTGGAGTTACATTGTGTTGTTTAAGTGTTCCCTTTATTTTTTTTAACAGTGTGTGTGTGTGTGTATATATATATATATAGGTGTGATGGGACCTGTTATCCAGAATGCTTGAGGTTTTCCGGATAAGGGATCTTTCCATAATTTGGATCTCCGTACCTTAAGTCTAAAAAAAATCATTTAAATTATGAATAAACCCAACAGTATTGTCTTGCCCTTCAATAAGGATTCAGTATATCTTAGTTGGAATCAAGTACAATGTACTGTTTTATTATTACAGAGAAAAAGGAAATCATTTTCAAAAATTAGAATTATTTGCTTATAATGGAGTCTATGGGAGACTGCCCTTCCGTAATTCGGAACTTTCTGGATAATGGGTTTCCAGATAACGAATCCCATACCCGTATGTATGTATGTATGTGTATATATATATCTTTTTTTTTTTTATATATATAAAAATTGAATAATAATAGCATTTGGAGCTTTGTGTGGCAGATATCCCAGAGTTGTTATCTGCTAATCAGGTGAAGTTACATCAGTAAAACAAGTAAATCAGGACCTACTTTTGGGCGGAACTTCTTAATACACCCAGATGCTACACCCAAGAGAAAGGTCTCTAGAGGGTTACTATACTGATAAATATTTTACTGTAAAAAATAACTTTTGTAAAAAGTGAAAATATGACTTTTCCATATCCCTATACATAGTATATACACTACTGCTATACACTATACAGAAAAAAACAATAATTTGCCCACACTCCATGGGGAAAATTAACACTAAAACCCTGTCAAGCTTTATATAGACTTCCTGTATTAGTGTGAATGACAAGGGATTAAGTTGTTAATGTGGCTTGTTAGGCAAGTTGATTTTAACTACCATACTGGCAAATGTCAATGCAAATTATTAGGTGGGACTGAAAATAAGCATCTAGATGAAATATGACCCTATGGATTAGATGGGCCAGGTTTTCACATGTTGAGGAATTTTTCATGATAAGTATTATTTGCTTTAAATAATTCTGTTCAGCATTAATGCCTATTGTAGCCTCTTTTTAGTTTTTAAACTCTGTATGGTTTGACAAGTGTGTATTACAATATTAAATTGTGTCTTTGCTTTTGATTTTTGGTTCCCCATATAGATCTCTAATAAAGTGAAAGTATACTTAAATAGTGTTTGTTACCTTCCAACCAGCATCTGTGAGGGTATTACTGGTCCAGATTAGATACTGTAGTTGTAGTCAACTTAAATTAGTTAAAGTAAACTTTGAAGGGACATTACTTGGCACGATTAAAGGGGTTGTTCACCTTTAAATTAACTTTTAATATAACATAGCTATAGATATTTTACGACAATTCACTGGTTTCACCCTTTTTCTTTGTGGTTATTCGAATACTTAACTTTTTGTTCCGTAGCGCCCTAGTTTGGAATTTCAGTACCTATCTGGTTGCCTACGGTCTTGCGAACCCTAGTAACCATGCAGTCGGTTGAATGAGAGACTAAGGATATGAACAGGAGAGGACCACAATAAAAAGTAACAATAGTAACAGATCTGTAAGCTCACAGAGCAATAGTAATAATTAACATAAAGCGAACCACCTCTTTAAGGAAAAGTCCAGTTGAAGAGGGTTTTAAATGGAACCCTTTGTAGTGGAGGTAACTTTCTGGATAAGGGGTCTTTCTGTATTTTAGATCTCCATACCTTATATAAACCCAATAGGATTGTTTTGCCTCCAATATGAATTCAGCAACTTAGTTACCATCAAGTACAAGGTACTGTTTTATTATTACAGAGAAAAAAGGGAGATTCTACGCTTTCTGGATATCAGGTTTCCAGATAATCGATCCCATTCCTGTAAAAGGAAAGTAGGAGTTTGAAATACAGAACTGTTTAGTTTGTGCTTTCTTGTGATATGGACTGTGACTCAAAATAAGTAAAGCTCTAAAACATATCCTATGAAAACATTTAACCTTGCTTGCCGGTATTTATTTCCGTGAAGAATATAGTGTTATACATATATAGATTTGAGAAACACATAACTATGAAGAAAACATTTTCTTGTTAATAATATCTTTAATTTTATGTGATTAACATAATTATGTAGTTAGGGATAAAGGGTGCACAACAAAACCTGCGAGTAAACAGAACTGCAATTAAGACTTTATTAAATATGTAGACATCTGTTTTCAATTAGTGCCAAATAAATGAGATAAGTAGTATAAAGCCATGTGATTTATGTCCTTTTTAAGCCATACACCTACTGTAGCTATTTTATACTAGCCACTTAATCTTATTCAGTATAATATTGTTCCGCAGTTCTGCATAACATATTTAATTATCACCACGCTAGTCTGAACACAAAATGAATATTATTACATTTCAGCCAATTTTCACTCTCTTTATTTTCAGCTTTCAGGATTGACCTGTGGTTTTATAATCAAGCTACATTCAAGTTTACACAATGAAGCCTTTCTACATCAACTTCATACTGTGGGGTTACTTGTCCAATATGAAGGTCTATTGAGTACATACAGTAAGTGTAGCAGCCTGCACCTGCATTTATTGATTTTATTTGTATTCCCATTATATAGAAAGTATTCAAGCCTGCATCATTAGAAATGTATTGTTTTTTTTAAGCCAAGTATTATCTACAATGTGCAATAATTGGGGAAACAAATTGAAAAAGTAATTTTTGACAGAGGGTAGTATTCATGGGTTTGACCTCTTTCCTTCTATCCTTGAAAAATGATTTCATCTTCCCATGCCTAGATGCATAGATTAGATGCATTAATAAAAAATTATTTTTATACTGAAAAAGAAAATCATTCAAATCATTTAAGCCCTATATTTAATTAAACCCATCAAATGATGAAGCGATGTGTCAGCTCTGATGACAAAGACGACCCCAAACTGTTGAGCAGCTGAAATCCTATAGCAGACACCACATTTCGCTTTCAGAACTCCAGCAATTGGTCTTCCCAATGATTATAGAAAGAGCAGCTCCAAAACAAGCCATATATTTTTTAAAAACAATTACATATTTTCAATATTTGATCTGCTGTCTTCTATTTTACAATTAAATGTAGGGTTTACGTGATTTTAAAATCGTTGCATTTTCTGCTTATTTATATTTTACAGTGTTCCAACCTTTTTGAAAACGAACAGTCCATCTTCAATTGAACTCAACTTTCCACTGTTAGCATAGAAAGGAGGCTGCCAAGTGAGCTCCTCCAATTAATGATGCCCCCTGTTGCTTGCCTTAGTAGGATAGAAAAGGATTGTGTTGTCTGCAAAGCACATTGTGCTGTGCACAAACTACAGTGGGCTGGATAAATATGTATTTCAAGCAAGTTGTAATTTTCACTGCAAAGTACAGTCAGGCTGTGTTTTCCTCTGGGACACTGATTCGATTTAATACAATCAGATTTTTATAGTAAAACACCAAAGCAAACTTTTTTTTTTAAAAGTAAAGTAGCATCCTGTGTATTGCAGGACATTTCCATGTACAAATGATTACTTTGCAACTCCACAGAGATGAATAAGTGTCACCATTGTCTGTTCCTCTGCTCTGCTACTGTATAAATGTTTCAGCTTGCATTTGCAAGCGATGTACATGAATTCTTTGGGGAAAATAGTAAGAGACCATAGAGGGAAATAACTTAGCCAGGCATGCAGAAATCTAGTTTGTTCCTTTTTTGTGTTCCATAGTAGTCAGTGGCTTATCTTTAGAGGGGTCAGACCCTGATCTGCAGGGGAGCTCATGAGAAGGGAGTTATGGCTAACTCATGGGTTTTGTGGGACCATGGGAAACCCGTGATTTTAAGTGATAAGTAGTGGGGGGCTGAAAATAAAATTTTGATGGGGGGGATGGGCTCCCAAATTTACTTTACTGATCATTGACTTATAAACCAATCATTCTACCATTTATTTGTCTTTTTGCAACTGTAACCAACTATGTTGGCTGCCTTTATTTTACTATAGCCATTTTTATGTATAATATATTTTACAAAGATTTGAAATCAATTTGATTTCATCTTTCTTTCTGCCAAATTACCAAAAAAAAAAAAAACTTGAAGACAGGCATTAAGAGTAGCATTCTGTAAGTCTTTGTACCAAAGCCTAAAATACAAATTGCACATGACAAGACCATTGATCCTTTGTTTCTTACAGCACTGTAGCATAGAGCAGCCCTAATAAAATGATATAGAAGATGGGGAAGGTTCACTAAAGCAAAACAAAAGAAAGTTAAGGTTCATTTGCCCCTTTTTATTTAACAGTGATATGCCACTACTTAAGCCTTTGTGAAAATGACACAGGATTTTCAAAAGTCAAGGTTATTTATACCCTTTGATCACTACCGACCCTGACATTGCAGCTAGAACACTGCACCCTTAGCTTTTGCTATTCCTAACTCATCATTCTTGTCTTGTAAATTCAAGCATTGCCTTGACTGAGAACTAATTCTTGCTTTGACTTTGAGCCGAACCTTGCTTTGCTTCAGAATCCTGCCTTGTCTAGTTTTCTAGCCTGTTCTGCCTTTCCTTGCCATTGTATTCTTGTATTCTGTTCTATTCTATCCTGTTCTGTGCCTGGTCCATTCTGCCATGTCTAGTCCTGCTTCAGTCTCTTTAAAACTTTGCCCACTCCACCTTTTTTAGTCTTTCTAGTGCACCCCATGGTCCCCAACTGCAACTTGGCTAAGAGACTCTCCACCCCTATACAAGTATTGTAGATTTTTCCTAAACAAACTATGACATTTATTATTATTAACATTCATTTATAAAGCGCCAACATATTCCGCAGCGCTGTACAATAAGTGGGTTTCATACATTGGACATACAGAGTAACATATAAAGCAATCAATAACCGATACAAGACGTGAAGAGGGCCCTGCCCAAAAGAGCTTACAATCTACAAGCATTTAAAGGCAATGCTCACCTCTTTAAAAGGCCTACCAAACTGGTAGGGCATTGCAAAATAAACTTTTTTCCAATTTGATTTACCATGATATTAAAATTTAAAGGGTGCGCTCAGAGTTAAAAGACATTCGCGGGAGGAGCACATAAAAAGCAATATCCTTGCAATAATTGCAAGGATATTGCTTCTTCTGTGCTCCCTCCGCTAATGTCTTTTGATTCGGTGGTCATATAGAGTGCAACTCTATTGATTGGAGGCCGATGCAAAGAGTCTGCCAGGCTGTGTGCTGAGTGCCTATTCAATTCAATGTCAGAGTTAATTGTAGAGCAGAAATTGGCAGCTGGTAGAAAGCTTTAGTAAGGACAACCACAACTTTAAGCTCTAGTGTGCATTCCTGTCCAAACGAAATCACTTGTAAAGCATTGATCTTATTGTCTGCTGAACCATAATGTATGTTCCAGGAATGCACAGTACCTCTTTAACATGCAATGTCCTCTGAGAAATTTCTACACCCTGGTTATGACTGCATTTTCATGGTGAAGGAGGGAGTTTAAGAAGCTTTGGTAACCAATTGTATTGAAAAAAGTGCTTTTATTCTCATCATTATAATTTCATAAGCCAAGGCAGTTATTGTCATAGAGAGAAAAATGCATTGCAATACCGAAATTCCCGACAAACCCCCCCATGGGCCACACATAGCTGCTCTCTCTAATAGAAGCATATATTTTTGCAGTAAGGAAGCTTGAGGACTCTACACATTTGATGTACCCATTAGACCTCTTCTATTTTTGTTCTCTCATACGTGCAGTTGTGTCAAGTGCTGTTTTCATTGAAGGTACTCCATAGCTGTATTCATCTTCAGCAACAGAAAGTAGCAGTGAAGCAGCAGTAAAATTACAAAATTCTTGAAAGATGAGGTGGTGATAACCGGTTCCCATAATGCCTTTGGAAATCCTTTGATATATTTTTAAAAAGAAACTAGAAATGGTTGCATTTGTCCTGTATTAAAGTTGGCAATACCTTGTATGCTCATAAGAGGTAAAATTACGATAAAGATTTCCATCACCTCATATAATTCTGAGACACCTATGATTCTGATATGATTTCATGAACCATCACAACAAAGGAGAAACTCTGTGCTTAACCTTTTCCTTAAAGGAAAGAAAGCACAGATACATCCCCCTGTTTATCTGTGCAATGGTTACATAATTATCTACCTTGCACAGACCAATTTATACAGAATTTAATCTGAGAAAATGATGATACACAGCTACACACAAAGCCTAATAGTGACACATCTTACACACTGAGGATGAAGATATTAGCATTAGTAATGAACACATCTTTACCCACTGACTTTAAGGCCAAGTTAATTAACCGTACAAAATGCCAATGCTTCCCTGTTGGTTTTGGTAATCAGTAAGTGATAATCTCATAACTGCTCACAACATACAAAGTAATTCCTTTCCTCTAATAAATATCACGGCTGTCTCGCTTCAGAAATGATGCAAAGCCACTTAAAGGACAAGGTTGCCTAATTTACCCAGTTCTTACACCTGCTTAAAACTCTGCTTTACCCACTCAGCCAGCGACTATGAAGAACTCTCATCAGCCTCGGGAGGCTGTAAGTCACTCAGCTGAAACGTGCCCATCCAGTTTAGATTCTGCATGTCTCCCACTTTGCACTGAAAGCAATGTTAATGAATGATAAATACAAGCATTCTTTAATACCTAAAATGCTCATTTCTTCACCACAGTGAGAATGGGTTTAGAAGACGGCAATTATTTTCAATGTCTTTTCTATGTAAACTATGCTTTCTCTTTGTATTGCTTGATTTATTATTACTGATTGTCACAAGCAGCTGGTATGGCAGTCCCCGCTAATATACATTTGATGATACAGGAAGCACCACCACAGAATAACATTGGCCCAGATAGTTTGCAGAACATTTTCACATACTTAGAGCTGAAGAAAAATAGGAGAACAATGCTATATGTTTTGCAAAGCAAAGTACAGGTATGGGATCTTCTATGCATGTAATGGAAATGCGTGGGACCTGAGGTTCTCTAGATAAGGGGTCCTTTTACTAAAAATCATTTAAACATTAAATAAGCCCAATCGGATTGTTTTGCCACCAATATAGATTCATACAGCTTAGTTGTCATCAAGTAGAAGCTACTGTTATATTATTGCAGAGAAAAAATATTTAAAAATCTATTTACTTAATTATTTACTAAATACGTAATTTGGAGCTATATGGATTCTAAATAAACGATCCCATACATGTGCACCTAGATTAGCAAATTCAAACCAATTCCAAATCCCTGTATTCATTGATGCACTTACTGAATACTGCAGCTTCAGAGACTGCTACTTTAACTGCTTTCCCCCTGCTGGGCAGCCAGTGAGCACTGCACTGCGTAGGGGGATTTCTTTACAAGCTAATGAGTAAATTCTTTTGTGAATGTGCAGAAAGTCACTTGTGCTTACAGAGCTCACCATAATGCACAGAAAGTAAATGATACATTGTGGTATAGTTAAAATAGATATGTCATCAACAATTCTAAGCGAAAAGGTTTCCATTTTGATATGCAACTACTGTAGTAATTTATTGCCCCAGGAAAACACTCCAAATGCGCCCAGTGTGAGCTGCAAAACTAACTGCGATAAAATCACATCTCTATTGAGGAGCTACACCATACTGCAGCTGGATCAATATTAATGTAATCTGTATTTTGCTACATTTATTATTATTATCCTTTATTTATATAACACTGACATATTTAGCAGCGTTCATCATTCCTTACCCCCGTGGAGCTTTGCAATCTAAGATCCCTATCACCTGCACTACGGTCAGTTTTATCAGCAGCCAATTAACATTGCTTTTTGTTTTGGCGTATAGTAAGTACCCAGAAGAAACCCACACAAGCATGGGGGGGAAACAAACTTGTAGAATACAACAAATGATTCATGTCAGCAGCCCATGATTGCAGAATCAATTAATCTATGTAAACAGAAAACACTATGTTTTGCCTTTTTATTGTCAGACAGGTAATTTTCTTTCTTCTTGTCTTTGCCGTCTGTAGGTGAGGAAGTTGGGATGCTAGAAGATATGAGTATTGGCATTTCAGATTTAAGGCATGTAGCATTTAAGATCACAGAAGCCACATCAGAAGATTTTCTGCCACTTGTTACTGGAAGACGGTGAGCACTTCGCCTGCGCCAGATATTGCATCTGTTGTTCTTTGTTTCTGTTCTCCAAATAATAGACTTGAGTGTTATGATGAATTGTTATTTTTATACTGTCAGAATAAATTAGGTAACAAGTAAATTACAGTACAGGGCACATGTTTGATATGCAGAACAAAGTGCTAGACTGAAGTGCCATATGACATATTGTACTTTGAAGTAGTGCTTGTTTTATTGAAGCGACTGTACAATCCATAATATTTAAGGGCAGCCAAATGTCTAGGACAATTATGCCTTAGTTTGCCAGTATTATGGCACTGTGCTACTGTAGCAGTTCCCACGTACAGCAGTCTTATGCATTAGTATTACTTATCTTTCTCTGATAGACACCTCCTGTTTATCTTGCATTCTGTTAGTAACATTACTGCCTGGTTGCTAAGGGACAGAGCAGTGGTCCTTTAGCAACCAGATATAGTTTACATTTAAAACTGGAGGTATTCAGCATAAATCAAAGTGTAGAAATTAATTTTAATAAAATACTGCTGCCTACATCATACATTAAGGTAGTAAATGTCTTTAGAAAGAACACTGACCTTTCGTTGATGCCTTATAGGAGTCATATTTAAGAGACCCCTCAATAAATGTATTTATGTATTTTTGTTAGTAGAAAGTGCAGTTGCTTTCATTTTACGCCATATTATTACGTTATAATACTTTATAATGTATTAATGTTACTGCTACACATTTTAATAGATAAACTCTTTAGAAGTAGAAGTAGAGGTTAGAACTTTGTCTATTCATTAGCTTGTGTGACCTAACATGTATTTGTGCCTGTGATTTTGTGTGTGCACCGTGAATCATATGATCCCACCAGGTGTCCCTTACTTAAAATTACAATTTTCTATTTAGGATTACCCAGTGGCACATATTACTAAAAAAGTATATTTTTATAAAAATGGTTTATTTAGATGAATCGGAAATATAAATATGAGCTGTTTTATGCCATATATTTTTATAGAGCCCTACATTGTTTTCTTTTATAGGCCTCCAGTTGCATAGTCCTGGTTTAAACAATGACTTATGCAATGACCTTATAACATTGAGTAGGATAAATCATATCTCTTGCCATCATCTCCGGCTTTAGCCACAAGTAAAAAATATGTAATGCAAATATATATGTGTATCTAGCCATGGGCAACCCAGTATCTGGGCTGAGTAGCAGGAACCCTGTTAGTATTGTGGGGTTTATACAGAAGAACTCAGCGCTGCCTGAGGCCACCAGGTTGGTGCTGCTCCCCCTGCATTTAGCTTTTTGATGTCAGTGGAGGCAAAGGGAGGAATTTTTTCCACCCCTGGTAAATTTCCAAGCCCTGCTGCCTTAGGCAAGTTTCTCAACTCGCCTCATGGCAGCAGCACCACTACCTCTATACTATTCAACCATTGTTTAGAGAGAAAAAATGCTGAACTATATATAAATTCCCTGGAAAATAGAATTTCCTTAAGCTCCGAAGCTTCAAAAAAAGACAACAAAACATCCTCTTCCAGTGTTCTGCCATACTCTGAGTTGTGTTTTGCAATACAACACAGTTACATCGTTTTGAGGTTTAATTATGTGTTTTCCATTTAATACCTCCAAACATATACAAATTGGTTTTTTAAATTGTTTCCCTATTATTATGCCGTGGGCAAATCCCCAAAAAATGTTTTTGCCAAATACCTTTACAGGCTTCAGAGGTTTTGCAATTAGGTGCCACTACCCCATCACACATTTTTTTTTCTCATGAGCAATTACTTGCAGATTGTTTTAGCCACAATATTTTAATTGTGCCTGGCAATTTAAAACCTTTATAAAAAGGTGTATAAAGGAATTGCTATTATGATGGTTGGTGATTGCATATTTCATACATTGTGCAGACATTCTCTGCATGATAGAACAGGTAGGGATTAGTGTGTCATTATTCTCTCACGTATTTTAAAGGTAATATGTGTGGCTTATGTATGAAGAATTACAGTAATCTCAGTACTCAGAGCACAGTTATTTGATTCAATTAAAGTGACATCCCAATGTGAATGATTGCCAAGAATCAAAAACAGGATTGAAGATGTATAGCAAACACATGCTGCAACAAAACCTGATGGGATGACTTGCATTTTCTTGAATACAGATGGAAAAAGCGTAATTAAATCTGCTCTTTATCTTAAAACATCTTTGACAGCTGCAGTAAAATGAAAATAGTGCTTATGCCATGGACTGAAATGTATGCTAGGAAATCAATTTATATTAACCAGCTAGAAGATCTTTCTTCGAAATGCTGATAAATGATGGATTGATTATAATAGTGTGAGATCAAATAATGAATAAAATGGTGAAGGCTCAGTAGAGAAGACTTTACATAGACACGCTTTGCTCGTGACCATATTCCTTTGTCTTTATATATGCACAGCTCTGACCTGCCTTTTGGTAAACTAAACACAGCCTTTGTCTGTTGAAGAGTTGCATGTTCTTATTCTTCAACAGATGAAGATATTCCCTGATAAATATGCGGTTGATGTGTGGGAATAAGCAAAACAGTCTTACAATGAAGTGTATACAATGGAAGACATTAATTGAATTGTTCCATGTGGAGTCAAACGGTTTGCTGCTGTATCACTGCATATTTGCTTTCTCCCAAATCTAGAGAACGCTTTATGGTAGAGGTCAAGCTTCCAACCAAAATGTTTGAGTTACTGCCCCAAGAAATTAAAGATGGAAAATTACTCTGTGTTCATCCAGTCTTTTTTAATGTTGGAATTAATGAACAACAAACGATTGCAGAGAGGTGAGAAAACACTTCACTCCTTTATTTCTTCATTAAGCCCAAGCCACTGTAAAACCCTAGATTTGCATTCTGCCTGTGCTTCAAGAATATATGCGCTTCATATGACAATACTAGTTTAAAATTACATACCTCTAATCTTAATTGGATAGTTGGCTCTTTGGGGAAAAAAAGATTAACTAAGACTTTAGTTTGTTGCAGGGCTACAGTTATTAGATACAACTGCAGGAATCAATGCTAATCTGCTTCATCCTGAAGCCCAAAGGAGGCAGCTTCAGGCCTTTAGCGATGAGGTTATCAGACAACAATCTTGGATATGCAGCATAAAGATACCATCTTAACAGTGAATGTTTTTACTCTACCAACTGGGGGTTTCTCTGTAAAAAGAGTGCTGAAGTATTTGTTATTAAAAAAATTATAAACTGTTAAATTCTTAAAAGAGAACAAATATATCTGTTGTGTATGTATATAGTTGCAATAACTAAGCACATAGTTATACAGTTAGTTGAACCATTGGCTCAACTAATTACTACCAAGCTTCATGTTTATTCAGAGGAAGGAAAGAAAAAACATCTCAGTCAGTCAGAAAATTGCTTCAGACAGTGCAAAAATTTGTATTGTAGCCCATTATAACATGGTGTCCCGTGCCCTCCCGGGATAGTTGGCTGAGTAGCACACATCACAGTTACATTAGAAATGAATAAACTAGAGGGTCACACATGTCCCCATCGAACTCAGGTACAGTTTATTAACAAACACCGGCACAGTTCCTTATAAACACTTTTCACAATTAGCAATTAAGGTTTCCCAGGCCGCTGGGCCCCAGCCGGATGCCTGCTTCTCTGCTCCCAACTTCTCATCAGGGACGCTGTACCATCTTATAGATTTTCAGCATAGGAGGTCACACTAGGCCCTATCTCACCTAACCCTTCTTCCACTGGGTCTCTAATTGGGCAGGGTACTGCCAGGGCACTGCTCAGTTTCTCTATTCTTGTTGGAGCCTCGGCTGCTTGTCTATCTAACCTACCAGTCACTCTCACCACCTGGTACAACAAATCTACCATACAACTATTTACCTTAACTATTCCTACAGGGTACCTCTCTGAGGTGGCCTACCGCATGGTTCCCTGCCATCATACACTATCCCTTTCTCTTCATCCAAAGAGTAAGTCGTACCCTACCTTCCTCCTTATATACAGTACCTTCTGTTAAACTAGCAGATTTTTAATAAAATAACTGTTTTACTCTTAACACTTCCCCCATGCTTAACAACAACTGTTGTTAACTAAATAAAATGCCCTCATGCCAAACCCCTCTCACAACACGGAATCGAATTAGATACTTAAATTCAAACTTCTGCTACATGGTTGCTATAAGTAACTAGATGTGAAGCAAACTTTGAAGCATCTTTTATTACATAACCCCTTATGTTTGCCCAGGCACAGTAACCAATAGCAGTCAATAAGAAGTTTGTTTTAAACAAGTAGCAATTAAATTCTACCTGCTAATTGGCTGCTATAGTTTTCTGTGTAGAGGGTAGAGGAATAGGTGCTTTCCATGGGTGCCAGTACTCTTAAGCCTGGAACTGAGTTTTGAAATTATTCTTTACCAAGACAACACAGTCTAATTGATGCATCCTTGAGAAGAAAAAGCCATTGTGCTACTGGAGTCCCTGAGCTTTAGCTGGGAACACTAATTAGTTCAGTGTATTATTTAAATCTACTATTAGATAAAATCTGTTGGAATATGCAACAGTATAAAATAAGCTAAACAAACAGTAAAAATATACTTTACTGGGGCAAAATTATCTCCTATACTAACAATGAACATTGAATAAAATTCACTTAAGGAAACATACCAAGAATTAATGAAACAATTAACATAGAATGAGGGCCCTTCTATAAGATAGACATACTGTATGTAGATTTATGTACACACATATTTTTAAAAAAAGGTTTAATGTTTCCTTTTTAAATGTAGATAGTCAATCCAATATTTTAGGTTAAGATATATATACAATTTTGTGCCATACCAATGGATAGCTAAGTGTCCACATACAGATCCTAAATTCAATTTATGGCAGTGGATATATGTATTGGGTGTTAACACTTGAAATTGTTAGGGGAGCCCCCCCCCTTTTTCTGTGTCATTGGTTTTGTGGCCTTGCATATTGCCACTCATTACTTATGATGTGCAAGCAAATCACCTTATTAAATAATGTCCCAATGAGCATAATTTTGCCTCCCTATTAGCATTTGTAAATCAGCTCTATAGTATTGTCCCTGATTGCTTTCATTTTTTTGCAGAATTATTTTGTAGAAACTGTTTACATTAGTTATCACATTGTCTATGTACCATTGTTCTCTGATACTTCAGAATGTAACTTGTATTTTCACGATTGCAGATTTGGTGATACATCTTTGCAAGAAAGCATTAATCAAGAAAATGTAGAGCATTTGGAAGAATATTATAGAATGTGTATTGAGAAAGTTCCTTCAGCGTGTAAGTATATTATCACAGTCTCTGTATTGTATTTATGATATTGTATTTATGGAATTTTTTGGGACATATTTATCAAAGGATAAAAGTTAGTCCTTAGATAAATATGTCTCTGAAAAATCCATACTAGTGAATGGACCACGGTTGGAAGTTCACATTTACATTTCTCGTGTACTTGTACAGCGCTGTGGAATATGTTGGCGCTTTATAAATAAATGTTAATAATAATAATATGTAATCAAATTGTATGCTATCATAATTACATAGACATCACTGTGTACCTAGTTCATACATTGATTCTGGGGGCTGTGTGCCAAATCATGTGGGTTTTCTAATTATTTTCTAGCTATACGTTTAGCAATACAGTTATTGTGCATCAAACTCTTGGCATGTTCAGGATTTTTGTTTTACTGCACAGATTATTGTGAGCTCAATAATATATCACCAAATAGATCTTACTTCTTTCAACATTATCCTGATAAAAATCACATGGATAAAAACTGGAAACATTGCACCATTATTTTCAGTTGATTGTCCTAGAATTAAATGGGGGCAATTTTAAGCATTTTGTACTCCCCTGCCAAGCTACTAATCCAAATGCATAAAATCACTTATTAGGGCTCTTAGGGCTGTGGCACATAGGGTATTACTCCACCATAATAATTCTGCTGGCAGAGAAGAGCCTGAAATGGCCCTGCCTCCTTCCATTGTCTTCAAAGGGGACCGCCTGACTATTACAAGCAGTTCTCAAATGGATATTTTGGGTCTGAGAATAATTATTGTATGTATTATTAACCTTTGTTTATAAAGCATGTTTTGCCTATATAGTTCTTCAGTCACCTCTTGCCTCAGTAGAGCTTACAAATGAAGTCGATATCACACTCCCGCACAAATACAAACTAGGGTGAATGTCTTCTTAACATGCTGGTACTGTATGTCTGGGGGGAAACTGGAGTACCCAGAGCAAACCAACACATACACAGGAAGAACATATGTCAGCATCAGGACCCTAACACTTACCAAGGTATTAGATTGTTCCTAAACAACCAATGCTGGCACTTCTCCAGCAGCATATTGTAACCCACAGAGAAGATGCTCCATGTGCATTAAACTGTAAAATAGTTAAAATCAGAGCCTTTAATGAGAGATATAGGGGTGATTTATCAATGTTAGAGTTTGAGTTTTTCCACAATTCTTTTTAGCTCTACAACTCACACAATTTGAATTATAGTTCAGAAACTCAAATGTCTAGTATTTATTAAAGGACAAGTCAACCCAAAATTAAATTTTTTGCCTAATAAAAGAAAACATAATTCTAAGCAACTTTGCAATATACATTCATTACAAATGAAATTGCAATAGTATTTGACTTAGATATAATTGCTAATTAAAGCAGTGTTTGTCCCTTTCTATTCCCTGCCCTAGTGGCTCTGACTGTTGAAACAATGTAACACAAGGCAACAGACTGACAGACCTGTATTGGGGGAGGAGACTGGCATTGGCAGACTGCTTTCAATAGCAGTTACATTTACATATAACTTTTAAAGCGCTAAAATTAATTTGGAAATTTGGCTCCCACTCCTATACTTTCCTTATTTTGTGAGCTTTTTTCGAGCTTGGAAACTGACAAATTCAAGATAGACTTTTTTTTATTCATAATTAGTACATAAGCAAGCATTCAAAATGCAAGTTAATTCAAATTAGAAAAACAGAAACTCAAAAACTGATAAATAAGACCATTAGTGTGCGTTTGTGCATAAATGCAAGAAATATAATACTTTTACAATAGGAGTTAGTCAGTATCCCTTAAAACTTTATTGGAACTAGTCCAATTGTATTTATACAATTACAATTCTTTTAAAAGAGAAGGAAAGGCTAGTAAAGAGTTAATCTCAAGCTGCAGGCATACCTTCAGTTCTCTCAATAGTGCCCTTAGGTCTCCCCATATTTCTCCTGTTCAGAAGATCAGAAGCCAAACAGGAATAAAAAATGCTGAGCTGTGTAAAGAAAGTTCCCATAATGCCTCACTCCTGCACAGACATGCAGACCAAACTGAACATGCTCAGTTAGTAAGACTATGAGTCAGCTTCCTGCTGATTGGCTCAGATCCACATTCCTAAGGGGGGGAGTGAGTTCTTAGCATTCTTGGGGGGGGGAGCAGGAAAGAGCAGAGAACAGAAAGCTGTGTTTCTCTGGCACAGGAATTGCAGACACAATAAATCTTTTGACAGAGAAGTCAGTGCAGTGTCTCTGTGAGTGCTTATGGCTGTATTTACATAGACCTTTTTGATAAAGCTTACTTAGTTTTTACCTTTCTTTCTCCTTTAAGTATGTTTCTAGTGTTCTTTTAATTTGCTTAACACTGTGGGTTAGTTTAGGTTAAAGTGGGAGTGGTGTATTTATGGAATAGCCTCTAAGCTGTGCGAACAAAGATAACTTAGATAATAAAACAGCCTTATAGATGGTGCTAAAACAAGGGCAATGACAGTATAAAATCCGAAAGTAGGTAAAAATCGACGTTAGGTCATGATGACATTAAGTTCTTGTATAAATAACTATACACTGCAATGCTTTGGCTAACAATATTAAGGAGATTTACTGTCCATTTCTGCTTCACGGGATTCATTACTTTTAATAAAAGTCTGCCAAACGTGACTGCTGCTTAAAGGCCTGACATGATGTGAAATAAAAGTTTAAATACAATGCAGTGCAATACCAACAGTGGAATAAACAGCTAGTGAAAAAAACTTCTTTATAGCTTGTATCTATAAACCCATTTATGTGCAATAAATACAGGCAGGTATTATTGTTTCAATATCAACAACATTCCTTACAAAATGTACTTTCTTTATAGATCGTTCTCCTTCTTGCATTAAAGTATTTGCTGCAGAGAAAAAAATTAAATATATTTCATTATACTTAAAAAAAAAAGGGTGGGGGGTGTTCATATCAATTTAAGGTGGTCAAATGATGGAATCTGTTAAGTGAAGGGCAAGCAGTACAGCAGCCAGAAATCTCAGTCACACTTTCCTGTCTAAACTGTGCACAGCATAATAGATTTCTGAAAACAGAAAGTTGCGGTGCTTTATTGGAGTGCAACAAAATAGTTGCATAGTAAATTTATTGTCAAACAGATTTTCAAACCCTTGATCTTAAGGGCTTTATAAAAGAGTGGCTGTTATTCTCTTGAACCTTAAGCATTTCCCCTCCAACTTGTGCAGTTACATGGGGGTAAGTTTTAATGATGATATTAGGGTCCTGTTGCCTTTCCTATGTAGGTGCAGGCACCCACCTCTATACTTTCCTTATTTGTTTTACCTAGAGCGGTGAATGAGTAAAGTAAGTATAAGACTTACCTACCCCTTAGGAGTGCAGTAGTCATTAGCCTTGGAGCAGTGTTACCTCTAAGCCAGGGGTTTTCAAGCTTTGATGCCCAATGTTGTATCAACGATTTAGCCATAGTCCTAGGGATATCCAGGGTAGGTTCTTCCCAAATCTCACCCTATCTGACTATCAGTCTGGGCCCACCCAGCCCTTCTAGATGGGACAGCCCAACGGTTTGGGGATCTGAGCTGTGCACTCTGATTGTAAGCTCTGTTGGGCAGGGTCCTCTTTACCTCCTGTATCAGTTATTGGTTGCTTTGTATGTAATTCTGTATGTTCAATGTTCAGTGTATAAACCCATTTATTGTACAGCGCTGAGGCATATGTTGGTGCTTTATAAATACATGTAGATAATAATAATAATGCAGACACAAGTTATGACCAATATTGGCTCTAAGCTATCTATGTGCACACAAGTTTAAGGTCACTACACAAAACAAAATGAGGTATGCCCTTATAATTGTGCTTGAACTGACTGCTTCTTTGCACACTTATTTGCAGCTATATTTAAACAGTAAGTTGACACAATTCAGCTTCACAGTGAACTTTAATTTAGACCTATACTTCTCTGATTATATAATTTCTGCTAGGGATCTGTGAATTTTGTTTATGAAACAAGGACTGAAACAACATTATCCCTACACTCTGCAGTTTGCTGTAGCTTTACAGTGTTAATTTCCATCCCAGCAATCCATGGGAATCTGTGTGCATTATGTAACATCTCAGCCCTGCATGCTTTAGTTCCCTTGCCTCATGGGATGACGTAGAGCACATTCCATTCTTAGAATGTCATACGTGGATATTGTGTTCTAGAATTTGCAATATTTAGATACTACACTGTGAATGTTCCTGGGTTTTTTGTGCATATACATAAAGAAAATAAAAATAGAGTTGAAGTGCTTTGTGCTGCATTTGTAGAAGAACAAAATCAAAACACGTTCTCTTCTTATTTTTCCAATATAAATGTGTTGTTATAATATAATTCAAGCAAAATGTTGTGACAATGGCCTCCTATTTAACAAATCCAGTTTTGTACTGCACCATATAATGGATCTTCAGCAAATGGTTTTGTCTTGCAATAGCATTTTTTTGGAGCAGGAGAGCCCATTAACGTGATAGGGAAATGTTTCATTCAGATTATCTCCTAAAGTTTCTCATTTGTGAGAATACATTTTAAGATAGCTTATAATAAAGTTCTCTTATACTCACAAAGGGGTTTGAATATTTTCCAAAAATGTAAATAGACATGGTAAATATGATGTTTAAACCTGCATACATGTATTGTATAACAATACTGAGCACCCTTACTCAAAGAATTATTATTTGCTAACAGTAATGATTCATGCCTTCAAATTTGTCTAGTAGAGCTGGCTATATGGAATTTTGCTAGGTTATCTTGTGGCACTGCATATGCTTAGTGTGCACTGGGCCCTGAGTTTATAGAAAGTTTGAAGTAGGAAATCAGATTTGTAATATAAGCTGGTGCTACAGGGCTGAATATTATATTCATATGCAGAATGCACTGGTTTCTGAGCTGCCATGGTGTGTGAATCTGAATGAATTACCCTTGTATTGTGTTTACACAGTACATTGTGAGTCAGTCCCTAAGCTCAGTAACTGACAGCAGCACAGAGCATGTGTTGTAAATCTGCACAAAAGAAGGGGAGCTACTGGGGGCATCTTCTAAAGGGGTTGCCTTGGGCTAGTAAATTAGCCCAAAACATATCATGTAGAGTTTATAGCCTAACTTTTTCTTAAGCTTTAGTTCTACTTTAACATGCTTTTCAGTTCATACCACCAGGCCCCCTAGGTGTGCCCTGCCAACTAAATAGACCGTGATTCCAATCTTCTAAATAACCATGCCTCTAATCTAAACACACCCTTCCACACTCTCTGTGACCAAATCTTCCCGAAAACCCCATTCATTTTAATGCATATGCCCAAACTCTTAGGGCTCTGTGAATCTGTGCCAACAGGAGATGCACCTTTCCAGGCCATCATTGGCACTGGGCCCCTGACAATAAATATGCCTTCTACCAAACAGGACAGGACAGCTGCATGTATATCAAGTACACGTGTAGACACATCACAGATAGAACATTGCTAGACCCCCTTTATTTTACAATGAATATATCTGTTTTATCTCACCCACAAAACAACTCCTTTAACTTCTGCTTTAATCTATTCCATACCCTACAGTGTTACTCAATAAGCATCTACATTAGCACTACAGCAGGGTATCTAACAACTGCGGAGTTTCACAAAATAAATTAAATAGAAATAAAATACTGCAAACCAGATGCTGCTCAATAGCCTGAAGTGTTAATATCAAAGGGAACCAGTGGCTAGCCATTCAAACAAAATCCATAAAATACATTTTCCCCAGAGGAGAGACATAATGATAAAGTTAAGAGGACTCTTCATCCCAAAAGTACAAATACAACCATTCTTCATATTCCTTGTTAACAGCATTTATCTAAAAGCAGTAGTTTTTCTGGTTTTCTTTATTTTATGTTTTTTATTTTGAGGAATATAAAAACATATTAGGAGTCATTTACAACTGCCTCGGCTACAGGCCCAGGAGTATAGAAGTGAGCCCTTTAGCTTGCTATTCACGCTTGCCTTGTGTCAGGCACAGTGTTCTACTCTGCACCTCCCACCCAATGGAAAATCCAGAGGAAGTGTCAGAGCACAGTGCAATTATTATCCAACTTGCCATCTGAATGATACTCATTAGGGGATTGGTAGGGACAGAAAGGGGGACCCCATGTGCCTCTGCCCACCTACCTCTTCTGCAGTGGTGTATCCATGGGGTAGTCACAGGTCTCTGTGATCTGTTTTGTAACACCGGGACATGTGGACATTAATTTAGCATATAGGGCAGTGTGCAAAGTGCAAATACATGGCCCCCTTTCTATCATGTCATAAATGACCCTATTGTTGTAGTTATGTGCTCCATGTATTGCCACTTTCATTAAAGAGGAGAAGCAGTAAGGCCCTGCCAGATTTATACAGTGTATTTTAATTTTATTTTTTAAATACTTTGTTTTCATATATTGTGTTAGGTTGATTTTCATTTGCATTTTATAATTACATAGTTATAATTAAAGTATTTGTATCTATGGCTGATATTATTTTGTGAATTCTAAAATGACTGACTTCCTAGCATAGGCACTAAATTCTACCAATTATCTATAATAACCAGCCTTTGCATGCACATTCAAATTTGTAGCTCACTGATAAAACTAATTATGATTGGTTGCTACGGTTAAATATGCCATTGTCATTTAGCACTTCTTTTAGTTTGGTTTCTTTAAATACTCTACCACGTTGAACTCTAGTGCTGCATCTATAGAATATTATTGTTTTGCTCTAATTTTGGGACATAATCAAGATTTATTTCATTTGCATTTAATCATGTGGAGTGGTTTGTGTATATATTTTATTTATTAATAACAAAGTGCTTTCCTGCTGTGTTTGTAGCAAGAATATACATGATAGAGACACAAACAGATAGATATGCAAATAACAAGTTATTGAATGAAGGAAACATGGCTAAAACAAGGCCAGAGGAATTATATTTTGCATTCATTTTTCATAGGTCCACAGTTATTACAGGAACAAAGTGACGTGAAGGAACTCCTTGAAAACCTGCATCAAAATACACAAGCCAAAAAGAGGAAGAATGTAGAAATTATGTGGTTGGCAGCTACAGTAAGTTTGACAAAAAAATGACCATAGTTGGATAACGGGTTTCTGGAAAAATGGATCCCGTACTTGTGCTGGGAAAACTGATTACGTATGGAAAAAACAATGATTATAGTTCCTTGATACGAAATAATACTTGTGCCTGAAACCAATGTGTAATATCTAGTAGAAACGTACAAGTATGGGACCTGTTAACCAGAATGTTTGGGACCTGGTGCTTTCCCGATAAGGAATCCAAAGATCTTTCAAGGGATCAAGTCTACTAAAAAATAATTTAATCATAAACCTAATAAAAAAAATCAATCCCAATAGGGTCTTTGCCTTTAAAAAGGATTAATTATATCTTGTACAAGGTGCTGTTTTATTACAGAGAAAAATTTAATTTTTAAAAATGTTTTAATTATTGGATTAAAATCGACCCTGTGGGAGATGGACTGAAATTTGGAGCTTTCTGGATAAGAGAACCCATACCTGTAATGAGAAAATTAATTTACTTTTATAAATAGCAATATTCATTATTCCTTTCTGTAGCCTACCTGCCTCCTGCCACCTGGCATTCTATATTTATTTTAAACAAACTTTAGTTATTGCCAATTTGAGTTCAGACAGGGTGGGAGGGAGATGCGGCTCTTCTCGCATCGGTGGGGGGAGAGGAGTGCAGCACGGGATGAAAGCCAGGCGGAAGAGGAGGGTCAGGAAACCTGTGAGGGGACTCCTTCCTATCCTTTGCTATGCACGGGAACGGGGGATCAGGTGAATTAACCCCTTAGGCTGATGCCACACGTGGCGTTTTTCCGCTGCGTATTTTCTAATTCTCTCGGCGGCTGAAAAACGCCTGATATCATCATCCATAGAAATAGCTTGAAAAGACTTGAAGCAAACCACACAATGCAGAAATACGCTAGAAAACGCCTCAGCATGGATTTTTCAAGCGTTGGCTGAAATACGCCAGTATTTGCACAGCAAGCTATTCCTATGTATACGCAAAGGCAGTTCCAGACCTAGCTGAAATACGCGGCGTTTTTTTGCTATTTCGCACTATTAGCACCATGGAAACGGGATTTGGTTACGTCACCAGTACTAGGCTGAAAAACGCCATAGTCTCGGGCTGTGTGGCTTGTACAGCGTTTTTAGGCTGAGAAAAAACACAGCGGAAAAACGCCACGTGTGGCATCAGCCTTAAGTGCAGGGGCCATTAGCATATTGCTAGCTCCCCAGTCCCTCCGCGGTTTCTCTAGTCTTTTCAGCGCTCTCCAGGAGCACAGAGCCCTGCAGCAAGTTACAGAATGCGGCACACAGTATGCAAAGTGCAAAGTAATGGCTGATTGTTGCCTTTTTTGCAAAATGCATTTTAAAGGATCACCTTTATCTTTAGAACAGAACATTTTAACACAGAGGCAATGGCTACTGAAATGTGAAGAATTCACATTCTGAAACTCACTGCTTATATTATATAGGATTTAGAGAACACAGGAGTGAACTAGTCAAAGTTCATTGTACACAAGTACAGTATTTTACATTATCCCTGTCATCTTAAGGAGAACCATAGGAATGTAATTGCCCATACACATTTACAGCTTTTCCTATTTATGTGAAAATGATCGTGCTGTGCATACGTATGGGGACACAGACCTGAAAAAGTTCAACATCAAGTCTAGGACCATACCACTACAATTGAATTTTATTTTAAGATGTTTGAATGGGTATTTTATCTATTATTATTATTATTATTATTATTATTAAGAAGGCCTTCCTCCAAAAAAGCTCTGAAATAACACCAAACAATTCATTTTTGACTGATTTGCTTTGTCTCCTATAATAATGAGACAGTATGTTGTACTTGATGTTAAAATACCGGGTCCCAAACATTCTAAATAACAGAGCCTATTGCTGTACTATTAACAATGATGACTGTAACCAAACCGAATGTTAAAAGGATTGTGTCACCTCTAATGAACATTAATTTGCTTTTTAAGATAAATGTACTGTCACGTTAATTATATAGAGGCTTTGTATTTTGTCTGAGATGCTTGGTTAAAAAGTTATTTGCACATAAAAATCAGTTTCTCATGTTCATTTCTCACCTATTTGGAATTTATAAATGTGCCAGTACTGTCGAGATGTGCTGCAAACATTAACATGCAATTTAATGAACTATTTCCTAAACCTGACAGTATATGGAATTTTATGTGAGGACAAATACAATTAGAAATCACATTTTAAAAGTCCCTTGGGAGGGCTTGCTAATGTGCAGTTTATTTCTTGAAATCCAATTTGGGGGTATCTGGTAATCACACACTGCCACACTATAAATATAAATACATATAATACTGTATATGTGATAGTAGTGTATTCAGGGACAAACTGCATTAGGGGGTCCATGCTTGACTGTGAGTATTAAACCAATTATTATATAATTTATTGTAGTCCCCTAGTAAATAAGGGGTATATGAATAGCCACCAGCCCAGTTTAACCTGTTGCATGCTGTAAGAAGCATTTGTTTACCTGTTTTATCTGTATTTTTTGTGTCTCCTAAAAATAATAAAAGTATGATTACTTTCCCCTGGGAGTAGTACTGCCAGAAAGTAATGACCAGGGAGGATCTTGAGTTCTCTTTACCTGGTAATGAGAGTGAATTCCACAGCCTGAGGAAAGAAAATCCCAGAGCAGTCAGATAGCTATAGATTGATAGGGCTAGTTAGCAAAGACAGCCATAATCTCTACTTTGGAAGTATAGTGATGTTAGTATCTAGGTTAATCATACTCAAGAACAGTGATGCCAAGTGTGAAGCACTATATGCAGTGCGTTTATGTATGTATTAAAAATCTGAAGTGAAGAAGAGAAAGTCACCATATTAACTGCTGCTGAATACTGAACTTTATAATTATTAATCTTGTTTAAGAACCACAGACTTCCTACATATGCACCCCACACATTAATTACACCAACCCTCTATACCAGGGATACCGTGAGCATTTGTGCTAGCATGCATGAGGCTCTGCTTGGAGTCTGTCTCTCTGTGCTTCCAAATCTTGCCTCCAAGCCAGAAATGTAAAAATGGGCACCTACTTTGGGGGCACTAGGAGCAACATCAATGGGGGAGGTGAGCAACATGTTGCTCCTGAGCCACCGGTTGGGGATCAGTGCTCTATACCAGCGCTGTCCAATATCTGTGGTGCCGAGGGACGGAATTTCTCTAGCATACATAGTGGAGGGCCGCTAATGGAAGCCAGTTTTGACCACTCCTCTTTTTTTATTCCACACCCACATCAAACCACACTCATTATATTACAAGAGCTTTTAAGACCATGACCACATTAATGCTGGTAGCGCAGCAATAATCCAAATGCTTGGTGCTCTCTGTGGGGATATCAACCATCTTTTGTAAGTGAAAGAAATATATTATGTTATATGAAGACATACCCCTAAGTCTATAAGCTTCCTCCTCCCCTGTGGATAACAGAGCAACCCCCAGCTCATACTTACACACCTTAGGGACCATTTAATGGCTATATCCAACTGCTAACAAACTCCCAGAACAAACCCCTGCCAGGTTCACCTCCCACAGACAGCATAGGGCAGGCACCATAGGGCAGGAAGAGTATGGCACACACACGAGCAGCATAGAGCAGGGAGAGCATGGCACACACAGGCAGTACCCTGCCTGCACTACCCTGCCTGTATGTGCCATACTCTGCCTGCCCTATGCTGTCTGTGTGTGCCATACTCTGCCTGCCCTATGCTGCCTGTGTGTGCAATACTCTGCCTGCCCTATGCTGCCTGTGTGTGCCATACTCTGCCTGCCCTATGCTGCCTGTGTGTGCCATACTCTCCCTGCCCTATGCTGCCTTTGTGTGCCATAATCTGCCTGCCCTACCCCACCTGTGTGTGCTGTACTTTGCCTGCCCTATGCTGCCTGTGTGTGCAATACTCTGCCTGCGTGTGCCATACTCTGCCTGCCCTATGCTGCCTGTGTATGCCATACTCTGCCTGCCCTACCCCACCTGTGTACCATAGTCCTTAACTGCCCTTAATTGACTGTGTCTGTGATGCTCTGCCTGCCCTATGCTGCCAGTGTGTGCCATACACAAAGGCAGCATAGGGCAGGTAGTACATACAGTCTGAGGTGTGAACAGGTAAACAATGTGGGTTCTTACAGTCTGAGCCTGAGGTGAGAACAATGCAGGGAATGAACAATGCAGAAACTAAAAGGTGTGAGCAGTACAGGAACAATACAGGGGATTACAGCCTGAATCTGAGGTGTGAACCATGCAGGGGGCCAATCTCAGTACTGATACCATTTAAAGCTTACACAAAGGTAAGTAGTCACAGCAGCCAGACAGGTGGGGGGGCCACACAGAGGGGGGTCACGGCCCGCCAGTTGGACAGCACTGATCTGTACCATAGTGGGGGCTTCATCTGAGTGTAAAAGTTCTAAATCTTTATACATAGGCAGGTGAAAAAAGTCAATGTAGAGTTGCCATCTTTTCTGCCAAAAAAATAATTTCTCTAGCAGTCGTCTGTGGGACACAGGGACCATGGGGTATAGTAGGTACCAGCAGGAGGCAGGACACTAGAATAGGAAGAAGAGGCCTAACCCCTCCTCCCTGCTGCTATACCCCCTGTTACTTCCTGCCTAGGCCAGTTTTTTTCTAGTGTCCCACAAGGAGACAGGATCTCTACTACTCACAGTCTTTCCATCGGCCAGATCCAATCTGGCAACAGGGGTTGTCCTAGAGGGTCTCCAACAGGAGCCCCTCTATCCAGGCTTCCCCCTACGTGGGAAAAACAGGACGCTGGGGCCCCCTTCACGTAAGCTGTTACTACTGGCCCTTGCAGATTCCCTGCCTCTGACTACAGAGCGCAGAAGCTGCCCAGCCGTCCTTGTGCCATTAAGCCTGCCCAGCCAAAGCGCTGCCTATGCTTGCCTGCCTTACCTCCCTCCCCCCTGGCCTGGCCTGCTCCTGCTCCGGTACTCTCCGTGCCTCCCAGCCATACATCCAGCCCTGCCTGTGTCCCCAGCCCTACCTAACTCTGCCAGCCTACCACCGTCACTTTCCTTACCTCCGCTGCCTCTCCGGCTCCCCTGAATTTTCCGAACCGCCTGCGTTCCACCATATGCGTTCCACCGTATGCGTTCCACCGTATGCGTTCCACCTTCTGCACAGCCGGATGACGTCACGCGCCCCTGCCGAAGTCTCTCTTCGCGCCCTTCTTTCGCGCGCTTCTGCAGGCAGCACCGGATCACTCGCTTCACCGCTCTCCATCCTGATCTCTGCTCTCCATCCTGATTGCTGGCTCCCTCTTCACTCTCCATCCGGTCTCAGGCTCCTCAGGCAGCACGGGCTCACAGGGACCGGTACCCCCCTTTTTCCTTCAGGAGATAGGCACTGGCAATAGGGAGATTAGGCTTACCGGGTGGGGTGGGCAGGCACGCAGGCTACAAAGGGGAAAATTCCCCTCTTGCTTACTGTTAAAGGCATTATATTATTAAAAAAAAAAAAAAAAAAAGTTTTATTTTTCTGATGCATTACTGTAGCGGCTTTTTTTTACTGGCACCATATATGCTCTGTACTGTCTTGACCTGTACTAGCACTGCTCTGGCACTACACTGATACGGTTCTCCTGTACTGGCACTGTACTAACTCCGTGTTTTGCTCTACTTACCCTTGGCACCATACTGCCATTATACTGATATTGTATTGGCACTGTATTGGCACTGCTTTTCTGCTTGTTTGTCTTTTTCCTGTTCTTTTGCTCCAAATCATGGCAGAGGGCAATTCAGACGGCCCCTTTTCCAGGGGGACCTCTAGCGCATCCAAAGTTAAATATCTTGCTTGCGCCAGGTGCTGCAAACGCCTCCCCTCAGGCAGGAAGGACCCCCTATGCTCCTCCTGCTCCAAGATTCCAGCTGAGACTACTTCCCAGGCCCAGGAACCTACCCCTCTAGTCCAGACCGAGGAACCAAGGGACGGGCCTTCTTCCGCGGAAACACATGCATTACAGCCACAGCCAACGGTTTCCAACCAGGAACCTCCATCATGGGCTGTCTCTCTTTCTACAGGCATTCCCAAATTGGCAGCATGCCTGGACAAACTGCTGGACAGGTTGGATCGGGAGGACCCAGACCCCCGAGCCAAATCCCTTAAACGTCACGTGCCAACTCACACTGAAGAATACAGCGACTCTGATTCTCATCAGCCCTCGGCCACTTGGGATGAACAATCCCTAAGCGAAGGGGAAATTTCAGACGAAGATGACCTTGCCGAAGCTGAGGAAACGGCTAAAACTCCATCGGAAGCGGTAGACTCCCTCATTGCGGCAGTCATATCCTGCCTCGACCTCAAGGCGCCAGAGGCTCAGACTTCGGCGCAATCCCTATTCAAGCGCCAGAAGAAGCTCCTATCCACGTTTCCCACTCACGAACAGTTGGATAGTATCATCCAGTCAGAGTGGGATCACCCAGAGAAGCGCTTCCAAGCCAATAGGCGTTTTCAGCGCTCATATCCGTTTCCCCAGGAATCTCTTCACAAGTGGTCCACTCCACCCTCTGTGGATGCACCTGTCTCACGCCTCTCCAAGAACACTGCCCTTCCGGTCCCCGACTCCTCTTCCTTCAAGGACTCCATGGACAAAAAGACGGAAGGGTTCCTCAGAGCCGCATACACAGCGTCCGGGGAAAGTCTGAGACCCGTCCTAGCATCGGCGTGGGTAGCAAGGGCCATCCAATCCTGGTCTACCTCGTTAATCGATGGCATCAACTCTGGTGCCCCTAGACAAGAACTGGCAAACCTGGCATCCCAAATCAAGGACGCCAACGAATACCTCTGCGAAGCATCCCTTGATGCGGTCCAAGCCATCAGTCGAACATCAGCACTTTCGGTGGCGGCACGCCGTTCTCTCTGGCTCAAACTATGGTCGGCCGACCTCTCGTCCAAGAAATCTCTTACCACCATTCCATTCAAGGGTAAACTCCTGTTTGGCCCAGATCTGGACAAAATTATCAGTCAGGCTACCGGGGGAAAGAGCACTCTGCTTCCGCAACCAAGGAACCGTACCTCCTTTCGTCGAGGACGCTTCTTTCGCACGAGGCCATCCAAGGCACCGCCCTCTAGGGATTACCAATCCCAGAATTCGAGCAAACCCAGATTCCAAGGCCGCCCCAAGTACTCTTGGCAAAACAAAAAGCCTCAAGCCAAACCCTCCGATAAATCCTCCACAGCATGACTACCTTCCACTAGAAGATCACACACCCGTTGGAGGCAGGCTTCGCCTTTTCCGAGACGAGTGGCTTTGCCTCACCACAGACACGTGGGTACACGACATAATCACCTCAGGCTATCGTCTCGAATTCATGTCCGGACCACCGAATCGTTTTTTCATGTCCCATGTTCCTCCGGATCCACACAAACAAGACGCCCTTCTTTCTATCATCCAGAACCTGTTGGAGGAAAGAGTCATCGTTCCGGTTCCACCCGGCGACAAGTTTCGAGGCTTCTATTCCAACCTTTTCATTGTCCCAAAAAAGGACGGATCCTTCCGACCCGTCTTGGACCTGAAGCATCTAAACGTCTTCATTCGTGCCTCACGGTTCAAGATGGAATCCTTACGGTCAGTGATTGCAGCCATGAACCCCAACGAATTCCTGGTGGCCCTGGACATCAAAGACGCATACCTGCATGTGCCCATTTTCCCTCCCCATTGGAAGTTCTTGCGCTTTGCGGTCAAAAACAAACACTTCCAGTTCACCGCACTTCCCTTCGGCCTCACCTCGGCCCCCCGGATATTCACCAAGATCATGTCGGCAGCCGCAGCCTCACTGAGGTCCAGGGGAGTCTCCATCACTCCATACCTGGACGATTTACTACTCAAAGCTCCATCTCGTCCAGCCGCCACATCCCAGCTCTCACTAGTCATGGACACCCTGACCACCTTGGGATGGAAGATCAACATAGCGAAATCCCGGCTAACGCCAGCCCAACGCATGCCCTTCCTAGGGATGCTCTTCGACACAGCGCAGCAGAGGGTCTACCTCCCGCCAGAAAAGATTGGCAGAATCCAGAGCCTAGTTCGTCAGCTCATCCACACCCCTCAGCCCTCCATCCGGTTTGCCATGCAAGTGCTGGGGTCTCTGGTGTCCTCTATAGAAGCAGTTCCCTTCGCCCAGTTCCACCTAAGGGCTCTACAGTGGAACATTCTGGATCAATGGAACCGCAACTCCCTCTCTCAGCCAATCAAACTGCTACCCAGAACAAGAGTGGCCCTGTCCTGGTGGCTCAACCCGACTCACCTGGAGAAGGGACGATCCCTACAGGAACCACAGTGGATCATCCTAACCACGGACGCCAGCCTCCAGGGCTGGGGCGCAGTACTGGGACAACTCTCAGCTCAGGGAACCTGGACAGCCGCAGAAGCCCGACTTCCAATCAATATTTTGGAAATCAGAGCGGTACGCCTAGCTCTAATCCATTGGCAGAACCGACTCACAGGGCGCGACATCAAGATCCAATCAGACAACGCAACCACGGTTGCATACCTAAACCACCAGGGGGGCACAAGAAGTCGACAAGCCCTCAAAGAGGTCAGTCACATCCTAACATGGGCAGAAGCAAGAGAGGTCCGGCTAACCGCAATCTACATTCCGGGACTCGAGAACTGGCAGGCAGACTATCTCAGCCGTCAAAGGATCGATCCAGGGGAATGGGCCCTGAATCCCAAGATCTTCCAAGACATCGTGGACCTATGGGGTCTTCCGGAAGTAGACCTCATGGCCTCTCGTCAGAACCGGAAGGTGACACGATTCATGTCCAGATGTCGAGACCCCCTAGCGTTAGCAGCAGATGCTCTGACGGCCACGTGGGATTTCGACCTGGCCTACGTCTTCCCACCTCTCCCTCTGCTTCCAAGAGTCCTCCGAAAGATCAGATCCGAAAGATGCACAGTCATACTCATAGCTCCACATTGGCCCAGAAGAGCCTGGTTCACCGAGCTGGTGGCCCTCAGCAGAGCAGATCCATGGCCTCTACCTCTCACTCCCGACCTTCTCACTCAAGGGCCAATCCTCCACCCCGATCCAGCCTTCCTGAATTTGACGGCGTGGCGATTGAGTCGTTAGTCCTTGCCCGAAAAGGGTTTTCCCAAGATGTCATACGCACCCTTATGGCAGCCAGAAAGCCCGTCTCATCTAAGACCTACCATCGAGTATGGAAAACGTACAGTGACTGGTGCAGTCAGACAGGAGACTCCTTCCAGGACCTATCAGTCCCCCGACTACTATCCTTTCTGCAGGCAGGCCTGGACAAGGGCCTATCACTGAGCTCCTTAAAATCCCAAATCTCCGCTCTCTCTGTCCTTTTCCAACAACGGCTCGCCATCCTTCCCGACGTTGCCACATTCATCCAAGGGGTATCGCACATTTGCCCCCCCTTCCAAGAACCCCTGCCACCATGGGATCTCAACCTGGTCCTATCAGCACTGCAAGTTCCTCCATTCGAGCCACTAGCCACCATTCCACTAGCCTGGTTGACCTGGAAGACTGTTTTCCTCCTGGCCATTGCTTCAGCTCGCAGAGTGTCAGAAATTAGCGCTCTTTCCAGTCAGCATCCATTTCTGATATTCCACGCGGATCGAGCAGTCCTACGAACCCTCCCATCCTTCGTTCCCAAGGTTGTTTCGACCTTCCACATCAATCAGGACATCACCATTCCTTCGTTCTGTCCTCATCCAGCATCTCCCAAAGAGGTAGCCTTACACTCCCTGGACCCGGTCAGGGCCCTCAAATTCTACTTGCACCGCACTCAGGACATACGAGAGACGACCTCTCTATTTATCCTTCACTCAGGAAAACGGAAAGGTCATCAGGCCTCTAAGACCACCATATCTCGCTGGATACGGGAAACCATACGAAGAGCCTACATCACCCGTGGGAGATCTCCCCCCATACAAATCACGGCACACTCCACCAGGGGCATAGGCACTTCCTGGGCCTTCAGGAACAGAGCCTCAGCCGAACAGGTTTGCAGGGCCGCCACTTGGTCCTCCATCCATTCCTTCACAAAATTCTACCAATTTGAGGTATTCGCAGCATCCGACGCGCACTTTGGTAGAAAAGTTCTACAAGCGGCAGTCAATTAAACCTTAACCTATCAGACCGCTTCTCCCACCCTAAATTACGGGACAGCTTTGGTACGTCCCCATGGTCCCTGTGTCCCACAGACGACTGCTAGAGAAAAGGAGATTTTGTGATACTCACCGTTAAATCCTTTTCTCTCAGGAAGTCTGTGGGACACAGGGACCATGGGGTATAGTAGGTACCAGCAGGAGGCAGGACACTAGAATAGGAAGAAGAGGCCTAACCCCTCCTCCCTGCTGCTATACCCCCTGTTACTTCCTGCCTAGGCCAGTTTTGTCAACAAGAACCATCAAGGTAACGAATAACTAGTAACTATATACACATAGGCAGAGAGAAGTTCAGATGATTTCCGCTTCCAGGGGGGGAAGCCCTGTGTCCCACAGACTTCCTGAGAGAAAAGGATTTAACGGTGAGTATCACAAAATCTCCTTTTCTATCATTGTTTCTTTTTTTTCCTTAAAATATTTGCTGAAGTAACATCTTATGAAGTAAAATCAATGCGGCAACATTAAGGGGGTGATTTATCAGCATTCAAATGTTTTCCGCAATTCAAGGTTTTTTGTGCAAAAACTCCCAAATTTGAATCAAAACTTGAATGTCCACTATTTATTAACTGCAAAAAATCATACAAAACTTGAATGTTTGAATGTAAAAGCTTGTGAGTTCATGTAGTTGGCAATGGGAGCTGCCCAGGGAAAATGGATGTGGGTTTTTCACAGTTTAATTGTGTCGAGTTTTTCGTATTGAAATTTTTTAATAAAACATTTGTGTTTTTAAATTGAAAACACTCTAGAATTCGTAGTTAAACTTTAAATAACCAAGAAACTATAAAAAAGTGAATGTTACCTTACTGATTAAATAATCCAAATTAAAAAACAAAAATTATGAACATTGATTCATATTTCACTAAGGTCCTTTTGGAGGTAGTCCCAGTACACGCTATCTAATAAGACCAGCTATAATCTGTACAAGATTTGCAAAAAATATATTTTAACAAATGCATAATCTTAAATCATCTTTGTTTAGATATAAGGAAATCATATATTTTAACATATATCATAACACGCCATGTTTCCCTAGCAGTGTCGGCTTTTGCATCATAGCTTGTCCTGCACAGAAACTTAATAGGTTACAGTGATAAAATAGCTAAGCTCAAGTTGTCCATGATACTACTGGCCTGGTTTGGTGCCATTCGTTTGATGGTTCAGATGTTGCAGTGCTAAACAAACAGCTTTTGTGATGTAAAGAGATCAAACCATAAAGATGAAATATTGCTGTTAAACTGACCTGTAGAACTGGCATCAATGGGGAGATGGGAGTTGTTAGTAATCTTTAATAAAGTGCCCCACAGACAGCATCAGCAGCCCGTTCCATTTTATATAAAGCCTGTTCTCCTCATGTAAACTGGACAACACAGATTGCATTTTACAGAAACTGACCTTCAGAGCCCAAACTCAATGGGGACATTTCTACAGTGTTTGCAGAAAATGAAAGGACTTATTTCAGCAATAAATAACTTGTGTGCAGTATAAATTGCACTGAAATATAGCCATCATGTAACTGAGTAGATAGGACAGGCCATCATTTTCTAATATTTCTGAATTATGGTAACTATATTAGTTGACATAGCTTTAGAGCTTAACTGACAAACTGAGTCTATCATTTCGCATTTCAGTGGGAATTTTTAACAAATCTGTTACCATTCAAAATAATACCATTCAATAATAATGCCATTCAAAATAAATGATAAAAGTACTATCTAAATTTCTTTTCTTAAAGAGCCAAATATTGAGATGGAAGTGTACAAAAATGATGATTCCCAACAAAGAACTCTATTGAGCCATTTGGCAGTCCTGGTCGCCTCTGGATTCCTATGGCCCAGACACAACCCCTGGATAGCATTATCTCAGATAATAAAAAATGCCCCAACATTTGCCCATTGTCTAACCATGCTTTTGCCTATTGAAAGAAATGTAATTCTAGGTCATTTTGCAATATACATTCAGATATACAGGGATTTTGAAATTTGCTTGTAATTGCTACTGCTATTGACAGTAACATCTATGTGCCCTTTGCTAATCCCTTCGCTGCTTACCTGGCTACAGAAACATTATAGCAGAAATGAGCTATCCTCTAGTCAAGATTTTAATTCCCACAATGCCTTGCATGCTTCTATTCTCCTTTTTTCCATTGTTTTATTCACTAAACATGCAAGGCATTATGGGAAATTATTTTTTATATACACAATTGGACAAAGAGCAAAAATGCCATACTAACTTACTAAAGCACAAGGGGTGATCTATATTGCAGCAATGGAGCTAGATTGTGTCTATAACTTGGGAATCAGAATATATAACACCATCTTCACTGAATATTTTATTGTTTTTGTTTAACTTTCTTCTAATGGAGCTAGGAACTCTGCCAGGATATACAGATGAAGCCACTTTGGTTTGTGTGCAACACAGACTAACTAAACTCATATAACTCACTTATCTCATTTAACCCAGGAATTTGCACCACAGAGTCCCATCTAATTAAGGAGTTGCCTTAAGTAAACAATGGTGCTCTTTAAAGGTTAAATGTGTTAAATGAGTTTACATGACTTAATGATGGCTTCATCTGTATTTGTATATTTTATATATTTGGCTTGTGTATACACTCATTTTACTATTATGATTGTCTAGGAAATAGTGTAGTCATCCGTTATGCCTCCAAGGAACCAGTAAGATCACTGCTTTGGTACAGTTCAGAACATAATTTCTATTCCACGGGACAGTTTATGTTAAACATAGCACTAAATCCAATCTTTTAATAAGAATTCAAATTAGTTCCCTCTAATTAACGCTGAAATTACTGACCATGGTTTTTCTTGCTGTGCTCATACTTCTTAATGTATTTGACTGCTTGGGACTAACCTCATGGTGGAAGTGTAATCCTGAAATAAAATGTGTTAGTAATGTCTGAGCTAAGCTGTGTAAGGATAAGTGCATTGAGGGCCTGTTTTTATCAAAGTTTTGATTGAGAATTTGCACCAATAGCATCAGTGTTCAAACTGATAAATGATGATTTGGTTGCCCTTTAATAATGTGAATAATAGAACATAATAACTAAACACGTTGTCTGGTTCTTAGTCAATTTTTGAGTAACAAGGCTAATTTCGCTACTTAATTTGGGACTTCTGAAAAGAGAAACACTAACCTAAGGAAAACTTATCAAATATTTCGAATTCTAATATGGGCTGTGCTACTCTATTTTACTGGTTACAGAATATAATTATTTGTGGCTGCAAGTATTTCTCATTCTACATTTTTGTTTTACTCTCAGATATGCCGGAAAATGAATGGGGTTCGTTTCACATGCTGTAAAAGTGCCAAAGACAGGACCTCAATGTCGGTGACTTTAGAACAGTGCCAGATATTACGAGATGAACACGACCTACACAAGGACTTCTTTGTACGGGCCCTTGACTGCATGAGGAGGTATGTTGACAAATAGTTTGGTAGAATATGACTAAAGAAAGTGTAATAATTCAGGTGCTTCACACCCCCATCCTGAACCAAACTCATTTTACAAATTTTGATCATGGAGCATACTCTTTTGAATCCAGTGGGGCTTCATTAAAAGAGGATTTTAATGGATGTTTGAGCCAAAGTCACTTGAGACAAGATGGCAGCCCAACATTATGCAGGTTATATCTGATTTTATGTACAGGGATCTTGTTACCATTTGTGTAAAGAACTTAGGAGGTAAAACCTTTCAGATTGTATCCAACACTTCCCCTATGAGTGCATTAACATCAACCCTTAGTGGGACCCTGAGACCTGGTGCGCTATCCAGCAGATCCTATACTACCATGGTGTAATAATACATAGCATAGGAATTATTAATACAGATATAGCGCATAGTTGTTGTCTGTGAAAAGACACTTTTTAATAACCTGCAGATGAACACTGATCTTCATATTAAGAAGGATATTTCTCTAAAAAAGCAATTTTGGTATGTTGTAGACCATATCTATGTTGATTCTAGTAACTGTTTAACGCACATAAAATATTCCACAGCACTCAGCAAATACTTAGTGCTCACTGGGCAGGAGTAGTCATACCCGTATTCAGGTAAACTTGTATAGCAAACGCTAGGGTGCCCATTTTTTAAATTATTTTTTGGGTAGGTTTGTGTGGCTCTAGATCTACTGTAAACCAACAGGCCTCAAGATATGTAATTAGTGCAGTAGGGCAGAAAATATAACATCTTTCATACTACAAGCTAATACAAGCTAAATATACTGATTTATGGGATAAACAAATAATTGATATAATAGTAATATTTATTAATATTAATAATATTTGTTTGTACCATGCAGCATAATTCAAAATGTATCTAGAAAAGAGAGTGTAAATGGTGAATCTTTAAAGGGTTACCATAGTGTTAAGATGATTCTGCCTACAGTATGTCCAAGCACAGATTTGAATGTATTAGTGTGTATGCATTTTTGTGTTTCATTGTGTCTGAATGCAAAATAAAGAGAGAGACATTTCATGGGATGTTTCTGTTGACCATGTTTAGGACACCATGGAATACCAATATGGTTAACTTAGCATTGTTACTTTTGTATGGTCAAATTTGGGGGCAATTTCTATAGATCACCACCATTCACTACTAGTCTGGACAGAAAATGTAGTTTGAGAATTCTTGGCACCGGGCCAGGCGGAGGTTGCAGGGCACATGCCATTTTGGTACTTTTGTGAAGTTTGTAACAAACTGTAAACAAAGTGGGCAACTGGAGTGCTAGTACCATTTTGAGAAGCAGGAAAACTCCTGCCAGCACCCTTTTAGGGTCCCAGAACTTTCTTTATCAGGACTGCAGGGTACCAACTTACTTCAGAAATCAGAGCTGAGTATTGAGGTATAGGCAAGAATGAAACAAAATCGTAGTCAAGGAACATGCCAGAAAATCACCAAGAATGTTGTGATGACACAACATGCGCAATGAAAGCCAAGAGTGACACATAAGAAAAAGCACCAGTTTCCTAGTGCACTTTGCAGAGTTGGGGTAACTATCCCATCACTAACAAAAGTAGAAGAGAGGAATTTAATGGCTGATTTGAACCAAGCCAATCTGTCCAGATAAATTTACCCTTGTGTACTTTTCTTTATTCTTTACAAGCAGAATATACCATAAAACTTGTCGTTTTCTTTTGACAAACAAATCATTAAGGTTAAAGAGACTGCCTCATACAGATACAAATAAACAAAAGGAATTCTGGGAATGAATTCCAAACTCTTAAAAAAATCCCATTTACATGGGTTTATCCTATAGGCTACAGCTCACCCACTGGGTTTGAAGCTGAAGCCAGGATAATAGCTGATCAGATTCCCAACTACAGGCCGGTTTCGCCCTTCTTGGGGGCTCATCAGTGTAGTACAGGGTTTTCTGATCAGCTTCTTTTGGTGTTTCTTAGCTCCTGTCCCAAAGATGTATTAATTCAACAATAGCTGCACCGCGAAAATAAAGGCAGTTGATAAGATACAATGATTAAGATGTAGAAGAAAAACCTTTAACAATCAATAAGAAGGTGAAATTAAAAGGAAAGGGTTACAGTACAGTACATAAAACAATACAAATGGGCTTCAGGAGGCCAGTAAGACAAGATATTATCAAGAACTACATGAAAGTGGAGAAATGCTAAGAAGGCAGGAAATGTATGCAGATAACAGTGGGTGGCATTAAGCAACAGAAAAGGGCAACCAGGAGGGACTAATGATTAATAGGTTCAGCAACTAGCACCACTGACATCAGTGAATAGATTTATAACAAATAAAGCAATTCTCTAAAAGAACAGCACACCTTACATGGATAAAACAGAATCCATCATAACTCCTTATATGCAATTTCCCAACAGTAGGTACAGAATATATATTATTCTGGTACAGATGTAGTAATGTGTTTGTAGCTTTGAGTGGGGAAATGGAGGCAAATAAAAAGAAAGCTGCCATTTATACAATCTAAAGTAAAGAAATATTGTCATCATAACTGCTACATTTTATTTTAATACCATACAAATTAATTTTAGTTTTGTTATGTTATTTTTTTCATAAAAGGAGAAGGAGGCATCCTTTTAATTAGTTCATTGTCATTGTTAAATCAGCCACGTGTATACCAAGCAGTCATGTAGTAAATGATAATGATTCATTCAGATAACAGATTTAAATCCTGTTTTGGCTTGTGGAATTCTAAGAGAATACCTAGAAACCCTGCAACATTCTGAGCTTCTGTTCTTTGCCTCAAAGCAGTGCTGTTCACAGTGCTTCTACTACCATTAATGTGGAAATGGTCATAAAAATTTGTGTAATAACATGGACATGGTTTAAAATGGGTGTGGTTTAAAACCTGGGAGTGGTCAACACTGGTTTCCATTATCAACCCTCTACCATGCAGGCCACGGGAATTCTGACCCTTGGTACCACAGTAGTTATGTTGCACAGCACTGCCTTAAAGGAGATGGATTGTGCAAGCATAAGTCGTCCCAATATATTTTCCAGCGATTAATACGTTTTTTTTCCAAAACTAATTTACACAATATTACTTTGTTTTCTGGCAAATATAACAAGTTTTAATTCTGACTGTGTTATTCTTACAAAATAAGTAAGAGGTGCTCATTTGTTGAAGTCAAAAGTGCAATCCAGATGTGCTGTTCTTTATGCTTACTGATAATACCAAATGAGTAGGAGCTAGATGTGGAAAACGGAAGGAACATCAACTGGTTTTTAACAGTGGGGTGTTCATAAAAGGATATTCCTACCTATAGCATTTGATCATTGTCTTTATCATTTTGCATGTGCAAACCCTTTTAACCATACAATGAAATGTAGCCACTATTTTTATAGTCCCTATAATATATGGGAATAGTTGACCATGATTTTTTGCTTCACAAAATCAATTTGTGGTGCACTGATCTCCTACAATGTTCTGCTCAGTATTATATTTTTCGTGTAGTTTGCCAAGATGTTGAGTCAGATCCTTATAATTTAATTTGGCAGATTTGGTCTGAATTACATAAATTCTTCTGCTGCAATGAGGCTGTTACAACTCATTATTCAGGTAGGAGAAACAGAAAGCAAAAATGTGTGCATTGGTTCAAGATAGTTTAATTAGCCCTATTTAAATGTAATTAGTTGCTATAAAATGTGTGCAGTAAAATGTACTGTAGGTGTAATTAACATTGTTAGTTGAACTATATGTTTTGATCGTACATTAGTTGTCAAATGTTGTCAAATTGCCTGTAGGATGTAGGTTCTGCTTTGAAATTACTCCCCTTGGCCTCATTGTCATTTCATTGGTCATTGCACCTGGAATGTTTAAGCTTTCAGGGTGGTTCCTATCCTTAGGTGAAATCTGAGTATGGGAACTACACCAAAAGCTTGTGTACCTTCATCTGTTTGATAAAAAATATTGGGCATTTGCCCCCAAGTTAGCCCAAGTGCCCTGTCATTAAATATTCTGTATTGCAAAGCATGGAAGAGCTGTGTATAAGGTTGCACCAACATTGAGTGGTGTGCTGCATTGTATGTATATTGTATCCTACCATGCTGTAATCCAACTAATGCTTAATACAGATAAGGAATCTCTCATCTGGAAACGCTGCTTGTGATTACACAGTGGGGGCAATGACCCATCGCATCGCCAAAGCACACAAGGGGGTGCAGGGGCGAGGTGGCCGACCGTGTTGCCCAGGGTGACTGGTCAGCTTGGCCCGACCCTGGATTCTGGTATAATTAAATGGTGACCTTTAATAGTTTGGAAAACATTAATCTAAACCGTATGTTCCCCTGTCAGCTTAATTAACTGTGATTGCGAGGACTGATAAAGGCACTGAACAAATTCCGCATGATGAGTATGATGGGATGTAAAGTCCTGATATAAGACTTATTTTGTACAGGGTATTATTAGTACTTTGTATAGATGCATTTTATCCTTCTTTCAACATAATGTGCAGGATAAATGAATTCCATGTACTTAAGGCAGATATTAGCCCTGCTTTCTAATTTAACTGATCATTTCTCTAGAACACCATGTTCCCTTGTGAAGTGCACTACAAGGAAGTATTAGAGCTGCCTTAAAGACACTTCATAAATAAAATTGTCTCCTACCAAACCCTAATAAAGTCTACCCTGTGTTTCTATGCAATTAAATATTTTAAGGTTTGATTTGACAGTATAAGTTATTTGTTCTTGTAAATTGCAAAATGCTATAATGATGCCCAACACTATACAGGTTAATAAAAAAAAAATCATTGCTTAGGTCTTTGAGGTGAAATAATGATCTGTCCTGTGAACCTCAGCAGGCATGCTGATCGATATAATTACAAAGAAATGCCATGAATTACTGTGAAAACAGGATTTGTGGTTTCTGCTACCTGAGCCTAGCTGAACAGTAGGGTGCAACCATAGCTTGAAGCAAAGCCCTATGAAAGCATTGTCTGCCCTCAATCCATTGTTGTGCTTCTGCTGCCTGGAAATAAAAATGCTGCAGCATCCTGATTTTACATTTGTTAACTTAAGAACTTGGAAATTTAAGAAGATCAGCTTAAAATGTGTTGGATATAATGGCAACTTAATTTTAATTAATATTATTATACTTTATCCCCATGGAAAGTCAGTCATATCACCGTTGCAAAAAAATTGGAGATGAAAAAAGATGTCCTCACTGGTGTGTAAAGAAGAAGGAATTCTAGAAAAGAAGCCCAGGATTGCTCCTAAAATTTTAATAAAAAATGTCACTGTACAATAGAGACTGATCCTCACCCACTGGGTTTTAGTGCATACTGCCCTGGCTGAGCTTTAAAACGCAGTGGGTGAGGCTCAGTTTCAAGGGTATTCCATGTAAACAGAAATTTTATGAGCAATCCTGGGCTTCCTTCCTTGAATTCCTTCTGCCCTACAAGGGATGGTTATATCTGCCTGGAAGACAGAGAAGGACCTAAGGGATGTTATATAAGGGCAATGGTCAACAGTTAATCTCGGCTACTGCAGGCAACTTAACTCCCCAAAATGCCTTTCCACCACCATAAAGTGAATCGCCAGTGGAAAGGCTTATGCACACTTTGTTTTCCAAAGTTGAGCAAAGTTTCCTCTAAGAGATTAGTCACCTGCAGTAACCTGGGATTTACTTAATGAAGTATTGCCTTTATATGTGAGCAAGGTTCTCATTTATATTGTGTATCAGTTGTTATGATTGTTTGATGTTTTATGCTTAATAACACAATCCAAGTTATATTACACATGGAAATGTAATGTAAAATGTTAAGATAATCAAGCCTTTAAAAAGGTAGCTGAAGTGCAGTTAATGTGCCATGCTCATGTGCTTGGGGGCTGAACCTTGCTCTCTTTTTAAACAGAAGGTGGTGTGGCTTGGACACGGAATTCCACCTAATTAATAGCAGACAGAACCCACTACTGGTAGGGGATCCGTTATCTGGAAACCCATTATCCAGAAAGTTCCGAATTACGGAAAGGCAATCTCCCATAGAGTCAATTTTAATAAAATCAAAATCAAATCCCAAGCATTCTGGATAACAGGTCCCATACATGTACATTGTTCTGTAGTATACATATAGCAGGAGCCTAGCATATTTCAGAATACAAAATACTGTACATAATACATTTGGAGGAGCTCCATTCAAATGAATTACATCACTGAATACCATAGGGCAGATCAAAACTTAAACTTGAACTGGGAATAAACACTGCAAAGCACCTTAAATGCAGAAGGTGATGTGTAAATAAAGTCAAATGCACTTTATTGAATGGGGTTTTTTTGCCTTAAAACTCAAATATTGATAAAACTGCCTCAATATGTTACGTCTATTTTATCTTTTTGTGGATATGGCTCATGCTTCATCTCTATACCTCTTCCTATTACCATAACTCAGGGATCCCCAACCTTTCCTACGCGGGAGCCGCAGTCAAATGTAAAAAGACTTGGGGAGCAACACAAGCATCATAAAAGTTTTGGCTATTAGGGGCCTCTATGCACACTATCAGCTTACAGGGGCTTTATTTGGTAGTAAATCTTGTTTTTATTAAACCAAAACTTGCCCCCAAGTCAGGAATTCAAACATAACTACCTGGTTTGGGGGCACTGAGAGCAACATCCAAGGGGTTGGGGAGCAACATGTTGCCCCTGAGCCACTGGTTGGGGATCACTGCCATAACCTATACACAAGATTTTATATATTAACCATTTACATGATTAAAGTTACAGTGCAATTTCTCATTTCTACAGAAAAATATTTTCCAGAGAAAATTGTTGTTTTATGCATTTGTTTGTTTGCGTTTACAATAAGACAGACACTAAAGAAAGTTGAGGGAAAGTCGCAAAGTTCACTTGGAATCCCCAGAGAGAGAAAGTTTTACTATGTAATGCAAATGGAGTTAGCATTGAATGCAGAAACTGTGAGCAACATAAATCGATTATAATTTAAAGTGCTGCTGCCCAAAATTTTATACATCCCCTGATACTGTGTTTCATCTGAAATAAAACATAGAAAGCTTCAATTTCCTTAGTGTGCCATCTCCTTATCTCCTTGTGAAATGATCACAGTGTACAGACATAGGTAATAGTTTTTTGTATTTTTTTTTTCAACAAAAATAGAATTACGGCACACTCTGGTGACACCCATTCAACATCAGTTTCTGCTAAATATTTTGCTACTCCCTACATCAAATTAGCAGGATACTTTAAGATATCGTACTAAGGCAAGTTTTGCTCCTATTACTGTGACTTTTTCCCGTGGACAATATGACTCATTAATGAAACCCAGCTTGCCATTCAGTAATTAGAAAGGATGTGATTATTATTAAAAATGATTGCTGTGTGAAAGCTGTTATTTGTTAGAGAAAAATCTGATGGTGCTAGCGAATAGAGGGGATATATGCAGTACAAATGATGCTGTTTGGGTGGGGGGATGTGCCTACCCTTTATACCTGGTGGAAAATTTAGGGTTTACATGTGCTTTAAAGGAGAAGGAAAGGCAAAGTCACTTGGGGGTGCCAAAATGTTAGGCACCCCCAAGTGACTTTAATCGCTTACCTTGTTACCCCGGGCTGGTGCCCCTGTTCGCAGAAAACAGCACCAGCCCGGGGTACCTGGAGCGGAACGCTTCCTCCTTCCGGCTTCCATTTGCTGAAATGCCAGTTCGGCTTTTCACTATACTGCATATGTGTGTGCAGCGAATAACAAAGGAGGAAGGGCAGGCAGCTACCCCGGGCTGGTGCAGTTCTCTCCTAACAGGGGCACCAGCCCGGGGTAAAAGGTAGGCGGTTAAAGTCACTTGGGGGTGCCTAACATTTTGGCACCCCCAAGTGACTTTTACTTTCTTTCTCCTTTAAGAAACACTTTTTGTACATGCCCTTCAGCTAATTGGCTACTATGGATTACCAGGCCTAGTAGACTTTTTGCATGTATAAATTGCGTTTTCTAAGTCCTCCTTCCTTGATGGCTCCATTACCCAACTAATACTCCCAAAATATACATAATACTGCTTTGCAGTGCACCCATTTTAATGCCATATAATGCAGCACACTAATGGACTTATTTATCAATTTTCCAGTTTGTGTAAATTCACATTTGTAAGAAATTGGAATGGTTGCTCATTTATTAATATCGATAACTCGTTCAAATGCAACTAATATCTTGAGTATGTGAGTTTACAAACTCAAATTAAAAATATGGCTTGACTTTGCCTAGGACAACGCCCCTTGACTTCTACATAAACTCGCAAGCTTTTAGATTCCCGTTTTCAGGTTCTTTACACTTAATAAATATCAGACATTCAAGTTTTTGAACCATAAATTGAATTTTGAGAATTTTAGCACTAAAAAACTTGAATCGGGGAAAAAAACATTGATAAATGGCCCCCTTAATTGCACTCGTCTAGAGTAGCACTGTGCAGGTTACATTAACTTGTTGCATGCGGCACAAGATGCTGTGTTAGCTTTCCAATATTGTATTCTTTATGAAAATGTGCCTATATGTCCTTTAGATGCCTTTTCTCAATTTTATCTCATTTTATGTTACTTGGACATAAGTTGCTTCTCCTTTAAGAGCGTGCCAGATTCCGACAAGCCCTTATGGTCCCTTGGGGCTTGTCAATCAGTGCCTGCAGGGCAAAAATAAAATGCTTGACCGACAAGATGAAGCTGGCCACACAGTTAAATGACGTTGTCGGCTAATACCATGGCAATCACACAGTCAGATTTCACAGCTTTCCCAGTATTAACTCTTCCTTTCACGTTCAGGTATGTGACTATAACAATCTCCACAGCATTACCAAACGTCTCTTCTCAGCTGTGCTGCTCTCTTTTTTTCTTTAATGCTGCTTTTAACTATTCCCTCTCACATGACTATGTGTGTCCTTTGCTTGCAAGATGAACCTTTTAACCCCCAGTGCTGGAATAGTTCACAAAAGTAATCAGGTAAGGGGGAATGAGTTAAAAGCACCAGAAAAAAAGCAGGACAGTAGTACTCTCCCCCTATAGGAGGTAGAATCCTTCTCCATATGTGCAGTGCTTTTTTACATAAACATATTGTACTAATCTGGTGAGTTTATGTCACTGTGATCCAGATAAACTTGATACACTTTATTGCAACAAAGTTGAAGTCTCAGTCGATACCATAATTAGAACTGTTCTTATTTAACGCACCGGTTACTCATGTGCCACATTGATTCAGGGAATTTGAAACCCCGAGGAGCAGTAATTGCGGTATTTATTACAAATATGCAATTTAAACCTCTAACTAAGGCATAAGGTGTTGATTTTAGAATTCTTCTTTCTTCCTTTCTATCCTTTTTAACAATTTGTTTTAACTTATTTCATATTAAAGGTTAGATTTTATTAAATGATAGGTGTGCCAGCTGTTATATGTGTCTTTTCAAGCATTTCAAATTTACTTTACACATTGAGCACCCTATAGTAGAGTTGTAGTGCGAGGCTCTCTCCTAGTACAGTCATTTTGTGATTAACAGTTATTATTGTTTTTAAAGAAAAAAATCACAAAACTAAAGGTGTCACTATCACTTTAACACCTGTCTTGTTTTGTTAGTAAGTGCAGAGCTTCCTTTAAACATTGAGTGTATAGGGGTTGCATAAGTGCCAATGGAATTGCATGTAGTTGATGCTTTGATGGCCAAATTTTAATTATCTGACAGTTCTCTAGCTATGCAGAACTACAGCCCCTTTCTGCAATAGGGTGGCTGAGACAGGCCCTATATACATCCCAAGGTGGGTCTGTAAAACTGTAATAGAAAATAATCACCCTCGAGGGTACAACACACCCAGTTTAGGTCGATGGTTAGAGCATTATTTGGTCACAGCAAATAGTTAACAAGCTGAAACATGCTACTATATATATCTATATAGTGAATATATGTTAGCTTCCACACGTCTTTTAATTGCGATTTGACCAAGTATAAGAAATTGTTCTGAAACCAAACAGTAAAAAACTTGCGTTTGGTTGAATTTTAACACTAATACTAGATTAACACTAATACTGGATTAACACTAATACTGGATAAATACCATTATGGGAGATGTTGTTTTGTAAGATATATGTACCGTATGTACCATGTATGGTTGGTGGGAGGTTTTGGTGGCAGAATAGCTTTTCCTTTTCTCTGAACTTTCTGCATGTTTTTGTAAATCCTCTTCAGACTAATATTTCAAAATGTGTTCTAACCTGCTCTTCATAACACTATTCTGTTTGTTCCTAACTTCTTCTGTCTAACAGCGGACAAGCCCAGGGAGTACTGAATGAGTCGGATGATCCAGAGAAAGGCTGTGTAACAGATAACAAGCCAACTTCCCGTCACTTCTATCCTGTCGCCTTGCTTCTTGTCAGCTCTCACTTGTTGGTTGTGTGGCTTATTCTGAGTCTTGCGTTGCTATTAGCCAAATATCAATGATATGCACTTAGTACTATTATATTTTTTTTTACAAATAGCTATGTACTTTGATTTGTAAATTAACTGTGTTTGCATTACTTTATATTTCAACCTCAAAAGGCATCCCTAAACCCATGTCTAAAGCAAAAAAAATAATATTTTATGTTTATTCCTTCCAATTCTATATATGACTGCTGTTTGTTCATATTGATAAAAAAAAAGACCAGTTTAGAAGATACATCATAATAATAGGGCTTATTTCTTCTCCATTTTTTGATTGTTGCCTTAAGCCAGTCATACACAGGCAGGTCTGCTCATTTAGTGATGTGTCAAAACAAATGGGTCTTTGCTTAGCCTTGCGCCCAAACGGTGGGACAGGTCTGGCTGCCATTTGTACCATGTGCCAACTGATCAAATCATGTAGCCTTGTCTGCTGGGAGAGAAGTGTTACCCCAGTTGGCAGTCAGTGTCAGCTTGTGTATGGCCAGCTTTAGCTGAATTTTACACCACCAGAGAATTCAGACTCTTAAGGCAACTTTTGACGGTGGAAAATGCAGGCTTTTGAACTGTTGCCTATATTTGTTACCAAAATTCATTCAACAGACTAAATGCCTTGGATGGTTGGATGGCTAACATGAAATATCTTTGTATCCATTCAGTTTTTGATATAATATATTAAAACTACAACTCACGTGCCCATTTAAAGGAATAAAATGCATTCTTGTAACAAGATTTCATAATACTAAAATTTACAAATATCTAATGGGACTGTATTTTTATATAGTAACTGTCTAAAAGGTGACACCCAAGGTTTCCCTAGCTTGTCAGTGCCATATAAACTATTGTGGATCAATTTAATTTTGTAAAGAAAAAACAAGACCCTTTTTTATTTTTTTTTAACTAAAATGAAAATGTATTCTGTAATAAAAAGATAAAATTAATTCCAGAGATAAAATGGAAACTGATCACAACATTCAGTGAACTAAGTGTAGGCCACGTAGCTCAAACGCTTGCACCAAACACTACATCTTGCACTTCTTGTTCTTGTGCCGCTGCCTTGCAAACTTTGTGCAAGGAGAACATTGATACAGGGGAACCCTGGGGCTACTGCCAACTCCAGAGGTGAGCGCCAGAAATGAAGCCAACCAGACCTTTTAGTGCAATTGCATCTGATCTGATCAAAACCCAAGCACTATTGCATGTATTTTGGTTAATTGGCTGTAATTGTGCCAGATGCATCTCCACCTGGGAGCACAATTAAGCAGAATTATGGGGAAAAGACACTGCATTGTGTCAAAATGTGCGCTTTGCACACTGCCCCTGGTGTTGTAAATGACCCCTAATGTCTTCATGCAATTGGAAAATAAGTGATTTAGAAATTACTATATAATACTGTACTTTGGGCCTTTCACCTCTGCCAGGCCATAGTCTGAGTATTTCCTGCATTTATCAAAATGCCCTTCTTATGCCACCTAGCACAACACATTTAAGGGGTGGTTTAACCTTTAAGATAACTTTTAGTATGTTATAGAATGTACTATTTATTTGTTGTAGTTTTTTAATGATTTGCCTTCTTTTGGGGTCACTAATCCCCGATTGCTCTTTGAGGCTACAATTTAATTTTCATTGTTACTTCTTTATTTCTTTTCTCTCTATATACTCCCTCTCCTGTTCATATTCCGGTCTCTCATTCATACAACTGCCTGGTTGCAAAGGTAAGCAAGACCCTAGCAACCAGATAGCTGCTAACGTTCCACACACGAAAGCTGCTAAATTAAAAGCTAAATAACAAAAAAAGTTAATTTCAAGGTGAACAACCCCTTTACATCTATTCCACTGTATACTAAATCTCTATTTGGTTCTTTATTTTTGTGTTGCTAATGTATGAGCAATTTATTGCTATTGGTAATTAATCACCTTATTCTAAACCATGATCTCAAAAGTTTTTAAAAGGCAAAAGTCCCCCACTTATAATTCTGTATTACATGATGTAAATAAGTGATGGTAAAAGGCGAACTTCATATCTATATATTTATTCTTAGCAATAGAAGAGACAACAGGACCCAAGTGATTAAATTGTTGAATCAAATTCCTTTGTTATTAAATGGACTTGGTTAAAAAAAAATCCCACCCACTGCTTCCTTTGCTGCCCTGTGTATGTGAGCACTGAGCTGCTTGTAGCTAAATCCTGCATTATACTGAGTAGCAGCAAATAGCCAAGCTTACTTGCAGCCCCAGCTAATCAGTGCTGTGTATCACACAGTAATGTCCACAAAGAAAGTATAGCATTTGACTAAAAACTTTGAGCCATATACAACAACTCAAAATGTATCCAATTCTAGATTTCTCCCTTTGACCACATGTTGGACCCTAGTCTAGTCACTCTTCTGATGTGCCTAATTGCACATAGACCAAACGGTTAGCTTTGTTCCCTTTGGTACTGTTGACTTTGGCCATACTGGTGATCAGATCATCCATCTTGATCTTTGTGTGGGGATTACTTTTAATCTTTTTTTTTTGTCTTTATTTTTAGTTTTCCTTTGTCTTATATCACCTACTGGTCTCATGTATTCTTGTTGTTTTGCTTCCAAATCTGTTTTGCACAGGGCCTAACTCATGAGCAGTACCCATGCATGCCGCTCATGCAATAGATAACATGAGCTTTGGGTTTAACACTGTATTTTCACATTGGAGCAAATCATTAATCTTTGCATCAAGGATTAATTATTTAGCAGGGTGTTCATAGTGCAACAGGTAAATGGAGAACTTACACCCACTTAAAAGTAATGTATTCCAGTGCTTATAACTCACTCAGCTTTGGTGAGCGTCTCAACATTTTACTAACTGTCAGGAAGATCCAGGCGGCAGTGACCATCAGCATGTAATGGGCAAACCCAAAATATAATCAGCCAGGGCTGGATTTAAAGGTTTTCTGCCACTAAGCCACAGGGCATGCCTGCCTCCGCACTTGCACAAATCCTCACACATTGCCACCACCGTGCGGGTGGGAGATTCAGATAGCTACCAAAATCTCCCGTCAAGTCCCCAGTGGAGATGATGCTAGTGGGTGGCTGGATACAGCTCAAATTACATTAATGTTGTGTTAACATGGGAATTATTGATCTCAAAGCCAATACATTGGGTGATCCTGCTACATTTTCTGTTTCAATCATAATATGGAGCATTTAATATACAGTTTCCATTTGTCTCGAATAAAAAAATGTTGACTAAATTTGAATTAAAATGTCAGGTCAAATAAATTTGGATTAAAACCCCCATTACTGTTTGATAATAGGACTACTACTTTGGCCAATATGTACTAAAATATGTAAATGGAATAAGAACTTGCAAAAGTAAGAATATAAATTAGCGTTTCACAATGTAATAATGTTCCCTGCACAGTTTATTGCATTGCGCAGCTTTAATAGCGGCTTGAAAATGGCGTAAGTTCTGTTGGCACAAAATAACTGCTTTTTCAGATTTTTACATTCATTATGCTCTAGCATAAAGAACTTTCCCCAAATGTAATAAAGGCACTAAGTTTGCCCAGTGTCAATAACCCATAGCAACCAATAAGATGTTTGCTTTTCAACAGGTGATTGCTTGCTATGGGTTACAGTTAGTCCTTGCTTATTAATTTACTAACACCCTTTACTACATATCAGGGTTCATATACAGGGTATCTTCTTTACAACAACCCAATATAGTTCTAATGCAGAGCACCCACTTAGAAAGCAATATTTAGAATAAGAAAGGATGACTATATCTTCAGATATCCAAGCCATTCTGTTTTATACAGGAGCAATGCAGTCAAAATTATTCTGAAACAAGCTGGTTTTATAGATTGTGGTAATGGACCAGCATGGAACTAAAGCAAGATATTATTGTTTGAAGCAACAAAAACTTTTGAAATGCACAGTTCAAAAGGTTATCAATTATTTTGCTAAATTAGCACAATATTTCTCAAGAATATATCACGTAGTTGTTAAGGGCAACTAAATATTTAATGGAAGTTGATATTATATGAAATTTGCAATAGTCACAAATATGTATGTAAATCTTCCCAACAAAAGTAAAGTGTGCCATTGTCAACAAGTTATGGATCATTTTAGGCTAGGAAAGATTCACTACAGTGTGCCTTGCAAGTGGCAGGAACTCAGATTTGGGTAGGGGAAGAGCTTCATCTACAGTGAAGACTTATATTCAATATAGCATTTTACATTTTAGTTGTAATATTCCTTTGTCAATATTCAGAGGGCCAAAAAAGGTTAAATAATGCAAAGCAAGCAAGACCAGGGTGCCTCGGAGACACATTATGTAAAGTGACATAATATTACTATTTTAACACAGGTGCTGAAGTTTGGGTTAAAGTCAGATTTAAACTCATTATCCCTTTACATGCCCTCACCATAGAATCTATGACACACAGTAGACACTGCAATATCAGGATCTGTGCAGCCCCGTGTGTCTACTAACAAGATGCATTGCACCAAGATCAGACACTGGGGGCCATTTATCAACACTGGGCAAATGTGTCTGTGGGGAGTATGGCAACCAATCAAATTGTTTCATTCATTGTTCTGCCTACAGCTGGCTGGCTAAAAAAAAAACAATCACTGGTTGATTGCTATGGGTTACTGCCCATGGGCAAATATTCCTAGTGTTGATAAATAAGCCCCACTGTGTCCCCCAAAGGGTTCATATTACACGACCACCATTCAGGTGTGTCTGCATGTGCATGACACTGAGATAAGTAACAAATTTATTATTTTTATACATTATGCAGAGCATTTAAGAAAGGGATAAGATAATGAACATGTTATATATGTATAGTAAATATTTTCAAAAACTCCACAGTCCTTTCATTATAGTTATAATAGACAATCCATATCCAGCAGTGAGCGTCAACTCCTGGCAAAAATTGACTCCTACATGCATTATTTATAGGACTGCCAGCTATATAGTGCACAATCTGATGCCATATAACATGCCCATTGTAGCCTTCAGTGTACAGTAACAGCCCGTACATAGTGTACATAGTGTAATGTTAATTGAGCTGAGATACTGATTAGGTATACACACAGCCTTTGTGTTTGCACTTCCACAGCACTTAGCAGGGCAGTATTTGCATTCTGCACACATTGTACTTAGGAGCTGCACACATGCAAAGCATTAAAGCAGAATGCGGTCACACACAGGGACAAGGTTTTAACCTTTGAGAAATAGATAAATTAAAAAGCAGCATTGATTTTATTTCTTTATTTTAAAAGTAATGCATGAACTTTCCCAAACTTCAGGTTTGGTTGAATGTATTGTAGCAGGGCCCATTCTCGCACTACTAGCTTACTGCTGGCTAACAAGACTTCCATACACACTACTTGCTTGGCAGGATAAAATGCATAGTTTGATGTTTTTCGGAGCTGCTTCTTTTCATCCATTTCAAATGAAATTTTTATTTTGTCATCAGCATGACACCGCTATTCTGTTGCCTCCTATAACAAACATGCATAAAGGTGTAACTGCTATTGACCTACTGTAGGCATTCAAACTATCTTTTTTTCACCAATAACTCTGGAGCATGTCCCAGAAATAGCAGATCCATAGTTTTAGTTTAGTTACAGGAGCAGCTATGTAGGTTACCTGCAAGAAAAGTGGGTTATGGGTAGGATTTTCATATGCAAGTATAGATGGGGCCGGCAGGTTGTGGGTCTTATCTATATTTCTTATCTTATATTACCTATATTATGTATAATTTATTCCTCTTAATATTTTAAACCATTTTTCTATGCCAGCCAACTTCTGATGATGTGACTTCCAGTTTGTAGTAACAGCACTTTCTGCTTAATTGTGGTCAACAGGTTGTGGTTAAGGCAGTTGCGGGTTGGGAAGCGGGAAGTGGTAATAATGTGGGTTGCAGGCCATGGGTTCAAGTTGCATTCAGGTCCCAAAAACTGTTTCCGCACAGGACTCTATTGCCATGTTCAGTCCTTAGATGCCACCAACTGTCTGCATTTGCAAGTTAGCCAACATCTGACTGCAAATTTCATATATCAGCCAGTGTCTGGTTAATAGAGAACGGTGAGGAGGAAACATTTCCAGTTAGAGCAAGGGTTGAGGCTGTGCCATAACAGACAATACTTCCTGAACTGGTTTAGCCTTTTGTCAGTTTAAAGAAACATTATCATCAAATAATACATTGGTTTTGCCAGAAAACATTGTATATGGTTTAGTGAAATGTGTGGCATTGGAAAAAATTTTTTAAAACATTTTGAAAATGTTTCAGCCAGATTTGTACTTGATTTTATATATATCCAAAACACAGCAGCCCAACTGCTTTTAATGCTGGGATTCTAGTTCAGGCCCAAAAAAATAGTCTGGTCTGAATTCAGAGGGGCAAAAACAGTATATGATTATAGTACATTGTATATCTTTATCTTTTCTGTATGCAAAATAATTGAGTGCTTTAGATAAGGCCCTGTAATCGTGCCTGTACATTTATCTAGAATATAATGGGCCAGATTAAAGCTGATGAGAAAGGCTTATCTCCTAATTCAATTCCAGATTTTCCCATAGAGCCAGATGCAATTTAACAAGAAAAACTTACTGTTTATCACTTGAAAACAGAACTGAATTAGGAGAATTTTTTTCTCTCAAATTAATTCTCGCCCATCAATTTTTACATGATAAACCATAAAATAATGTTTTCTCATGGAACTCAATCGGCCCTGTGACTGAAAAGACACAAAGTGAAATAAATTTCGTTATGCAATTAGTTAGTAAACATTTTTTATAGATTTTGCAGGTAAATAAATCTCCTTTGTAAATGCAAGCTCCTCTTGGAATAAACACATCACCCCTACATGTGTGCTTGCTCTCGGAACAGGCACTTTTAACAGAAATAGATGAAATAGGATAAAAGAAAAGAGTTCTAGCCCCCCCACCACCACCACCACCACCACTCTTCCACCTGCATGCTAAAAGCCCAGCAGTTCCTGAACCCCTGCATGATCCCTATGGGATTAACTTTATACACAGTAAGAATTTCAACATGTCTATAAGCAACTGTCTATGGGATGTCTGTTGGTTTATATTGACCCTGATGGGTCATCTTCACCAGCCTGATTATTAACTGAGAGGAATATAAAGAAAGGGGGGGGGGGGGTTCTAATCAACTGTAATTATAATAAAAGAAGAAACAAGATTAGCAATACCGTATCCCAACCATATCCCTAGACTTTCCCATGTGTCCCCTGGATTCAGCAGGAAAATGATTTTTCTGGTTTTATACAGGCTCTTGGCCACCCAGAGGGGAAACTTACTGTACAGTATGTGCGCTTATTCTCCCCTGCTTTGTCTGCTGTCTTTCCATCAACGCACTAATGTTCTCTTTCTGGTGGGGGAATCTTCAATATGGTGGCAGCACTTACTGTAGTTGTTGTGGTTTTAAAATATTATCCCTGCAGCTGAACTATCTGTACTCAGTATAATACTGTATGTAATGGATTAGTTGCTCCTTGGGAGCCATTCATTACATCTCTGTGGGAAGTACTATGGATTTATAATGAAAACTGCCTATTTATGTTACTTTTAGTTGTTTATTTAAGTTATTTTTATTTGCTGTCAAGTGTGTTGATTTATCACTGTTTCCTGTTTATTTTCCTGTTCTATATCCATCTCTTTGTACTTTGTGTGTATGCACTATTTGTAAAATAATCAAAAACACAGAAAACAGGATATTTAATAAAAGCAGTTTTTATCTTGCTTTTGGGCAAATTGATCAGGAAGAAAATAGTGATTATAAAATAATTCACAGATCTTTATGGCCAGATGAAATAAATGCCTTATTCTTGTGTACAGGATGTATATATCTGGTATGTAATGTTAAGAGTATAAATGTAAACATATGCTTAGATTTATACAATTTAATCTAAATGAAAGAAATATGAATGGACAAATGTATTTATAGGAAGCTTGACTGACTTAGGCACAGGGCCGGTGTTAGATAAGATGGGGCTGCTTCAGTACTACAAAGCTGGAGCCCCTATCTAAGAAGGGGGGAATTACATGAATTAGGGATGTCCAACCTATGGCCCTCAGACTGTTGATCTGCAACTCCCAGAATTCCCTCCAAGAGCCTACTGAAGGCTGCAGCTCAAGAGCTGGAGGTGTTCATATTGGACATCCCTGGTATATATACTGAAAATACCAATTGTTAAACAATATAATATGTCCTTTGTATCTTTATCTACTTTCTTTCCCCCCTCCCCAAAGACCCACTGTGGTGCTGAGGGCCCAGGGTTAATGCCCTAAAACCGGCCCTGGCTAAACATTGTGTGAGGTTTCTGAAGGTATTTACTATTTTTTCCTGACCTTTGGATTAAAACCTGTAAGATGTATCATCACTTGTGAAAACACAACAACATGTATAGTTGGAACCTTGTTATTTTTACTGAAAAACTGCAACACAGTAATGAACAAATAAAAGATATTTCTGTATAATTTGTTTCATGCCGTTGTCCTTTTTTTCTCTCTCTCTCTCTCTCTCTCCGTACTTACCAGAGAAGGATGCCGCATAGAGAATGTTCTGAAGAATATCAAATGCAGAAAATATGCATTCAACACCATACAACTGCTGGCTTTCCCCAAGTACTACAGGCCTCCCGATGGCACATATGGAAAAGTTACCAATTAATTCCATTGACGGGACACTTGAAAATATGAGCAGCTGTAGGGCACATTCCAAAGATAGGGAGCTATTAGAGCTGGGGCTGTAACTTAGTATTAGAACCAATGTTCCCCACACACTGGCACAATTACATCTCTTGCTGAACTGCAGGCCCTTTCATAGCAAACAGCTAAGAGCTACAAGAGGAAGCTACTTGCCTAGGTGGCAGCCTATTCAAGGTTTCAAGGGTGATTGTTAAAGTAACAAAAACCCATAATCATACCTTGTCAACTACTGTGAAATTAACAATATATGCCACATTCAGATTTTTTTCTGGTAGATAGCCAGTCATTAACAAGCAGCCTCTGACTGTTGAGCTCTGTTTTAAAAAAATCATGCTGAAATGCAAAGAGAAAGCATTTATATTTTCTTAACAACCAGCCTACAATCTGCTTTAAAAGGAGCATTTGAGAGGAAAGATCGTAGCTTCCACTCATCTATTCCATGCAAATGAAACATATTGCTCTTTGTTGAGTTATTGTAGAGTTTCAAAAGTCAGGAAAGAGGTTGATAAGGTGCCTCAAGAGTTAGAGCCTATACACCTGTATTTCCTATAGCACAATAATGTTCTACCTACAGCCTCTTCAACAGCCGCTGGCCGGTCACGTGTCTGCCCTTAAGCAAGTAGAGAATTGCACTAAATATACACAACTGAAAATAAAATGTATTTATTTGTACAAATAGCAAACAAAACTGGACAGCTATTTCTATTATTACAATCCTGTTTGTTTCATGTGGTATCTGTTGCCCAAACGGTCAGTCAGGAATTGAGTTGTTGTAGTGCATAAATCAGGGAGACCCCATTCAGACATTTATCTTTATTTATTCTGTACTTACTAAGCATAACAGGAGACTGGTTGTACATAGCAGCTGTATCACTGAGGGGCGTATTTATTTACATTGGCGACAAACATCGCCGGTGATCAGGTATTTGCTTTTGTTTTCTAAGGGCTCTGGCACACGGGGAGATTAGTCGCCCACGACAAATCTCCCTTGTCACGGGCGACTAATCTCCCCAAACTACCATCCCACCGGCGAACATGTAAGTCATGGGAAGGTGATTTCGGCAAATCGCCAAAGTTGCCTCGCCGCCGCGTGTGCCATCCCACCGTCGACTTACATGTTCACCGGTGGGATGGCGGGTGATGGCAACTCGGGGAGATTAGTCGCCTGCGAACAGGGAGTTTTGTGTCCCAGAGCCCTTACTTGTAAGTGACTATTCAAATGTAATTGCTGATTGGTTGCTATGGACAACATCACCCATGATATTTGTCGCCAATGTTAATACTTCCTTCAGAGTCTGTACAGACGTGTAATAAAGCCTGCATCACAGCTTAGAACTATGCACATTTTCTTGATTTCTGTTACCTGTATGACATTGTTTCCATTTTTTATACAAGGGTTTCATTTTGTTTTTTCATGTTCATAAAATCATTTTTTTAAGCAGAAAACAAGTTTGTATATGTTGTACCATACTTTGTATTCTCTAGTTTAGCCATTACCTGTTGTTTTCTTTTGTGTGTGTTACCATAGCCATTGTACACCATGTGTATACATTTTTTTCCTTATTTGAATAAAAATATTTTTTATTTATTAATCCTGCCTTTTGAAGGTATGAATTAGCTTAATCATATATACCACACATATGGAACACAGTGAGCAGGTCATTTCACTGGTTAATCGCTACTAAATATTTTGTAGAAAAAAACGGTGATAATAAATGACACTTTTTTAAGACTTTGCCAAAAATCCTTTTACTTATAGGTTTGTTTGGGTAAAATCCTGCCTACTAATAAATTCATCTGACAGCCATGTTTGTAATTAGGGAGGTGCCCTCATGTATGTAAGTGTGCAACTGTTCTTGGGTGGCAATGAACTGGGAAAGTAAAATCTCACTAAAAATTCTGTTCTGCTGCAGTAAAGGTAGAAAAGCTGTAGTGTTGGGAGGTTGAGTGAATCTGTACCTGGTAAACTGGCCACCCCACTTCATAAGGCTGCTGGGTAAAGAACATACCCCTCTATCACTAATTCTTGCCAGCACTGCTTATTATTATTAATATTATTATTATTATATGTGACTTTCTGCCTGTCCCAACATGTGGAATTGAGGGACATAATGGAATGTCTATAATGTGACACATTTTTCAAACAGAAATGAAACACTACAGAATATGTCAAGGGACATAAATAGTTCTTTAATGGGATTATGAAGAAAAACTATGTTAATAATCCTGCTTAAATTGTATAGAGAATAATGTACCCCCTGTACGAGGGGGTAACAATATTATAAGTCACAGGGACATTCCTGGCCATATAAAGAAACAAGGCCAAAAGCTGAGTGCTTATAAAATACAGGTCATGGAACTCAGAGGTGACTTCTAATATCCTCATATTTTAAAACAGGGTGTACTTCATTTATTATAATACACAAGTCTCTGTGAGTCATGTGACACGTTTCATCACTAAGCACCGATTGTACACACAATATAAGGATATTATAAGTCACTGAAAAGTTCAAAAGTGGGAGTGTTATTCTTTATAATACACAAGTCTCCGTGAGTCATGTGACACAAATCGCATTGCTAAGCACGGATGATACCTACGAAATCAGCAATGTTCCCTCTCAGTTGGACGCTCATTCGCACACAGTTTTTGAGGCCAACGCACAGCATTTTGGATTTATTCTGACCTGAGCATATGGCTTCTATAAATGTGCACACTGGGTTTTTTTTTCATGCACATCGCTGAGAAGGGATTAGAGGGAACACTGCACATCACTTAACACCATTTATAAGGACATTGCGGTGGCTTATCCAGACTATAAAGTCTGTGGAATTGGACATTGTCTGTGGACTTTTATTGCAATGATGATGTTTTTCCATATTTGCATTGCCACTTATTACTATGCAGCAAGTAGATGCAGGAAAAGGTTAGCCAATAAATGTATCACCTTTATACCACTTTTGTTATTTTTTATTTCAGAAGGGTTACCCTGTAAACATGCAGCAAGTAGAGTTGATATCACTATGGGAAAGTGCAGTTACACTAAACTGGTCCCACACAGAATATTCACTGCTCTAGTCCTGAGACTTTTGCAAATATAGCAAATACCCACCCAGGTATGGTGTTTGCTTAAGAAAAAGACAAAAAATAAAGAAATGTTAGCTATGAAATGATGGTTTAACCAAGAGGGAATGCAAGCATCAAACTAAAGCTATGACCCCAGCACAGCAAAGAGACAGCGCTAACTACTGTCCCGCCCAGTAACCCCTGCTAATCACTCCCCTCTCTTCTCCCCACCTAACTGTACATTTTCCACAAATATTTGGGCATTGTCAATTTTCAATACTACAATAAATTTGAAAAGAAACAATTGTGATATGATATGATAAGTGTAAGACTTCCAGCTTTAATTCAAGGGTTTATCCAATATAAGATGTGAACCACTTAGGAATTAGAACAAATTTTACACAAATCCACACCCCCCATTTTCTGCATTCCTTCTTTTTAAATGCTGCTTTCACTTTCAACATCCGTTCCTAAATGATCAATGTTAATGTTCTTTTGTGAAGCGGTAATAATTGCATATCTGTTTAGATGCCTCTTGTGAATGGACCTTGCATTTCAACCAAGAGAACGTTTTGCAGAAATTGCTTTTAAAGGAGAAGGAAAGGCTAAGTCACTTGGGGGTGCCAAAATGTTAGGCCCCCCCCAAGTGACTTAAATCGCATACTTTTTACCCCGGGCTGGTGCCCCTGTTAGGAGAGAACAGCACCAGCCCGGGGTAGCTGCGAGCGCTTCCTCTTCCGTATTCGCTGCGTGCGCATGTGCAGTAGAGTGTAAAGGCCGAACTTAAACATAGAAGTCGGCTTTTCACTCTACTGCGCATGCGCCGGCCCACGGATTTCGCCGGCAGCGCGAAGACGGAAGGAGGAAGGCTCGCTGCAGGTGCCCCGGGATGGTGCTGTTTTCTTCTAACAGGGGCACCAGCCCGGGGTACAAGGTAAGCGATTAAAGTCACTTGGGGGTGCCTAACATTTTGGCACCCCCAAGTGACTTAGCCTTTCCTTCTCCTTTAAGTTCTGAGAAACAGCCATATTGAGGACAGATTCAGTGGTTATAACCAAAGAAATGTAACCAGTCCCAGAATGAAAATACTATATGGTCAAAACTATGTGTATACCTGTCTGTCCAACATCTTATTTTAAATCCAAGAGTAAATGTGTATCTGGGGTAGATGGTTTCATATGATGTTGGCCCTCTCCTTTCTGCTTAAAGAGCCTTTAGGTTCTACTCTTATGGGATATGGTTTTCCACTTATGTTTATGTTGAAACATTGTTCATCAGATTTGCTTTCATTATATGTAATAGGCATTTTAGGGAGATTTTAACCTTCACATAAAGTTTTGTCCAAATATTGAAGTAGCATTGTTAATTCTTGAAGCCATTCCCAAGGCAAAACAAACACACAACAAATCTATTTTCTTATGTGGAAAAATGTCAAACATTTTGATGAAATTTACTGGATGGAGCACACATTATAAAAGCATATACAGGTAGGGGATCCATTATCTGGAAACCCATTATCCAGAACGTTTTGAATTACGGAAAGGCCGTCTCCCATAGACTCAGTTTTAGTAAAATAATTTAAATTTTTACAAATTATTTCCTTTTTTTCTGTAATAATAAAATAGTACCTTGTATATTATACCAACTAAGATATAATGAATCCTTATTGAAGGCAGAACAATCCTATTGGGTTTAACTAATGTTTACATGATTTTTTAGTAGACATAAGGTATGGAGATCCAAATTATGGAAAGACCCCTTATCTGGAAAACCCCAGGTCCCGAGCATTCTGGATAACAGGTCCCATACCTGTAGTACAACACGTCAGTACCTAGTTCTGTTGCACTGAATGGCATTTGGTGTGACAGCTAAACCCGACACTTAGCTATAGCCTGCTCCATCTGCGCTTCAGTAACTTAACTACACAAACAGCAACATTTCTCCATTAGGTAACACACTGTTCCCTGTATCTATGGGATCAATAGAAACTGGTATCATGAGAGAAGCTGTGTAGGGATTATTTATATGCTTGCATCGTACCATAAAGAGAGACAAGTTAGGAGAAATAAAGTGGATGTATTTGTGGCACCTTTGTTGTGTGCGTTTTCATTGTATTTACCTGCAGTAGGTGTTAGTTGTGGGATGTATGACTGAACTTTCATAAAGAGTATTATATCCCAATCATAGCCATCCTTTCTCTGATATATCTGCAGCTCCCTTGTGCAGTAGACATTTTTCTTTCCTTTTTCTTAGCTTCTAATCTATTTACTCTTCCCATAAGTTATTAATGTTCTGAGACCAAACAAAATAATCACTGTAATATTTATTTTGCAGAGAGAGACATTTTTATTGGATGTTTTGCCATTTGCATTATTTTCCCTGAAATTGCTATCATTACCTTTCCAGGTCTTGCTGACATTTCTGCTGGCTTTATGAGCTATACATCATGGGGCCTCTGCAATGTGTAACAATGTAAGAGCCGGAATCAAGATTTATAGTTTGCTTCCAATAAAATGTTAGCCCCCTAGCTTGTTTAGCTTCATTCTGCACCGGGGTTAAGTTACACTTGTTTCCCTTATACTTTCAAGGGATATTATCTTTATCTTTCATTAAACAAAATATATTTTCCATTGAATTGCTTGTCATATCAGCTGTGTTGCCTTAGCAATAAAAACTGAACACATCTATTTTGTTTTGTGTCGCTTGTAAAGCATAGCAAGAAGCTGGTGTTGTTTTTCTGAATCCAATCCATCATCTGAAGGGATGAATACTTGAATTCATTCAGATATGTGTTCTTTGAATGCCGCACTCACAGGACTTAGTGAAAAATAGAAGATTTGTTTATTGTCATCAACGTCAAACTAACGTTTCTGCTGTCTCCACAGCCTTTCTCAAAGTGAACAAACAGTGTACCCAGCCCTACAGATAAACCCTGACCTAGCGCCAAAATTCGGTTGATGACATAACTCATCCAGTGACCAGTAATCTCACCCAGAGGTGCACATATGTACAAATAAAGAAAACCGAGTAACCTGTATGGCTGAACTGCAACTCCCATGTAGCATCATGTGTCCAAAAGAAAATATACGGGGGCATAATTGCGGAGGTGTGTGGTAAGTTTGTAGATGCAGCGACCGTATCCAGAATGGCATCATATCCATTTATCCGAGCAGCACAAGGATGGATCCAAGAATGGATGCCGTTCTGGATACGGTCGCTGCATCTACAAACCTACCACACACCTCCACTATTATGATCTCCTTGGCCCTGTATATTTTCTTTCGGACACACAGCACTACAGTTGCAGTTCAGCCATACAGGCTACTCGGTTTCCTTTTGCACCTTTCCTTATCTTCTCTAATTCTCTTTGTTCCTCTATATATACTTTATTAGTTTCCTTAGCACAATCACCATTTTTGCATTTTTTTCTTTGTTTTTCACTAACTTTTATTTGTACATATGTGCACCTCTGGGTGAGATTACTGGTCACTGGATGAGTGACGTCATTAACCGAATTTTGCGCTAGGTTAGGGTTTATCTGTAGGGCTGGGTACACTGTTCACTTTGAGAAAGGCTGTGGAGACAGCCGAAACGTTAGTTTGACCTTCATGACAATAAACAAATCTTCTATTTTTCATCAAGTCCTGTGAGTGCAGCATTCGTTTCTACATACATATATATATATATATATATATATATATATATATATATATACACAACAAAATAATGTAGCACTCCCCTCTGGTGCACACAGTCATATAAAGGACACTGTGTACGTTGTTAAGGTCAACCGTTGAATATGAAACCAAAGGATTTTCAGCTGTAGGGTAAAATGTATTGCATGCAAGAGAACAGACGCAGACACAAGGCCTAGTTGTTCTGTCCTACCTGATTGGTGGGCAGATCTTTATTTATATATTAATTGTTCTCACACAATGAGGACATAGGGTGGTCTTATAATTTCACCAATCAGATTGAAGCGCATCCTGATTACATGTGGTCTTTTAGGACTACTCATCATGAGACCAGATTTGACTTATTCCCTAATTACAAGTTTTGGCAGTACATCTTAAATCAATAGTTAATTCAAACATTACTATTTACTTAACTTTACAAAAATGTCATTTAGAATGTCATTTTGTGATTAAGCCTAGTTCAGAAATATTGACTTACACAATGAAAGAATAACATAGTATTAAAATTGCTCTATATAGTTTAATTAATATATATGTATCCATATAACCTTAACATTTCCCCTCTTTTGGTCATTCTACTGACCACACTAAACTATGTAACCTACAGCCCTAAGCTTGTACCTAAATGCAATTAACTTTATTGCAGCTCCTTTGTCGTGAAGAGGGACTAAGACCGTCTTCAAAACCAAAAATTCATTCTTGACCAGCAGAATTTGACCGTAACTCATGCTGGAGAATTCTCGATCCACCACAATCCAATTAATTGCCTAAAAATAACTAATTTCCCCTCTTTAGTCTAAGATACCAAACATAACATAATAAACTCAATCCCCATAAGGTTCCACTCCAAGTGTTTAGTAATGTTCTTTTGGGTGAAAGGTAGCCGTTTATTCCATCCTCCAGTGTTATTGTAAAAGGTTGGAAAATATGTCATCTCCGCTTTGGTATTGGCTTCAGTGTTATCCCAAGTACTATTTACTGATGTTATAATGCCAATAGAAAGTTGTTTCATGTAAACACAAGACCAGCTATAGATGTCCTTATAATTGGAGCAAGTTTCTGATAGCAACCGCTTTGATGTACGTCTTATGGAGATATGGAATATGCCACCATAGTTAAATTGCAGATTGAAGCAAGAATGATTTGATTCTCGTAGACAATTTTCATTGTCAACAGAAAATTGTTCCTTTCATGTCATAAGTTGAGAAGACGGATATCATGATGATTGCAAATATTTTCCACATTATCAAAAAGGAACAATTCCAACTAGGAGAAAATTAAAAACACATTCATAATTCTGTATCATTGAAAGTATTGGAATCAAAGTTATCAACATTAACACGATAAATGTGCTGATGCCTAGCTTTAATGTAACGATTTAGGAAACACAGAGTTAATTTGTAAAATATGTAAAGCATAAGTAGTATTATCAGTAGCATTATTAATAATGCTCCTACTTGTTTAAAAAAACTTCCAATGGATCCAAAAATGTCACCAATTTTGAATCCCTTTATAGGATTCCATCCCTCATGACCAATTTCTCTAGCTAAAAATTGTAATTGTTTCACCTTATTTAAATGACCTTGTACTATATCTTCATTATCATCTATCCAAGTACAACAGTCTTGCTTAAGGATAACTTGACACATCCCTCCTTCTGAAGCCAAGATGTAATCAAGCGCTAATTTTTTATGAAGGGCTAACTTTCTCATCTGAGCTATTTCAACCGAATTAGTAGTAATTGCAGCAGTAGTTTCATTGAACATTTTGTCAACAATACCAGGTAGCAATGGTACAAGTACCGTAAATATTTTCTGGCAACCAAGTATATGCACATGATCCACAGACAAAATAATAAGGTGGTTTGAGTGTTATCAAACCATCACTAAACATTGCTGTAGATATTGATTTATTAATTCCTGCATCAATCACGGCTAATGCAATCTTAAATAGATTCCAACATTCAACTTTTGCCAAGGATTCTGGCTGCGTAAAATTACACTCTGTTTTGTTAATACCTTCCTCATATGGATAATTCATCCACTTATTTTCTGGTTGTCTGGCCTATAGAAATATACTAAGGCCAATCATTAGCTTCCATATATCACCCAAACTATTCATTGCTTCTTCTGAACTATTTTCCCCATGTAATTTTAAAAGTATAATGTCTGCCGTTTTGAGTAGGTTTCAATTGGCCTAGATGTAAATGATTCCATTTTTCTGTCTTATTAATACTTATGAATATTGGCAGGGTCTTATCAGTGATTAGTTTAGCAATTGGAAGTCTCCAGGCTTTCTTTCTTTCCCTAAAGTCATATTGTTGTAAGTAATATTGTAATACATACAAAGAAATTGGCAATGCTATCATAGGAAGACTTTTTGAATCAGCAAGCCTATTCCCACAAATCCAATAATTAGTACGGTTAATTTCAGCTATCCTCCTTTGTAAATTCATATTTAAATTAGGCTCTTCATAAAAACAACGTTTGTTTGAGACGTAAGTAATAATCCCCAAAAGTTAAAACAAAAAAGTAATGAATACCTGCACATCACCTCAGATAATATTCTCTTTGCAGTAGTTTTTGCAGTGGCTTTGGCAACAGGCCATCCTGAAAACATATCAATACATACCAAAACATACTTATAGGTCCCCACTCTGGGTAGCTTGCTGTAGTACATTTGTAGTCTTTGGAAGGGCAGTCTGGCTTAGGTGAGTGTCTTCTTGGAGTTTTGACTACTTGGCCTGGATTATGACGTAAACAGGTAACACAAGAAAAAACATTCGACAGATAATTCTAGATATAACAGATTCAAACAGATATTAGAGAGATATGACAAATACTTTCAGACACGACAGCTGTTAAACAGATATACTTAACCCCACAGCTGAGGTCCGTGATCTGGAGTGTGTGATGTTCTAGACCACTCGTGTGACTAGTGACACTTGTAAGGGAAAGTCCCTTGGTAAGCAAACAATGGGCTCACCTGCCGGCTTGGGGAAGTTTCCGTTACTAGAGTCATAGCCACGTATGATGGTGGTCTTTTCAATCACATCCAGACCCAAGTTCTGGGGTGCCAAACTGTTAAGGTCAACCGTTGAATATGAAACCAAAGGATTTTCAGCTGTAGGGTAAAATGTATTGCATGCAAGAGAACAGACGCAGACACAAGGCCTAGTTGTTCTGTCCTACCTGATTGGTGGGCAGATCTTTATTTATATATTAATTGTTCTCACACAATGAGGACATAGGGTGGTCTTATAATTTCACCAATCAGATTGAAGCGCATCCTGATTACATGTGGTCTTTTAGGACTACTCATCATGAGACCAGATTTGACTTATTCCCTAATTATAAGTTTTGGCAGTACATCTTAAATCAATAGTTAATTCAAACATTACTATTTACTTAACTTTACAAAAATGTCATTTAGAATGTCATTTTGTGATTAAGCCTAGTTCAGAAATATTGACTTACACAATGAAAGAATAACATAGTATTAAAATTGCTCTATATAGTTTAATTAATATATATGTATCCATATAACCTTAACAACGTGTTGGTCTGTCCCTGTTATCTCCTCTATGTGGGGGAGACCAGGTTACAGATTAAAACACATCTATCATAACATTGATCTACCATTACAACAGGCACTGTTGAGCTGTCAGTGTCAAAGTATTTTGTGGAAATTGGTCATACTGATTCGGATTTGAAATTTAAGGTTTTGGAACATGTTCCCCCACTTAAACATAGAGGCGACCGGGAATTTTCATTAAGAAAAAGGGAGGTGAGGTGGATTCATCAGTTGAATTCACTTTCACCTAATAGTTTAAATAAAGATTATGATTTATACATATTTTTGTAATTTCTTTGGTTCCACTGATTTTTGTCTTTTGTAGTATTTCTTTTGTATTATAGTTCATACATATGGGGGTGGGGGTTTGATAGAAATAGAAAAAACAGCTCCAAAGGTGAGATAATAAGAGGTTAACATGAAGTGTTGAAGTGATGTGATGATGTAATTTCCTATGTATCTATAAGAAGCTATAATGTTACATTTTGGATAGTGTTTTGTACCTTACATGCTTGAAAAATGAGAACTCTGAAACGTTGTGGAATTGATACAGGAATGGACTTTTAATACACTTGAATTGCATTTAACAAAGTGAGTGCTGAGTCATTTTTCTTTTTATTGTGTGTGTATATATATATATATATATATATATATTTATTTATTTATAGAGCCATTGTTATGATTACCTTTTACATAAGAAGGGTTATTGACTTATGTAAATACAGTTTAGGATTTGCAATGTTTTTTTAAACCAAATAGAAACTGTGTTCCTTCCTATTATTCCAGTGAAAACTTTAAAAGTCAGTATTGCATCATTTCCAACCTACAGGATTAAAATGATCCCTGCGCGTTATTTTGCAAGTTTTATATTTATGCAACCTGCTGTGGGAACCCTAGAGCCCTGCCAGGTCTGGGGAGGCAAAAGCTCCAGCGTTCCCCACCATCAAGAGGAGCACTTGCACACTACTATGCACAGAAGTTACTCTCATATGATGTGCAGAGGTACCACCATTTAAAAATAATTGAAAAACTATAAAAAGACCAATTGTAAATGAATTGTAAAATCCTTAAGAATTAGCCATTGTATAATATACTAAAAGTTAATTTATTGTGAACTACCCCTTTCAGAGTTATGAGGGGTAAAAGCATTAATACAAGTCACGTCAGTAAGCACAGCTTAGGTACCATGTGATATCACAGGCATTTCCAATGACAACATTGTGACATCACAGGCAGGCGAGCACAGGCACTGTTTCATGGAACTACTGAGAGCATTGTGACATCACAGGAGTATTGTCTCCTTCCCAACTGACATTCTTGTGCTCAGTCTGGTGTTTTACATCAGACAAGAAACATCTCGAAGATCTTTTTTAGAATTTAATTTTTAAAAAAGGTAGGTAACTTCTCTTAAATCTAGACATTGGTTAGCCAATTTACCAATATTAAAATATATTTTTTTTTTCCCCCAGTATGTTTTTGTTTTGTTTTTTTGGACTAAATTCTCAATATTTTTTAAGCACAAAAAACGTTCATATAAAAGTCAATGGGAGTTATCCTAAGCAAAATTTAAGCAGTTTTTTTTCACTCAAGTTAATAGAATTTTATGACTGTTGTTTTGAGAGTTTGTAGAGCCCATAAGTTACCTTTCTCTAGCTTGTTTTTTTATAATTAAACCCATTAGTTTTCAGAATTTAAAAAAAATTCAGTATGGTTTATAATTAATTTTATACTATTACTGAATACTGAGTTTCATGTAGAAGGATTTTTTCTTATGCTGCTATCATATGGATATGATGATCACTTTTTTAGTGAAATCAATATTTTATCAAAGAAAATGTTAGAAATTAAGAATCTTTTATTAAACGTGATGCTTGTTAAAAAAGAGGGATTATAAATAGTGATGAGGAAATTTTTTCGCCATGCATGGATTTGCAGTGAATTTCTGCATTTCGCCTTTGGCGAATTGTTTCGTGAAGCTTCCGGAAAAAAATTTCTCTGCGGAGATTTTTTTGTTGTGCGTCAAATTGCCCGCAGTCTCGTCAAAAAAGGGCACAGTCGCAACAAAAAAGGCAATGTCCAGTCAAAATTGGGCACGGTCCTGGCAAAAAACCTGCGGGCAACAAAAAAAATGCGTTTCGCAAATTTTTCGTCATTTTGTGAATTTTCTTGCTGTTTTGCGAATTTTGTGGTGAAACGGGACAGATTCGCTCATCGCTAATTATAAAAGTTCAGCATTGGTTATACATAAACCTTATGCTTTGCTTACATAGTATGTAACTTGTGATTTACCATTAATAAAATATCTTTTAATGCTTTTGCTCTTATGCAAGTCTGCTATATACAGACATTGCTTCCTTTATGGCCTTTTTTATATATATTTTACAGAAAATCTCATTTTTTTCTATTTTTCTTTTGCAGATCTCAAGAATGAATATTATCTATTTTATTTTATTAAATATTCTTTTTGGACTATACCAAGTTTTTTGCGCAGCCACAACAGGTAAACAGAGATTCTAAATTCAAAGATTGGGGGGCATATTTATCAAAAGTTTAATTTGTGATTTTTTTAATAGAAAACCTACTTAAAGTCAAGTAGCTCTTTACTAAAACTATAATTGTTTTATATACAGAAAAAGATCAAAGGAACAATGGATCAGTTGTGAAATATGATGATTCTATGGCAGATGTATATGAAGAAACATCTCTGAAATATATTGTTCCAGTGGCTGTAATGGGCTCAATGTTTGTTATTCCTGTACTTGCTGCTATTGTATGGTAAGTCGCTTTACTTACAGGGGAAATATACACCAAAACATATCTTACTTTACTTTTCTGCTGTTGTTTAGCAAAACAATTTGGTTATTTAATCAACTGAGCCTTTTTCAGATAGTGGTGGGGAACGCTAACTTCAAAAAATGAGTTATCACGTTGCGCAACAGCTGCTAATATTATAGACATGCACTTAAATTGTACACTTTGTGTTTATCTTTTGTCTCTGCAGGTTGATATATGTAAAAGTAATGCAGAAGAGGAAATCTGTTAATGATGTGGAAAACCCACCAGTGACAGCCCAGCCAGAGAAATATTCTCCAGCACCTGAAAGCTCTGATAGGTTTGTATACCTCGGCTTACTTTTACTTCACACCTGTAGGCCTAACCTTAAGGGAGTGATTTATCAATGGTTGAGTTTGATTTCTTTTCTTAGTTCGACTACTGTAGTGCTTAAAAATATTGAGTTGTGTTTTGAAAACTCACATGTCTGATATTTTTGAAAAACAAACTCAAATTCACAAATTCCAAAATTGATAAATAAGCCCCAAAGTGTAAGCAACACTGCTTTTATTCAGATACACATTTATACTCACATACCGTATTTAGAAACACATTTAAGAACAAATGTAGGAGCTGCTCATGTTTATCACAACCAATTGAATTCTCACCCATACATTTTAGTAAGATGAACTGATTAGATTTACCAAGAGATTGCTTGTCTCGGCCTCTTACACTCTAGTTTTACTTAATAATATTATTATTATTATTATTATTATTATTATTAACATTTATTTATAGAGCGCCAACATATTCCGCAACTTTAGATGTCCTTTTATCACAAATATGCTAATATACATATTCATTAAGATTCATTAAACTGTTCTTTTCTTTAGTTTCTTCAGGTGTCTGTACAGAAAAATTAAACAGAAGGTGACAAAGAAGAAACCTGATATTGATGTGGAGAACCCACCAGAAGCAGCTCAATCTGAGAAACAATCAAAATTGTAGGCATCAGTTAACTATATTATTCCGCTTAAGCAGTTAGATTGCCTTTGATTTATTCAATCTGACTTTTGTTTTCATTTTCTTCAGACCTGTGTCTAAAAAACTTAAACAAAAGAAAAAGAAAGTGACGCCACCGGTGATTGTTCCAGAAGAGCAAAAAGCAGATACTTTCAACTTACTGAAGTCTTTGTTACCATTAGATGAAAAGCCATCTAAGAGTCGGAAATGTAAAAAGTGAGTTTGCCATGTACATGTTGCATTAGTTCATGTCTTCATTATGTCTTTTTTTTAATAATCAGTGAAAATGTAGCAATTTATAGCAAACAACAGATCTGAAATTGGATTGTGGGATGAATCAAAATAACCAGACAGGTTAAAATGATGGAAAAAAGAACAAAATGTTTTTGATATCTTAGTATTTGTATTGTTTTTTGTTTGTAATTATATATTATACAGCGGTAATAGATATGGAAGTAGTAAGAGTTTCAGTGCAAGTTGGTATAAGGCCCCTACCCCAAAGAGCTTACTGTTTGTAATATGTGTAGCTTTACTTTGCTGTTTTTTTAATGCTTGGTTCTTACATATATTTGTTTATACAGAGTACAACAATCCATGAAGATTAAAGAAAATATAAATAACAAAGAAGATATGGATTGCTTGCTAGAGCAGTTGTTGGCTCTACAGAAGAAGTCGCCAACTGCTACTAATCTCAAAATGTAAGTATAATAAATCCCTAACTTTATACACCAACAACATCATTTCAGTCATTTTAATTACATGATGTGTAGCAGTGTAGTGAACAACTGCACCGTCTTATGCAGTATTAATACATATATTGCTTATGATAATGGTAAAGCAGTGGAAAGCACTATTATGTCTTTAGGACAACTGATTGGGTAAATGTCAAAAAAGTAACAATTCTTATCTTTTATAGTTCAGTGGAGAATGAACGGATTGAAGATAAGGAGGAAGAGCCTCCTTCACAGCAATTTGACATCGAAACATCGTCTTTCCCGCTAGAAGGTTCAGAACCTTCTGAACCTGAAAGGTAGAATTTTTTTCGAAATATGTGCCTAAATCATTATATCATTTACAATTAGAAAATAGTTATACACTAATTTTGTTCATGATTTAATTTCCTGGCTTGGGGCCTTAATAGGTTTTGCCATATAGTCATGATAAACATTAATAAAGTTGTTATGTAGCTACACACTAGTCCTGTATTAGCTACACACTCATCAACTTTAGGTAGTTTAATAAGATAATCAATAGAAAAATTCAGTGCCATTTCCGAAATCAAGTTCTTCACTGTCCCCCCCTCAGCATATATAAAACATTACTTTTAAGATGATTCCCTTTCATTAGTAGCCTTTTATGTATTCTTTAATTTACAATTAAAGGCCTATTTTATAGTGGATAAAGAAAATAAGGCAGCCACAAATTGCTAAAACCTATACGACCCACAAATCTATGAGTTATGAGTTGTTTATCAATTATGAGTTGCTTTTTAACTGATTATGTATGCCACAAACAAGAGACTAAACATGTTTTGATGATCTTTACACAGAGAAAATACAGAGAGAATAGAAAACAACCTGCCACAACCTGAAAGTTATACTTTCAACTTACTGAAGTCTCTGATACCATTAGATGAAAAGCCATCTAAGAGTCGGAAATGTAAAAAGTGAGTTTGCCATGTACACGTTGCATTAGTTCATGTCTTCATTATGTCTTTTTTTTAATAATCAGTGAAAATGTAGCAATTTATAGCAAACAACAGATCTGAAATTGGATTGTGGGATGAATCAAAATAACCAGACAGGTTAAAATGATGGAAAAAAAACCAAAATGTTTTTTAATATCTTAGTATTTGTATTGTTTTGTGTTTATAATTATATATTATACAGCGGTAATAGATATTGGAGTAGTAAGAGTTTCAGTGCAAGTTGGTATAAGGCCCCTACCCCAAAGGGCTTACTGTTAGTAATATGTGTAGCTTTACTTTGCTGTTTTTTTTAATGCTTGGTTCTTACATATATTTGTTTATACAGAGTACAACAATCCATAGAGATTAAAGAAAATATAAATACCAAAGAAGATATGGATTGCTTGCTGGAGCAGTTGTTGGCTCTACAGAAGAAGTCGCCAACTGCTACTAATCTCAAAATGTAAGTATAATAAATCCCTAACTTTATATACCAACAACATCATTTCAGTCATTTTAATTACATGATGTGTAACAGTTTAGGAGAACCTGAGATTGGGTAAATGTCAAAAAAGTAACAATTCTTATCTTTTATAGTTCAGTGCACTATGAAAAGATTGAAGATAAGGAGGAAGAGCCTCCTTCAGAGCAATTTGATATAGAAACATCGTCTTTCCCCCTACAAGGTTCAGAACCTTCTGAACCTGAGAGGTAGGTTTTTTCAAGATATGTGCCTAAATCATTATATCATTTACAATTAGAAAATAGTTATACACTAATTTTGTTCATGATTTAATTTCCTGGCTTGGGGCCTTAATAGGTTTTGCCATATAGTCAAGATAAACATTAATAAAGTTGTTATGTAGCTACACACTAGTCCTGTATTAGCTACACACTCATCAACTTTAGGTAGTATATATAAGCTTTTTATATTATTATTTAACCCATGAAAAATGACTAAAGAAGTTCTAATGATTGATACCTTCTTCTATCTTTACAGGAGAGAGACGAGTGAAGAGACAGAAATGATAATGGCCCCATGCAAAGAAGTCCATCCAAAACCTGGAAGTGAAGCTTCTTTGCCAGCCAATGCTTTAAGCTTTTTGGAGCAGTTAAAGTCATCATTTAAAAAGCCTTCTGGGAATCGGAAACAGAAACAGTGAGTGCACTATATATAAGTTTATGTCATTGTCATCAAAGAATCTATAAATTTGATCTTGGGATAAGCAAACAAACTGATCAGAAAGTAGCAAGGGCAAAGGGAACAAAGGGATTATGCTTATGGAAAACTTGGAGTTTGGGTAGTAATCAAATAGAACCCACCAGCATATGTAGTGGCCAACTATATAATTTCAAGCTGCACAAACCAAGACCTTAACTATAACCTTACACTTTTTTATTTGAACAGGGTATTGCGAACTGTGATGTTTGAAGATATTGTAAGTGATGATGAAGACACTGCCCAATATTCTGAACTCGTTCTGCAGCAGTTGAAGGTCTTATGTAATGAGTCACCAACTGCTCATGACCCAAGAGTGTAAGTATGCAAGACTTGAGCTCTCTAACGTTGAGTGTTGTGTAATAATGAATAGAATTTGTTTTTCTTATGCTAAAGGCAAAAGAGTGAATAACTGTGTAAGAAGTAAGGGGAAATATAAAAGATAAACTATAAATTAGCTTTAGTTATTGGGATTTAAGCCAGAATAGAGCAAATGCAAATAATAAAAATGGGTTCACCGCTATATAAACTGTGCATGCAGTATATAGTTATTATCAACAATTATAGTTAACTACAAGTATGCAAGTAGTGGGTAGCTTAGAGGTCCAAGTAAGTCAGCTAGCAGATAACTAAATGCTTTAAATAAACTTCTTAATAGCAAGTAATATGCGTTCTACATATCTCCAAATTGGATAAATGTGAAGACTTTACGTATCTTTTCTAATCCACAGTACAGTGCAAATTCTACATCTTGATCCAACTGAAGACATCTGTGCGGATAAGGGAGATGAGCTTCCTTTGCAAATAGCACCGGAAAGCACCCCCTTACTAGAACAGCCTGCAGAACCCAAGAGGTGAGTTTGCTAAACTCTATAACCCAAGTCATTGTATCATTTTGAAATTCAGGTTTTTAGGCATTTTAATCATAAACTAATACAAAAGTATTGGGTAACAGGGTAGTACACTGCTACAGGCAGTTGTGTAGTAAAGAACATATATATTTTTGTACTATTCATGTAACAGATAATTTCTGCAAATTCAAGTTTCAGAGCAGACCTTTACACAACCCTATACTGGATAAATGTGCCAGTTTGCCTACTCTACAGACAGAACTCAATGCTACAAATCCAGCAATAAATACAAAACTTTAGAAAATATTATATTCTATACAAACTCTATAAATGTGAAGAGTAAAACTCTTTTTTTAATCACTGAATACTTTTTTTTCTAACACAGTGAAATGCAATCTGTGCATCTTGAACGGGTCGAAGACACCAATGTTGAAATGGAAGATCATGCAAAACTGTTCTATTACTTATTATCATGTGCTGTTACAGTTCCAACCTATTTCTCAGCACTAGCAGGTTATTCAGAACCTGAGAGGTGAGTTTGCTAATGTCTATAATCAAATCATTATGGAAATTGAATAACTGGTTCTAAAGGCTCTAAAATATTACAGTCAAATGCACTTTCCAATGCAATGCAGATCAGTAAGAAAAAAAATTTGGGTTTGTCGCAACCTAAGATTAAATAATTTAGCACTTTTTTTTCTAATCTGCAGAACGGTGCAACCTGAACTGACTGAAAGCACCAGTGTTGAGCATCTCAGTGAGCAAAAGTGAGCTATTATTAACCTAAGAAGAAAAGAAGACTAGCATAATGGATTTTATTGGTCGTCAACTTGGAAGAAAAGCAACTGTGTACCTCCCAATTGTCCCTATTTAAGTGGGACAGTGCTGATCTGCATAAGTGAAAAAGGGCGGGATGGGTGGATTGGTACTGTGTCCACCTCTAATTGGACACAGCCATGGCAGATCAACACATGACCGATATTGTTCAGATTTTAGAATGCTGGAAGGTACTACCTTTTTAACTCAAGAAAGAAGCATATCTAGTATGATTAAATCTAAAGCAACTGGACTTGTTAAGTAATCATCAAAGACGTTTCACTACTCATCCGAGCAGCTTAGAAATGGACTTTTTGACCTATAAGGAAGCTCCATTCCTGACTGCGAAATATGTTTTACTTGAACCAGAACTACAGGATTGCAGAACTAAAGCCAATATTTATTTCAACTTGAACTCGCCAACAGAACTGTTTAACTCTGAATAATAAAATAATAAAAAATAAGTTAATAACACAATTTTTTTTGTTTCTTTTTTAATTTTGAAATAATGAAATACAGTGTTGATGAGTTTAACCATAGATCTAGGGCTGGGTGATATACCGTTTAATACCGAATACCGGTGTTTTTTTTTTTTAAACTATATTCATTTTTCAGATACCGCAATACCGGGGTGTCAGGGTACTGACCTGTGCGGCCCGGTTTCGCGCGCCTCCTTGTGTCAAAGCGCACGTACATGTCATAGCGTGCATGTCCGTGACGCGCTGACGGCGCCGGTTCTGCGCATGCGTCGGGGGTATTTAAAGCTATCAAACACCTCCTCCTGTGCTATGTTGTCTGCGGCCTTGCCTGGGAAACTAAGCCTGCCTGATTAACCTTACGACTTTCTGTTGCCGATCCTTCGCTTGCCTGACTCTGATTTTCAATACTGCAGTAATTATTCTCTAATTTATTAGGAAATAGGGTTAACACCTAATCATGCATGGAAAAAAAAAAATACCGTCAAATACCGTGACACCGATATAATTTTGAAAAATACCGTGATATAAATTTTTGGTCATACCGCCCAGCTCTACATAGATCTTTATTATTCTTTTCAGTTTATTGCCAACATAGTAAACAATATTTGCTTTCCCTGCTAAAATTTGGAAATATATCTCTTAATCCTGACAAAGATTTAGCTATGACTGAAACACATAGATGCACTGCACAATGGGAATAAAGCTTGAGTTTAGCCATGAGTGCTTTGATCTTTATGAACACTGATAAAGAAGCTGAGTCTGAAAACTGTTTCATATATACAGTATATTTATATATGTATATTGTGGCATGACTAAAGGAAAACCATGGAATAAAGTTATATTCCACCCAGAATGCTCTATGAAGCAGCACAAAGGGTTATGGAAATGAGTGCCTAGTCAGGTGTATGGGACACTGAGCCTATCTTGTACTGTAGCTCTCCCTCTGCCCTGAGAGAAAGCTTGGTAAATATTATTATATATTTAAATAATTCCCCCTAAGGAACAAGTGACCAGGGATAATCCACTGTATATTCTGTTGATTCTGTTACTTCCATTTTACAATAATGTTCAACTGCTACCATGGAAATGCATTTTAAGCAACTTTGTATCTCCTGTTGGAGTGATTATTGGGCACATAAAAACTGATAGCGGCATGATGTTACTTTATTGTGCAAAATCAATATGTGTAGCATATTTTTTAAACATAATATAGTGAGTAACCAAATGCACTGCGGCATAGTTTGCACCTAGTATTTGTATTTTGTTTGGGTCAGGAAGCTGTTAGTAACCCTGCTTTTCTCACTCGACTGTATTGGAGTTGCTTCTTGTTTGATTTCTGCTGCCCTTTTACAATCATCACTATTATGTGTAACCATCTCTGCTGAATTTCACACTAAAGGGCTTAGCTAGTATTTAGGCAGGATATATAATACTCTAAATAATATCTCCCACTCCCTCTGGGGTTAGTGTTCTCTCCTCTCTAATAAATACAAAACAAAGTCTATACATAAGCTTTCTACATCAAACAATCAAAGTAAATATTAAAATAAAAAAGGAACCTAAACACAAAGTTCAGTTAAAATAAAACTCCCCACTACGAGGCACTCAGAGCATGCAACACTGTATAAAATATACAGGAGATGGGAGTGTCCGTTGAGAATCCACTAAACAGAGGCCAAATATATTTGTTTTATAGTGTAATATTTCTGAATTGGCATCTAAATATACATGGATATAAGTAACATTTGCAGCTATGAACTGGCAAAGTCTAAGGGGCAGATTTATTAATGTACGATCGCTCCGAATCTGACTTTTTTCATACTGTGCGTATTTTCTGCAACGTTTTCGTAACTTTGCAACAAAATTTGTGTGACAAAATCGTATTGTCGTGCCAAGTATGAAAGTTTCGGATTCATTCAAGCTTCGGTATCGTGACTTTCCTTGGGCCAGGTTGGAGCTGCAGATTGCCATTGAGCCCTATGGGAGACTTTCCTTGGGCCAGGTTGGAGCTGCAGAGTGCCATTGAGCCCTATGGGAGAATTTCCTTGGGCCAGGTTGGAGCTGCAGAGTGCCATTGAGCCCTATGGGAGACTTTCCTTGGGCCAGGTTGGAGCTGCAGAGTGCCATTGAGTCCTATGGGAGGCTTCCAAAATCATGCACAGAAGGATCAAAGTCAGAAAGATCGGATTCGGATACGAAAATTTTGTGACTTTCGGATCGCCAATACAATATTATCATGACTAATACGATTTTTTCGTAAGCATTTTCGTGATATTTGCGATCATCAGAAATTATCGTATCCAATCCAAATTTTTCCTATTTTGGGATTCGAACTCGTACTTTAATGAATCTGCTCCAATGTCTACAGGATTGACCTCAGTGCTGGCAAGGTTACATAATTATCTAGAATGAAGGGCACAATAGCAATTTGCATAAGAAGGAAAGTCATCACCAGCAAGCAGAAAAGCACACTTTTAACCATTTTTCTATGAAAGGAATGAACAAGAGCTGATCAAACCAAGAGATGGAAAGCTAAGACCTTTAGATCAGGCCAAAATAATATTTTAAAAAGCAAACAAAGTATTTACATAGATATAACAACAATGTCACGTGGACATAAACAGAAATAACCCAGAGCCCTTAGGCTGCTTCCATTATACATACAAATCCAAAGACAGGTATTCTTCATTAGAGCATCTCAGCTTTTATAATAGACTGTTTATAGACCCCTGAAAGTGCTCAGACTGTAAATGAAAAGCTACTGGTTTATAAGGCCCAGGTGTTGAGGTGCCCAGTGTTTATAAACCAGCCCCAAAAAATGTGCATGTTACTTGACCTGCATACCTTCCAACATTTCAAAAGCAGAAAAAGGGACAAAAACCCCTGCTGCACGCATTGCAGCTAAATTGTTTAGCCACACTAATATTGTGCCCACCCTAACCCAATACCAGGGCCAAAGTACTTAAATATAATACTATCTTTTATTTGGCAGCTTATGGAAAACACATTTTTAGGGTTTTATTTATTTACGTGTTATTACAGGTTTTTCTAATAAAGGTGGAATCCCCCTTTAAGCTCAGTTCCCCAAGGGACCAGCCAATCTGCAATGGTATCGAAGTGCTCTCTGCCAAAAGCCTCCTTATCTGATATCCTCCTCCTTAGGGATATCAAAGAGCAATGTGGAACATTTCAATAAGGATCTGGGACAGCTGTCAAAATCAGCACTGTCCCTTTTAATGAGGGGCAGTTGGAAGGTTTGGACCAGTGGTCAGCGCCGGATTCGTGTTCCGGCCACCCCCGCTGATTGCCCCCCCCCTCACCTAGTGCACATTCACGAACGTGTGAACCCCCCCGCCGCAGAGAGCGCAAGCGTGCATGCACATTAAAATCCCATACGGAGCAGTGGGGAGAGGTCCCCATTGCTCCATATGGGAGCAAAATTCAAAAATTTTGTTGCGGCGGGGCGGCATGCTGCCCCTAAATTTCTGCCGCCCTAGGCCCAGGCCTTTGTGGTCTCTCCACAAATCCGGGCCTGCCAGTGGTGGGATATTGTATCAGAGGTGGGATATGGTTTGCAGAGCCCACATTTTTCATAGAAAAAAAGGAAATTACTGTCAATGTGTCAAGAAAGAACTATATTTTGAATAATAGGTGCACCAATCAAAACAGAAATAGTTTAGGCTTATGTTTGATAAAAATGCATCTATGGCTCGTCATCAATATTTAACTGTAGTGCCACAAAGCAGGGTGAGGGTGCAAGTAAATCAGTACTTGTTTACATAGCAAAATATAAAAAAACATGCAAAGGTGTAATAACTTGTACATTCATCCTCTGTATACTGTAGGTAACACTGTTGTCCAGTTAAGGCAAACAATACAATGTTTCTACTAGCATAAAAGCACTGGGCCCATATTCCCCACCCCACCCGGTCTCCCCCTTATTTATAGCATTAACCATTTATTTAAACAAAACCCATGCATTATCATGCAAAATATACTTATAAACAAGTGCTCCATGGTTTGATATTTGTCACATTCAATTAATACTTGTGTATTGTAAGAAATAACCGATCCCCCGATACTTTAGAATGTAAGGATATTAGAAATCACCTTGGACATTTTTTACCTGTAGCCTTGTGTCTATAGTCAAGGAACTCCTCACAGACATGTAATATGCTTGTTATTTTACAAAGGTGGTGAAATGTTACCTTTATATAGTTTAACTAAACAACAAACCGCCTTTCTCTGGAATCTTGTCACTCCCCTCTAGATAAATGGCAAGAAGCGATATGCACGATTTTACACTAGTGGTTGCACATTTAGGAAGATTTTGTCTGCCAACTGAGATTCCTGGCAGCCCCCCTGCTATAACCTCCCTGCGTTATACACCCCCACCCCTGGGTTACCTTTTGCTTCCTTTGTTGACCATGCTTCTGTAGCCAAGCCCAGACTAGCGGCCCATCTTGGGTCTCCAACACGCCCTACTTGTTTCCCCTTGTCCAGTGATACAGTGGCAACTGCACTACCCAATGCCTTTGTACATTGCATTTTACCATTCATTTGCCTTTACCCTTGTAATCCGGGAATTATTAAAAGATTTCTGCTAACCAAAAGTTTACCTTAATTTACAGAAATATTATTGATAAATTGGCTTGGGTTTGTTATTTATAATCTGAATAGATGAGCGGGGGAATGTATTAAAATGTATGAAAATTGTAGGTGACTAGACATGTAATAAGATTTGTTTTACAGACTGAACACCCTGTTTTGCTGGTTTGCCCTACCTACTAATGCCTGTTCCTCCTTTCCTGTAGTGACCCTGCAATGGGCCTTTCTCTAGGATACAAGCCCTTATTCTGCCTGCTTTGCAGGGTTCACCTTTTCTTTGTTCCAATGCCATCTCATGCCTCTAGGCCTGCCCTCCGCCAGCTAAAGTGAAACCAAATTATTCATAATTCCATACACATAAATTTTAAGCAAAATGTGATTTTTGAGCTGTCATTACTTATGATTAGTGATGAGAATAATTTTTTGCCAATGGCCACAAAAAACCCCCAACATACTGTTCTTCAACTTTAGCGTATTCTTCCGCTTCTTCTTATTATTATTCTTAGCGCCCCCCATTTTCTAAACGCTACTCCTCCTACAGTTTTGGAGTAACAGCACCCCACACTTCTTCACCCTATAGCGGAGCAGGTTGCTTGTGCTTTTCTAAGTGATCCCGCCCCCCGTCTTTTTGTGGCGCCGCTCCGAACCCCCCAATTTTCCCATTGACTTTTACAGGGAAGATTTTCAAACTGCCGCCGCACTTACAGCTTTGAAGCTACACCCCCCAAACTTGAATAACATAATAATGGGCTCACCCCGAATTAAACAGTGACATTTGTTGGATGGCCCCAAAGTGAGAGGTTGGTGGAAATCCAACCTGCTGCCATTCTCACAGTTACAACACCAGGGTCCCCAAACTTTTCAGCATTAGGCACCGGGTAACTGCGGTTCAAGGTTAGAAAAAAGTGGGCGGACCCACCAACAGCCAATCAGATTTTACCTATTGACTTACAATGGGGAAATTCAACCTGCTGCCATTCTCACAGTATTAAACCCAAGGGACCCCAAACTTTTCACAGTTGGTCACTAGTGGACTGCAGTTTAAGTTTTGAAAAAGTGGGCAGAGCCAACAACACCCAATCAGATTTCACCTATTTACTTTTAATGGTGAAGTGTAAAATGCTGTCAGTCTCACAATTTTTATGCCTGAGTCCCCAAGTTGGTCACTGGGGGACTGCAGTTCAAAAACAGGGCCACTAACAGCCAATCAGATTTCATCAATTGAATTTTATTGGTTTAAATTTAAAATGCTTTCATTCTCACACTATTTATGCCAGGGTGCCCACTGTTTGTCACTGGGTGACTTCGACTCAAGGTTAGAAAAGGTGGGCACATCCACCAACCACCAATCAAAATCTACCTATTGACTTTTATTGGTTCAAATGTAAGCTGCTGCTGTTCTGTAACTATTAATCCTAAACTTTGCAGAGTTAGTCACTGGGTAACTGCAGTTACAGGTTAGAAAAAGGGGGCAGAGCCACCAACTGCCAATCAGATGTAATTCATTGACTTTCAGTGGGGAAATTTAAATTGTTGCCATTCAGACACTATTAAAACCAGGGCCCCCAAACTTTGCACAGTGTTTTTTACTGTATAACTGTGGTCCAAGGTTACAATATAAATGTGGGTGGAGCCAACAACAGCTAATCAGATTTCATTCAGTGACTTCACGTTTTTTCAACCCAACATGAAGTTTGTTCTCAAACTTCCTTTTCTAGTTCCACCCTGTTCTTTGTACTTCCAGACCTCACATGGGGACTGTTACATTGTACAAGGGCTGCAGGAGCCAGGAAATTATAAAAGCAAATGTCAAAAAAGGGACTTGGATTTTCAAAAAATCCTCAGGTTAAGTTCTTTTGCTGCTGTGTAACCAAGAAATCTAAAAAGAAAGCAGGTTCAGACTGGGGGGTGCGGGGACTCTGGCTGCCACCGCATGTGCCCTGCACCCCCCAAGGGACCCCGCTGTGGTCCTTACACACACTCCCGGCCCCACCGCTTACCCAACCTCCACCCCCAAGCATGCATACTTAGGCACATCCCAGCAGGGATCAGTTCTGGCCTGGGGAGGCCACCGGGATTTTTTCCAGTGACTGGCTGGCCGGCCTATTAAAAAAGTGAAATGTATGGATGATGGATTAGTAGGCCCCTTGCCAGTGCACATGTGCAGTGAGAATGCTGTTAGGGAAGGCGCAGGGTTACCTCCTGACATGGGCAGCACTGTGAGGTTTAACATGAAGTGGTGAATTGATGTGATAATGTAATTTCCTATGTATCTATAAGAAGCTATAATGCTATTTATAGAGCCATTGTTATGATTACCTTTTACATAAGAAGGGTTATTGACTTATGTAAATACAGTTTAGGATTTGCAATGTTTTTTTAAACCAAATAGAAACTGTGTTCCTTCCTATTATTCCAGTGAAAACTTTAAAAGTCAGTATTGCATCATTTCCAACCTACAGGATTAAAATGATCCCTGCGCGTTATTTTGCAAGTTTTATATTTATGCAACCTGCTGTGGGAACCCTAGAGCCCTGCCAGGTCTGGGGAGGCAAAAGCTCCAGCGTTCCCCACCATCAAGAGGAGCACTTGCACACTACTATGCACAGAAGTTACTCTCATATGATGTGCAGAGGTACCACCATTTAAAAATAACTGAAAAACTATAAAAAGACCAATTGTAAATTAATTGTAAAATCGTTAAGAATTAGCCATTGTATAATATACTAAAAGTTAATTTATTGTGAACTACCCCTTTCAGAGTTATGAGGGGTAAAAGCATTAATACAAGTCACGTCAGTAAGCACAGCTTAGGTACCATGTGATATCACAGGCATTTCCAATGATAGCATTGTGACATCACAGGCAGGCGAGCACAGTCACTGTTTCATGGAACTACTGAGAGCATTGTGACATCACAGGAGTATTGTCTCCTTCCCAACTGACATTCTTGTGCTCAGTCTGGTGTTTTACATCAGACAAGAAACATCTCTAGAAGATTTTTTTTTAAATTTATTTTTAAAAAAGGTTAGTAACTTCTCTTAAATCTAGACATTGGTTTGCCGATTTACCAATATTAAAGTATATATTTTTTTTCCCCAATATGATTTTTTTTAACATTTTTGTAAAAGTCAATGGGAGTTAGAATTTTATGAGGGTTTGTAGAGCCCATAAGTTCCCTTTCTCTAGCTTGTTTTTTTAAAATTAAACCCATTATTTTTTTAAAAAAACAGTTTTCAGAATTTTATTTAATTCAGTATGGTTTATAGTTAATTTTTTACTATTACTAAATACTGAGTTGCATGTAGAATGAATTCTTCTTATGCTGCTATCATATGGATATGACTACCTTTTTTCAGTGAAATCAATAATTTGTCAAAGAAAATGTTAGAAATTAAGAATCTTTTATTAAACGTGATGCTTGTTAAAAAATAAGAGGAATTATAAAAGTTCAGCATTGGTTATACATAAACCTTATGTTTTGCTTACATAGTATGTAACTTGTGATTTACCAATAATAAAATATCTTTTAATGCTTTTGCTCTTATGCAAGTCTGCTATATACAGACATTGCTTCCTTTATGGCCTTTTTCACCTTGTTCTTTGTTTCATTAATAAATAAGTTTAACTATGTACAGGTATGGGACCTGTTATCCAGAATGCTTGGACCTGAGGTTTTCCGGATAAGGGGTCTTTCCGTAATTCAGATCTCTTACCTTAAATTTGCTAAAAAAAAATATTTCAACACAAATTTAACCCAATAGGATTGTTTTGGCTCCAATAAGGATTAATTATATCTAAGTTGGGATCAAGTACATGGTACTGTTTTATTATTACAGAGAAAAAGGAAATCATTTTTAAAAATGTGAATTATTTGATTAAAATGGAGTCTATGGGAGATGACCTTTCCGTAATTTGGAACTTTCTGCATAATAGGTTTCCGGATAAGGGGTCCAATACCTGTACTAACACCAATATGAAGCCTAAGCCCCAATTTGCATGCAGGGAGAAAGCATTCAAATAATAAGTTGGAGCAATTCGGCCAAACCAAAATATAATTAGGAATTTATTCATATTGAATTAAGCCCTGTATTTTTATGTTAGTGTGCATTAAGCCTGAAAGGTTTTATATATATTTTACAGAAAATCTCATTTTCTTCTATTTTTCTTTTGCAGATCTCAAGAATGAATCTTATCTATTTTATTCTATTAAATATTATTTTTGGACTATACCATGTTTTTTGCGCAGCCACAACAGGTAAACAGAGATTCTAAATTCAAAGATTGGGGGGCATATTTATCAACAGTTTAATTTGTGATTTTTTTTTATTTTTTTTAATAGAAAACCTACTTAAAGTCAAGTAGCTCTTTGCTAAAACTATAATTGTTTTATCTACAGAAAAATATCAAAGGAACAATGGATCAGTTGTGAAATACGATGATTCTATGGCAGACCTATATGAGGAAACACCTCTGAAATATATTGTTCCAGTGGCTGTAATGGGCTCAATGTTTGTTATTCCTGTACTTGCTGCTATTGTATGGTAAGTCGCTTTACTTACAGGGGAAATATATTTTAGGTAGAAATATACACCAAAACATATCTTACTTTACTTTTCTGTTGTTGTTTAGCAAAACAATTTGGTTATTTAATCAACTAAAACTGTTTCAGATAGTGGTGGGGAACTTTGTGTTTATCTTTTGTCTCTGCAGGTTGATATATGTAAAAGTAATGCAGAAGAGGAAATCTGTTAATGATGTGGAAAACCCACCAGTGACAGCCCAACCAGAGAATAATTCTCCAGCACCTGAAAGCTCTGATAGGTTTGTATACCTCAGCTCACTTTTAATTCACACCTGTAGGCCTAACCTTAAGGGAGTGATTTATCAATGGTTGAGTTTGATTTCTTTTCTTATTTCGACTACTGTAGTGCTTAAAAAAATTGAGTTGTGCTTTGAAAACTCACATGTCTGATATTTTAGAAAAACAAACTCAAATTCACAAATTCCAAAATTGATAAATAAGCCCCAAAGTGTAAGCAACACTGCTTTTATTCAGATACACATTTATACTCACATACCGTATTTAGAAACACATTTAAAAACAAATGTACTGTCACTTGCCTAGGAGCTGCTCATTTTTATCACAACCAATTGAATTCTCACCCATACATTTTAGTAAGATGAACTGATTTACCAAGAGATTGCTTGTCTCGGCCTCTTACACTCTAGTTTTACTTAATATTATTATTATTATTAACATTTATTTGTAGAGCGCCAACATATTCCGCAACTTTAGATGTCCTTTTATCACAAATATGCTAATATACATATTCATTAAGATTCATTAAACTGTTCTTTTCTTTAGTTTCTTCAGGTGTCTGTACAGAAAAATTAAACAGAAGGTGACAAAGAAGAAACCTGATATTGATGTGGAGAACCCACCAGAAGCAGCTCAATCTGAGAAACAATCAAAATTGTAGGCATCAGTTAACTATATTATTCCACTTAAGCAGTTAGATTGCCTTTGATTTATTCAATTTGACTTTTGTTTTCATTTTTTTCAGACCTGTGTCTAAAAAACAGAAACAGAAGAAAAAGAAAGTGACGCCACCGGTGATTGTTCCAGAAGAGCAAAAAGCAGATACTTTCAGCTTACTGAAGTCTCTGATACCATTAGATAAAAAGCCATCTAAGGGTCGCAAATGTAAAAAGTGAGTTTGCCATGTACACGTTGCATTAGTTCATGTCTTCATTATGTCTTTTTTTTAATAATCAGTAAAAATGTAGCAATTTATAGCAAACAACAGATCTGAAAATGTTTTTGATATCTTAGTATTTGTATTGTTTTTTGTTTGTAATTATATATTATACAGCGTTGATAGATATGGAAGTAGTAAGAGTTTCAGTGCAAGTTGGTATAAGGCCCCTACCCTAAAGAGCTTACTGTTTGTAATATGTGTAGCTTTAATTTGCTGTTTTTTTAATGCTTGGTTCTTACATATATTTGTTTATACAGAGTACAACAATCCATGAAGATTAAAGAAAATATAAATAACAAAGAAGATATGGATTGCTTGCTGGAGCAGTTGTTGGCTCTACAGAAGAAGTCGCCAACTGCTACTAATCTCAAAATGTAAGTATAATAAATCCCTAACTTTATACACCAACAGCATCATTTCAGTCATTTTAATTACATGATGTGTAACAGTGTAGTGCCCAACTGCACCGTCTTATGCAATATTAATACATATATTGCTTATGATAATGGTAAAGCAGTGGAAAGCACTATTATGTCTTTAGGACAACTGATTGGGTAAATGTCAAAAAAGTAACAATTCTTATCTTTTATAGTTCAGTGGAGAATGAACGGATTGAAGATAAGGAGGAAGAGCCTCCTTCACAGCAATTTGACATCGAAACATCGTCTTTCCAGCTACAAGGTTCAGAACCTTCTGAACCTGAAAGGTAGAATTTTTTTCGAAATATGTGCCTAAATCATTATATCATTTACAATTAGAAAATAGTTATATACTAATTTTGTTCATGATTTAATTTCCTGGCTTGGGGCCTTAATAGGTTTTGCCATATAGTCATGATAAACATTAATAAAGTTGTTATGTAGCTACACACTAGTCCTGTATTAGCTACACACTCATCAACTTTAGGTAGTTTAATAAGATAATCAATAGAAAAATTCAGTGCCATTTCCGAAATTATCAAGTTCTTCACTGTCCCCCCTCAGCATATATAAAACTTTACTTTTAAGATGATTCCCTTTCATTAGTAGCCTTTTATGTATTCTTTAATTTACAATTAAAGGCCTATTTTATAGTGGATAAAGAAAATAAGGCAGCCACAAATTGCTAAAACCTATACGACCCACAAATCTATGAGTTATGAGTTGTTTATCAATTATGAGTTGCTATTTAACTGATTATGTATGCCACAAACAAGAGACTAAACATGTTTTGATGATCTTTACACAGAGAAAATACAGAGAGAATAGAAAACAACCTGCCACAACCTGAAAGTTATACTTTCAACTTACTGAAGTCTCTGATACCATTAGATGAAAAGCCATCTAAGAGTCGGAAATGTAAAAAGTGAGTTTGCCATGTACACGTTGCATTAGTTCATGTCTTCATTATGTCTTTTTTTTAATAATCAGTGAAAATGTAGCAATTTATAGCAAACAACAGATCTGAAATTGGATTGTGGGATGAATCAAAATAACCAGACAGGTTAAAATTATGGAAAAAAAACCAAAATGTTTTTTAATATCTTAGTATTTGTATTGTTTTGTGTTTATAATTATATATTATACAGCGGTAATAGATATTGGAGTAGTAAGAGTTTCAGTGCAAGTTGGTATAAGGCCCCTACCCCAAAGGGCTTACTGTTAGTAATATGTGTAGCTTTACTTTGCTGTTTTTTTTAATGCTTGGTTCTTACATATATTTGTTTATACAGAGTACAACAATCCATAGAGATTAAAGAAAATATAAATACCAAAGAAGATATGGATTGCTTGCTGGAGCAGTTGTTGGCCCTACAGAAGAAGTCGCCAACTGCTACTGATCTCAAAATGTAAGTATAATAAATCCCTAACTTTATATACCAACAACATCATTTCAGTCATTTTAATTACATGATGTGTAACAGTTTAGGAGAACCTGAGATTGGGTAAATGACAAAAAAGTAACAATTCTTATCTTTTATAGTTCAGTGCACTATGAAAAGATTGAAGATAAGGAGGAAGAGCCTCCTTCAGAGCAATTTGATATAGAAACATCGTCTTTCCCCTTACAAGGTTCAGAACCTTCTGAACCTGAGCGGTAGGTTTTTTTTAAGATATGTGCCTAAATCATTATATCATTTACAATTAGAAAATAGTTATACACTAATTTTGTTCATGATTTAATTTCCTGGCTTGGGGCCTTAATAGGTTTTGCCATATAGTCAAGATAAACATTAATAAAGTTGTTATGTAGCTACACGCTAGTTCTGTATCTCATCAACTTTGGTAGTATATATAAGCTTTTTAAATGATTATTTAACCCATGAAAAATGACTGAAGAAGTTCTATTGATTGATACCTTCTTCTGTCTTTACAGGAGAGAGACGAGTGAAGAGGCAGAAATGATAATGGCCCCATGCAAAGAAGTCCATCCAAAACCTGGAAGTGAAGCTTCTTTGCCAGCCAATTCTTTAAGCTTTCTGGAGCAGTTAAAGTCATCATTTAAAAAGCCTTCTAGGAATCGGAAACGGAAACAGAAACAGTGAGTGCACTATATATAAGTTTATGTCATTGTCATCAAAGAATCTATAAATTTGATCTTGGGATAAGCAAACAAACTGATCAGAAAGTAGCAAGGGCAAAGGGAACAAAGGGATTATGCTTATGGAAAACTTGGAGTTTGGGTAGTAATCAAATAGAACCCACCAGCATATGTAGTGGCCAACTATATAATTTCAAGCTGCACAAACCAAGACCTTAACTATAACCTTACACTTTTTTATTTGAACAGGGTATTGCGAACTGTGATGTTTGAAGATATTATAAGTGATGATGAAGACACTGCCCAATATTCTGAACTCGTTCTGCAGCAGTTGAAGGACTTATGTAATGAGTCACCAACTGCTCATGACCCAAGAGTGTAAGTATGCAAGACTTGAGCTCTCTAACGTTGAGTGTTGTGTAATAATGAATAGAATTTGTTTTTCTTATGCTAAAGGCAAAAGAGTGAATAACTGTGTAAGAAGTAAGGGGAAATACAAAACATAAACAATAAATTAGCTTTAGTTATTGGGATTTAAGCCAGAATAGAGCAAATGCAAAGAGTAAAAATGGGGTCACCGCTATATAAACTGTGCATGCAGTATATAGTTATTATCAACAATTATAGTTAACTACAAGTATGCAAGTAGTGGGTAGCTTAGAGGTCCAAGTAAGTCAGCTAGCAGATAACTAAATGCTTTAAATGCACTTTTTAATAGCAAGTAATATGTGTTCTACATAACCCCAAATTGGATAAATGTTTACCTATCTTTTCTAATCCACAGTACAGTGAAAATTCTACATCTTGATCCGATTGAAGACATCTGTGCGGATAAGGGAGATGAGCTTCCTTTGCAAATAGCACCGGAAAGCACCCCCTTACTAGAACAGCCTGCAGAACCCAAGAGGTGAGTTTGCTAAACTCTATAACCCAAATCATTGTATCATTTTGAAATTCAGGTTTCAGGCATTTTAATCATAAACTAATACAAAAAAATTGGGTAACAGGATAGTACACTGCTACAGGCAGTTGTGTAGTAAAGAACATATATATTTTTGTACTATTCATGTAACAGATTTCTGCAAATTCAAGTTTCAGAGCAGACCTTTACACAACCCTATACTGGATAAATGTGCCAGTTTGCCTACTCTACAGACAGAACTCAATGCTACAAATCCAGCAATAAATACAAAACTTTAGAAAATATTATATTCTATACAAACTCTATAAATGTGAAGAGTAAAACTCTTTTTTTAATCACTGAATACTTTTTTTTCTAACACAGTGAAGTGCAACCTGTGCATCTTGAACTGGTTGAAGACACCAATGTTGAAATGGAAGATCATGCAAAACTGTTCTATTACTTATTATCATGTGCTGTTACAGTTCCAACCTATTTCTCAGCACTAGCAGGTTATTCAGAACCTGAGAGGTGAGTTTGCTAATGTCTATAATCAAATCATTATGGAAATTGAATAACTGGTTCTAAAGGCTCTAAAATATTACAGTCAAATGCACTTTCCAATGCAATGCAGATCAGTAAGAAAAAAAATATGGGTTTGTCACAACCTAAGATTAAATAATTTAGCACTTTTTTTCTAATCTGCAGAACGGTGCAACCTGAACTGACTGAAGGCACCAGTGTTGAGCATCTCAGTGAGCAAAAGTGAGCTATTATTAACCTAAGAAGAAAAGAAGACTAGAAGTCAGCATAATGGATTTTATTGGAAGAAAACTTGGAAGAAAAGCAACTGTGTACCTCCCAATTGTCCCTATTTAAGTGGGACAGTGCTGATCTGCATAAGTGAAAAAGGGCGGGATGGGTGGATTGGTACTGTGTCCACCTCTAATTGGACACAGCCATGGCAGATCAACACATGACCGATATTGTTCAGATTTTAGAATGCTGGGAGGTACTACCTTTTTAACTCAAGAAAGAAGCATATCTAGTATGATTAAATCTAAAGCAACTGGACTTGTTAAGTAATCATCAAAGACGTTTCACTACTCATCCGAGCAGCTTAGAAATGGACTTTTTGACCTATAAGGAAGCTCCATTCCTGACTGCGAAATATGTTTTACTTGAACCAGAACCAGGATTGCAGAACTAAAGCCAATATTTATTTCAACTTGAACTCACCAACAGAACTGTTTAACTTTGAATAATAAAATAATAAAAAATAAGTTAATAACACAATTGTTCTTTGTTTCTTTTTTAATTTTGAAATCATGAAATACAGTGTTGATGAATTTAACCATAGATCTTTATTATTCTTTTCAGTTTATTGCCAAAATAGTAAACAATATTTGCTTTCCCTGCTAAAATTTGGAAATATATCAATATATAACACATAGATGCACTGCACAATGGGAATAAAGCTTGAGTTTAGCCATGAGTGCTTTGATCTTTATGAACACTGATGAAGAAGCTGAGTGGCAAGTTTGAGTCTGAAAACTGTTTCATATATACAGTATATTTATATATGTATATTGTGGCATGACTAAAGGAAAACCATGGAATAAAAGTATATTCCACCCAGAATGCTTTATGAAGCAGCACAAAGGGTTATGGAAATGAGTGCCTAGTCAGGTGTATGGGACACTGAGCCTATCTTGTACTGTAGCTCTCCCTCTGCCCTGAGAGAAAGCTTGGTAAATATTATTATATATTTAAATAATTCCCCCTAAGGAACAAGTGACCAGGGATAATCCACTGTATATTCTGTTGATTCTGTTACTTCCATTTTACAATAATGTTCAACTGCTACCATGGAAATGCATTTTAAGCAACTTTGTATCTCCTGTTGGAGTGATTATTGGGCACATAAAAACTGATAGCGGCATGATGTTACTTTATTGTGCAAAATCAATATGTGTAGCATATTTTTTAAACATAATATAGTGAGTAACCAAATGCACTGCGGCATAGTTTGCACCTAGTATTTGTATTTTGTTTGGGTCAGGAAGCTGTTCGTAACCCTGCTTTTCTCACTCGACTGTATTGGAGTTGCTTCTTGTTTGATTTCTGCTGCCCTTTTACAATCATCACTATTATGTGTAACCATCTCTGCTGAATTTCACACTAAAGGGCTTAGCTAGTATTTAGGCAGGATATATAATGCTCTAAATAATATCTCCCACATTCCCTCTGGGGTTAGTGTTCTCTCCTCTCTAATAAATACAAAACAAAGTCTTTACATAAGCTTTCTACATCAAACAATCAAAGTAAATATTAAAATAAAAAAGGAACCTAAGGGCTCTGGCACACGGAGGAGATTAGTCGCCCGCGATAAAACTCCCTGTTCGCGGGCGACTAATCTCCCCCGTGTGCCAGAGCCCTAAACACAAAGTTCAGTTAAAATAAAACTCCCCACTACGAGGCACCCAGAGCATGCAACACTGTATAAAATATACAGGAGATGGGATTGTCCGTTGAGAATCCACTAAACAGAGGCCAAATATATTTGTTTTATAGTGTAATATTTCTGAATTGGCATCTAAATATACATGGATATAAGTAACATTAGCAGCTATGAAATGGCAAAGTCTAAGGGGCAGATTTATTAATGTACGATCGCTCCGAATCTGACTTTTTTCATACTGTGCTATACTATTTTCTGCAACATTTTCATAACTTTGCGCAACTTTTTCGTACCTTTGCGTGACTTTTTCGTACTTTGCGACAAAATTTGTCGTGCCAAGTATGAAAGTTTGGGATTCATTCAAGCTTCGGTATCGTGACTTTCCTTGGGCCAGGTTGGAGCTGCAGAGTGCCATTGAGTCCTATGGGAGGCTTCCAAAATCATGCACAGAAGGATCAAAGTCGGAAAGGTTTTCCCACCGTTTATGACCGTTCAGATACGAAAATTTTGTGACTTTCGGATCGTCAATACAATATTATCGTGACTAATACAATTTTTTCGGAAGCATTTTCGTGCTATTTGCAATCATCAGAAATTATCGTATCCAATCCAAATTTTTCCTATTTTGGGATTCGAACTCGTACTTTAATGAATCTGCCTCAATGTCTACAGCAGTGCTGTCCAACTGGCGGCCCCCCTCTGTGTGGCCCCCCACCTGTCTGGCTGCTTTGATGGCTTACTCTTGTGTAAGCTTTAAATGGTATCAGTACTGTGATTAACTGGTCCCCTGCATGGTTCTCACCTCAGATTCAGGCTGTAATCCTTCTATATTGTTTAAACATGTAATCCCCTGTGTTATTCACACCTTTTAGTTTCTGCATTATTCACCCCCTGCAGAGTTCACACCTCAGGCTCAGGCTCTAATCACCCACATTGTTCCCCTGTTCACACCTCAGTAGAGCAGTAGAAACCCATAAATAATCCCTGCACACTACAAAAAGAACATATACTGAGGTGGTACTGCAATTAAAAAGTTTTTTAATATATAGTTATTGTGCAGACTGTAGGAGCAGTGCCAGCATTGTGTCACTGTATGCTGCCTGTGTGTGCCATACACACACAGGCAGGGTAGGGCAGGCAGAGTATGACACACACAGGCAGCATAGGACAGGCAGAGTATGGCACACACAGGCAGGGTAGGGAAGGCAGAGTATGGCACACACAGGCAGCACAGGACAGGCAGAGTATGGTACACACAGGCAGGGTAGGGAAGGCAGAGTATGGCACACACAGGCAGGGTAGGGAAGGCAGAGTATGGCAGGTTTTTGCTGTACTACAACCATTAATATGGTTATGGTCATGTGATAACATGGGTGTGGTTTCAAGTGGGTGCGGTTTCAAAAAGGGGAGTGGTCAAAACTGGCTTCCATTATCGGCCCTCCACCACGTAGGTCGGAAAAATTCCGGCCCTCGGTACCACAGAAGTTGGACAGCACTGGTCTACAGGATTGACCTCAGTGCTGGCAAGGTTACATAATTATCTAGAATGAAGGGCACAATAGCAATTTGCATAAGAAGGAAAGTCATCACCAGCAAGCAGAAAAGCACACTTTTAACCATTTTTCTATGAAAGGAATGAACAAGAGCTGATCAAACCAAGAGATGGAAAGCTAAGACCTTTAGATCAGGCCAAAATAATATTTTAAAAAGCAAACAAAGTATTTACATAGATATAACAACAATGTCACGTGGACATAAACAGAAATACCCCAGAGCCCTTAGGCTGCTTCCATTATACATACAAATCCAAAGACAGGTATTCTTCATTAGAGCATCTCAGCTTCTATAATAGATTGTTTATAGACCCCTGAAAGTGCTCAGACTGTAAATGAAAAGCTACTGGTTTATAAGGCCCAGGTGTTGAGGTGCCCAGTGTTTATAAACCATTATAAAAAATGTTCATGTTATTTGACCTGCATACCTTCCAACATTTCAAAAGCGGAAAAAGGGACAAAAACCCCTGCTGCACGCATTGCAGCTAAATTGTTTAGCCACACTAATATTGTGCCCACCCTAACCCAATACCAGGGCCAAAGTACTTAAATATAATACTATCTTTTATTTGGCAGCTTATGGAAAACACATTTCTAGGGTTTTATTTATTTACGTGTTATTACAGGTTTTTCTAATAAAGATGGAATCCCCCTTTAAGCTCAGTTCCCATAGGGACCAGCCAATCTGCAATGGTATCGAAGTGCTCTCTGCCAAAAGCCTCCTTATCTGATTAAGTTTGCAAAACTTGTAGGGATATCAAAGAGCAATGTGGGACATTTCAATAAGGATCTGGGACAGCTGTCAAAATCAGCACTGTCCCTCTTAATGAGGGGCAGTTGGAAGGTATGAACCAGTGGTCAGCGCCGGATTCATGTTCCAGCCGCCCCCGCTGGTCGCCCCCCCCTCACCTAGTGCGAACTCCCCGCCGTAGAGAGCTCCCATACGGAGCAGTAGGGAGAGGTCCCCATTGCTCTGTATGGGAGCAAAATTCAAAAATTTAGTTGCGGCGGGGCGGCATGCCGCCCCTAAATTTCTGCCGCCCTAGGCCCAGGCCTTTGTGGCCTCTCCACAAATCCGGGCCCACCAGTGGTGGGATATTGTATCAGAGGTGGGATATGGTTTGCAGGGCCCACATTTTTCATAGAGAAAAAGGAAATTACTGGAAATGTGCCAAGAAAGAACTATATTTTGAATAATAGGTGCACCAATCAAAACAGAAATAGTTTAGGCTTATGTCTGATAAAAATGCATCTATGGCTCGTCATCAATATTTAACTGTAGTGCCACAAAGCAGGGTGAGGGTGCAAGTAAATCAGTACTTGTTTAAATAGCAAAATATAAAAAACATGCAAAGGTGTAATAACTTGTACATTCATCCTCTGTATAGGTAACACTGTTGTCCACTTAAAGCAAACAGTACAATGTTTCTACTAGCATAAAAGCACTGGGCCCATATTCCCCACCCCACCCGGTCTCCCCCTTATTTATAGCATTAACCATTTATTTAAACAAGACCCATGCATTATCATGCAAAATATACTTATAAACAAGTGCTCCATGGTTTGATATTTGTCACATTCAACTAATACCTTGTGTATTGTAAGAAATAACCGATCCCCCGATACTTTAGAATGTAAGGATATTAGAAATCACCTTGGACATTTTTTACCTGTAGCCTTGTGTCTATAGTCAAGGAACTCCTCACAGACATGTAATATGCTTGTTATTTTACAAAGGTGGTGAAATGTTACCTTTATTTAGTTTAACTAAACAACAAACCGCCTTTCTCTGGAATCTTGTCACTCCCCTCTAGATAAATGGCAAGAAGCGATATGTACTATTTTACACTAGTGGTTGCACATTTAGGAAGATTTTGTCTGCCAACTGAGATTCCTGGCAGCCCCCCTGCTATAACCTCCCTGCGTTATACACCCCCACCCCTGGGTTACCTTTTGCTTCCTTTATTGACCATGCTTCTGTAGCCAAGCCCAGACTAGCGGCCCATCTTGGGTCTCCAACATGCCCTACTTGTTTCACCCAGTGATACAGTGGCAACTGCACTACCCAATGCCTTTGTACATTGCATTTTACCATTCATTTGCCTTTACCCTTGTAATCCGGGAATTATTAAAAGATTTCTGCTAACCAAAAGTTTACCTTAATTTACAGAAATATTATTGATAAATTGGCTTGGGTTTGTTATTTATAATCTGAATAGATGAGCGGGGGAATGTATTAAAATAATAATTCCTCCTTTCCTGTAGTGACCCTGCAATGGGCCTTTCTCTAGGATACAAGCCCTTATTCTGCCTGGCTGTCCCTCAAGTTTAGATGAAACTTTGCAGGAATTACTCCAACCTTGTGGCCATTGTAAATAGCCAGGACTTTTTGCACTAAAATTGGAAAGCCAGTAGAAATGATCTTTTGAAAGAATTGTTGCTTTCTTTGTTCTTAAAACCTCATGGGGATCTTAAGACAAGTAAACATGTTTCAGCTACTCCTTTGGGCCAGTTTGTTTGTTAACTTTTAGTTTCTGTTTTTAGCCATATTAGAAATTTTAGCAAAGGGGGACAAAGGGCAATTTAAGACTTCGGCACTAGCTATTTTTAGTGCTGAATAAATCTGTACCCACGAAAAAATTGTGAAACTCACCAAAATCAGTGGGGCTTTTTGCAACATTTTTTATGCAAAATACATTGAAGACAATTTTTGTAAGAGGTAACACTGGGCTGTTGATTTCTGCGTAATAGCCAGTCATGGCAGTTATGGACATAATTGAACGCAAAGGTATTAAAATAAAAGCACTTACTTCTATTTTACATGGTTTAGTGCATTGTTACAATTAATGGTATATATCCCCTTTAAAGATGGGGCACTGCTGCTGAAACTAAAATTTTGCCTGGGAGGCTTTAATTTTCCTTTAAATAAAAATGAATATATTCACTCAAAATGTTATTATTGCCTCATTCATTAAGCTAAAACTAGCATAACAATGCAAATGTGAGGTAAAAAACTTTTATATATAAAACATATCAATTCAACTGTTTGTTTAATCAGTGTTTTACTTGTTCATAAAATGTCAATGAGTCTTTTTGCCGCAATGATATCAAGCCGTTAGAAATGGGCTGGTTGAGCGTTGTCCAGATTTTTTTTCAGTGCCTGCATTTACTGTACATTTCCCCACAAATCCTCTCTTTGCACGTGAGTGGAATTGTGCTGTCAATGGCAGCTGAAAGCAACTGTCACAGGAAAAACCTGTTTCTTATCACTGGCAATAAGAAGCCAATTGATAGGTGAGCTGAGCTATAGCACAGGGACAATGGGGCCACCAATGCCGCTAAAATCAGCGAGTGCATTTTAGGGTTATTTTTGGGAATTTGATTAGGATATATGGAAATAATCATAGAACAGAATCTACACTGGGGAGCTGATAGAAGATATTCTCTGATGGAGATATTCTCTGAGCCATATAATAGTGCCCAGATGGTATGTAATACAGGAGATATCCTGTAAGCGCTATCTGTTATCCCCTGCTGGTATATGGTACAGGAGATTCACCATACTTCTATGCATTATCAGTAACTCTTCAGCCAGTATATAATTCAGCAGGGGGTATGCTAACCATTTTGTCCAGACAACTGCCCCAGTATTGAGTATGTTGCAGACTATACTGATGCCCAAGCAGCCACGGCTCATGTATCTAAATGGATTACTAAGGAACACAGGAAGTGGTCACAGCACTGACCGACAGGCTTTACTCAACAGTAGCAGGGAAAACCCCTCCCAGTTTCCTCCTTCTGTGTCTCTCTGCTTGCGCTGCTGATGGGGAGGGGGGGGTTTGTCACATACATTTACTATGTATGTGACAAAACCATGACAAATTCAAAAGAAAAAATAAACCATCTGAAAGCTGTCATGATTGTGTAGACGTCAGCGGCAGGTGTCCTTTTTACAACTGGAAGATCTTTCTTTGCTTCATGGTTTTAGAGGCATTCAGGTTTTTTTACCCTTGCATTTGTGCAACAATACGAAAAAGTTGCGTTGTCAAATTAATGATTTTATTAAATAGACTGGCCTATCAGTCCAGGTGGAGTGACAAGATGTCAGTGGGGGACATGGGCAGCTAAAGGGGTTCTAAATGCCATTTACTCTAGCTGGGAACTAGAGACATACAATAAATATATGGCAGAATTAATTATTCCACTGTACTGAGCACAATTATGCTGGAAAATGTAAGGACACAAATGATGAGAACCCTAAAATAGGGAACAATAAATGACTGGTTCTCTTCCATCCCACGGCCATATGGAATGAATAATCTAAAATCACAAGATATTGTGATGTGCATAGCAGGCATTCCTAAAATAAAATGGTTAATACTGTATGAAGGCATGAGGGGACCTTTCACATAACCTTACTCTTGATTGCACTTCACATTGGATTTCTATTAATGGCATTTCAATCTGTTTAGCAAATGTTGCTAGTAAAAAAATGTCAAGGAAGTCTTGCTGAAGAGAAATTATGGTTCTCCCAAGCCTCTTCTCAAAAGCAGTTAACAAAATAAATCAGTTTTACTAGAAAAGATAGTATCAACATTTGCAAGTATGTAAGCAAGGACTGCATTTACTTTTACAATCATTTTCAGAATGAATGAAATGCAAAGGAACACTAGAGACTTCCAGTTATTCAGTTTATCAAGATATGAATTATTTTTTAAAATGGCTCCCGCGGGTCTCTACCAGTTTTTTGACTTTGCAGAGCTGTCATTAGCTGCCACTTGCTAAAACAATGTTTTATCTAGTCTAACAGAGAACTTTTTCTTCAACTGAAAAAACAAGATGGTACCAGTTTGTAAAAGTAGTTAGTAGTTTGTAAAACTTGACGTGCAAATGATCAGATATCACATAAAGCCTCATTGTGGATGAAAAAACCACACTGCATTTAGCAGAAGATTTCTAAATTATTGGGGATCTTATGTATGCTCCGCACATGATAAAGCCGTGGGGGTCTCCTGCCATGGACCTACAGAACTGTACATAGTGCTGATTACTGAGGAGATATGTCTCCTTATCAAATCATTTCTGTTCTTTGAATGTATATGGCTTTCACTTAAAAACAATAAAATAGTGAAGAGTGAATTATTTTCACCAGGCATTTTTTCACAGTGAATTTCCACATTTCTCCATTGCCGGATTGTTTAGCGAAACCTCCATTAAAATTCGGTGTGAAAAAATTAGTCACACGTCAAAAATGGCCATGGTTGTCAAAAAAGACGCGGGCGACAAAAAAAAAAAAGATGCAGCGACAAAAAATGCATTTTGTGGATTTTTTGCCGTTTCGCAAATTTTCTTGTTGTTGGGTGAATTTTGCGGCGAAGTGAAATGGGATACATTCGCTCATCACTAGTCATAAAATATGTTTCATTTAATGGACAGATCAACTTGTATTTGACAAAGTTGGGGCCCTATTTATAAATCCCATTTTGTTATATCCTCCACTTACGAAGTTTTGTTACCTTTAGCCCAATGACTTTTTACTATTATTATTATTATTAGTGTGGGGTGGGGGTGCCTCAGGGCTCTGTGCTTGGTCCCCTGCTGTTCTCCCTGTACACTCTCTCTCTAGGAGACCTTATTTCTTCTTTTGGTCTTAAATACCACTTATATGCAGATGACATCCAGATATATTTAGACACCCCTGCACTAACTGCTGATGTTCAAACCCAAATTGGTAACTGCCTCCTGGCTATCTCCTCCTGGATGAACCGACGCCAGCTCAAACTTAACCTAGCTAAAACAGAGCTGATGGTCTTCCCGCCCAAACCTGGCCCTCCTCCTTTCACCATTACTATTGATGGCATGACCATCAACCCTGTAAATTCTGCACGCTGCCTTGGGGTTATCTTTGACCAGTCCCTCTCCTTCTCTAACCATATTAATAACACTGCCAAAACCTGCCGCTTTTTCCTCCGCAATATTACCAAGATATGCCCCTTTCTTTCACAAGCAACAGCTAAAACACTAATCCATGTCCTTATCCTTTCCCGCTTAGATTACTGCAATCTCCTACTAACCGGCCTCCCAGACTCCCACCTCTCTCCCCTGCAATCAATTTTAAACTCTGCTGCCAGGATCCTCCTGCTCTCTCCTAAGAGGGAACCTGCTCAGCCTCATTTAAGCTCACTAGCATGGCTGCCTGTCAAGCAAAGGATAGCTTACAAAATCCTTCTGCTGACATTCAAAGCCCTTCACTCCTCTGCTCCTCATTACATCTCTTCACTGGTCTCCCTACATGTTCCTGGTCGTCTCCTCCGCTCCTCTCAGAGCCTCCGTCTTTTTACACCATCCACACCCACTGCGCTCTCTCGTCTTAAACCTTTCTATCTTGCTGCTCCTTACCTCTGGAACTCTATCCCTGAATCCCTCCATAGGGAACACTCACTAACTCTCTTTAAGAAAAAACTCAGCTGCTACCTTCTGGAGCACTAAAACATTATTTTGCCCAGTCCTGCGCTTAAGGGCAAATGCCCATACCTGGTGCACTCTTACCTTCCAATTTGTGCCTGTATGTTACCCAACCACTCAGATTGTAAGCTCTACGGGGCAGGTACCTCCTTCCTACTGTGTCTCATACCACATGGCACTTATATATATATATACAGTGGTGTGAAAAACTATTTGCCCCCTTCCTGATTTCTTATTCTTTTGCATGTTTGTCACACAAAATGTTTCTGATCATCAAACACATTTAACTATTAGTCAAAGATAACACAAGTGAACACAAAATGCAGTTTTTAAATGAGGGTTTTTTATTATTTAGGGAGAAAAAAAATCCAAACCTACATGGCCCTGCGTGAAAAAGTAATTGCCCCCTGAACCTAATAACTGGTTGGGCCACCCTTAGCAGCAATAACTGCAATCAAGCGTTTGCGATAACTTGCAACGAGTCTTACAGCGCTCTGGAGGAATTTTAGCCCACTCATCTTTGCAGAATTGTTGTAATTCAGCTTTATTTGAGGGTTTTCTAGCATGAACTGCATTTTTAAGGTCATGCCACAACATCTCAATAGGATTCAGGTCAGGACTTTGACTAGGCCACTCCAAAGTCTTCATTTTGTTTTTCTTCAGCCATTCAGAGGTGGATTTGCTGGTGTGTTTTGGGTCATTGTCCTGCTGCAGCACCCAAGATTGCTTCAGCTTGAGTTGTCGAACAGATGGCCGGACATTCTCCTTCAGGATTTTTTGGTAGACAGTAGAATTCATGATTCCATCTATCACAGCAAGCCTTCCAGGTCCTGAAGCAGCAAAACAACCCCAGACCATCACACTACCACCACCATATTTTACTGTTGGTATGATGTTTTTTTTCTGAAATGCTGTGTTACTTTTACGCCAGATGTAACGGGACACGCACCTTCCAAAAAGTTCAACTTTTGTCTCGTCGGTCCTCAAGGTATTTTCTCAAAAGTCTTGGCAATCATTGAGATGTTTTTTAGCAAAATTGAGACGAGCCATAATGTTCTTTTTGCTTAAAAGTGGTTTGCGCCTTGGAAATCTGCCATGCAGGCCGTTTTTGCCCAGTCTCTTTCTTATGGTGGAGTCGTGAACACTGACCTTAATTGAGGCAAGTGAGGCCTGCAGTTCTTTAGATGTTGTCCTGGGGTCTTTTGTGGCCTCTCGGATGAGTTGTCTCTGCGCTCTTGGGGTAATTTTGGTCGGCCGGCCACTCCTGGGAAGGTTCACCACTGTTCCATGTTTTTGCCATTTGTGGATAATGGCTCTCACTGTGGTTCGCTGGAGTCCCAAAGCTTTAGAAATGGCTTTATAACCTTTACCAGACTGATAGATCCCAATTACTTTTGTTTTCATTTGTTCCTGAATTTCTTTGGATCTTGGCATGATGTCTAGCTTTTGAGGTGCTTTTGGTCTACTTCTCTGTGTCAGGTAGCTCCTATTTAAGTGATTTCTTGATTGAAACAGGTGTGGCAGTAATCAGGCCTGGGGGTGACTACAGAAATTGATATTGAAATTGAAAATTGAAATTGATAAACCACAGTTAAGTTATTTTTTAACAAGGGGGGCAATCACTTTTTCACACAGGGCCATGTAGATTTGGAGTTTTTTTTCTCCCTTAATAACGTAAACCTTCATTTAAAAACTGCATTTTGTGTTCAATTATGTTATCTTTGACTAATAGTTAACGGTTTTTGATGAGCAAAAACATTTTGTGTGACAAACATGCAAAAGAATAAGAAATCAGGAAGGGGGCAAATAGTTTTTCACACCACTGTACATACTATTACTTTACATTATGACAATCTGAACTGCTTTTTGCCGTACCCTTACTGAGATAATCAGCAATTTCTTCAAAGGTTACACAGAACCATGATGACACATGGAGACCACTAACTGGGAAAAGCATTAAATGGGAAAAAGAGACAGTATAGTCACTGATTGAATCTGTTCAAATTCAATAAGTCCGACTCATTTATAATGAACAGGGTTTAGAAGATTTAAGTGGTCATTTACAATGATCCACACAGTGTGCAAAGTACACTTTTCCGAGACCAAATACTTCCCGTATGCCCCTTAAATTAAGCACTGCCTGTGTTAGCATCCCCCTACCTGACCCCTAACTTGTGCATCATTCAGGCATGTAAGTAAGGGAGAAACTAGAGGCACAGCCTGCATCGGAGCCCTGTCCTTACCATGACTGACCTTGCTAGTCATTACTGTTTTGTGTGGGTCACATAGACTTTTCCTACTGCCCTCCCCACCCAGCATGCACTTCCTGCTCATCTGCCCACATGCCCACAGGGCCGGGTGTGGGTCAGAAGTGGATGGGCGAGGGCCGGGTGTGGGTCAGAAGTGGATGGGTGAGGGCCGGGTGTGGGTCAGAAGTGGATGGGTGAGGGCCAGGTGTGGGTCAGAAGTGGATGGGTGAGGGCCGGGTGTGGGTCAGAAGTGGATGGGTGAGGGCCGGGTGTGGGTCAGAAGTGGATGGGTGAGGGCCGAGTGTGAGTCAGAAGTGGATGGGTGAGGGCCGGGTGTGGGTCAGAAGTGGATGGGTGAGGGCTAGGTGTGGGTCAGAAGTGGATGGGTGAGGGCCGGGTGTGGGTCAGAAGTGGATCGGCGAGGGCCGGGTGTGGGTCAGAAGTGGATGGGTGAGGGCTAGGTGTGGGTCAGAAGTGGATGGGTGAGGGCCGGGTGTGGGTCAGAAGTGGATGGGTGAGGGCCGGGTGTGGGTCAGAAGTGGATGGGTGAGGGCCGGGCGTGGGTCAGAAGTGGATGGGTGAGGGCCAGGTGTGGGTCAGAAGTGGATGGGTGAGGGCCGGGCATGGGTCAGAAGTGGATGGGTGAGGGCCAGGTGTGGGTCAGAAGTGGATGGGTGAGGGCCGGGCGTGGGACAACAAAAAGCCGACCCACAAATCTAAAGACACCAGTGAAAATGAGACTTTACCCAATACTTAACACTCATTTTAGACAAACTACAATATCTAGGATATATTAATACTATTAATCATCATAAAAAGATGTGTTAAGAGACATCTTGCCTTTTGCTGTTTGTTATTCTATATATGTATGTATATCTTTATTTATAAAGCGCTACTTATGTACGCAGCGCTGTACAGTAGAATACATTAATACAAACAGGGGGTTAAAGATAATGGATAAATACAAAGTACAACAATAAATACAAATAAATACGAGGTACAGTTGCAATAAGAGTCAGAAACACAAGATGAAGGAGGTCCCTGCCCCATAGAGCTTACAATCTATATGGGAGGGGTAACTAACAGACACAAATGGGCAAATGTAAGTGCTGTAGGTCACAGTGGGTGACATTACAGTATAAGTGCCAGTTCCCAGATCAGGTGCTGGGTGAGTGCTCCAAAAGGTAGTCTTTAAGTTTAGTTTTATCTCACAGGCTTCATCAACACAGGCTTATATCCATATTCTGCAAAGAGCTCACTGAGACAGTGGAACATTCCATTTACTGGTCTAACAGTGCCAATCTACCACAAACTTGATTTTTTTCACCTTACATTTTATGCTATGTTGACTAGATGTCCCACCTGCCATACAGCTTTGGAAATGCAGGCCCATAGGAAGAGAACATTATCAGTGCCTATGTGGTCCTCACCTGGTAGGATTTTATTTATGGGCAGATGGGAAGGGCCCATACACGGGCAGGTCCAGCAAAAGGGCCAAATTAGCATCTTGAAAATCTGCCTGTGTACAGCCAGCTTAATTGAATGTTGTCTGCCAAACTTCTGATTTATCTAAGCATCTTCTGGTTTATCCTATGAATTTTCATAAAAGAAGAATCAAGGTTACAAATGTAGCTTTTCCCCAATAAAAAAAGTTTACAATATAAAGTTCATTCATTGTTCCTGTTTTTTCTTTTCATCACTTCCCCTGGATGCATATGCCCCTAGCATAGAGGAGGAAATCTAGTCAAAACAAAAGCTTTTACAATATTGAAGAATACTTAATAGGTTTATATGAGAAAGTACTTTATTTCCATGTTAGGAACAATTGGCTTTTTGGTTTGTTTGATCCCTTATACAAATTTTACAAAAAAATGCCATAAAGTAAAATAAGTGTATTATTTACTAGAATTATATTTATTTATATGGAAGAGTTACATATTCACAGTCATAACAGACCCCAAGCACTCTTTGTTTCATATTTTTAAATGTATTTATACTGAATAACGAGTTGGTGTAATGAATTAAACACAATTTTAATGCTTTTTGGGAGATAAAGTAATTGTGCCTTCAAGTAGAGCTCTAGATCAAGCATTACAACCCTTGAGAAACACAATAGGTTAATGGCCTCCTAGATCTTTTAGTGAAAAGGATTCAGGCAGGTTCACAAATTAAAGGGGTAGTTCACCTTTAAATTAATTTTTACTATAATATAGAGAGCCCTATTCTGAGACGATTTTCATTCTTCATTTTGTATTATTTGAAGTTTTTGAAGGATTTAGCTTTCTGTTCAGCAGCTTTCCAGTTTGGATTTTCAGCAGCTATCTTGTTGCTAGGGTCCAATTTAACCTAGCAACCAGGCATTGTTTTGTTATTTTTTTACTTAACCAAGCACAATAGTTTTTGTATATGAACACAGAATTGCTTTGAGGAACGACAACTCTATTCAGCATGGCTGCCCTCAAGATTCACTTGTTAAATGTCTCATTGAAATATACATCCGCCCTGCAGCAGTGGATTATTTGCTTATATGACAGATGTAGCCTCACCTTCTACCGATTTTAGGTGATTTGGGATGATCTCTGTGCTTATTCTTTATAGCATATTTATGGGAGAAAATACCAGAACTGATGCTGATCACAAGATGATGATGATGATGCCTGGCCGCCTTTTTATAAGTAATAATTTAATTGAATGGCAGAGCACAGACAGTCTCTGCAGAGCTTTCCAAGCAAGTTGAACAATATTCAAGGTACCATCAAACAGTAAAACATCTGAATGTAAAGATTTGGCATAATCAAAATAAACTAAAACAATGGATTGTTACATTTCTACATTTTACCAGTCACCATACCACACAGTTTATTGAATTCCTTACCCTATGCCCAAAAACCACACATATATTACATGTGCTGCCATCAGATTATCAAATGATAATTAGATACATTAGCTAAGATCAGGAAGGTTGGGGTGTCTTTTTAGCAAGTGAGGATTGACAAGGTTACTGAAAATACTGTAGCTTTTAGTGCAAGTTGATCCAGGGATTGGTCTGATTGTCATCTTGGAGTCACAAAGGATTTTTTTCCCCTTTAAGAGGTTCAAAAGGGGTTTTTGCCTTCCTCTGGATTAACTAGTAGTTAGGCAGGTTATCTATAGACACAAAAGATTCAACTCAAAGGACTTATTTTTTGTCAACCTAACTTTACTATGTTATTATATGGTGTTCATCCATATATTGAATAATGCAGTATTTTCTTTCTAACAATTCACACTCGCTGACAGTAGGTTTTTAAAAGTCTAAGGATACACGAGGTGCAGCCTCGGCTTTTCTCTGCCTGCCACAGTCCAATGGCCATCAGGTGTGAACAATACAGGGCATTACAGGTGTAAATAATGCAGGATTTTACAATCTGAGTCTGGGGTGTAAACAATGCAGGGGCAGTTCATCTCAGTACTGATACCTTCTAAAGCTTACACAGGGTATAGGTACCATAATTGGTGCATGTATGGTGGGAGACGAGGCAACTAATATTGGTAAAAGCCTTGGATATCAATCCCCTTGTCAATCAGACAGGACTGAAAATTTTGATCAGGTGCCTTTGAAGGTGCCTGAACATTGTAAAGTTAATGCATCAGATACGGGTAAAGAATTCCTTTGTTTTTACCTGCATATCTGCTCTTAACATTAAAAGAGTGGAACAAATGTTCAATGGTTGTGCAAAAGGTCAAAATTGTAGCATGTATAGTTAATTAGCAAGGTAGATTTATGGACCAGATGCAACACCACTGCTTTAATTTGAAGGGTGGCCTCTGGTGCATTGATTATTTTTATAGGAAGAAAGATCTGCTATTTATCTATAATGCCCTCTAATGATGTCCCCTCGCAAGCATTTTTTTCTCCAACCATGACAATCTACCCTCATAGATTAACTCTTCTATCCCTTTACCAGTTTAGTTGCACGTCTCTGCACGTCTCTCCAGCTCATTAATATCCTTCTTAAGGACTAGAGCCCAAAACTGCACCGCATACTCAAGGTGAGGCCTTACCAGTAGTGTTGCCGTCAGACTGGTATTTCATTGGCCTGACCGGTAAAATTGATGCCTCTTTGACCAAAGAGGTAGCAACCATACTAACCAGAGACATATAAAGAGGAATAATTATGTTTCCATCTCTCGAGTTAATGCCCTTTTTATGCAAGACAGTACAGATATGGGAACCGTTATCTTGAAGCCTGTTATCCAGAAAGTTCCAAATTTCGGGAAGGCTTTATCCCATAGACTTCATTGAAAGCAAATAATTCAAATTTGTTAAAATGATTTCCATTTTCTTTGTAATCCTATAGGGTTAAACTAATATTTTAGTAGACTTAAGGTATGGCAGCATGCTACATGGAACCTATAGTATTGCATAATATAGTATCATCAGCAGATTTTGGGCCAGAAATGCAAATCTGAGCATTTTTGAGCTGATATTCACTTAGTATCGCTTAATATGGCCCTCAGCCTAACTCTGACACTTGACAGACAGACTTACTTGACTTTCATAGGGATACTTACTTTCTGGTACTAGACAAATCCACAGTTCCATGGAGACTAAGTGGGTAATGACACAATGTCAGAGATGATAAGGCACCCACTTAAAATAAATGTTCTGAGCAGGACCCCCAAATAGTGACAGTATATAGCAGATACAGGTATGGGACCTGTTATCTAGAATTCTTGGGACCTGGGGTTTTCCATAATTTAAATATCAAGTCTGTTAAAAATAATTTAAACATTAAATAAACCCAACAGCATTATTTTGCCTCCAATAAGGGTTAATTATATCTTTGGATAAAGTACAAGGTACTGTTTTTTTTATTACAGTGAAAAGGGAATATAATTTAAAAAATGTGAATGATTTCATTATAATGGAGTCTGTAGGAGATAGCCTTGTAATTCTCAATAACGGGTTCGGCACCCCCAGCGATTGTAATCACTTACCTGTTAGGAGAAAACCCCACCAGCCCGGAGTAGGTGGGAGTCAGAGATCCTCTTCCTTCTTAGCACCAATTGTACAATAGAGTGAAAAGCTGAACTTTAATGAATCAGCTGACTTCTTCACTCTACTGCGCATGCGCCGGCCCCAGGATCCAGAGGATTGAAGAGAGAAGGAAGGGGATTGCTGGATCGCAGCTACCCCAGGCTGGTGCAGTTTCTTGCTGGGCACCAGCCCAGGGTAAAAGGTAAGTGATTACAATCACTGGGGGGTACCTAATATTTGGCAAGCCCCAGTGATTTTTACCTTTCCTTCTCCTTTAAAAGTCTGTCCCAGCAATGAAGCATGTAACCAACAGCCACAGCAATACCCTACGAGGGTACCAGTGAATCTCCTTGTGGGCTCATACCTACAGAAACACCTTTGAACACCATATTATTTAACATGTTTAAAATCTAATGGTTAGAAACAAGAGGTCCTCTGCACTCTCTCTGCCAATATATATATATATAGTATAAAAAAGACCAGCAACTCCGGGATTTCTTGCGAAAAATCAAAACATACATTCAAAGTAGCACAAACAGCCGACGCAACGCCTCGGTCCCCATCAGGACCTTTCTGAGAAAGGTCCCGATGGGGACCAAGGCGTTGTGTCGGCTGTTTGTGCTACTTTAAATGTATGTTTTGATTTTTCGCAAGAAATCCCGGAGTTGCTGGTCTTTTTTATACTATTGGAACCCTTTACCGAGCACCCGAGGTATGTTATGTAGCGGTGTGCCATCCTTTGTGTATATATATATATATATAAAGGACATTAATACATTCTGTTCATTAAGCTACCAAGAAATGCCCTCCCATTTAAACAAAACAGGGATTGTTTGTCCATATACTGCAATATATTTAAGCTGGTCAACTACGTTAAATACATCCCCAGTCAGGCCAGTCCTACACTCACTTTTATCTACTACTTCAATATACATTTTACACAGGGACCAAGTTTTCCTTGCAACTTCCTTGCTTTCAAGGTTAAAACTCCCAAATGGTTACCTTTTTTACTGGACACCACTGGGATCACCTGACTGTAGCTGGGAATGATGAGAGCAACAACATGGAGCTGGCCACTGTATAAACTACAGCAAAAAAGGAAAAGTTGTGCTCACCACTAAATTTTAAACCATTACGCAGGGGTGCAATGAGGCTGTGACCAGAGGCAAGAGACCCCCATTACCAATATATATATAGAACATTAAGACATCTTGTGAATTAAGCTACTAAGAAATGCCCTCCCCTTTAACCAAAATGGGGATTGTTTGTCCATATATTGCAATATATTTCAAGCTGGCCAACTACGTCAAAGTCATCCCTGGTCTGGCCAGTCCTGCACTCTCATTTTAAGAATTAAGAACTCCCGTATGGTTGCCCTTTTTATTGGCCACCACTGGGATCAACTGACTGACTACATTTTTAAACCATTAGGTGGGTTGAAATGATGGTGTTATCACAAAATTCATATAAAGATAAACTATAGGTCTAGTATACCTGCAGAGGTGCAGTATACCCTTTTGTTCAGCACATTTTGCCTTTGTAAACCAAAGCTACCAATTACCAGTAACCAACCCTCTCTGTGCACTGATATACTGATAAAACTTTAGGCAATTCTGCCAATAATGTGATGATAAAAAAAAAAACAATTAGAAAAAAATCATGATGATCAAGTTTCTGCAAAATATATGAGAAAAAAAAATGTGCAAAACCTTGAAAAAGCTTTTTCATAACCATACCATCTTTGTTATTGTTTTTCTTTGCTCATTGTGGAGTCATCATGTTTCCATGACAACTCATTGTCATGTTTAGAGTGATTTTGATGTCGTCATGTTTCCATGAAAACGGTCTTATCTTTGTTATTGCTTTTCTTATTGTGTTGTCATGGAAACGTGATGACATCACAATGAGAAAAGAAAACCAACATAGATAAGAGATAATCGCCATGGAAACGTGATGACATCACAATGAGAAAAGAAAAACAACACAGATAAGAGATAATCGCCATGGAAACGTGATGACATCACAATGACCAAAGCTATATTAAGGCTTGATCAAGCTCATTTGAGTTAGTATACCTTGAGAAAGCACTAGAGACATACTGTGAGTTTCATCCAGTTGAGCTTTAGTACACTCAAGTTTAATCAAGCTAGTTTTTAGTGTGCAAACAAGATCATTGAACACTTTAACTAGCTAGATGGAGAGAACTATACTCAGGACGACTGTTAGAACACAACAACAAAAACGATGTGTTTTAGACACCAAATTCAAAAAGCAACCTACAGCTAAGGACAAACATGATGTTTCTCCTACAAAAGGACATATACCAATAAACACCCATAGAAATAAAATCAATCCAGATTCTCTGAAACAGGCTAAATTATTGGTAGAAAAAGCAATTAAGGAAAAAAAAGTATTTGCTATCCAAGGCTATTATCCATACATACGGAGTGGCCTGAAGCGCAGAGGATGGGTGGAAAAAAACATTCACAAGATCCGACGACAACATGATGATGATGATGATGATGATCCAGAAGGTATCTGTGATCTTATGTCAAGGCTTTTACATGATCAAGATCCCAATTTTGTTTGGGCATCAACACATGATTCCTTGAGCAGACACTTGTTGAAAAATGATCAGATTATAATAAACCATTATCCCAAATCTGTATTCACAACTAAGGTAGGCCTGTGCCTCAATTTAAGAAACCTACATTGGTTTGCAGATGCTGATCCAAATTCATTTTCCCCACGTGGCTACAGACTGGCAGTCAAAGAGGAAAAACAAGAATTTATTGAGGATTTCCGTCTCACTGCTGCCTGTAGCATTCTAAAACTTGTTTCACGTGAAGGAAAAAATATGCCTAACAGAAGAGATGTGAAAAAAGAAATCACTGCTGCACTTCTGTTAAAATATAACAAGACAGCCAAACCACTTGTAACAAGTGTCCCAGTTCAAATTATCAAAACAGCTCTCAAGGCGTGCAAGCAATACTTGAACACCTCGGAGCATGAAGATATTGACTGGAAACTGGGTTCTACTAATACCATTACAGAAGATCAATGGAAAGAATTCCTGCATGGATATTATCAGGTCATCCATGAAGATGTAATCATAAATGAGGCAGAAAATTATGTAAGCCAGTGCCAAGATATTTTACAAAAACTGAAGGCAGTGAACCCACAGCTTGACATTGAAGGGGAAAGAAATATATGGATTGTTAAACCAGGAGCTAGCAGCAGAGGAAGGGGCATAACCTGTATTGATCACCTAGAAGAAGCCCTTAAGTTTGTGGACTGCGATCCACTGTTTATAAGTGATGGCAAGTTGGTGGTGCAAAAATATATTGAGAGGCCACTACTAATTTATGGCACCAAATTTGATGTACGCCAATGGTTTGTGGTAACAGACTGGAATCCACTAACTATCTGGAACTACAAAGAGTGTTACCTGCGTTTTTCATCGCAACCATTCTCCTTGAAGGAGCTACACTCTTCTATACACCTGTGCAATCATTCCATACAAAAGCACTGTAAAATTTCCCAGAGTCGCCATCCACAGCTCCCAAAAGAAAACATGTGGTTCAAGAATCAGTTTCAAGATTACCTCCAGATGATTGGAGCAACCAATGCATGGAAAGAAATAATTGAACCAGGGATGAAAGCAGCAATTATTCACGCCCTGCAATGTTCCCAGGACAGGGTGGTGGGAAGAAAAAATAGTTTTCAGTTCTATGGTGCGGACTTCATGTTTGGAGAGAACTTCCAACCCTGGTTGATCGAAATTAATGCCTGTCCTGCTATGTCACTGTCTACATCAGTGAACAGCAAGCTTTGCATTAGGGTCCAAGAGGACATACTACGCCTTATCCTAGACCGGAAACAGGATGCTGATGCTTATGTGGGAGCATTTGAGCTCATTTATAAACAACCTGCAGTAAAAATCCCTCAACATGACAGTAAGCAGCTGTTAGTTAAAGGGAGTGCAATCAAAAAACCACTCCAGACCTCACCATTCATGACCAATGAAAAGAACCAAACATACAAAGGTTGTATTGCTAAGGTTGAAAGGAACCCTTGCTTATTAAACAGAGCAAAAACCACAGCAACCTGGAAAGAAATAAAAGTAGGGAGAGAAACTTCACCTTCTAAGAAGGTTGAGGTCACTGTGCTTCCTACTATTAAACAGGGACTAGAGAAGAGAAAGGGAGTTAACCAGTATCAGCTGCCAAAATTGTGTGCACACGAAAAGACCATTACAAGGAAAGACCCAGAAAGGACTAAAAAGGAAGCATTTGGCCCAAAAAAATTGGCCAATATGGATTCTGGCCATTTACAAGTAATTGGTCAACTAGCTAAGAAACAAAATCCAGGATCACTAACGAGCTCGTTAGGTAAAGGACCAAGTTCTTTAGCATATCAAATGTGTACCAGTGGCAAAACTAATAAGGTAATGAGAATAAACAAATGATAATATTTCCAAAAGAACAAATCCCATTAAGCTACTAGATGGCTTAAATCACTTACTGCAACCTTCTGGCCCTGCAGGCAGTGATAACCTTTGGAAATTAATTTTAAAGACAAAGTCTTAAAAACGTCAGACACCAAAGTTGTGATTCCCCTGCATTCTAAATGTATATAGCAGGGTGGGATGGAGGGGGGCCTATAATGGAGGGTGGAGGGGGGCCCCACAATAGGGGGTGGAGGGGGGCTGGACATGTCCAACGAAAATCACCCCCAGAAGAATGATGTCTCCGACACAAACAATTTTTAAATGGATCAGATGTGGAGTGAACAGTTGTAAGCAGCAAATGAAGGAAAACAGTGCAACTAGCATATGGAACCATACTGCAAACATGATTTTAAATATCATGGGGTGCAATATTGGGAACCCAAATTTAAGAAACTCTGCAATGAAGTAATGCAACCCCTGCTTTATAAGCCCAGGTTTGGATTATGACTTTTGGTACTAACTGAAGAAAAAGCAGTAAAGATGTACATACAGTAGCTGGGCATGTCCAAAAGTCTTCCAAAAATTACCCCCAGAAGATATATGTCTATGACACAAAACATTTTAAATAGAGAAGATGTGGAGGAGAAATCAGACACAAGAGACAAAAGAAAACAGTGCAACTAGCAAAACAGAAAAATTCTCACACCTTGGTCTGGACATACCTTGGCATGGTTAAAATCTCCAGAAAATCACCCCCAAAAGACAGACACTTAAAGCAGCAAATATGTTGATTCTTCTGCATTTTTCAGGAGTAGTCTAGATGTATGGCAGGATGGAGGGAAGGTTGCATAACGTGAAATGGTCTGAACATAGCGGGGCACATCCAAAAGTGTCTCAACAAATACCCCTATGTATGTCTCAGACACAGAACCCAATATTGAACATTGGGTCTCAACCCAAAAACTCTGCAATAAAGTGATGCAATCCCTGCTTTATAAGCCCAGATTTTGACTATAATGACTTTTGGTACTGATTAATTTTGAAGAAAAAGTCATACACACTTAAAGCTGCAAAGATGTTGATTCTACAGCATTTTTCACACGTATTCTAGACTTGCATAATAGGGTGGGAAGTGGTCTGGACATACAGTAGCTGGGCATGTCCAAAAGTCTTCCAAAATTACCCCCAGAGAAAATTTGTCTATGACACAGAACATTTTAAATATAGTTTTGGAGGAGAAAACAGACACAAGGGACAAAAGAAAACCGTGCAACTAGCAAGACAGAAAAACTCTGCCCCCACCCCTGGTCTGTACATATCTTGGCGTGGCCAAACATCTCCAGAAAATAACCCCCGGAAGACACTGAACATTTTAAAAGGTGAAGATGCAGAAGACTGTATTCTCAATAAAGCAGGATTTCAACCTTTTGTGAATGGGACTGAATATTCCCTAAAGAATGAATGACCTACCAGTATCTTCTTTCTATTATCTATCACAGAACAAATACTAAAAATTATTTTGTCTGGACACCTAATTTAAAAACTCTGCAATAAAGTAATGCAATCCCTTCTTTATAAGCACTCGGGTTTAAGCAGTGGCTTAATATTGATTAATTTGAAAGAAAAAGCCATAAACACTTAAAGCTCTTCTGCATTTTGCAGGAGTATTCTAGATTTATATATCAGGGTGGTATGGAGGGGGTGCATAATCGGAAATGGTCTGGAAGTAGTTGAGCGTGTTCAAAAATCTTCTGTAAATCACCCCCAGAAGACTAACTTCTCTGATACAGAATATTTTAAATGCAGGAGATATGGAAGATTTTGTACTCATGCCATAAAGCAATACTGACATGTTTTTAAAAACACATGAATTAATGGCACTTCTCCAGCAGAATCCTGCATTGAAATCAATTTAAAAAGTGCAAAGAGAGTTTTTATAAGTAATTTTACATTTTCACATAGGGCTAGCCATATTCTTCATTTCCCAGGGTGCCACAGTCATGACTTGAACTCATATAAAATTTAGTCACACTTTACTGCAAGTTGGTGTCATATCCCAACCCCCTTCCTTTCCCCCCCAGCAGCCGATCAGCTGAACAAAAGCAAGATAGCAGCTCCCTGACACCTGTATTGTTAAAAGTGGATTGTGTGGCACTCAATAGTAAGAAATCCAAGTCTGGCTTGGGACTCCTCTAGTTACATGGGAGTAGTAGAAACAATAGGTTACCTGAAAGCAGTTCTAATGTGTAGCTCTGGCTTCTTCTGAAAGTTCAGACAATGCACTGAGATGGCGACTACACGCCGATATTACAGCTAAAAAAATACATTTGTTGGTTTAAGAACAGGTATAGGACACGTTATCCAGAATGCTCAGGACCAATGGTATTCCAGATAAGGGGTCTTTCCGTAATTTGTATCTTCATAACTTAAGTCTACTAAAAAATCAATAAAACATTAATTAAACCCAATGGGATGACTTTGCATCCAGTAAGGATTAATTATATCTTAGTTGGAATCAAATACAGAAGTTTTATTATTTTACAAAGGAAATCAATTGTAAAAATCTGAATTATTTTAATGAAGTCTATGGGAGACAAGCTTTCCGTAATTCGGAGCTTTCTAGATATTGGGTTTCCGGATAATGGATCCCATATCTGTACAGCATTTTAAATGCTGGAGTGAATTATTTGCTATGTAAACAGTGTAATTTAGAAAGAAAAAGTACACCATAAATAGCATGACAGAATCCTTTTACCTTTTTTTGAATGGGCCACTACTTATGAATGGGATTCTGCTTTAAAACCAAATATTCCCTTAAGAATTAATGAGGTATTTTTGTATCTCCTTACTATTAACTAATGATAACAGACATTTTATAACTGCTTACCAAACACCTATAGGCTATTTGCTAATGATAATGCTGCCCTTGTAAAAATACTCAGTAAAGGCAGCATAGCAATTAACCAGTAGATTAACCCACATTACAATGTCTTTTTGCACTTTCCAGCCTTTATGGGTGAGGATGCTCTTCTATGCCTTTTATGTTCTTAATCAAATGGAAATAAATATTTGTTTTTATTAAATTGCTGCCCGGTGCTCCGCTTCTTTTTCTATTTTTTCCCTTGAATTTTGGCCCTGTCGGGGGCTAATGGGAAGGGTGGTAGCACCGTGGAGCATAATACAGCTTGCTATCCTGGTGTGTGCTCCCCCTATTTCTCTTTTTCCAGCCTTTTCCAGTTCAGCAGTGCTGAATGGGCACCCCCAGCCCAGGTTATGGAGAGCTGTACTTACCACCTGCCTATAGCAGAGGATTTAATAAATGACCCAGAGATCTGAAGAGCAAACAATAATTATTGTTTATTGAGTCAGTGTAAGTGTAAGTCAGTATTTAATAACACCCCCTTTCCCACAGATCACAGCTTGTAAACACCTTTAGTATCCCATAGTTTTTTAAAGATGTTAAAGTCATGAGTATAATTCAATATGTTAAGAAGCCACTGACTATTGTAGGAGCCATCTGCTTTTTTAGCTTCAGCTTTCTAGTTGACTTTTTATATTTGTTTATATTCACTGGGATCTATTTTTCTCTCTACATTCTAGGGGTATAGTTTTCCTTTATACAAAGATCTATGTACAAGCCGAAATGATAGTCTCCCTAATAACAAACTTACATTAACTTATTAAGCAGAACCAAATCTTATATGTTATGTTCTAGTTACGATTTTCGATTAAGCTTCTTCCCAGTGTCTCACAAGTATGTCAAAAAGGTTGTGCAGTAGCCGCATTTCGTGAACCTTTTGCCGTTTTGCGAAACTTGCGTAATTTCGAGAATTTTTCAGCAGTTTAGTAAATTTTTCAGTGAAACACGACAGATTCGCTCATCACTACTTGTAATGTCTCAATGCCCCCAGAAGCACATGAGAAAGCACAATGTGTAACCAAAACTAATAGCCCCACAGTGACAGTATTAAAACTTCTGGGAACATTATGAATGCCTGTATTTTGTTGTACATCACATAGTTATTCCCCAGTTTTCCTTTATAATTGACATTTAAAGAACTTTTGTGTTTACGTGACAAAAATATTCTGCATGGATTTGTCTGAATTCGATCCTGCTGGAAAAGACAAAATCTTGGCCGAATCCCAAATTGAATCCTAGATTCGGTGGATCCCTAGTTAATATACCAAAAATCTGTATTTTAATTTTTTTAAATCAACTTATACAGACACCACTTATTTATTCCATGATTTAATTGCACTCTAACTCTAGGACACCAGTAGTTTGTGGCTTTATAGATTAGTAAGAAACTCCTACATAGTTACTGCCATAAATAATAACAACTGCAATAACCTATATCAACCAATAAGATGTTTACTCTTAAATAGTTGACCAGTAAATGCTTCCTTGCTATAGGTGACAAGACTTTTTTTGCACCTTCTATTAGACTACTAACAGTTGATTAGAAACAGTTTTATTTTGGTTTGTTAATCCCAGGTATGTAGAATTTGAACACCAACTTGTGTCCTATTAAAGTAATTAATGCTTTTATTTGAGATTTTTTAGTCTTGGAAAACCAAATTACTTGCTGTACTATTCCTTCAGCACAGATTAAAAACACTTTCCCAATTCTACTGAAGCCATAGAATTCTTAATCAGATAAAAGTAAGTGTAGGACTGGTCAGACCAGGGATGACTTTGACGTAGTTGACCAGCTTGAATATATTGCAATATATAGACAAACAACTTCCCTTTTAGCTATATTTTACACAGTGGTGGCCGGTCCCCGTCATTTCCAGCTACATTTAGGTGATCCCAGTTGTGGTCAATAAAAAGGGCAACTATTTGGGGGTTGGAAGCAAGCAAGTAGCACGAAAATCTCAGTACCTATAAAAAAATGTATAATGAAGCAATATAATTTGTAATAAATCAGATGAAAATGAGAGTAGGAATGGCCAAACTGGGGATGAGTTTGATGTAGCTGGCCAGCTTTTATATAATGCAATATATGGACAAACAATCCCTGTTTGCTTGACAGCATTTGTGCACAGTATGTCTTAAAGTCCTATATAAACTGATAATAGATCAGTGCAGAGGAACTCATTTCTTTCTATGTATTTTTAGTTTTACATTCTATAAGTTTTAAAGATCCATTGCAGTAGTCGTCCGGATACAGTATATGTACTAGCCGATGTACCCAGCATTACCCAGGAAACTGTACATTATTTTAACATCTTTTAAAATACAATTATTTTTTTAAATATCATTTTGCTGGCAAAACAGTTGCGCTGATGAGAAGTTCAGTGCAATGGAATACCATAACGTCATTGGTCAGCTAGGCAGGCATGCTTATAGCCAGCATTGCCTATAAACAGATCACATACAAAGCTCAGCACCTTTAGAAACCCCTAAATATGGTTTCTCATTTAAAACAAAAACCTGGTGTGTAAGTCTCCAATACTACTGAGCAGCAGAGTTTCATTGTCACATGGTGTAAAAGGTTGGTAAATTATAGCTTGGCACCTTTGAAAACCCCTGCTTATAAAGTTTCTTCCAATGTGTTGCTGAGTAGTTTCCTGATACTTTGGACGAGTGTAATCTTACTGGGCATTTGAGAGATGCGGTATTTTGGCGTAAATACATCCCAATAATGCCTTATTATGAACCTGGCCTGCCCCACCTCTACCCCATGATGCCTGGGGTTAGCAATCGCAAGGCAACACCTTCCAGTTGTAAGATCTAAGTGACATGGACCCAGGGTAGGACTTCCTTCCTGGGATCAATGAATAGGCTGGAAGCCTGCTGGCTAAACTCTATAACACTGGGCGACTGATCCCTTTCCTCCACCAGCTTCTGCAAAGGCCCAGCTGTGAAACAGGGTCCTAGTTTGCAGAAAGAGGCTTGAAGGAATAGGACTCCCATAAGGGGTAAGCGGCAGGGAGGCATGGCAACAATTGGGAGCGTTCCCATTGGTTGCCAGTAGTGTCGCTAGGGGTTACGCCGGGAAGCCCAGTCAGTTGTTTAGGCTGAGGGAAGAAGACGCGCCATTGTTTGAGAGCGGGGTGACAGGCAATCTCCCGCCCACCCTCCCTAAAAGTAGGCAGAGTCTCAGAGTTAGCGCTAACAAGTCTTAAAAAAAAACAAAAAACAAGGGGTGAATGAGTGTAAAAAGTTTGGGGTTATTGGTTGTCACAGCTTAAGCGGCGGTGGCTCATGGGAACAGGTGATTGCAGACTGGAGGTTTTTGCATAGGATTGGAACTTAAGGGAGATATATATATATATACTTCGGGCCCCCGGGGCAATGGTTTCACACCGGGGGGCACATTGGTTTCAGCAAGCCAGGTGGTGGGCACTCGCCGAGTCGGTGTGGTGGTGTCTGGCGAGTAGCTTTTGGTTGGTCAGAAAGTTTGGGGCGTTGCGGGGGAAAAACTTTGCGGTTCCATGGGCCACTTGCCAAGAAAGGAGGATTAAGTTTATTAAGGTGGTTTATATTAAGTAGGATTTATCAACTTGTCATTTAACAATGTTAACTTTATTGAATGTTAATAAACACTGTGGCCTTTTTGATCCAACGTCACACGTATTGTGGTTATTTCAGGTCTCTCTGTATACAAATTGCAACCGGATGGCTAAGTATACAATATTGTTGCCATGAATTTCCCACCACTTCTAGGATAAAAAAAATCTTTACAGATATAAAGGCACCAAAACTGACTTGTACAAACAGTTAATATCCAAAACATCTATGTTGAACATGAAACAGTTGTATTATGTCGTCCTGACGAATCCCTCTATGTTAAATGAGTATAAGTAAGCGTTGCTTATAAGCTATCCTTCTGTCATGCAAGAAAATAGTAACGCTCATGTCGCTGCTCAGATATTCCCAATCATAGGCAGATTTTCATTAAGGCTCAGCCTCCCCAAACCAGTCTGACAGTTTCAATAAAAAAAAGAAAAAAAAACGGGATGAGAAAATAACCTGTGCTGTCTTACTTGGCTTATCTTGAGAGGGGGGAAGGAGCAGGAGGAGGTGGTGCCATTATCTCCTGTTTTCTGTTTCCTTTCTCCTCAGGTTCATCAAAGCTCAGTTATCTTCTGCCTGCAAGGATCTGAACAGCTTAGGTCCTGTACAGCTTTGCAGAAATCCGATTGGCTGGATGATGAACTTTGAACCTCCCTTCAGCCAACACCTGCATAGTTATACCGGGACAAACTTTAATGGGGAACTACCATGAAATGAATAATCTCTGAAATAAATCATGACAACAAGTGATTAAATTATCCAAATATAATGTATTACAAATTCTAAATAGTTTTCAAGATATATGAGTTGTTATACAGTTCCCCCTTGCAGCTGCACCTCTCCTACCCAGCTTCTGGCCAGCCCTCTACCTCATTGGCTGTTGGGCTATCAATCTAACTCTCCCTCTTCACAACCTTCCTTCTTCCTTTTCTGCCAGCACAAGAATCTCCTGCTCTCTCCCCTTTGACCCCCCTTCTCTCTAGAATGAGATGTGTAAAGTCAGTCAGTAGTAAAGTTACTTTTAAGTCTTCTTTCTCAAGTCTGCCAATGCACTAATAACTCCTGCTCTTGAACTCCGCCCCCCACTTCCGTTTATTCCTTGTTGCTGTTTTATCAAACCCGCCCCCCTGTACAAGCAACACCTCTGAGCTACTGATTTTCTGCATCTCCCTGCGGGTAGGGGGAGAGTAGGAGTTAGGTGTGCTGTACAGGAGGCTTATAATCTTTCTTTGCTACAGATGCTGCTGGCTTTCCACTTGCCTTTCTGGAAGAGGGGATAAAGAGCAGGAAATGTGTGTGTAGGAACAAGGATAAGATAGGAAAGAGAACTTTAGTGTAGTACTTATCTTAATTGTAGAAAAATAAAATATATAAACTATATTACAATTATAATGAAAGTATACTCCATAAAAGTGCCCAAACTATTTTTGGTACAGAGAATTATAGTTCTACAATAGTTTAAACACTAGGTACTTCTCCAACAGAGCATGTTAACAGCAATAAGTGATGATATGATGTGGACCACTCATTCTGTTATAGAGGCATTTGGTCTCTGGTGTTTAAACTACCACAGAACTATAAGTCTCTGCACCTAAAATTAGCTTCTTGGCACTCATAAACAATGCCTTATACAGTTATTATCACTACATGATATAGTGTTTCCTTTCCTATCGACTCCTTGCTCCTATTGACCACTAGTTTTTTTTTTTTTTTTTGCAAGTCCAGCTTGTTGAACTTTAACCCTTTAAGTGCTGCAGAACTTTCTGTGGATCAAATTCTCTAGGTGCCACACAGACCCTAGGCCATGGGCATAATCAGGGAACAAGTGGGTCCTTGGGCATAATCATGCAGTGGCCCTAGGCAGCAGCAGACATGTGGAAGATGTACTTCCTGTGGCCCCTTGCCATCACTTCCTCCAGATCCTGAGCATCAATTCCAACTTCCACGTGCTGCTGCAGCCCTCCTGCCTTGCCTGCCTGCCGTGTTTCACATACACACTCACAAACAGACACACTTTTAATACTAACAAATACCTTAATTTATACACACTCACATACATTTCTGCAGGTTCAGGTTTCATACATTTACAGCACTTATACATACTTGCACGCAACAAGCGGTTTTGTGAAGTGTATGTAACCCCTATTTGGCTATAAAATAGTTAAAACCCAGGCTAGTGTGGTTTAGACAGGATGGGCCTTCGCTATATGGAAGAGACAATGCGGAGCAAGGGTGTAGTAGAACTACAACTCACTGTAGCTGTGTGTAGTGCAGTTTTAGCAAAGATGGATGCCAGAAAGTTCTTGCAGTTGAACTATAGTGCAAGTTTATTGTCAGAGACAAATGGATATGGCAGGGTTATACTCACAATACATGCAGATATAGATGTTAAATGATAGTAGTACTCCGAGGACAACAAGAGAAGATGCACACCGGTTTATCCCACCTCTTTTGGGAGTCTGGGCAGGGTACATGCACCTGTTCAGCTTGGTACCCCTTTGTAAACAGTCTGAATAGATACCTCAGTCCTCAGGTTGATAATCCCTATCTTGAGAGTCCTCCGGGTGACTAGGGATCAGGGTTTGCTCTTGCCTGTCTCCTATGTCTACTCCGTGGCCCTACGCTGAGGCAACATTGCTGGGTGGAAGGGTACTTCCAGAGCTATTTGAGCGCAGAGCCCGCCGCATAGGGGTCAGCAGCAGCTCTTCTTTATTTCTATTTTTATTTTTAATTTTGGGTTGGTTTAATTAGATGACCACAGCTCTCTTACTCCAGCGTTACTATGCATAAGCTTCCGTGGTTACAATGACATACAGATGGGGATCACTATAAGCACCGCTGGTATCATTGTTGCCCTATTTCCCTGAAGAAATATAAGATTTATGATCTGGACTCTTCCCCACATTATCATAAATTAATGTTCATACCTTTGACACAGATAAAGTTGCACGCATGACATACAGTGCTATATACTTCTATATTTTGCCCAGTTATGATACAATATTTTCCAATGGTTTTATACTTTTTTGTACCGTCATTTAGGATTTATTGATACTTTCATTTTGATCTTTATGTTGCATTATTTTTAGTTTCATTTTTATTTCTTGTTTTCACTTATGTCCGTCCACCTTTCATGTCACTTCCACGTCATTGTTTGTAGTTTCCCGCCACTGGTTGTATTTAGTTTTGTTCCACTAATTGTTTTGTAACTTTGAAAAAGGGTGGGTTACCGTCAGTCTTTGTTATAATCTGCAAATAAATTTTGTTATTTTTCTTAAATCCTGTGTGGAGCAGCCCTTCTGTTTGAGGTTTCTGTACATACTGATGAGGACTGCACCCAGGCAACAGTTTTTCCTTATTGTGAGTGCCTTTCCAATGAATGCTTCGTTTTTATATATATATATATATATATATATAATTTGACCACACCCACTTTTTAGCCACATTCCACACACCACTCCCCATTTCCCTGTACACACCCCTATATTCTTACATGCTTCAACTTAAAAAATGCTTTACCTGTCACCTGTGAGTGTTCTATAACTTAGTATGTTAAGAAAGGCACTGAATAATGAAAAAATAAAGTTAGGTAGCTGGGATACATCAATATAAATAAAATACGAGTCCATTCAATTAAAGTAATGCCTTTTTGCCAATGCCAATTTTTATTCACTAACTTTTGCAATAGCTGCAAAAAAAAATGAAAACACAGGATTCTCCGATACAATTTCACATTTTAAATGAACCTGAAGATACAGAATCAGAAAAGAGTTTAAATACACAAGTTTGCAGCTTCCTGGTCCTGGAGCCTGGGTAATTATTCACATTTTAAATACTTAGACTTAACTTGAAGATCCTCAGAATCAGAAAACAGTTTAAATATACAAGTTTCAGCTTCCTGGCCCTGGAGCCTGGGTATTTACATTTTAAACATTGAGTCTGAACTTGAAGATCCTCAGAATCAGAAAACAGTTTAAATACAAAAATTTCAGCTTCCTGGCCCTGGAGCCTGGGTATTTACATTTTAAACACTGAGTCTAAACTTGAAGATACTCAGAATCAGAAAAGAGTTTAAATAAACAAGTTATGCAGCTGCCTGGATATGGTCCTGGAGAGGTGGAGCCTGGATAAATATTCACATTTTAAATACTTAAAGAAACTGAACTGGATACTCAGAATCAGAAAAGAGTTTAAATAAACAAGTTATGCAGCTGCCTGGATATGGTCCTGGAGAGGTGGAGCCTGGATAAAAATTCAAATGCTTAAAGAAGAAGATACTTAGAAAACATTTTAAATGCACAGTTTTTGCTGCGGAGGTAGACCAAAACAGAATAAAATTTGTATATACCATTTAGGCTTAGCCCTGTACACATAAAAAAAAAAAAAAGATTCCTCTGAACAAAGTCATAATACTTAACACAAAGTATGTCCTGTGATTGTTTTGAATCCAACATTCGAATCCAATTTGCCTTGCCCTCATATGCTCACCTGCCTGGCTGCACGACAACCACCCTCCTCTCCATCAGCTGGGCAACTGTGCATTTAGGGGACACACAACTATATATATCTCCACCCAGCCCTATTCTGCTTGGCGCCAAAATTTAGCCAATGGGAGAGAAGGAACACACTTGAACGGCATTTTACGGGTCCAGTGAGGTTTGTTTTTACACTGGGATGCTGCTAGTGTTACACAGGGATTTTTAAAGTTTATTGCAAATAAACGGGGCAATTTTTTACGGGGCAAGGGGTTTTGAAACAGCCTGTCCCCCTGAAAAGGGGACAAATGGTAAGCTTAGGGGCACATTTACTAACCCACGAACTGGCCGAATGCGTCCGATTGCGTTTTTTTCGTAATGATCGGTAATTTTGCGATTTTTTTTCGTCGTCTTTACGATTTTTGCGTAAAAACGCGAGTTTTTCGGCGTCTTTACGATTTTTGCGTAAAAACTTGAGTTTTTCGGCGTCTTTACGATTTTTGCGTAAAAACGCGAGTTTTTCGTAGCCATTACGAAAGTTGCGCAAAGTCGCGATTTTTTCGTAGCGTTAAAACTTGCGCGAAACATCGCGCCTTTTAAGTTTTAACGCTACGAAAAAGGCGCGACTTTGCGCGCAAGTGTTAACGCTACGAAAAAATCGCGACTTTGCGCAACTTTCGTAATGGCTACGAAAAACTCGCGTTTTTACGCAAAAATCGCAAAGACGCCGAAAAATTTGCGTTTTTACGCAAAAATCGTAAAGACGCTGCAAAAAATCGCGTTTTTACGCAAAAATCATAAAGACGCCGAAAAAATCGCAAAAAATACGAAAAATTCGCAAAATGTTCGTTTCCAATCGGAATTTTTCCAATTCGGATTCGAAATCGTGTCTTAGTAAATCAGCCCCTTAGTGTAAAGCAGGGGGTGAAAGACACTGTTATTGAGCACTAGGTGAATTTTAGAGATCCAGTTATTCTTGTCTTTTATTATTTATACCTGTACAATACAGAAGGTTTATCACTTTTATTTCTTGTTTGTATAGTTCTACTATACTTATTGGAGGGGGAAGGTTTTGCCTTCTTAAGTTAAAAGGGTTCCCTTGCAGTTCCTTATTGGTGAGTGGCCAGTGTGAGGAAACACATAAACATGTGAAAAGGGATTGCTGTTTTTTTCTGTGATATATTAATCCCAAATTCTGCACCCCAGAGTTCAAAATTGGGTGACATTTTTGCAGTACTAAATGGGACTTTCCAATACAGACATTTTAGATAAAATCTTGTGATGGAAAGTGCACGTAAGTAATGAATCCACATTAAATTCAGTTTTTCAAAAAGATGACAAATGTGAACACATGCAAAAGCTATTTTACAGCAAAACAATAGGGCCCCAAGTGTAAGATCAAGGGAGGAAAAGTTGGACAGTTGCACTAAAGAAATGACTGGAGGAGAAACACTTTTTTTTATTTCATGGCTCTGTTTCAAAAGGAATTCTGCATCTGCAGACTGGCAAGTACAGTTTGCTATGTTGCTGCATATCAAACATTTTAAGACCATGTCTATGTAACTAAAGCATGGTGTAGATATAATTCACATGCAGGGCATTGTTAATCATAAAATATATTTTACAGGTATGGGATTATTGGGTATGTGGAATGATTGGGGTTTTCGGAATAAAGCATCTTGTAATTTTGCCATTCTTTGTGCCTGCTTTAAAAAATAAATAAATATAAAATAAACCCAATGGGATTGTTTGGGCACCAATATGGATTCATTCATCCAGAAATAATTTAAAAACTATTAAAATAACTACAAAGTTGCTAAGAATAGAGCATTGTACAATATACAGTCCCATACCTGCACTGTAAAGCTAATATAAAGGTGAACTATTCTTTTAAAGGCTATCTGTTGATCTGTAGTGCATAGAGTGCTATAACCTTACAATCCAGGAGATACTGCTGTTAACAATGAATATATATGCTGGCATAGGTTTATGGAAGCCTGACAGTAAGACACTTACTAGACAAGACTGAGCCAATAATATTTTCACGGAAATATAAATACAGTTTTAGATTTTAATATTTCCATTTGGCCATTCCATAATGGAAAAATAACTAAGAATAGAATGGCCCTTTAATGGAATTAGTTCTGCAAAGGAGAAGTTTTAGGCTTCAGAACCTTTGGCACCATTTTCTCTACCTACGTTACTGGCAGGTTTTTTTTGTTACCCCACCAAACCCTCTCAGCAACCTGTTTTTCTAGTACAAATTGACCTTTTAACCAATAACCCATTCAGTCACTTACAAGGAACCTTTTGAACTTTCTATAAAGAAAGTGCTAACATGGTTTTGGGGATATATAACAGCTGGAAAGCATAACAAAGCATAACAAGGTTATGACAATCTCAATGGACTCCTTAAGTTTGTTTATTCTTCACCCTGTGTTGACTTCTGTAGAATGGTAATGCCATATATGTTGCAGAGCTGATTTAAATTAAGGGTTTGCCATTTATGCAAGATGTTTGGCTCACATATACAATTTTGACTTGCACCTCTACATTCCACATGTTACCAAAACAGCAACAAACCATATAAATACTAAGGCATGGTGCTTCATGCTTTATCCGGTTGTAGAACTTGTATGGGTATTTTAGGTGGTATCATTTATATTTGTGATTCTTATCCCATGATCACCTGGCCTCTTATGCACCCAACATTCACTTAGTTTTACCTTAACTGGAATTAGCAAAGATTTAGCAGACACTTTCAGATTAAGTAGGGGGTAAAGGGTTTGCTTACCACTAACCCGCAAGATCCTTTCCAGTTACTATACAACTTATTTGCGTATATAGTGGGATAATGGGCACCTTTACCACCCCATAACTCTGGCAGTCTCCTAGCTAACAGAGGCAGGCAACTGTCCTGCACCTTTTGCATTTTGTTTTTTAGTGATTGTTTGCATTTAATTTTCATCTGTAGGGGGCACTAGGAGCCATTTGCACTTATCAATTTATAATGCAGACAAAATGGAGGCAGCACATTGGACAAAAACTCTCTTAGGGGAACAGTCTGGCTGTATTAAGCTGGGAGATGGCCAGTAGCTGGCAGTGCAGGACTGCAAGTTTCCAAAACATGGCAATAGGAGGCCTATAGCTGTAGGGCCCCAATTGCAGCAAAGGCAGAGTCCAAATATCTGCTAGAACAGCCACCCATGAGTAGAGGGCCTCCAACAAACATCTTTGTGAATATCTGTTAATGTGAATGGGAACCTTATGTGACTATAATTTTAAATATTGGAAATTAAGACTTTTCTATACCCATGTGAAAAAGTACATGCATTACTTGTTAATTTGAGAGTCAGCTGGTGATCCCTATAGGAGGTAATAGATGGCCTTATTTTTCTGATACAAAATTTACTTTACCGCTGCCCTGTGTTACCTGTTTGCATTCACTAATTCTCTTTGTCCAGTTCCTTTGGACAAAGGAACAGCTCCACAGGCATTCATTCTTTCCCAACACCATTGTATTTGTCAAAACCTGCATCAGTAGATACAGTCCCTGCTTAGAGTGGCTGAATAAGTTTAATATAGAAGGCAGCATGAATCCAGAGTTTTTATCTTTTTCATATTTATTTTCAATATTTTCTTTTTGATTTTACAGCGATTGTAACATGACTGTCCTGACTTTACAGTGAATGTTTGCCATGCAAAATTATGAAATCCTTTAAACACATGACAACACTTTGCTTGGGCAGACCACAATAATGTATGCCTACTTTAGACATTCAAGGCTATTTATGCATGGTAATCGAGTTTTTTATTTTTCTAAAATGAAAAACAAATACTTCATGCCTCCAACTGGCCCTTTCATCTTTTCTGGTTGGCCCAAAATATTGCTTCATTCTGTCTTTATTCCCCAAAAATGAACATAAAAGAATCTTGTTATACAAGATGCGTCAGGGATCAGGTATATCCACGCACGAAAATGTGGAGCATTTTACATCCCTTTTTGGAATATTTAATGAGGACTCATAGGGACTAAACTAACTTAGAACCAAACATAAATATATAATTTTTAATTTGTCTTGCCAACACACCTTTAATATTTCCTACAGGGATGCTGTAAGTAGCATAAGTAAATACATAGCAAATTTGTGCTAGACATGATCTTAGCAGCAGTCTTTTTTGTAGTGCATTAACAAACCCAGCTTGTTATACTCTTACTTTTATATACATATAAAAAACAGTGCCAATGGCTATACGATTACAAAAAATATTTTCCGAACACACCACTGACCTCAATATAGTGCAAAACAGTAAAAATAAAAGTTTGTGCCACCGGGTTTGCCACAGATGCCCAGATTTGGTCAGGTAGTTTTGATCATACAGCCCAGGTATCTAAGAATGCATATCAAGTCAAGGGCTGGTTTTCAAAACCATCTTACTATACAGCCCAATTGCCAATTAAAAAAATGAGACATGTACCATGAAGTACTGGTTGGTTGGAAAATATTATATGCATGAACAATATTAAATAGATCAAATGGAGCGTGAGCAAATCTTTGGCCTTTTCTTGTCAGAATAAACTAGTCAGGAAAAACTTGCAAGCAAGCCTAATCCACAGAACCTTATGTAACTGAGCCTAGAGGATGTTGCCATTGAAGGACCTGCTCCCAACCAGTACCTGCATCTTTCTGCTCTGTGCTGCATGCGCCTTAGGTTCCAAGAAACTTTGTTAGCAGAGGAAGAGTATACTTCCCCAGTCCGACCCGCACCCATCCTAAATCAACAATGGTTTGTGGAAAGGCCACAAAGGCCTGGGCCTAGGGCAGGCAAATTTAAGGGGCAGCATGCCACCCTACCACATCCAAATTTGGTCTAAAGTATTGGGGTGCGGGGGAGATTTGATACATGTTTACTGTTAATAAAGAATAACTGTTGCCACATCTGATTGCATTTGTGTGATACTGTTGTGTACTATTACATTTCCAACTACATTTTACATGATTTTTCTTTGTATTATTTAATAGATCTTATCACACTTTCTATAAAGAATATAAATCCCTTCAGTATCACTGGTGGAAATGTGATGGGCAGAAATGCCACTCCAAGGCACACAAGCACAAATGTGGAGGAAACTTTCTAATTTGTTTGAGAATATTATGGAACCCTCCCTTTTCGACTCTGACACGGCTATGTACAGTTTTTCTATAAAATGAAAGGCAGCCAAATACAATTGACCTGCCAGCTTTGAGTCTAACCAAGCACTCAGCTATAGAAAATGAAATGCTGCTATTCAGTTGGACATTGCTATAGGCGGAAAATAAATTATTGCCCCAAAGAATGGGTCAAGAAAATGATCATGAAAAGCTGTTATTGCAGAATAGGGGCATACAAGGCAATTCAGAAAGGCAATGCATTTCACAAAAGTTTAGTTGAGACCATGAGCCATATCCAGATATATCACTCATGTTAATCTGACTACTGCAAGCTTGTTTTGTTTTTCTCATTTTAATTATATTGGGGGGTGAACTATTATCCCTCCCCCCCATTTCCTCTACAGTAATAATAATAATAATGTATCTGTTATGTGTCAATAAAAAAAAACTGGTATGAAAAAAGATTTGTCTTTTTATACAATAGTATTTGTTTTTTGAGTTCAGCATATAATGAATACTACTGAAATTTACCAGGATACATTATGTCTGGGTCACAGCTCCCCACATCATACTTACTAGGAAAACTGGAGTGGCAACCTTGGTACTAACTCCCATTGCAAGCCACAAATTGTAAACAACTAAGAAAATACTATATGAAAATTACATCATTTTATATGCTAAATAATTTATAGCCTAATAAATTGTATTAGGCTATAAATTATATTACAGGTATGGGATCCGTTATCTGGAAACCCATTATCCAGAAAGTTCCAAATTACAGAAAGACCCATAGACTCCATTATAAGAACATAATTCTAATTTTTAAAAAATGATTTTCTTTGTCTCTGTAATAATAAAACAGTACTGGGGGCAAAACAATCCTATTGGGTTTAAATGATATTTAAATGATTTTAGTAGACTGAAGGAATGGCGATCTAAATTATGGAAAGAGCCCTTATCCGTAAAGCCCCGGGTCCCGAGCATTCTGGATAACAGGTTCTATATCTGTATATATACAGTATTTTTTACTTTTCCACCATTTTATCAGTCTCTTCTAATTCTGTACAATACAACCTTTTCTGCTATTTCCCCAATAAAGACATTTCTACCTCTGCCTCTAGAGAAGTGCTGTCTAATGGTTCTATATGTGCAAAAAAAGTTAGAAGTGGAGCAAAAAATTGTATACATAAGAATTATTTACATTTCACATATAATAATCTTTATTAGACAACTATTACATTGCAAATATAAATTACTCATTTGAAAGGCCTCCTTAAGGGTGAGTGCAACACTGGCACAGATACAGTATGGAAGTAGTGTGAAAGGGCATTTTAGAACAGTAACACTTTTTCCTTATATACCTCAAAATTCTCAGTGTGACCATAAGCAGCAAAACAATTTATTTTCTTAAGAGAACAGCTGATGTTGCATTCCTCTTTCTGTCCCTTCAGGTAATCAGAGTGCAGACACAGACATGTATACTAAATGAAAGTGGGAAATCTGCGTATGCAGTGCCCTAACAAAGTGTTGGCAAATAGGAGAATAAAGGAAACAGGAAATAAGAGGGGAAAAAATGGGGCCTCGATAAATGTGGTTTGTTATTGTGACTTCTGAGGCTTACTTATCTCTATCAAGTGCAGTATATTAATTTTGGATTCAGCCTTTCGGTTTGGACACTCTTGAACTAAACAGGGTTGGTTATTATACATAAAGCCAGTGGAGGGTTGCATCATTCTTCTTTAAATGTGGCATTGTCTTTTGATACAAAAATAACACCTTTTTGAATAAGATTTATTCAGTGTCGGACTGAGATGCCATGGCCAATTCTCCAAACTATTTTTATTCCTCTTCTCATTTAACCTCTTTGTTCTACTAGCCTATTTTCTTTACATACTATAATCTATTCGTCAATCTCTGTTTCCAAGCAAAAAAAAAAAGTAATGGCCATGAAATAGGCTAAATGGTTAAAGGCAGGAAGGCCCACTGACACCTGGGCCCACTAGGAGTTTTCCTGGTATCCTGGTGGGCCAGTCTGACACTATGTGCCATGGAAACGGTTAGTGCTCCAAAAACCAATTTATAACAGTGTACTCAACTTTGAATGCATGCCAAGATAATAAATACTAGAAGGCCTCTCTGAAACTAAAACATTGTAGAAAGCGCTACGTTGCCTGCAATCATTTTACATTTCATTTTGTATCAATTAAATATCTTGTATTTATTCAGTACTTTCACATTCCAACCACTCCACTAACTGTGCTTGTTACAATTGTGAAATGAATTTTAAATATGTTGGTCTGTTATAAGCATTAACTTAGGTAGAATTTACGATAACGCAACAATAAATTGTTCATAGGTAACATGGGCTAGTGAACCGGAACTTATTACTGGAAAAATAAATATATTACATTTTTATGGCTGTTTTACAATGATTTGTGCCTTACAGAATCTTGAAAGTACTTTTTATAATCTACCACATTTGTTATTTGTTAAAATATTTTTCCTTTTATTCCTTTGAAAAGAAGTAAGAGAAGAGCAAACATACTTTGTAAGAGGGAGACGCAAGCATGTTGATTATTGCTGGCTTCCATTAATGTTGTTGAAATGCTCTAACTTCAACATATTTATGGAATATTTTCATCACCAGCATCTCTATTCATATTGTCAGTCCCTTCATCTTGACCAAGAGAATACTTACAAGCAGGACACAGATGAACATTTCAAGTTTTTATTTTCAAAAGGGATGATTTTTAAAAATATTTTATTGAGTTCAAGATTCTGTAATTAGCGATATCAGAGCAAGGACACATTATACTAAATTAACTATGGTAAACTATGAATTTTACTCATAATGGTTTATCTAGTGCAAAAGATGCAAAACAAATGCATTGTTGCTATGACGTGTGTGTCTGCTTTACTGCAGATATCTGCTAGCAGTATCCTGGTTTAGTGCAGCTGCAAAGTTTACAGAACGCTTTTCTGAGAAGCATTGAGTGGAATCTTAATCCTTAATATATGGGATCTAAAAATAAACTGGAAGGCTTGATAAAGGGCTGGTTTAAGCCCGAAACGTTGCTGTGTGCACTTGAGTAAAGTCACTTTTTTCTACAACATTTCCGGAGTGCTGCTGTTTTTTCATTTTATCCTGGATATTGTTTTACCCTGGCTGAGGGTTCAGCTTGCACCTGGGGCTACAACTAGCCGGTTTGTCCATTGTGTAGCACACCTTAATCAATTTGTTAAAAATAAACTGGAAGAACCTGTTACAAAATTGAGATCATGTAATATAGTTAGCATAGTGTGTACTGTGAATATGACTGATCCTCCATTACATTCCCATAGACATTACATTTGCTCCATTATATTCATAAAAAGTTTAGTACAGCATTTGGAGTCTGCTTTCACAGCAAAACTTGTCATATTTGCCAGTCACTTGCTTTCACATTAAACTATTTTGAGATCCAAAAAAATGAAAATGTTTACAGAAAGTACTGGTCCAAAAATGAAAAACCTCTTATCGGTCCATCTCTTTTCAAAGGTCTTACTCTCTCTAGTGAGACGTTCCACAAAGTGAATGATAGTGCAAGGGCTCAGAAAGCGTGTGAAAAGGCTATTTAGTATATCATATAGTCAGTACCTCACATCAGTTTACATTACGGTTGCCACCTGGCTGGTAAAATAGATGGTAAAATAAAAATTGGATTACAAATTTACCGGCAATGTAATTGCCTGCCTACCTGCCTCTGATCTGCCCCGTTTTACCCCATTCTCCCCTCCTAGCTCGATGGAATTACTAAATCCTTGAGGGCATAAATCTGCTCCTTGATGTTATTAACCCCCCCCCCTTAATGACACAGCATCACTTATTTACATCACAGACCACACCCTCACAGGACTGCCCCTCTGCCTAGTTCGAAAAAGTGGCAACCCTAATTCACATCTGTTTAACAATAATAACCCACAGTACTTCATTTCTTTTGTTTTTTATTTTTTCTGATCCAGTATCACAGCCTGTAATGTGCTGCCCCACTTTAAGGTACAAATCTGATGAAAGGCATTCTAAACCTCCATGTATAGAGACAGTTTTTTTTACCAAATTGTGAGGGATAGCTTTATGTAACTATTATGCTCTGGACTCTGTATTAGGCCAGAGGAGGCTCACAGTAGCTGGCAGTGAAACAGGCTTTACTTAGAAAAGAACATGGCTGAACGGCCATCAAGTTGAGAGAAAGGAAAGGATAGACAGTCAGATACTATAGAGAGCAATTTCCAGCAAAACAGGGATTCACGAACAAGCTAAAAGGGTTGAGGAGACCGCCTCATACGTATGCAAATAAGTCATAACAGGATTCTGGGAACAAATTCCTTTAGGCTCTTAGAAAAGTCCCATTTACATGGGTTTATCCTATAGACTAATGCTTACCCACTGGGTTTTCAATGCAAAAGCAAAACAGGAAGACACATAGCAGGTTAACATGTAACAGCGCCATCTAACGATCTTACAATAATAGTCAATACATAACAGTAGCCCTGACCATGTCTGTTAAATGAGAAACACAGAAATCTGTTTTCATTCTGCCTTTTTAATAATCATCAATTCAATATTGTATAATTTGTTCCGCAAATGTTATATAGAATTACAAGGCATACTCTGCACGTCTTTTATATCACAAACCATTCCATACAAAATTCCTTGTTTCATTTCATTCCTTTTTTTATTCTCTGTAATTATGTCTTTTAAAGTGGACCTGTCACCCTAAGAAATAATTCCAATTTCTTTTCTATTGTGTTTGTTAAGCAAAATTAACTTAACATACTATATAAATGATATAAATCTTCTTTCCTTGAGTCTTGGGAATATACAATCACAGCAAACAGGCAGCTTCTATTTTGTGGACACTGTTATTAAGGCGAGCTTTGTATCACCCCAACATCTTGTGTATGTGCCAGAATGGGGGCCCTGATGCCCTTGCCCATGCACTGGCTACACAATTAGATGGTGAGAAGGGAGGGAGAATGTGAAAGTTTGTGCTGAATGGAAAGTTTAAGTAATTGTCTGCCCCACCTCTATGCCTAAGGCATAGAGGCGGGGCAGGCAGTATATGATTGACAGCTGGGATTTATAAATGCATTTATAATGGGTTTGGATGTGTTAATATCAAAATGAATTTTGGTTTCATGTTTAATTTAAAAAGGACTTTTATTATACAGCTTTTCATGTCTGGGTGACAGGTCCCCTTTAAAAATCCAGAATTACATCTAATACATCAAGGCTTTGCTTTGTGTACTTTGTGTCAAGGCTGGATTATTTTAGACACGTTCCTAAATGTTCAAGTGATCTGGTCACCCTATGATAGATAAAAGGGTTCATAAAAAATCCTTGCGTGTGTGCACTGGTGTAGTACGCAGTTCGTTTGACTGATTATGTATTTCAGTAGGTTTGGTAGGTAACTAAACTCACAAAATCCTGTCACCTGTCACTCAGACATAAAAAACTGTATAATAAAAGCCCTTTTCAAATTAAACATGAAACTCAAAATATTTTTTTATTACCACATCCATACATAAAGGCATTTATATATGCCATTATAAAGGCATTTTAAAATCCCAGCTGTCAATCATATATTGCCTGCCCCGCCTCTATGCCTTAGGCATAGAGGTGGGGCAGACAGTTACTTTCACTTTCAATTCAGAACTTCTTAGATTTTGCTGCACCCCTCACATTCCCCCTCCCTCCTCACCATGTAATTATGTAACCAGTGCATGGACATGGGCATTAGGTCCCCCATACTGGCACAGAAACAAGATTTTGGCAGGATGCAATGCCTGCTTTGATAACAGTGTCCATAAAATGCTCCCAGCCTGCTTGCTGCAATTGTGAATTCCAAGGCTGAAGAAAATAAGATTAAAATAATTGATATAGTGTAAGTAAAGTTTATTTTGCTTGCCAAACACTATAGAAAACAATTTGAAATTATTTCTTAAGGTGACAGGTCCGCTTTAACTATAAGCTGTTATGGGTCATTTCAAATCTGAAGGGCAAACTGATCTACTGTATAAGCTAATTTGCCTTGATGTGCATTCAGAATTTTTTCACTAATTCTACTTCCCAAATGATTAATAAATGTACCACTGCTATTTTTGTTTTCATTCTTTAGGGAACATATGGGGTTTGAGACAGCAGGCCATGCTATATATATATATATATATATACAGTTGTTCACAATTTATATAATCTTCTAGCCCCCGGCACTTGATACAAAATGTCCTTATGTATGTTTCCTGATAATAACTTGGCAATAAAATTGTTTGTTTCTCTTTAACGAAGAAACCACTATGAGACGGAAAAGGTAAGGAAAGGGCATAGAATAACAACAGAAATCATCCAGATGCTATGTGAACTACAGTGTAGAAGGTCAATTCACTTTCATTTTTCATTCTCTCTTACTCATAGACCTTGCTATTTAACTGAACTTTTCCGTACTAGTCTGTATCACCAGTGTGAAAGCACCTAATGTTCAGGGTTGCCACCTTTCCTTGACTATAGATCTGGGCAGGGACGCAATGTCTGTGGGTGGGGTGTCATGGGGCTGGGACGTGCCTTCACAGGGGTGAGGCTATGACATGGCGATTGCCTTGTCGATTTTGCTGAAGACTGGGCTGCACTGGTCAAAACTGGATAGGTGGCATCCCTACTACTTTTATTGTCTCAGATGTCTATTGGACTTGTTAAGCATATTGTAGGCTTAATAAATGGCACAAAACTAGGCCCATAAATATAGTATGCACCTAGTGCTTACTTGGTTACAACATTCTATGAACAATAAATGGTGCCACAGTTTTTCACACAGTTTTTTACCATTTGTTGCATCCCAATCCATTTTGCCAAATAAAATTTTGGTAGATTACTACTGTGTGATCCCTACAGTGGAATTGTATGCTGGCAAAGAATTTGTTCTCACTTCGTATAGGCAATGATCAAAGGTTGTTATGGTAGTACAGTATAACTCCATTACTATTTCCAGTCTAACTAGGCCCCGAAAGAGAATCAAGCCACATCCTATTGCCCATTTGGTTATGTTTTGTGCTGGTTATGTAGCATGAGCATGAGAATATTTACATTTGTGCATTACAAGCTGGCTGGCTTTCTACAGCATTTAAATGCACTCATTGTATCTGGAACATCAATAAAGCGTTACATTAAGATCAATGAATTTTATTTTACATGGCACTGTTCAATACATTAGTGACAAAATGCGGGGAGGCCGCGATAAAGACTTTTGAAATGTGGCATAATTCAATATTTCATTTGATCAACACCAAGGAAACTTTAAACTAGGTTCTTCCTCCCATCTCTTATAGTGCATTGCTTAGACAACATGATTACATTTTGTGCTTGTTTCATAAACTGCAATTACTGTATTCTCAGTCTGACTGGAATATGTATACTTCTTATAAATTCTTATTATTACCTGCTCAGTTGTATCCTTTTATTGTTCTACAGACTACACTGAGCAGGTTTGGTCTTCTGTAGTTGCAACTATGTGGGAATTGGCAGGAGTTCTGCTCTGTGATTGTGTAAAAGGCTCATTATTTCCCCATTGCTTGCTATTTAAATCTTGCAAATATTCCACTATCTTGTCCTTTAAATTGAACGAGCAAGTTAGTCCAAACCAGTGGTGTAACTATAGAGCTTAATCTATAACCACTCTCTGCCTGAAAATTTGCTTGCCAGCTGCAATCTATTAAAAAGTGGGTAGGCGCACAAGTGAGTAGGTGGGTAGGTTCATCCGGGTATGTCTCTGTGGCGACCCTCTGAAGATTTTTTGCAGGGGGGCCTGGTATTGTCATTACACCCCTGGTCCAACCTAAACTAAATGAGCTGCTAACTGGTGATTGGTTGATCTAGGTTACTGAAGAGCAAATGTCTTCTGTTTCTAAAAAAAAAATATATACTTTTTCATGATTTTAGAAATGATTTCCCATGTATGCAAGAAGCAATAAAAATATGACAGGTCTGTGTATGAAGCCCAAAATGAAGAACCTGAAGGTATGGAGTTGGACACATACATCGCTTACATAGGAATGTGGGATTTATGATTTGTATTGTATAGCCAATAGAGTTTCATTTCTATAAAGCTGAATGAGAGTGATAAAGGAGTGATACAGGCCTGCAGAGCAGTTTATAAAGGCCGAAAGAGGAGAGAATGGAAAATACATGATTGATGGAAAGGTTTTACTGTTTCAGAAGGACTTTTCTCCTAGGCCTGCTCAGTAACATTAATCATTTGGGTGACCTTTATTATAACTTGGCACATCTTCAAAATACTCTGTCCACTGGTATAAAGAGAGCTGTGAAATATTGTTTTTGGATCAAGGAAGTCTTTTCTACCATAGAAATCTTTTAGTCAGATCTTACAGACAATTATAGGGAAGTCAGGGAGGGCAAACAGGAAAAGCCAAGTATAAACATTAAGGAGAAATAACACAACTAGATATATATCTAGACAAAGACAAGAAATTTCTCTTCCACTCGCCTATACCAATATATTTAGGACAAAAAGATATTTTGTGCATACAGCTACCAAAATATACCCTCCATATATGTCTATATATTGCAATATGTATTTAAGCTGGTTAATTACGTCAAAGTCATCCATGGACTGGCCAGTTCTACACTCACTTTCATCTGATTCATAAAGAATTCTAGTATTTATTCAGGTAATTTCTACAGGGGCTAAAGCTGGCCATATACTGAAAGATCCACTTGTGTGAAGAGGCCACCAAACGAGTGGATCTTTCCCAGATATGCCCACAACGAGGTCCAAAGATCAGATTACAGTGACGATGGGGACCTCATTAATGAGCTGCTGCAGCCCAATGGGATTTTTAAACCTGCCCAATTGATAAATGCTGATTTTTGGACAGCTATCAGTGGGAGGGCCCCATAAATTGGCAAGTTGGCTACCAACTTTGTCTGACGGGGATTAATCAGCAGCTTTAAGGAACAGTAACACTGAACAATGAAAATGGTTCAAAATAATTTAAACATAATGTACTGTTGCCCTGTTTGGGTAAAACTGGTGTGTTTGCTTCAGAAACATTACTATAGTTTATATAAATAAGCACCTGTGTAGCCATGGGGGCAGCCATTCAAGCTGGAGAAAAGACACATGTTATATAGCAGTCTTTTCTAAATTTTTCAATTTGTATAGCTACCCCCATGGCTACACAGCAGGGTATTTATATAAACTATAGTAGGGTTTCTGTAGCAAACACACAACCAGTACATAATATGTTAATTACTTAATTACATACTGATATACTTTTAATTTTTGGTGTTACTGTTACGTTAAATCTGCCCGTGTGTAGCCACCTTAAATTTTACCTGCAACTTGCTTTTCAAAGTAAAAACTCACAAATATTTGCCTTTTTTATTGGATACAATAGTGATCAGCTGGCAGAAGCCGGAATAATGGGAACTACAACAGGAAGCGGCTTCATAAACTATAGGAAGATAAGATAAAAGATAACATATATCCTGAACCGATAAAAAATGCTCATATCGGCTTTCCGGGAGGGAATATAAACCGTTCTATGTATTTCTGTTGGGTGGGGGATGGATAAGCTGATACGGACAATAAAAGTGATTCTAGGAAGGGTTCAGATAATATTACACATTTTTTACATTTTTCCCATATAAAACATCAGCTTTAACTTTATCGACCCTCTGCATTTGTCATGGAATAGTAATTGTGCCTGCATAAGAGACGGGTATTGAGATTGCAAGAGACTAAATAAATGCCCCAGTCGATGCTAGTGAAAGTCATTCATCTAAACAATTCTAAAAGAACATCAAATTAATCTTTTGCTGTAATTAACTTAAGTGCTTCTGGCAACTAGTCAAACCGAACCGCTTCATTCGGCGTTCACTTTCAAATGTTCTTCTGTGTTTGTGTTTTGTCTTGTTTCTCTGATGATCGTTACTGTGTCGCCTGTAGTGCAAGCAGAAAAAGGGAGTCGCAAAGTTCTTGATGTCTGGGAATAATTTGCCACTTCATAGGCACATCTTGACAGTGGATGTAGAGTGGGCAAAGTCTGCCATGGAACAGGCTGCATGTGAGGAGTTCAGTCGAACTGGCTCCTGCTCATTAACGGAAGCTCTACAGGAGATTTGTGATTTACAACACGTTTTTTCAGCAGCTTGGAAAACCATGAAAGGAAACACACTTAAGATTAATACACTGGTATGATTGGTTGACTAAGAGTGCACTTATGACTGCCTAATTGCCTTTAGATGTGTTAAAATGATTTCAAGATTTATGATGAGCAGCAGTTTGTTATTGCGTAAGGAAGGCCTCTTCTTATTAGGTGGAGAATTCATGTTACATATGCATTTCTCTTTGTGAGCTGGAGCTTTGCCATTTCCCGGCCCTGGGATGCCAATGTTATCTTCTGCTACACCTGATTCTCCCTGCTTCTTAGCTTCACATATATTCATTTTAAACAGAAGTCCCGAGAGCAGTCACATTTCCTTTGATATTCATTATTATGTGTCCCAACTTGTTTAGTCTCTGCAGTCCCTGAGAAAGCCACCTATAGACTGAAATCAGTTAACAGTAAGTGATCATCGCTAATTATATTAACACCCCTTTACTGAAAGAAATAAGATAAAACAGTCTTTAGACCATAATCAATAGACAGCGGAGCTAGCTGGGATGATTCTAAGCCCCTTCAGCAGTATCTGTTCATTATAACTGCATGACAGCCAGCTTCTGATCTGAATGCCTGTTGGATCCAGATAGCATTGAATCCTTTCTGCTGTCCTCACGTTTGCAATGATGTGGAGGAAGGATCGGCTTCAAAGTCATTTCCTTAAAAGTCATGTTTTTTTGAAGAATAAGTAAAAAAAAAAAAAATCTGTCACTTAAAAATAAATTAACCTTTTGGATGTGTTTGCAGCAGTAAAGCACAAGAACCTGTGTGTTGAAGGTGAGCAATAGTCTGAGCACCCACCTCCAATGTATGGGATTCAAATGGGAATAAAAAAAGAAAAACTTCCCAATTTACATAAAGGTTCAGTGGTTATAAAGTTATTTGTAAATGTAATTGTTATTAAAAGCAGTATCTGTCTGTCAACATTCTCTGCATTACTGACGCTGACTCAAATGGTAACAATGTGCACATTTTTAAAGGGGAAGTATACATTTTTCAATTAAAGTTCAATGAATTGGGCTTGCACTGGACATACTTTTTGTCTGTTGTTTTAATTGGAAAACTGTATCGCTTTCGATATTTCTTGAGTAAAACAGGGCAAAGAAGGAAATTAATGCTACTCCATGGTTGGATCTCAGAATATTGGACTTTCAGTTATTAGTACACTAGCAATCTAAACCAAATGTGGAGTAGCTTCAATTTTCTTTGCTTCCCCTGTTTAGATCAAGAAATAACAAAAACAAAAAATATTATATATACATTGCACTCATGGGGGCCAATTCATTAAAACACGAGTTTGAATCCCGAATGGGAAAAATTCGGATTGCGTACGATAATTTCTGAAGATCGCAAATATCACAAAAATGCTTACGAAAAAATCGTATTAGTCATGATAATTTTGTATTGGCGATCTGAAATTCACAAAATTTTCGTACCAAACGATTGTAAACAGGGGCAGAACCTTTCCGAATTTTTCGCGCAAGCGTCCGAAAAAGTCACGCAAGCATATGAAAAAGTCGTGCAAGCGCGAAAAAAATTGGCAAAAAAACAAGTGTTCGTGTCTTAATAAATCTCCCCCATGGCGTAGCTTTAATTACTAAATTACACTGTTTACATAGCAAATAATGCCCTCTACCGTTTAAAATGTTATTCTTAAACCAATAAATGTATTTTTTTTTTTAGTTGTAATATTGGTGTGTAGGCGCCATCTCAGTGCATTGTGCCTGAGTCTGAGCTTTCAGAAGGAGCCAGCGCTACACATTAGAACTGCTTTCAGGTAACCTATTGTTTGTCCTACTGTAGGTCACCCACTGTGACCCACAGCACTACAGCACATACTGCATTTGCCTATTTGTGTCTGTAAGTTACCCTCCCATATAGATTGTAAGCTCTACGGGGCAGGGACCTCCATCCTCTTGTGTCTTTGACTCTTAACTTATTGCAATTGTATTTATCTTGTATCTATCTGTATTTATTGTTGTACTTTGTATTTATCTATTATTATCTTAATAATCCCATTTGTATTAATGTATTCTAGTGTACAGCGCTGCGTACATAAGTAGCGCTTTATAAATAAAGATATACATACATATATGCATACATACTCCCATGTAACGGGAGATGTCATGGCCAGACTTGGGTGCTATTGCGCGCTATTCTCATAAGTGCCACTAGGTGGAGCATGGGAGTATCTTTAGCAACACAAGTGTTAGGGAGATGCAACAACCTTTCTATTGTTCTGCTGAATGGCTGCTGATGGGAAAGGGAGGCGGTTATATCTCTCCAACTTGCAGCACAGCACTAAAGGAGAAAACTGTTTCATACTTACCATAATTTTTATTTCCTGGCCATCCCTATAGTAACATCTTAAAACCCCAGGTATTCCCTCCTCCAGCATGGAGAAGGAAAACATGCAAGCCCACTATAAAGCCTCCTCCCCTGCTCCGTGTCTTAGTTACAAGCTTCTAGAACACAAAACACATGGTTAGAGCATACAAAGGCTGGGAAGATGCTACTACGGGGATGGCCAGGAAAAGAAAATGATGGTAAGTATGAAACAATTTTCTCCTTTCCTGGCCATCCCCTCATAGCATCTTAAAACCCCAGGGTTTGATAATCGCACTACTACTGATCTTGCTGCATCAACTTTAATTATGAGGAAACGGGCTGTAAAACTTTTGGGCAAACAAGGAGTCCTTATGAGACAAAATATCAACAAAAGTATTGGAAGAACTCCAAGTCGCTCCCTTGCAAATGGGCTCTGGAGCTGCCTGTGCCACCGCTGCTCAGGAGTTTCCATAACCCTTGTTGAGTGGGCTTTCACCCCTTCTGGCATAGAACATCCCTGCTCTCTGTAGGCCGTAATTATAGCGGTGACAATCCAACGTCCAATGGTTTTGGTAGTAGTTGCATGCCCTTTATGGCTGCCTGCTGGAACAATAAACAGGTTCCTGGCCTCCATTATAGACTTTGTCTTAATAATATTAAGACAATCTGTGGCATCCAGACTTTGCCACAATGTCTAATTAAAGGGAGGAGCTCCCAGACGCTTCTGATGACGTTGCAGTCTGTACCGGCCACCCGACCAGTAATTCAGGCAATGCGCACCGGTTCACACAATGGAACACATGTTCCACACCTACTGGGCTAGTAAGGGGGACTCTGGAGAATCCATACACCCCGCCACCAAGGGACCCAGCAACGAGACACTCCTCTGGAGGCTGAGCGGCTGAACTCCCCGTCCGGTAAAAACAACACAACAAGGAAAAAGACACGGAGCAGGGAAGGAGGCTTTATATCGGGCATTCTTGCTTGTTTTCCTTCTGTCATCACAACTGGAGGAGGGAATACCCTGGGGTTTTAAGATGCTTTGAGGGGATGGCCAGGAAAGTAAGACTGAAGTTTATACTGAACACGGCTAACCCCACATCAATTTTCAAAATGAAAAATAAAAAAAATTTTGTTTGCGCTTTTGAAAAACAGATTTCAATGCAGGATTCTGCTGGATGAGCGAATTTTTTTCATCAGGTATTGATTCATGACAAAATTCTGCATTTCGCCATCAGCAAATTTTTCTGTGAAACTGTGTGACAAAGTTTGCCACAACATATATTCACCAACAAAAAACACCCATTGACTTCCCTCATCACTTGTATTAACTGATGCATTTTGTAAATGACGTGTATTCCCATGATAGGATCCCTTTAATGCATATTAGAAACTAGCTTAGAAGTACGTATTCTTTCATTATGTAAAAAAACAGTTTTCAGTGAAGGACCCCTTTAAGGAAGGCTGTTGACTTTTTTATTTAGTTTAGTGTTTGAGCACAAACAACCAAATATGTGTTATCTATTCTAGGTATAAAGTCCTATAAACATACAGGTTAGTTTAGAAAGATGAACAAGAGGGTTAGTACTGGTTTTCCATGGCAAAGTAAACCATTAAGGGCTGTGGCACATGTGGTGCTTTTTAGCCCAGCAATGTTTAAATACAATTTCTACACAACTTGGCTATTGTTCATTCCCTATGCACTTTACTTGTGCATACCCTTTAAAAGCCTGTCAACTGATATAATGCTTGGCCAGTAAGAAACATATTTATAATGCGTGAAGCTTCCCTTTGGGCAGGTCACAGGAGAATTGGATACAGCCCGTAAACTGTAAATCAATGTAGTTCTTACAGTGACAGGACCCTATTGAGAGGGGTACTAATAACTAACACAATGTTTAACTCAGATATGTATTCAAAACAATACTGTGTTAATGTTGCCATCAATAAATTAAAATTAAGTATGTTAAGTATGTGCTGCATACAAACAAGAGGCAAGGATTTTGGTGATTTGTGAACAAGGATAGTTCTACTTATGAAGCCAGTTGTTGCGGGAGTACATTCTTATCAAAATAAAGCATGTGGGGAGTTGTAATCCATGAATATCTAGGGCCCTAAGCTTAAAAACCCAAAGAGGTACAATTAGACCATAAAAACAGGTATAGAGGCATTTTGCTGACAGCGGCCAACATTCCAAACTTGCAGCAACACAGTCTCCATGTCTCCCTTTAATTGTGCTTTACTCTCAGGGGATCCAGTTTTCTCATCAGTCCATAAATATACTGGTAGGGTAATTGGCTGGTGAAACAAAACTTTGCCTGCAGTAAGGAAGTTAGATGGCAATCTTTACCGTCTTTTTATCAGCAAATATGTTTTGAACTTTGCACCCTGCACACTAAATGAATCGCTCCACAAAGGACTTGCAGCCAAGCCCTTTAATGTAGCGCTGCCTGCATACAGCATGAGGGTAGGGTGGGCAAACATTGGCATCCTGCCGCCCATAGGCCCCCCCTTTTCTCCGCACCCCTCCCCCCTTTGGATGTTTGGGGGGGGGGAGAGCGCAGCTAGTATAGCTTGCAGATGGCGTGCAGAGGGGGGAGTTCAGGAAATCAGCAGTGGGGTTAAGATATCCCGTATTAGGAGAGGTACCTGCCTAGCGCCCCTTCATTGTTGCTCCCTAGGCAGGTGCCTCTTCTGCTTACTCCTAGTTTCGGCCCTACTTGTAGCTCTCATTTGGAGCACTGGGGATGAGACAACGTACAATTGATAACCTTAATTTATGCCAGTGATTGTTGTTGTGAATTGAGTTATATGACCTTATCCTTAATGCTCTCTTGTAAGGATGCACTAAATTCCAGATTCTGTTCGGGATTCAGCCAAATTCTAGCCTTTTCAGCAGGATTTGGCTAAATCCAAATGCCTGGCCAAACTAAATTGTAATGTTAGGAATTCTGCAAAATCCTTTGTGGGAGATTGGGAATTCTCAAACGGGATCCCAAAAAGTGGATTCAGTGAATCCCTACTCTGTAGTTGCCATTAAAGTGATACTGACAGCCACTTTTTTTTACACCTGCTGTTATGTTTTAATTTGTATCAGCTTTAAATTCCTTATAAACTAAATCTGCAAAGTTTTTTCGCTTCATAATTATGGTAGCACAAATTACAGACCCACGGAGCAGCCATGTTTGCTCCCCTCTTCTGAGTTTTAATTTAAATGCCTCCCAAGTGAATAAATATGCCCAATCACAAACCTGCAATGCCCCTTCTGCTTTCAGCCGGAGTTTGACAAGCTCAGCTCCCTTGTCTGTGTGGAATGGGGAGGGAGAGCCATTAGAAGCAGGCAGACAGGCACAGGAAAGCTTAAGCTGGCCTGCTATTTAATTCTTCATGGGAAGAGCAGAGAGGGGGCACAGCCCTTTGAAGTAGGCAGGCAATAGAAAGATCAAGCCTGCCTGCTATCTAGTTCACAACGCCAAGTGATACTATGCGAGGGAGGGGGAACTCCTTGAAGCAAACGGCAAGCTGAATCCTCCCAGTTTATGATGTAGTCCTTTTGACAGATTGAGAAGCTACAGTCGAGTTGCCAGACAGTCGGGTTCTCGGGTTCAGGATCTTCAGTAGGATTTATGAGGAGAAACAGGACTTTTAGGAAAAAACAGTCAACATGACCTGTAGGTAGGTTTGAAAGTAGGTTCATATTTTTATAAGAAATTTTTTGGTGTCAGTATCATTTTAAGGGGTCATGGCATTGCAAACAGGGTATGGTACAATGAATAAATAGGGCTTGTGCTGAACATACTTCTTGCATATAGGAACTTTTGTAATTTCTTGATCAAAACAAGGCAAAAATTGTAAAATGACACTTAAGACACATTCTACTTCCTGATCCCAAAGAGTGAAGTCAAGCAAACCAGCAGCCTCTGTATAAATAACCCCACCCCCCTACCCCCTAGCTACAGCCAGTTAACTTTTAAGAAAAAGAGCAGCTAATTATACAGAGGTTTCTCATTGGATTGCTGGTTCGTTTGCCTTTGCTCAGTGGGTAAAGTAAAAAAAAAAATATCAAAACATATTTCCCTGTTTCAATATTCAATAAATCTGCTCCTACAGTCTCATGCAGTGAATTTTTGGGCTACTCCTTACTCTGTTACTAATTTAAAATGTCTAAACCCTCCCCCACCCCACATTTCTCCATTATACAAAACCAATTGCCAGTACTTTTAGTCTTTGAACAGAATGCCAGTGTGTGCAATATACTTACAATATAATATAATAATATACAACACAGACGTAATGTCAAGGGCTTTATCAGCTTGAATAGAACTAAGGTTATAGGAACTCTCAATATTCTTACCTAGAAAAGCAATGGCGTAGATTCGCTTTCCTTTTTGCTTCTGTTTCTTGTCAAAAAAAATGCAAAGGGAACATCTTCATTTATTAAAATGTATACCCTAAGGGCCATAATTTTATGCAGAAAAGAACAATACGAACTAGGCAGGTTTGTGCTAGAGGCCATGTATTGTAAAATAGATATAACATCATTCTGAACGATTTTTTTTCATCGGCAATACAAATTGTGCAAGTTAGGAAGCAAAAACAAGATTTATAACTGGAATGATGAGACCACTTTTTTGCAGCGTTTGCTTAAATAATACCTGCAGTAAATCTTCTGGATTGTTTACAGAGATCCATGTAGTTTGTACATCATCAGAATCAGTCTTTTTTTAATAACTTACGTTAACCCATGATTTACTTAAAGTAATTACATGGTTTTGCTTTATTAGATTCAGCAAGCTGGTCAGGGATGCATCAGTTGGGGATACACTGGGTAAGGCACAACGCGGCTTATTTATGAACATGAAACAACTAATTTAGATCAGTTTTCTGATCAATTTTAACTAGACCTGTCATTTAAAGGGGTGGTTCACCCTAATTTTTAGTATGTTATAGAAAGGCCTATTTGAATTATTTACCTTTCTTTCTGACCCCAGCAGCCAAAAAACACACATTTCGCTTCTAAGTACTTTCAGTGTGGCTGATCTTCTCCTCCTTACTCTGAGCAATAATGAGCAAAATGCCTCCTTGGTGTAGGGTACAGGCTCAGACTGGCAACCTGTGGATTCTAGCTAATGCTAGAGGGGCTGCTGTAAGATGCCACACAGAGAGTAACTATTTATTGGGCTGTTTGGGCCTCTATGTACTTGACATATCAGGGCCTATTTTGAATCCCAGTCCAGGGTTCCAGTACACAGAGATTCTTAAAAAATAGGATATTTTCAGTGCCGCCTTTGGGACTGCTGCCCTTTTCTGTCTTGCTCCGTGCTTAGAATTTTAGTGTCGGATTGGGCCCAGAGGGGGCTGCATCGCTAGTGCAGAGAGCGCTATTGCTTCTCATGGCAGGAGTGGCCCTGAGTATTTTAATTACCTTATGACATGAGGCTAGTGTATCATTTCCTACAGCCAACAGACCTGTGCCATATAAGACAAAGCCCTTTATGTACCTTCTGTGCACTGCCCTACTATATCCTGGAAATACAGAGGTAGTTACACAGTCCCCTAATTGAAACATCATACTCAAATACTAAAGTCAGCCCAAGAAAATTAGGGATCTGCAATGAATAGCTGGATAAAAAAGTCGATTACAAACTGTGCCAAAGGGTTACTAAATACTGACTTACTAGTGTTACTTCTTCGTTCCTATGTTTTGATGTTTTAGAACTGTGCATTAACATTTCCAAATATGTTCTTTTTTGTCCCGCTGACTCCTGTAGTCGCTGCTGCCTGCTTTTCACTTGTAAAAATGAACTAAAAGTAATTTGGCCAGGGTGCCCAAACATTTGATTTAATGGTACAGGTATGGGACCTGTTATCCAGAATGCTTGGAACCTGGGGTTTTCAGGATAAGGGATCTTTCCATAATTTGGATCTCCATAACGTAAGTCTACTAAAAATCATTTCAATATTAAATAAACCCAATAGGATTGTTTTGCCATCAATAAGGATTAATAATATCTTAGTTGGGATCAAGTACAAGGTAATGTCTTATAATTACAGAAAAAAGGCAATTATTTTTTATAATTAGAATTATTTGCTTATAATGGAGTCTATGGAGACAGGCTTTCGTTAATTCGGGAACTTTCTGGATAACGGGTTTCCGGATAAGGCATCCTATACCTGTATTTGCAAACACATTTCTTTTATTAATGTCAGCTTTACTGCATTAGCTATTTCATGTTCAAAATGCAAGCAGATCACATTGATTATAAAATATCAGTATTTAATTGTAGTATTTTTATCAAACAATCAAAATAGAAAAATATGTTTACTGCAACCAATACGAAAAAGGAACTTTTAAAAGTCAAATTATCAATGCCAGTATTCCTGGTTGGTAGAGCAAATTATTTTCTATACCTTACAGCAATGACCGAGGATATTGGTCACATAGGCTGTTGGAAAAAGGACTGTGTGCCATATTATCCATTATCAATTACGCCTCTCCTGTTTGAGTCGGGTTTGTCTTCTGGCAAACTCCTGCTTGCCGTGCTGCATAGCATATTAATATCTGCAGTGGGTTCTCCATTTTAATTGTTCAGCTTTAGGAAAACAATTATTATTTGTAAAGTGCAAAGAATTTCCCATAGAGCTGTGCAAAACTTGAAAATACGAACAATGGAATGTGAATGCAAACTGGTTAAAAATGGAAGACCAATCTTTGCTCATTAGGCCTTACAGTCTAGTAAGACATTCCAGTTTTCCAAGGAAACGTTGGGTATGCCCATTCATATGTGAGTATAGGTTTAGCTTACTTATGTTAAAAGAGCCCAATCATATAAGTGAAACATCTAAGGACCATCTGAGTATTTCATTTGGATAAACTCTATAAATGCCTCTATAAAGACTGGTAAATCTTTTTCTTGAAACTCTTCACATCTTTTACAGTCACCCCATTGCGTGACCTGTAAAAAGAAAAAAGAGTGTTGTGGAAATTTCAGATTCCAAAAGTCATCTAAACTGGTAAAGGGGATGGAAGGTTTAAGGTATGAGGTTAGACTGTCGAGGTTAGCGTTGTTTTCTCTGGAAAAGAGGCGCTTGCGAGGGGACATGATTACTCTGTACAATTACATTAGAGGCAGATAAGGGGTGTTCTTTTTTCCCATAAAAACAATCAGCATACCAGAGGCCACCCCTTTAGATTAGAGGAACGGAGCTTCCATTTGAAGCAGCGTAGGTGGTTTTTCACAGTGAGGGCAGTGAGGTTCTGGAATACCCTTCCTAGTGATGTTGTAATGGCAGATTCTGGATGAGTTCTTGAACAAGCATAAAATTCAAGGCTATTGTGATACTAATATCTACAGTTAGTATTAATGTTTGTATATATAGTCATGTATGTGTTGGTATAGATTGGTAAGTATAGGTTTGTGTGTGCTGGGTTTACTTGGAAGGGTTAAACTTGATGGTATTTTTTCAACCCTATGTAACTATATAACTTGAGGTGAAAAGGTAAGGTTTATTTGACACATGGGGAAATGGAGCCTAGGAGAAGTAGTGCAGTGATGGTTTAGTTGCTCTTTATTCCTAAGGTTTGGACAGCTAAGTGTGTTCCTAATAAACAGCTGGGAGGAAGGGAATTTTTTTTTTTGCATTGGCTGAAACAGGAAGTTTGGTAGTGAGGCAGAGACAAAGGATAAAACTCTATTCCTTATCAGATTGGCAAAGGGAGGGAGGGAACAAAGTTTTGGTGGAGCTGCAAAGAAATAAAGTAAAGTGCCTTTATAGTATAACAGAGTTATTTGCTGCTGCCAAGACATGAATAAGTGCTGTATTGCAGAACTTTCCCTAATTCTCTTTACCTAAGGCTACTGCTCTGCAGGATTGTGTTTCTGTTTCTTGAAATGCTTGTGTTTATAGTCAGGGGTGCCTTAAAGGAATGTTGGGCTCTCGGCAAACTGGAATTATAATCCACCACTGAGGATATTTTTCATTTTAGTAAAATTAAAAAAAGCAAACAGATTAGCACTTCCAATACTAACTTCCACTGCTATCCCCACTTAATTCCTTGCTTTCACTTTCTCCCTCAAAACATTCTTCTGCCTACCCCTAGTCCAGCCCCTCCTCATTAGCCATGCCCTCTAACAGCAACACAATTCCGTGCAAAATGCCAGAGCTGAGCATATGCATATGTCATTTGGAAGGCAACATTTGCTTTAATGCATGTTTTTTATCAGTTTGATTTAGAGAAAGATACAGATTGGCATTTATCACACAAATTCTAGAGCGTTAAGTGGCGAAAAGCACTGGGTAGTAAATGGCCCATATTGAGTTGCTTTGTCAAAGTGTATTAAAAATTGCTCAAAACTGACTCATACTGGTAAATTCTCTCTATGAAGATTCCAGTATAACCCTACTAGACAGGAAGGAAGATAATTCCACAGTCTAAAGACTAAAACACTAAGAGTATTTTTAGAAATGTTTATGAATTTAATAGTTATAAGACTAAAAGCGGCAGTCACACACAATTCGCACAATTCTCTTTTTTCTGATTGTCTCCCCCTGTTCTGAGTCATGCACTACTTGGTTTGGTTAAAACCCACTAAGGCCCTCATTTATGTAGTTCTAATTCTAAACTATAAAGTAAATATATAGTAACTGATAATAAATAAGCTATTGCCTCTAGGGTTGTGTAGTCATACAAGACATAAAAAGTGGCAATATTTAACAAATTAGATGCTCCATCTTAGGCTGCCCCCAGACTTGATTTATATCAATTTATATATATTATGTAGACCTTTCTAATAATGTTTGCACACATGCCAGCATAAATTAAATTAACAGTTACATTGTGCTATTCATGATCCCCTTTTGTTTTTGCACAGAAATCCACCTGTTGATATAACAGCCCAATCATGACACAGGACATAACACTTACTGTGGGTGAGATGTTGAGATTTTCCAGTAAGTGTAAAAGCTTTAGTTCTCCTGTATCTTCAGCTTTCAAAATAGTTAGCTCTTCTACAACAGTGCGCATCTCAAGAAAGTAACAATGCAAGATAACATTATAGCAAGCATCCTGAAATAAAATGGTAATATTGAGATCACTCTCTCTCCCCATATTTTAAGTAGCATTGCCAATATTATTCTGAATGCAATATGAATGAATGAGCACCAAGTTTTGGGTACTAAGAAGTTTGGCCTAGGGATAGGAAATATAAGGGATGGTGAGTAACAAACAGTTCCTAATGTAAGAATGCAGGTAGTATTTGTTCCATATTATCATGTAACCATTTAGTTTCTTAAACACAGTACTATAATATATAATATTAGTCTAATGGAATATTACTAGAAATAATAATAATATCTTTGCTGGACAACTATAAATCTGTATTTTCCTACGGTCCTGAGATGATAAATTTGGGGCATTTACTTTTTCAGCTGGGAGCTTATGGACTACTTATTAGATGAGAGGAAGAGTACCTTGATGGCTCTCAACATGTTCCTTTTTTCTGTATATCTACAGAGCTCAAGCTCAGCCCATCTAACTCCCTCAAAACAAATTCCACAAAATTGAGGTGTCAGTACCACACTTTAGCCAAAATGTGTAAACATTTCATGTCAAGCCCCCTCATTTTGCGTGAGTCCTAGACTGCCTCCTGTGTACTAAATATTAATGAAGCTTTCAAGTTTACTCTTGCAAGGATCCTTTTTCTTTACACAGGGACTTTAAAGCTTACTTGCTGGTCTTTTTTGAGTACTGGCAAATATGTATTACTTCTTTTTCTCTTTGTGTGTGTTTTACCCAATCGTCTCATACATCCCGTTAACAAAGTACACCAGCTAGTCCCTAGTATATTTTGCATTGTTTCTTGTGTGAGAAGGATCTCATTTTATATATAACTAATGACCTGATATGAGGGAGTAGATACCAGTAAAAGATTAGGATTAAGTCATCTCACTAAACCATGGTCTCCCCTCTCTCTATATAGAAAACAAAACACACAGATACCTACTCTGATGTCATTCTCCTGTGCTGTATAAAGAGTTAGGGATGAGGGCTATAAAGAAAGAATAAATAAATGTAAGTAAACAATGTCAAAAAGTAATGGCAACAATAAAATTGGTTTAGTAAATACAGATATTGGACCCTTGGACCCATTATCTGGAAACCCATTATCCCGAAAGTTCCGAATTACGTAAAGGTCATCTCCTATAGACTCCATTTTAATCAGATAATTCACATGGTTTTCTTTTTTTCTCTAGTACAAAGTAATAAAACAGTTACCCTGGGCAACACTGTGTAAGCCCATGTAGGCCAAATAAGTTGAGGACTAGGTTAAAATGTGTTGGGGATTTTTTGGGATATTATACATTTTGTTATAACTTTATTGAGTGTGAAATATGTTTTCCATTATTCTACAATCTGGAAAGAGACAGGATAGGAAGTCTAATAGAATAAAAATAAAAAAGATAATGAAGGCTATTTAAAAAGTCCATAGGCTTAACTGCAGTTGTGATTGTCTAGATTCTGGCAAATGCAGTCACTATTTATTGGGCTGGTGTAGGGCTATTCAGGGCTCACTGTACTTGAAATGCCAGGGCCTATTTTGAATCCCAGTCCAGGCCTGGTTACAAGGATGTCCATTTGTAAGATACAGTAGTTGCTTAGCGCGGCTCCTATTTTATATATTCCACTGTTTATAAAAAGCAATTCCCTAGGTTCTGTTTTGCAAGGTTTAAGTTTAAATCTTTGCATGTATAAGGTACACTTGGATGTGGCTGAATGTCAGCACTCATAGGGACATGACCATTGTCCACTCTAGTTCAGCAGCTCTTAACTGGAATTTCAGCATCTATCTGGTTGACAGGGTCTAAATTACACTTGCAACCAGGCAGTGGTTTGCATAAGAGACTTGAAGAGGAATAGGAGAGGCCTGATTAGCAACGTAAAAAAAAAATAAAAAAAGTTCTTAAGAACTGGCCATTCTAAACTATAGCATACTAAAAGTTAACCAAAAATATTTTAGAGTTGGAGAAACACTCATTCTGATAATGTGTGTATAATTCAAATACGTACCTCATAATTGGCATGATTAAACTCCACAAATATCTGAAAGAAAATACAGAAAATGTTATATTACTTTGCACTGGTTTTTATGACTCTATTTAATGCATGGAAAATATAAATGCTGCCTGTTCAGAGTGCTCTCAGGGATTCCATGCAGTTGCAAACATGGATGCCAAGACATGCTACAAGTCTGAGCCTGGTGCCAATTTCAGGGTACCCCCAGCAGGTTTCAGCTATGGTTGCAACTGGCTTGTGCCAACAAATCAAATGCTAATGCTGTTATTCAGATGCCAGAAGCATTGGGATCCCCATTTAGCATACCATGTACTTTTAAAGAAATTCAGATGCTATAGTACTTTGCACTCCAATCGGCGCAGCATGGATAAGTTGCTGCGCACACTACTTAGTACTTGGTGCCCACTATTGTGCTGGAAATCAGGCAAATATTTTTTTCAAAAATTGCATATTGCAGATAAATGAGTTCTGCTTTTTATAGATTACTTGCCTACAATCTATTTAAACGTACCCACTTTTATATGTGTTTATATCAATGTCTTTGTATAGGCATACCATAGTCCCACTTACCTGTTTCCATTGCTTTAGCCACAATTATATTTGCCAAATATATCTGCTACATTTATATAGTGTGTACCTAAATTCAGCAGTAGGCAGTCAAAATTGTATCCGCCTTGAAAACTGCATCTCAAGAAAGAGTTTGCATTTCAGTGGTCATATTTGAGAGTGAAATGAGAGGCTGCGCTGGTCATAAAAGTTACCTTGGGGAATTGTGAAGAAGAAACCAGAATTACAGTTTTTGGAGAATCGGAGCCACAATTGCGTGTTTATTGTCCATAGTGGAGGACAATATTTTATGAGCAGTTGAGTAATTTGGTGTGATTGGTGCATAGAGGGGTGTCCAATGACTGTTGCTGCTATCACTATTCCATCTGAATTTAATTGAGATTAATAACTTTTGACATTCTCAATTAAAGTTGAAGGAAAGTCATTTTGTCATTTTACTGCCAAAATATTCCCCACATTAGTGCCACCTAGAACGCTATATTTATTTAGCAGAAAGCTTTACTATATCTGAGTAAAGAGTCATAGAAGCTCCCTCTGAGAGCAGCTGCCATTTTAGCTTGGTTTTGGCTTCCTGCTGCAGTTATAGCCATTGGAAGCTCAGATCACACATTCCTAAGGGAGGAGGTTCTTATGCTTTCTTATGGGAGGAGGGAGCAGAAGAAGGGAAGGGGAGAGGGAGAAAGGAGAGAACTGAGCAGACTCATGCCCTGAAGGAGCCCTAAAAGAGAGAAAGTCTGATACCGAAGAACATGTTCCCAAAAAAGGAGACAAGAAATCCTGTGTTTCTTTTGATAGAGGACTCTCTATCTCTTCTGTGAGTGCTTATGGCTGTATTTACATAGACCTTTCTGATAAAGCTTACTTAGTTTTTATCTTTCCGTCTCCTTTAACAGCACTCACTTATTTTTTAATACACTCTAACCCTAGTGCATTACTGCAGTGCTATGAAAGAGTACCCCACTATAGTTGCCTGATATACAGCTTTTCTATCATTGTTCAAGTGTTCCTCTCCAGGATATACTCTGAAAACTAATATCTATGATTTTTTTTTTTAACTATGAACTCATGTTTTAGAGATTGACTTTTTATGATAAACTTTTAATGAATTGTGTTTTTGATTTATATACTATTCTTTAAATTACTAAGAGGCTCTTTTTATTATTTCTTATAGTTATCAATTTAAAGTAGACTGGCCAACTAGCCTACTGCTTTTTTCATAGTAATAAATTGATATTGTTGGACAGAAGGGTATGAGGATATTGTTTATTTTTTTTATATTTCCTGGCTTATTGAGGGTTGTGTCACTGCCAGTGGGACGCTTGGCAGTTTTTATCATAGGGATTGGATTGCCAAAGTCCATACCATGTAGAGATACATTTTTAATGGTCAAATGAGTAATCAAGAAGCACTAAACATCTAATAGAACCAGTTAAAAGAAGAAAATTATGGTACAGTGAGACCAGTGTTTAAGTTAATCAGTTTTGCTTGTCAGACTGCGTGTGCTCTGTTGTTGCGCCCCCCACCCCTTCCCCCAAAAAAGTGTTTATTAGTGTTAAAAGTGTGCTTGTGTCACTTGGCTTGGTGCAGATGCTGGAGAGCACCAAGGGCCACTTCTTCCCCCTTCTGCTTGTTACCTATGAGCAAGGAAGCTCTCAGGGGTCGTGTTTTTAGATGTGATTTTTTTTGCATTAAAGAAATACTATCATGTATTAAAGGAGAAAGAAAGGCTAATAAAGAGTTAATCTCAAGCTGCAGGCATACCTTCAGTTGTCTCAATAGCTCCCTTAAGTCTCCCCGTATTTAGCCTGTTCAGATTATCAGAAGCCTCATAGGAAAAAAAATGCTGAGCTCTGTAAAGAAAACTCCCATAATGCCAGTGGGGGGGGGAGGGAGTTCTTAGCATTCGTATGGGAGGGGGGAGCAGGAGAGGGGAGAGAGCAGAGAGCTGCGCAAACTCAGGAAAAAAGGAAACAAGAAATCCTGTATTTCTTTTGATAGAGTGCAGCGTTTCTGTGAGTGCTTATGGCTGTATTTACACAGACCTTTCTGATAAAGTTTACTTAGTTTTTGCCTTTCCCTCTCCTTTAACCTACCTTTTAAAGGACAAAAACTTAATCATTGGGGAGTGCTAGTTTATTAGGCACCTCTAGTTTTTATAAATAGAATTGTGCACTAAGGCTACCTGTTACTTTATTAATGGCTACAGCTGGTGAGTCCCAGTGGTGCTTAGGCTACATGGGGAAAAAAAGGTATTTAAATAACCTCCTAGTAAAGGACCAGAAGGATAATGTTTTCTGCATGTCAACAATATGTTATATACATAGGGGCCCATTTATCAATGTACGGTGGGTTACGATTACAAAAAAAAATCGTATTTTTTCTAACTTTTAGAACTGTGCATATTTTCTACGATATTTTCGTTAATTTCTGCAACTTTTCCGTACTTCGCGACAATTTGTGCGACAAAATCGTATTTGTCGCAATGAGTGCGAAAGTTTTGTTATTTATTCAAGCTTCGGTATCGTGACTTTCCTTTGGCCAGGTTGGAGATGCAGAGTGCCATTGAGTCCTATGGGAGGCTTCCAAAAACATGCACCGAAGGTTCAAAGTCAGGAAGTTTTTTGCGCCGTTTATCGTTTGGATATGAAAATTTCGGAACTTTCGCATCGTACCACAATATTTTCTGATCCTAACGATACAAATTTTCGTAACATTTCTGCACATTAGAAATTATCGTTAAGAATACGAATTTTCACAAATCGTACTTTAAAACAATCGGAATTCGGAACTTGATAAATGGGCCCCATAGTGAATGATGTGGCCCCTATTGTAAAATATAAGGATATTATAAGTTTCCAAGGAGTTCCATGACTATACAAAGTTAATAAGACTACATTACCACCCTCATCTGCTCTCCAAACTATACTCCCCTTTTCCTGTGATATTTGAAATATTGATTTTTTCTTGAAACTCTTTTTAGGGAATTGTTTTGGATTTTAATTGCATTATACTTATTAATTTCTGCACCTTTAAAAGGTGGTTATTAAGAGTTATGCTTACTGCTTATATGCAAAATAAGAATGAAAGCGTATAACCCAGATGATGCCCCATCTATATAGGGGCAAAATGTGTGTTGGGGTTACAGCACAGAACCAACTGTAACAGGGTAGTTTTATGAGACTGCGGTCAAGAGATTTTGCTGCGGAAATGTGAAAGTTTGTATTTTTGAGCTGAAATCTAATCAGTGTACCAACACAGAGGCCAATGCTGTGCCTGTCAATAGGGCTATACAAAGGAGTGTATAACAACTTTCCACCTCCTGCATACAAAATGCAGATGGAGGAAAGAGGATAATCCACACAGCATGCTCCCACCCTAACAGCTAGCTCAAAAATCCATGACTCACATTGGGTCTAATAATCATATAAGGACCATTTTAAAGGGATGGTGATGGTTTGGTATTTATTAACATTACAATCATTAATGAATGTGTAATATGCTACATCATGAATTTGTGTTTATTTGTGTGATGCATGTCATAATTTTAAGACTAGGTTGAATATGATTACCAATTTTGTGATGATTTATAATCAAATGCATTGTTAAATGAAAAAACAAAAAAGAAGCTTGAAGCTTTGTTGTACTTATGAGTTATATAGATAAATGGCAAGGCTAGATTGCTATTTAGAGGAACCAATTCTCCTTGGGTTGTTTACCAGGCAGATATTTAAATATCCCCTGGGCCCACTGTGGAACTATTGCTAACCTCAAACCACTGTGCTGCCATCTTTTTCCAGTTTCTGAGATCCCCGCTTCTGTCCTGGGCATTGCAGTAATGCATATTTAGGACTTAGACACTGAAAACCAAAGTATTTGCTATATTATGAATGTACACTCCACCCAGAAGCAAAATCTCTATAGCAGAACCCCAGGTCACTACAATATATAGTATTAATAATCACTGGGGAGTGCCTATATCCCTAGCACCCCTCTCCCAAGTGAGTAATCTCAAACAAAAAAAGGCATTTCATTGCTTACCATTTACCACTCTTTTACAGTATATAGAAAAAAAATCTAGTGCAGGGTGTATACTGTAAGAGCAAAACCAGCTGCACATTAATAAAATATATATGAAGATAAAGACACTTGCCTTCTTAATGTGGTTAATATTATCCAAAATTGCCTTAACACGAACTGCCTCCGATGTAGTAACCCTATAAGAAAGCCATATGTGTTTGAAAATTGTGTAATAAAAGGTTATAGATACACAATACATTTTCAAGCAAGTTATAATCACATTTTCTGCTTACAAAGAGAATTGTATTAACCTCTTCCTACTTCTGCTAATCTGAACGATCAGGATTATATTTTACAATAGAAAATGCAGCTCACATTTGTGTGTTAAGAAATAAAATATTCACATTTTCAAGTTAAGTGATATTCACTAGGGAGTGCCAATGTGTTAGGGTTTAAAGGTTAGTGACTATATTGACTAAGGGAGTGTAACACATTGGCACCCTCCAGTGAATATCACTTGACATGATCTTTAATAACAACCACATTTTAAGTCAAGCAACTTTTGTTGCAGTCATTGCATAAATCACAGTCATTATGGCAGGAAGTCTTAAAATACTAAAATCATGAAGGGACGGATTAATTTCATCTTCAGCCCTGAACTGTGCTCCTACCCCTACACCCCTAACACCTGCTTGAACTCTGCCTCTGCCATGCCCCCACTCTGCTCCTGCTCTGCTTCCACCTCTTCCCCACAAAGCTGGGTCCACTGGGAACTATTAGTCCCGGTACAGTCCAGATAGGCCTAATAGTAAACTGCCACCATAAACAGGGTTGCAGTCGATCAAGAGCTCCCAGTGTCAATTGGTGTACCTGCACAGAAAAGGCAGGACAAATGAATTGAAGCTTAGCAATTTCAAGTTCCTTTAATTAATTATAGCACAATCCTTGGTATTTGGAAATTACCCACAAGGAACCCCAAAAAATGAAAGTAGTTACAATTTAAGGCAGTGATGCTCTACACTACTGCTGTAAAAGTTGCTGCTTCATATATGCTACTATCTATAAACACTTTGCACTTTTGCAAATTTTTTTCACAGTTCCGCAAATTTTTGGCGAAGCAAAATAAGAAAGATTCACTCATCACTAGCCTGAGCCAAATTCTAAAATTGAAAGAGAACTTTAAGTTTAAATCCAAAATGTTAGGCACCCCCCTTTTCCACTCTAGTGCGCATGCCCACACCCCGTGAAAAAAGACATAAAAGGGCGAAAGATTGTGCCAAAAAACTTCAGAAATATCCTGGGCCAGTGGTATCAGGTAAGCTATGACAATCACTGGGGGGTGCCTAACATTTGGCACCCCCCAGTGACTGAGGTTTTCTTTTAACCATGTTTCAGTCCACAAGAGACCTGAGTAGGGGAGCTGAGTTTATCCTCCAGTAGGACAATGACCCTAAACAAATAGTCAAAAAAACACTTGAGTGGTTTTAAGCCATGAACCTGAATGTCTTAGAATAGCCAAATCAAAGTCCAGAGCAATACTTGAATTTTTCTGTTTACCAATGAACCCCACCCAACCAGTAAATTTAAATGTTTTTGTTTAGTTTCAACTTTTTGTGCCACAATGAATATATTTAGTCTCCCTGGAGAGGGAGAGTGAAGTTTGTGCAAATAGAGACAATGGAAGAAAGGAAAGCTATAAGTGCAGGGGCTGCAAGACAAGGGATCAAAATGACCAGCAGCCAGATTACACTTGTTTTCTGTTTTCTGCAAAACCAGGTGCAACTGTGATTAGGTGAGAAGGAAAGAGTTAAGGCAGGAGAAAGCTGGCTTCTGAGCAGGTAGAAACATACCACCCACCCTCTCCCTTTTTGAATATTTTGCAAAATGTCAGGAGTTTCTCTTCTTTTTGTTCTCATATTATCTATTAATAACTGAATGTGGATGTTTTCCTGAATGCATTGTTATATTGTGGTTTCTGTATCTTTATTACGGTATAAACTTGAGAGTCAGCATTGTATTTAATTCATGTTAACTACGATTGCTTGATCCAGGGAATGTTTCCAATCGCCTTGGGGGTCAAGAAGGAATTATTTCCCTCTTGAGGCATAATTGGCACTAGTTTCAGGTTGGGTTTTTTGCCTTCCTCTGGATCAAAACAGTGGATATATGATAATATATTTTAAGTTTTATTTGTCCCAGCAGCGGTAGGACCTTGCCAGACTACTGCAAGGGTAATTATAGCAGAGGGAGAAAGGAGGTTCTTTCCTGTGACTGCACGGTGGATTGATAGATACAGACGCTACTACTGCTTGTGCTAGGTGACAGCCTGTTTGGATTTCCTATCATCGAGACACTGCAGATCTAGGACCGACAGCAGGGCTGCTGAACTTCTCTCATGGTTAGTAATGCAGCTCCTGCTGGTAGCAGAATTTGGGGCCATCCTCTCTGTAGGTAGGGGCAGCCTAATACACATTCAAGTCTTCAGCGAGGAACGGCAGAGCACAGTAGCGACCTCTTATGGAATTATGGCTTTAGAATATTGCCTTGGGTTAGGCTGGCAGAGTCCTATTTATTTGAAAAAATGTGAATAAATGCTGTGCCCATTTTCTCCACCTCTGTCTCTGGTGTTTCTTTAAGGTATGTAATAAGGGGGTTGAGAGGAGTGCCTCAATGTGAAGGGTCAATTGAGGAGTCCCCTTGTCAAGGGAGAAACACAGTGGTACCAGCTAAACAGCTCCTTCTGTCCACTAAATGGCCTCTCTGTTGTAAGAAGAATTTGCTCATAGATACTAGCTATTGCCCCTAGTGAATACAGAACAAGCAAGGGGCATGCATGTGGATCCCTATATTCTGCCCTTTAACAACTTGTGCCCAAATGCATGCTGCCCACTATCTAGCACAGTCTTTGCATCTTTGGTACCAAATTGCACTGGGTGCAAGTACACTAAAGTACTGGAAAAGAATAATGAATTGTGGGTAACAAAGTGGCATTTTGTGCACTTTGAGTCCCTTTTCTGAATGAGCTCATTTGTTCTTTTCTTTAATGCTTGCAAGTTTAGAAATTGCTTTTCCCTTAAAGGGGAACTATTGCAAAAACGAAAATTTAATAAAAGCTAATAGAAAATCTTTCTAAATATAATCTTTTTTTTTCATTTTTCAGATATTCAAGTTACCCTAATACTATACCCCTCCCCTCAATCTGTACCTTTTTATTGTATCTTCAAAGTCAGGGTTAGATTTTGATTGACAGGTAGATTTCGTACTTCTTTTGGGGACTGGCTCCCTTTCCTAGCAAATGTATTAGAGATAACTCAAGTAACTGACTCCAGAACAAACAAAATAACTGACTCCAGCACAAATCCTACATATAGATAGAGAGTAGTTATTTTGAAAAAATCAGCTCTTATACATCTTGTAGACAATTTGTGACCCCCCAAAGAATGTGTTATACACATTCTCAATTAAAAGCTCTCAATTAAAATCTGACTCTGACTCCTGCATGATTAGACAATGAAGAGATACAGATGCTGACATAGGAATTATAAAAATTAACTTACATTTCAGAAACAGAACATGAGTTTTAAATTATTTTATTTACTTAGTTTTTTATTTCCATGAGCTTATATTAAATAATTTTCATGATAGTTCCCCTTTAAGTCAGCTGACATACAGGGTGCTTTTCAGCTAGTGCTCTGTATCTGAAGTCCAATATTTCAACCTGCCTTGAACTTAATCTGGCCATATATATAAGATTTTTAAAAGATATTTTCTTTATTATAGGACCAAGCTTATCCTGAAACAATTATTTAATAGTAAGATTTGTCCATCAACAAAAACAACCATTTCAAACCATGGACCATATGTAATGCCTGGCACTAGGCACAGCTACTACCTCCAGCTGATACACATGTACTGTCTACATGGCTAAGGTCATTGTTCAAAGCTAATAAACTATTTAATAATACAATAAATATTAAGCATTTTCATCTACTCACATTTGCAACACTGTATAATTATAAGCCAGAAGCAGATATATCATTTGGATCCAAAAATAAGGTAATTTAAGGAGCTGACCCATGAAGTTGCATATGACATCCTTGGATATGATGAATAATAAGGTGGAACCCTTTCTATGAGTTCATGTCTGAAGAACCTGGCTGTTTTTCTCAGACCTAGGAGCAAAAATATATGTATATGTCATTGTTGAAATCATTGGTGGCAGTTGTCATTTAGGTACAACAACAATTTAGGTTTACAGATGCAGGAAGTAAAGGCTTTGCGATGTTGTGCCCATCTTTCCTTTTTTTTTTGCAAATCGCAGTGAAATGCGATTTGTGCACAAAAATTTGCAAATGAGATTGCGATTTGCATGAGCATGCTCTCTGTGCTCATATATTATGGGCACATAAAGCCCCTATTTTCTCTCTCTGTGAATATACATTCACAATATTGCAAATTTAGTTTAGCAAATATTTTTTCCATAACTCAAAATCAGTTTAGCGAATATTTTTTTTCCGCGACTAAAGCTGCGGCGTAACTCAGATGCAGAGTGTGCACATAAATTTTCACACTTTGCGAATATGCCATATTTAAAAAGCTTTAAAGCAATCATTTAACAATTATGTTTGCCCATTAAATGCACCAGTCTTATCCAACTTTAGAAATCTAAACACGGGCAGGGCAAATATATATATACTCTGCGAATATTTCTGCTCTTTGCAAATTTTATAAATGACCCCAACTGAGATCTGACACGGTATACTATGTTGCCAAAGCATGTCTCAGAATTGCCAGATGCCCTATTTAATGATCTCAGCAACACATGATTTCCCATGGAAAAGGAAATACAACCGCTTCAACAATATAACATACCATTCCCAAGAGACGGCAGGAATGTGAACATTCTGAAAATAAGATAAAGCACAGTCATCATACAAGATAGAGATCATGGGGCTGATTAGCAGAACCACTCCATGTCTTTAGAAAAGGAAATCTGCATTATCAGAAGAAAAATATTTCAACTAGGGATGAGTCCCCTTCCGGGATGGGGCATCCCTAAGCTTTCAGCTTTTCCATTTTTATGGCTTAAAAATAATAAACTTTACTTCAATTCTGTTTTTTATGTATTAAGCAGGTTGTAGTAGAGATTCCTCAGCAGGTTTGATATACTATGTAATGGCACAATCTGATTTTTTGGGTAAACAGATGGCAGACTGGAGCTAATCTCCACTTAGTACATGATTTTTTTGCATTTAGTCTTACCCTATGGAATGTCATATTTTATACATATTTGGTCAGGTAGAATTGCAACCATTGTAGGTGGAGGGACCAAGGATTTGCAAGCAAAAAAAATGTTTTTGACATTGACCCTGAAATGTTATGTTGCTTGTGGTAACACATGAGGTGGGACCCTGAGACATCTATGCAGGGCCATTGCATGTGGGGATGGGTGGTAAAAAAGGTATATTTTGATGTCTTTATAGATGAGAGGATGGTCCCTCTGAAGTTTTGTTGCATTCAAAGTCCAAATATAATAAAATAATCCAGGGCCCCAAATTATGCAGGGCCACACCATGGAGGGCTCCCATGATCTTTTAACCAAAAGTACCTTGACATTGATTGAGAGGATGGTTGCATTCAGTCATATCATGATCATGGTCAATTTTTTTTTCTATATATATATAAGATACTATATTCATACAGCTTAGTTTTCTCATTTATTTCCCACTCACCCTCTCTCCTCCTGCCTGTCTGCCCACCACACCACTGTAGGTAGCACACGTCACTTACAGACTGAGGCACAACTAAACATGTTAGTTAGTAAGAAGGAACACCTGCGACCAGTAGGCCCCAATAATAAACTTGATGGACTTTGTCTATGAAAATTCTCATTCATCCAGGTCATGATATCCAGTATCTAGTAGAATTAAGTCTAAAACAACTGGACTTTTCTGAGTTTTTCTTTGACATCCTTACCCTGGCGGTTTCACAACAGTTCACACTTCCAGTCATGTACTTTGAAGGATTAACACCATCATCAATGAGAATCATGGTACCATTGTGATTGGATCATACCTTCTTACACCTGTCAGTTTCAGCTAACACCTGTGATGTCTGTAACTGTACTACCATCAAGAGTTTAAATATTCCCTACCAGTCATTTGAACTGAAGAAGCCACTCGGATGAGTGGTGAAAAGTTTTCAAGAAAAACTCAGAAAAATCCAGTTGTTTTAGACTTAATTCTACTAGATATTGATGGACTTTGTTTGTTTTTTTTTAAACCCAACCTTTTTTTTAACCTGTGCCTTTTTATAATAAGGGGGTCACTGTGCCACAACAAGCTGCCTTATTAGCATTCCAAACAGCTCCTAAGTTTAATCTTAGTCAGGGCACTATTTGCAAGGAGTTTGTATGCCCTTACCGTGCTTGTGTGGGTGTCCTTGGGAACTCGGCTTCCTCGTACACGGGCAAGTTACGTGACTAGGCCTTTATAGCACAGTGAAACTAATTAAACTGAAATTTTGGCCACCAATCTCATTAGGTCAAAAAAAATAATTTCTTTGGTTTTACTGGTTAAAAAACCCAACATACTGTTCTTCGACAGCTTATTTTGGTTTTTCTTCTTAGCACCCCCCATTTTCTAAACGCTATTCTTCCTACAGTTTTAGGGGTACAACACCCAAACTCTCCACACTTCTTCACCCTATAGCGGAGCAGGTTGCTTGTGCTTTTCTAAGTGGTCCCGTCACCCGTCTTTTTGTGGCGCCGATTCAAACACCCCAATTTTCCCATTGACTTTGTCAGGGAAGATTTTCAAGCTGCTGCCACTCTTGCAGCTTTGAAACTACACCCCCCAAAGTTGAATAACATAATCATGGGGTCACTCCAAATGAAACAGTGACATTTGTTGGATGACCCAAAGTGGGAGGGACCAATGACAGACAATCATATTTCACCCATTGACTTTAATGGGGAAATTGAAACTGCTGCCAATCTTACAGCTTTGAGGCTGCACTCCCCAAACTTGAATCACATAGTCATGGGGTCAGCCTGAATGAAAATATGATGATGGTCGGATGCCCAAAAGTGGGCAGAGCTGTGAACAGCCAATGAGATTTTACGTATTCACTTGGCAGAAATCCAACCTGCTGCCATTCTCACAGTAATAATGCCAGGATCCCCAAACTTTGCAGCGTTAGGCACCAGGTAGCTGCGGTTCAAGGTTAGAAAAAGTGAACTGAGCCACTAACAGCCAATCAGATTTTACCTATTGACGTTCAATTGAGAAATTCAACCTGCTGCCATTCTCACAGTATTAACACCAGGGTCCCCAAAGTTTTCACAATTGGTCACTAGGGTCACCTTCCAATTTGAGCCTGTATGTTACCCAACCACTTAGATTGTAAGCTCTACGGAGCAGGGACCTCCTTCCTAACTGTGTCTCACCACATGGCACTTATTCCCTGTGCATTTATATATATTTATTGTAGTTTTTTATTATAACACTTGTCCTCTCTGTGTGTAATTTTGTATTTTGTAAGATTGTACAGTGCTGTGTACCCTTGTGGCGCTTTATAAATAAAGTTATACATACATACTATGGGACTGCAGTTTTAGTTTTAAAAAGTGGGTGGAGCCACCAACAGCCAATCAGACTTCACCTATTGAATTTTTTTTTTTGTTTAAATTTAAAATGCTGTCATTACACAATTTACCTATTGACTTTTATTGGTTTAAATTTAAACTGCTGCCGTTCTTTAACTATTAATCCTACGGTCCCTAAACTTTGCAGAGTTAGTCACTGGGTAACTGCAGTTCCAGGTTAGAAAAAGTAGGCGGAGCCACCAACTGCCAATCAGATGTAATTCCTTGACTTTCAGTGGGGAAATTTAAATTGCTGCCATTCAGACACTATTAAAACCAGGGTCCTCAAACTTTGCACAATGGTTTTTGCTATATAATTGTGGTCCAAGGTTAGAAAAACTGGTGGAGCCAACAACAGATTTGATTTCATTCAGGGACTTCACGTTTTTCAAACCAACATGAAGTTTGTTCTCAGACTTCCCTTTCTAGTTGTTATTGTTTTTTTCCTGTGCATATTTTGTGCTTTTTTGCAGCTGCCAAAGTTGCACCCATAAAAATTCCATTTACCATTTTCAGTTTGGGGGTCTACATATGGATGAAATGGAGACTTAAATGTTGGTACTTTAATAAAACTATACAAATCATACAAAGTTGTATTTTTTTGTTTATTGTATCTGCATTTATAGGTTTCATGTTTATCCAATGTAACTCAGCTCACAGTAAACTGTCTGGCCCACACTGTACATTTCACACCAACAGATACAAGAAAATAGAATGCCTAACTGAGCACTACCATAAGCTTATGGCTTCCCTACCCTTATCTGGAAACTTGTTTTCCATCTTTCATATCCATTTCTTTCTCCATTTTAAACAAATAAATTTAGATTTTAAAAATGATTTCCTTTTTCTATGTAATAAGGTAAATACCACATATTTCTAAGCAACAAGATAGTACTTAAACCTAACTAAGCTGCCTGAATCAATATTGGTGGGTTTTAGAAGGATTAATGGGAGGTGATCCAAATTACGCAAAGATCTCTTAGGGAGAATTCCGTCCAGGATTCAGCCAAGATTCATCTTTTTTCAGCAGGATTCAGATTCATCAAAGCCACATGCCTGGCCACCCTTATCGAAACCTCAAAATCACATGAAGTTTTGTCACATAAGCACGGAAGTTGAACATTTTTCCCCACGTGGTTATCTTTAGCCCTTTAGTAGCTCAATTTGTATATGCAAATTAGGAATCCGATTTAGTTCGGTATTCTGCCAAATTTATTCTCAAAGAATTCGGGGTTCGCCCAAAACTAGTGGACTCGGTGCATCCCTCCAATAGATCCAATAACTGTGCAAGGTCCCACCTAAAGGAACCAGGAATACTTTACATAAACACAGACATTTTCCATTACTCACAGCCAGTGTTTTTCAGTTTCACTTCAAGCAGCCAGTTCAGCTTCCCACAGCCCCAGCACTCACCTCAGGCTGAGAGTCATGCCCCATTCTCACACACAACAGGGCAGAGGCCAGAGGGAGCCTCCCACTCTTGTCTCAGGAAGAGTTCAAAGAGCATCTGCTGCCCTTTTTCTAACACAAGGCGGAGCAGTCAGGAAGACACTACTGCTCCTATCTCAGGTAGAGGTTAGAGAGCACTTATGTGTGCAACGTTACCTCTTTCATGTGCAGTCAGTGTTAAGCTGGGGTACCAAGGGCCCAGATGAGAACCTGATAATTCACCAGCATAGCAGATAAATCACCTGCTAGGCAATATTGCAAACTGTAAATTTGTAAGTGTGCTATATCCTGCTGTCTGTATCGACTGCAAATTGTAAATTGTAATTCCCCTGTTTGCTAAATTTCCCCTCTTGCGGCACCTTCTTTTTAGCATTCTGACCTGCCCTCCAGGAGCAGGACCTCTCCACAGATCCCAGCTCATCCATTCCCTGCCCCTGATATACCTATTCCCCTATTTTTGTGCTGATAAAAATACTGGTGTCTCCATGTTTAAGAGAATTTATTGTTTAAATATGGTATATAATAATAAGAATAATGTAATATAGCCAAGAAGGTACTTTTTTTTTTAATTGGCCTGGTAGGTGCCAATTCACTATGGGAATATGGGAAATGTTTTATACACCATGTGGCAGCTTCCAAGAATTCACTGATTCTATGTGGGCACCATTTTTCTTCTGTGTGTTCTGTTTGTTGCATTATTGCCTGTACAAGCTGTGTAAGAGCACAGAGCAATGTAGTTGACGCACAGACAGACAGTATGCAGCCAATCCTTCTTTTGTCTGTGCTGTTTACAGCCCAGATATTAGGGGCTATGGGTTTTAATTCTATAAGCACTTCTGTCCCATTTATACTATGCAAATACTTCCCGAGAAATTCCCCTGCAGCTCACTATCAATAACAGTGTTCCTGGATTGGTTTGCTTATCTGTGGCAATAAATTTGGTTCATTTCTTTCACTTGACCCCATGACAGAGATCTAAATTAGACTTTTCCTAGCTATCCTTTCACTGCTGCCTATAACATTTATTTTTCCATTGAATTGCCCAGCACTCTGTCACTATATATATATATATATATATATATATATATATATATATATATATACTGTGTATATGTGTGTGTCTATATAATCAATATTTAGACAGTTTCTAAGCATTCAGCAATATATGTTAACTAATTAAAATGTTAGTAGTGACTGCAAAATCATTATCAGTTGGGTCTATAATTGTGCTGCAATTTAACTATTGGACACTGTTGGTGTAAGGACCTAAATGTAATACTTTCCATTTATTTATAATGTAAGATCACTAGAATTTATGAAAAGGACTTTAACATAACTACAACTGTGGAGATACCCAAGATACCCAAGCTACCAAACTATGTCCTATGAAATAAAGGCTTTCCCCTATATGGCCATTACTCTGACCAGTAATAGCTTTTACCCAGAAAAAGACAAAATATTTCTGTTTTTATCTTTCTAAATTAAGCTTTGGTGCATTTCTTTCAGAAATTATTTCTACAGAATAAGCAGTATGCCAGCAGTATGTAGATAAACCTGCTTTTCAGTTCTAAGAAAATTCATGCATGTTTTACTGGAACATTGCAAGTGTTTATTGTAATAGTAGAGTGATTTAGCATATAAGCCATAGTCCAGAAAAAAAAAAAAAAGATTTTGGTTAACTTATAGCTAAAAGTTATAGTATGATGTAACATCATAAAAACGCCATTTGTCATTTTTTTCTGGAAAGCTTGCACTCTTACATATATCTGTTAGCCGTTAAATCTTTTTTCTGTGTTTATTGTATGCACAGAGCAGAGAGGAGAGCTGTTTAACATCATCTAGATTGTTCTGTGTGAGAAGATGCCGCTTACCAGTGCCAGACTGCGCAGAAATGTCACTTACTTACTTTACGTTCAAATTGCTCTCATGAATACTTTTGATGTTCTCCTCTAAACGCCCAGTCAGGGTGGGGGGGGGGGGGGGGAGATATTTTGCAGAAGGCTTCTCTAGTCAGAATCCTAATTGCATTCTGTAGACTCCCTTCAGTGCAATTTGAGCCATGGAGAAAGTTGGTAATTTACCAGGGATGGCAAAAAGCTGCTCTGGTCAGTAAACAGCATGGCCATCATGCTGGCTGCAAACAAGAGAGGTGCCCACTGGTTCTCAGTGCTGTTTAATAAATGGGTGTTTGCCTAGGGCCCCCAAGGACAGGGCAGGGACACACCATATGATATAAAATTGACTGAAACAGATATGGCAGACACCTCATTTAATTATTGTTGCACCCCTGTGGCTATTAGTTCAGGGTGGTACACCTTGGCATCATGTCTACTTTAGTAAGCACAGACAATTATTACTGATTCTTTCTAATGAGTCACCTGTAAGAAAGAACTGTTTTAAAAAATATATGTGTAAAATAAAATGTATATTATTAAGTGCATTATGCATTTCTGCCAGCCTCTATATTCCCTTTCCATGGTTAACTAATATATATATAAAAAGAAAATATATAGTGAATAGTCACCTCTATTGTAAAATATAATGATATTATAAATCACTGAGGAGTTCCATAGTATATATATATATATGCATTCTAGCTTAATGAAAGGGTATCCATTCCCTTGAGGGTTAATGCCAGATGTCAATTCTTGCTGCATAAGAGTACATAATAACAGGGATTGGCAACAGGATAGTTAGTGTTGATAATAAAATAAAAAAACATCATGTACACTCAAGTGTAAGCTGGAAATTAGTGTCACAAACTCAGCAACATTTTGATATTATTATTATTATTATTAACATTTATTTATAAAGCGCCAACATATTCCGCAGCGCTGTACAATAAGTGGGTTTCATACATTGGACATAGAGTAACATATAAAGCAACCAATAACCAATACAAGAGGTGAGGAGGGCCCTGCCCAAAAGAGCTTGCAATCTACAAGATTCCATCTTATATATAAATTCCAGCTTCTACATAAGACCTCCTTCCTACTGTGTCTCATACCACATGACACTTTTGCCCTGTACATTTATATATTTATTGTATTTATTTTTTATAACACTTGTCCTCCCTGTGTGTAATTTTGTATTTTGTAAGATTGTACAGCGCAGTGTACCCTTGTGGTTATACATAGATACATACATAAACAGAACACATACAGTACAGATGGATCCCAATGTGTGATATCTTACTTACTGCATAATCTCCTAATTGATAACACTGTCAGTTTGTCACTATTATTTACATACCTATTTTTTGTGCTGTACTGTCTAAAATCTGTGTGGAGTTTATGTGTAGCTTTGAAATTGGGTATGGGCAAGTATTCAGGCATCACGCTTAACTGGAAGCTCTGTGCTCTCTGTATTGACTTTTCATCTGTTAATTGCTATATGTGTCTATACAACATTTTCAGTGTGCTGGTGTCACAACCTGCTTGTGTACTCTAGCACTTAGTTAAGAGGGAAATATTACCATATTATAATGCACAAAATACATTATATTGTGGCATAGTTTGCAATATCAAAACAAAACTTGCAGTAGTCACTCACAGATTCACAGGCAGCCATAAAGTGTTACTTTATCTAGGAAACATAAGGTTGAAAGACTAATGTAGACTAAAGGTAGCCTTATGTTTTCATAACAAAGCAATATTTTTCTTTTACCCATATGCCGGCTGAAATTTTTGGTATGTGTTACCTCCTTGAGCTGTGGGTCTGGGCCATGAGCACCTGAACCCCATGTTTCTACTGTTGAGGTTATTAGACTACATGCACATTGTATACATCAGTTTCATATCTATAGTTTGCAATATCCTGCTTATTATTGCTGTATAACTCCCGTGCTGCAGGCTATACCGGTTTCCTTAAGACCAAATAGGATCTTGGGGTATCCTGCCCTGATCACTGTAGATAATACAGGTTTCCAGTTTATAAGGATGAAGCAGAAACACACAATATTACTTGCCAGACAAAGACACAAAACCTAAACAAGTTTATACAATTTGCCATGTTCATAGCTGCCACAAACACATGAAGGCAAAGCCAAAGGGAAAATGAAAGGAGAATGCCAGTTTCAGAAACAGTATTAGTAGGAACTGAGACGCTAACTTACATTCTTCCTGAACTTTGGAAGCCCAGAGACAGAGCTGCTGTATGTGTCGTGCAATCGTGGGTGCAATCCATACTGAAAAGAAAAATATCTGCACTTCCTGTTATGTTGGTTGCTGAGTTTCCAATGATCGCTTTACAAGTACAATTATCAAACCCATGAGGCTGTGACTTTTTCAGAACTGGGAGACTGTGCCCTACATGCAGCGTGTTATCGCCGCCTCCCCAGAAGTCTGCAGCTTGCTGTATATCACCGGCAGGGTGAGAGTCTTATTCAGTGTAACCCTTTCACTGCTAGACAGCTTTCCACAAACACATGCGCTCACAGATAAAGCAATGGTGAAGCAACCAATGTATTAGGTGAAATTATTCTAGATATTTTCAGTTTTTATAGAAAGATAACGTCTCTTGGCAGAATTATTATTGTTTGTGAAATCTACCACTAGCCCACTTATCTTGTTACTCCAAAAATCAGATAAGCACATTTCTCTGTTAACTAGGGGTAACTGCAGGGGGCGTAACTACAGAGAAAGCACATGTAGGGATCCCCAAAATCTGGGTCCCCTAGGGTGGTTGCCCCCAGGATAGGCCCCAGGGAGGGTAACACTTTAGTAGTGGGACACCTTGGGTGGTTGGCACTATAAGGGTTAACAGGGAGTTAGCTTCCCTGCAGTTCAATAGTTAGGCCACAGGGTGCACACAGTATATAAAGCTGTGCAGCCATGTGCCTGCAGGTCTTATGCCTGGGACCCCTCTGGCTAGAGGATAGTGACAGGCTGGGTCTAGTGAGTTAGATGTGTGTTATAGACCATTCTAGGAGTGGTAGACAGGATTATTTAGCTGGGCAGCTTGGCCCCACCAGGAGACAGATGAGATTAAGATCTCCCAGCACTGATAGCTGGAGTCAGGGATACAAGAGCTAGGAATAGGAGTGTGCCTAATCTGGGGGATAGCTGGTCGACATTTCCGGGGTGAGGTCTCCAGGGGGTGTCTGCTCGGCGTGAGTACCGGGGGTAGCCCTAGAGTAGGGTATCTCGGCGTGAGTACCGGAGGGAACCTCAGAGGGAGGGTCATTTGGCTGGAGTGTGGCCGGTATCCCAAGAGAGGGGGACATCCAAAGCCTAGAGAAAGTATCCTGACATAATCTGTATTCTGGGTGGCAAAGCTGTCTACCACTCTGCCAATAAACACAACACTTGTTCAGCATTACATCAGTGTGTGTGTGTATCACTCCTGGAGGATTCGCCTGCCTGGTAAGCAACTACCCCAGGAAGGGGGCAAGGTACCAGGGGTGCTGGGATCCCCTTAAACAGGAGCATAACATTAAGGTCCCGGGAGGGGAGCTATAGTTCACACTATCCCTATCCTGGGTGGAGGCACGCCAAAGAACAAAGTAATAGCTGTTCCCCCATAGTAAGCGGGGCTCAGGACTCCTGGAAGCGCCAAATAGAGAAACACCAGCAGGTAGTGCCACATCTAAAGATAAAGTGGGCTACATTTGGAGGCACTGCTGAGATTTACGAAACAGCAGCAAAGGAACAGCAAGTACAGTACAGCATTTGGGCCTAGTGTGAATTGGGAAGCCTGACCTCCGATTGGATTAAAGTTTGGGCACCCTGTATCTGTATCCAGTGAGGGATAATTGGCGCCAAAAGAGCTGAGGAGTTGCTCTGGGCCAACCAGATTGCAGGACTGTGGCGCCAAACAGACCCGGGAAATTCCCAGGGAGGCCCCGTGAGGGGGAGGAGGCAGAACATTCCTGATTGTTGGAGCCACCCCCTAGAGCGACTAGCCAACCTTGTGGCTGGATAAGTGCGCCAAACTGAGTGGGCGTGACTTGGGCGGTGACGTCACCGCGGCCATTTTGGAACTTTGCCAGAGTGAGTTTGGCTAAGCTAGCGTGAGGAGTTGCTGGCTAACAACTGTGAGACCAGCAAAGCACCTACAAGAGGGAGAGAAAATGGCCACCAGTGAGGAAAGGTCTCTTTGCCCCACACCATCTCCCGACCCAGTGGGAACTGGAGAGCCGGGGTTAATGCTGAGGGACACTGGCCGACGGTTCATGTGGTCCGGAACCTTCTACGAGAAGAGGGTGAACGGAAACATTCCCCAGATGATACCCCTGTGTGGGGGATGCGATGGTGAGGTGGTCGGGGGTATGATGCAACCCGGGGCGAGGTGCCCACAGTGTGATCGAACCTACTGGTATGGGCCGGCGGATATGGATCCCCCGGTGGAGAGAACCGAAGAGGGGGAGACCCTCTCTGAAGTATTAGAGGAAATGTCCTTGGAAGTGGACGAGCCTGACAAGGAGACTGATGACCCAGAGGGTATCAGCGATCGTGGGACCGGGGACCCGAGCCCCACACAAGATCCCCCAGAGGACGCCTGCGCTCCCACTGAACCACTTGCAGTGGTGGAAGCGGCGGCGGATGAGGAGATAGGCGCTCCCGCCATCCCCGTGCGGGCGGTGGCAGCGGCCGGGGACACGGAAGGTCTGGAGGAACCAAGGCCGCTAATCGTAAAGGAAGCCCGGGTGAGTCTCCGTAAACCCTGGCCAAAATGGGGGGGTAAAGCCAAGTTTCACCGATGCTATTCGGGGTCCCGCGACCTAGATTGGGAGGAGTTTATGGGTCCCCCATCCCCTGCTTTTGATGAGTCGGGACGGGAAGAAGTGTTACCCCCCAAGTCCTATCTACAGACCCTAAAAGGGGCAATGGCCAGCATAGAGACCCGTCGCCATTACGGGGACAGTCCCAACCAGTCTTCTAGTGAGACCCCTCCAAGTTGGAGCGATCAAGGGGAAGGAGACGGAGAGCGTGCTCTTAGCCCGCCGATGGGGGTCCCCACAGGTTTCCTAGCCCCTCCTAAGATAAGCAAGGAGGAGGAGAAGTTTTTCTGGGTACTTCCCGGGGAAGCCAACCCTGATGTATTTAAGTCGGTGTCCCGAGTACAGCGCACCATAAATTTCCGGGTGTACCGCATGTGGGGATACTATATGCCCTACGCCCCCCTCTGGGTCTTTGAAAGAGTGGAAAGCATGCTGGAGGAGTGGGTGGTGGAAGACATCAAACGTAGGGAGAAGATGCCCCTCAATATCCTCAGTCACCCCGAGAGGGCCAGGCGGATGCAGGCTTGGCAGTATATCCGTAAGACGGAGAAAGAATGGTGGTGGGGTCGCACTATCATGAAGCACGCAGTGCACAGTTGTGGTAAACGGAACCCAGGGCCCCGGTTGTTCAGCACTGAGGCATATCTGGAAGATGGCCGGATGGTGGAGAAGCCACATCCACGGTACTACACCTCCTATGAAGACGTACAGCAACGCTTCACATACCTCGTGTGAGGAGGCCGCAGCCAAGGGTGAATCCCTTTAAGTTTAAAAAGTTGATGGTGAGTGACGGACTGCTCAGCCATCCCTCCCAAGAAGGGGAGAGTCTGCTGTTGCGGGGTAAAGGCCCCGAAGTTCTGGCCCTAAATGAGGGTAATGCAGCTGTCGGCTGGCGCTGCTCAGTTGTGTGCACATACCCACCCGTTGGTGGAAGACTCCCTGCAGGTGCTGATCGCCTGGGGAGTAGGACTCCCTCAAGGAGGAGGGGGGAGGAGGAATCCGGAGGGATCTGTTTAATAAAGTTTTAAAGTCTGCCTTAGAGATAATTGTCCCGTGCCTTTCTGAATATGTGTGCGATTTCTTTCAGGAAAAAGGACTTTGGGACTTATACCAAGACTTTGGGAGTGGGGGAAAGGTAAAAGTGTGTTTATTGTTTCTTTCCCAGGTAATTTAGGTTTCTGCGCAGACACCGCGAGGGACCGTGGAAAAAGTGTTTGGTATAAGCAATGTGTGGGTAAAATGTATATATTTGGTTAAAGGTATGTCAGCCAGGAGGTGACATTTTCCGTCAAGGGGGAGAATGTAGGGATCCCCAAAATCTGGGTCCCCTAGGGTGGTTGCCCCCAGGATAGGCCCCAGGGAGGGTAACACTTTAGTAGTGGGACACCTTGGGTGGTTGGCACTATAAGGGTTAACAGGGAGTTAGCTTCCCTGCAGTTCAATAGTTAGGCCACAGGGTGCACACAGTATATAAAGCTGTGCAGCCATGTGCCTGCAGGTCTTATGCCTGGGACCCCTCTGGCTAGAGGATAGTGACAGGCTGGGTCTAGTGAGTTAGATGTGTGTTATAGACCATTCTAGGAGTGGTAGACAGGATTATTTAGCTGGGCAGCTTGGCCCCACCAGGAGACAGATGAGATTAAGATCTCCCAGCACTGATAGCTGGAGTCAGGGATACAAGAGCTAGGAATAGGAGTGTGCCTAATCTGGGGGATAGCTGGTCGACATTTCCGGGGTGAGGTCTCCAGGGGGTGTCTGCTCGGCGTGAGTACCGGGGGTAGCCCTAGAGTAGGGTATCTCGGCGTGAGTACCGGAGGGAACCTCAGAGGGAGGGTCATTTGGCTGGAGTGTGGCCGGTATCCCAAGAGAGGGGGACATCCAAAGCCTAGAGAAAGTATCCTGACATAATCTGTATTCTGGGTGGCAAAGCTGTCTACCACTCTGCCAATAAACACAACACTTGTTCAGCATTACATCAGTGTGTGTGTGTATCACTCCTGGAGGATTCGCCTGCCTGGTAAGCAACTACCCCAGGAAGGGGGCAAGGTACCAGGGGTGCTGGGATCCCCTTAAACAGGAGCATAACATTAAGGTCCCGGGAGGGGAGCTATAGTTCACACTATCCCTATCCTGGGTGGAGGCACGCCAAAGAACAAAGTAATAGCTGTTCCCCCATAGTAAGCGGGGCTCAGGACTCCTGGAAGCGCCAAATAGAGAAACACCAGCAGGTAGTGCCACATCTAAAGATAAAGTGGGCTACACACACACTGCATTTGCAGGGGGGGCAGGAATGCAGAGGGCCCAGTAAGGCCCTAATTAATGAGCATTTTAATATATCTCAGGGGAGTTAGATATCTTAGCAAGGTTTTGGGGCCCTTAATTGAATTGTCTATAAGGCCCAGTAACATACCCCCCAACAAGCTGAAAGCGGGGCATTCCCGATTTCTATAGCACAACCTGCTGTGGCAGAACGTTGCCTGAATGTCCCGCAATGCCTTCCGGTTAAAGAATGCAGCATGCACACTGCTACTGAGATACTAAATCTAACCCGGCTGGATTTATTGCTGCTGCCCTCTGCCCTCTCTGGCCCCCTCTGCCCTGCAGCCAAGGTAGATGTTACTTGCTAGTTAGTGTTTTGTCTCTCTGTCTCCGTTTACCTCCTGCTCTGACCCTCTTACTGATTTCTACAAGTTTCACTGATGCTGATTCCTGCTTGCTCTTTCTTTCCCTCTAACTGCGGATCAGTCTCTCTCTGACAGTCTCCAGCTCATTGGCATTACTTTCCCCCAGTTATGTATAGCCTTCAGGCCAAAATTCCCTCAACTACAGTTTTCCTTCCTATAAAAGCTTCAGAGCCTGATGTTAAACTACAACTCTCAGTATCTGTTGAATCATGTTGGTGTTTGCAGTTTAACTACAGCAGGAAGCTGCAAGTTGGACAGCTCTGATAACAAGTATTGCCTTCCCATGATGCTAAAGTTGCAGTCCCTTCTCTTGACACCATCTTGTACACACACTCACAGTATCAGACTCTTTCCACCTTGACAATACACTATGTTGCCATTAAATGCTGAGGGCCAAAATATAGTAGGATATGCTTGTGAAAAGCTGGGGGACTCTCACTTTTGCTGTCATGAAATGCTTAGGTACCCAATACATCACAAGATGTGGGAACCACTGTGTCTCTCTTGAAACCTAATGCATCTGATGCTGCCATTCCAACCATGGAAAAAAGCTGTTTTTGTAAAATGGGCGTGGTGCTTAGTTGGCGTGGCCACACAAAAATTTTGCCGCGCTACACGTGGCAGATCTTTTTTTCCCTCGTTGTGATTTTCAAATGTTGAGGTATGCAGTAACATCTAGTTATGCCACTGGTTAACTTACATCTAAAAGTAAATCCCCCACAAGGTTTTTTTGAACTTACCTTGTTATTGATGATTAAATTGTATATGATTATCATTAAATTCCAGATGCCATTCCCTCTTTGCCCCTGATAACTGGCAGCTCCCTGTTGCCTGAGGCAAGGTTCTCACCTCACTGTATGACAAAGCAACATCTTCTCCTTTATAGAACGATAACTCATATTAGGGTTGCCATCCTTCTTAGGCCTGTACCGGCTGATGACGTAAGGGGTGAGGGAAAAAGGGGTGTGCCATGACTTAGCAGGGCGTGAGGATAGAGAGAGCCTATGAATTCAGTAAGAAGGCAGGGTTTGGTGGCACACAGGGGAAGAAAGCTATGGTGTTGACACAGTTTGTAGGCAGATGGGACAGAAACAGCTACTGTAGGGATTACAAATTTACTTGCAGCTACATTGCCAGTGAATTTGTAATACTGGCCCCGTCCTTGGCTGGTATTTTACTGGTTAGGCTGGTGAAATACCAGCCAGGTGGCAACTTTACACCATATGTATATAAGGTACTGTATATACTCGAGTATAAGCCTAGTTTTTCAGCACCCAAAATGTGCTGAAAAAGTCACCCTCGGTTTATACTCGAGTCGGGTGCCATGGGCCCCTCCAGACTAGCACCCTCTGTCCTTTGTGCGCAAATTAGGCCTCCCGCAACCAGATCCTCCAGTGCCCTGGCCTAGGCTCCCACTAGCAATACTTATTTCCCCTTACATCCCCTCCGGGATCGGGTCTGCTTCCAGTTTGCCATTGCGCAATGAGCGTGGGGTAGTACTCATATTGATTTTGTTGACCCTCTTCTCCACTTACAGAGCTAGTTTATTGTTTTTCTTTGAAATAAATATTGAAAAACATATACCCCACTGATGCCTCAATTAATGTAATTTTATTGGTATTTATTTTGATTATTAAAACTTAGCAATAGCTGCTGCATTTCCCACCCTAGGCTTATACTTGAGTCAATGCGTTTTTCCAGTTTTCTTAGGTAAAATTAGGTACCTCGGCTTATATTCGGATCGGCTTATACTCGAGTATATACGGTACCTGCATTTATACGTGTTGTTGCACTAGCAGGGAGTGCCTAAGCTCAACCTGTTCTGATGAATTGTGTGCAAGTGATGCTACAGTACCTTAGAACTAACTACTGCCTGGATAATGTAAATGACTGAAATAAGGAGAGGGGAGAAGAAGACCATAAAGTTCAAAGTTAGTGTAGGGACCCATAAGGTTTAGCAATCCTATGGCTTTAATCCCCTACTATCCTTTGATATTATTGTTACTGGGTAGAATCCCATGTATTTAGTTGGCACTATGCCTTATACTTTATTGGCTAATAAGGTAGTACATGTCCCCTACAGGGCCCACTGGGGCTCCCAGCCCGGGGGCCCTGCAGGTGCCCGCAGCGCACCGCCCCTCCCGTAGGGAACCCCCCTCACAGGGCCCCCACCCGACGACCTCCCCTGAGCGCGTAAATTTAACGCATCAGGGGAAGAGCGGTCGGGCAGGGGGAGCGCAGGTTAGGACGGGTCTGGGCCGCCGGGGCCCACCGGGATTTTTTCCTGTGTCCCGTTGGCCCAGTCCAACCCTGCACCTGTAAACTGAAATAGTGTCTAGCAGGAGGGTGTGACTTCCTCTTTGGCTGCCGTTCTGCTACCTGAAAACCACTCCATTGAGCCTGGGTGCAGAAACAGGCCCCAGTAAAGCCACACCATCTAAAGAAAGTCGGGGACAGGGCCCCGTTGTTAATTAACATCATAGCACTTTCTAGGAAAGTGAGTCAGTCAGAACTTATATAGAAAGAGCAGCTCATTTGCTCCATACAGGAGAGAGAGTAAAGGATTAGTCTCCTAACAGGCTTACTTGCCTTAGATTAGGGACACAGAAGCGCCAGGGACATAGACCAGCAATTAATCCTGCCCAACCTCTTTATGAGAAGGGATAAACCAGTGAGCTTGCCTCCTGTCACTCTGTTGGTTGTCTTACCCTGCCCAACCTCTTTATGAGAAGCAGGGGCGGGCCAAGCTGACCGGGTGCCCTAGGCAAACCTCGCCCCTGCACCTTACCCCTCCCCTCGCATGTGCTTTGGCGCACATGCGCACTTTGGAGGTGGGGACAAGAGCCAATAACAAAGGAGTGTGGACTAGGGGTAGGCAGGAGAGGCTTCTGGTGCCCCCCCCAATCATTGCGCCCTAGGCAGCTGCCTCTTCTGCCTACCCCTAGTTCCGGCCCTGATAAGAAGGGATAAACCAGAAGACACCCTACTTCTACTACTTAATCTGCTTTAACATCAATTTTATTGCTGCATGCCTGTCTACCTCATCTGAGTGAGTATTGATTTACCCTGCATTGCTACCTTTGTCTTGGACAAATAAACAGTTCTTCTGTTTGCAAGAGCTCCTGGCGTCCATTATCTATCTAATATATCATCTATTACACTACACAGCGGCAGTGGGAGGTATAGTCAACAACATCCTCCAGTAGTTTCTCCAATATAGCGGAGGCCCATCCTGACGCATGAGAGTCCAATGTAACCCTTGCTCTACTACTAGCCTGGTTTTGGTCACCATATAGCCGAAATAGCGTTACACTAGATTAGAGCCTTTTGCTCTGTGTGCAGCTGTTATGGTCTTGTATGCTCAAAAAATGGAAAGGATAGTGCACCCAGACAGACAGTGTACTTTGAAAGAAGTCTAGCAATACTTCTTAGGACAAACACCAGAAAATCATTTGAGTTTATGGATATTAGTATAAATAGTACCAACAAAAAATAATAATTATTTTATTTTTTGTAAATTACTGCTTGATCACTGTAATGCTCTCAACACATAAATATGGTGTAGTGCAAATAGAACAGGTCAAGCCTAAAACATGGTCTTTTTGAGTTAATTCATCTCCAGGTCCCATGCATTGGATATAGTGATCTCAAGCTCTCATTACTGTGTGAATTCTTGCTGGCTCACTCCCCCTGCTAAACAAATATAATTAGATGTCTCCCTGGATTCTCCTATTTATCTGTGGCAATAAATTTGCCAGTAGTCTGTAACCCTGACCCCATCACCAACTCCTAAATGAATTATATCCTGTTGTTACCATATGGTTTTCCTTTTATGATGTCTCTCCCCCCCAGGCACCATGTACGAAACATTGCTTTATAAAGAAGCAAAGTATGAAATCTGCAGAGGTTATAGCACTCCCTGGCAATTTCACACTATTTTTATTTCAGAAACAAAACAGCAGTACAGCTGGGAATAAATAAAAACACATCAGATCATGGAAAAGCGGGTATTGAGCTGATGTAGTACTCTGAACTACAGAAGGAGGAAATATCCCACCCATAGCAGGGCCCACAGGGATGTTTTCTCAGTGTGTAAGCAGGTCATTCTGACTATGCACAGAATTCTGGAAATGAAGGTAGTTCAGTCTGTAACATAGGCAAATAAGCCAGTTGTTCAAGGCCGTCAGTAGCATGGGCAGATCCATTAGTTGTATGGGAGGATTAGTCAGAATTTCGGGTGGATCAGTTTAGCAGGGTGAGTAAGTTGCAGGTTTGAAGCCGTCAGGATTTTACAAAGGAGTTTCATGACAGAATAAAAGCACAAGGCTGCAGGTTGAGGAACTATGTGGTGCAGTAGTGTAACTACAGGGGTAGTAGAGGGTGCCCCATAGGGCCGGCCAGAGTCATCAAATACACTACAAGAAGAAATTATGGTAAAATCATGCACAGATCCCACAGAGCCAAAGTAACGTCTAATATTTCACCACTGGAGGTACATTATTTTTTTATACACAAGTTTCAGTGAGTCATTTTACACCAGTTACAAGCACCAGTTATAATCACTAAGCACTAATTATAATTGATGACATTCACTAAGTACCATTAATAAGGAAATAAATTACTGGCTATTCATGGGTCTTCTGTATCATACTGTATCAATCTTCTGTATTTTCAACAAATTAGTTATCTGGTTTATGCAATGAAGGATAAAAAATGAATGAAAAGAATAGATCTAATAACAATCAATGTGATTGCTCCCCTTTGTGAGGTTGTATCATCAACTTGCTGCTTTTTACTGTACAGCAAGTACCTAGGCCAAAGAAACATGCAAGCTAATCATAATTTATAATAATAGACAAGGAAAGCTGGTGCTGCTAATGTGTTAAGCACCCCCCAGGGAATTTAGTCATTAGGTCCTTTCTGTGGTCTAGTGCTCCGTTTGGGAAACAATGCACTGGCTTTGTGAAAAAAAAATCATCAGGACCAATAATCCTCAATCCACCAGATTTGCCCGGAATTTCTGAACACCTCCTTAATTATAACTTGCAAAAAATTGTTTTCAGAAAGGATGCTTAATATATGTGACAGAGTGCTCTATTAAAAAGATCTGTAATCATAGGCTGAGGGTGATTTTTTTATTTGGGTAGACTAAGGGGCTGATTTACTAATCCACGAATCCGAATCCCGAATTGGAAAAAATCGGATTGGAAACAAACATTTTGCGACTTTTTCGTATTTTTTGCGATTTTCTCGTCGCCGTTGGCACTTTTTCGTGAATTGTCGCAACTTTTTCGCAGCCGTTACGACTTGCGCGAATTGTCGTGACTTTTCGTATTGAGCGCTAGTAAACGGCGGAAAAACCTTTCCGATTTTTTTGCGACGGCTACGAAAAAGTCGCGACAATTCACGCAAGTCGTAATGGCTACAAAAAAGTCGCGACAATTTACGAAAAAGTCGCAACGCCGACGAAAAAATCGCAAAATACCGATCATTACAAAAAAAAACGCATTCGGACGCTTTCGATCCGTTCTTGGATTAGTAAATCGGCCCCCTAAGTCTTACCAAGTCACATGAACAGTTTCTTCCCCAGTAATTTTCCACTGGTGGAGAAACAGCTTTTTCAGTCTCATTTGAAGTGGCATTAATGCACTCCAGCATTACCAGGCTTAAATGTGTCCCATACATGGGCTTACATAAGAGCTACCAACTGATGGGCCTACAGACTGTAAGTCATTTATAAATGGAAGTGCAAAAAAAAAATTAGGACACAAAACACCATGTTTTGTTTTTTACCCATAATGCAGAATTTTCCCGATAACTACAGTGTACTAATGGTTGCACTGTCTATTCTATTCACCACAACAGCATCTGAAACATCTAAATATATCCCATTATGCTTGCAATTTGACATAATGCGGAGCAAGTTGAACCTAATATTTTTGGAGTGGGGGTTGTGTCAATTGTGTCAATTGTGTCAATGGCATTTCCATCCAATTCACTGGCTGCAAGAGTACCTATTGATACAGCCTGCTTGGAAGCCCTGGTCCTGATCTACTGCCAGGTCCATGGTGGCATTAGTCCCAGCGCTAATAGGGCAGTTGCATAGCATTCATCAAAAGAGGCAGAGTGGACACCTTGGCAACCATGTGAAAGTGCATAAGCCTATTTGGACACAAGTACTTTAATCACCAAGAACAAAGAAGTAAAGGTCACAAAGAACAAAGAAGTAACAAGGAACACATAACCTACCCTAACAAAAACATTTTGCTAAAAAAATTGTATTTTTGTATTCAAAAAGAGAGAAAGTGTGTAGAGAGCATGCTCCGTAGGCACAAGTAGGGCTTCAGCTTCAAGCATGCACTATTTGCTCTCGTAATACAAAAATGTACTTGTCCAGTATTCCACACGTAAGGGCACTAGCCTTTCTGAGTTTCTGTGCAGGGTGTGTGGTAGGAGAGAGGAAGCCAGTGCAGCAGACTTCAAATTTAGAATCCATCAAACACTCAGAAAATTTTCTTGGTGACAGCCCATGCTACAGCTAATAATTCCAACCAAACAGGGCTATAATTCTCTCAATTACTTTTGGGAAGGTCTCATTCTTATACTGGCATATGTTATCACTCTTTTGTTCCCAGTTTGTATCCATTCAAGAATTGCATCAAGCCCCCTCAGACTACCACCTATATACACAATTAAGGGCATGTATAACTGAGCACCAGCCAAAAGTTGGGCCTTTATTAATTGCATCTTCAGTTCCTGGAAAGAATTGTACCTGGTTTTCACCCCCAAAGAATCAGATTGTTTTCTCTAGACCAGTTGCCCTCTAAGCACCTCATGCAGTGGGTTGGCGATGAGAGTGCGTTGAAGCTTGTAACTGCCTCTTTTGTGGTGTGGTTTGTTCCTACAATATATTGCATTATAATATGGCACTCACATATGGTACAATGTCCAAAAAACATTTTTGAGATTCCAGCAAACATTTTGGGGAATGTGTCCTTTCTTCATGTGCTCTTACCAGGTGATGGTATTATAGCAGTTCTGCCTGAATAAAGCCAGTACTGGCATTTTGAACTACGTCTTCCAGCCTCCTGCTCACAAAAGGGCACATTTTACAAGCCAATTTTCTATGTGACGATATTATGCATCTGGCATCCGCCAATGAGGAAATGCAATGAAAGAGATGTTTACAAAGATCATACAAAATACCAAAACATAGCCAAGTGTCTGTTCCTTACAATATATGAACAAAATACAAAGAAGTACAGATATTCTGAAACAGCTGCTTAAAATTGGAAATATCGTGGATACCTGTGAGCAATTTGTGCTGTAACAATTTAAAATGCAAGACACTTGAGAGATATGTGCATTTATTCATGGTCCAGCTTCCTGATATATAATTAGGCCCATTATTTCCCTTTCCTGCCAAATATATAATTAATTGTCTCCATTGCCAAGGAATGGGAAGTAGGGGGCAATAATTAAACTTTTAATTTTTAGCAGTAAACATCCTGCTTGGGGCCCCGCCAACTTCTTATGTGCACTGGCGAAGCTAAAATAACCCAGTTGTTATACATAAAATGTAGTCAAACTAGTTTGCCTTGGGGATTGCTCACCTGAATGAAACACATAAGCAATCTACATATATATATGACACTGACTTATATTGATAGTAGTAGTATATATATACACTACTACTACTTTGGTCTTAGATCATCGTAAAAATATTATGGGTTGTATTTCTGTTATTAGGGCCAGAACAACTTGGAGTAAACAGCATAAGCATTTATCTTGGGTATGACTGGGGGAAATAAATGTTGGAGGAGCAAAGGACTGGAAAGCTGCATGGGGTAGTGAGTGTTAATTGGGCAAATAGAGTAGCAGGTTAAGCCAAGCTGCCATGCAAATACTTTGTCCAGCTCCGGCTACTTTTTATGATTTTAGGGACAAGTAGACCTTTTTGGAAAAAACAAAGGATTATATCCCAATATGTTGCATATAATACCAAATGTATTAGGGCAATGCCCGCAGGGAGCTAATCTCCCCACATTCTTTTCTACTGGCAATAAAGTGAATCACCAACTTATACAAAAGTCCAGTTACCAACACTTAAACAAAATCCTTCTGTACCATGGTCAGATATTGCTTCCTTCTTATATAATGTATTCTGCTCAACAATTCTCTTAGTAATGGAGCTTGTGTGTTATTCCAGTTTTTCCTGTTAGCACCCTTGCTGCTAAAAGCATAGCATTTGCATCTCTTTGCTACGTATCTATCATCAATTTTTCCCCCAAGTTCCCAATTTCATTTTTTTACATATCTTTGTTGGAAATAACACTGCCATGGTTCCTTTAGAACAATTTGTGCAGTAGGAAAGGGGTATTGTACCATTGCATGACTATTTTGTAGATGCCTTCCCTATAGCCAAAAGTCTGCCAGACTTTTGACACTTGGTCTTTGCCTGCAATTGGTTTAAACTGGCGGTTTTACTACATCTTTTTTATATCTTCTGTCAACAGCAAAGTGAAAATGCATTTGCAGATAAGGATTAGACCAAAAGTGAAAGGTTTACAGGCTAAAGGTCTTCCTATAACTAGTATCTCAGAACTCTGGAATGCTTGAGACCTGGGGTTTTCTGAATAATGGTTTTCTGTAATTTTGATCTCCATATCTCAAGTCTGTTTTAACATTTTCACATAAAATAAACCCAATAGGATAGTTTTGCCACCAATATGGATTCATGCAGATTAGTTAGGATAAAGTACCAGGTACTGTTTTATTATCACAGAGATAAAGGAAACCATTTTAATTTATTAATGAGCTGCAGAGACTTGAGGCTAAACTAGTAAAAGGAATGGAGGATATAAACTATCTATCAAGGTTGGGGTTGTTTTCTCTGGGGAAAAGGCAAAAATGATTACTCTGTACAAGTACATTATAGGGGTTTATAGACAGATAGGGGGAGGTGTTTTGGAGGTTGTGGAATGCCTGATGGATGTTGTGGTGGGTGGCAGATTCTATTAATGCCTTTAAGAGGGGCTTGGATGATTTCTTGAACAAGTATAATATCCAAGTCTATTGTGAAACTAAAATCTACAATTAGTATCGATGTTTGAATACATAGCCTATGTATGTAAGTTTATACATAGGTTGGTACGGATGTATGTGTTTGCATTGGAGTTTGCTTGGATGGGTTGAACTTGATAGATTTTGGTCTTTTTTTCAACAGAACTTAACTATGTAACTAGAATTAAAAAAAACTAGAACAATTTGTTAATAGGGATGGACTTCCCATAAGCTTTAGCTTTCTGGATGTTGGGTTTTCAGGATAAGAGATTCTTTGTTAAAATAATATGAGCAGGAACAATTATGCCTTTCCAGCAGAAGGGGACAGACAAATAAAACTCCCAAGGGAGGTAGATCTGTACATTCTGCTTATACCAGGTGAGCAAAATGACACTGCATAGGACTGATGTTATGCATTACTACCAGATAGGTGAATACAGTATGCTTCCTGAGTATCATATGATAGCATATAGTGGTCATATGGTATACTCTTAGTCTTAAGTCTTATTCTGATTTTCATTTGCTCAAGGGCTTTATGGTGTTGAAGAATTCTAGAAAATAATGGTATCTTTCCAAGCTTCTGCATCATTTATTGAACACCTTCTCATATCTACACCCACTGAAGGTTGGTTTCCCTTCAAAAGCCCCACAGTGTTATATGGTGTTTTTCTCTCTGAAATTTAGGATTATAATCATTATACAGTGAGGAACATAAGTATTTGAACACCCTGCGATTTTGCAAGTTCTCCCACTTAGAAATCATGGAGGGGTCTGAAATTCACATTGTAGGTGCATTCCCACTGTGAGTGACAGCATTTAAAAAAAAAATCAGGAAATAACATTGTATGATTTTTAAAGAATGTATTTGTATTGCACTGCTGCACACATGTATTTGAACCCCTAAGAAAATCAGTGTTAATATATGGTACAGAAGCCTTTGTTTGCAAACGTTCTGGACCAGGTTTGCACACACTGCAACAGGGATTTTGGACATCTCAGATCTCAAATGCAGAGGCTGAGATGGCCATTGCTGTGTCTGAGTGCCAGATATGTTCATATTAAAATTTAAGACAAATCTTGCAGCACAATTCATTCCAGCTAAAATTTGTGAGGTGGCAATATACTGTACCCAGTCAAGCAAATGACTTGTTGCCTTGATCTCTGACTCTGCTTAACATCAATCCCCTCTTTTTAGTGGAGTCCAAATAGGAAAAGAAAAATCTGCTTTTGATAATCAGTAAGCTCTTCCTATTTAAATGGAACTCAAAATATGCAAATAAAGCACTTCCCTCCATGTGTAATAAAAGTGCAGTAAATGCTGCCTGATGATTGGCTGCTAGAGGTGAGTAGATATTTTTATTACATTACCCGGTATTGCTTTAGTACACACTAGGGGGCTGATTTACTAAGACACGAATTCGAATTGGAAAAATTCCGATTGGAAAACGAACATTTTGCGACTTTTTCGTATTTTTTGCGATTTTTTTCGGCGCCTTTACGACTTTTCGGAAATTATCGCGACTTTTTCGTTACCAATACGATTTGCGCGAAAAAACGCGAGTTTTCCGTAGCCATTCCGAAAGTTGCGCAAAATCTGACGATTTTTTCATAGCATTAAAACTTGCGTGAAAAGTCGCGCCTTTTAAGTTTTAATGCTATGAAAAAATCGTCAGATTTTGCGCAACTTTCGGAATGGCTACGAAAAACTCGCGTTTTTTCGCGCAAATCGTATTGGTAACGAAAAAGTCGCGATAATTTCCGAAAAAATCGCAAAATACCGATCATTACGAAAAAAACGCAATTGGACGCATTCGGCCCGTTCGTGGGTTAGTAAATGTGCCCCTAGGTTTTTCAGCCCATGGCTAAAGAGCTTTACAGAAGCTATTCAGATACACTACTACTGTATATTGTATATCCCAATGTATACTGTACATCCCAATGTATTTGGTTTACATTTACACTTGAAAATATGTAGACCATTCAGTGGTATAAATCATAGTAACATAGTAAGTCAGGATGAAAAAAGACATCAAGTTCAATCATAAATCAAATTTAGTGAATTAAAGAAAATACAGTAGTCAGTAATGGTAACAAAGAAGACACTCTTTATGTTTTTTTGACTCTTTGTTTGCTTTGTGAACTTATAGCAAAACCAGACATTGTAGAAGTATGTCAATTCAGACTGTCCCCACTGAGTTAAACTGTACCCAATAATGAAGTCGCTTGTCCATATCTTGTCCATATCTGCTCTATGCTTTGTAACACAGAATGTTCAATAATAAGCAGGGAACAGTCTTAGTTAATACCGTCATATGTAACATAATGCACAGTGAGGCATATTTACTATAGTGTGTAAGCCAACATCACCAATTATGGTGCCCGTAGCAACCAATCAGCAGTTAGATTTGAACAGTCACCTACAACTTAGAAAACAAAAGCAAAGATCTCATTGGTTGCTATGGATAAAAGCACTGATGATGTTGGCACTCTATAATAAACATGCACCAAAATGCGTCCAGCTGCATAACCTCAGTTTTATTAAGCATATATATGCAGCTTTATCTACTGGATAAAATATATATAGAGGTAGACCACACAGATAAAACTGCATCAGTTGTTGGAACTGGAGCATGCTGGGGAGGACGCTGGGGGGGGGGCTGGAGGATGCTGGGGGGGCCCTGTGATTTCTGATGGCAGCCCTGACCAGCCCAAGACTACCAAGACTGCTCTTTACCAGTGAAAATCCGTGCCTCTGAATGTCCCCCAGTCGCCGCCCCACATTCTTTTCTTCTGATACACAGACTTTCTCTGGGCTGCTGCCAGGTACAAAAATGAAAAACTATGGAATGAACAGAAACAAAGTAAAGATTGCAGGTCAGGGGACTTTGCTCATAAGATTTAATCTGAAATGAACCCATTAAAGTTCTAATCTGAGCTGACAGACAGGAACTCCTGGGCTGAATGACAGCCTAGGAACAGCACAGTATAGTGAGTGTGCCTTTATACCTTACTGTATGGTCACTAATTGGAAATTATACAGAGGTCATCTAGGATACAGTTCCTATGAAGCATGTCATAGGCTGTACAATATGATATTCCCCAGTTGACAATAAGTGATTTATTAGGGGAGTACAGAAATGGGTCGGATGCCTTGTAAGCAAGAAATGGATGTCAAACACTAATTATTACAATTACAGGAAATAATTCCATTTAGAGACCTGTAAAAAAATGTGTTTTTCTTCACGAGGAGTAACAGCCAGCTGACGCCAGCAGCCAAACCGTATTGCTCCATGAGGTTACAATTTTATTGTTACTTTTTTATTACTTATTTTTCTATCCAGGTCTTCTACCCAAATCCAAGCTGGAGAGTTGCTAAACAAAAAGTGAGATATTAAAAAAAAATCACAAATAAAAAATGCACATTGTCTTAGAAAATATTGACTACATATTTTATATTATCTATATCATACTTAATGTGAACTTAAAGGTGAACAACAAAAGAGACAGCTTATTTCACTTTACTGTGCATGTGTCACCTCTGGATTGAAGAAAGAAGAAGAGGAGGGAGAGGATTGCCCTGTGGTGCTTCAGGCTGGCGCAGTTTTATGCTAACAGGAGCACTGACCTGGGGTATCAAGTAACATAGTAACATAGTAAGTTGGGTTGAAAAAAGACATACGTCCATCACGTTCAACCATAAAACGTGAAAGCCACGTGAAAAGTAAATGATTCCAATCAATCACGAAGAAAGGATAGTTCACGGGGGCTGCCATTCGGTTAGACACCAACAAGTAAATAGAACCACATACTGGGCTGGCTCTTCTGTAAAGTAGACAACAACCAAGTGTACTGCAGTCACTAAAGTGGCACTTGGACTTGGTGCAAGACACGTTCTATAGGTACCAACTCCTTGACTGCTTTGAGGAAAAGTGACAACATCTTTTATTTTTTCCTTTCAAGCTAATCTTTGTGTTTTTTTCCAAAGCTTTCTACTTTGCTAAATATTACACACTTGTTTCCATGACAAAAAAACAGTATTTCTTGATAATAATAATAATTTAAAAGAGTAGGAAATGCTAGTAAAGTATTAATCTCAAGCTGCAGGCATACCTTCAGTTCTCTCAATAGTGCCCTTAAGTCTCCCCATATTTCACCTGTTCAGATGATCAGAAGCCAAACAGGAAGAAAAAACGCTGAGCTGTATAAAGAAGACTCCCAGACATAGGCGGATTTTCAATAAGGTGCTTTGGCACCTTAAAACCTGGCTCTGTTTCTGCACTGCCCTGCAAATCTTCTCCGGGTTCTGCAGAAATCAGCTGTGCTCTGATTGGATCTTTCTTCTTGTGGATTCTCCAATCAGAGCACAGCTTTCTTGACAGGCAGTAAAATTGACCAATCAAGGCGCAGATGCAGACAGGCATTGGGAGATTTTGCAAAATGGAGGCAGTGCAGAATTGAAGACTAAAAAAAGAAGAATCTGCAGGCTGTAAACTTTACCCAAGAACCAACTTTGAACTTTTGCTGCCGTTTTCATCCCACAGGTACTATACAAAAGTACTATACACAGGAACTGTACTGGTTTTTTGCACTTTCTATTTTTCTTTTACTTTTGTCATTGTTTTTTTCATTTCTAGTTAGTTACAGTGGAGCCAATGTTGTGTATAAAATGAATAAAAAAAAAAAAATAAAGCAAGTTTAAATGTCCCAATTTACAAACAGTCATAATTAATTACTTCTCTGCTATAAGAATAAAGCCCAATGCATGCAGTGCATAAACGAACACGTTGAGTGACCATGAAGCTTTTCATTGACTGTATGCTTCACTAAATGGGACGTAACGCACAGTTACGGTGCGGCAGCTCCACTGCGTCGTGTTCCTCTGTTACTGGGAACACAATGCCCACTGTGACCCTAGCCTAACTCTAACTGATAACTAATTAAGAAAAAGAATTTGCAGGACTAGAAATACTTGTATACGTGAAGGGAATGGATAGTCAATAGTTTAAAGGAACAGTAACACCAAAAAATGAAAGTGTATAAAAGTAACTAAAATATAATGTGCTGCTGCCCTGCACTGGTAAAAGTTGTGTGTTTACTTCAGAAAATCTACTATAATTTATATAAATAAGCTGCTGTGTAGTATGGGGGCAGCCACTCCTGCACTGGTACAGCTGGGGTGTTTGCTACAGAAACCCTACTATAGTTTATATAAATACCCCGCTGTGTAGCCCCGGGGGCAGCCATTCCTGCACTGGTACAGCTGGGGTGTTTGCTACAGAAACCCTACTATAGTTTATATAAATACCCCGCTGTGTAGCCCCGGGGGCAGCCATTCCTGCACTGGTACAGCTGGGGTGTTTGCTACAGAAACCCTACTATAGTTTATATAAATACCCTGCTGTGTAGCTCCGGGGGCAGCCATTCCTGCACTGGTACAGCTGGGGTATTTGCTACAGAAACCCTACTATAACTTATATAAATAAGCTGCTGGGCAGCCATTCAAAGGAGAAAAGGCACAGGCACATAGCAGATAACAGATAAAACACTATTGTATTCTACAGAACTTGTCTGTTATCTGCTATGTAACCTGTGCCTTTTCTCCTTTTTTCCAGCTTGAATGGCTGCCCCCATGGCTACACAGCAGCTTATTATATAAATTATAGTAGTGTTACTGTAGCAAACACACCAGTTTTACCAGTGCAGGGCAACAGTGCATTATATTTTTATTACTTTAAAGCTCTTTTATTTTTTGGTGTTACTGTTCCTTTAAGACTGAAGCTTTAAAACATTTGAAAAACTGCTGTAATTCAGCTGTAATGTTAGCTTAAACTTTAAACATGACTATGGGATTCTAGGGAAATCATTAGGAGTAGGAGTATAGATAAAATTGTCTATCAGTTTATTATCAGTTCAGTTGTGTTTTAAGTGCCCCTTCCCCTTCCTGGATGTATAAAATAAATTAGCATATTAAAAACAGAGGAGTCGGAGTCGGAAGTATCAGAAACTGAGGAGTCGGAGAATTTATCTACCGACTCCACAGCCCTGCTTTTAAGTTAACTTGTAGTATGTTATAGAATGGCCTATTCCTAGCAACTTTGCAATTGGTCTTCCTAGTTAATTTTTTATAGTTTTTGAATAATTTGCCTTTCACTTCTGCCTCTTTCCAGCTTTCAAATGAGGGTCACTGACCAAAAAGTATTGCTCTGTGAAGCTACAGTTTTACAGTTTTCCATGCAGGCCCCTTAACTATTCATATTCCCTCATCTTTAGCCTCCCCAAACAAAAAAGTCACCCTCCGCCTATGCTCCCAGAATACATCTCTCCTGCATGGATACTAAGATGAGCTACTGATTAAGCGCATGCGCATTTAACATACCCTGTGAGCGCGCTTTCCATCTCACAAGCAGAAGCGGCTTGGGCAGAGTAGGTCGCGCTCGCGTCTAGGGGGAGGGAGAAGGTTCGCGCATGCGCGTTTCCTTACGCTGCGCCATGTTGGATTAATTTAAATATCCAACATGGTGGGTGCAATAGAACAAATACAGTGTTTATGAATATGCCCTATGCTATCAATAGTGCAGGCAATATACTGGCTATCCAGGTAAAAAAATCTAGCGATCAGCTACAGGGACATGAATCCTTTCCAGTTATGGGGTTGCCCCTTTAAGCATTTATAAAGAAAGAACTATAATACTAATATTTTCCATACAATAATGTATTTATTGTAGCCTATATCAGCGTTTTTCAACCACTGTTGCCAAGATGTTGCCTGGTGTGCCGTAGGCAGGGCACCAATGTACTAGGGGGGCACTGCTCTTGGCACCAATGTACTAGGGGGGCACTGCTGCTGGGCACCAATGTACTAGGGGGGCACTGCTCTTGGCACCAATGTACTAGGGGGGCACTGCTGCTGGGCACCAATGTACTAGGGGGGCACTGCTCTTGGCACCAATGTACTAGGGGGCACTGCTGCTGGGCACAGAGTTAAATTTTTTAACATTTTCTAATGGTGGTGTGCCTCGTGATTTTTTTCATGAAACAAGTGTGCCTTTGCCCAAAAAAGGTTGAAAAACACTGGCCTATATGATAAATTCCTTAAATGACAGATAAGATGACTTTATGGATTGTGAATATTAAAGGAACATTAACACCAAAAAATTAAAGTGTTTTAAAGTAATTAAAATATAATTTACTGTTGCCCTGCACTGGTAAAACTGGTGTGTTTGCTTCAGGAAAACTACTAAGGTTTATATAAAAAGGGTGATGTTTAGCCATGGGGGCAGCCATTCAAGCAAAAAAAAGGAGAAGAGGCTCAGGTTATATAGCAGATAACAGATAAGACACCATTGTATTCTAGAGGGTTTATCTGTTAGCTGCTATATAACCTGAGCCTTGAAAGTCGTATAAACTGGACATGGTATAAATTCGAATTAAACTCAACCATTGCTGTGTTTATAAAATGTCATGATAATGCTTGAACCGTTCGCACGAAAAATTTGAGTTTACATTAGAAAATTCTGAATTTTTCCAGTTGAAAGAATTGTTAAAACTCAAAAAATGTGAGTTTAAATGGACATTCTTTTCCATGAATCCTCTTTATTTTTCCTAAACAGGATTTGCTCCAGCAGCCATTTTAGGAGCATTGGCACTCATTCTTGGAAAACAATAATGTGTTTAAGTTTCACTAAACATTAATAAATCACGAATTATGGGAGTTATTTTCCAACAAAAACAATAACGAAAAAATCAAGTTCTGGCAAAAACCCATTCATAAATCTCAAAATTATCTAGAAGTAAGAAAAAATCCAACTTTATCTCAAAATTGCTAAGTAAATGTGCCCCTAAGTATAGTGAACCTAATAACTAGATCATTTAACAATTCCCTTTTCAACATCTCAACCTCTTTCTAGCCTGTATTTTGTGTTGGCGCAACTCAACAATTCCATATCAGACAGACAGGATTTAAGTTGTTCACAGCATTAGCACATAGTCCAGTTAGTAATTCTTTCTTGCTTTTATGGTCTGTGAGGCAAGAAGTAATGTACCTAGTGATAAGTATTAGTTGGGTCAAGCTCATGTCTTTTTCAGTCTTTGTTATCAGTCTAAGTTTCTTTTGGCTGCACAGGCTAGATCCTAAATAAACATGGCAGATATGGGAGTCTAAAACGGAAGATCCATTATAATCTTGTGCAGGAGATAAGAAGCAGTGAATATTATTAATCATTATGCTGCTTGTAGAATTATTCATATGGGACATGAGAATCAGCATTGGCAGATGTCTGAAATGGATTTTACTTCACAATATTCTACAATATTGATGCTTGGTTAGGAGTTAAAGTTCTAGATGTTTAAAGGGGTTGTTCACTTTTGAATGATGTAGAGAGTAATATTCTGAGACAATTTGCATTTAGTCTTTATTTTATTTTTTATTATTTGTGGTTTTTTAGTTATTTCATTTTCAGTTCAGCAGCTGCCCAGTTTAAAGTTTCAGCAGCAACCAGCGAGTGGTTTGAATGAGAGATTGGTATATGAAAAGGGAGTGAAGAGAAAAATAAGTAATAAAGAAGAGTAATAATAAAATTGTTGCCTCACAGAGCAAAAGTCTTTTGGCTGCCGGGGTCAGTGACCCCCATTTGGAAGCTGGAAAGAATCAGAAGAAGAATGCAAATAATTAATAAACAATCAAAAATAAATAATGAAAGCCAATTGAAAAGTTGCTTAGAGTTGGCCATTCTATAACGTACTAAAAGTTAATTTAAAGGTGAACTACCCCTTTAAGGGTTTGTTGTGAAACCATTCACTACAGATGCAGTAGTGTGTAACTCTCTGCATAAATATACCAAAAGAGCTATGGAGCATCCAGCGGTTCTTTTAGCTCAAATGTTCTCTCATTTCTAATGGCTTGTACAGCAAATGGAAATCCCATTTATGTAAGTTTTTTTTTTTTCTCAAGTCACTACATTGTGCTGGGGCAAACACTGGAATACCTGTATCATTGAATGAGCTAAATCAGTGCTGTCCAACTTCTGTGGTGCCGAGGGCCGGAATTTCTCTATCATAGATGGTGGAGGGCCGCTAATGGAAGCCAGTTTTGACCACTCCCCCTTTTTAAACTACACCCACTTCAAACCACACCTATTTTATCACAATGGTGGTAGCAAAGCAAAATCCCAAATGCTTGGTCCTTACAGCGAGGATATCAACCGTCATTCATATGTGAAAGAATTATACTTTGTATTATGTCATATTAAGATATACCCTTAAATCCATATGCCCCCTCTTCCCCTGTGGATAGCACAGCAACACTAAGCATATAATTTCACACATTTGGGACCATTTAATAGCTATTTCCAAATGCTAACAAACCCACAACAAACCCCTGCCAGGTTCACCTCCCACAGGCACCATAGGGCAGGCAGAGTATGGCACACACAGGCAGCACTCTGTCTGCCCTATGCTGCTTGTGTGTGCCATACTCTGTCTGTCTTATGCTGCCGGTTTGTGCCATACTCTGCCTGCCCTATCCTGCCTGTGTGTGCCACACTCTGCCTGTCCTATGCTGCCTGTGTGTGCCATACTCTGCCTGCCCTACCTGTTTGTGCCATACCCTCTCTGCCCTATGCTATGTGCCATAATCTGCCTACTCTATGCTCCCTGGGTGTGCCATACACACAGGCAGCATAGTCCAGGCAGTACCTACAATGTCTGAGGTGTGAACAGGTGAACAATGGGGGTGATTACAGCCTGAGCCTGAGGTGTGAACACTGCAGGGGGTTAATAATGCAGGGATTAAAAGGTGTGAACAACACAGGGGATTACATGTTTAAACAATACAGCCTGATTACAGCCTGAATCTGAGGTGAGAACCATGCAGTGTATTTCAGTACTGATACCATTTAAATCTTACATAAAGGTAAGCCATCAAAGCAGCCAGACAGGTGGGGGGCCACAGAGAGGGGGGTCGAGGGCCGCCAGTTGGACAGCACTGAGCTAAATCATGGTAGATCTCAATTCACCTCACAAAGGTGTGAAATGATGGACAAAGGACATCTCAAGGTCTATCTGATTTATCTCGGTTCTATTTTGCTTTTTTTCTCTTGATCGAGAAACAGATGGAATAGGTTGATGAGGCCAGAAATACCTTTCTGTACTCCACAGAAACTAATATTGCATCATCAGCTTCTATTTTCTGAGAGTAAAGATAAGTCATACATGTTTGGTAAGTCAAGGTGAATTAGTGGTTACTGTTCTTGAGAGTTATGCTGACGGTTTGGTGGTGGGGGAATAAAGGTCTGGGGCTGTGTTTTATATTTGGGCTGTGGCCCATGATACTAGTGAAATCACTGCAGGATAAAGTTAACTAATGCTGCTATGAGAAAGGTAGGTCTGTACAGAACTGGTTTGCTAGAAGAGTAGAAGAACTGGACTGGACTAACGAAAGCCATGGTGTTGACCCAACTAAACAACTGTTAGATAAACTGGAATGTCTACTATAAGATAGACTTGATCTCTCATCATCAGTTCCCAATCTTATTGCTCTTTTCCCCATAATAACTAGTGGAAAGCCTTCCAGAAGAGTAGACTTTGTTGGTTTCTGAGATGTTGGACTGGCAAGTGTCCATATACTTTTGGGGGGTTGTTGATAAATATTCTTTTTTGTAATATGCTTTATGTTCAGAGCATTGATTTTTGCTTGTACAATGGTTATTGGTTAATTGGTAGATTCATTAGTAAATTACCTAATGGTGCATGTATATGTAACATTAGCTTCCTGGCTGTTCCTAATTGTGAAGCAGAGGAAAATTCAAAGAATTCAAAGGTTTACCATGTGGAATATCTTGCCAGGGCTCTAATATTTTTTTCTTAAGTTTATGCAAGAAATATATGGGATTAATTGGAAATATAAAATCTGATCTCAGTTTCTAGTGTCTAGAAAGATACTCCTGTGATCCGGGGTGATCTTTGTAACTTTAAGAAGCTGACATTGGTTATTTATTAACCCAAATAAAATGATTTAGGTCTAAGAAGTAAATGGAATGCCTGTAATGGATGTTTAATAATGGGAAGAAAAATCTTGCAGATCTTGCAGACAGATTCAAGCACAGGCAGTCACTGATGTAGTTTCACTCCAGTTCTTCAATGTCCTTATACAAGAATATTAAGTAGCAAGGCACAATTCAGCCCATAGCCTTGCATTTACACTCCCACTCAAGTGCATAGAAACATCCAGAAAACCACAGTACAGTAAGGGGCATATTTATTATGCTGTGTAAAAAAACAGCGAGAAAATTTGCCAGGCTTCGCCGTGTAAAAATGGCGTAAAATCGGCGTAATTGTTTTACGCGTTTTTTCTTCCACCGGAAGTAATATCCGGCATAATATCCAGCATTCAGATGGCGATCTTTTCCATTTATTTTACACAGCTTTTTACTCCGTTTTTTCGGCGAATTTGTTTTACACAGCATAATAAATATGCCCCTAAGCATTCCTACAGCTCACCCTTTGAGACACCTTGTGTCTCAGAGGCCATTTTGGCTCCAGGATTAGGTTTACAATGGAGCCATGTTTACATGTTTACAAGGACCTAGCTAATCCTGACCCTATTACTGTGACCCTGACTAAAAAATGCTGTCAGGGTACTAACCCCTTTCCTTCTGCCTTAGCTGAACCCAAACCTATTCCTACCTTTACCTCTCACCAACTAAGATGAGCTTAACAGGATCTGCACTAAAACTAGCAGGCCCATCCAAAATGATGTTAGCTAATCCAGCTCTCAACTTGGGCAATCCTCTGAGGTATTGGTCCTAGGGTCCTTAGCATCATTAGTTCAAGAGGCTTGTTTCCACTACTCACTCTTACTGTATATGAATAGAATATATCTTTATTGTCATTGTCACATAGTAAACAATGAAATTTAAAAGAAGCAAAACAACTCAAAGCATGATAGCAGAAATACCACATACAGCTACACTTTACTATTTCATATTTAAAGCCATAATTGCTTTTGGATAAAAGCTATTTCTCAACCGATTTGTCCTAGCTTTCAATACTCTATATCTCTTCCCTGATGGCAAGAGCTGAAAGAGACAGTGGCCAGGATGAGTCGAATCATGTACAATGTCCATAGCTTTTTTCCAACATCGGGAGATGTAAATATGGACTCTATTGACACAGAGGGACCCCTACTTCTAGAACTCTCCTTAAGAGGAATTCCCTGACCCAAGATGGGTCTACAAGTTCTTGGATTTTTTATTTTAACAGTTTGCCTTTTCTCTTATTGACTGGGTTTGCATATAATGGCTAGCTTCCTTTAAATAAAGAATGACATAATTAAAGTAGGTTTGTTATTTATGGTCCTAAGAAGGGTCCATTAGTTGTAATATGTGTTTTGTAAATGCAGAGTTAGCTAAATTGGTCAACAGCCTATTAGATTACTCTTCATTTAAAGAATTAAGGGGTCATTTATGACCTGGGGGGGGTCGGGGGTGGAAGTGCAAGAGTACAAGTTTAAGAATACACACCTTATTGCTCATTTCCTAAGTGCTTTGGGCAGGCTGTAAAGACAGGGCACCTATATGGGATGTGCATCTTGCAGCTTCTACCTTGTTTCTCAGAATGATGTGTAAGGTAGGGGCAGGTTAGGGACAGCAATTATTTGCGTACAACCAAATGTAGTGCAAAGTGCAACAAATGGCCAATTGCACCGCTTTTGCACTTGCTTTAATCATTTCCAGTTTCATGGGGGAATAAGAGCTTTTAATGTTACCTAAATGTAACCTTTAAAAGCTTCTTTCACTTCCATGTAAACTATGTATGATGGTTTTGAATTGTGTCTTCTCTTGATCAAGTCAAAGAAAACTTTTTACAGTAATTTATCATTTTCTAATTTGGAATTATATATAATAACCTGTCATTACAGTCTTAGAGGCCTCCCGGAATATGTGAGTGTTCAGTTCTCCCATGAGGCCCCAAACTACATAAAGATGATTTCATTACATCTGTTAAAGGTTAGAAAAACATCTCTTCATTAGCAAAACTGGGAAAACTTGAAAACAGAGTGCTAACTCGGTATGTATTTATTTACAAGATAAGCCCTTCATTAGTAAAAGGGACTTTTGATGTTAGCTTTATAAAGGTTATTGCACACTTGGCCATTATTAATACCAATGGTCTAGTCTCTTTTAAAACATAATGCTTTCTGTTTAAAGGGGAAATATACACAATTTAACAACATTTAAATTAATGAACTTATGCTATAATGGTGAATGAGCCCCCCTCTGTTATAACTTATTTTTATTATTTAATGAAAAACCCAACATACTGTTCTTCGACTTCAGCTTACAGTTTTAGGGGTACAACACCCAAACTCTCCACACTTCTTCGCCCTATAGCGGAGCAGGTTGCTTGTGCTTTTCTAAGCAATTCCGCCCCCCCCCCCGTCTTTTTGTGGCGCTGCTCCGAACACCCCAATTTTCCCATTGACTTTGACAGGGAAGATTTTCAAACTGCTGCCACTCTTACAGCTTTGAAGCTACACCCCCCAAACCTGAATAACATAATCATGGGGTCACCCCGAATGAAACACTGACATTTGTTGGATGCCCCAAAGTGGGAGGTGCCAACAACAGCCAATGAAATTTCACCCATTGACTTTAATGGGGAAATTGAAACTGCTGCCAATCTTAGAGATTTGAGGCTACACTCCCCAAACTTGAATCACATAGTCATGGGGTCAGCCTGAATGAAAATATGATGATTGTTGGATGCCCAAAAGTGGGCGGAGCTGTGAACAGCCAATGAGATTTTACCTATTGACTTGGCGGAAATTCAACTTGCTGCCATTCTCACAGGGGTCACATTCAACACCAGAGGCCCCAAACTTTGCAGAGTTAGGCACCAGATAACTGCGGTTCAAGGTCAGAAAAAGTGGGCGGAGCCACCAACAGCCAATCAGATTTTACCTATCAATGGGGAAATCCAACCTGCTGCCATTCTCACAGTATTAACACCAGGGTCCCCAAACTGTACACAGTTGGTCATTAGGGGACTGCATTTTTAGTTTTGAAAAAGTGGGCAGAGCCACCAAAAGCTAATCAGACTTCACCTATTGAATTTTATTGGTTTGATGCCAGGGTTCCCAAACTTTGCACAGTTTGTCACTGGGTGACTATGTTCCAAGTTTAGAAAAGTGGGTGGGGCCAATGACAGCCAATCAGATTTCACCTATAGCCTTTATACGTTTAAATTTAAACTGCTGCCATTCTTTAAATATTAATACTAAGGTCCCCAAACTTTGAGCTAGTCACCAGGTAACTGCGGTTAGAAAAAGTGGGTGAAGCCACCAACAGCCAAGCAGAATTAAACTATTGATTTTCAATGGGGAAATTCAACCTGCTGCCATTCTCAGTATTAACAGTATTCACAGTATTAACACCAGGGTCACTAGGGGACTACATTTTTAGGTTTTAAAGAGTGATTAGAGCCACCAACAGCCAATCAGAATTCACCTATTGATTTTTTTTTGTTTAAATTTAAAATGCTGCCTTTCTCACACTATTTATGTCAGGGTTCCCAAACTTTGCACAGTCAGTCACTCGCTGACTACATATTCAGGGTTAGAAAAAGTGGGCGGAGCCAACAGCCAATCCATTTCCTCCCATTAAATTTAATTGGTTTATATTTAAACTGATGCCATTATTTAAATATTAATTCCAGGTTGTTCAAATTATTTGCCGTTCAAAGTTAGAAAAAGTAGGCGGAGCCACCAACAGCCAATTACATTTACTTTCAATGGTGAAGTGTAAAATGCTGTCACTTTCACAATTTTTATGCTTGGGTCCCCAAACTTTGCAAAGTTGGTCACTGGGGGACTGCAGTTCAAAAATAGAAAAAGTGGGTTGGGCCACTAACAGCCAATCAGATTTCATCCATTGAATTTTATTGGTTTAAATTTACAATGCTGCCATTCTCTTTGCACAGTGGTTTTTACTATATAACGTGGTCCAAGGTCAGAAAAAGTGGGCGGAGCCAACAACAGATTTCATTTAGTGACTTCACGTTTTTCAACCCAACATAGTTACATAGTTACATAGTTACATAGTTACATAGGGTTGAAAAAAGACCATTGTCCATCAAGTTCAACCCATCCGAGTAAACCCAGCACACAACCTATACTAACCAATCTATACACTCACATACATAAACTATATATATACAACCAGTAATACTAACTGTAGATATTAGTATCACAATAGCCTTGGATATTCTGCTTGTTCAAAAACTCATCCAGGCCCCTCTTAAAGGCATTAACAGAGTCTGCCATTACCACATCACTAGGAAGGGCATTCCACAGCCTCACTGCCCTCACCGTGAAAAACCACCTACGCTGCTTCAAATGGAAGCTCTGTTCCTCTAATCTATAGAGAAGATTGTTCTGTCATTTAGTGGCCGCTAAAGCAAATAAAGTGCTGTCTTGCATAAAAAGGGCATTGACTCAAGGGATAAAAACATAATTTTGCCCCTTTATAGGTCCCTGGTAAGGCCTCACAATATTTATGCAATTTAGTTTTGGGTTCCAGTCCTTAATAAGCATATTAATGAGCTGGAGAGAGTGCAGAGACGTACAACTAAACTTGTAAAGGGGATGGAAGATTTGAACTATGAGGGTACACTGTTAAGGTTGGGGTTGCTTTCTCTGGAAAAAAAGCTCTTGCACTTTCCCACCAGAGACCTCATCTTAAGACATGAGAGCCACAACATTCATCACTGCAGTGAAGGCAGTGAGGTTGTGGACTCCCCTGTCAGGTGATGTGGTGATGGCAGATTCTATTAATGCATTTCAGAGTGGCTTGGATGATTTCTTAAACAAAATATCCAATGCTAATCTACTGCTAGTTAGTATAAATATTGGTATATGTAAGTATATAGATAGGTCTGTATATGTATGTGTGTATATGTGCACTCTGGTTTATTTAAATCACAGACGTCTTAATACATAAACAGTATGTCAGTAAACATTAAAACTGGCAAATAGTATTTAAAGCATTCTTAAAATTCAATTTAATTATGTTAGTCTCTTGCATTCTTTGTTACGGTCTGTTACACAATATATGCAAAACATTTTGCCTGTGAATAATACCAGATGTGAAGGAATTCATATATGAATAAATCCCATGAAGAGGCATACTGAAACTCTTTGGTCCTGTAGGGCTCAACAGATGTGACTTCCATAGTTGATCAGCTACTGAGCACCTACAGAGAATTGGGGGCTGTACCAGTATGGGTATTATAAATGCCCTATTGAGCACCCTTGCCTTTTGTAACTATCTTGATGCAGACCTGTCCTTTGGAAACTAAGAGCCATAACTCTGCCCATGCAATGTCAAGAGATGGTGTGGCTTGAATAAGCAATAATTGGCACAGTCTTTAGCAACAAAAGGGGTCTAACAAACTGACAGTCTGTCAGAAGCTGAACCAGGCAAAGGCAGAATCAGGGAAAATGAGAATCTATTTGCAAACAGTTCTTATAATTCAGAATAAAAATAATTTCTCAGGTGACCCTTATAACTGTTATCCTTCACTGGATATTCATCTTGAGTCACAGTCTTACATTGCATGATAATTGATTTTGTCACAGAAAAAAACAGGATTTTTGTTGCCATTTTTATGAGAAAAAACTGCAACATGTGTGAAAGAAAAAATACACCATCTAAAAGCTGTTGAGCTCATGTAGCAGTCAACGGCAGGTGCCCTTTTTTGCTTTGTAGTTTTAGAGGTTTTCAGGGTTTTTTTACACTTTCATTTGTGTGACAATACAAAAAAGTTATGGTTTTTCCACTTGTTTTTGTTTGTGCTTTCTTTAAATGTTTTTTTAATAAATCATTTGACATTTGTGGTTTTAGAGAGAGTGCATTAAAGAGTTCATTAAACACAAAGAAACAAACCAAGGCACACAGACATGCACACAGACATGCCAGGTCACACCAGCCAATTAATGGACAAAGTTCTGTATTTTGCTCCCACACTTTTTCCTATTATAAATAGAGCTACATATTTCCTGTCAGGTGATCTCTAAAGGAAGCACACAGAGCAAAGCGAAATGGGGGCTCAAGAGAAAAGATGTAAGAGGGCAATATTTACTGATATATCTATTCCATTTTGGTAAGAGTCTTTTAAGAGTCTTGGGCCACTTAAAGGAGAATGCAAGTCAAAATTTAAAAAGCATACTGCCCAATAGTCCTGCTATTGTTTAGTAAAAACGCCACACTTTTGGCTCACCTAATCAAATATTTACTCAGTCACACTTACTTCACATTTTCTAGAACAGGCAGCCATCTCTAAAAAGGTATTCACCCTTCCTTTCCCTCCTTGCTTCATACTGCACATGTGTTTCATTCCCCCCCCCTCCCCTCTGCCAGATCCGCTTCTGATTGGCTGGTGGGCATGTGTAGCTCAGAGCAGGAGACAGGATCAAGTTACACACATGCTCAGAGAATAGGAAGGCTGCCCCTGGCACCTACAGGAAGGGAAGAGAGATTTCAGTGATGACACTGTAGTCTTCACACTGCTGTAGGCTGCCAGCACCATATCTCAGAGAAGCAAGCAGGGATCTGGGAATTTAGATATGCAGTAAGTACTTAAAAAGAATGCCTTTAGACGTACTTTTAATTTATATTAACCTTTCATTGTCTTTTAATATGATATCTGTTGGTTAACTTTTCATTCTGGGGGTATAGTTTTCCTTTAAGAAAACATTAACAAATATAAACCACACTTTCTTCTTCTCAATGTATAAAAAACATTTATACAAAGCATACATATATATAATCAAATTATACACTGAAAACATAAGCTTTAATCACTAAAATCGACCCTATCACCTTACATCAATGAGAAGGGGATAGTGTATGATGGCAGGGAGCCTGAGGTTGGCCACCTCAGAGAGGAATAGTTAGCTTAGACAGTCATAGAGCAGATTTGTTGGAGCTCACTGCAGGTGGTGAGGGTTAGTGGTTGGTTAGGTAGATGAGCAGTTGAGGCTCCAACAAGGAGAGAGAGAGGAATCCACAGTACCCCACCCAGTTAGGAACCCGGTGGAAGAGGGTGTTGGTGAGACAGAACATAGTGTGCTTCAAACGCAAGCTTGAGCCTTATGCTGAAAGTTTCTTAAAAGGTACAGCGTCCCTGATCAAAAGGAAGAAGCAGAGAAGGAGGCATTAGGCTGGGGCCCAGCAGCCTGGGGAACCCTACTCTAACTGCCGAGGTGTGTGGAACGTGTAATATGGAACTGTGCTGCTGATTGTCACTGAACTGTTTCTGAGTTCAATGGTGCAGTGTGAACCTCCAATTTATTTGTTTCTAATTGGATACTGCTAGTTCCCTAAGCTGTGAATGTGGTGTGTGTGTGTGGCACAGGACACCACAAATGTATACTTTAGTAACCAAAACTAGTAGATATTAATTAACCTTTGTTTATCTCATTATCATGCAAACATGCTCCTGTTAGTCACTGCAAAAAAAAATATTAAAGACTTAAAATCAATCCTTTTTTTTTTTTTAATCACTAGTTACCAGTAGTAATGAGCAAGATTTTCCCAAGGTTTTGCCACAAAAAACACCCATATACTCCAACGATTGCTCCAAGTTGCCCATTGACTTCAATGTGTTTTGTGAATATTTGCCCTTTCACAAATGTTTTGTCGAATTTGCCCATCACTAGTTACCACATTAATTTACACATCTTGCATGCAATCCTTATTTATGTACTGCAAGAAAGCAACCCAGCATCTTCTATTTATCCATGGTCTGGCTTCATGAAGAAAGAACCCATCTCCTATAAAGCTCATAAACAGAAAAAAATGAAATGACTGGTATAAACTTTGATTTATGGGGACTCAACGTTTGGAAAAGTTGAACAGGATGTTGACCCTAAGCATGCCTGGGGCTCAAGCAGTTATTTATACCTAATATTCTACAGGGATAAAGATTGTAATTAGTAATTACTAACAGCGATGAGCAAAATTTTTGGGCAGACTTGGATTTGCAGAGAATTTCCGTGTTTCGCCATTGGCAAATTTTTTCGTGAGACGGACACAAAAATTCACAGCAGAAAAATTCACTGCACCAGAAAAACTTGCACACAGCTGAAAAATTGTCGTACATCAAAAAAACAACATGTGTCAAAGAAATTTGTCGATGCCTGACATTTTTTGCGTTTTGCAAATCAATTGCACAATCATGGTAGCGGTGTACAGCAGGTATGTCTCCATATTTATGAATTGGTTATTACAAAGCAATCCTTTTTTCTGTAAAACAGGCATTTTGAGGACAGACACAAAAGGTTAGAGGTTGCTATTCACGAGAGTCCACAATATTGGCATTTCAATATCTGCACACAGAAAACAATGGCGTGATTGTCCCCATAGGAAACAATGAGTGTGAATGATTTGAACATTCCAAATATGATATGTGTTGAGTGGCCATAAGCGACATCCAGTTGAAATTAATATATTTTCCATGGATATTCCCTTAAAGGGGAACTACTGTAAAATGAAAAATGATTTTATATTATTGAAAATGTCTAGACAAACATTTTGACAGTTTATAGCTTTTAAAAATTTATGGCTAATTATTGAAGCAGCCTCCCATCCCCCACCCTCCAGAATCTCTAGCTCCCTGGTCTGCGTCAGTGATGCAAAAGTGAGTGACAGAGCAGAGTGAAAGCTGATTCGCTGTGGCATGTCATGAGGCCACACCCCTAAACAGAAAACATGTGCAAAGGAAAAGTAAAGAATGGAGCTGGGCTGGGAGCTCATGAAGCTGCATTTGCACATATAACAGTAAAGCAGCTTTATATCCACATATACACAGCACTTCAGGCTCTTTCGCAATTGGGTTTTGTGCTGCTCACTCACAGGCTTAGATCAGCTGCCAGTCACCCTCCTGCAATTTACACATGCAGATACAAATCTTACTTCAATGGGCAGATACAGGTGTAACAAAAGAGTGTATAAAATACTGTAGATTTCTTCCATACCAGTGACAGTTACACACCAATTGCAGCAATATTATAGACCTGGCAACTGTTACAGGCAACTGTTTGTGTAGGCGCATAGACTCCTGTATGTTGGATTCACAGACACCTCTCTGTCTCAGTCAGAGCTCTCCTGCAGACTGACTAGCCAGGCTTTCGGGCTTCGTGATTGGCCAACTGAGTCTAAACAGACCTACCTGGTCAGTCTGTAGCATTAATTCTGCGGTAGCTAGTCCATGTATTCCTAAGAAATGAATATATATTCTATTGATTAGCTTACATGCATATAAAGAGTGACTGCAATTTTATTGCACAAGCAGTAGCACAAGTTACTGTTTTTACAACATCATAACAAGTCATAAGAACTATGATTTATGATATAATTGCTATTTTAAATGACATATGCATTACATTATCTTGATAACTAAAAAGACTACTTTGCTTGTATGGCATATTTAAAAAGGCCAAGATATTTGCTAGAATCTTATTCTCTTGTAACCTCTATTTCAGCTCAATAGCTGCCTTCCCAGACTAGTACCAGTAGAACATGGGTTACACTGTACTCTTTCACCCAGAATGGGCCTTCACTAAGTGGAAGAGGAAGGTGAGGGTGTTGTGAAACTACAGCTCTCTTGCTGCTATACAGAAAACTAAAAACAGAGGGCACACTCCCTGCAGACAGATTTAGCAGGAATCTTACATCACCTCTGCGACACACCCTGTAGTGGATCACCTCAGGGAATTCTCCTTCAACATAATAACACTAACTGATGGTTATTCCCCTGCTGGTTCTCAGCCTGGACAGAAGAAATAGTTAAATTTCAAGGCTATAAATCCCTCCTCCTCCTGGTTCCCAACAGTCTTTTTTCTTCTGTCCCAGACTGGGCAGTTCTAATAAGCTTCTCTCTTAGAACTTAGATTAATCACTTTTGTTTTTCCCCTTTTAGGTACTTGATAAACTTACTTGCTGTTAGATTACTAGGTGCAGTTCTCGGAGTTCTCTCCGCCCGTAGACCCTGTGCTGTATGGCAACTGCGTTGCCTGGTCGGTGAGGGCTTGCGATGCTGTGCTATACAGCTCCCTTTGGCGCTCTGCGCTTCCAGGTTTGCGGGGCACCGCTTGATGGCGTCACCCGCTGGTGCTTAAAGCCGCTTTGTGCCGGTCCCGTGCGCCCTAGTTGCTGCCTATTGAGGTGCGAATGGATCTGCTGCCTCTAATGATTGAGTAAGACTTTAGCGTCCCCTCGAAAAGAACTCCATTACAATGCGCTTATGGCAATGTTTTATTTCCTCTTTTGCAGTGTGCCTGTCCCTTCTGAGGAGCCCTGTAGCAAGAGAGATAGACAAGAGTCTGAGAAACGCTGTAAGGCTTGCCACAAGCCTGCATTAAAAGACAAGAGGATCTGTAAGGACTGCCTTTCTGAATATGTTTCTAAACAATTTGATTCCTCAGTAAAGATACAGTTTCCCCATCCACTTCTACTTCTTTTCCAAGTCAGCAGTCTCTCATGCTATGGATTAAGGAGGCGGTCTCTCAGACTTAAAGAGACAGTGCAAGCAGCTCCTGAGGTTGTTGTGGAAAGTGCAGATTATTCAAGAAATTTCTTCTGATGACACTTCCTCTTCTGAGGATGAGGAGACTGGAGAAGAGATTGCAGTCTTTGACCAGAGACAATTAAATTAATTAATTAAAGCTATCAAGCTAACCCTTAATCTGGAGGATGCAGAACAACCATCTACCTTCCTCCTATTTTATAAAAAATAAAGAGGTACAAGATCTGATTCAGTTGGAATGGTCTAGGATATATAAAAGAATTTCTGTGGAGAAAAAAATTGAGAAGCTATATCCCTTTGCAGATGAAATTCAGGAAGTCTGGAACATGCCTCCTTCTGTGGATGCTCCGGTAGCCTGGCTTTCTAGGAAAACGATTGACGATATATCAGCTTTAAAATACCCAATGGATCGTCGGATAGAAACGGAACTTAAGAAGTGTCTTCAGGTGCAGCATGTAAGCCTTTGGTGGCACTTGTTTCAGTAACTAAAGGCCTGAGAATCTAGAACAAGCAGTCAAGGGATAAGAATCTAGAACAAGCAGTCAAGGATAAAGTTCCTAGAGATAAGATCTTGGGAGGCCTTGAGGATTTTAGGCTGGTGTCTAATTTCTGTCTGGAAGCAGCACTTCATTTGGCCCAACTTTCAGCTCAATCAATGGCTTTTGGAGTGGCGGCACGTAGGGATCTGGGTCAGATCATAATTTGCTGATACAGCCTCTAAGAATTCACTCTGTAAGATGCCATATGAGGGAAAATGGTTAATCGGCAAACCACTAGATGATATAATATCGAAGTCTACTGGTGGAAAGTGCACCTTTTTTCCACAGACAAGGCGCTTTCATGAATCATCAAAAAAGCATGCAGATAGTTTCTTCAGAAGAAGAGATGAGGCAAGGTCTCACTGACCCCTAAGAGAATATACAACTTCCACATGGCATTCAGGTCAAATTGTCTTCTTTAAGTCCCCAAGAGTTAAGCCTTCCAGATCCCCCTCGCCCAAGGCCCAATGACAGTTGTTTCAGCCAGCCTCTGCTAGGGGCAAGATTACTTACCTCCACGGGGTCAGGGCCGGAAAGATCCAGGATACCTGGGTGGTTTCTGCAATCCAGAGAGGGTTTTGCCTGGAATTCCGTCAAAGACCGTCTTCAAGTCATTATGTTTCTATCAACTTACCCAGGGATTCTCAAAAGAGAAAGTTCCTGTATGTTCAGCAGCTTCTTCAAAAGCAGGCAATTTATCCAGTTCCCCGGCAAGAGGAAAGAAGTGGGTTCTATTCCCCTTTTTTTAGTAACCAAGGCTACAGGAGATCTGCACCCCATCCTAGATTTAAGGAAAATAAACAGATATCTAAAGCGCCAGACTTTCAAAATGGAAACCCTTGCAACTATAAAGGCTGTTATCTGTCCAGGAGACTAGCTAGCCTCCCTGGATCCTATTGCTCTAGAGCATCAAAGATATCTTCATTTCTCTCTCCAGGACTGACATTATCAATTTCGGTGTCTCCCCTTTGGGCTGGCCACTTCGCCCAGGATCTTTACGAAGCTCTTAGTTGTGATTATAGCCAAGTTGAGGCTGGAGGGTATCGACAACCTTCTTCTAGTGGCAAGGAATGCAACCTCCTTACTTTCCAATCTCCAGAGAACCAGGTAAGTCCTGGACTTTTGGAGTGGCGGCACATAGGGCTGATACAGCATCTAAGAATTCACTCTGTAACATGACAGATCTCTCTGAGGTTCCGTCAAACGTTTTGGAACTCAGATCCATATTTTAAGTATCTCAAAGTGGTTCTCTTGGGCTTTGCTGTCAAGATCAGGATGGACAATGCGGCAGCTGCAGCCTACATCAGGGGGTAAGGGGGGACGAGGAGCAGGTCACTGTTCAAAGAAGTTGTTCTGAGTCTGAAAGTTTTCTCCTGGATAACTTCCATTTGAGGCTGTCCGAAAGTGGATCTGATGGCCACTCATTTGAATGCCAAACTCCCAATATTTTACCCCAGAGTCCCTTGTCCAGGAGCAGCAGCGGTGGACGCCTTATCACAGAACTGGGAGGGCCTGTTTGTATTCCCTCCAATCCCACTCATTCTGAGGGTCCTTCTGAAGATTTGTTTGACCACAGTGAGAGTTATGGCAATCCTTCCAGACTGGCTGAGGAGACCTTGGTATCCCTTGCTGAGAAGCCTAGCAGTCTCACGCCCACTGTCTCTCCCACAGACCAGGGACAGGTGGGAACGTCCGAACCCGGTGATTCTCAGGCTAAAGGCTTGGAAATTGAGAGGCGGATGCTGAGGGAACTGGGATGTTGAAAGTCAGTTATTGCTACACTTGTTAAAGCAAGGAAAAGTAATACAATGACTAAATACCATAAGGTCTAGGATTCCTTTTGTTCATGGGCCTTAGAGAGATCCTTGGATCCCATATTGCCATCTGTGACAGATATTTTGGATTTTCTCCAAGCGGGTGTCAAAAAGGGATTAAGTATGGGTAGGCTTAAAGGGCAGGTTTCTGCATTGTTGGCTGTACTGGAGAAGAGATAGTCCAGAGATCCATTAATAGAAAGATTTATCCAGGCAGTGAATAGAATTTGGCCTAGAGCAAAAGACCTTTATCTGGCCTGGGATCTACCACTTGTGTTAAGAGCGCTGTCATTGCCTCCTTTTGAGCCCTTAAACAAACTATTTTTCTGGTTTTTGACCCTGAAGATTTTCTTCTTAGTGGCACTAATGTCAGCACGAAGAATTTCAGAGATTCAGGCCCTTTCGGTGGATCCTCCATACACGGTGTTCCATGAAGGAAAGGTGGTACTAAGGCCTGTCCTTAGTTTTCTGTCCAAGGTTATCTCCAGATTTCATATGAATGAGCCAATTATTTTACCCTCCTTGGATCCTCCTGTAGCCTGTCAAGGCCAGTTATCTACTCTGGATGTTAAGAGAGGTTTAGAAACTTATATCAGTAGAACCAAGGAGATCAGATGGAAATCGAGGAAGCTGTTTATCATTCCGGCAGGGAAGAGGAAGGGGGAAGCAGCTTCTAAATCAACATTAAGTACCTAGATTGTCAAGACAATATCTAAATCGTATGAGGAGCAGGGCTGTGCACCACCTACGGGAGTGAGGGCCCACTCTACACAAGGTATGGCGGCCGCATGGGCAGCAGAGGCAGGAGTGTCTGCAGAGGTGATCTGCAAGGCTCTGAATACATTCATTAAACATTATAAATTAGACGTTTTGTCAAAGTCTCAAGCTAGGTTTGGACAATCTATAATTTCTGCAGCTATGTCTGTAAAATAAAAAGTTAAGCATGGTTGTCTGTCCCTTCAGGACTTAATTGCTTGGCTATAACCCATCAGTTAGTGTTTTTATGTTGATAGGAGGATGGCCAGGAAAGGAGAAAATTATTTCATACTTACCAAAATTTTCTTTTCCTGGCCATCCTCCTGGTGAATATACCCACCCGAATCTGGGGCTTTAAATCAGACTGTTGGGAACCAGGAGGAGGAGGGATTTATTGGCTTGAAATGTAACCATTTCTTCTGTCCAGGCTGGGAACCAGCAGGGGAATACCCATCAATTAGTGTTTTTATGTTGACCAAGAGGATGGCCAGGAAAAGAAAATTTTTTCCTATCCCGATTCCCTATTCATTTGGATCCCTACACTACAGGCAATGTGGCCTGGGAGAGATACCTCCAAAACTGCCAGTCCTATGTAGGAGCTCAGAACTGCTCTTTCTAGCTCAATCGTAACTGCCTTACACTCCTAGGGGCCCATTTATCAATGTAAAAAAACAAATTTTTTCTAACTTTTAGAACTGTGTGTATTTTCCACTTTTTTGTTAATTTCTTGTAAATTTACTTTTTCGTACTTTGCGACAATTTGTGCACAAAATTGTATTTGTTGTATTTGTTGCAACAAGTACGAAAGTTTCGGTATTCATTCAAGCTTCGGTATTGTGACTTTCTTTTGGACAGGTTGGAGCTGCAGAGTGCCATTGAGTCCTTTGGAAAGCTTCCCATGTCATGCATTGAAGTGTCAAAGTCTGAAAGAGTCTCGCCATTTACGATCATTGGGATATGAAAATGTTGTCACTATCGGATCGCCATACGTAAACTATCATTTCAATACGAAAATTTCAGAACTTTCGGATCGTAAGTACGAAATTTTCGTATTCAAACTAAAAGAATTAGTCATTTTCGACCATCAGAAATTATTGGATTTCGTGATTCGTATTCGTACATTAGTGAATTGGCCCCCTAGAGTGTACTATAAAGTGAGCTACACCTGCCACTATCTAATGCCTCATTCACTGGGCCCTGTTCCCCGACTTCAACTGGGCCTGGGCCCATGCCCTGGGCTCACAGCACACATCCACCCTGTTCCTCAGGTGGAAGCAAACAGGAAGGGGTCACTCCTCTCCCAGCACTATACCAAAGTGAGGCAGGAAGTGGTAACCATACCTTCTAACCAATTGCACACATATGTTAAAGAACTTACTTAGATACATTCCCTTCTGCCCAGCAAATAAGGGAACTGAATCTGTAGGGATTTAAAGCCATAGGGGCCATTTAACCCTATGGGTCCCTACACTCTTAAGCCCTGTTGAGCTACTATAACCACAGACCCAGATGCTTGGGCATCCTGCTAAATCTGAATCAATTGACATACAGAGGTGTCCATGATCCATAAACTGCAGGGAGCAAAACTGCCTTAGAGATATAATAAATACTGTGTAGTAGGGTGAAACCACAGCACAATAATACAATGAGTTATTATGGGTTACCTCTGTGGATGATAACAGCTCAACCCTTTCAATCTTGTGACAAAATCACTAACAGTGGAGGAGGTATTGCTCTGGTTTACATTAGTAAAATCATAAAATCCTGTGACTGATTCAAAACATATGTTGAGAGAATCTCAATGCAAGAATTAGTAAAAGTAGTTCAGAAAAAAACAGACTGTTTTTCAGTGTATACAGTGGTGCTTTGTGTTCTGTACCTTGCCTAGATTCCTGTCTTGCCCAGGGTTTAGGGGCCTGATCTTCTTGTCTGGGGTTACTGTATCTTAAGGGATTAAGGTATAGTCACCGCGACAGAGGGCTTTGTATATGTACATTTTGCATCATACATTGACAGACTGATCATCCTTGGTCTCTAGAGTGACGTGGATGGTGCAGTGTGGGCACACTGTGGACACAATGGTGAAAGCAGACTGTGCCATACATTCAGTTCTTGTTGGTCTCTAACTATGCTCACTATCTGTTCCTGCAGAGTCTTGAACTTCTGTCATGCACTGTTATGACGTTCTTTACTCACGCCATTTTGTTAAATCCCTTATCCATATCAAGACTGACATAGAATAAAGTCTACCCCTCCTTTCACTGCTCTTTTCTACATTTTTTTTTTATGAAGAACCAACAGTTTCAAGAAGGGGTCAGCAAAAACTCATTATATGACATATATATATATATATATATATATATATATATATATATATATACCTGTATATATGTCATATAATGAGTTTATGCTGACCCCTTCTTGAAACTTCTGGAAGAAGGGTGGCACTCTGCTTTAATTGTATACCCAGGTGCACGGATAAACATAACACAACATACAAAAAAGTATCTAAGTAAGATTTTATTTGAAGTGCTACACCAACTGATGCCTGCAAGTGCTTTTAATGAGTTTTTCAATAAACTGTATGAACTTTGCAAGACCTTTGAATGGTGAGCACTTCACAACTATAATTGTAGAGTGCACTAGACTCGTCATCAGTTCAATGACTTTTCTGCATGCAAGTCATGCTGACTTTAAATCAAAGGAAGAAATTCGGGATGCTCCAAATCCAGAATTGGGTTCGGAATTCGGCCAAGATTATGTCTTTTTCAGCAGGATTTAACCGAATCCATGTGCCTGGCCGAACTGAATCCATTTCTCACCACATGCGCATTCACTCTGTTGATTATTTCATTCGTGGTGGGTGGCAGGGGATTTTCCATCTGGTATGGCCAGATGAGTGGCAGCTAAGATCTGGTTGATCTGAGCGTGACCGCTTTTAGACACTTTCGGTAGAGGCTTGCCAAAGAGAAAATAGTCAAATCAAACTCTTGCAATAAACAGCTCACCAATTCTGCCACTTTAGTCCATTTATTCAATTATGACTGAAAAGTGGGATTGCCTCATCTCTGAAGAATCTCAGTAAGATTATTTGTAAATCTAGTAATGTCCCCTGCTCGTGTTCCCATTATAAAACTAACTTGGTCCATTTCTACCAGCTTCAGAAAATTTGGGCCAGGCAGTTAGCTATTATTTTAAAAAAACATTTTAGATCTGAATTCAGGAGTGCAATGAGCCTGTAATTTGTACATTTAGTAGAGACCTTTGCGTCCATAGGCATCAGAGCTAAATATGATGTTTATTCATAAGTAGCGATAGGTTTTCCTTGGAGGTATTTGTTAAATGTTAACTTCTTGAAACAATTCTAACATTTATAGGGAAGGCCATTAGGATCAGGGGGTTTTTCATTAGGCATAGTGTACTTTCAAAATGAGAGAAAGTTCCTCCATAGTATGTCCCTATTTAATAGCTTTAGGTCCTTATCTGAAAATGTGGGAAGGTTACGGCCTTCTAGAAAGTTAAATATGGATCTAATATGGTCACTTGAAATTGTGGATGGTGGACTCAAGTTGTAGAGCTTATGACAGTAGTTGTGAAATTGAGTGCCTTTTTTGTAAACATGTTGTTTGGGTGTCTGACATCTTCTCTCAGAAAACTCCTTAATTCCCATGGCCAGAGACTGCGAAGTTCTTTCCTCTCAACACAGCCCCTCAAAACACAGCCATTCTTGAGATAAAGATGTAAGCAGGTTCTTATATAATGTATTTAACACACAATACATTGAGGATAACATTGATGGCTTCTCATACAATATATGTTGCGCCTCTTTTCAGGCCTTCTCCAGTGATTTCATTTAGCCCTCCCTTTGTACTAACCTTGTATAATGTGCAGTTCTACTGCATGTAGTTGATAAAATAAACAGCCCCACAGTTTGGGAACCACTGATAAAGGTTTGCCATAGCAACACAAAGAAGTGGGCATGATTTGCCCAAACTTAATGTACAAATATGAACACATTGTTAAAGGAACAGTAACACCAAACAATGAAAAGGAATTAAAGTACATAAAATATAATGTACTGTTGCCCCGAACTGGTAAAAGTTTGGTGTTTGCTTCAGAAAGTCTACTACAGTTTATATACATAAGCTGCTGTGTAGCCACGGTGGCAGCCATTCCAACTGAAAAAAGGTAAAAAGGCACAGGTTACATAGCAGATTACAGATAAACTCTGTGGAATACAATGGGAACCTATGCAGCTTATCTGTTATCTGCTATTTAACTTGTGCCTTTTCTCCTTTTATCAATTTGAATGGCTGCCTATGGCAGACGGGAGACTTGTCTGTGGCAGACGGGGAGACTGGTTGCCCACGAATCGTGGAAGTTGCCTTGAGAGGAAGGGAAATTGCGGCAGCACGTATGCCATCCCACCGGCCATTTACATACTCGCCGGTGGGATGGTATTCCGGGGAGATTAGTCGCCCGCGACAAGGGAGATTTGTCGCGGGTGACTAGTCTCCCCGTCTGCCACAGCCCTTATGTCTACACAGCAAATACTGTAAATTGTTTATGTAAACTATTGTATAGTTTTTAAAGCAAACACAACTTTTACCAGTGCAGGGAAATAGTACATAGTAAGATATTAGTTTGATACACTTTCATTTTTTGGCAAAATACAGATTTATGTCACATTGGAATGATGTATTGAACTGTATTTAACTTTTCCTTACTAAAATGGTCACAGTTAAAAGATAGAGGACATTTACAGTACAAGCAAATGACTGCTCATATACTTCCAAGAACCACTTTGTGGTCAGAAGGCAAGGCAGACATGTACATGCCCCTTCACTCCCACTATGGGAGTCTGATTTATTACAGGCTTATCCAAAAGCATGAAGAGGGGAATATGGTTATGACTTTCTTTTAAATCAGATGAGAATCATTGGTAAGAATGTTACTCATGACTCAGTTCCTTTCAGGGATGGGTTTCTTGGGATTGGTAAAATATAATAAAATAATATAATATGAAATGTTTACCCTGCAAATAAAACTTTGCCAAAAGCATATTCCTTATTTCCTAATATAAACATATCTTTACGGATTAAAAAGTACAGATAGGAACATCTTGTAATTCTGTTAATTATTTGTGAGTCATTTTATACCATGCCAAAGCTTTTTCCAACCAATATTAGTGTAGAGTACCTAAAGCAACAGGCTGCAACAGGTATGGGTGTCTCGTCTTCAACAAAGCACAGCTATTACAAAAAAACATTCATTTTTTCAATCTCTAATAGCAGATTATAGCAGAGTATGGCACACATAGGCAGCATAGGGTAGGCAGAGTATGGCACACACAGGCAGGGTAGCGTAAGCAGAGTATGGCACACACAGGCAGCATAGGGCAGCCAGGTAGAGTAGGCGGGGTATGGCACACATAGGCAGCATACAGTAACACAATGCTGGCACTGCTCTTACAGCTCCATAAAGAGTATGGCACAACACAGGCAGGGTAGAGTAAGCAGAGTATGGCACACACAGGCAGCATAGGGCAGACAGAGTATGGCACACACAGGCTGGGTAGAGTAAGCAGAGTATAGCACACATAGGCAGCATAGGGCAGGCAGAGTATGGCACACACAGGCACCATAGGGCAGGCAGAGTATGGCACACACAGGCAGGGTAGAGTAGGCAGAGTATGGCACACATAGGCAGCATACAGAGACACAATCCAGGCACTGCTCCTCTGAGGTGTGAACAATGTGGGTGATTACAGCCTGAGGTGTGAATAGTACAGGGGATTACATTATTAAACAATACAGGAGGTTTACAGCCTGAATCTGAGGTGTGAGCCATGCAGGGGGCCAGTTAATCTCACTATTGATACTAGTTAAATCTTACACAAATGTAAGCCATAAAAGCAGCCAGACAGGTGGGGGGCCACACAGAGGGGGGTTGCGGGCTGCCAGTTGGACAGCCATATGCCTAAGAGGTCTAAAATGCTGCTCTTCAGGTCACCACTCCTTTTTTCAAATTGAGGCTTTGTAAAGATAAGATCCTATTGCGGTGCTGTCTACAAGTAAATGTAGACAATATTCAGCTGAGGGGTGCACTAATAACCTTTTGTTTCTAAAACCAATTAAACATCAACTGTAGCTTATGTGAACATAACCGTGAGGGTTTCGAAATGTATAGCTGATAAACAGGAGTCAAATGTCATTCATGGTGCCCTTCATACAAAGTATGAAAAATAATCTCATCTAAAAAAATAGTTGCTACCAAAAAATTTAAAATATACATTTTTTTATGTTGCCCTTTAATACCGGTCTCATAATCCGACCTATTCTTCCATCCAAATCTAGAATTATTCATTGTCCCATGTCTTCTGCATTTGTTTTACACTTTGCTTGAAAATCTTGTTCTTTGTTCCCAGTGAGCTAAGACATTGGAGTAAACAGGTTTGGACTGGGCCAGTGGGACACAGGGAAAAAAGCAACCAGTTCTCCCCAGTTAAGCTCCTTCCTCCAATCACACTTAGGGGCTGATTTACTTACCCACGAACGGGTCGAATGGAGTCCGATTGCGTTTTTTTCGTAATGATCGGTATTTTGCGATTTTTTCGTATGTTTTGCGATTTTTTCGGATTCTTTACGAATTTTTCGTTACCAATACGATTTTTGCGTAAAAACGCAAGTTTTCGTATCCATTACGAAACTTGCGTAAAAAGTTGCGAATTTTTCGTAGCGTTAAAACTTACGCGAAAAGTTGCGCATTTTTCGCGTAAGTTTCAACGCTACGAAAAATGCGCAACTTTTTACGCAACTTTCATAATGGATACGCAAAAATCGTATTGGTAACGAAAAATTCGTAAAGAATCCGAAAAAATCGCAAAACATACGAAAAAGTCGCAAAATGTTCGTTTTCAAGTCGGAACTTTTCCAATTCGGGTCGGATTCGTGGGTTAGTAAATCAGCCCCTTAGAGTAAATATAATGTTCACGCTTCCGGGGGGTTGGGGTTGCACAGGTGGTGGGGGCCCTTGGGGCAGCTATAAATAATAAGATACAATAAGTGCAAGTTGCTGGGCTGCACTAATTGCACTAAGATGTTTCTGATTTTTCATGATCTGGTGGTATTCCAATGATCATCTTTTAGTCCCATGGCCCAGTGCTTTCTATGCCCTGATTCATGAGTGCAGCTTGTGTATGTGACTTTATGCTTCTTTTTTCCTAACAAATCCCCGCAGGCTTACGATAGGAAAGTGTTGTCATCACGCACAGTATATACTGTAACAGACATCTGCATGCAAATGTACATTTTGTTGGTCTTTTCATTGAGAACGGCTCACAGACAATGCATTTCCTCTGTGGAATTAAAGGAGCAGATATTGCAGAGCCGTCGTGTTCAATCAGAAACACTTGGGAGCCAAGCAGGGCTATCTAATCAGCTAAGGGGATGCACACGCCTTTCCGACCATTTATTTCTGCTTTACTAACATCCCCTTAGATGCAGCTTTCTGGCCACAGCACTTCAATTTCCGAGCATTTTAAAGGATTATACAACTCTTATTAACTTGGCTTTGTACAAATTACCTTACAGGCTCAAAAACCAATATTCGCAGGATAAACTAATAATACCATAATCCATCTTCTTTATGTTTACACCACAAATTATATTGTTATAAGCCGACACTCGACTTGTTGAGAATGAATGTTTCAGAAAAAAAATATTTAATCTTCGGTGCGTGTCCCAGCACTTTGGCCATGTGTCTCCCAGAACCAGCTGCTGTTATGGTTCCAAAAATTAAATATGATGAGTGTTATGCAATTTATTGCAACATTGGATGTCACTTAGAACACTTGACAATAAATATCATAACATCTGAGTCAAGTGCCAGAGACATTATTTCTCTTTAAGATGCATTTACAAATAATGGCACACAGTTAGGGTCACATCTTTTTATGTATGCAATTTGATATTAACATTTACTGTGAAAAAGGAAATATGTAATTGCTGTGGAACTCCACATTATATTCAGGGTGCTCTCTGTATTGCATTTTATAAACACCAAAAAGAAAATATATCAGATTCATATTATGTAGGGATGAACAGAATCCACTTTTTTGGATTCTTCCAAACCACCTAACCGAATCCTAATTAGAACATCAACTGGCTTAATCCTCCCCCGCTTGCGGCTTGTAAAGGAGAAGACTGCCCATTAACCAACACCCATTTTTTTAAAGGCATAAGACCACCATTAAAGGGACAGGTGAGGATTAAGCCTGTAGAACCAAGTTGTGGTCCTGGCAATCTCTCTCTATAAAAGCTGAAGGCATGGGAGTGACTAAGCCCTCTGACTCAAACCAGCCCCCAGGCCAACAATGGCAATAGTGCACGGGAGTGCCAGCCTTTGAAAAATATGACCAGAGGTAAATAGATAGGACCACCATACGGGGTTTACCTTGACGTGGTATGGTGGCTTACCAATCTTATGATCATAATTTTGTAACTAAAAACCCCTGTTATTTGTCAGTACATGCACTAGCATAGATAATTTACTTATGAAACAGGGGACCAGGGAATGTGCATTGATCAATCCCCCTCTCTTTTCGTATGCTTGTAGTTAATTTGGCCAGATCAGTCGCACTTTCATTGTATTTGTATACTCCATTTAGCCTTGGAGTGCTCCCACAACCCCTTTCTGTGTATCTATGATCTACAGTATGACAGCAATGTGCTTAAAGGGGAACTTTGGCTTCCAAACCAACATTTGTTAAAGAGCCCCACACAACATAAAAGCCTCTAATATACCTATCACTGTAATCTGTTTCTTCAAAAAGTATGAATAAATATTTTTATATGCTGAAATTCAGCTGCAAAACAGCTCTTCTCTTTCTGCATCATTTGAAATCCTGGCAGGGGAGGAGGGACTAAAATATTGATGTTACAAATTGTAACAACTTCTCCACAGCTTACAGACAGAATGCAGGAACTACATAACCCACAATGCATTGCTCTGTGATGCTCTTTTGCTTAAGGTGGCCATATACTGTAAGATCCGCTTGTTTGGCAAGGTCGCCAAGTGAGCTGCTCTTCTCCCGATATGCCCATGATATTGGGCTAATTCGATCGTTTGGCCCTACAGCTAAACATTTGAATTAAAACGGCAGGCAAAGGTCCCTGATCCGAGGGAAAAATCAAACCTGTCCAATCGAGATCTGCCCAATTTCAGCCTAGATGTCAGACAGGGGAGGCCCATCGTTGGTGCCCAGGCTTAGGACAGTTGCTGTCGCTGGTAAAGTAGTCAGCCAGATCAGCAGGAGAACAGGGGGCCAGGCTTAGGGAACTGTTCCCAACCACATTATTACATAATGAATCATGAAATGGCTGCATATTTTTAAATTATGTATGTTGCAATGTTGCTGGAAATTGTTTACATTTCAAAAAGTGTATACAATAGCTTTGCAAAGGTCTTGCAAGGGTGAATACAACACTCCATAAATACAGAATCTGTAAGATAAAAAAGTTAACACTCTTCCCAAACTAAAGTCAGCATTATAGGACTGCGGTACCGAGAAAACTTGGCAACCACTAAGGGCATATAGGCATTCAGGAATCTACACAGGGGTCATAAAGTTTAAAAGAAAAAAGACTTTAGTCAAAGTTACATAAAAACATCTCCATAAACCCTACGCGTTTCATGCCCTAGGGGCACTTAGTCAGGCTCAAGAAAAAACTTATCCTTGTAGTAGTCCAAAAGTACAAATGCGGGGCTCCCAAAATACACAAATTGAATGGTAGTTCAAGGTCACCACTTGCTTACTGAAATCATTTACAGAAATTAACTTACAGAAAATAACCCTTTCAAGCCAAATAGACAGTCTCTGATTACCTTCACCAGCAGTCTTCTGCTTTATTAACATTTCTTTAATTCCCACCATGAAACTTTTACAAATGAAATTACACTCTATACTCTATGCCTCATTACCTCACAAGTTGGGACAAATTTTTTCTCTCTTTTTTTAATAATAGAAATTCATCTGAGGGGAGGAGGGATTCTTCACAGAAGCCGACGCTGGCGATCAAAGAGGCAAGTTAGTAACCTAACTCACCTTTATACTCCCTGCCTGGGGCCCTCCTTGGACTCTTTTAACCCCTTAATTACAGTCCAGGCTAAGCCTAGCCAATGGCTTATGAGCTATATTAATCAACTTTTGATAAACCGTAGGGGGGCAACCTTAACTCCCACCTTCCATGAGTTTACCAGGGGGGCATTCACCCGCCTTTTCACTCCATGAAGATGTTCTTAATTTTTTTATACACTTGCAAGAAAGCCCCCTCAGAGCAGGATATTTCAAATATGTATTTTGCAATTGTTAGTAGCAAGTAGCAGTAGTATTTACAGTGCTTAAGTCTTGGCAGAGCATCGCAAACATCTCAAATCCTGAGATTAATCAATGCCCTCTATCAAATGATCTCACCATTTCCTGTCTTATTTCACACAGATCAGCATTAACGTATGGGTTTCAGTTCTCTCCACTCGAAGATATTCCCAAGGCAAATTAAATAAATTTTTTTTGTCTTAACAAAGCTTCGCAGAACCAACCGAAATGCGCATTGACTGTAGAAAGGAGGCCCTGTGTTTTGTAATTATAACATTGATTGTATGGAAGATATTATGAGGATTTACACTTTTTAATGTTTTCAGTTCCATTTTGTAGTTATGGGCAGAGTCAACTATCCAATCAAGTCGTCCTTCCCCAAACTTTTAGCCAGGGTGGTGGGCCCTTTATAAGCACCATCAGGGCCTGCTTGAAGGATGCAGGGCTCAAAAACACTGCATAAAAAAAAGGAAAGAAAAAAGCTAATTTTCCCAGCCTTCCTATGATCTCTGTTGAGGCCTGTGCCATCTGCTTTATGTCTATTTTGTCTAAAACAGAATTCCAACTAAAAGCCTGCAAATATTTTTGAATCAGTTTTAAGAGTATTACATTTTTTCTGTATTGTGCTCCATATGTTTTTGTCTCTGCATTTAAGTAAAGTGCTTCTGATATTTTAAAAAGTCAGATGAGTCTATTACTTCATAGAGAGTCAGAAGCTGTGAATCATAATTGCCGGAATGCTATTTATAACCCCATTAGCGCTCTGTAGCAATTTTGTGTTAATTTCCCATTATCTAGAAAAATGTGTGCAGCATTGGACAGTGTTCAAATACAAATGTTTAAGCTGCTGCAAGTGCCCTCATACCTTGCTAGAATCCAGAGAGGAGAAAATATATTCTAAACACTTCCAAACTGTAAATGGGTGCTATGTAAAAACATTCTGCTATAGCCCTTATTGTATGGAATGTATCATACACAAAACTGCCTTCTTATGTCTCAGGAAGAATGTTGTTGCACTTTGTGCTCCTAGTATTAACTTGGAATTTATCAAATCCAGGATTTGTATTGCGAACCCAGCAAGATTCATAAGGGTGGCTGAACTCATTCGGTCCTTTAAACCAATAACTTGCAAGTCTGCTCCAAAATCAGTCACCCCAGAGGTAAAGGCATTAAAACATTTGGAGCTGTGTACAAATTTTTTTTTTTTGTGGTTTGATTGGAATATGCAAACCAGGTTCTGGATTCTGTTTGGTATTCTTTTCTGTAGAGAATTCAGTATTTAGCAGGAACTAGTTGTGCTTCCCTAGTATTACTGCAACACCAAAAAAAGACAAAAGGCCGCACTCCTTCTTAAGTTCAACCTTTTGTCTTTTTTTGGTGTTGCAGTAATGCGGCGTTGGAGCACTGCGCTGATTTGACCAGCACCCATCTCCAGCCTTTTTTCCCAGGCTTATTTGAAGGCACTCAAGAGGGGGTGAGTCTGTGCAGGCATAATTTATTTTCTTTATTTTTCCCTAATATTAACCATGTTGATTTCAGTACAAGAAAAGTAAAATGCATCAATCAATCAAATCAAAATGAGTAAATTCAGTTGGTGTGAATACACATACAATTAGTGTTAAAAAGTAGGAAAGGAAAAAAGACAGACGTCTAATCTTAGTGCCTGATACAGTAGGTGATATTGAGCATAAACGTACAGTATATCTCTGTAACAGACAACAGACCACTTAGCCCTTATAACACAGGGCATTGGGTGGTCAAACAAACCTAGAAAGCCCTCTTCTGTGGTACTGGGCCAATCGCCGCTTCAATCTTAAGAATCCTGTCAAGTTTTCAAAATTGGGAAAACTGGGCAGGTAGTTTTGACCCGGACAACCCTACCAAAAACCAGGCTGTGTCAGGGTGAGGTGAGGGTGTGCTAGGGCAGGGGGGCGGGTAAGTTTGCTGTGCCAGGCCCCTTTAAAGATTTTTTGTGCAGGGGAGCCTGGCGCAAAGTATTTACTGTATGCCACTAGTCAATGAGGCCTATGGCTAAAAACTGTAATCTTTTTTTAGCCAGGTGACCAGGCTTAGGTGACTTCATGAATGCAAACCAGTTATGGTTTGTATTTGTACTGCCAATATTGATTCATACTAGATTAAAATGATACACCCCCTTGCAGATTTATGGTAACATTGGATTTTTGGCATATAAATACTAATATCAATGCTCTTTATTAATTTATTTTAAATGGGAACTACATGTGCATGTAAAAACTTATCTGACCATACATAGTATACTTTATATTTGTAATATATTGCAGGACTTCCAGCGCTATGCTTTATCTTATTTGTCAGAGCTCACAGCCTGTGAAACACCCCAAAATATTACAGAACAGAAAACACACCCTAAATTTACTTCAAATAACATCAGTTACATGGCATTGTCCTACTATTACAAAGGAGCAGCTCAGGAAGGATGAAATAGGATTCATTTAAGCAATACAAAATGGACAATGTCCATGCTGGTTTTCTGTATATGTGTTTCCTGATAATGGATCATATTCCTATATGCAGAAAAGGAAAATTCTGCGCTCACAGTCATATTCCATTACCTCCAGTAACTAGAAAATTAGGTAAATTCCATTTGCATAAAATTGTATATTGAAAAAATATTGTATAACTAATGCCAATATCCTTTGTGTTTTAACCAGCTGCAGATGGCAAATTATTCTTGCAAGCTACAAATAACAGGCTCTGCCAGTTTGCTCTTATTTAGAGAGCAGTTAACTCCCTGTTGAATGGCTTCAGCCTACTATTAAGCCATATTTTATATTTGATTTCGACACCTTCACACATGACCTAATTTATTGCACCAGCTAAAATAATAAAGCCAAAGATAATTTATTCACTGTTCAAATTTGGATTCTAAATATTTTAAAGCTTAACCACGGTCAAGATAAGCATTTGTGAAAATGCAAATTGCTAATTGAATTTTATTGTTCATCTTAAGTAATTCACTGAGCAATTATTTTATCTTAAATAACGAGAATGATTTTGCAGTCCATAAAACACACAGCGATATTAGCTTATATCCTATGTCTCACCCATAAAATTATTCATGGTCCACTTCCTACACACCTAGAACAACTCTTTTCTGCTCATGCACACTATATTTATGGGGTTGAGATACTAGGGATCATTTAGGAAACGTAGATCCTGGATCAGAAGTGCTTGCATTTACTGTACCTTAGATAAACTGGCAACAAGAAGCCAGGGGCATTTTAACAGCACCGGGGGGGGGGGGGGGGGGGGGGGCACATCACTAGTGTAGAAAGCGCAATTGTGCTCTTTGCACTAGCGCAGTCAAATTTCCATTTTAAAAACTGGAAATTCTGCTCTTAAAGTTACCAGAAGTGGCTTTTTGCCACCCCTGGTAACTTTGGGGACACTGCCGCCTGTTATATTATATCATGTTTGCAGTGCCCCTGCAAGTAGTAGTTGCCAGTTACATCCACTTTGGTGCATAAAGCACTAGTGGTGAGCTAATCTGTCCTGTTTTGATAAATTTGCAAAACTGCTGAAAAATTTACAAAATCTGGCTATGACATGACATTTTCAACGCATGACTCTTTCCTAATTTGCTGCTGTAAGCTTTGGTAAATAAAGTATCAGAGAGTTTACTCCACATATGTATATCGTACACAAGAGCCATGAAAATCCTGTAAATCAGTGAACTACCTGCCTTCAACTGTCTGGCTACTGTGACTGCTTACCATTACCTTTGTGTAAGCTTTAAATGGTACCAGTACTGACATTAACTGGTCCCCTGCATTTTTCACACCTCAGATTGTAAGTGCCCACATTGTTCACTGTATGTACCGCCTGCACTATACTGCCTTTGTGTGCCATACTCTGCCTGCCCTAGGCTGTTTGTGTGTGCCATACTCTGCCTGCCCTATGCTGCCTGTGTGTGTCATACTCTGCCTGCCCTATGTGTGCCATACTCGGCATGCCCTATGCTGCCTGTGTGTGCCATACTCAGCCTGCCCATGTGTGTCATACTCTGCCTGCCCTATGCTGCCTGTGTGTGTCATACTCTGCCTGCACTATGCTGCCTGTGTGTGTCATACTCTGCCTTCCCTACCCTGCCTGTGTGTGCCATACTCTACCTGCCCTATACTGCCTGCCCCATACTCTGCCTGCCCTATGCTGTCTGTGTGTGCCATACTCTGCCTGCCCTATGCTGCCTGTGTGTGCCATATTCTGCCTGCCCTATGCTGCCTGTGTGTGCCATACTCTGCCTTCCCTATGCTGCCTGTGTGTGCCATACTCTGCCTGCCCTATGCTGCCTGTGTGTGCCATACTCTGCCTGCCCTATGCTGCCTGTGTGAGCCATACTCTGCCTGCCCTATGCTGCCTGGTGTGTGCCATACTCTGCCTGCCCTATGCTGCCTGGTGTGTGCCATACTCTGCCTGCCCTATGCTGCCAGGGGTTTGTTAGCATTGGGGAATAGTCATTATGTGGTCCCTAAGGTGTGTAATTATGTGCAGGGGGTTGCTGCACTATCCACATGGTATTGCCACAGGATATTGCCACAGGGTGTTGATTTAAGGGTACATCTTAAAATGACATAATAAACTTCTTTTACACATGAATGAAGGGTGATCTTCTTCATCTTTGGCCCTCCACCATGTAGGCCAGAAAAATTTCCTCCCTCAGTACCACAGAAGTTGGACAGCACTGATGCAAATTATATCCTTAGTAACGCCATCAGTTATAACCAGTGCCCAGGAATGTATTTTGTGTCACATGGCTCATAACACTTTTGTATTATAATAAATAATGTATACCCTGTTTCAAAATATGAGGATATTAGAAGTCACCATGACCTTTCATAGCCTTCAACCTTGTGCTTTTATATGGTAATAAATATAAAATAGGGGGTAAACTATCTAATATATATTTATACATAGTTATAACATCTCCTCTTCCTCAACGTAATGCATAGTTTTGTGTCATCTGCAAACACTTATACATTACTTACATTGCCCTTCCCCAAGTCAAATAAACAAACTAAATAAAAGAGTTATAGCACTCTGGGGTACCCATGGGGTTGAATAAGAAATGTGATTTTTCTTCTCTTTTTTAATGTTCATATTTTGATAGGATGCCAACATGATTTATGCACGTGGTTCTTTTATGTGCATATTTAGGCATTTTGGACAGTGTACTTCCATTAAATGTCTATTATATCCTGTACTTATTTCCCATATCATAGGTGTACCATGTACATTAAGTACAGGTATGGGACCTGTTATCTAGAATGCCCGGGACCTGGGGTTTTCCGGATAAAGGATCTTTCTGTAATTTGGATCTTCACAAGTTAAGTCTGCTAAAAAATATTTAAATATTAAATAAACCCAATGGGTTTGTTTTGCCTCCAATAAGGATTAATTATATCTTAGTTGGAATCAAGTACATGGTACTGTTTTATTATTACAGAGAAAAAGGAAATCATTTTTAAAAATTAGAATTATTTGCTTATAATGGAGTCTATGGGAGATTTCCGTAATTTGGAACTTTTTGGATAATGGGTTTCCAGATAACGAATTTCATACCTGTACATTTGATTAGTTGCAGAGCTGTTACCGCTGCTGTGATACTGCGGAAGGTGCCAATGTGAAGTCTTTATACTTTGCCCTATTATGTGCCTGTGGCAGGAACACCTAAAACGTCAGCCATTTTATCCCTATCAAGAGATCCTTATTTTAAATTTGATGGTTTTAATTAATAAACCGTATATTTGAGCACAAGGACATCACACACAAGTAGTATTGACAAAGGAGGGGTAATCCCTAACAGGAATACATAAACTAACAATATAGGATTGATTTGTTCATTTTACTTATAGTGTTTTGCCACTATCAGATGGAAATCAGATTTCTGCTTTGTAAAAGGATATATGGAAAACACAAGCACAATCACAGTACAGCCCAATATTCTAAATCCAGTTAACTAAAGTAAAACATATTTCATACCTTATTTAATTACAGGTGTTCATTGATGCACATTGAACGGATAGTTACCCTGACCTTATGTCTTAGTCCTCCCTTTTAGAATGTAAGCTCTTGCGAGCAGGGTCCTCCCCCTAGTGTCTCCGATCCTCATCCAATGTATCCGCAAACCATTTTTGTGAATTGTTTATATGTACATGTCAACTGTTCTGTCTTTTTTACCCCTCTATTCTGTAAAGCCCTGCGTAAATTAATGGCGCTATATAAATAATAATAATAATGATATTTACATCTGCAGCTCATCTGCATGTTCCTTACAAACTGGAACTGCATCAATAGAACACTGTTATGTCCTGATAACCCAGGGATGAGTCACGTACAGAACTTCAGTCAAGTCACGGAAAGGATTTATTTAGAGAAGGAAGCTTTATAAGATCCAGCATAGAACACAAGAGCATTTGGTAGTCTGGAGAGATCTCCTCCCAAACTGACCCCGTTACAATACTTTTTATTAACCTGGTACCATATCATCATCAGTTAGCTTATTGTGATTGTTTTATCCTTAACTGGGCATTTAGGACAATCTCTAGGCAAAGTTTCTATAGCATAGAAACTTTTTCTCTAGCAGCATATTTTTCTCAAGCAAAACTGTAGCAATTTCTTAATCTCCTGTTTGTTGAGCTACAGGCTATTAACTTCCGCTTTTTCCTTGGCTAATATATGATATCTAAACCACAAAGTATAATATTTGCACGTAGCATAACTAATATACGGTAAATGTATGCAGGTAAATGTAATATAAACATAAAGCTATGCTATAACTAAAATACCTGGGTAATCCAAATACAGCACACTGGCGTGTACAACCAGTATCTAACCAAAACTGGGCAAATATCTATTGTGGAGGTTTGATTATGCCATCCGGAGAGGACCACATCCATTTGTTCTTGGGGTCCTCGTCCAATAGGTCTCTCCTTCTGTATGATACAACTTTTGGCCCCTGTGGCAGTGACTGGATTGATCCTATTTGGTTCTGTACATGGTTGGCCAAATCAGACAAAGATCTGCTTGTTTGGTGACAAGGGGATTACAATGTATATGGCCAGCTTGAATGAATAGTTACTGATATTATTTTCCTTTCTGCCCACTTACTATAACCTCTAAGTGTAAAAATTTAAACAAGTTCAATGTACTAGTTAAACTTGTGAAAAATGTAAAAAATTCCTTCTTGTATCATTACGCTACTGGATATTTTGTGTCTCTTTCTGGGGGTAGATTTAAGCTTTCTAGGAATGGTCCCTTTATTGATAAAGTTTTAAAGGGGCATACACCCATTGCTATAAAGTCAAGTTAAATTGTTCAGGGTTCTCCTCAGAGTTCTGAGTCCATGAGCCTCTAGCTGCACAACAAACTCTAAGAGCTTCAGGCTTATATACATTACATACTTTTTACTAAAGGAGAACTACAACTGCGAACACTGTAGGTCACTTTAAAAATGTCTCACAAAACATAACATATGGAAAACCTGTTTTATATAAATAAACAATTTCCATAAAAATATACTTTTTTAGTAGTATGTGCTACTCGGTAAATAGAAAATTGCAATTTTAAGAATAAGGGCCGCCTCCATGTAGTTGTACTATGAACACATTCCTGCGGAACTTCCCGTGCTTTAAATATTTGGCTGCAAAATGAATTGTGTCAGTTTGCTACCTTCTATTTCACTAATCAGACTTATTCATAATGCTACTGGCTATTCGTCTGCACACATACATATTTAACAGGACAAGGAAAAAAAATGCCGGATGATAGTTTGTCCTTAATTCTCACTATTTTATTTCTATGTATTATTAATTTCATGTTGCTAATTAAAGCTCCAAGTCTACAGCAGAGGAAGGACGATGTAGGAATACTAAATGTCAGGTTTAGCTGTGGGAGAAGGAAGAATAGTAAATGGTGTATATATTAAGAGATTCTTTTGCTCCAAACAAAGAATAAAGTAGTCAGTGTACACTTGGTTTCTTTATTTGGTGACACTGGATAGGTCCTTTTTCTGTGGATTGTTTTGGTGACTTCACACATTTGATATTCTGGATTTGGAGAAAGTTGGATGTTATGGATTTGATCATTGTCTGATTTATGGTAATTAAATTAGTCTGGTTATATACTGCCCGCTATAGAGTGGCTGTACCTGTCTTCATGCAGAAATATTTTATTTTTAAGGCCTTCAATTACGAATAGGGTTGCCACCTTTTTTAAATTTCTATACCAGTCAGGGTTTGGGGCAGGTTGTGATGTTGAGGGGCAGAGTCATGATGTCAGAAAGGTGGAGCCATGATGCCATTGTGGGGGTAGAGTAGTATCATCAAGTGTGGATTGGCTAGAGACAGGGCTGCCATCAGAAATCACAGGGCCCCTCACAACAAAATTTTCTGGGCCCTCCCTCCACCCATGCCCCCAATGGACCCTCCCCCAGTGACCCCTCCCATCAATATAAAGGACACATAGACATTGGTAGCCAGGGCCCCCTAAAACATTGGTAGCCAGGGCCCCCCTAAAACATTGGTGACCAGGAGTTACATTTTGCATTGGTGCCAGGGCAGGTACCCACTAAAACATTGTAAGCCAGCCCCTCCCCCAAATTACTTATACTATGGCCCGCTCCCCGCTGCTTACTCCCGTTCCCCCCCAGCATCCTCCCTTTGTCCTCCAGCTCCCCCCAGCATCCTCCTGCTTCTTCCAGGGGCCCCCAAGCATCCTCCAGCTCCCCCCAGCATCCTGCTGCTTCCTGTAGGGCCCCCCAAGCATCCTCCAGCTCCCCCCCTAAATCCTCCTGCTACCCCCAGGCCCCCCCGGAGCATCCTCCTGCTCCCCCCCAGCAACCTGCTACTTCCCCCAGGGCACCCCTCAAGCAACCTCCTGCTCCCCCCCAACATCCTGTTGCTTCCTGCAGGGCCCCCCAAGCATCCTCCAGCTTCCTCCTGCTTCCCCCAGGGCACCCCCCAAGCATCCTCCAGGTCCCCCCACTATCCTCCTGCTTCCTCCAGCCGGCTCCCCCGGCTCCTCCTCCCCTGCTCCTGCTTCCTCCGGCTTCTGTGCCCTCCTTCGCTATGTCCCGCGTCTCCCCGCTTCATCTGAGCTTGTGACGTGTGACGTCAGTACGCACGGGCGCAACCTTATAAAAGCGTGAATGTAGCAGGGAGCCATGGGACATAGCAGAGGACGCCAGCAATGACAGGGCCCGGGCCTGATTAAAGGGGGCCCCAGGGCCTTTAAAGTTAAAAACGCCCGGGCCCGGGACGAGTGTCCCCCCGTGCCCCCCTGATGCCGGCCCTGGCTAGGGATTTGGTGAACATAGGTGCTAGGTAAGGGGCAGAATGGAGGTGGGCTGGAAGTGGACTGTCTATTTGTTACAGACTTACCGGCAAGTACATTGCAGCAAAATACCAGCCAGGTGGCAACCCTAATTATATAGATAATCAATCTTTTCGTCCCAACCACTGCACCACTTACATGTGAAATTACTAACACTTGCACTCTTCTGGGAACCCTGCAGCTACTCTCTTTAGCATATAAGTCACTAGTTCCAAAGCACCATAGTGGGACCTCATTGCCCCCTAATAAGATCAGCTAATATAGGCACCTTTCGTTTGTTGGCAGCCTACCTGAACTCCCAGGCACTTCACTCTGGAAGCTAAAGTACGTTGGATTTCACCAAGCAGCAGTCTATCAGCTGTTACTCTGCCCACCCAGGAGAAGATGAGAGCTTACATAACGCATTGCAACAACTTGCCATTTGAGCTCTTCACTTGCAAATGTGGCTGTAGCACAGAAAACTATATGTCCCAGTTCTATGACCTGCTGCAAAGCATCACTGCAGATTAACATTACCACTAGAGACTGAGGTCAATAAACTTGCAAAAATGTAATTAAAGACCTATACATTTGCAATTCTATGCTTACAGTGATCCATCTGTCCTGAGGCACAACTCTAACAAATGCCTAAAAATGCTAGGTCCGTAGACGACAAAACACTGAAAGAAGCAAAATTGGCACTCTTGCTCTAACCCATCTGCAACATGTGAGCACAGAGTTAGAAAGCAAATATTAGCTAATGAACAGCGCCTCTTTATAGCCTTAAGCTCATTGTGTTGTTCCAGTTCACTTATCTTTGTAGTCGGAAGATGAACTATAAAGCTGGTTTGTATTATTGCTGCCTGTTTTGTATTTTCTGTGTTTTGTGAGTTCTGTGAAATGCTTGTGTTTATACAAGTGACTTTTAGATAAACTGATGCTTAGCAAATGGGCCGAGCCCTGGGAACACAGAACAGTTCTGAGTAAATAATTTAACAAAGGAATACTGAAGTATTTTTAAACAACAAATATATTTTAAAAATGTACCCTTCCGACTGATGTTCAAATAAAGAAATACACAAATCAGCTCATAAGTAAAGCAACTGCAAAGAGCAAACTTTGCATGCAGTCTGCCATGTTTCTTACCAATATTAAAAACTGCATCCATATTGGTAAGTTATTGTTTTTACTATTGTAAGTAATCCATATGTTTAAAGTATACACCAATTTATTGTACAGGGCTGCAGAATATGTTGGTGCTTTATAAATATGTGTTAATGATCATAGGAAATTTCGTGCAAGTTACAACTGTGTTTTTCCCTGGGGGGTCAGACACACGGAGCTACTAGTAGCAGCTACGGCAACAAAAATAGATAATGCTGATCATTTACTGCTAATTGTCTCTAGGTGTGCTTTAGCAGAGGCAATTCTATGTATTGTCTATGGCAGGGTGTTTTCTGCCATAGTAGCAGTGACTAGTATCTGCTACTAAGTAGCTCCATGTGTCTTTGTCCTTATGGGTCTTGGGCAGCAAATATAACACAGGTATCTAGGGGTGTCCAGTAATAAAAAAAAATTCTGTTATTCTTCTCCCCCAGGGAGACCCATTGTTTCAGGTATACACTTTTTTACAGCCATTGTCCTAATTTGTAGATTTCTTTCTACAAAAAAATTGTGAGAGATACCAAAATGCCTTGAAGATAAAATTGTGAAAACCTGGTTTTGTCACCTTCAAATGTATTTTGCATTAAATCAATTTATTTGAAGTAATTTGTAAGTTATTTGCAGAAAGTGCAAAGGTCCCAAGCGAGTGGATCTTCTCCCGATATGCCCACCTACAATTGAATTAAAATGGCGGGCATAGGCACCGTCGGTTCAGGGGCGCATCAACAAGCCCATGTGATCCCTGATCCAACATAAAAACAAACCTGCCAAATCGAGATGTGGATGATTACAGGCCAGATGGTGGATAAGCTCTAAAGGACCAATATCAGCAGCTGAAATCAGCCAATTCAGATTCAGGTGGCCATTATACACATGGTACAACTGTTTCAACTCATTCCATATCTCACCAACTCAAGGTAAAGGGCTTTATTGTAGTAGACTCAACAAAACCCCACTACTTGTAGAGAGACTGTCATGATTATGCCACTTCAGACGCACGTGACTTTAAGCTTGGCTGTCCAGAGGGTCCCCTGCTCAGTCTTACACACCTGACACACATGTCAGACTAGCGTCACAGCACCCCAAAGACCAACCAACACTCACAAACTCATACACAACTTGCTGCCACCACTCTCATACTTCTTACACTGGCGATGAGAGATGCCAAGCACACTGGTAGGGAAAGGGTTAATGTAAGGAACTGACACACCCACTCTCCTTACCAGCAGTCAAAAGGTTAATCAGCATACAGCATGCAGAGGGCTAAGGCACACAACACAGTTAAACACTCGGAGGTTAGGTACGTTTTAGAGCATCAAGGACAAACTTCCGCAGCGCTGTACAATAAGTGGGTTACATACATTGGACATACAGAGTAACATATAAAGCAATCAATAACCGATACAAGAGGGGAAGAGGGCCCTACCCAAAAGAGCTTACAATCTACAAGGAGAAGGTTTGAGACACAAGGTGTGGGAATGGGCATGACCAGAGTTGTGAGAGGTGTGGCACAGGGTGTTGCTAAACTAGATTAGGGTAAGCTTCTCTAAATAAATGTGTTTTTAGAGATCTCTTTAAGGCAGAGAGATTGGGAGAAAGTCTGACAGTTTGTGGGAGCGAATTCCAGAGAAGGGGGGCAGCCCTTGCAAAGTCTTGAATGCGAGCGTGTGAGGAGGGAATGAGAGAGGAGTTGAGGAGCAGGTCAGTAGAGGAGCGTAACAAGCGGGTTGGATGGTACCTAGAGATGAGTTCAGAGATGTAGGGTGGGGAAGAGTTATGGACTGCTTTAAATGTGAGGGTCATTAGTTTGAATTTTATCCTGGATGGTAGGGGAAGCCAGTGCAGGGATTGGCAGAGTGGCATGGCAGAGGAGGAGCGGTTGGAGAGGTGTATGAGCCTGGCAGCAGTATTCATTATGGACTGGAGAGGGGACAGTCTTTGGAGGGGAAGGCCAATTAATACTCAGGTTTTGGTACCTCTAGTATAAATGGTATGGGTTCTGGGACAATAAATGTTTGTGAGTTTGGGTTATGGTGTGACCTCTACTATCACCTATGATGGGTCCCAATGTGAACTCTAAGTCACCCCCACGTGGGCTTTCACTCCCCCACATGGCATGGCTCTTATCAGCCAGGGATTAGAGCTGGGCATTCCAGGTTGTGAGGCCTTTACACATGGCTGGTTCCAGACCCTAGTGACCAGAGGCCTGTTGTATATCTGTTTCTGGCACATTAGGGAAGATTTTGGGATACCTTGGCCTGCTTGATTAACCCTTACAGGCCTATATCATGACACTAAGAAAGACCTACTGGGGTTTGGGAGAATGTCTTGTGGACACATGAGATGAAGCCTTCAAAGAACATCATGCCTACAGTCCAATGATGCTTTGCTTCCTCTGGGACTGGGTGCCTTGAATTTGAGCATAGCTTTATGAAATCAGTTGATTTTGGAGCACAGTATTGAACTCATTGTCAGAAAGCTGGGTCTCCATCACAGATCATTGGTCTTCAAGCAGGACAATGACAGGATGCACACTTTAAAAAGCATGAGGGACAGTTCCAAATACCAAAAAAACAAAATACCAAATCTGCAGTTGGGAAAAAATATGTCTTCAATATGGGAGAGCTGGGGCAATTTGCAAAGGAGAGTTGCCCAATCTGTCAAATATGCATTTTGTTTTAAAGGTCCTGTAATCTGTAAAACAAGGAACTGTGCAAACCTGGTTTGTCACCTTCAAATGTATTTTGTAGTAAATCAATTTATTTGAGGTAATTTGTTATTTGCAAAGGTACCGATATTTTTGGCTACTAGTTTTAATGCCATCATTAGAGAAAAGTAAAAACGTAGTATTTAGTGAGGTTTGCTGATGGAATATTATTTTAATGTAGAAATAAAATGGTAGGATACACATATTTATTTGCTGACTACACTGTTGGCAAAGACCATTCATGCTTGAAGGTACCAGGAATCAATATTTCTTATTGCTTCCTGAATTAGGTTGGCTTTATTAACACACCTGTCGATATTAATTTATAAAACCTTAATTTTCTTTGCAGAATCTATACATTTTTATTCATTTTTATTGCATTATTGATTTTAAATTGTACAACTATAAAAGTACATATTGTTCGAAGAACTTTTGTTAAATTATGCAGTTTACCTCTACAGGCAACTGTCAAGCCTTGCAAAACTACAACTCTGTGATACCTTCCCCCAGCATGCCTCTAACCCACCCCATGGAAGCCATAGCTCACCTTAAAGGAGACATATCCTATAAAAATTAAGAATGTATCAGTGAATTATACTCCTCTAGATATAGAAGGAATGTGCTTAAAAAAGTTGTATTTCTGACTGATTTATTGAGAAATTCCACCAAAACTCCACTAGTCCCGCCCATCTGTTCCACTTCCTGCTGGCTGAATTCTCTGGATGAGCTGGGGAGCCAGCGGCCCTCCGTACACTGCACTGTAGGATAGGAACCAATCAGCAGCTAGGCTGACCTGATAGGGAACTGAAGCCTGTCTGTGCTTGTGTGAGTGCAGGGCTGTGATTGGCTCTCCCCCTCCTACTGTGCTTCTGGCAGGGACCGTTAGGACACGCCCACCCCTCATTTCAAACTCAGACAGAGAAGCGATAGGATCTATAGGGAGCTCCAATAAAGGGGCCATTGTTACAGACAGGATTAATGTTTAGCCCAAAGGGAAACCAGCACCGTATATTATTCATAATTGCCTACAAAATTAGGGTTTTCCCATTTATCCTATATGTCCCCTTTAAGGGAAATGACACACAGGGTCTCTTGCTTAGTAAATTACAGCAACTTCGAAATTGTCCCTCCGTTAACTTAAATGTAAGTGCCTGGATCCTGATGGTACACTTGAGGATGATTACTATTTGGAAATGTAACATTGTTAGTGATAATCTCCCAACCCATAGGTGCACTGTGCAGGATTTGGGATTACTAATTAAATGCGATCAATGCACCAGAGGTCACCCCTTTAGTTCAGAGGAACAGAACTTCCATTTGAAGCAGCGTAGGTGGTTTTTCACGGTGAGGGCAGTGAGGTTGGGGAATGCCCTTCCTAGTGATGTTGTAATGGCAGATTCTGTTAATGCCTTTAAAGGAGACATATCCTATAAAAATTAAGAATGTACCAGTGAATTATACTCCTCTAAATATAGAAGGATTGTGCTTGTGTTTCGGACTGATTTATTGAGAAATACCACCAAAACCCTTCTAGGCTCGCACATCTGTTCCACTTCCTGCTGGCTGGATTCTCAGGATGTGCAGGGGAGCCAGCGGCTCTCAGTACACTGCTCTGTAGGATAGGAACCAATCAGCAGCTAGGCTGACCTGATAGGGAACTGAAGTCTGTATTTCCTGTGTGACTACGGGGCTGTAATTGGCTATCCCTCTGCTGCTGTGCTTCTGGCAGGGACCGTTAGGACACACCCACCCTTCATTTGAAACAGGCCCAGCCTTCCAGACTTCATGCATCAAACCCCCCAGCAATAGAGCCGCACTCTCAGCCAATGTCCAATTGAAAAATATATTTAGGGGGGAGCACGAGACAAAATGCAAAATTTCTGCAAAAAAAAAGTGCTTTTATTTTTATGCCATACATGTATCCGGCCCCTTGATAAAGGGCACGAAAGGGGCCCGAAACATGTCGTGTATGGCATAAAAATAAAAGCACATTTTTTGCAGAAATTTTGCATTTTGTCTCGTGCTCCCCCCTATATATATTTTTTGATTAAACAGGGACAGAAAACTAATTGGATGTATAGGGAGCCTACAAAAGTAGGGTTTTTTTCATTTATCCAGTATGTCTCCTTTAATAGGGGCTTGGATGATATCTTGAACAAGTATAATATCCAAGACTATAGTGTTACTAAAATCTACTAAATATATATTTCTATAAGAAATCAGATTTGTCTTACTCTAAAAATTTGTACTGCTAGGGCTGCTTTTGTAAGTAATTGTTACTTGGAGTTCCTAAACCTGACTGCTTTTCCAACCTGCCTTTCCCTTCTCAGCCTGTCAGTTATAGCTTCTAATACTAACGGCCTACTGCTGCACAAATATGGCAGCCCCCTCATAGAGGAACATGGGGGATCAGATAGGTGATGGAAAAGCATCTGGCAAATACTTTTATGGCAAAATTATAAATAGCATGCAAAGACAATGTTTTGATAGAAGGAAAAAATGTTTCATTTCTGGTGTCAGTATCTCTTTAGGCAATATAAAAGATGTAAAAAATACAGATTTGATATTAATGTGTAGAAAGATAAAAACTCTATGTCATTGAAAAAGAGGTTTTAACTTGAACACCACCACTTTTCACATCACATTCTTTGCTTTCTCAATATGTTCCATTGACTTCAATGTCTTATGCCAGGCCTAGAACGGTGTTAAAACAGGCTTATTATAAATTATTAGTCTTGCATAAAATATACACACCTTTACAAACATGCCAGCTAGTGCTTTGTAATGGGTTATTTGATGCATTTGGAAGGACAATAGGGCTTCACGAACGCACAATTTCTTTTACACAAACTGTTATACCATTTTTCAGTGTAAAATATGTTACACCTATTAGAACTATATGCCCCTAGGTGTGACATTGCTTTTCTAGATCTTTGATAGAGCAGCTGTCTCAGCGCAACATGGAGACTCACATATCACTCTGCAGGACCCTGACATACAAATAAGACATCAGTCAGTTCTTGTGGAGTTGTTTGTGTTCTCTATTTTTCCAAATGCTGATTACGCTTCCCAAGAGATTCATTGTATAAATAGATAGAGGAAGATGAATTTCCAAACTTTCCCGCGATGACATTAGTAGTGGAGAAGCTTGTTACTGCATTAAGGTATTCCAGCAGAGCTACCTTCAGACAGATGGTTTATACCTTAATACAAGTCGCCTTCACCAACATGGGCTTTTATCAGTGGAAACATTTGTATTCGGTTGTATGTTTGACTTGGCTAGGAACTGTGCAGTTGCTCCCTTAAGACTTAATCCAGCACCATAAATATTGCTCATTCTGGGCTCAGCAGGTGTCTGATATACATGGTGGAAAGGCTTTATATCCATTTGTCTCATAACAACAGATGGCCACAGTCTGAAAGGACTTTGCTATATACAGCTGCAATTCAACTTAAGTGGAGACTCTCATTTAGCAGCTGGGGGCTTATTCTTTCCCTGAAAAATGTATGTAAGGAGAGCGCATGCAAAACACATTTACGTTAAATCTTTCAATTCATTATGGGATTGAGGAGTCAGAATAAATAAAATACAATATGTAGCACGGGTTAACCTGTGTCATATCAGTTACAGAACAAGAACATTAAAAACAGCAGGGAAAGGATAAGACATAAGATATACATCCTTATTTTATTTTGGCCTAGAAGTTCAGCCTTTCTTATGTCCTGATTGGTTAGATTTTACTTTACACCTAGTTGAGACTAGAGGAGTCATGTATTGATAATGGGGCAGGGTATCAAGTGAAAAACACAGGCCCAAACTGCATTATTCCACTTTGCACCCTGCCACAGTGCATGGGGTCCCTCTTCTGCTGGCATAACAGCATCCTTGTATTTATGAGGGGCAGTAGAAGGAAGCACATAGACATCTGAACTTTTATCTACCTATGCTTGGGGTAAGATCTACAAAGGATTACTTATGCAATGCATTGCATTGGAATTTCAGCTGAAGAAAAAGTGCCCAAAAACCACCCTCTTACACCCCCTTTTCTCTGTTAATTTTCAGGCCAAAAATGATCTAGTGTGCAGTTTCCAACTGTACACATGGGAGACATGAATGCTAAATGCACAAATAAATAAGCAGTGGTCATTTTTTTTCTGCTGCTAGCATTGGTGTCTGCACGTTTGAAAACAAAGCAGAATTAGATAAATTAATAGCCACCCTGCAACTCACAGCTCTATGTAACTGGATTCCTTCAGCTGCCACAGAATGGAGGACTGAGGCAGGATAACAACAGGCTCTATTGTGCATCAGCATTCTCTAAAGAATTTAACATTTTTTTTTCTAACCTTGTCTTCAGCCATAATCTGTAGCTGCTCCAAGCCCTTCTGACCTCTTTTTGGGCATATGTGTTAACATAATGTTAAACCACCCCTTTAATGACATTTTGCTGGCGTTAACGTTAAATTCAGAAATATGCCGTGAAACTGGTGAAATTGCTTTAATCCATGTTTTTGACAAAAAAAAAAAAAGTTGGGGCAGGGTGGTGAACATATTTGGCTTTTAAAAAGATTTGAATTTGGTGTTAACATCAGAAAATCATAAACCACCAATTTAATGCCGAATGCATATGAACATGCTCAGTTTCCCCCAAATGATATTGTTGGGTTTAATCTTCTGTCCTTCAAATAAACGACAGTTGTACGGTTAACCAAAGCATTAGAGGCAAATAAGGTGCAGTACCCCCAGTGCTTAGGGATTAGTCATGACTAAATAAAAGCATTTTAATAAAGTATCAGTTAGCTTTAAATTAGCAATGCTTTATTTTTTAACAAATATTCATATAGAGTATCAGTCTTCAGACTCCTCGTAATGGGCATAGCCACTGGCATATGTTCTGCCTAAATGCAAATGGCTGAATGGCTCTGAAACTTCAGTATCGGAGTCTTTTTCAACATCATCTTCACACTCTTCCTCTTCTACTTCTTCATCATCCTCTTCTTCATCGTAATCATCATTGTTTCCACCAGATGCAAGATTTTTCCAGTAGTTCTCATAGCCGGATGCCCCATCATCTTCCTCAGTGCCAGTCTGCCTGCCAAACTTGAGGGAACGTGCTGCAAAGGAAAGGCAAATAAGACTGGAATGATACCTAACACATGGAAAGTTTCTATAACTTGAAATGAAATATGGATATTTGTAGCAGGCATTCAAAGTAGGAGCCACATTCTACTTTGTTTTAGAAAAGATGAGGATTCAAAAGTGGTCTAATAGTAGCAGGTAAATATACAGGTATGGAAAAAAACATTTACATCCTTCTACAGAAATCATAACAAAAAAAAATACAGTTTTTAGGGCAATACATTTCTAAGCAGATTTTATTTTCAATGTCTTAAAGGACAAAGTTAGAATTTTTTATTATTTTTATAGCCTTCCACCTCTGTATTTAAAATAGAAAATACACATGACTCCATATTACTTGTCTCATTGAAGACATTATTTAAAAGTTACAGCTTTGTAGTTTTGTCTACTCTTACTTATAAACAGGACATAGCATCCCTTTTAGCCTGATAATATAGAAATGTGTATATAAAGGCTAACAAAATGCTTTGAAACTATAGTTTCATCTGTTAATACTTATATATTAAGGCCAGAGCAACAAGGTCACCAAGTGTGGGTCTATCATGTTGTGTTAAAAAACGGCAAGAAAATTCTCCACACATCGGCGTTCGGATGGGGATCTTCTCTGCTTATTCTACACAGCTTTTTACACTGTTTTTTCAGCAAATTTTGTGCCCCATAATGTTCCAGTAATGATTAGGACCTAACTACATTAACTCTATCAGGAATACCAAGTTCAGAGTTAAGATGGCATTTTTATGATTTTATGGACTAAAGGGAACTAAATGAAACTTTGAGAAGTATATAAAACTAGAAGTCTACTGCAGTACTGGCCAAAAAAAAGAGCAAAATAAATGTATATCATGAGAAGAGAAGATAGATCTCAGGTATCTGAGTAATGATACTCTAACTTACAGTAATAAACAAACTAGGATGACCAGAACGGATTCTCAAGTACCAAAATCCCTACACTTTAAAAAACATCATCTCTAAAATTGTATAGCACGTCATTTTCTGTTCCATAAGCTATACTGTATATACTGCATGACAATGAAACAAGTGCTTACTTGACATGCTAAGATTCTTGGTCTGCTGAGTCTCATGGCCACATTTAGGGCAGGGCGGCTCTTTTCCTTTTTCAGTCTTAAAAACTTTGCTTCGCGCATGATCATCACAAAAGCATGCCTGTTAAATATTATATAATGTGAGAACTTCCACAGCAAAGGGAATAAAAAGAGTCACACAGGCCTGCAGAAAGCCAGATTGATTAACTCTGCTTTCTTTCAAATGACAGAATAGCAACAACATTCAGGACTTGGGAAAGAAAACAGGAGGCAATGAAGTCTGAATGGAGAAAAAGGCAGTGACAATGGAGCAAAAGGCAGCGAAAAGAAATCACACTTTACCTTGCAACGAAGGCATGAATGCTGTCCTAGGCGATTGCAAGAAGCACCTGGAGCAAAGAGGAGATGGCATAAAATTCAGATAATTCAAAACTAACAATGCATCTACTAGAAAAGCAATCCCAATTCTCATACCGAATCACACATAGCTCTATATGGAAACGAATGCATTCTAAGTTTCTACTCTTAAAACTACATGGGAATGGAACTTTTTCTCTATGGGCAGATATTTACTACTCCAGTTCTCTCTCCATCTCACGACATATTAGCATACAGAATGCATATAATGTCAAGGTTAATTATATATATATATATATATATATATATATATACATACACACAGTGGATATTAAAAGTCTACACACCCCTGGTTCCTGTGCTGTACAAAAATGAGACAAAGATAAATCATTTCAGAACTTTTCCACCTTTAATGTGACCTATAAACTGTACCACTCAATTGAAAAACAAACTGAAATCTTTTAGGTGGAGGGAAGGCTTACTTATCTATTTTTCAAATTTGTGAATTTTAATGTTTTTTTTTAATTAAAAAAACTCAATTTCACTAAACTTGAATGTTTCCATATTTATTAAAAAATTTAGACTATATAAAACTTGATCGAATTATATTGTGAAAAATCTCAAATGCATCAAATTTGCATTCTATCTAATCTACAAACTCTCAAAAAATTCAAATAAGTTCAATGAAAAAAACCACATAGATTTTGCCTAGGGCAACTCCCATTGACATGAACTCGCAAGCTTTTAAATGCCAAAGTTTAATTCTTGAGTTTTTAGAATTTTTTGGCCTTAATATATATCGAACACTCAAGTTTTTGAAACAATAATTCAAATTCATAAGTTTTAGCACAAAACAATTTGAATTGTGACAAAAATTCACACCCAAAAAAATCCACACCCAAAGGGGCTGATTTACTAAGACACAAATTCGAATTGGAAAAATTCCGATTGGAAAATGAACATTTTGCGACTTTTTCGTATTTTTTGCGATTTTTTCGGCACCTTTACGACTTTTCGGAAATTGTCACGACTTTTTCGTTACCAATACGATTTTCGCGAAAAAACGCGAGTTTTTCGTAGCCATTACGATTCGCTCGTATCTTGACGCGACTTTTTCGTATTGAGCGCTCGTAAGCGGCGGGCGAAACTTTCAGACTTAGCATGATTTTGGAAGCCTCCCATAGGGCTCAATGGCACCCTGCAGCTCCAACCCGGCCCAAGGAAAGTCTCCCATAGGGCTCAATGGCACTCTGCAGCTCCAACCCGGCCCAAGGAAAGTCTCCCATAGGGCTCAATGGCACTCTGCAGCTCCAACCCGGCCCAAGGAAAGTCTCCCATAGGGCTCAATGGCACTCTGCAGCTCCAACCCGGCCCAAGGAAAGTCTCCCATAGGGCTCAATGGCACTCTGCAGCTCCAACCCGGCCCAAGGAAAGTCTCCCATAGGGCTCAATGGCACTCTGCAGCTCCAACCTGGCCCAAGGAAAGTCTCCCATAGAGCTCAATGGCACCCTGCAGCTCCAACCTGGCCCAGAAAAATTAACCATACTGAAGCTTGAATGAATCCGAACGCTACGAAAAAATCGCAACATTTTGCGCAACTTTCGGAATGGCTACGAAAAAGTCGCAACTTTTCGTGCAAGTTTTAACGCTACGAAAAAATCGCCAGATTTTGCGCAACATTCGGAATGGCAACGAAAAAGTCGCAATAATTTTCCGAAAAATCGCCAAATGCCGATCATTATGAAAAAAACGCAATCGGACGCATTCGGCCCGTTCGTAGGTAAGTAAATGTGCCCCTTAGTGTAAAAGCATAGCTAGGTAGATAGTCCTTCACTATATAGGTATATGTCCACTTTAATGAATGTGCGCCTTTTAATCAGAATGTCTTGTAAGGGTAGAACATAAATACTGAAAAAATGCTTACATTTAAAAGTTTCTGCCTCCAGGACTTGGCAACTGGCTTGGTGCTCAAACTGGTCATCTTCACAAAGGAAGTTATAACAAAAAGAGCAGCTGAAAATTCGGCCACCTGTAGGAAGTAAAGCATTAAATACTGAGAAGGTTTTTCCCAAAATTACATACATGCTCTAAGATACTAAGGTCTAGACTTAAAAAATGTAAAAAATAAAACATTAAGAAAAAAATGACTGTAGAACTGTGTTAATTAAATACTTAATATCAATAACACTTAAAGAGCAACTTGAGCAATATTTCATTCATTTTTTTAAGGTTTATATAAACTAACTATTCTTTATTTGTTTAGTGAGTGCTAATCATTGAATACAAACTTGCATTAATATAAACAGTATAGGTTGCAACATGAAATAACGATAAATACAAAAAGAATACTTCAGTAATTATATATTTAATTAAGCTATCTGCTAGGGGATGAGTAACTGATGTTGTTACGTACTGTACCATAAGTACGGTTACACATAGCTGATTTAGTGAACTGGGTGCTAGATATACTTTATATTGGTTTTTAGGTCTAAGAGACCATTCGTCTATGAAATAACTGTATTAAGGTGAGCTTTACAATTCAAACTGAGAAGTGGATATGAGACTGTGTCCTGTTAAAAAGGACAATGTTTGACTGTATTCTTGCAATATAAAGTCACAAACAAATCCTATTATTAAATGCACCAATTCTCTTTGGGTCAACCTTGTTGTTGTGGTCTCATCTGTAGCAGCTATGTACAGTAACCCTGAATTTAAAAATTGCATATGTGGTCTTGCTGAAAAAAAAAACCTTGGATTGTTTGCTATACCATCAAAAAAATCAAACCTGCAGCATTTTTGTGTGCTAAAACTTACAGCTTTCTGTGGAATATAGAGTATACAGTATAAAGCCAAACCAAAAACACAAACTGTCATTATATAAAAGACACTAATATTTAGACTAACTGTACTGAGATTTTCTTGGAGCTTATCAGATTGAAATGTTAACAGATTGTCAGAATACTCCTGTCAAGGCTTGGAAATTTAAATATGTGACTACTAATACTACTAATGAGAATTTCTGTATTTAGGTTTCATGGTCATTAAGCAACTCCACAGCAGTGGGGGTCAACACTGTATGGGTAATGAGCTTGGGTGCATTTCCTGTAGCCAATCAAATAATTCTTCCTATAGAATCAAATCAGTAATCAGTATATTTTCTAGTCATCTCCCACAACTGTGAAGATTACACTTAATACTTTACAACCAAATACTACTGACACAGCTCAATGATGTGTACACATTTTAAGTTAATTTTTAGTTCGTAACTGATAAAACCTCTGACTATCCTGCCCCACCTAAAGCATTTGGGATGCCAACGGCCAAATAAACCACTCACATATTTATAGGACTGCTTTATTTTGTATTCATTGTTAAAAGCCTGTATTTTTCCCCATTGTTACAAGGCTGCTTTTCCCTATTCCCAAAACTGTATTTTCCCTCTGGTATTACAAACCTATATGTTACTGCTCCCTGTTTTAGTGTGTGAAAAAAATAAGGCTTGGGATTCATAAATAAAAGATGGTAATAATAGAAATCCACAGTTTTCAAACCCCAGTCAGTGAAAGCTGCCTCTGCTTTTATCTACAAATCTTTTCTTTGAAACATCAGAAAGCTCTGAGCACATACGGCATCCTGTTTTACTCTGACCAGGTATGGATATGTATAGAAATTTCTGTCACTTGTCTCCACAATTTCACTTTCTGAAGTAAAAGTGAAACCGTACATTCCACAGACCAAACAGGAATGAAAGGGAAAAAGCTCATTATTTTGCTATTGTATATGGACAATATGTCAGTGTGCTGTGCTGCCCCCAAGTGTGATATAATGGCAGAGGAGATGAATTCCATGAGAGGTAAACTGCAGCTGTCTGACAAGGGTCACTATTCACAGTGAGGCAGACAGCTCTCGCAGGTAGGAGGTGTCACAAAGGGCATTTTCCTAGGGGCATCTTGGCGTCCAATTTGCAATTATCACAAGAGGACTGTTTTCTACGGTGTTGAAATTTAGAATAAATACCCTTTGTGTTTTGGGGGGGTTTTTTTGCAAGTTGTTTTAGCTACACAGAATTACATCAAGAATTCCTGTAGGGGGAGTCTAAATTATGTGCTTTTTTAAATCAGCAATGCACCCAGAGTTCAGTTCACGTTGCATTGATAGTGCTGTTAATCACTTTATTTACATACCATGGTCCCACACCGCACGTTCACACTCAATACAATCTGCAGAAGTAAGGGGACAGATGCAGGCGTGACTGCTCAGACATTTCTTTCCATGGCACACCCAAGCTTCACAGAAATCACAGATGGCACCCTGCAAAAGGGCAATGCGAGAGAGAGAATTAGCACCAATAAACATTCATCAGCAAAAAGAGCAGGAAATTAAGATTCCTGTACATGGTATATACTGCAGGGAGTACCCTGTTTAGCACAGAACATTTAACTTCATTGTATTGCATATTTGAGTAAGATGAACATTGCATATTTTTTGGGAAATTTTCAGAAACATTAATTTATATACTTTTCTTGTTAGATGCAAAGTAAAATGTATAGGAGCCAGACCATTCTGAATAAATATATTAGCATACCCCTTTATACCTCCTCAGCAAAAATCTAATCTTATGGTTTTGCAAGACAAATTAATAACAAAAACGTTACCTGAGATTTACACATCACCTCTTTAAGTTCAAGGAATACGCTTTTTAAATTTGCTTTCAAAACATGTGAAATGGGCTGCTTATTTATCAACACAGCCCAAGGACATTTAGAACAATGGCACACTGCCATTGCCCTTAGGGTAGTTTTCAAATAAACACTAAAGAAAACAGTGTTTTGCACATGATAAACACATTTACCTCACTTTCTACATTTTATTTTTAGTCCAACTGAAATCTAATGTATCAAGAGCGCCCTCTCCTGGGGAATATGTGCCACACAACAGAGAATGAACACTAAAAACAAATCCAATATTCGAAGTCTACATTAAAATTATTGACATCATTTACTGCACTAATCTGATGTTTTTGCTACCTGACTCCCACTTAAGAAGAGATCAGTATTGATAAGTTACTGACATGTCTGAAGCAAGTGCTTTGTACATACTAATGTAAAAATAAAAATGTAGAAAACTAAATAAGTTGTAGGTTTAGCAATGACAATTGGGTGCCGTCAGTGCTTCCCATAAACGCCCAAAACTACCAACATTTTAAGGGTATCTAGTACATGGGAAACGTTTGTCCTAGTCCATTAATCTATAGCAACTGGTCAGAAGTTTGCTTTTACTGGTCAAGAGCCAAGGATAATGAAAACAATATGCTGTTAGGGGTAGTGGACATCTTGCAGCAATGACACCCACTATACACATACCCAACTACTCTGTAGCAGCGCAGAATGTGCCATTCCATTATCCAGTTTGGCATTTGGTCCTTGCGTGGTACCTAGATCAGCAGTATAAACACCCCCCCTCCCTTTGCCTCTGCAGTGACTGTTGAAGTGAATGTAGCTGCCCATTATACATTATTTGTACACTGGTGTAGGTTTCCTCCTGGTACTCCAGTTCCCTCCCACACTCCAAAATTATACATAGTATAAAAGGGAGCAATGAACTACACAAACTAGCTAACATTTTAGTCTGACTGATCCCTAAAATGTATAAACTAATCACTGACCTGTCTGCTGCCTTCCCATATGGCATACATATAAAAAACAGAGGGACAAAGATGTCTCAACCCCTATTACTACCTAGACATTAGAATACATTTAAACCAATGCTAAAAAGATGGCAATATGTGCTAGACAAGATGTAGTATCTATAAAATCTTTTGTTATCATTCCCAGACAGGCTCATCACCAATCCACCTGCTAGAGGTTGTTTTGGAATTGAGGCACCTTACCCCACTTATTCTAAGGGGCACATTTACTAACCCACGAACGGGTCGAAATGAGTCCGATTGCGTTTTTTTCATAATGATCGGTATTTTGCGATTTTTTTCGTATTTTTTGCGATTTTTTCGGCGTCTTTACGAATTTTTCGTTACCAATACGATTTTTGCGTAAAAACGCGAGTTTTTCGTAGCCATTACGAAAGTTGCGTAAAAATCGCCCGATTTTTCCGTAGCGTTAAAACTTATGCGAAAAGTTGCGCCTTTTTCGTAGCGTTAAAACTTAAAAGGTGCGAAGTTTCGCGTAAGTTTTAACGCTACGAAAAAAGCGCAACTTTTTGCGCAAGTTTTAACGCTACGGAAAAATCGCCAGATTTTTACGCAACTTTCGTAATGGCTACGAAAAACTCGCGTTTTTACGCAAAAATCGTATTGGTAACGAAAAATTCGTAAAGACGCGGAAAAATCGCAAAAAATACGAAAAAGTCGCAAAATGTTCGTTTTCAAGTCGGAACTTTTCCAATTCGGGTTGGATTCGTGGGTTAGTAAATCAGCCCCTAAGTCTCAGCATCCAAACCCTTTAGGACAAAGTATCAAAACTCCCAAGTCAGCTTTTTGCTCGACTAGACATCCTTCCTGCTAGGCAAGGCCCTTTTCTAAACCGATAATCACCAGTCAACCAAGTCCTTACAGCTAAGAGATTGCCCATTGCAAACCAACATATGACAACAAAGGGCCCTGCTCTTTCATAAAACAAGGGCACAACAGTAAAATATTTTATCACTATAAATCACTCTTAGGAGAAAATACTCAGCGAAAAACTGTCTTTCTTGTCCTGCAGGCCTCCTTATTGTTTAACACTGGAGGTAATTTTGTTTCTAACATTGGGGGGGAGGTCCACCTTTATCTCCTCCTAAAGGGGCATGCTGCTGATGGATATGGGGTTGAAAAAGCACCCTCTTGAAAGGGACACACAAAACCCACATACTTGAATGTCTAATCAGCAATTAAAGGAGAAGGAAAGTCATTTTGGCATTTTACTGCTAATAAATTTGCCACATTAGTGCCACCTAGAACACTATATTTATTCTGCAGAAACACATTCCTAAGGGAGTGAGTTTTATGAATTCTTATGGGAGGGGGAGCAGGAGAAGGGAGAGATGAGAAAACTGCTCAGAATCTGACCCCAGGAATGAAGGATTTTTCAGAAGAAGTCAGATACCCTAAGAACATTTTTACAAAAAAGGAAACAAGAAATCCTGTGTTTCTTTTGATAGAGGACTGTAGAGCATTACTGTAGGTGCTTATGGCTGTATTTACATAGACCTTTCTGATAAAGCTTACTTAGTTATCACCTTTCCTTCTCCTTTAAATTAGAGGTTCTCAAACTCGCAGGTTAAATTGAAAGCCAGTAAGGCTAAAAAAAAGATATTAATGGGTCTACAGAGGCTTTTATGACCATAATTTTGAGCCATTTTTGAATTAAGAGGTACTTGACCAAAGGGTTAAGTTGCAATAGTTAGTCTGAAAAATGATCTAGATAAGAGTTGGGCTTGTAGCCCAGAAACCAAAGCATTCAGCAGTGTGCATCTCAATGATTGTGGTGTTGGAAGGTGCAAGGTCACAACTTGAACAGAAGTGCTGCAGTTTTGTGTAACTTAAAATCCCTCTAAAATATTGAACTGTTGGTGCGTCCCCTCGTTCATTCCTTAAAGCAGAACCCGTGGTAAACCTCTCAACACTTAGATTTATAATTTATGATGTTAATATTGGACATACAAATAATACAAATGAAACCCTATTTAATTCCTATATGCATAAAGCAGTAGATTTGTAACGAAGGTCAGTTGCAGACAGTAGGAAACAAATAAATCACTCTCCCAAAAACACAAATCAATTGCTATGTGCATATATTATTTGCCAGTGCATTTTAAATCAATAACAGAGAAGCCTAGAAAGTCATTTCCAGGAGAGGTACTCTATTTGTGTAGCAAGCCAATGATTACATCATTCTAGCATGTTCTCAGCGCCTTTCCTAAAATGTTCTGGATCAATAACTACATAATAGTATAAATTATTTCACTCGGAGAAAGCTACATTTCCTCTAACTGCAATTTTAGATCTTCACTCTGGTTTTTGTTTGTTTTTATTGAAGTTCTATTAATGTTGAATAAAAATAAAAATATAAAAACTGAGTTTGTTTTGCTGCAAGATTGTTAATAAGACACAAACAAAAAGACTTTAAAGGTTTAGAGGGATTTTATCGTAGGCTGAAAATCAGACTGTGATGCTGGTCGTCAATCGACACTTTCCTTAGCTTTATGGGATAATGGAACTATGGGAAATGTTAAAGGAGCGCTGTTATCATCCAAACTTTGTATGTTTAACCTATAATATATGACAGGTATAGGATCTATTATCTGGAATTCTGTTGAGGCCTGGGGTTTTCCAGATAAGGGATCTTTCTGTAATTTGGTCCAAAAACATTTAAACATTAAAAAAAACCAATAGGATTGTTTTGCCACCAATATGGATTAATGCAGCCTAGTTAGACTCATTATCATAGAGAAGTGGGAAATAATTTTTAAAAATTTCAATTTAATATATTTAAAAAGGAAAATGAAAAATACAGCTATAGTCGCAATTTATTAATATGGGTATGGGGCCCCTTATCCAGAAACCAGTTATACAGAAAGCTTTAAATCAGGGGAAGGCTATTTCCTACAGGCTTCATTTAAATAAATAACTATTTTTTAAAAACAATTTCCTTTTTCTCTGAAAAAATAAAACAGTACCTTGTTCTTGATCCTTTCTAAGCTGCATACATCAATAATGGTAACAAAACAACACTATTGGTTTTATTGCATTTGTAAATTATTATTTTTTTTTTTATTTAAAGGTTTATTTTTCTTTATTTGTAACAGTAAAATAAAATAAAAATATAACACTTAATAAAACAGGTTACATAAGTAAAATGGGTGTTTGGTACATTTTGTTTTCACAATTTCAGGTTGGTTGCGCGGTACTATGGTGCTGGACATGACCCTGGTTCGTTAGTGTTAATTTGGGCATGGGCCCCATTTTAGCTGGTTGGAGGCCCGCTTGACTCGCACCACATTCCCCACATTTTTTTTAAATTTCCCTTGTGCCCCTCTAGTCTCATAACTGAGTTTTATGAGGGGTAGGGCAGCGTTAATGAGCTGTTGCCAGAATGCGAGTGTGGGAACACTGTTGCGCATCCACCTCATTATGACTGCTTTTTTTGCATAGAATGTGAGGGATCTGAATCTTACCCTGACTGCATTGGTGGGGAGTATGTCCTCCACCGTGCCTAGGAGACAAGTTGTTGGATTGATCACATTGGATAGCACTAGTTCTGTTGCTATGGTGTTCATCACTGTTGTCCAGAACTGCGCAATGGGGGGACAGCTCCATATTAGGTGGAGAAAGTCCGCTTGGGGGGATTTGCACCTCGGGCAGCAGTCGTTTGGTGCTTTGCTAAATTTATGGAGTTTAGTGGGTGTGATGTACAATTGTTGCAGGACCTTATACTGGATCAGCCTGAACTCATAGCAGCTTTCTGTGGCTTCCTACCATTGTTCTGGCGTTAGGCTAGGGATTTTGTAAATTATTTTTAGCAGACTTAAATGGTGATCCAAGTTACAGAAAGATCCCTTACTTGTAAAATCTCAGGTCCTAAGCATTCCGGATAATAGATTGTACACCTGTACTATATACAGTACTATTAATGAATTAAAAAAAAAACAAACTTTAAGAAAAAAACATTCATAGCATTTTTGCTAGGAAAAATATATTGTAAATACATTCCATTTGATACAGCTTGAGGTTTTCCAATTGTGGAAGCATCACTTAATCATTAATGCATTTCAGACATAAATGCTTACAGGTGGTTACACTGTACTACTGATGTATACTGATCCTAAAGAGACTGTAGGGGTCTTAAAAAGAGAACCCAGAGGAAAGTGCAAGAAATGCACCTCATGAAGAGCTGGCAGGTGCAAGTCAGGCAGTTTCCCCAGCACTGAAAAATAAATGCAGGGAAGTTAACTGGCTACTGATTGAACCTGACCCTAGTGCAAATTTGTTGTACAAACGTGATAGGGAAAATTCACTGTACACTCCATTGGGGCAGGGGTTGATGAATAATCTTTGTATAACTGCAAGTTGTCCCTATATAAAGCATAATTATAGCAATACTCACAACTACATATGTCCATATGTTAGCTAGGAAACTGAATAGAAAGAAAAGCAATATAAAAACTAGAAGAAATAAAGCCTAAACTAACCAAAAGAAAGCATTTTTAGATGCAGAGCAGAAAAAAGGACAGTTTATAATTGAAAAACAAAAAGAAGACCAGCTGAAAATTGCTTAGAGTACCAAAACTTTATTCAAAACTTCTCCTTTGTGACAAGGTGCCATACTAAGCTATGAACTATAGTCCACAAGTAAACACTTACCACCATTGCCATACCCGTGCTGTACACTCCAGGGTGTTTAATTACACAGTCAGAAGACTTCATCATACATTTTGTTTTTCCTGATGAAATAAATTAAAGAAATACAAATTAAAATAGCAATCTACTAAAAATCTTAAAGCATAAAAAAAAAATCCTACTAAATTTCATATGAAGTGATGATTTTATAGATTATGTGCTTACTTATATGATATACAAATATGTTCCAGTTATGTGTAAAACTGCAGTCACATTTTTAAAATTCATTAGTGCTGTAAATGCAGTTTGCATTTTAATCTTGCTTTTATACATTATTATACATTATACTTTTATATATTGATTTGCAAATCCCCCCCTAATCTTAGCTTCTCAACAGCTGCCCAGGGCACACTGAGAATGTGGGCAACAAACCCAAGATAGTAAACTCCTGTTACAACCCTGTACTATTACTGGTGTACAGACCATAAACCTTTAGGTTCAGCATAAAAAAATATAAGATTTCTTGCCATAATAGTTTTTAGTTCTTTAAAAAGCCATATGAAGGTAATCCTCATCTTCTAGTACTATATGCCCTCTTCAAAAAAAATGGTTTAAATTATATTTTAACTTTGAGAAACGTCTGTATATACTATATTATTGCACTTAGAGAAAGCAGATGAAATATAAGCTATACTTAACAGACACCTATCATTAACAAACAGAGGTGGGGGTTAATAGACCATGTGCTTAATAAGAGAGTCCCCCAGCTCACTCATTATGCTTGTGAACATGGCGTATTATCATGGAGAAGAGTTGTCTGATCCTATGTAAAACACATGTGCATAATAAGTGTGCTCAGGCCCTCACTAATTATTAGGGATACAACAAACCCACTTTTTAGGATTCTGCCTAACCCCCGAACCAACCCTGATGGATTCTGCCAAATCCCGAACCGAACCCTAATTAGCATATGCTAATTAGGATCGTGGGGGGTAAACCCCCCCCCTAAATTTTAACCCTTTCTGAATGCTAATTAGCATATGCTAATCAGGATTCGGATTCGGCTCGGCCTGGACCGTGGATTCGGCCAAAACCGAGTCCATCAAAAAAAGGCTGGATTCGTCCCGAACCGAATCCGGGTTTCGGTGCACCCCTACTGATTATGCACAAGTGTGCCCTTACATGGTTGCCTGCGTCAGGAGAAACCTTCTAGTGGGGGATAGCAAAAATGTAGTATTGTTTCTCACAACAGGAGTATGAGCTATTAGCCTGTACCTCCAGTGATGAAAACAATTTTTCTATGATGAGGTGCCCTTTAAGTTATGCTTTCCAATTAAAGAATGAAACTCAAGTTAACTGGAGGTACCAATTTGTATTATTTTGTAATATTGTATTATTTCCTTAAGACAAGATAAATTCAAAAAAATACTTATATAACCAAACCAATATTGAAACTCCAAACTTTCATTTCAAAGTAATGTGTATACAAAATCTGAACTGGTTCGCTTTCTTTTATAAATAAAAAAACAAAAATTTCCCAAAACTAAACTAACCTACACTCTAACAGTTTAGTTGGTGTTATGTTATGCCTTCTGTATGTAATTCATATAGTAGCCCTATAAGTACAAAGGTACAGTAGCCATATGACATTTCATGAGAGGTACAATTATGAGACTTAATTGCCCTTTCAGTTCTTACAAAATGGGGACCTGGGGTATTATTGTTTGTACTCACCGCAATGAGCACACATTGGAAGCTTTTGCACAGAACTGCAAAAATAGCAAAAGGCTCTGTTCTTCTGCCGCCTTTGTTGAAAAAAAAAAAGTAATAATTTTAGACAAATAACAGCTGTAACAATAATTAACATGCCTGGAGAAATGCAATTGCATAATAATAGTCTTAATACTTACCGCTGACATTTGTCACATTCCTATAAAAATAAAAAGAAAGAATGAATATTTACATGACAAATTCTTGGCATTATTTATTTAAACCATGCATTATATGTTGCAGAAATGATTGCCACTGAGTAAATATAATTTTGCTTTGTGTATGTGTACTTATTAAACTATATTCTTCCTGTCAGTCAGACAATATAAAAGTTCAGTGGGCTACTGCTAAATTAATCCCGGTAGAGCAGCCTTGGCTGACTTATGACTTTTCATACCTGGTTATAACGAGGACTCTAAGGACACATAAGACATAATAGCAGCCAGGGGAGAACTAGGTTTAAAGATTGCATAGCTTTGGTATTTCTGTTTTTGAAACAAGGATTAAAAATAAATAAATAAATTAGGAGTCAATCAAATAAAATCAGATATGTACCTGCACACATACTGGATGCTCTCTATATACTTTAACTTAAATGCAAGGATGTATTGGTGCCATAATACTACATAGTAACATTGTAAGTTAGGTTGAAAAAAGACACACAGTCCTCAAGTTCAACCTTTTATGCCAATATATAACGTGCCTAACTGCTAGATGATTCATTGTAAGGCAAAAAACCCCCCATCTGAAGCCTCTCCAATTTGGCACAGAGGGGGGGGGGGGGGAAATTCCTTCCTGACTCCAAGATGGCAATAGGACCAGTCCCTGGACCAACTTGTACTATGTATCTATGTATGTAAGTATGTATGTATGTATGTATATCTTTATTTATAAAGCGCTACTTATGTACGCAGCGCTGTACTATGAACTATCTATACTATATCACCCATATACTGTTATAATCTGTTTGCTTACTTTGTTGTTGGAAGCTGCAATCCCCTTTTCTGGGTTTGTTTAATGTTATAATGGCCCCGTAAAGGAAACTAAATTTCTCTAAAAACAACAGTGAATATGTCCCATGATTGCAGATAGCTTGTCTTTGCTCAAAAACATTTGTTATCAATAACCTTTATTTCTCTGTGGACTTACATTTCTATAAAGCAAAGTACTAAAAGTAACCTACATGAGGTGGTAAAAGCTGTATTAAGCATATTATAGGTCTGTTTAATTGTGGAAACACAACTTACACTGTGAAACAATTATTAACTCAAACACCGTTAAACTTTTGCTCTGCAATATGAAATCTTTTTCCAGGTTTCTACATGAAAAACATTTCCCTCCTGTATGCAAAGTAGAAGGAATCCTAGGAAAAACACATTTGCACCTAGAATTTCCCTTTTTGCAGAATAATTCACAGGCTAAAGCTTACCCATTGTTTTTTAAAGCATGGAACTTTCAACATCCAAAATGAGATGACAATGCAAGCTCAAGCAGCTGAACCCCTTGGAAGGCTCTATTTAAACCAAAAATATATCTCTACAAAATATGGTCCTGGTGATGAAATTAGCTGGATGTTAGGATGCCTTTAGGGCTTTGACAGACGGGGAGATTAATCGACCCGCAACAAATCTCCATTGGTGTAGGCGACTAATCTCCCGAAGTTTCCTCTCAAAGCAACTTCGGCGATTTTGGCAAATCGCCATGCAGCTTATGCCATCCCACCGGCAATATACATTTTAGCTGGTGGGATGGCATTTCGGGGAGATTAGTTGCCTGCGACAAGGGAGATTTGTCATGCGGCGACTAATCTCCCCTTCTGTCACAGCCCTTAAGGTTTATTATACTTTAAAATGGTTGTTGCTTATTTGTACTTCTAACAGAGCAATGACGCTGACGCAGTTTTATGGCATCTAGAAATATTTGCTACATACAGTACATATTAAAGGAATTCTCTAAGAGCTGTTATACCTGGTGTTTTTCATTGGTAGTGGTTGGTACTGGCATTGCTAATTTTAAAAAATGTGTTCCCAACAACACCGCCACCCCCATCATATGGCTGAATGTCCATGGCCTGACAGCATGTGCTAGCTTCCAGACTGTTGATCCTTGGATAGGTTTAAATGCAACACAAGCATTACACAAATATATACTGTGGCCTGCCAGAGGTATTTGCCATATAGGCACCCCAGGACATGTGCCAGATAGTTGCTTCAAAATTCAGCAGCAGAGCTGAGGGAGTACCTGCAACTGTGGCCATAGCGAATGCACAGGACAGCAGGACAGTCTGTACATGCACTGATCCCAAGAAAAAGCCTTTGAACACTAAATGGAAAATTAGCATCTCTTTACCACCTTCTAGAAAAAGATCTTCAACACCAATATTTCACACATTCAGTTGACTTTTCCAGCTGGTATAAACGGAACATAAAATACATTACCATGGATGCATTACAAGGATGTTTAGCCAGGTCCACATTACCCCGAGCTGCTCTCAATTGCTTTTCTCTTTCCTTTCGATTTTCTGCCTTCTTGCGTGCACCAGTCTTCTTTTTAGGCATTTTTAGGCACTATCAAAAGGAGACAAGAATTAAGTAACTAAACACTGCCCTTAGTTGGTTGCCCTTCTTCTCGGCTCACATTAGAATGATGGGAGCTACAAGAAGCTGACCACTGCTTTTTTTTCTAAAGCAAAAGGGAAAGTTGTGCTCTCAACAAAATATTTTGTCATTATAAAGAGGGTGTGCAACAAAGGTGTGATCAAACACTGGAAAAAACACCTCTGTACCCACCTATATTAAAGCATATTACCCTGTTTTTCTCAAAGAGAGTGTAATTCTAAGATAGTTTACAATGTACACGTATCTATTATCTGGAATCCTTGGGACATGGGGTTATCTGCATAATGTGTCTTTCTGCAATTTGGATCACCATACCTTAAGTCTGCTTAAAAATCATTTAAAAGGAGAAGGAAAGGCTAAGTCACTTGGTGGTGCCAAAATGTTAGGCCCCTCCAAGTGACTTTAATTGCTTACCTTGTACCCCGGGCTGGTGTCCCTGTTAGGAGAGAACAGCACCAGCCCGGGGTACCTGCAGCAAGCGCTTCCTTCTTCCTGCTTCACGCTTGCGCAGTAGAGTGAAAAGCCAACCTTTAACAACAAAGTCGGCTGTTCACTCTACAGCACATGCGCCCAGGGATTTCACTGCAGAAGAGACCCAGGACTATTAATCAGATGACTTTTGCTATATTGTTTCAAAAGTCAGGGACAGACGTTCCATGAATATAAACAACCAAAGAGACACTACTTTTAATAGCACTTACAAAAAACTTTAAAACCACCAAAATGATAATATATACTTAAAAGCTAATAGTAAACTGTTATTGGGTTTACAACTCCTTTTGTGCAAAAAAAAAAAATCCTCTGAATAATCAACATAAAAAAAAAAACCACACACGCTTTTTTTTTTTTTTAAAGCTGGCCAACTGCATGAAAAAAGCCCCTTATTTGAGGTCTATATATTAAAATATCTCCTGTTGCCTTGGATGGGAATTGTGAAAATGCAAACACACAACAGTCATCAGGAAACACATGCATGTGCATGTTAGGAAAAGAATCTTTGGGTAAACACTGACACCAGTGGTTTCCTATAACACCAAACAAGCCAATCTTTCCCTGACATGCCTACCCTGAGTGGGCGATATCAGGCTAATTCAATTGTTTGGGCCAAACGATCAAATTACTTGGTCCAACTGGCAAAGGAGCCATCGGACCAAGGACCGCATCATCCCCAATCCGATGGGAAAATCAAACCTGCCCGATTAACACCTGTCTGATTTTCAGCCATATATATCGATCCAGGAGGCCCATTGGTCTAAAGGATTTGAATCGGCAGCTTGAATCTGCCCATGTATGGCCCCCTTAACTGCTTTAAGCAGTGCTGTATTTATGTGAGACACATAAAGACACATAGGCACTTTTATGCCCCTAAATGCTTTTGCACTTTTGTCTGGGGTATTTGTAAATAACCCCAATAGTGTAAAATGACTACTGGAAGGAAGGGTGGCCCTTAGAAAAATGTCATATTACAAGGAAGAAACTGTATGTTTTGTTGCTGTGTTCATTTCCATACTCAGCAGGGCAGCACAACTTTCCACTTAGGTCCATACAGATACAACAGCCCCTACTCTGCACTCATAGGGGCTAATTTATCAACAATGGGCAGTTCTGCACCTGGGTAGTAACCCATGGCAACCAATCAAATGTTTGTTTTTACTGTAGCTTGCTAAAAAAAGTTTCCATAAGTTATTGTGTGTGTTAATAAATGAGCCTCTAGCTGTAGAGGTGGGCCAAGCCGGCCACCTTGCCCCCACCGCTGCTTCCCTGCGCCATTAAGGTCCCCTCTCAGCACTAAAGCGCGCAGAGGGGGGAGCGACCAGGAAATCAGCAGTGGGGGTAAGAGATCCCGGACTAGGGGTTGACAATAGAGAAAAGAGACTGTTGCGCCCTTTTCTGCCCACCTCTAATTACAGCCCTGGTTTGCTGAATCTGAACTCAAGAAAAACCAATTGGGCATGATACTGTATTAACCCAACATTTCAGGGGTAACCCCATAACAGTCCTGCTTCTTGTGGGACACTCCGGATTTTCCTGACGCAGCCCCGGATTGCTACCTATATGTCCCACAAAGCTCTTAATTGCAGGCACCTCCTGTTTTACACAAAATCCTGATGCAACAAATCTCCCCATGAGAGACTGTGGCACTGAGATTACATATTAGCGCAGAAGCTGCCCTGTAGCTGTGACCAGCAGAAAAGGCTGAAGAGCCCTGCTTAATAATGCAGTGACATTTCTACTGTACAGCGCTATGGAACATGTCAGTGCTTTAATACCTGTTAATAAGAATAAGGGCATCTAATATATATGTGTGTGCTGCCTATTTATTGCAGCAGAGTGTCCCAATGAATTCCTGCGCTCACAATGTCTCTCTGTTATGGGACAGACCTTCCATTCCTTGTATGACTGACAGCTGTCAATCTGCTCTGCCCCCTCCCCCCATAGGTGCAAATAGAAATACTCACAGGAGAACGCCCTCTTCACCACAAATAAATGTCAAATACAACTCGACCTATAAATATGGCATCTTTAGCTATACGTACGCACACACACTGATTCAATTGCAACGATTATTCCATTAGATGAACAGGAACAAATGCACGTCCGCTTTTCTTGGGACACTTTTAAATTTTCTTAACACAGCCCGCAGCGCCGGATCGCTACTTACATGTCCCCTAAAACTGTTCGCTAGCTTCTTTCCTCCTCTCTTACAGAAAATCCCGACGCCACAAGTCTCCTCACGCGTGATTGTGGCGTCATGACTACACGTAAGCGCAGTGACGTGAATGAAGCCGCCTAGTGGGCGTAGCGACGGCGGCACTCAGTGGGGTGGGCGTACAGTCCGGTTATCCTGTGCTTACGCTTGCTAGTCATGCTAAAAGAGTAGATAGAAGGCTTAATTCGTGTTGACCTCCGCCGTAGTTTCTAATATTTTCTTAAAAGTAATTTATATTTTCTGCGTCTAGCCGCGACTTGTGTCAAGTAACTAAAACAAAAGAAATGTTTTCTTGCAGTCAGACTGTCTACTCCCAGGGTGATGCAGTGACGGTGAAAATGACAAAAAAAACATGCTTTTTACAAAAAAAAAAAAAAAAAATCTAGTGGTTGCAAGTAGTGAAGATTTTGCAAAATGGAGAAATTTTGTGAAATGCATAGTGGGGTTTTTTTCCATGGCGGCTTTTTCCTTTTTGGGTTTTCAGTGTATTATATACTGGAGTCAATGGGTGTTTTTCTGAGCTAAACATTTCTACTTGAATGATACAGTGGTCAGTCAATCATGAACTCCTAGGGGCACATTTACTAACCCACGAATTCGAATTGGAAAAATTCTGATTGGAAAACGAACATTTTGGGACTTTTTCGTATTTTTGCGATTTTTTTTTGGCGCCTTTACGACTTTTCGGAAATTGTCGCGACTTTTTCGTTACCAATACAATTTGCGAGAAAAAACGTGAGTTTTTCGTAGCCATTACAATGCGCTCGTATCTTGTCGCGACTTTTTTGTATTGAGCGCTCGTAAGCGGCGGGCGAAACTTTCAGACTTAGCATGATTTTGGAAGCCTCCCATAGGACTCAATGGCACCCTGCAGCTCAAACCTGGCCCAAGGAAAGTCTCCCATAGGGCTCAATGGCACTCTGCAGCTCCAACCTGGCCCAAGGAAAGTCTCCCATAGGGCTCAATGGCACTCTGCAGCTCCAACCCGGCCCAAGGAAAGTCTCCCATAGGACTCAATGGCACTCTGCAGCTCCAACCTGGCCCAAGGAAAGTCTCCCATAGGGCTCAATGGCACTCTGCAGCTCCAACCCGGCCCAAGGAAAGTCTCCCATAGGACTCAATGGCACTCTGCAGCTCCAACCTGGCCCAAGGAAAGTCTCCCATAGGGCTCAATGGCACTCTGCAGCTCCAACCCGGCCCAAGGAAAGTCTCCCATAGGGCTCAATGGCACTCTGCAGCTCCAACCTGGCCCAAGGAAAGTCACCATACTGAAGCTTGAATGAATCCGAATCTTTCGTACTCGGCGCGAAGGCCACGAAAAAGTCGCGACTTTTCGCGCAAGTAGTAACGCTACGAAAAAATCACCAGATTTTGCGCAACATTCAGAATGGCAACAAAAAAGTCGCGTCAATTTTCCGAAAAATCGCCAAATACCGATCATTACGAAAAAAACGCAATCGGACACATTCGGCCTGTTCGTGGGTTAGTAAATGTGCCCCCTAATGTCATGAGTCCGCCTGCAATACGTACTCTAAAAAAAGACAATGGGGCACATTCATCAAAGTATGATTGTTTCCAAATACAAAAAAAATTGTATTTTTTCTAAGTTTTCATACTGTGCGTATTTTTGGCGACATTTTCGTACTATGTGCCAATTTGTGTGACAAAATCGTATTTGTCACGAGTACAAAAGTTCCGGATTCATTAAAGCTTTGGTATCGTGACTTTCCTTGGGCCGGGTTGGAGCTGCAGAGTGCCATTGAGCCCTATGGGAGACTTTCAAAAAGTCAGAAAGGTTTTCCTGCCGTTTACAATCGTATGGATACGAAAATTTTGTGGCTTTAGTAACACCATTACAATATTATCGTGACTATTACAATTTATTCATAATTATTTTTGTGACGTTTCCGATAATCAGAAATTATATTTAATCCAAATTTTTCCCATTTTGGGATTCAAACTCGTACTTTGATGAATCTGCCCCAAAGAGTGCAGTGGACCAAAATAAGTTTTAGGATTATTTATTACTTTGGCCTCATGGTCTCAGTGTTTTAGGTGAAAACTAGGTCCAGATTTTTTACAAATTAGGGAGCAAACTGGCTAATATAGGAGAAGACAATGGAATGGAATTCGCTAAAAGCAATCTTGTGTTTTTAGGCTCTTATTTTATTCTGGCATAAGAGTATCTCAGTGTTTTGTGCAACAAGGGCTAAGTTAAAAGACAGTGGGTAAAACTGACCAGCCCACTGTTTTCGGCGAAAACAAGGTTCCGAATTTTCACAAATTAGAGACAAAAAAAGGAATGCATGCAAATATCTGTTTTCAAATTATGCAGGACATGTGCACAAAGGTTGGGCAATGGGTTCCAAAAGACACATCAGAGCTTGTAGAGAATAATCAGATATGGCAGTTCAGGCCTCTAAGAACTTGTTTGATCAATCATGGCATGAAAAATCAAAATAGTACTCCTAAAATAAAAGTAAACTTAGAGGTCCAGCTTACTAGTGTGTAGTCTGTTTGGTGTACCTCAATGATTTTGTAGTTGTATATCATGAGATTTTGTTGGATCAGAAAAAGAAGATCCTCAATCTACTGGCAAATCTGATAAAACTGGAATTTAGACCCTTGTAAGTAAATTCTGTTGCTAGGCTACACATAGTCACTCTGACGTTACGAATCCACCAGAGAAATTCCAAAAAATGGTAAAGCCAATGTATTGAGACATCTCGATAAGGATGTTAATGGCTATCATAGAGCGATTAGTAGCTTTATCTCCAAGTTCCACTATACTGCAGACATCTACAGTTTGTGCTAGACTTTCACAAAGATGGACATTAGGCAGATTTTATAAATCTAAATTCAGATGCTAAATTCAGATTCAGAATTTGGCTAACCATTTCAAATGCCAGACCAACACTCTTACGACAACAGATCTCATTATAACAAATGCCACCTTAATGGGTTAAGAAAGTTCTTCCAAACCAAAGAGTTAAAGGGGCCATGGACCCTAGATGAAAAGCCCACCACATAAATGCTCAGAGCTATTTCTTTTGCCCTACAATATATCCTAGTTACACCCTTTTCTGCCACAGCACAATTACAAATTGTCAAGACGGCAGTATCATACATTAACAGGATGAATAAATTGTAAATGTGGGCCTAGTTTCCAGATAAACACTAGGCTGGAACTCAACATTACCTTTGGTCAAAAAGGAACACCAAGAGCCCCAATAGTGTAATATGTTTTTACAAGGAGTAATGGTAGAATAAACAAATTAATACAAGCCAGTGTTACCAATAGGCAACCACTGTATAGGCAGGTGGGGAGATTATCCTGACCCCACTCAGGAATAAGAAGTCGCTCTGTAGAAGGAAGAAAAATGGGGATAACACCCCTCCACTCGGGGTGGACTCGGTATAGTGATAAGACAAAACAGAGGCGCCAAAAGGATAAAATTAGCTAAAAATACTTAAAAACCCAATGGGTAATTCAGAGGAGGTAGTAGTGAACTTACCTCCTCCAGGCAGACACCAACAAAAGTGGTAATTTTCAGTAATAGTTTATTCACAATATTGCCACTTTTGTTGGTGTCTGCCTGGAGGAGGTAAGTTCACTACTACCTCCTCTGAATTACCCATTGGGTTTTTAAGTGTTTTTAGCTAATTTTATCCTTTTGGCACCTCTGTTTTGTCTTATCACTATTACCTTTGGTCAGTTGCGCCATGGTCTTATGCCAAATAAGTCCTTTTTTGTATGCAGCATTATTCATTAGGAATACATAGGAAAACTGTAACTCAAAGGCTAACCCTTTAAGAAAGCACCCTTTTTGTACAGTCAGCAGTTTGCAATATTGTAAGAAATTTATGTTAAAATTCTCTTTAATAATAATAATTGTGACAAGCTAAAAATATTGAGATTCCTAGTTGAAAGTCATAGGACATGTTTGCATAGAAAACAATCCTGTAGAAACATTGGGGGGAAAAATTGTTTTTTAACCCATAAAAAATTCTAAATAATTACATTTACCTACTACCAATAAGATGTATATTTCTGTTTCACCGATGCACATTTTTTAAAAAACTTTGCATACATTTTTGCAAGACTTGCGGTTTGTTGTTCACCCTAAAGGTGGCGCCAAATTCTCAACTTTGCAAAGTATACTTACACTTTCTGTATCAGATTGCACATTCCAGAGGATCTGGCAGAATTGTACTATAGAACAATACTAAGTTTTCAGCATTAAAAAATTTTCTATGCATATTTGTTGTATGCCTTGAAATTACTGCGTTTTACAGTAACCTAAGCATCTGGCTTTATTATAACTGATCTATTTCATTTTGTATGAATGACAGTGCTTAAGGCAATTTGCACCTACATATTTGTTGGGAAAGCCTGTTGGAGGGTCCCATACACGGACAGAAAAGCTGCTGACTTGGTCTGAATGGGACTGATCGACAGCTTCCCATGCATGGTCACCTTTGCTCTCCTGGGCTAAAGATCTGCAGTCTCATGTTAATACTTTAGATTGTAAAGCATTGACTGTTTAATATAATACACTCAGTATACTTTTTTTTAATGGTTTCCTAGTTTTAAACAGAAAACTTAAAAAGACGGCGATTCCTGTAGTTCATCTTCAGATTCCAAGATCAGCCTTAAAGGTTGTGCAAAACAATTATGCAAGTGTAGTTGTGGAAGGATATACTAAGTAACCCTCTGTGACAATCCTATTCAGGGCTCAGTTCAGTTTATTTTTCCCTTTGACAGGTTTATCCCAATCACGTCACCCCTCTATTACCTTCAGGCCCACACACAAGACTAATTATCTTAGAAGGGCATGGCTTGTACCAGATGGAGCGACATAATGCACCCACGAGTCCCATATTTTTTTAAAATTGTAGTTGCCTGTCATTCAAAATTCCAGTAAGTTTCTCAACTAGAATCCAATTAATTTTGTGTTTTGTGTAACAGTAATTTTCTAGACCTAGCAAAAGTTAATTTGGCTGCAGTATAAATTTGGGTAATAAAGATCCTTGCATATTTATTTATCAGGATTTTACTTTCTATCAGGAGACATTCTGGTGACTTAGGCAAGTCTATTCCGGTTAATGAATATATTTTATAGACCCTGGTTCAAAATCCTTAAACCATAGGATATTGCCACCAAATATGAAAAGCCATGCCTTCTCCTCGACAACCTATAATGCATAATGGGCTATAAAAGTTATTTATTTTAAATCTATTCCATGTGGTGTGGCAATGCCCTTTAATCCAGAATTTTTGGAATCAAATAGTAGAAGAAATAAGTCAAACCTTGCCCCTCATCATTCCCCTTGATCCATTAATACTATTACTATCAAATAGGGGATAAGGCACCCTCTACTGCAGAAAATTTTTACTTAACCTTCTTGTTTATATAGGCCAAACGCTTAATAGCCATGAAATGGAAATCTAGTGTATTTTGTGAGTATTTTGTGCTTGATCCCAGCTAAGATATAATTAATCCTTATTGGAGGTAAAACAATCCCATTGAGTTTAATTAATGTTTAAATGATTTTTAGCATTGTGACGCAAATTACAGAAAGACACTTATACAGAAAACCCCAGGTCCTGAGCATTCTGGATAACAGGTTCCATACCTGCATATATAATTGTCATAAACTTGCTTTGCCAGTGTGTGTTGCTCCTATAGTCGCTAATGTTTAAGCCAGCTGAATCTCCTGTAAAAGATGTTATTAAGGCCATACACTCTGTCCACATAGATGCTGTTGCAACTTGATCTTAAAGAACTCAATTATATAATTAAAGAAGTAGGCTAGAAATGTTGTATATTATGTTTTGTGCTGCAGTATCAGCCCAAGGCAACCATAGCCCTTTAGCAGGGAAGATCTGTGCCTCGAAAGATGCCCCAGTAGCTCCCCATCTTCTCTTTTGCTGATCAGTGCACATGCTCTGTGCTGCTGTTAGTTACTGAGCTTAGGGAATGACTCACAATATAAGGCTGATTAGTAAATTATTTAATTTCACATTATATGACAGCTCTGAAAACATGGCCTCATGCCTTGTAGCATCAGCTTATAAAACAGTTAAACCTTAAAATTCTGCCAGATAATTTGTAATGACCCCTAAGCTTAGCTTCTCAACAGCTGCCAAAAGTGCGCTGAGCATGTGTCGTAGACACTTCTAATAGAATCCAAGATGGGGAGCTCCTGTCACAACTGACCTGGGTCATTATTACTATAGAAATGCTGAAACTTTAGTAGCCATATTCATTTTTTGTGTTTAGTTCTCCTTTCATTTATGAAAAGGTGGCAACTTCTGCTCCAAACACAAGATGTGGTACATGCAAATTTTGCAGTGGCCATAATTATTCTGGAATCCTAAAAATGAACTTTGTTTGCAGGAAAAATAAACCTATTTAGTGTGAGTAAACAACAACTATTTGCAATGGATTTCAGGGCTGTTGTGCTGTAAGAATCATTTATAACAGGTAAGGTGCAAAATTGCATATATTCAATTCACAAATGTACCTGTGTCTCTATATTTCCTGTGCTTGCAACTTGCTAAAGTTCAAGGTGAACATTAATGTATGCAGGGATGCCAGGGTGAGCCCTGGAATTTACACATGCCTTGCATAGCTGGCGCTTTTAGAGCTACCTTTGTGTGTTTAATACCACCAGCATTGCCACCTTAATTTGGATCTGTGTACAATATGAAAAAACACTTCATCTCTCTGCACATACCCTGGAATTCAGTGAAATAGCACTGGCACTGAGGGTAAAAGAAACCTGGCAGATTAGGTGAAAATTCTGCACTTTACACTAGCTTTGTGAATATACCCTTGTGTTTTAGTTTCTTAATGTAGGGGCATAATCAACACATATGATTTTTTGTACTTCAACTACTGCTGTAGAGTCATAAATAAAGTTGTTTTTTTGGCTCTTGGGACAGTTTCTGCAGCCAAACACATTTTTGGGATACCAGTGTAAGTGACCTATGTTTGAGTAACATAGCACAAAACACAGCAGCCTGCATTCCAGTATAAGTTTATAAAACATGTGTAAGGGAGTTATATTGTACCTAAAGTGGAGTTAGACTGCATGTGTTTATATCCATAGAAAAAAACCTTTGAGAGTAAAAATATATATATATTTATAAATATAGCACCAATTGTGCTGCATTGTAAGGACAGGGGAGACTGTGTTTGTTTAGTTTTGTAATATCCTGTTATTCTCTCAATAATCTGATTGTAGTGGCTCATAGCCTGTAATTGCTCATAATGCTAGCTTGCAACCATCAAATAAGTGAAAATGACCTCTTTTTGCGCAGCTCATTTTAATTTCTGTCAGTGGTGTTAACATTTAAGGGAATGTTTATATTTATAAAAAGAAGACACTTTGTAGTTCAACCTGCATTATTTTTATTATGTTTGTTTAGGAGATTTCAGTTCAGGCACTGCCGCCTTGGAGTGCCAGGTCCTAGATTTCATACCAACCAAAGCACTTTCTGCAAACTTTGTATATTATTATAATTATGCTTTACTTATATAGCACCAACATATTTTGCAGTGCTTTATAGGTTATAGATTATTCATATCCAGAAGACAATCTATGGTCTTCCTGTGCTTGAATGAATTTATATACATAGTAACAAGCTGAAAAAAGGCATACATATCCTGCATGTTCAACCTTTCATGTCTAAATGAAACCTAACTGCTAGTTGACCCTTCAATTTTTAGACCCCAGATCACTTTTACAAAAAACTATTTTCAGTAACCTTGTATTTTTGCATTTGCTAAAAAGCCATCCAACTCCTTCATGAAGCTACCTCATGTATCTGCTAGTACAACCAATTCACAGCTCTTAATATTCAAAAAGATTTTTTCTTACAGTAAATCAGAACCTCCTTTCTTCCTCTCTTTCTTTGTAACTGAGACTTTCCATACCCCTTACAAGCTTAGTTGCCCTTCTTTGGACTCTAATTCAATAATATTCTGGAGCACTGGAGACCAAAACTGTACTGCATATTCTAGCTGGTGCCTTACCAGCACTTTGTGGAATAATCACCCTCTCCTCCCATGAATCTATGGCCTTTTTAATACAGCTCCTGTAGCTGCATTGCTTACAGGCAAATGTATTATCTACAAGGACTCCAAGGTCCTTCTCCATTATGGATTTGCCTAACATTGTCCCATTAAGTGGTTTGCATATTTTTACTTCCCAAGTGCATGACCTTACTTTTAGCAAATTTAAATCTTATCTGCCACTTTGCTGGCCAGATTGCCAGTTTTTTAGGATTCTGCTGTAAGGATGCCATATCCTGGATGGAATTGATTGGGCTGCATCATTTAGTGTCAGATGTGCACACTGATACATTACATACAATACCTCCCCTAACTTGTTAATGGACAAGATAAATAAAAGTGGACCTAATACAGAACCCTGAGGGATCCCAGTAAAACCCTACTCAAAAGTAGATAAGTACCACTGACAACCACCCTCTGTAGACAATCATTTAGCCAGCTTCCTAACCATGTACAAGCAATATTACTAAGACCAACAGACCTTAGTTTAGCAAGCAGTCATTTGTGGGGGCATTGTAGCAAACACTTTGGCAAAATCCAAATTGATCACATCTACTGCAACCCCCCTGTTCACTTCTGACTAACCTTATGATAAAAAGTAAGCAAATTTGTCTGACATGACTTCATAAATCCATACTTATTGTTCATTATATCATTCACCAGAACACAATTCTGAATGTGATCCCTTAACAAACCTTCAGATAAGTTTTCCACCACAGATCAAACTTACTGGTCTATAATTGCAAGGCTGAGATCATAATCCCTTTTTAAATATTGTAATTACAACAGCTTCACTCCAATCCATAGGTACCATACTAGATTATAGGGAGTCTGAGAAAATCAGAAATAGAGGCCTGGCAAAAACTGAACTTTTTAAACACCCTTTAGGTGGGCATTTTGGAAGAAGATCCGATCGAATGGCGACCTCGCCAAATGAGCGAATCTTCCCATGTATGCCACCTTTAGATTGTAAGGTATGTCACCAAACGCTATTTTGTTGCTAGGGAGTGATCAGCTGTTAAAATTTTTTATTGGGATTCACTGTGGGCAGGGGCATAACAGTTGTGGTAGCATAAGCTGTGACCCCTTGGGGCCCAGTCAGATACAGACTCATTTTCAGTTTCAGTATATGTTTATAAAAAAATTTTTATTTCAGAAGTTTAGAGGGCTCTAAAAAATTTTTGCTGCAAGGCCCAGTAATTTGTAGTCAAGCAGTGACATTGCGAGTAACTTCACACAAAAGTTTGCTGACTGGCCTGTAAAAATAAGGTGCACCCCCCGCCCATTTAGTAAAGGCAAGGTTTGGATATCAGGGTAGGTTTTAAATGTCCTTTACTGTTGTTCCCATTTGCATAGTACCAGTACAGATCCAAATGCAGGTTCAACTGTGACTGCTGAAGTAAAAAAAGGTCATAAGCAGTACAAACCAGAGGAAACACACCCTAGTCCTAGACTAGACCAATTAGAATATCTGCCTAACTCCTTAAAAACATATGGAATTGCAGTGCCCTAAAAATACTCACCGTAACAGCTTCTGTATAAATTGTAATCCAACTGGTTCCTTTCATTAAAAATTAATGTCCCTTAAATGAAAAGTGTATATTAGCTACTTAATACTAACTAAGCTAAATAACACAATTTTAGCAGAAAAGATTCTGAAAAGTTTACTTTAGTCTTAATGCTCATTGCATGCTTGTCCCCAACTCTGAAACTACAATTTATAGCAGGAATTCTAAATATACACAAGATTAAAGCAAACACCTCACAATAACACAAACCAATATATCGGAACGTAATTACACTGAGGCTTGTATAGTCTGTGGTACACGTAGAAATGTAGAACAGATAAGGGTGCAGAACAAAGAAGAACATTTACTCCTAATAAAATATGTTATATGAACACTAAACCTTCAGTGTGATGTAAAACAGACAATATTATTGAAGCTTGCTCACAAAATGAAATCGAACTACTGTAACTGAAATGTTTTTCCAGGCAGCTGCAGTTACTCCGATTATTTACATTGAGGTCAGAGCACACTAGGCACATGACAAAGGCAGGTACAAATACTTGACCTTCCCCAACTAGTGGTCTAGAAATAACAGACTACAGAAACTTTACATTCCAATAGAAATATTTTTGCCACAGCTTTATTAATTACATGCTGGTAAAATTCTTTATTAAAAACATCAATATAAATAACAACCATCAGCCACTGTTATGAGAACACTACCTTTAGACATACGTGACTCTTGGGGGCTGATTTACTAACCCACGAACGGGTCGAAATGAGTCCGATTGCGTTTTTTTCGTAAAGATCGGTATTTTGCGATTTTTTCGTATGTTTTGCGATTTTTTCGGCGTCTTTACGAATTTTTCGTTACCAATACGATTTTTGCGTAAAAACGCGAGTTTTTCGTAGCCATTACGAAAGTTGCGTAAAATCTGGCGATTTTTCGTAGCGTTAAAACTTGCGCAAAAAGTTGCGCTTTTTTCGTAGCGTTAAAACTTACGCGAAACTTCGCACCTTTTAAGTTTTAACGCTACGAAAAAGGCGCAACTTTTCGCGTAAGTTTTAACGCTACGGAAAAATCGCAAGATTTTACGCAACTTTCGTAAAGGCTACGAAAAACTCGCGTTTTTACGCAAAAATCGTATTGGTAACGAAAAATTCGTAAAGACGCCGAAAAAATCGCAAAACATACGAAAAAGTCGCAAAATGTTCGTTTTCAAGTCAGAACTTTTCCAATTCGGGTCGGATTCGTGGGTTAGTAAATCAGCCCCTAGGTGTGGCTATAGGGAGTTACATGCTCAGTTTCACACCCAACTTACACAGGGCCTTAAACATGCTCTTTTCTCTGCCAAAAACATGTAAGAATATCTGCACACCCATACAATGGCCAGCACCTAACAATTGAAACCAATTACTGGAAAACAAAATGTACACTCACCCACATGAACCTACCTTTTACTCAACTTAAATGTAAGCTGAACTCTGACTGAACTACTTGTCATATTTCAACCAAGCAGTCCCTCCATACTGCTTATATGCCTCGGACATAGGGGCAGATTTGTCAGTGTAAAGTTCACCATAGTAAAATTCCACCACTCACAGTTTATTTTTAAGAGCAGTTTTGCGGGTATTTCTCTCCAATCACACTAGCCATTATATAAAAGGCTTGAAGCCACTTTCTAAATGTCCTTAGAATCAACCTGTATCTCCTCCTGCCTTCACCTTCTTCCTTATGAGCTCTTTCCGACTGGCTGCTCCCAAACCTTGCATACGGAAGGGTAGGGGGGCTGCCTTCCTCTGGATCAATTAGCAGTTAGGCATGTTTTATATAGGCATAAAAGGCTGAACTTGATGCATGTCTTTTCAACCTAAGTTACTATGTTACTTGGAGAAGACTGCTGCTGCCAGGGTTCCCATACTACAGCTAGCATGTACTATACTTGCAATGCCCCTGCTTTCTATCTAGATAACAGCTTCTTTAAACCTACCATGAAACCCCTCAAATTGTGGCCCTGCTGATTCACTACCCCCCTGCACTGGTGCCCTGTGTAATAATGGACTCACCTGCCACCTGAGATGCCACAAATGCTGCAGGCAACCCCAATCCTAATGTTCCTGCCAAAACTGCTGTATCCTGATAGTTTGCTCCCAGTGTCAGAGCTTGTTGTCCTTATCTCCTGATGCTGTATGATTCTGTGCTTTGTGAATAGCTGTGGAGGCATAAGAACAGGAGATAACCCCCCCCCCCCCCAGCCCAGATACCCATAGGTGTCACCATGCTCACCCCCCACCCCCACACACAACTAACTGCTGAGCTGGCCACTCTGTCCCCCTCTTCATCTCCCTCAGCTGAAATCCTCCATGCTGCTGGCTGCCTCCCTCTTGCCTGCACCCACGCTGCTCAGAGAAGCCACTGCTCATGTTCTCTTCAGACTCCCCCTCACCACCTCTCTGACCCCTTCTCTGCGCTGCATGTTCACGGGAAGCATTTGTGCTGCATGTGCTGCTCAGGGGGCTGCTGCTGTCAGACAGGGGCTCAGACATTCAGGGTGATGGGGTGTTCTTGTGCGAGGCAACCGGCTGCTGCTGGATCCACTCCCTGTGCTGCTGTCTTTGCTGAAATCCGAGCCTAAAGCTCCTGTGTCTCTGTCATGGGAAGAGTTTCTCTCCTATCCTGCTGCTCTTTTCACTTTCTCCACAAAATGGATGCCCTTCCTGTCACTGTGTGATTCAAATTCCCCCACTTGCTCCACCCCACCTTTACTACGTCTACTAATCCATTATATTTTAACCCCTTAGCGGCCAGGATTGTGCCTACTTGTCATGACCCCTTCCGCAGTAACTCACTGCTCCGGGTATCCTTTCTGCCCCCTCCCCAGGCAAAAAGCCAGGCAGTCTCAGGATGCCAGCTGAACCCCTCTTACCACAAACTCCTCCTGTGTAGAACTGATGTGTGAGAGCCGAGGAGGAGGGCACAGATAGGCAGGGGCCAAACAAAAGCTGCACTGCTGTGCTGTGTAACCTCCAGCAATGGCTCATCATCCTCTGCAGCCCTTCAGTAAGAGCTGTGCCTCATTCCCGCCAAGTTAATAATCCATAAATGAAATCACGAATGAAATAGAGGGGAAGCCCTTGTGAGTGTGCTAGCCTGCGTCCCCCATTCTAATAATAAAAAAGAAATTGTCTGGAGAGAGACGGAGGAGGCGGTGGGGGAGAGAGCGAATGGTGCTGCAGCCAATGAAAGGCCAGTCTCCGGCTGTGACATATGCAGCAGCAGCAGCAGCGGCAGGCAGACAAGCTGGAGAGCGAGCAGGGGGAAAGAAAGATGGCAATGTCTCTCATCCAAGCATGCCGCAGCCTTGCTCTCTCCACCTGGCTGCTGTCCTTCTGCTTCGTCCATTTGCTTTGCCTGGATTTTACCGTGGCCGAGAAGGAGGAGTGGTACACAGCCTTCGTCAACATCACCTACACCGATCCACTAAGCCACCAGTGGAGGACAGAGAAGAGTGAGTGCGGGAGGTACGGGGAGCACTCACTCAAGCAGGATGCCTGGGGCTTGGCGGTGATGCCCTCTTCCCCGCAGGACAGGCTGGCCTGTGACCCGGCCACCAAGTTCTCAGTGCCAGCCAATGCCAGCCGATGGGTAGCACTTATTCCCAAGGGGAACTGCACATACAGGGATAAAATAAAGCATGCCGCCTTGCAGAATGCTTCTGCTGTGCTCATTTATAACGTGGGCTCCAGTAATGCCAATGAAACCATCACCATGCCACATCCAGGTGAGTTCATAGGTCTTTTCATCATCAGGCACTTGGTGTGTGACACCTGGTCCATGGCATGTTTACATGCAGCATACAGATGGAGCACTCTCCCATTTCCTGTCATTGACTTGATTGGAAGGAGGCATCACACTACTTTGTGGTTATACCATATAAATGAACAAGCACCAGCAACATTTCCAAACCTGTGTGCTCCATCTGTACATGGCTTCACACTGACCCTGGGCCAGGGCACCTTTTGACTTTTGTGCTAAGTGGGAATACATTCCCTTACCTGTCAGACCTGACAAGTCAGTTGGTTGTTCCAACTTAGTTGTGTTTTAAATCGACTGAGGTACAGCCTGTAGCCCTCCAGTTGTGGTTGGACCGAAGCTTCTTGTGTCCAACAAAGCATGCTGGTAGTTGCCATTGAGCAACAGCTGGGGCCTGCAGGTTCAACCTGCCTGTTGTAATTACACTATCCATAACTGCAGCTTAGAGTATGGATGGCTATTCTGTAGCTCTCCAGCAACTGGAGGCTGAAATGCAGATTTTTGCTGGGAAATGTATTTTAATTATAATAGCAGGGCTGCTGGTTGGTCATCTCTGACAAATAGCTTGAACTGTGCCACTGGGCAGTATAAGATGTACTTCAGTGTAGATATTACTTTCTACAAACACAGGCTACTTTTGGGGTCAAAATTCCATATTCAGCAATTAGGACAGTTCCTGGAAATAGGAGCAGTTTTCATCTGTGCTTGTTACAGTGGCACGCACAGGTGCAGTGTTTTTTGGGAGTAACCAACTTACACCACAGTGGGCCTATTCTTTTAGCCTGTACTCGGGAAAACTCTCCTGTTTTAACAAGGAATGAAGGGCAATTACCCTGCCGGCTGGTAACCTTGAGGAGACTGTTATTTATTTATATGTAAATTGACATTATGCAGCACCCAGGCTAACGCAGTGCTTACTTGGCTAATGTTGTCGTTATTTTCAAGGATTACCCCACTCAAGCACAGATTGATGTGCAAGAAGGGAGCCTTATTGACTTGGTCATTGATTTATTTACTTTTAGAAAAGCAACTGTTGTAAGGTGAGTGAGCCTGCTAGCTACCTTAGGTTTTTTCATACAGTAGCTTTTCTTATGTTTAGCTACGCTAAATCTGATTTATAGTTGGGTGCTATTTCATTTTTGTTATAACTATTATTAGTTTCTCTTTTTTTGGTAATATGGCAATGGACTTGATTACGTGTAAATTTATAGAGTTTCCAAAGGATTTTTGTTTTCTAGGTCTGCAGATGCATTAATGAGCTCAATATGTAACACTTGGAAACACTAGACATCCGTATTCCACATGACTGATGATTTATGTAAGGTCTGACAGTTATTTAGGTTCTCAGCCTGTTTCATAGAAACAACTGTGTAATGGGTTAACAGTTCCAGCAACTGGACTCTCAGTAGGAGTAACCAGTCAGTGTTATTTATTTATTATTCTAAATGTATATAGCCCTAACACTTTAACTCAGCACTTTACTTAAGAATAAATATGCACTCGTGGTGAGATCAAGCATCTCAAGAGTGACGGTAGCTTTGCAATGCTGGTTATAATACTGCAGATCTTTATACCCAAAGGTCTCCATGTAATTGACAATGACAGATAAACTTTGCCAATTAAATTATCCTTAGTGGGACCCCAATGCAAGAAGCTGTAATGCTTGGATCTCATTCCAGGAGACTTTAGGTTAAATTGTGAGACTTCAGAGGAAATCTGGATGGCTGGCAACACTGAGAGTCTGCCTGGAAACTATAAACATTTGGTGCTGTGAGTAACATTGCTTCATCCAGTGAATTCCACTGCTAATTCTGCAGTTATTGTACATTGCGTTATTCTTACCCTGGATACAGTAGAATAAAGTGACATCAGGCTGGATATCTGTTGCCTACAGAAGCGGATATTTAACCCCTAGAAGCAAAATCAAAAGTGTCTCCTCTGCTATATGGGTACAGGCATGTATTGTAGGTATATAGCTTGGTTTTCTGTTTTATCTGCCACAGGAAAGGGTTATTGTTTTGTGTGTGCAAAGGAAGGTCAGTCATTGACTGAATTATCTGTGTGTGGATCAAGCACAACCCTGTGGCATTTAAAGCTGGGTTGATAAACATCTAAATGGCATCCAGTTAATAAAAAAAGATCTTATGGCTGTTACTATATTTAACACAACTGTAAATGCTCCTGCTATAATTAACAGGGAGGTTAGAATCTTGTTTAACCCATGTCCATTTTAAATTCAAAATTAAAAAAGCTACTTTCATTCATGTCTAAAGACAGTGACACAGGGTGGATTCCACAGATAGCTAGGGAAGGGTTGCTGGTTTTCAGGTCTGCCATTCACCTCCCATGTGCTCCAGTAGGAAGCATCTGCCAAAAGCTTTTCAGTCCTGGCAGCCTGACTGCCATTGCATATAGTCACATGATGAGTCTATTGAAAGGCTGCCCAAGGGGTCCCAAAACAAAAGGCCAGATTAATACATAATTGACTTGTATACATTGTAAGAATTTTGTAAATATACCATAAAAATATACCAAAATTAAATTTCCAATATACAATATATATTATTTTGAAATTGGTTTAAAGGTATTGGTAATTGTAGGTGCAAAAAACATTTGTTTATTCCCTTCTGTATTGGTTCTGATTCTTGAAACAATATAGCAGAAGTCATTTCCTCAGGTTGGTCATCAGCTTCTGCTACATTGCTTCAGAAGTCAGAATGCAGAGAATATAAACAGACAGATGCTACTTTCATTTACAGATAACATTATAACTGCTAAAATGTTTTCATTAGCGAGATAAAAAAAGATATGAAGAATTGAAAAAGCAGTGTTTGGCCCTCCCACTTTTATGGGGCCTTTTAAAAATTGTGTGCGCAACACAGAGGGTGAGTCCAAGCAAGTACTAAATTAATGTGGTTAGAGTGAACATTGCAGTTAGAGTGAAAGTGCATGTACCCGTTTAATGAAAATGGAATTTTTATGTACATAGTAACGTAATAAGTTAGGTTGAAAAAGGACGTACGTCTATCACGTTCAACCATAATGCCTATAAATAACCTGCCTAACTGCAGGTTGATCCAGAGGAAGGCAAAAAACCCATCTGAAGCCTCTCTAATTTGCTGCAGAGGGGAAAAAAATCCTTCCTGACTCCAAGATGGCAATCGGACCAGTCCCTGGATCAACTTGTACTAAGAGCTATCTCCCATAACCCTGTATTTCCTCACTTGCTAAAAAGCCATCCAGGCCCTTCTTAAAGCTATATAATGTATCAGCCAGTACGACTGATTCAGGGAGGGAATTCCACAACTTCACAGCTCTCACAGTAGTGGAACTGGAACCTCACTAGTGGAAATGGAACCTCCCTTCTAAACGGAGTGGGTGCCCTCGTGTCAGTTGTAAGGACCTACAGGTAAATAAATCATTAGAGAGGTTATTATCCCCTTATATATTTATACATAGTTATCATGTCACCTCTTAAGCGCCTCTTCTCCAGTGTAAACAGACCTAACTTGGTCTGTCTTTCCCTGTAACTGAGACTTTCCATACCCTTTACCAGCTCAGTTGCCCTTCTCTGGACCTTCTCTAATTCAATAATGTCCCGTTTGAGCACTGGAGACCAAAACAGAACAGCATAATTTAGATGGGGCCTTACCATCGCTCTGTAAAGGGAAAGAATAACCCCCTCCTCCCGTGAATCTCTGCCCCTTTTAATACAGCTCAAAACCTTGTTTGCCCTAGCAGCTGCTCCCTGGCATTGCTTGCTACAGCCAACTTTATTATCTACAACAGTGCTGTCCAACTGGCGTGGCCCGCGACCCCCCCCCCCTCTGTGTGGCCCCCCACCTGTCTGGCTGCTTTGATGGCTTACCTTTAAGTAAGCTTTAAATGGTATCAGTACTGAGATTAACTGGCCCCCTGCATGGTTCTCACCTCAGATTCAGGCTGTAATCCCCCTGTATTGTTTAAAAATGTAATCCCCTGTGTTGTTCACACCTGTTAATTCCTGCATTGTTCACCCCCTGCAGTGTTCACACCCCAGGCTCAGGCTGTAATCACCCACATTGTTCACCTGTTCACACCTCAGACATTGTATGTACTGTGTATGGCACACAGAGGCGGCATAGGACAGGCAGAGTATGGCACACAGGCAGCATAGGGCAGGCAGAGTATGGCACACACAGGCAGCTAAGGGCAGGGAGAGTATGGCACACACAGGCAGCATAGGGCAGGTAGAGTATAGCACACACAGGCAGGGTATAGCAGGCAGAGTATGGCACACACAGGCATAGGGCAGGCAGAGTATGGCACACACAGGCATAGGGCAGGCAGAGTATGGCACACACAGGCAGCATAGGGCAGGTAGAGCATGGTACACACAGACAGGGTATAGCAGGCAGAGTATGGCACACACATGCAGGGTATAGCAGGCAGAGTATGGCACACACAGGCAGCATAGAACAGGCAGAGTATGGCACACACAGGCAGCATAGGGCAGGTAGAGTATGGCACACACAGGCAGGGTAGGGCAGGCAGAGTATGGCACACACAGGCAGCATAGGGCAGGCAGAGTATGGAACACACAGGCAGCATAGGGCAAGCAGAGTGCTGCCTATGTGTGCCATACTCTGCCTGCCCTATGCTGCCTGTGGGAGATGAACCTGGCAGGGGTTTGCTCTGGGAGTTTGTTAGCAGTTGGAAACAGCCATTAAATGGTCCCTAAGGTATGTAATTATGTGCTGGGGGCTGCTGTGCTATCCACAGGGGAGGTTGAGGAGGCATATGAATTTAAGGCATATGTCTTAATATGACATAATATAATTTTTTCACATATTAATGATGGTTGATATCCCCGCAGTGAGGACCAAGCATTTGGGTTTTTGCTGCACTACCACCATTGTGATAAAATAGGTTTGGTTTGAAGTGACCAATAGACCTTAGTTTAGAAAGCAATCATTTGTGGGGAACAGTATCAAATGCTTTGGCAAAATCCAAATAGATCACACCTACTGCACCCCCACTGTCCAGCTTCTTACTTATCTGCGCATGTTGGCAGATCATTCTTCAGTTATTCAGTGTGTGGGCACCCAAGCTAAAGTTTAAGACATTTGCAATGTTGCACAGATTTCTGAATATAAATGCACTGAGTGTGGGATGTAAAAACATATCTTGTCTAATACATTAGCAATTGTAAAATCTTAAGCTATTTTCTCATAGAATGAATGCCAGTTCTTAAGAGCATTTTTTTCCTCTTAGCATTTCCACTTAATGGCAATCCATGTGAAGAGGGACCTGTTCACAAAAAAACAAAGTGGCATGTGAAGCTAAAGCTCAATGCTAATTTGTATTATTACTGTGTAAAAGGAAAACTATGCCCCCAAAAATAATACATATCCAAAAGATAGTTTATATCATATTAAGTGGCCTATTAAAAAATCTGGAATATGTATATTAGTAAATATTGCCCTTTACATTTTTTACCTTGAGCCACAGGAAGTAGTGTGGGAGTAAAACAGAACTTTGCCCATTAATTGGCTCATGTGACTTAACTTGTATGTGTACCCTTTGTTTGTTTGCACCGTGAATTGTATGATCCCAGGGGGTGGCCTTAGTATTAAAAATGTCAATATTCTATTTAGGATTACCCAATGGCACATAATAGTAATATATTTATTTGAAAATGATCTATTTAGATGAAACAGGATTTTACATATGGGCTGTTTTATTCAATATATTTTTATAGAGATCTACATTGTTTCAGAGTATAGTTTTCCTTGAAATTAACATACTGTAGTAGCACACATTTCCGTCGAGAAAACATAGGGACATAGTTAGAACATACAAACATGCTGTAGGTAATACCTAGGTTTAAACTTAACTTAAAACATTGGTTCAACAAGGCAGCAGTGATAACCACTCAGCACTCAGCCAATGTTTCTCATTAGTACAAAATTCTGTGATATACCTTCCAACATCCCAGATCTAAAAATGTAGACATATATTGACATGTAACTTGTTTGTAGTAACAATGTTCATACTCAGAACATCTCTGAGGAGATGGAGCAGGGTGTAAGCCATGTTTATCCAAGTTGTACAAGGTGTACCATGTTAGCTCATTTTCAAAATCTGCTCCATTTGTAGTCACCCCTTGAAATAATTACTGATTGGAATTTGCCTGTGCATAGTAGGAACTAGGTGAAGCGATGTTTTATAATTAAATTCAAGGACTTATGTCAAATGCTGCTTGTCTGAGCAAACCTGTTTTGCTTTGATTAGTTGTCTGACACGTTAAAGTCCCATGACAACAAGGGTTTAGCTCTTATTCTGCTGAAATCTTAATATTACCTACTGTAGAATCATGGCATTTGAAGGATAGTTCTGTGACCTTTTATCAACTGTCCTACTTTTTAGGCAAGTTTAAATCAGCATTCTAATACATTGCATTCAAGGAAAAAGGTGCCTTTTTTCTATCTACAATTAATCACAATATATAGTAACATGGGTAACATGATTGAAGTTTGCTTTTGCAGCAAGTTAGCCTTTACTAGTCTATTGCATTTGGAATAGGAAAATAAAACATCTGAATGGTTGCTAGGATTTAAGCTGGCCATACACGTTACAATTTCGATCTTTCCTGCAACAATTGATCGTTAGTACCCTCCATTGATGTTCAAGGCTGAATTGTCAGATATGGAGGTAGAAACTGTAATACTCTGATTGATTGCCTTTAGTTACTGGCTATGTGCAAATTTGCACAGTGTTGATAAATATAATCTTGTGTGTCCAATACCCCTGTTGGAGCATTTATGCTCACTGCTGGTCTAATGTCCATTACATTCATTCAATGAATGCATGAATTCTATGACTTCCAGTGAAAGAATGGATGACATTACATTTTTTTTCTTGATGGGACAATTAAATCCGTCTTTTTAGATTTCAGTCCAGTGAAGTAAAGCAGTTTTGTACTGTAGCCAATTGACATAAAAGTGATCAGCCCATTTATAAAATCAGATTAGAAGCCAAGGCAAATGCCACGAGAGAGGACAATGACCATGGCCCAACGTGCTCCACAGGTAAGGAGATTTTCCAGCAAACACAACCAAAAGCTTGCTGAGGGGAGGTTGGAATTTTGGTCCCAGTAAGATGCTTAGTCAGCTGCCAATGTGGGTCAAGACAAGAACTTAAATGTAAACAGCTTAAAAACAGTATATATTTAGCAGTAAACTAACCAGCACTAATCAGAAATGCATAGAAATTACTTAGAAATATATATTTTTCTAAAAATGTTTAGGGAAAATAGTATCCCTTTAAATTTCAGCCACAACACAAGCACATCTGCATATGTCCCCATAAATCAGGGTTACAACTTGTTTTTCCCTTTATCATTTTTATGTTTTAGCACATTTTTATTTTGACAATAAGATTTTTATGAAATCTTCACTTTGTTTTGCCAACTATAACTGATTGTTTCCTATTTGTCTAATCATAAGCAGACATTTCACAAGGAATTTCTTGACAATTTATTCCTAGTTCCTAGTGCTGCTGTCCCAAAAAAATGCTAATGGTGTCTGCACTCAGGAAAGAGTATGTGTGAATTTAATTTGAGAAGACTTCACTTGGGAGAAGCTCTGCTTGACGTCTCATAAATCATATATTTATAGAATAGTGGCTCATAGCTCCTGCCCTCCGGACTCGCTAAGAGAGTTCTTTTTCAGGGTAAACTTACTGCAGCACAGGGGTTTCTGTCTAACGCCCTTATACGCTAATTCAAATATCTGTCAGCTTTGATAATTTCTCGAAGACACATCTGAGAACCATTAATAGAGCATCTGTGGATCTGCTCCTCTCCAGATGTCTGCAGAGTGCTCAGTCCTTTAATGCCCCAAATAACTTCAGATACCTTCTTTTTATGATGTTTAGGGCTCATTCACACACAGGTTTTTTTTGTATTTGGGAAACTTGGTGAACACATGTCATGCTACTATCTAGACTCTTCTGGACTTTAAAATTCTTCATTGCAAAGGACCGATGGTTTAGCGTGTTACTGATTGCCTTTCCTATGCTTTTTTACATGCTTCATGTGACACAACTCTGATCACCCTAATAAACATTGCCTGTTTCCCTTAGACACTTGTGAGGGCAACACCTGGGGAATATTCAACCAGAACACTGCGAGTCAAGTCTGCCTATAAGTATTCCACTTCTCGAGTCACATACACTTTCACCATTCTGGGAATAACCCTTTCCTTTTTACATAGTTACATTGGGTGAAAATAGACGAAAGTCTATCTATATGCTCACATATATAAACTATATGTACCAGTATCTATAGATTTTAGTATCACAATAGTCTTATGCTTGTTCAAAAAAACATCCAAGCCACTCTTAAAAGCATTAAGAGAATCTGCCATGGTTACTTTTTCCAAACTAAGGTTCCACAACAGCTGCTAGGTACCTGCAGAACAATACACCAACTCCCCTGTGCACCAAGCGCAGTGCAAAACTATAACAACTCTGCCTATTCCATTTGGCCATCGATGAGGGCAGCACCCCAGGAATATTATGCCAGACCAACCTGCATCTGGTAATGTCCAACTTCCCAATCAAGGTTTCGCACTGAGCAGTTGCTGGATAGCACTAGAAGAATAACTAGATATGTTGTAACATTGTGATTGGCTAAAAGGTGGTCTAAAGATTTCCATGTATAGAGTTGATGGCACAACAGACAGATGTGCAACATTTTTCATCAGGTTATTATGAGTATGGAATCTGTCATATTATATAACGTAAGAGATAAGGCAATGTGCATTCCTTCATGCAAGCAATCACTCATCAAACCTCTGCTACCAGTGAATGTTACTAGGAATGCATCAAATCCAGGCTTTGGTTCAGGATTCGGCCAAATCCACCCTCCTGGCTGAACTGAATCCAAATCCTTAAAATTGTGTGACTTATTGTCACATAAACATGGAAGTTAAAAATGTTTCTCTTTGACCCTTACTTACTTTGCATATGCAAATTAGGATTTGGCTCGGTATTTAGCCAAATCTTTCGGGGTTTGACCGAATCCGAAAATAGTGGATTTGGTTCATCCCTAAATGTTACCCACTGTTCTTTCATATGTAAACTACTTTATGTTTCAGTATTATAACCACTTTAACTGTAGATTAATAATCAGGGCTGTGGAGTCGGTAGATAAATTCTCTGACTCCGACTCCTCAGTTTCTGATACTTCCAACTCCGACTCCACGACTCCGACTCCTCTGTTTTTAATATGCTAATGTATTTGATACATTCATTGAAGGAAAGGAAGGAGACATACATGTCATTTAACCACAGAACTACTGGCTCTGCACTGGGCTTTATTCTTATAGCAGAGAAGTAATTAATTATGACTGTTTGTGAATTAGGACATTTAAACTTGCTTTATTTATTTTTTTTATTCCCATTTAAATTTAGTAGGAGTCGGTTCATTTTTTGCCGACTCCGACTCCAGGTACCCAAAATTGCCTCCGACTCCACAGCCCTGTTAATAATGCACATGAAAAGGTCAAGCCCAGGACTGGCAAAGCAGGAGGAAACAGCCGGATTGTCTGTGCTCATTTTTCAGAGACTTCCGCTGACAGAAAAAGAATGCTGTAGTATTTCCCTTTCCATTGCCAACACTTACATGATCCGGAAAGGTGCTCTGGCTGAGATCATCTCTACCTAGGCTGTAACTTCTAGCATCTGTCAGTGTATGATAGCTGCATTCTCACAGACTCAGGGTTTGGCTAAGCATCACTACCTAGCTAAAGTATGTATGTATGTATATATAATATAAGATATTTTAGGATGTGTCAAGCCTGTAGCACTCCACCTGTACTAAAACAGCTATACATGAGTGATACAGGATTAATGCTAATACTGATAAGGACCTTGGGAGTTCTAGCTAGGCACCTAGTGCACACAAATGATAATAGAACACATCTACTGTAACTTCTAAACTGAAATTGGCCCTTCCTACATTGTAATTTTGCTTTAAATGTAAGTTGATTGGCAACAGGGGCATAGTTTTCGGTCCGACAAGTATTTGTCAGGGGGAGGCATTCCTCCACAAATTTAAAGATTCAGTGAATACTCTATCACATTGGCCCTAAGATCACAGTTTTCTATATATATAATATTTTTTTAATTGTATGTAAATATACTCATTATAAGTGATGTCTTCTTGTGTGAGTGTTCTAGTAAGAAAGCTGTACAAATAAAAGGTCTCTAGGGGGAAGACTTTAGATTCTTTGATTGTGTGGTTCATGCGTAGCCACACAACCATATAATGTTAAAATACAAATATAAGACTCTATTACAAGCAAATCATTTTAATTTTTAAAAATAATTTCCTTTTTCTCTGTAATAATAAAACAGTACCTTGTATTTAATGGTAAAATATAATTCATCATTATTGAAGGCAAATCAATCCTATTGGGTTTATTTAATGTTTAAACGATTTTTTAGTTAACTTAAGGTTTGGAGATCCGAATTATGGAACGTACCCATATACAGAAAATCCCAGGTCCCGACCATTCTGGATAACAATTCTCATACCTGTAATAAATTAATAGCTTGTAGTTGAAGGTAACTAAGCTGCATTAATCCATATTCCAAAATAATGTTTATTTAATGTTGAAATTATTTTTATCAGACTTAAAGGAGAAGGAAAGGCAAAGTCACTTGGGGGTGCCAAAATGTTAGGCACCCCCAAGTGACTTTAATCGCCTACCTTTTACCCCGGGCTGGTGCCCCTGCTCTGAGAGAACAGCACCAGCCCGGGGTAGCTGCAGCGCTTCCCCCTTCTGGCTTGGGTCCCACGCATGCGCAGTAGAGTGAAAAACCGAACTCTAACAGAAAAGTCGGCTTTTCACTCTACTGCGCATGCGCCTGTCTTTAGTCGTTCTAAAACGAAGCCGTAAGGAGGAAGCGCTGCGCTACAGGTACTTCGGGCTGGTGCTGTTTTCTCCTAACGGGCACCAGCCCGGGGTATGAGGTAAGCGATTAAAGTCACTTGGGGGTGCCTAACATTTTGGCACCCCCAAGTGACTTTGCCTTTCCTTGCCCTTTAAGGGATGGTGATCCAAATTACGAAAAGATCCAGTTTCTGGAAAACCCCGGTTCCCAAGCATTTCAGGTAATAGATCTGGGTATAGACTACAGGTATTGGCCCCATTATCCGGAAACCCATTATCCAGAAAGTTCTGAATTACGGAAAGGCCATCTCTCATAGACTCCATTTTAATCAAATAATTCACATTTTTAAAAATGGTTTCCTTTTTCTCTGTAATATTAAAACAGTACCTTCTACTTGATCCCAACAAAGATCTAATTAATCCTTATTGGAGGAAAAACAATTCTATTGGGGTTAATTAATGTTTAAATCATTTTTTTGTAGACTTAAGGTAGGATATCCGAATTACAGAAACCCCTTATCCGGAAAACCCCAGGTCCCAAGCATTTTGGATAATGGGTCCCATACCTGTGCTAACTGAATATGTGTTTAATACTTATGGAACAAACATGTATCAGCAAGTTGTTGGTAATTTAGGGGTCATTGACCTTTGTGGCAAACATAGGCTCATTAATGAAGTGCTGAATAGCACTTTTCTATGGTGAAGCTCTGCTCTGACAGCATCTATTATTAGGAGTCTAGTTTCCAACCTGTATATCTTGTGAAGGACAAAATACACTGATTAGCATAGGAGATTTCTGGCACCAATGATATATTCACAGTCCCTTGCTATCACCTGCCCAGGCAGCCTATATTTGTCTAGCAGTTGTAGCTGCTTTAATAATATCTTTGGGGATTTGTTGTATTAATGGAATCTTTTACATTTTTTGCATGCTCTGCCATTGTTCAGGAAATATTTGGCCACAATCCCAGCAAGTGCAGTATTATAACATAAAATAATTTCAGCTTCTTTATATTACAAAGAGTACTTTTGTTTACAGAAACTACATCAGATTCATGTAATACCTGGCTTACTAGCCCCATGTAAGGGTCTTCCAAACTGTGGGGCTACCCCCCCCAAAGGGGCTTGGAGCATTGGCATGGGAGCTGGGCCCAAAACCCATGTAGAATTGGAGAGAATGTGTATTTGTTCTACTAAATCAGTTGTCCCTAACCTTTTGTCCCAGTGAGGGTTGCTTAATAAGTGTTTATCTGTGGACTCTTTACTTCTTGTGTTGGTTATTGGTTGTTTTGTATGTTTCCTTGTACGTTTAGGGGCATGTTTATTATGCTGTTTAAAAAACATTGAGAAAATTCGCCACACATCACCAGGCTTTGCTGTGTAAAAAACGGCATAATTTTTTTTACACATTTTTTCTTCCACCAGAACTTACGTAAAATAAAGGTGTAAAATGTGGCGTTTAGACAGCTATCTTCTCTGTTTATTTTATGCAGCTTTTTTTTCTGCTCAAAGGCTCCATAGATTTCACTATATGACATCATAATTTTAATTGAATCCGGCCCTCTTTGTAATAAGTTGGACAGCACTGAGCTAAGGGAACTAAAAGTCAGAGGCTTGAACTAAAAGTCTGGCAACTACAGCTCTAAGCTTGACCACACACACACAACAAATCGTGGCATGCAAAGAATATTTTAGGGCTGCTTTTTTCAGTTGCTGCTATTTAAAGGAACAGTTCAGTGTAAAATGAAACTAGGTAAAATAGATAGACTGCACAAAATAAAAACTGTTTTCAATATAGTTAGTTAGGCAAAAATGTAATCTTTAAAGGCTGGAGAGAAAGGGTGTCTCATATAATAGCCGGGGGGGGGGGGCATATGGGACATAACTGTTCAGTTAGTTTGCTTTTGAATCTTACCTGTGTGCTCACAAACTAACTGAACAGTTATATCTCATGTGCCCGCCCCACCCAAAGTCACATAGTGGAAAAATTGGTTGCAGAATAGGCAAAATGTATTGCATCTTTTTAAATTGGCTGCAAATTGCAATTGTCATTTTGGGTGTTACTCTGGCATCATAGATTTTCTTACATGGCCTCTGACGTGTGTGTTCTAAGGGCTAGGGAAAGCATGAAATGTGTCAGACTGAGTTTAAATTACAATTACTTAAATAACTTTTGGTTTTACAAGCCTGGTCTTGGTAATTACTTCTTTGAGTGCCTGCCACTCATAATTTTGGGACTGGGCCCCAGGGTTACCATCCGAGCTGGGGCCAGGGCTGCAATTACAAATTTACAGACAATGTACTTGCCAGTAAATTTGTTATTCCTAATGTTCTGCCTCTGGCCCACCCCAGTTCCACCCCCTAGTCTCCCTCCATCCCATCCATTACCTCTTTCACCCTGCAGCTCCTTTCAGTTTTCCCAGCAGCTTAGCTGCTCCGCCCCCCCCCAGATCATAGCTCTGCCCCCTCTTCATCATAGCCCGCCTTTTTTTGGTCCTGCCCCCACCTCCACGTCATCAGCCGGTAAGGGGACAAGGAGAGGGTGGCAACTCTACATGGCCCTTACCGTGCTTGGTGTAAAGTAGACAATTTCATTGTTCCCATAGCACTGTGCACTACATCTTACACTTTGCCCACAATATAAAGGCACAATGTTATAGGTGCATACAATATTACTGCCTAATGTTAGCATTTATCTTAAAGGGGACATATAGGATAAATGGGAAAACCCCTAATTTTGTAGGCAATTATGAATAGTATACTGTGCTGGTTTCACTTTGTGCTAAAAATTAATCCTATCTGTAAAAATGGCCCCTTTATTGGAGCTCCCTATAGATCCTATCACTTCGCTGTCCGAGTTTGAAATGGAGAGTGGGCGTGTCTTAACGGTCCCTGCCAGACGCATGGTAGGAGGAGGAGAGCCAATCACAGCCCTGCACTCACACAAGCAAAGACAGGCTTCAGTTCCCTATTAGGTGAGCCTAGCTGCTGATTGGTTCCTATCTTATAGTGCAGTGTATGGAGGGCCGGCGGCTCCCCAGCTCATCCAGAGAATTCAGCCAGCAGGAAGTGCAACAGATGGGCGGGACTAGTGGAGTTTTGGTGGAATTTCTCAATAAATCAGTCTGAAATACAACTTTTTTAAGCACATTCCTTCTATATCTAGAGGAGTATAATTCACTGGTACATTCTTAATTTTTATAGGGTATGTCTCCTTTAACACAAATTTGCGCTCTGTGTTGCACCCAATCCCTTTGTTGTGCAAACAAAAGACAGGGAGTATTTATTAACATTGAAGACAAACATCACTAGTGATATTGTCTATAGCAGGGGCCCCCAGCATTTTGTACACATGAGCCACATTCAAATGTAAAAAGAGATGAAGAGCTACACAAGCATGCAAAAGGTTCATGGGGAGGGCAAAATATGGGCTGTGATTGGCTATAGGTAGCCCCTAAATAGAATGATGCACTGTTTGGCACTACACATGGTTTTGATGCAAATAAAGCTTGCCTTTAAGCCAGGAATTTTCAGCAGGTGCTTATTCAAAAATAAACACCTGCTTTGAGGCCACTGGGAGCAACATCCAAGGGGTTGGTGAGCAACATGGGGCTCGCAAGCCACTGGTTGGAGACCACTGGCCTATAGCAACCAAGCAGATCTGTGCTTTGGATTTCTAACTTGTAGGTGACCATTCAAATGTAATTGCTGATTGGTTGCTAAGGGAAACATCAGCAGTGATGTTTATCTGCAGTGTTAATAAATACACCCCTAGGTGTGCATCTCTGTGTGCAGGCACATGCCATGTAATGGATCAGAGGTTGGCCTGAAAAACGAGAAAGCAGGCGTTTTTCAGGCCAACCTCCAATTCACTCCACTGTACACAGAGCAGTTTAGGGATGCTGACCCCCTTCTCTGCAGGGCTGACAGAAGCGGATACTGTATATGCACCACGTGACCTTACCCTTACAGTTCTTTGTGGCACTTGAGTTCTGAAATCTCAATGAATGAATAATATTAGTTGTGCAGCCTATAAAGTCAGTGCATACATCTGGCACTAGCAAGTTAAAAGAATATTTACTCCGTTAATTTTCTTTCTACGCTGACAGCTTTCACTTATAGTCTTCTAAGAAAGAATCACTTCATTGTTCTTGTCTGATCAGTATTTATCCAGACATATACTTTCCTTTCTACAAGGCTTCCTTTTATACCTTCAACCTTGCTGTTTACTTGTCTTCCCAAGGGTGTATGGTATTTTGGAAGTTGCGGCAGTGGCATGGTTAGGTTACCCTCTTCCAGTTCAGATCTGGATGTTTGCTGTAGCCTCTTTTTACAAAAGTCCATTTTCTGAGTGTGTATTTTTTTACCGTTGCCTTCCTTTTACACATATTTGTGGTACCTAAGAATCTAGCTCACAACACTCTCTTTTATGGATATTTTCGATTGAGATCATAGTATCACAATGCAAACACAACTGCCTGACTTTTTCGGTAAAACACGATGACTGCAAGTTTAGAAAACCCCTCCTTAGGGGAATGTGCAGAGCAGGGATCTTGCAGCTATTACCAAACTATCTGGCAGATTAATCAGCGTTCAAATTTGACTTTTTACTGCAATTTTTTATTTTTATTTTGCAGCAAAAAACCTTGAATTTGAGTGTGCAAAACTCCAATTTTCAAGTTACATTAAGTGCCAACAACTTTAAGAAATAAAAATCCCACCAACTTAAAACTGGAAAGTTCATGTAGAAGTCAATGGCAGTTGTATTAACTAAATTCAAGCTAATTTTCAGTTTGAATTTTTTTATTTCACTTTGTTCAAGTCATTTTCACTTTTTTTTTAATCAAGTTTTAATAAATAAATACACATTTAGGATTCAAGTTTTTTTTTAATTTAAAAACTAGATTTTGGGATTAATCGGTCTCCGTGACTTCAATGATTCATGAAGGAGCTGATAATGTTGCTACATTTACAATGGTGTTTATGGGAAACCAGGTAATTATGCTGATTAGCTATTTGCGGATTGGTGGCAATGGGTTAATGTACAGGTGAAGAATGCTTAGTTTGCATGAATTCGACACAGAGTATCAAAAGTCTTAAAGGAGAATGCAATTCAAAATTAAAAAAGCATACTGCCCAATAGTCCTCCTGTTGTTTAGTAGAAACGCCACACTTTTGGCTCACCTAATCAAATATTTACTCAGTCACACTTACTTCACATTTTCTAGAACAGGCAGCCATCTCTAAAAAGGTATTCCCCTTTCCTTTCCCTCCTTGCTTCATACTGCACATGTGTTTCATTCCCTCCCCCCCTCCCCTCTGCCAGATCCGCTTCTGATTGGCTGGTGGGTATGTGTAACTCAGAACAGGAGACAGGATCAAGTTACACACATGCTCAGAGAATAGGAAGGCTGCCGCTGGCACCTACAGGAAGGGAAGAGAGATTTCAGTGATGTCAGTGTAGTCTTCACACTGCTGTAGGCTGCCAGCACCATATCTCAGAGAAGCAAGCAGGGATCTGGGAATTTAGATATGCAGTAAGTACTTAAAAAGAATGCCTTTAGACTTACTTTTAATTTATATTAACCTTTCATTGTCTTTTAAGTGGAAAATGCATAGTGACCTTTGTATGATAAGGTACAGTATGTTTATGTATGTGAGTGATTATCCTTACCTGTATTGTGGGTCAAATCAACTGTTTGCTTGGCTTTTGGAACAAAGATCAAATTGCATAAGAAGTGCATACAGACCTTTCAGAAAAGAACAACATCCTTGGTGCAGCACAGTTCTCACTCACAGTTTTCCAGACTATCCAATGGAAGTTTGTGTGAACCCCGAAAAAGATGTCTATCAGGAAGGCCAACACATTGTCCACTAAAAGGACTAGTTTGTGGCCAACTTACTTGTGACCCAGTGTGTCATAAAAGTAATGAAAAGTTTTGTTGCATCTTTTTCTGCAACCATTTTTTATTATTGAAAATAAAAACTTGAAAAATGGATAAATTGGCCTCCCAGAATTGGTGCAAATCCGAATCCTGGATTATGTGGCAGAATTCAGCCAGCTTTTTATGAGCATAACTTTGGAACTAAAAACTGTATTTTTAAGTTTATGCATAGATACTAAATTACCAGTTAAACGGGACCAGGGAATGTGCATTGATCAAACCATTCTCTTTTGTATTTTTGTAGCTAACTTGGCCAGATCCGTGGCACTTCCATTGTACTTACATATTTTACTTGGAGTGCTTCCTCAACCCACCATTTTTGAAAATTCAGAAAGATCCAAATCCTGGATGCAGCAAACCACATTTTTTCAGATCATGTTGTTTTATTGGATTTATTTAAATCTTAAAATATGTGAATTAAGGTTTGGATTTCATTTGGTACTTGAACATCATTATCAAATAGTCCAAGCAAGCAGTATTGTTTAAGAGCAAATGTCAAGAGATTATTTTCAGTTTGGGGTGATAATAAAGAGTGCTGCAAAAGTACAGGGTATCCCAAAATTCTCATTTAAGTAAAACAAGATAGGGGTCATTTTGACCAACTGTGGAAATGTTCATGAGTGTGTGCACACACAAGAACATGAGTCCACCTTGAAAGTTGATTTTAGCAAAAAAAACCTTACCTGACCAGAATGACCAGTTAATATGGCGTAGCTTAATTTTATGCCCATAGTAAGTGAAAGGTTTGCCGGTCACAAGAATACCAGGTAATTACCATGAATGTGCCAATACTATTACATGACAATGTTATCAGCATGTGTCCTTTTTTACTCTGCTACACAGAATGTCTTCTGTGGCCTCATGTACAATAAAAGATGCCCTTAGGAGCCCTTAGTCCATAGTTGTGTTGACACATAATATAACAGTTGTGGTCTCATCAAGAAACACATCATCAAGTCAGTAATACAACTTTTTATATAGTTGTGTACAGTACTATGTTTTCTTACAGTGTTGCTTGTTATTTACCTGTTAGTATAGGTACCCAGCATTGGGGTGTAACATCCCATCACTTTAAAGAATTATTTTAATGGTACAGGTATAGGATCCCTTTACCTGGAAACCCATTATCCAGAAAGTTCCGAATTACGGAAAGGCTATCTCCCATAGACTCCATTATAAGCAAATAAATCTAATTTTTAAAAATTATTTCCTTTTTTTCTGTAATAATAATAACAGTACCTTGTACTTGATATCCTAAAATATAATTAACCCTTATTGGGGGCAGAACAATCCTATTGGGTTTATTCAATATTTCAATTATTTTTTAGCAGAGTTATGGTATGGAGATCCAAATTACAGAAAGATCTCTTATCCGGAAAACCCCAGGTCCTGAACATTCTGGAAAACGGGTCCCATACCTTTACAAGATAACTATAAGATAATATTTTTTTAAGAGAACTTTTTTTGAATGTCGAAATGTACCATGTTTCCCTGTACTGCAGACAAGCCTAAAATAGAACATTCTCAATGGGAATCTGAGACTTGGAACTCAAGAATGCTGGACACCAGTTTGCTAATTCAGTCAGTATTCTATTGGCAATCAGATAAAGCCACATAAAACCTCCAGACAAGTTCCAATTTCATTGAGTGCACTAAAGGTTGTGCCAAAATGTCAAAGGGGGTAGAAGATTTAGATAGTTTTATATGATTTTGTATGTATGGTCTTAACAAATACAGCATGCATTTACTCATCAACCCACTTGCTTTATTGGAATACGTAGAAGGGAGCTGACTTTATCTATAGCCTTAAATTAACAACAGTTACAAACTTAACATTGATTAGCTTGGACTCTGTGTCATAATATTGGTATATTGGGGTTTTCTGGATAAGGGCTTTTTCAGTCATTTGGATATTCATACTCTGTCTACTAATAAATAATTTAAGCATCAGTTAAACACCAATAGGATTATTCTGCCTTCAATTAGGATTTTGCTCGCATCATACACAACAGGGGTGTCAAACTCAATCACATAAACGGGCCGAAATCTAGAACACAGGCTTAGTCAGGGGCCAAATTTTTTATTAAGATATTTAGTAGTAGAAGGATAAATCCTTCCCCATCCTGAAACACCATATCACACACCATCCTTGTGCATTAATCATGTTCTGAAAATAACTTGCACAAAGCAAACTGTAAGCAAAACTGTTAAATAACAAGCTGTGAGAGCCGTGAGACAGCACCACTAGGTGCAAACTTGTGGCGTGGGGTAGCGCCACTTTCTGTGGTCTGCCCTGCACGGTGCGTGGTGCGTATTAAGTCCATTCCGCATCATGCACCCTGCAGGGCAGAATGAAAGTGGCCGCTCTGAGCACAACTGGAGCTGGAGCAGCACAGTCAGGCAATTGGTGCTGCACGGTCAGGCACAGTCACCAGGGGCCACATAAAACAGCCAGCTGGGCCTTGTGTTTGACACATGTGATGTACAAGGTACTGTTTTATTATTACAGAAAAAAAGAATTTTAAAAATTGACTTTATTTGCTTAAAAAGAACTTTATGGGAGATGACCTTCCTGTAATTCAGATCTTTCTGGATAATGGGTTTCTGGATAACAAATCCCATACCTGTAGTTATAAATTAGTTGATAACCTTCCAAAATAAGTATGTACAATTCTGCCTTGTAGTAGAAGTGTTTCTCCATTTGAGTTTCCAATTTGAAAACAACAGCCATTTTTTCTTGATAAGAGAATTGTTTTCTTAGTTATAAAAAGTTTACTAAAAATGTTTTACATTCTTTCTTTACATTTTGATTTCATATAATGAACACCTATAAAAAAACTTTGGCTCAAAAAAAATATTTTTATTGCCTTTTCGCAAATGTAAAGAAACCGAAGAGAACAAAAAACAGAAGCACATTTTTTCCCCCAGTGCAGAAAAGTGAAACCAACTGACAATATTCCCCCTTAAGGTTTAAAACTAGGGTGAACAAGTCTGTTTTAGCCTCTTATGGCTGTATTATTTAGTTTCAGAGTGCTTCATGTAATTAACTAGACTGCTGAACTTGTGTATTCTAGACTGTCTTTTCTATTGCAAGTATCTAGCAGTTTAAGAACAATTATCTTAAGGGCTTTTACACACACAAGCATTTCTTCAAGTGTTGCTTTGCAGTGTCTCTTCATGCTATCCACTACAATAGAATGTATGGGTTAAGGCAGCCCATTGTTTGCTATGTATTTGTTGTGTTGAGAACTGCCAAACATTGGTGGAACACAAGAAAGAGACATCGCAAGGAACTCGTAAAGAAATGTTAGTGTGTAAGAGCCCTAAAATGTATTTTGGACATGTATGGGAATTTTTCGGTAATGGGATCAGGAATACCACCATACATATCTAACTATTAAACTGATATTTATAGATCACTGAAAAATACAGTTTTTCATAACATTAAAGCTGAACAAATCTTTACCTATTTACTTGCCTCCATCAGTTGTGTGAAATCAGCGGGATGTCACAAACAGGGCTGCATACACTATAAAGTTTGTAAGCAAAATCATGCAGTATCACAATGACTTTTTGTTATATAGGTCTAGGAACAGGGTTTATTTTCAGTACAGTCATAAATAGGTGGCCGAACTGGGTCCTCATCTCAAAATCTATACCACTATTTTGTTTTATAGAAACCAGTTATTTTTTGTAATATAGAAATCTATGAAAAAAAGATAATTTGTGTTCGGGCCCTATTGCTCTTCTTCCACCACTCTTTTTTTTTATTTGGTTGCACATCTAAAGTCACTATTCTTTTATTCAATTTATAGACCGTATACTTTAATGTCAAACCTATGGAGTTTAAGGATATCCTTTTTTAGTTCATTTTTGTTTCTAAAAGAGTTCTGTATACTTTGTCCTTCAGTTTTGGTCTCTAAGTCCCAAAATAATATGAGTGAAGAAACAGGCTTTGTAAAATTAAGCTCTCCTTGCAGGGGATTTCTGGGACATGAAGCTTTGCTAGATATAGAATGCTGATGTTGTCTTTGCAGAACAAACAGAAACAAATACACAGGGGGCCAACTCCCATGGTTGCCAAATCTGTAAAGTAGTGGTCTCCAAGCAAGACAATTTTTCCGAGGACCAGGGGTGAGGGTAGTGGGTATAATACAGCTCATCATAATACAAAATCAGCAACTAGATACGCCCAGCCCCCCTGCTCTTGTTACTCCCACCTAAGTTTTGACATCCCCTGACACTTAATATGGAGCTTTAAGTACTTTGGTCCTTTTTATCGATCAGTGGAAAGCTTCCTGGGCTTCGCATAGTAGTTGTCATGGAGTTGTGATCAAAGGTAATTGAGACCAGAGGCGGCCCAGTTTAGCACAGCCCACGACCCGGGACCGGTCCCCGGCCCGGTGGTTGAGGACCCCCTGCTGTAAAGGAAACAACAATATTGAAATCAGATCGGAAATCTGTCATGCTATTTTGTTAAGGTGCCATAAATTCAAGTTTGTTTCACATATACCTTGGTTGCTGTGAACTAAGTACAGGAACCAAATGGTTCCTCAACAAGAAACCTTTAATCACTTAGGTTTAGAGATGGAGCAGTTTGTGTATGAGCACCATAGCTAACATATCCAGCATTAATTCCAGTGGAAAGAGGTGTGATGTGAAATGACTTGGTGAGCCATATAAACCAAATGTCTAAATTTACTTTGATTCATTTCTATAGTTTCTCTTCTGCTCTTTCACTTTCTCCCCCTTATTTCACTTCATTTACTCTTTTCTCATTCTACTAGTTGCCTACTGCAGTATTGTTTCCTTTTATTCTTGCCCATGTCTTTTACACTGGACAACTTGCCAGGGTGTGATGTGTTGATATATCATTGACATATCATGACATATATATGACACATTGGGCCCGATTCACTAAAGTCCGAAATAAGGAGTGCTATTTATAGCATGCGTTAAAAATCTTATCACTTCTTATTTTTCGCTCGATTCACTAAAAGGACACTTGTCATAATTAAGAAGCGATGTTCTTGGCGTTATTTATCTTACAATGACATATTTTAATGAAAAAACTATGCGATAAGCGTTATAGGGGCCGATTCACTAAAGGTCAATAATGCTTATCGCATAGTTTTTTTCATTAAAAAGCATGCGATAATTAAGTACTGATTCATCAAAGTCATTTCGCATGTGTTAATCCGCATATCGCATGCACAAAAAAAACGCATTGCGTTAATTAGCGAATAGAAATAGTACTAACGCATGATTCACAAACACATATGAAGCGTTAAACGTGCAAAATATCGTGTTAATCTGTGTGAATATTAACCCTACTTGAGGCAGGCGGTACTTAAAGAAAATTGCGGTTCGTGAGCTATTGGCAACACAACATGGAGTTTGCAGTCGTATTTTTTCAAGTATATGTTGGCCCTAGAGTGATGCATCCTCCAGTTTTCAGGGAAATGGTGGTTTTCAGAAAGTAATGGTTACGTGCGTAATATATTGCGCTCTGCGTAATATATTGCGCTCTGCATAAAATATCGCGCGCTGCGTAATATCTTGTTCGCTGCGTAATATATTGCTTGAAAATATGTCATCGTAAGATAAATAACGCCAAGAACATCGCTTCTTAATTATGACAAGTGTCCTTTTAGTGAATCGAGTGAAAAATAAGTGATAAGATTTTTAACGCATGCTATAAATAGCACTCCTTATTTCGAACTTTAGTGAATCAGGCCCATTATGTCATATGTGTTGATATGTCATTGTCATATGTGTCGATATGTACAGGTATGGGATCCGATATCCGAAAACCCATTATCCAGAAAGTTCCAATTTATGGGAAGGCCACCTCCCATAGACTCCATTATAAGCAAATTATTTGAATTTTTAAAAATGATTCCCTCTTTCTCTGTAAAAATAAAACAGAACCTTGTACTTGATCCCAAGTAACATATAATGAATCCTTTTTGAAGGCAAACCAATTCTATTGGGTTTAATTAATGTGTAAATGATTTATTAGTAGACTTAGGTATAGAGATCCAAATTATGGGAAGACTGCTTATCAGGAAAAACCCAGGATAACAGGTCCCATACCTGTATAAATTTCTTTTAAAGCATTGGAATGTATTGATTTGTTTTAAGCGGGCCATGTGATTTAACAGTTGATCCTAGGTGGCTTTAACAGTCTATTTATATTTACATTCTAACTTTAGAGCAGAGATTCTTTTGGAATTGCTTGGAGTTTATTATAGGCACAGAATGAAGCACTAGAACATGTTTCCAACCACGTTGTAAGCATTGCTAAATGGTTTATATATGCATACACGTGTAAACCAGAAGATGCAGCGTGCAAAGTGCAAATTTCAGATGCAAATAACCATGTTTTTTTATATAGATTTCTAGTGCGGTTGCAGCTACATGGAAAGTCGTGGCAAGCGCTGAAGTGTATGTTGTGTCAAAATGCACGCAATTGCCAACAAGGTTTTTTGCAAATTAGTTGCAAATTAGTTCAGTTGAACAGAAATGATTGGCACAGCCCTCTGTTAGAAATTTTGAAAGGTAAAATTCGCTGTAGCTGTAGTGTTCCTTTAGCGTCAAAAGGCTTCAATTCATCACAGTATTCACCAGTTGGTCATTATTTTTTATAGTTTTTGCCTTCCTCTTCTGACTCTTTCCAGTTTTAAAATGGGGTTAACTGACCACAGCAGCCAATAAACTATTGCTCTGTGAGGCTACAATTTCATTGTTATTACTTTTTATAACTTATCTTTCTATTTAGGCCTTCCTCTGTTCACATTCTTGCCTCTATTTTAAACCACTGCCATGTTCCTAGGTTAAATTGGACCCTAGCAACCAGATAGCTACTGCAATTCCAAACTGGAGAGCTGCTGAACAAAAAGCTATATCATTCAAAAACGGCAAATAATAAAAATTGAAGACCAGCTGTAATATATCTCAAAATAGCACTATCTACATCGTTCTAAAAGTTGATTTAAAGCTTAAAACCCTTTTAAAGGTATAGCTGCCTTGCCACTCTGTAGGCCTGAACCTCACTGCATATATGCAGAGAGAGGATGGTAAGTTAGGTGCAACAAAAGTAAGGACTGTGTCTAAATTCCAGAGGGGAGCAATTTGTCCTGAAGGGTACACATAGGGGCACATTTACTAACCCACGAACGGGCCGAATGCGTCCGATTGCGTTTTTTTCGTAATGATCGGTATTTTGCGTTTTTTTCGGAAAATTGTCGCGACTTTTTCGTTACCAATACGATTTGCGCGAAAAAACGCGAGTTTTTCGTAGCCATCCCGAAAGTTGCGCAAAATCTGGCGATTTTTTTCGTAGCGTTAAAACTTGCGCGAAAAGTCACGATTTTTTCGTAGAGTTAAAACTTGCGTGAAACGTCGCGCCTTTTAAGTTTTAACGCTACGAAAAAGGCGCCAGATTTTGCGCAACTTTCGGAATGGCTACAAAAAACTCGCGTTTTTTCGCGCAAATCGTATTGGTAACGAAAAACTCGCGATAATTTCTGAAAAGTCGTAAAGGCGCCAAAAAAAATCGCAAAAAATACGAAAAAGTCGCAAAATGTTCATTTTCCAATTGGAATTTTTCCAATTCGGTTGGAATTCGTGTCTTAGTAAATCAGCCCCATAGGATTGAGATCCAACAGGCATAATTTCTCAGAAGTCTCTTGGGCTTTAAGGACTATTAACCAAAAAAAATACAATATATTCCTTGGTATAAGTTTTTGTCTATGATAGTTAGACAGGTAAACTTACTCACAGAGATATTCAGTTGTATTTTAGTGAAGAGAATGCAGTCAGATGCTCTAAAGCAAAAATCCTTAATGGTATCTACATCAATAGAGAATGGGGTGTTCAGCTCCTCCATCATTGTTGCTTGATGAGGACAATCAAAAATGGGTATTCAAAAATAGAAACCTAGTAGTGAACGGGTTGTTTCAATCTTATAACTCATCTCATAAGTGTGAAGCTAGAAGGATGGGTGCTGCCTACTGGAAACCAAGTCTTCATGTAAATAGAGGGATGTAAGGTGCACTTCTAAAGTGGCCAAGGTTTGGGTGGCCATATGGGACAAAGATAACTTTTTTGTGATATCTTCAAATGAGTAAATCTGTGTAAAGTACACACCATAAACAGCTGTTTTACCTGGGTGCCCGACTGAGAAACAACATAAGCAATGCAGAAGAACGACATTCACAGGATTTGCAAACCGAATCTTCCAAGACCGACTCAACAAATACTATGAGTGCCGTTCTTCTGCATTGTTTGACAATTGGGGACTTATTAGGCCCTAAGTGTACATGGAACAGCAGCTGGTATATAGGATATTCGGTATTCTCCTAAGTAATCATTGGGTTAATTTGGGGGATTCACAGGTGTTACTGATTTGGGTGGGTCTGTAGGTAATCAATGTTGCAGGTGTGTGAGTTTGTAGGCTTTTAGGTGATAGGCTGTGGAGAGCTAGGCAGGTCATGTGGCACTGTGGTGAGGGGTATAAAAGGGGGAGAGGGAACAGGTTACTTACCTTTCTTCATAGGAAACGGCTCAAGGCGTTCCTTTCTCCAAAATATTATGGAGAAAAAGATGTATTTGTGTCGCAGCAAAGAGGCGTTTTTGTTATCAAAAGGAATGTGATTATTAAATGAAATTTTATGCACTATAATTGATTTCAATAAGTTAGGCGGCTTGTGAAGGTGAACAAGCTGGCTAGGTTCCTGGTGGTTGTGCATTTAATACTTAATAAAAAGCTGCTGCCTTTCTCCACTTCATCATAGTGTCATGTGTGTTTCTTTTTGTTTATGTAATAAAAATCCAGCTTGCGCGTTCCATGTTGTTTCTCAGTCGGGGCACCCAGGTAAAACAACTGTTTATGGTGTATACTTTACGCTGATTTACTCATTTAAAGATATCACAAAAAAATCATCTTTGCCCCATATGGCCACCCAAACCTTGGCCACTTTAGAAGAATTTTTATAGAAATAGTAATGCATTATAGAATGTATACATACATATGGTTATAAGGTATACTTTAGACAAAAAGCAATGGAATTGTCTGACTGAGTATAAGTATTAGTTAGTGGCTAATTTATGTCAAGGATTAACAGTAAGGCACTGAGACTATTATGTTCATCTTCACCTAATGATTGCCAAATGGGCTTATTTTTTCACATTGACCAAATGACATCTCCTGAGGACTGTTGCACAGCCTTCTAGGTAATATAACAGTTTTGTCATATATCACTTTACTAAACATTCAGTATACTATGCATAATCTATTCCAGCTATATCAACATCCCATCTGCTCCGAACAGGCCAGTAACTTGCTTCACTTTTGACTGTGTTAATTTACACTAAATATCCAATTCTACTGTGGCCTTCTTGGCTCTTACTTATAGATTGACTGTTATTAAAACAGGTCATTTGCTTATTAGAACCAGATTTAATCGGTGTAATGGGAAGATAATGGTAAAAAATGGTGTCAATGCTTCTGTTTGTTTTGTCTATGGTAAATTGATTTCTTAGAGTAGTAGAATATTTGTACATTTTAACATGATCAGTGTAAAAAATGTTCACCAATGATAACTACAGTATATAACAACATCTGTTTTGGCTTAGATAACTTTACACAAAAAGAGCCACTTGCTTGGTAAGGTTGTCAAAAGTGCATATTTTTGTCGTTTGCTAAATCAGGCTGATTTGATTGTTTGGCCCTAGGGCCAAATGACTGACCATACAATTGGCCTATAAAGTCAGTGGGGGTAATTTATAAACACTGGGCAAATTTGCACCTGGGCAGTAACCCATAGTAACCAATCGGTGATTACATTTTCCAGCCAGATGCAGGTAGAACAATGAAAACAAACTTCTGATTGGTTGCCATGGGTTTTTGCCCAGGTGCAAGTTTGCACAGTGTTTATAAATGACCCCAGTGTGTGGGGCCCCATCTATAGGACTAAGAAGCTAAATTATAAATGCACATAATTAGGAGACATGCTCATTATGCACATATGCGGCAAACCACATGGCCACCCCACCAGTAGTTCCCTCCCAGAGCGTGCAGCCTAGCAATGGAGGGGCCTGTATTTTTTTTAAAAAACACAAATGTTTTCCCCAGTTGGAATGCAGGCACTTTTAGCCCACACCTCTGGTAGGGGAAACAATTAGAGGGTGATAGGTGCACTTTAAATGTACATTAAATCTTCAAATAGCTGTTTGGAATTTCAAGTACAAATAGGCCCACCAGCCCACTAATTAGTGACTGTCTATGGCATCTTACAGCAGCCCCTCTGGCCAGAATTCACAGATTGCCAGTCTGGGCCTGCAAGGGTCTCCTCTGAGGCTCAGGGCCTATGGAATATTGTACTCTTTTCATATCATAACACTAGTCCTCATTAGGATCTTCTGCATGGGGACTTCCTAAAGGAGATGTTAAAAAAGGAGTAAAGCAGCAAGATTTAGTCCTGTCACTGCAAAAGATCAGTAAAGCTCAAGCATGTACTGCAAATAGTGCCACTGCAGCGCTCTAATAAGCAGCTTAGGTATTACAAACACTCTGAGCAGCCTTTCAGATAAATGTCCAGTAGTCACTGTGTCATGGCCTTATTTAGAGTAGGGCAGAAAGGGCAGAAACCCCAACACTTTAGTGCTCCCTTGGGAAGGTAGAATGCAGATAATGGTATAAGTGCTTTATATTGGGTAAAATTTTATATTTCTATGTAATTTAATAAATTACAGCATATATTGGGACTCTTCGGTTCAAAGTCATTTTACTTGGAAAACACTAGTCATCAAGGCTTAATGCTTTCCCATCCTTGCGCTTGTGGCACTTATGTAACCTTAACTCCAGGGGCAGCGTGGCAGCATCTATAGCTAGAGTGTTCTCTGCTGGAGCGCTCCTGTGATTTGGGTAGTCCATTAGGCATCTGGTGTGCCATTAAGGCTCACGTGTAATGTGCTTAAGTAACAGGCCCATCTGGAAGATACTATCTTATCTGAGAGAATCTTATCTCAAGTTTAATGGGAATTGATAGTAGGAAACACTCTTTTTTCTCACAGGAGTACCAAATTTTATTTGAAAATATTAGCACTGTGAAGCATATTCTCATATACTGCATAAAATTATCATGGAATAGGAATCACCGATTCACATATGCCCCCCATTCTGCTCATCCTACCTTGTACATCATTCTGATCCTTTTCTATTTGTTGATGATGCATATAAACAAAGGCAGCAGTGATCCATATCCTTTTTTTTGTGGCAAGGACACAAAGGCCTGGGCCTAGGGGGGCATAAATTTAGGGGCAGCATACCGCCCAGGCGCACGTAAGCATGACAAAAAGTTCTTTGGGGATACCAAATAAGAGCTGTGATTGGCTATTTGGTAGCCCCATGTGGACTGCTAGCCTGCAGGAGGCCCTGCTTGGAGTAAAACTGTGTCTCTGCACTTCTAAAACTTGCCTCTAAGCCAGAAATTTAAAAATGGGCACCTACTTTAAGGCCAATGGGAGCAACTTCAAATGGGGTGGAGAGCATCATGTTGCTCAGGAGCCACTGGTTGGGGATCACTGATCTAAGGCATTGACTCTCAAGCATTTTCATAAAGGATATATTTCACAACCCAAAATATGGATTAGAGTTTTATCCCCAGAATGCAGTGTTTTTACTAAAATTGCAGCATATTTTCACTTTATTTTTAAAAACTGGCCAACAATATGCAAGCTAAGTAGTAAGATTGTTGCAAAACCTGCACCTGTTTGTAAATATGCAAACTGACCTCAACATTTTTGGCATTACATGGGAGGGCCATGTTTGGAAACTTTCACACCTCTAAATGTACAAATATATACTGTACTACTCAGGTAATGCAACAAAATAGCAAGTGTTAGTGCACATTGGTGGCCTTTACAGGTTTCTTAGTGCTTCTTTGTGTTATCCTTGCTCTTCATCTGCAATTCTTCTTCAGAAGTTAAAGTCACATTGGCACTAAGTACAAGAAATCATAGGTACAAACTTTAAAGGGGTTGTTCACCTTTAAATTAACTTTTAGTATGATGTAGAGATTGATATTCTGAAACAATTTGCAATTGGTCTTCATTTTTTATGATGCACCTTTTATGAATTATTTTGCTTTTTGTTCAACAATTCTCCAGTTTGGAATTTTAGCAGCTATCTGGTTGCTACGGTCCAAATTACCCTAGAAAGTTAAGTTACAATACAATAGTAGCCTCACAGAACAATAGTTTTTTATTGGCCATAAACATGTTTAGATACTTCTGGAAGCTTAACATGAAGGCCAAATTGAGTGGGATTTTATTTATATATTGTTGGAACTACTGCTGCTGAATGGATATAACACCATTTTTTTTGTCTCCTGGTTATGTGGGCACTCACCTAAGGTTCAACCTGCAGGCGTTGTTTGAACTGAAAAAGTCTTTAATCTCTTTGTATGAACTTTGTTTTATATCAATCCAGCTGCTAAATGTGAAAAAGTGGATAACTTTCCCAAAGAATGGAAAATTCTAATCAGTACTGATATAGGTACATAGTATGAGGTCAATCAGTGTGTGACCTTCTTTAGCTGTTCAAAATAAAGGCCAGTTTTCAGGAATTCCATCTGTTTGGCCCATATCCCAATTCTTTTCCAGTTTGGCTGTTCAAGTTTGACAATTTGTGTGATTACTCTTGAGTGCAAATGCAGCCCAAATGCTTGTTTGTGTTTATCACACACAGGTCAGAATGACCCCACTGTATGACCCAGTCATACAGCTTTATTGTTTGATTCACCGATCAGATGACCATTAGTCTCTGAGATCATGCAAAATAAAATGAAAAAAATCAGCAAGAAAAGTTGCATTTCATATGGCATAGTTAATACTCATGTTATTATATCTGTTCAGAGATGAAAGTGCCTATAAGTAATCATTATAAAAGCATTGGTGTCACTGGGCAGGGTGCTTAGGAGCAGAGAGGATATCGCCAGTCAGTGACTAAGTGCTTGTGATGTGCTACAGTAGACAGTTTAATGAGCCTGTGTTTGCCTACAGCTCTTCTCATCAGCTGCAGCCATGGCCAGGGACTGAAAGGTCCTACTCTGCAAGTTGCTAGTAAACATCCATGTCAAGATAAATATTAGCAGAGTGCTAGTGGGTAATACTTTTATTAGTAGCCCTGTCCATTGCTACTTTTAATAGTGACAAAGACACAAAAAAAATCTTCCTTTTTCCTCCACTTTTAATTCTATTATTATTCTTTTGTGTACTAACACATTCCACAGCATTTTACAAAGATTATATATCGGTTACATTGGTCCCTGCCACAATGGATCTTACAATCTAAAGGTGCCCATACATGGTCAGATTTAAGCTGCTAATTCAGGCTCTTAAGACCAAACGGGCAGGTCCTTGCCCCAACAGCCTGCATTTCTGGCATTGAGATCTGTCATTGGCAGGTAGCAGGTAGATCACTGCTGTGTGTATCAGTGTATAGAATTATCTGTGCTAGTGTTTGTGAGCATGTGAGAAGTACAGAGGGAATACAACATTGTGGTCAAATTGTACATGAAATGCATTCCATCATCCTGTAGGAAGACAAAGATATTTGTTAAATAGCAGGAGTAAAGTGTTTCCTATGCTGTTTATCTGTAGCAGAAATATTAGAATAAGGTTTATTAGAATTCTTTAGATATAACTGTACAGTACCTCCTGCTATGGCTCCCAGTAGTTGGGCCCTGTTTGCCAGATGTGTGCTGTACTCGTCCTAGTGAATGCTGCCCCCGCAGAGCTTATTAAACCATTTAAAGGATGCCACGCAGACTCCGTTTGTTCACAAGCAAACAAATGAGAGGTTTTATAATGACTGAGGTAAATACCCCAGTAAATCCAAATATTATCAGCATCAGTAGCAATATCCTGTAAAGTACAGAAATTAGTATTATAAATTACATTTATGGTTTGTATTATATAATTTTTTAAACTTTTGTGTATCTTTTTGTATTTTTATTTTCATTCACCATCAAATGTTTCTCTAATAATGTAGTTTATTTCTAACTTGTCAATGTGCCGATTCTCACACAGTGATGTGTTTGCTACCAGGTGAGAAGGAAAGATTGGAGGAGTGGACTGGACTTGAAGGAATTGCAAAAGGAAACATGAAAGGGGACAAATTGTGGGATTCGGCTTTGCAGCCCAAAACACTGGTTTAGAATATGTGCAACTTATTTTTAATGACTAATACCTATTGTAGCAGTATTTTTTATTTTATTAATAAAAAAAATTAGCCGCTCTAAACAGCATAAAGATCCAATTGTGAGCCCTGATCCATAGGTTAAGAATCATTGTTTTACCACTTACAGCTGTAAAAATCTCCTGGTACTTTCTCCTTTTTGATTTTAAGCTCTTATAATCAGAAACATCTTTACCTCCTTTATTGGTCAGTATGTTTGAAATATAAATCTTTATACTGTGCAGCTCAGTGCATATTTTTGACAATTTATAAGTAAATATGGCATAATAATGATACTGTATATTCTGTATATTTGCTTGTGTAAAAAGGTCTGGCAGTGTTTGTTACTTTAAGGAGCACTAATATTTAGCTAAAGAAGTAGGATAGAAATGTACTTTATGTTTTGGGCTCCTGTACCAAGGCAACCCCAGCCCTTTAGCAGGGAAGATCTGTGCCTCCAAAGATGCCCCCAGTAGCTCTCCATCTTTTTCTCTGCCGATTTTACTTTATGTTGTTTGCTGCTGTCAGCTACCTAAGCTTAGGGAGCAACTCACAATGTATATAGAATATAAATGGCACGCTATAAGGCTGATTGGTAATTAATACCGGTATTTCCTACATGGCAGCTCTGAAACCAGTACAATTAGCATCAGAATTTAGCATCCCTATATCATCAACTTATATGACGGTAAAAACGAAGTAAACTTTATCAGAAAGGTCTATGTACCATATATACTCGAGTATAAGCCGATCCGAATATAAGCCGAGGTACCTAATTTTACCTAAGAAAACTGGAAAAACTTATTGACTTGAGTATAAGCCTAGGCATCCATTTCTTTTAACACACCTGCACACTAGCTTGTGTCCGAGTAGTAAAGGCAGCGCCGGATTACTTGTCCAACCGGCCAACCATCTAAATGTTATAATTTAGATGGTTTGCATGTAGCAGTACAGTGATATCCCGGCTCCTGCAATGGCTGCTGTCTGTACCACAAGCACAATCACACACAAAACCAAAACAGTCTATGTCAGTAAATGTTTATGGGTGACGTGTTTACATGTTAAATGTTACTCAAGCACTTCCTCTTGTAGTTCCCGGAGAACAGCCTGGGAATTTTGGTGCTTTTAAGTAACAGAGATTAATATAGCTGTTGTGCCATATTATCCCGCTCGCACAATTTCCCCCCCCCGTGCAAAGGCAGCCCTATTACCTCTCTACGCGCGTCCAGAGCATTCCTGTTGTATTATCTCCCCCCCCCCCCCGCGGGTACCGGACATTTGGCGTGCGCCCGATGGCTGTAGAGAGGTAATACGGGCTGCCTTTGCAGGGGGGGGGGGGTGCGAGCAGGGTGATACAACAGGAATGCTCTGGGCGGTAATATGGGCTCCCTTTCGTACTGCCCTCAAGTATAAGCCGCGGGTTCCTTTTTAAGCACATTTTGTGTATATACGGTAATTACACCGTAATACGGTGGTCAACACATGGCAGGGATTAGTAAGTGTGCTAGGGACCATCTAGGCAATATATAACACTGTCCATTTTATAAAAAATATGAATTTAAGTAAAAATAATTGTAGTTATGACTTTGTTTTATAGCATCTGCAATGAATATACGCTGTGGTCTTTCTCCAACAGCTCTTTGTGGTCTGGTTACAGATGACTGGGGTTCTTCTACAACACTGGCGCTTGCCTTTTCCATGGGTGTGATTATATTTGGTATTAGTTTAGAAGAGCACAATGTATATTCAAAACATTCCTGTGCATCCTTCTTAACTTTCAATAAAATGATGAAATTCTTACAAGATTTATTAATAAAGGAGAACTTTTCATTCAAATTTAAGAAGTTTGAAGGATTTCTGTTTGAGAATATTTGTGCTGTGGGTTGGAAGTGTCCTTTTTAGATTGTTGCTTCGTTACTAATGACCTCCCATTATGAAAATGCTATAAGGCACAGCATTTGATCAGTCGATATACCTGTTCAATATACCTGTTTCAATGAACAAGCTAATTATTGTCAACAGAGTCCGCGTATGGCAAAAAGAGTTTCAAAGCTTAGTTAAAATTCTCTCTCTCTCTCTCTCTCTCTCTCTCTATTTATATATGTATGTATGTAAATGTATATAAATATCTATATTGTCTTACCACTGTTTTTACCTTTTTGGCAGGTATTGAAGATATTGTAGCAATAATGATTCCAGAGCCTAAAGGAAGAGAAATAGCCACCTTACTGGAAAGGAACATTAATGTGACAATATACATCACAATTGGAACACGGAACTTGCAAAAATATGTCAGTCGGACATCAGTGGTGTTTGTTTCAATATCCTTCATTGTCCTGATGATCATTTCTCTCGCTTGGCTTGTGTTCTACTACATCCAGAGATTTAGATATGCCAATGCACGAGACAGGAACCAGGTCAGTAGCACTCTGTACAAGCTATTGGAATAGCTTGTATTTTTTATCCACAATTTAAATATTTTTGCACTTAAAAAGACATTAATATTCAATATTAATTAATTTGATCAAAATGTTTATATTTACATTTTTTAATAAATAAGCAAACATTCCAGTTTGGTAAAATTTCAGGTTTATTTGAACTGCAAAAAATTTCTTACATTCACAAATTTAAAAAGTAATAAATAAACCTTTACGTTATAGGAAAAAGTGAAATACTAGTGTGCATTTCAGGTAGTGTAATCAAATTGTTTGTTAGTGTGGTTATAGGAGAAGAAAAGGTAAAAGCTAAGTAAGCTTTATTAGAACGGTGAAACTGAAACGTGACCAGAGTCTGTGCAGTTCTCTTCTCTCTCCCCTCTCCTGCCCCCCCCTTCCCACAAGAATGCTAAGAACTCCTTCCCCCCTCCCTTAGGATTGTGTGATCTGAGCTATAACGGCTAGACTGCAGGCAGGAAGCTACTTAAAATGGCAGCTGCTATCTTAAGCAAACGGAGAAAGCTTCTAAAGCTGTTTACTCAGGTACGTTAATGGTTTCTGCAGAATAAATATATTGTTCTAGGTGGCACTAATGTGGCAAATCTGTTGGTGGTAAAATGCCAAATGACGTTCCTTCTCCTTTAAATCAAAAGACATGTGATTTACTATGAGTACTGACAGCCTGTAATGGGTGTATAACCAGGCACCACCACTTCAGAATATATATACTTTATTCCCCTAGCTACCTGGGACCCCACTGTATGTTTTTAAAACGTGTTTGTTATGTCAGATCCTTTGCCACTCCCAGCACACATCCACCATACAATAAGAGCAGGCTTAAACCATTTTCAGTGTTCTCTTTTGACCAGTATGTTTGAGCAGACATTATACTGTGATGTCACTGCTTCCTGGGAACTTTATAGCAAAGTATCCCTGTTCACTGGGAACATTATAAGATTGTAGTACAGGTATAGAACCTGTTATAAAGAGTGCGCAGGACCTGGGGTCAGGGCTGCCATCAGGGGGGTACATGGGGGACAGTTGTCCCGGGCCCAGTCGATATCGATGCTTTAAAGGGGGCCCAGCCGTGATACAGTTTTTTTTTAGCTTGGGCCCCCTTTAAAGAAGTATGGTCCTTGTCATTGGTGGGCAGCGGGAAATTTGATTGGTTGCGCCCTGTGTGTCCGTACGCAGATGGTGTGGGGAGCCAAGCACAGATCCAGAGGACGCAGCCGGAGGAAGTTGCTGGGGGGGGGCTGGAGGAAGCTGCAGGGGAGCTGGATGAAGTTGCTGGGGGGGGGGGAGCTGGAGGAAGCCACAGGGGAACCGAAGGAAGTTGCTGGGGGGGGGGCTGGAGAAAGCCGCAGCGGAGCCGGATAAAGTCGGGGGGGGGGGGGGCTGGAGAAAGCCGCAAGGGAGCCGGAGGAAGTCGCTGGGGGGGCTGGAGGAAGACACAGGGGAGCCGGAGGAAGTTGCTGGGGGAGGGTCTGGAGGAAGCCACAGGGGAGCCGGAGGAAGTTGCTGGGGGGGGGGCTGGAGCCGGAGGATGCTGGTGGGAGCCACAGATGGATGCTGGGGGAGCTGTGCAGTTACAGGGGGGAGCCGGGGCTCATATCAAGAGGGGTGAGCTGCAGGAAGTCGCTGGGGGGGAGCTGAAGGATGCTGGTGGGAGCAGGGGGGAGCCGGAGGATGCTTGGGGGGGTGGGAGCTGGATGCTTGGGGTGGGAACTGGAGCATAGTGGGAAGGACACTGGGGGAGAGCTGGAGGATGCTGAGGGGGAGGAGCTGGAGGACGCGGGAGGGGGGGTAACTGGAGGATGTGGGGGGGGTAACTGGAGGATGCTGGGGGGGGGCTGGAGGAAGCCGCAGGGGATCCAGAGGAAGTCGGGGGGATGCTGGCTACCAATGTTTTAGGGGGGCCCTGGCTACCTGGCGTGGCCTTTGTACTGATGGGAGGGACCATTGGGGGGCAGGGCGTGGGAGGAGGGGGAGCAGAGGGAGGGGCTCCGTGATTTCTGATGGCGGCCCTGCCTGGGGTTTTCCAGATAAGAGGTCTTTACATAATTTGGATCACCATACTTGTCTACTAAAAAATCTTTTAAACATTTAATAAACCCAATAAGATTGTTTTGGCTCCAATAAGAATGAACTACATCTTAGTTGGGATTAAGTACAGGGTACTGTCTTATTATTACAAAGAACAAGTTAATTGTTTCTAAAAATCGTAAAAAAGGAGAAGAAAAGGCTAGTAAAGAGTTAATCTCAAGCTGCAGGCATACCTTCAGTTGTCTCAATAGTGCCCTTAAGTCTCCCCATATTTCTCCTGTTTAGATGATCAGAAGCCAAACAGGAAGAAAAAATGCTGAGCTGTGTAAAGAAAGTTCCCATAATGCCTCGCTCCTGCACAGACACCCAGACCAAGTGAACATGCTCAGTCAGTAAAACTATGAGTCAGCTTCCTTCTGATTGTCTCAGATCCACATTCCTAAGGGGGGGAGTGAGTTCTTAGCATTCTTGAGGGAGGGGGGAGCAGGAAAGAGCAGAGAACAGAAAGCTGCATGTCTCTGGCACAGGAATTACAGACACAACTAATCTTTTGACAGAGAAGTCAGTGCAGTGTCTCTGTGAGTGCTTATGGCTGTATTTACATAGACCTTTCTGATAAAGCTTACTTAGTTTTTACCTTTCTTTCTCCTTTAAAATGGATTTGCAGAAGAATGCCAGATGGCCTTTCTGTAATTCAGAGTTTTCTAAATGAATGGATTCTATACCTGTATTGTGTCTTATTATACAATAGTATCGCTGCTCCCTAAGAACATTATAACTTGGTATCACCGTTCTCTTGGATACAGCACCAAACACAGGTGGATTTGATGCAACCCTATAGATAATATTAATTTAAAGACATTCTTCTCACACTAATGTGAGCCACACTAACATACCCAATTAAAGGGACAAGTATTCATTTATTTGAGTCTTATGTACAGCAGATAAATAAAAAAGTGTTTATACATTCATCCTTTGGAGGTCCCTCCTAGGTACTGCAACTTTCTATGCCTCATTTTTTATCGTACTAGTACTTAACTTACTCTGTCCCAGAAAGTTCAAAACCATTCCAGGGGACGCTGAGAGTTTTATTTTAGGTTGTCTATAGGTTACGTTATTCTGTCCCAGGAAGTTAAAAAACATTCCAGAAGATGCCACGAGTTTTATTTTAGGCTGTCTATAGGTTACGTTACTCTGTCCCAGAAAGTTCAAAAACATTCCAGAGCAATGAAGCTCTATAGACACATCAACAAAAAACAGTCCTTACACACGGCAGGTGCTCAATAGGTTTATTCATTTGAGGTTCCACTCCCCGAATTAGTTTAGGAAATTTTCCCCTTGCTAGCTGCAGTTATTTGATCAGTGCGAGCAAAGTCCCTCGGCAGGAAACTAGTACACGCAAAGAGTCCTTTGACTCAGGACAACCACAATTGCGGTAAAGAAAATTCTTCTACATTGATATCAATTTTCATGTGACATCAGGTTAATTGCTGGAACTCTTGTTTGTGTATTCAGGTTTCCTGCCTCTGGGATTTGTGCTTGCACTGACTGAATGACGGCAGCTGGGCAGTGAACAATTGCTGAGCCTCCCAGCCAATAATCTAATAAAGCCTGTTGTGTGCTTCATCAGTGTTCCACATCAGCAGATGTGCTTCTGTACTGTGTTTCTAAATAGGGCAGTCACTATAGTAAAGCATTCTTAGTATATAGGCTATTCCTGTTTGGCTGGTTAGGTCTGCTTTAAAGGGGGATTCTTCGTGTTGTTTTAATATTTATATTTAATTAAAAAATTAGTCCTGCAAGGAGAAAGACTGCTCCTTAATTGCCAAGCTCACTGATCCTACTCTAGTAAGATAGATGGATAAGCAATGCAAATCTAGGCTACAATTCTGAAGCCAAGTTTTAGAATACTTCAGTCTGCAACATTCTATAAATGCATATAAAAGTGAAAAAGCACAGCCTTCGTTGTGATCTAATTGTGATATAAGACAGTGCTGTCCAACTTCTGTAGTAGCAAGGGACAGATTTTTTCTGGCCTACACGGTGGAGGACCGCTATCGAAAGCCAGTTTTGACCACTCACCTTTTTAAACCACACCCACTTCAAACCACACTCATGCCCACATTAATGGTGGTAGCGCAGCAAAAACCCAAATGGTTGGTGCTCACTGCAGGGATGTCACCCATCATTCATATGTGAAACAATTATATTATGTGATATTAAGACATACCCATAAATCCATATGCCTCCTCCTACCCTCTGGATATCACAGCAACCCCCAGCATATAATTACACACTTTAGGGACCATTTCATGACTATTTCCAACTGCTAACAAACTCCCAGAACAAACCCCCTGCTAGGTTCACCTCCCACAGGCAGCATAGGGCAGGCAGTGTATGGCACACACAGGCAGCATAGGACTGGCAGAGTATGGCACACACAGGCAGCGTAGTCAGGCAGAGTATTGCACACACATTACTCTGCCTGCCCTATGCTGCCTGTGTGTGCCATACTCTGCCTGCCCTATGCTTCTGTGTGTGCCATATTCTACCTGCCCTATGCTACCTCTGTGTGCCATACTCTGCCTGCCCTATGCCGCCTCTGTGTGCCATACTCTACCTGCCCTATGCTACCTCTGTGTGCCATACTCTGCCTGCCCTATGCCGCCTGTGTGAGCCATACTCTACCTGCCCTATGCTGCCTGTGTGTGTCATACTCTGCCTGCCCTTTGCTGCTGTGTGTGCCATACTTTGCCTGCCCTATTCTGCTGTGTGTGCCATACACTACCTGCCCTATGCTGCCTGTGTGTGCCATACTATGCCTGCCCTATGCTACTGTGTGCCATACTCTGCCTGCCCTATGCTGCCTGTGTGTGCCATACTCTGACTGCCCTATACTGCTGTATGTGCCATACACACAAGCAGCATAGGGCAGGCAGTACATACAATGACACAACGCTGGCTCTGCTCCTACAGTCTGTCTGTGGTGTGAACAATGTGGGTGCTTACAGTCTGAGCCTGAGGTGTGAACAATGCAGGCACTAAACAGTGTGAACAACACAGGGGCGTAAAGGTATGAACAGTACAGGGGATTACATGTTTAAACAATAAGGGGGATTACAGGCCGAATCTGAGGTGTGAACAATGCAGGGGGCCAGTTAATCTTAGTACTGATACCATTTAAATCTTACACAAAGGTAAGCAGTCGCAGCAGCCAGACAGGTGGGTGGCCACACGGGGGGGGGGGGGGGGTGCGGGCCGCCAGTTGGACAGCACTAATATAAGACAATAGATGTTTTAAGAGGAGGAGAAAAGATAGGCAAACTTTTAGAACTTTTAGTTGCTCAGACACTGTTTGGCATCATTGTGTATTACTTTCAGTTACTTTGCACACTGGCTGTGTCCCTCTGGGAGACAATAGAGTCCATACTCGAGGTTGCCGCCAGAAGCCATGCTGCACTGATGAAGTGGGTAACTTACAAGACCTCTTTAGTTAGACTAAAAAACCATTATGTAAAACTTTCCGCTACTTCATTTGATTGATTAATTTACAGACTCCCTTTTGGAAAGGGACAGCTGCTGAAGAATGTGGGAGAGCAGTTCCTGCCACGTGGAGATGTACTGCTGTACACTGAGCATCACACAAGGGAGGAGGGCTTGAGTAAACTAGAGGATGTAGAAAAGATTTCCTTGGAAAAATAGCTGACATTTTGCATTTAAATACCACTTTAGCTGTTGTTTATTCCCTGCTATTAACTGTTTAAAGAACTAAATTGACAGACTTTCTGGGCAGATGTAAAAAATGTAAATGGTAACCTGATATAGGGGCAGCAATACTCTGAGCATGAAAAGTGTTATAAAGAAATATGCATGGGATACAATACTGTATGCACAGAGCCTGCTTTTTTTTTAAATAGGGATATGATGAAATATCAATGAGAGTGGGTGTTTTGCTGTACCAATGTCTGCTAAGAAAGCTTGATGTATGATATTTAAAGGAACAGTAACACCAAAAAATGAAAGAGCTTTAAAGTAATAAAAATATAATGCACTGTTGCCCTGCACTGGTAAAACTGGTGTGTTTGCTACAGTAACACTACTATAATTTATATAATAAGCTGCTGTGTAGCCCCGGGGGCAGCCATTCAAGCTGGAAAAAAGGAGAAAAGGCACAGGTTACATAGCTGATAACAGATAAGCTCTGTAGAATACAATAGTGTTTTATCTGTTATCTGCTATGTGCCTGTGCCTTTTCTCCTTTGAATGGCTGCCTCCATGGCTACACAGCAGCTTATTTATATAAATTATAGTAGACTTTCTGAAGTAAACACACAACTTTTACCAGTGCAGGGCAGCAGCACATTATATTTTAGTTACTTTTATACACTTTCATTTTTTGGTGTTACTGTTCCTTTAAACAAGATATTTAAAATAATAATCCCATTCCCACCAAGCACGTAATAAAATATACAACAGCAGTTCAATAAATTGGCAATAAATCTCAAAGGCAGCACCAAGTTGGCTTTCTGTACCTTGCTCCTTGGTTTATTCTACAGAGCAATATATAAACACGATTTAACATTTAGATTTTCATAGTCATTTCTGCTGATATTTTGTACTGTGTTTTTATCCCAACAACTTCATTTATCTCATTTCAGATGTATATTTTCATACCTGTTTTATGGGCGTGCATGTCTTTATATGTTATTTTAAAATTCACTGTCTTATAAATCAGTAGCTTTTGTATGACAAAGCTTCACTATATTTATGCTAGTCTTGTTTGTTTAGTTGGTTAGTATGGGTTAAAGGGGCCATCAGTGCGATCCGACAAATCCCTCAAATTATCGTAAGGTTAGTGGGCACGGAATGATCGCACATCTAGCTATTTTTCATACAACATCAGTCAGAAAATCGATCGGGCACATTTGAAAATATTCGTCATTAGCAATAAAATTTGCCCATTGTCCAATTGTTTGCAAGACCAACCAGGTAGTTTTCCTAGCTTCAACTAGACGATATTACTTAAAGGAGAAGGAAAGGCTAATAAAGAGTTAGTCTCAAGCTGCAGGCATACCTTCAGTTCTCTCAATTGTCCCCCTAAGTCTCCCCATATTTCTCCCGTTCAGATGATCAGAAGCCTCATAGGAAAAAAAAACACTGAGCTGTGTAAAGAAAGTTCCCATAATGCCTCACTCCTGCACAAAGACCAAGACCGGTGTACATGCTCAGTTTGTAAGGCTATGAGGAAGCTTCCTGCTGATTGGCTAAGATCACACATTCCTAAGGGGGGGTTGAGGGAGTTCTTAGCATGAGGAGGGAGCATGAGAGAGGAGAGAGCTGTGTGTCTCTGGCACAGGAAAACAAAGAGACAACAAATCCTGTTTCTTTTGACAGAGGACTGCAGCGATTCTGTGAGTGCTTATGGCTGTATTTACATAGGCATTTCTGATAAAGCTTACTAAGTTTTGACCTTTCCTTCTCCTTTAAAATGGTCATTTTCATTGATGGACAAATCTTACTTTTTAACAATCGTTTCAGGATAAGCTTGGTTGAACAAAAAGATCTTTTAAAAATATTAACATGTATGGCCAGCTATACAAACAAGGCCGGTTTTAAAGCCGGCGAGCCCCTAGCCTGTTCACAAACCCCCCCACCAACGCTTGCAACGCTGCTTGCCCCCCCCACCTGCTTGCACCTTACCTACTCCCCACTGCTGATGCTGCTACTACTAGGGATTGGGCAGGCAGGAGATTTAAACAGCTGTCAGAATCTTTCGCCCAGACACCAATACAGATGCAGATGACTTTGTGACCTGCTCACAAATCCAGGCCTGCCAGTTAAAACATTAACCCTTAGGAAATACAATTTATAAATTTAGCATGTTATTTTAAGTAGCAAGTGTTGAGAGGCACATGCAAGAGCTTTAGTATGAGAGTGTTCCAATGTCAGAGGGGAAAATGTGACATCCAAGTTTGCATGTTTGGTCAAACATGCAAACAGGCAAATGGCTATATTGACTACTTGCTCTTGGGAGGTAATTTTACCAAACTGGCAACTCTACCCTTAGTTCACTTGCTCTCTGTCTTAATAAAGTGCAGCATGTTTCTAACCAAACAGGTTCTGTACACATACAGTGGTGTGAAAAACTATTTGCCCCCTTCCTGATTTCTTATTCTTTTGCATGTTTGTCACACTTAAATGTTTCTGCTCATCAAAAACCGTTAACTATTAGTCAAAGATAACATAATTGAACACAAAATGCAGTTTTTAAATGAAGGTTTACGTTATTAAGGGAGAAAAAAAACTCCAAATCTACATGGCCCTGTGTGAAAAAGTGATTGCCCCCCTTGTTAAAAAATAACTTAACTGTGGTTTATCAATTTCAATTTTCAATTTCAATATCAATTTCTGTAGTCACCCCCAGGCCTGATTACTGCCACACCTGTTTCAATCAAGAAATCACTTAAATAGGAGCTACCTGACACAGAGAAGTAGACCAAAAGCACCTCAAAAGCTAGACATCATGCCAAGATCCAAAGAAATTCAGGAACAAATGAGAACAAAAGTAATTGAGATCTATCAGTCTGGTAAAGGTTATAAAGCCATTTCTAAAGCTTTGGGACTCCAGCGAACCACAGTGAGAGCCATTATCCACAAATGGCAAAAACATGGAACAGTGGTGAACCTTCCCAGGAGTGGCCGGCCGACCAAAATTACCCCAAGAGCGCAGAGACAACTCATCCGAGAGGCCACAAAAGACCCCAGGACAACATCTAAAGAACTGCAGGCCTCACTTGCCTCAATTAAGGTCAGTGTTCACGACTCCACCATAAGAGAGAGACTGGGCAAAAACGGCCTGCATGGCAGATTTCCAAGGCGCAAACCACTTTTAAGCAAAAAGAACATTATGGCTCGTCTCAATTTTGCTAAAAAACATCTCAATGATTGCCAAGACTTTTGGGAAAATATCTTGTGGACCGACGAGACAAAAGTTTAACTTTTTGGAAGGTGCGTGTCCCGTTACATCTGGCGTAAAAGTAACACAGCATTTCAGAAAAAGAACATCATACCAACAGTAAAATATGGTGGCAGTAGTGTGATGGTCTGGGGTTGTTTTGCTGCTTCAGGACCTGGAAGGCTTGCTGTGATAGATGGAACCATGAATTCTACTGTCTACCAAAAAATCCTGAAGGAGAATGTCCTGCCATCTGTTCGTCAACTCAAGCTGAAGCGATCTTGGGTGCTGCAGCAGGACAATGACCCAAAACAAACCAGCAAATCAACCTCTGAATGGCTGAAGAAAAACAAAATGAAGACTTTGGAGTGGCCTAGTCAAAGTCCTGACCTGAATCCTATTGAGATGTTGTGGCATGACCTTAAAAAGGCGGTTCATGCTAGAAAACCCTCAAATAAAGCTGAATTACAACAATTATGCAAAGATGAGTGGGCCAAAATTCCTCCAGAGCGCTGTAAAAGACTCGTTGCAAGTTATCGCAAACGCTTGATTGCAGTTATTGCTGCTAAGGGTGGCCCAACCAGTTATTAGGTTCAGGGGGCAATTACTTTTTCACACAGGGCCATGTAGGTTTGGATTTTTTTTCTCCCTAAATAATAAAAACCCTCATTTAAAAACTGCATTTTGTGTTTACTTGTGTTATCTTTGACTAATAGTTAAATGTGTTTGATGATCAGAAATATTTTGTGTGACAAACATGCAAAAGAATAAGAAATCAGGAAGGGGGCAAATAGTTTTTCACACCACTGTATGTAAGGCTCCAATAATGATGGTCAGTTTGATCTAGCGAAGTCCAAACAGGTCACTTGGATATGAGTGCATTATGTAACGTGTTCATTCAAAACATTTAAAGATGGTGCTTGATGGTGTTTAGAATAAAGCGGCATGGCAGGTGCCTTGGAGTGAATGAGTTATAACACAGATTTAAATATAGTAACCATTGTCCTAAGTTTTTTTTTTCTTGCTGACCACTTTTCCCTATCCCTGTATTTCTCCCATATATAACCCTCCAGTGCTTCTGCTAAATTTCCCTGCAATCCCCATGTGGTTTCTCATTTTGTATTTTGACCTATTAGAAAAGTATGTGAGCTCTCTCTCTCTGTCTAATTAAATACCTGTGCCCATTGTCTAGTCAAGGAAGTAAGAACTAAGCAGTATCTGATGCATTTTATAAACTTGCTGCCAAAATGTGCTGTTATATTGCAGCTTATTAAACTGTAATGTATTTTATTTTGAAGAGGCAGTATTTGGAACACATTAGCGAAGGTTAATTATTCTAAGATTACATGAATGAATACACAAATTATGGAACCAGTTAATGGTGCAAGGCACTCATTTCTTGGTCAAGGCACAAACAAGCTGTCACTGAAGAATTTCTTGTAAAATGCACCACAGGCCCAAACATGTGATGCCCTGACCTCTATAATCCAGTAAAGCAAGACATTATACCTTTGCTCCATTATTGGAGGTGGATTATCTCTTTAATTGTTTTCTTTTGCTTTTCCATATTTTCTTAATGCAGACTATCAGTGACTATGAAAAACTTTCTGTCTGTGCTCCATGTTAGAAATAGGCAATAGATAGATTCAAGCTGTGCTGTTCAACTGGTGGCCTGCAGCCCCCCATGTATGGCCCCCCACCTGTCTGGCTGCAGTGACTGCTTATCTATGTGTAAGCTTTACATGTTATCAGGTCTGAGATTAACCTCTCTGCATTGTTACACTTCAGATTCAGGCTGTAAACCCCTGCATTATTCACACCTCAGATTCAGGCAGTAAGCCCCTGCATTGTTCACATCTATAACACACATTGTTCATATATTGTTCGTTGTTAACACATGAAAGCCATGAAGTCCCTCCATTGTTCACATCTTTAAGGCCCTATATTGGGGCAGGCATTCTATCCTACTTACAGAAGGAGCTAAGGGTAGAAAGAAGAGGCACATGCCTGACTTGCTTTTCACTTCTTAATTGTTGCTATGGGTTACTGCATCTGGGCAAACTTAGTGCCTTTTATTACATATGGGTGATAGAATCTATTATTATACCCAGAAGTGTGGCATCTGCGTGTAGCATGACCAAGGTTCAAAGGGGAAATGCAGAGAAAACTCAAAATCTCAGCAAAAACCTTTTCACATATAACTGCTAGAAATATTCTGTAATTTAACATTGTAGAAAATAAAAAACATTGAAAAGAAAAGATTCACAAAGATTGGGATTTAACAGTACAAAACGTTTCATTGACAACAGTAGAATCTAGTAGTCCTTTTTCAAGACTGAATTCTTCTTTGGCTCTAACATGTAGATCAGAGCTACTTCAATTAGAATTTAGATGTAGCTCTCCTACAGATTTTTCTCGGGAATGCCTGATGTTTATGTTTTCAATTGGATTTGCATGAATATACAGGTCCTTTTCAAAAAATTAGCATATTGTGATAAAGTTCATTATTTTCTGTAATGTACTGATAAACATTAGACTTTCATATATTTTAGATTCATTACACACAACTGAAGTAGTTCAAGCCTTTTATTGTTTTAATATTGATGATTGTGGCATACAGCTCATGAAAACCCAAAATTCCTATCTCAAAAAATTAGCATATCATGAAAAGGTTCTCTAAACGAGCTATTAACCTAATCATCTGAATCAACTAATTAACTCTAAACACCTGCAAAAGATTCCTGAGGCTTTTAAAAACTCTCAGCCTGGTTCATTACTCAAAACCGCAATCATGGGTAAGACTGCCGACCTGACTGCTGTCCAGAAGGCTATCATTGACACCCTCAAGCAAGAGGGTAAGACACAGAAAGAAATTTCTGAACGAATAGGCTGTTCCCAGAGTGCTGTATCAAGGCACCTCAGTGGGAAGTCTGTGGGAAGGAAAAAGTGTGGCAGGAAATGCTGCACAACGAGAAGAGGTGACCGGGCCCTGAGGAAGATTGTGGAGAAGGACCGATTCCAGACCTTGTACAGGCGTGTGCAGGAAATGGGCTACAGGTGCCGCATTCCCCAGGTCAAGCCACTTTTGAACCAGAAACAGAGGCAGAAGCGCCTGACCTGGGCTACAGAGAAGCAGCACTGGACTGTTGCTCAGTGGTCCAAATTACTTTTTTCGGATGAAAGCAAATTTTGCATGTCATTCGGAAATCAAGGTGCCAGAGTCTGGAGGAAGACTGGGGAGAGGGAAATGCCAAAATGCCTGAAGTCCAGTGTCAAGTACCCAGAGTCAATGACGGTCTGGGGTGCCATGTCAGCTGCTGGTGTTGGTCCACTGTGTTTTATCAAGGGCAGGGTCAATGCAGCTAGCTATCAGGAGATTTTGGAGCACTTCAAACTTCCATCTGCTGGAAAGCTTTATGGAGATGAAGATTTCATTTTTCAGCACGACCTGGCACCTGCTCACAGTGCCAAAACCACTGGTAAATGGTTTACTGACCCTGGTATTACTGTGCTCAATTGGCCTGCCAACTCTCCTGACCTGAACCCCATAGAGAATCTGTGGGATATTGTGAAGAGAAAGTTGAGACACAAGACCCAACAGTCTGGATGAGCTTAAGGCCGCTATTGAAGCATCCTGGGCCTCCATAACACCTCAGCAGTGCCACAGGCTGATTGCCTCCATGCCACGCCGCATTGAAGCAGTCATTTCTGCAAAAGGATTCCCGACCAAGTATTGAGTGCATAACTGAACATAATTATTTGAAGGTTGATTTTTTTTGTATTAAAAACACTTTTCTTTTATTGGTCGGATGAAATATGCTAATTTTTTGAGATAGGAATTTTGGGTTTTCATGAGCTGTATGCCACAATCATCAATATTAAAACAATAAAAGGCTTGAACTACTTCAGTTGTGTGTAATGAATCTAAAATATATGAAAGTCTAATGTTTATCAGTACATTACAGAAAATAATGAACTTTATCACAATATGCTAATTTTTTGAGAAGGACCTGTATACACATTACTTAAATATTACATTTTGATTTTCTTGATTTTGGCTTTTTTGGAGAGGAAGTTATCTTTCTTTAAACAGCAAAGAAGGTGTCTCAGCATTTTGTTTTTTAAACGTACAGGTGGAATTTCAGTTACTGCAATGCATTTCATAAGCATATGCTATTGCATAAACCCCACAGTCAGAATTATTAGTCTGAGGATCAACTTTTAGAAATTTCAGATTTTTTACAGGATCTTTAAGCACATCCTTATAGCATTCTTTGATCTGCTTTAGAGCTGGCTGGGTGAGATCAGAAATAGAAGCACTGTCTGCAATCTCTACACCTTTCTGAAGCAGGACACAACGCAGTGCAGCCCTCTATATCAAAGTGAAGTTGCACAGACCTGCCATGCACAGGCTCAAAGGAATAGATTGACTCTAAAATGGATTGCAGGCCTTTTGTTTTAAACTGTTTCTTTAGTGAGATTTGTGCCATGTCGGTGATCTTGTTATTCATCTTCTTTTGTTAAAAGGGTTGTTCACCTTTGAGTTAATTTCGATTTATAACTTCCCCATTGCCATTGCCCTTATACAATCACATTTACAAAAAACTTAAAATGTGTAACGTGTGCTGAAAATGTGATTAAAACTACATATTTTTTTTAATTAAGAAAAAAATGGGGTGGTGTTCCCTTTAGATTTGTTGAAGGGGGCAGCCCCTTAGTGAAGCACCTAACACCTTCTCCTATTCACACAGGTTGTAGCACATTATAGCACATGCATTATGCAGAAGGCTGCAGTGCTATACATAATGAATCCTTTTAATAAGCGCTATACTGGTCAACCCTCTTCCTCGTGCTACGGCTTCCTGTTGCTCTCGCCATTATCCAGCCTTCCACCCCCCTCCAGATTCTACAGTATGTCCTCTCATTCACACTCCTACAGATACTGTAGCTGCTCAGCATCCTCACCCTCTTCTGATCTGCACCGCTTTTTGTGCCATGTTTGGCTTCAAACTGCTAGCAGCCTTTAGTGGAGATTCTTCTCATCATTGCTCTTCATTTCTGCTTCAAGTACATTTATACTTAAAACAGGCATTCGCTATCAAGGTAGAGACCCAGCCTTGAAACAAAGCAAGTCTGTTTGGCGCTACAGGGAAATTTGTATTTAGATGTAATAAAAGCTTCATAAGATTTTATAAGCACTGTGCAGGATTTTGTTAAACATAGTACAGTATTGTGAGCACTGAAACAGTTGATACTGTATGTGTTCACTGGAGCTTACACAAGCCTTGAAAAAACTGGCTTTTAATGAAATCCTGAAAGTGTTCATAAACATTCAGCAAGATTTCAGGACCCAGTAACTATACAAGAGCAAGATTCAAAATAGGCCCTGGCATTTCAACTATACAGAGGCAATGGCATCAATGGCATCTTACAGCAGCCCCTTTGGCATTTGCCAGAACCCACAGATTGCCAGTTCTGGCCTGTTACAAGAGTCAGTGCAAACTACACATCGCTTTTACAGAAAGTACAATATAATGAAAGATAATACAGCGTTACCCATGCCATTATCAGAGATTTCTTTGATTTAATTAAAGATAAAGGTCACCTCAATAACTGGTTACTTTTCAGTAAAACCTTATCAAGCTGTTTAATATAATATTTCATAACATTGCCTAATTACCCTCATTCAAGGAGGTGCAGGCAAAGAGAATAGCTTTTAATTGCATAGAAATAACATGATCTTTGCATTTTAAAAAAAAAAAACCTTTCTAAATACCCACTTGATATATTTGTAAACTCAGCATTGACATGACTGGTATATGATTACTTTCAATCAAGGGGATTCTGGGAGTTTGAGTCTGACAATAGCTGGAGGGCCCATAGGTTAAATATCCTCTCAGCAAAACTATTGCTGTCTCAAGAACTACACTTACATGGCAATGTTTATGTAGTGTTTGTTCTGATCTACTGTATGAAAGTAATGCTAGCTCTCAGAGGGCTGCAATTATTTGACATCCCCCACGTATGAGCTTTTATTATATTCTGCTTTTATCGCAAAGGTAGGAAACCTAAGGTGGTATAATATAAAGCATATAGTGCCTTCAGCTTCCAGAAAATACTGCTACAATTACAAACCATGCATTTCATATATGATTCATAACATATATTAAACCAAATTCATTCTTGCAGAGAGATTCTTGCTAATGAATAAGCTGTAAAGCAGAACTTGGATATGCTGCCATGAGTATAAGGTACATCTCACTAAGGGGTAAATTTATCAAAATGTGGGTATCGAGCTTAATACATAAAAACTCATCCACGTTCTATTCATTCATAGGATTATTAGAAGTATATTTCTCCTTGTGGATTGTAATTCTCCTTGTAGATTGTAAGCTCTTTTGGGCAGGGCCCTCTTCACCTCTTGTATCGGTTATTGATTGCTTTATATGTTACTCTGTATGTCCAATGTATGTAACCCACTTATTGTACAGCGCTGCGGAATATGTTGGCGCTTTATAAATAAATGTTAATGTAATGTAATGTAATGTTAATAAATGGGTAAAAGTTAGAGTTCATCAATGGATAAATACACTGCTTAAAATTCTATAGGAATAAATAGAATGTGGGTGAGTTTTTATGTATTAAGCTCTAAACTCACATTTTGATGAATCTGCAAAATGCACAAAGATAATTAACTATTATAATCAACTATTTAAGCCATACCAAGACTGGTGATACTGTGCAAAAGAAATTGTGTCTTGAATAATACCAATCCCAAGGGCCAGAAAAAACAACTGATAAGTCTTACTGCACCAAGAGCTGCAGGTGCTTTCACCATTCTGGGCTTGGTTGCTCAAGTTGATTGGAGTACTGTTCACATGTTTACTGCAAGCAATTCCAGCAATTTATTGACCCCCCCCGGGCCAAGCCTAGACTGATAGAGGGAAGCACTGCTCCAGAACTGGAGTACAATAGAGATCAGAAGCCCACTACCTAATGCTTTACTGGGCTAGGGAGATGAAAAATGGATGGTATAAGTCACTGATCCCCAACCAGTGGCTCACGAGCAACACGTTGCTCACCAATCCTTTTGATGTTTCTTTCAGTGGCCTCAAAGCAGGTGCTCATTTCCTAATTTCTGACTTGGAGGCATAAAGCTCATGTGTACTGTGAAACCTCCTGTTGCCTGCCAGTCTTCATGGGACTATTAAATAACCAACCCCAGCCCTTATTGGGCACCCCCTTAAAAATTTTTTCATGCTAGTGTTGCTCCCCAACTTTTTTATATTTAAATATGGCTCACAGGTACAAAAGGTTGGGGACCCTTTGTATTAGGAAATGAAAAGCTGGGCATGGCTTGAAATGTTAGCTTACATGACCTCCAGAGCACACAGCTTTACTAGTTGAGTATTTCCCACAGTGCAGGGTAACTGCTGTTTAAACCCATGCTTGTTATTGGGACTGTCTATGATTGGTCTGCATGTAGAGCACTATTAATAAACCTGTTGTGATTTCTTACAATAAGTGCTGAGAAATGGCAGCCCAAGAACAGAACGTTCCCAGACTTGACTTCTAACACCTTAAAGTGCTGGCTTTTGCTGAAATATAGTTGTTGATGAGAAAAAAAGAACTGCTGGTTTCTGTGCCTGCTTGTAATAATTCTAAGAATGCTCATCCTAAGCTGTCATTGTACATTGTATGCCAAGGATATAGTTTTCTTTTGCTGTAGAGTTAAATATGATCTTGCTTCTGCTCTTTTTCCTATTCGTGGAACCATTTATTTTATCCTTTATATTTATGAATAATACTAAATCACAGCCAAGTTGTCTTGTTAAAGGTCACCTTTAATCCCATTAATTATCCCTTTAATCATATTTTTTCCCCCCAGGCTATTTGAGCTTGCACTCTGGTTGGGGGACATAATAGTTTTTCTTGAAAAAAATATTCCCTGCCAGCGCAAGGCTACGCACACCAAGAAAAACTATTGTTTCCCACCACCGGAGAGCTGGCTCTATTAGCCCACACCTCTGGTGGGGGAAACAATATGGTGATAGGTGCACTTTAAGTCTTAGAATTTAATATCTTTCAGCAAATTGTCTGGAAATGGCTGCAAAACTGAACATACTTCCTGTTTGTTTGCTTTTCAGAGGCGACTTGGAGATGCTGCTAAAAAAGCCATCAGCAAATTGCAAGTCAGAACCATCAAGAAAGGTGACAAGGTAAAAATACAAAATACGGCTCTTTCACCTTTACACATATTATAGATAGACCTGTTGCCTTTGGAAACTAAGGGTAATGTCCCACGGAGGGATTAGTTGCCCATGATTGATTTCTGCTACCGTGGGCGAGTAATGTCTCCAATATTTTGGAAAACCGAAATGATGCTTAGGCTTTTCCACTGGCGATTTCCTTTGTTGCTTGTGGAAAGGCAATTTGAAGAGATTAATCGTCCGTGGTAGCAGAGATCTGTCATGGGCAACTAACTCGCTCTGTGGGACATTAGCCTAAAGGTAGGACTTCAGCAGAAGTCAGATGTATTTACTAATTTACCAGTGTCAGCTGGATGCAATTCATCTGCCAGCTTTATGATGAAATATTGCATGTTGCTGATTGTTACCAAACCAGTGCTTTCAACTGTGAGGGGTTTATTTGTGGACTGTAGCCTTTCAACTTTAGCCTGATATTTCCTACTGTATTGTTTGAGTGGGATGCTTAATGCATTTGCAGTGCCAATAACTAATTTTGCTTTGTGTTAGTATCATTTTCCTTTACTGAAGTGTAAAACTAATCAGCAGTGCTGGGGCAAGAGGTACTTAGAACTTAGAGTAGACACCCCTCTCTTTTCTCTTCTGCCTACCCCTAGTTCTTAGAACTGGTTACTTTCCAGTATCTCCCTGCACTTTTCTCTGTATATGAGCCTATATTTACTTATTTCCTAATCCCCATTGCTACACAGGTTTCCCAATACAGACAGCTGTGATAGAGTTAGAAGAGCAGTGATGTGAGGTATTTTGTCTATTACTTCACTTACAACTAAACTTTTCCACTTCCATCTTATTAGGCCACAAAACCTCCCACTACAGATCATAGGCCTCATTTTCCAATAAGGGGCAAGGTGCAAAGGGTACCAAATTAGTGCCAAGCGTTTTGCACTTTGCTTTAGTGGAATTTGCACCTGTGAAACAGAGGTGTATTTTTGGATTATAGAGGCGTACCATTATCTGTATGCAGCGATGCTTGTGGTTGGCTGTGCAGAGGTTTTTATTTAGCTTTTTACTTTTATGTATCTGGTTGCTATAGCAACCAGGCAGTGGTTTAAATGACAAACAGGATTAATAGGATAGGGCCTAAATATAAATAACTAATACAAAGTAACAATAACAATAAAATTGTAGTCTCACGGAGTAATAGTTCTATGGATGACTGGGTCACTGACTGCCATTTAAAAACTACAGTACAAGGTGGCCCAAAAGCTGAGTTGCACTTTGAATAACAGCTGTTTGTACGAAACTGTTACCTGTAAGTATGCTGAGGTTCAAGGGTATTCTGTACTGCCCGTATATATAGTAGCAGCTGCCCATTGAACTATCCCAATGTATTATTCAACTTCATGGTTATGACTTTTTCTGTGAAAGCAATTAAAAATATTTACATGTTTTCCAGGCAATTGTTGTTTTGAAAGTGACACATATGTTGGGTGAGGTCTGGGAGCTTATTTTTTAGGCTTTTATGGTGGCCATCCACAGGCAGATTTCAGCTGCTGATTCTGGTCCTTCAGAGAGGTCCCCTTATCTGCCTGTGTATGAGCACCAATGATGGGCCTACCCGACTGATATCTTACCTAAAATAGATTGGGCTGGTTTGACTTTTCCATTGGATAAGCTCATTGATGTGGTCCTCGGTCTGACGGCATTTTGGGCATAGTAGGCATATTGGTAGAAGATCCACTTGTTTGGTGACCTTGCCAAACTAGTGGATTGCAATGTGTATGGCCTCCTTTACTGGCTAATGGCTTACTTCGCAGACATTAGCACAACCCTAATATGATTGTCTTCTTGTTTACAGGAGACAGAGCCAGAGTTTGATAATTGCGCTGTTTGCATTGAAGGTTACAAGCCTAATGATGTTGTCCGAATCTTACCATGCCGGTGAGTTGATCTAAAGTTGGCACAACTTATGGGACCATATGTGAGCATGAAAAAATTCCAAACACTACAATGTACAGTACTTACTGATACAATGAGCTCATTGTAAATGGATTTAAATGGCTGCAGACTTTCTTTTTAATATTTACTAACTGATTTGGCTCCAAGCGTATTATTGATGGATAACAGCTCGTCTTATGAGAGCACCATTCATAGCAGTGTAGCAAAATAAGCTGGGTTTTATAAGAATTCCTGTTTAATCAAAATATTCTTTCCACTTAATATAGTATAGCTTCATATTTTATATACAGACGTGGAACACACACACAAGGGTTTGTTCAGGAACTGTTTATTATAATGAGACAAATAAAACAAACAGAGGTGTCGTGATGTTTCATTTATCATTATCAGAAGCATTGTTGGGATTATGTAAGAAATGTTAAATTATGGTATCAATCATGAGATGGCTGTGCTCCATCAACAAGGATTAGAACCCCACCCTTTCAAAAAGCCAGTTAACATTAGCTTTACCCTCTGTGAGCTTTAATCCTGTGGACATTTTTATTTTATACACACTGGTTACATGTAAGCTTTCTGCCAATCTGCCCAGGCATAAATGAAGGGAAAAATGTCCCCAGCAGCACTGATATTGTTGGAATGGACTTGTGATGTCTAGGAAACCCTACGCCATAATATGTCCCTTTAACTAAATATGTGTCAGCTGTAATTTAGAGATAGATATAGTAAGCTGTTTGCCTTTTGCTTTGACCCGACTGCAATTATGCTGGAAAACTGAGGGGTTTTTTTACGGGATTGGATGTTTGCACGCAGCACTGCATTTGTAAATGAGCTTTTATATGTTTATAAACTTGTTATGAGCTAACTAGTTCCTGAACCATTAATGTATCTCACAGTGGGGGCTTTGTGGCAGATAATACAAATCTGACAAACTCTAGATATGATTTTGATGTGAATTTCACTAGCCACATGTTTGCTAAATATGCTTGCCTCGCCTACAATTAAATCAGATAACAGTAAAGGTGGCTTACATTGTCCTACACCTGTCTCAGCTTCCTGACTTGCCTGTTACTAGGGTGGAAAGGGAATAGAATGCCATCAGAGGGCCAAGATGAAACAAAATCCAGTTAGAGGTAACAGTGAGAGGAGCCAGAAGCTGAGGCATACACTGGCAATCTAAGCACAAGAGGCTGGAACAACACAATGTAATACGTCTACTGTTTTGAGCTTTTTAGTCAAAGTTTCTCATAATGAAAAGGAGTACAAGACAGCACACTTCATCATGCTGTATGCGTAAGTGCATTAATTTTTCCTATTTACTTTAACTGTAAGGGAAAGTGCATTATTATTTATTATAAGCCCAAAATAAAATATGATAGCCCCTTCCCCCCATTTGCTGTGACCATGCCATATTAAATTGCCACAAGATGTGGGTTTATTTTGTGTAATCAAAAACTACATTACTGGTCCCTGAGACATTATTGTATTCCTCTTCATCACTGCTCAATGGGAATATTATAACATTGTGTCACTGCTCCTTGGAAACATTAATGCCATGCTGCTCCCACATGTATTACAATTCCCTGAGAACATTGTAACATTGCATCACTGCTGCCTGGGAATATAAAAAAAAACAAATAATAAATTTTACCAATAAATGTAAATTACAAACCCAATTCATGTGTTGTTAAAAACGCCTTTCTTTTTTCTACAGCTATCCAAGTTCATTGGCTAAGATTCTGCCTTTTTTGGCAGGATTTGGATCCAGCCAAATGTGCCTGGCCAAACTGAATCCTTAGAATCACATACATTTTGGCACATGTGCCCAGGATCACTTATGGTTGTGGGAAAATGATAACATTGGTAGAAAAATTATAACATTTTATCAGTGCATCCTGGTAATGTTGCATATGTGCTCTGTTCTCTCTTCACTGCTTTGGAGCAGCAAGTACATCATGTCTCTTTCCAAGTATGGGGTAAATTGAATGCTATGTTTAAAGGGACTTTAGTCATATACATTCTGTGCACAGACACTGGCAAATAACATCCAGTCTGAACATTAGTGCTTGCTTGAGCATTTGTGTAAAATGAATAATTCTACTGCATTACATGCAGTCCATATACTTGCTTACAGCCTCATACAAGTTGAATGTATATATATATATATATATATATATATATATATATATATATATATATATATATATATATATATAGTTTGAGCTGAATAATCAGCTAAATAGACACATGCATAAATACTTTACAAAATCAGAGGATTTGTTAAATTTATATGAGTGTGACCAGCATCTGGAGATTTTCAGAGCCAGACATAATATGAGAATTTGCTAAGTAATACTGTAATAATGTAGCCATTCCGTTCTCTGCCACTTTGGAATCTTACCATTTAGTTTCACATTGCACATTTTATACTTTAACCATGTCTGAAAATGCCAAATATCGCACTCTGTAAAGATTGCTGGAATGGCTAGGAATGATACTATCTGCAGCAATAAATAGGTGCTAAGCGAATAAAATGTTGTTGGTGTTGTGGAAGTGCAGTAGGTATTGAGGTGCAGAGATTCCAAAGAGAATCTCTGCACTAAAATAAAATTTTTCTATGTGTCTTCCCTTGGGTGTTGGGCAGTGACCAGACTCCAGAATCCACCCAGCAACCATTAGCCTAATACAGAGCTCAAACAATAATTACACCCCACCATTTTTCATCCCTATAACAAAATATATTTCCCATTTGCACAAACAGATGCTCAGTATTATGTCTTACTTAGCAGAAGGACATTATATTACATAATTTGCATATTAGTATAACCAAGTGGCAAAACAGAACAGGGTTTGGCTACAGGAATGATAAAGTTTTGCTACACCCAACATTTGTGGTCTTCTGGGTAAGTCAAAACTTTGTTTTTTTTTAAAGCAGTGCTGACAAAGCAATGGAAGATTTCTGTCTAATACAGTGCAATACCAGGACCCAATGGTTTCTGTAGGGCTGATTAAGTAAGCTTGGCACATGAAAGTCCAAAAACGGATGCAAAGCATTTTACAAACTCACAAACCAGGGACTGTAGTCCATATACTGACTCGCCATTGGCACAAATGGTGCCATAACTATTAGCACTCCATCATATTGGCCACCAAATAACTGTCGGTACACACTGGGCTAACACATAAATGGCCACTACCAGCAAGACAACAGGCTCAGTTAAAAAAAAAGTATACTCAGGCAAAGTCTTAATGGAAAATAGCCCATATCAGGGCCTTTAATAGCAACTGGTGGATACTCAACAAGCCCCTCCCCTAAAGTGCAAGTGACATCTGAACATGATATTATTGGAGTTCCACAGCCAGACCATCACCATTTCAACCAGAGTATTTTAATCACTCCCTGTTTAAATCAACATTCAGCAGACACATGTTTTGTCCCACCACCTGGGACTGTCCTGCTCAGAAAACATCAGGCAGCTTTGGAAAACAAAGCGACACGTATGCTCTCCCACTGCCGATTCACTTTATTGCTGGTGAGAAGCCATTTCAGGGAGATAATTGCAAGTGCTAGCCAAGATTTAACTGCGGGTGACTAATCTCCCCATGTGCCCTTCCCTTAGATACAGGAACGTTTTATTCTCTAGAAGATTTTTAAATCTGACCATCTGCAGTTAAATAGTTAATTGTCCCAGGGACTAGAAAACAGTTTTGAATGTGTTGTCTTGCTTAGTAAGCACAGTGAAAATACATTGCTAATAATAATAGTCATTGCATGGCAGGCCTAATGTCCTTAATCCCCTTTTTGATATGACCCACGCCTTCTTAGTGTATAAAGTCTAAGGAGCTCTTTACACATCCATTACAAGTTATGTTATCTTAACAAAAACCAGACTTTTTTATTTAATGATAAAAGTAAAAGAATGAGGGCAGAATGAGAGGGAGGAAATGGGAATGCTTTCATGCTAATGCTCATAACCAAACTCTTAAGAAATGCTAACAATGTTATTGCCTAGTGACGAGCAGACCAATAAAGGTTATTGCGGGATGCAGACAAACTCGTAATTCCCTTCCTAGGCAGTCCCACATAGTTTGCAAATTAAAAACAGAAATGGTAATGTAATGGAACGTTTACTGTAACCTCCTCCATACACATTTACAGCTTGGCTGGGAGACATGGCAAAACACAGGAAGTTCTTACAAAAACTTGGAATGCGAGATTTCAATAGACGTGCGCTTTTCCCGTTAATACAATGCCGGGTTTCACTCAGAAAATGTATTTTGAATAAAAACACAACAGAACAGTATATATTTTCTGAAAGCTGGAAACTGTGCATGAAGATAATCTTAAATTCTGCTGGATCTAAGAAAAGGGAATATAAAGAGCAAATGTATTCGTTTGGTGTTAGGATGAATAAATACCAAAGCATGTCATACAAGGTGAGGTCATTTGCTCCCTATCTTTTAAAAATGTGTGTTTCATTTGGAACACTACTGGGCGGATGGCGGATCGTACAAACTAAAATGCAACTTTTTCAGTTGATTATGCACATTAGAATTCAATCATTATATACTTTCAAAGCCAGCCAGTGAATTGCTTTGCAAAATCATGGAATCATGGAAAGTTTGGGCTCAACTAACTCATTGACTGGCTAAACTACACACATGCTAGCTTTCCAATCTCATGGAAGAAGAAATTAGTGAATACACTGAAAAATATCCAAAATCTTAGGATCTTGCCCCACTTACCTCAGTTATAGGGTTATGTAATAGGCTCTAATTTATCCCAGGAGCAGTAACCTATAGCAGCCAATCAGCAGGTAGCATTTGCTGGTCACCTGTTTAAAAACAAATGTCTTATTGATTGCTATGGGTTACTGTTCCTGGGCAAACTTAGTGCCTTTTATTATATATGGGGGTTATTGTATTCGTTTATCCTGGTTATTCAGCCTGGAATTACATTCTCAATAAACATAACTGATATAATATTTCCTCAGTTTATTAGATGATGTCAGTGTGTCCTAGAATGACAGAGCAGCAGTTTCCATTGTATGCCCCAGAGTTCATGCTGGCAGTTTTCCACTGGAACCTCTTGGTAATACTTTGAAAATGTGAAGATCTGGATAATAAGAGAGAAGATTGCTAGGCCTTATAGTGCACACCATTAATACATGTGTGGCTGTGGTGTCATATTGTTATATCTTTGTCTTTTTCCTTTCAGAAAAAAAAAATCAGTATTTACATTAAATGTATTATTATTATTAGCTAAATGTTTTTCTTATGGGAAAACAAGAGAAAACATTTTCTGTACCGAGGGAGGCTCTCATGGCTTGCTATTAAATATTTCTCCCAGCAGGAAGATTTTTTGGCACGTTTTCAAATTAATATTTTGACATGATGTTTGTAAATTTGCAACAAATGTGCAGTATATTATAATGGCTTAAACAAACTGAGAACAGGAAAAAAGAATAATGCTTTCATATATAGCAGGAAAACACACATCACAAGAAAGTAATCATGACTTGAGAGAAAAAAAACATAAAACAAAATTCTTCTTGAAATCGACTTTATTAGAAAACTATTTAAACTAGGAGAAAGAAAGACACCATTTATACTCAAACTCCTGTGGGAAAAATATTGCAGTGAATGTTAGTAAATCTGCCCTATATTGTGATCACCTGCTTCCACAAGTATACACTAAACAGAGATTATTAGGTAGTAAAGCTAATTAGAGAATGAGAGTGAAGCAAGAATCCGAGGGGGGTGGGGCAAATGGATACACCTCTTTTATTAAACACAGTTCATATGCTCATCGTCTTGAAATATTTAGAAGCATGGAGCTTGGGACTTATTTTATACAGTATAAACACAGCTCAGTACACACGTGGGATATTTTTATAAGCCCTGAGTAAATTCCTACATCTTCCTCCATCTAGAGCACACCAGACTGATAGAGAGGTTCTGTACATGCTTCCATTAATTCCTGCTTTCTGTTGTTTTTCCCAGCCTAGCAGAGTTTGTGAATGGATTTAAATGCCTTAATAGCTTCCACATCATTGCATTTCTGACATGGGCCTGAGGTCTTTAATTACATTAATAATTTTAGAATACCAGATTAAGCTAAAGGCTTAAGACTAATGTTATTACATTGAGATCTGCTACCCATTCCATGTTTTCATTTTAATCATGCCAAACCATTAACTATTTTTTGCTTTTTTTTAATGCAGTCGTGCAACATTTTAGCATGATTGCAAGTGACGTGTGTGTGTGTATATATACATATATATACACCCTGACAACGGTTCCAGGTGGATTGAAACGCGTCAGTGTTGATGGCAAAATGATGAAATAACAAATATTTTGTTCTTAGGTCAAATGCTAAGCGCTTTGTGTTTTTTCTCTCTCTATATATGTGTGTGTGTGCAGGGGCGATTCTGGACATATCGCCGCCTGAGGCGGCTCCTGTATGCCGCCGCTCCCCAGCGCTTACCTTCTGAGCGCAGGAGCGGGTCCGGGGGCGGTGAGATCGCTAGTGCAGAGAGCGCAATTGCGCTCTCTGCACTAGAAGAGCCGAATTTCCAGTTTAAAAAACGGAAATTCGGCTCTTAAAGTTACCAGGAGCGGCTTTTTGCCGCCCCTGGTAACTGGGGCGCTTCTGCCGCCTGAGGCGAGTTTCTCAACTCGTCTCATGGCAGAAGCGCCCCTGTGTGTGTGTAATGTGTGTATATATATAGATATATATATGAGAGAGAGAGTGAGAGAGACTCTTCAGATAGCACTAGAAAGGCGCTATGAATAATACCCGACAAGGTGCATTGGTGGATTACTTTTTGTGTGGTGGTATAGTTGAAATTGACCAAACTATCCGACCAAATTTAGCCATATATGGCTAGCATGATGCATGTGCACACAGAAGCGGGATGGTGGCGGTAAATCTGCAATGGGAAAAACAGAGAGGCCTCAACAAGTTTTATACAGTAAAGCTGGCAATACACGTTACAATTACTATCGCTTGTATAGATCACTCGCACCTTCCTCTAACGGTCAGGGCTGAATCATCAGATATGGAGGTAGAAACAATAGGAATTCTACCCCAATCTAAGGATTCAGCCCTAAACGCAGCTTTGCTCAAGGGCCTTCAATGGCGCATGATCAAAATCCTTTGTCCCGCTTGATCGACAAGAAATCCAAGGTTTTTGTTGATACCAAATATCATACGAAACCTCATTTTATATGATAATATCAGTGCGTGTATGGCCAGCCTTATACTTTAAAGTGACTTCATTTTATATCCTAGACATGCACTGTGTCCAGCATACGATCAGACATACAAGCACTAGTACTCCCTGTTAATTGGCCCAAGAAACTCAAATCCCTAGGGCATTAACTTAAAAAAAGGTTTTTGCATCAAAAAAACCCTGTTACTAATGTTGGTGCACATTTTTCTGTCATGCATGTATCAAGACACTTGCTATGGTATAGGTCCAAGGCAGAAATGCCACTATGTATGCTCTGGCACTAGTGTGTGTGTGTGTGTGAGGAGGGGATGTTATAATTGTAATGAAAGGACCAGCAGGAGGACCAAAATGTTGAACAATAGTTTCCATTTGAATTTGACCTAAGATTGTAGTTGCATTGAATTCTTCAGATACCTATTTGTAGACCTATTTCTCTAGCTATTCCCCTGCACCTTCCAGGACCAATTTTCTCCAATCTGTTTGCAACAAAGAAGGATTGTAAATTTTCCTGCATAAGTTTTGTCAGATCCTACCGTGGCTACAAGCCCTGCCATGTTGCTATTATGTTATACTCTGATTCTGTCATTGACTTGGTATTTGTTTTAGACATTGATTGGATATCTTGTGGTGTAAATCTGGATATGTGACTAGTCCATGTTGCTAGCTTTGTTCTTTAATTCCCTGTCGGTTCCATGCTTACAGAGTAGATTACACTTGAAGCAACCCAGTTAGAATTAAATATGGGAGTGGAATAGTTAGAGGTCATCTTTCCAACTATGGTAGATTATTAGCAGACAAAAAGCAGTCCCCCTTGTACAAGAGTTTAAATTTAGAATGTTCAATTTAAATGCCAACTCATCCACCTAGGGCTGTAATATAAACTTATGCTACAGGGCTGATTATTAAATTCTACTGCTAATTGGACTGGTTTCAGCGCTGCCATAAAGTAGTTATCCATATTAATTACTAATCATCCTTACATTGTCACATTTATATTCTCTATATACAGTATATTGTGTGTCAGTCCCTAAGCTCAGTAACTGACAGCAGCACAGAGCATGTGCAGTGAATGAGCTGAAAAGAAGATGGGGAGCTACTGGGGCATCTGCAAAGGCTCAGGTCCTAACTACTAAAGGGCTGTGGTTGCCTTGGGCTGGAACAGAAGACCAAAAAAATGTATTTCTTTAGTTAAGCTTTATTTCTCGTTTCAGTGAAAAAAACATGACCCTTCTTATATATTTATATAAATAGGTCTCTGTGTGTGGTTACTCACTTTGAAAAAGGCTGTGGAAGCAGCCGAAACGTTAGTTGGACATTTTAAATAAACAAGCTGTATTCTTCCTACTAAAGGTGCCCATACACCTTCAGATCCAATCGCTGGGTGATGTCGCCAAGCGTGCGGATCTTCTCCCGATATCCCCCACCTACGGATGGGCGATATCGGGAGAATCCAGGCTAATTTGATCGTTTGGCCCTGGGGCCAAATGATCGGATTATAACAACGGATATACAACGGGACTACATTTTTTAACCTGCCCGATCGAGATCTGGCCGACTACCATCGGTAGTGCCCATACACGGCTGATTAGCTGCCGAATCGGAAAATAGACCAAGAGTAGAAGATACTGAGTTTTTCTAATGATTCTTTAATTACATTTCATACATGTTGTTTTTCCTCTCTGCAGACACCTTTTTCATAAGTCTTGTGTGGATCCCTGGCTTTTAGATCATCGCACGTGTCCGATGTGCAAAATGAATATCCTCAAAGCTCTAGGGATTCCGGTAAGTTTGTAGCTAATCACTATTAATATCCTGTAAGATGATTTTTCCTTTAACTTTGTATGAAGTCGCTGAGCCCTGATTTTACATGGAGAGGTTCTTTATGAATAGCAGTCTGTCTCAAAACCTTGTATGAAGCCCCTGAGCCCTGATTTTACTTGGAGAGGCCCTTAATGAATAGGGTTGAAAAGAATAACGCCAATGGGTATATAAGTAGAGTAAACACAATGTTTAAATTCATCAGCAGAACATTTAATACACCCTGAATGGCATGTATAGCCTTTAGAACTGATACTTCTTTGTACTTTATAGTGTGCTGAATATAGTAAATGAAAGGGATTTATCAGTGTGAAACCACGCAATTGACATTTACCAAGTGCTCCTTTATCCTCTGTTTTGGATGTGTCTGTAGTTGATTCGAGTGACATAACCTTTTCCCAAAATATTAGTTATAAAACTACAATTGACGTGTACAGGGCACAAGTGATGAATCACATGCCAGAGCCATGGGGGGAAATGCTCTTTAGCATAAGGAAAAAATTTTGCTTTCTTACATCACAGCCAGGCAGGGAATGACCTGTGATTTCACCCTAGTGCAACTCATTATAGGCTGGTTATGTCACTCTGTTTTGCTAAAGCTTGGATCAGGCAGGTCACTGGGAATTCATCTGGCAGAGGATGCCCCAGTAGTGGAAAAATTGCATTGCAGTGTGCTGCACATCTAATCTCTCCCTACCATGCAATGTGAGCTGGGCACTATGCCATCTTTTTATGTGGATAAGCTGGATACACAACAAGGCCGACTCTGCCAAAGAAAAGAAAGGCTGATTGTACCATTCACCATTTCTTCTTGCATCCATCACCTAATTGAGTCATTTATCTTGTTACACATAAAATACATATACCAAGCGAATCACAGCACTGCATTGCAAAATTAGACTACAGTTCTCAACAAATTCATTTGTTTTGTTAATTATAGATTAAAGTGCTAATAATATATGTGCTGTTTTTAATGGAGCACTATTAGTGCACTGTAACATTTTTGTGCCATTCCTATTCTCCTTGGTTGGTGGGGAAGTACAGGTATAGGACCTGTTATCCAGAATGCTTGGGACCTGGGATTTTCCAGATAAGGGATCTTTCCGTAATTTGGATCCCCATAACTTAAGTCTGCTAAAAATCAATTAAATATTAAATAAACCCAATAGACTTGTTTTGCCTCCAATAAGGATTAATTGTATCTCAGTTAGGATCAAGTAAAAGGTACTGTTGTATTATTACAGAGAAAAAGGAAATCATTTTTAAAAATTAGAATTATTTGCTTATAATGGAGTCTATGGGAGATGGCCTCTCCGTAATTCGGAACTTTCTGGATAATGGGTTTCTGGATAAGGGATGTATTTTTTTTTGTCCTTTTATCACTTCCTGGTACTTATAATGTTTATTCTCCACCCAGAAAACAGAGCTTCTTAAGTAAAAGCAAGTCCTGCAAACCAATACACATTGCAGGGGGTGGGGGCTATTTATGTACACTAAGACAAACATAACTGGCTTAAAGGACAAGGAAAGGTTAATATAAATTAAAAGTAAGTCTAAAGGCATTCTTTTTAAGTACTTACTGCATATCTAAATTCCCAGATCCCTGCTTGCTTCTCTGAGATATGGTGCTGGAAGCCTACAGCAGTGTGAAGACTACAGTGACATCACTGAAATCTCTCTCCCCTTCCTGTAGGCTGCCAGCGGCAGCCTTCCTATTCTCTGAGCATGTGTGTAACTTGATCCTGTCTCCTGTTCTGAGCTACACATGCCCACCAGCCAATCAGAAGCGGATCTGGCAGAGGGGAGGGGGGGAGGGAATGAAACACATGTGCAGTATGAAGCAAGGAGTGAAAGGAAGGGAGAATACCTTTTTAGAGATGGCTGCCTGTTCTAGAAAATGTGAAGTAAGTGTGACTGAGTAAATATTTGATTAGGTGAGCCAAAAGTGTGGCGTTTTTACTAAACTATAGGGGGACTATTGGGCAGTATGCTTTCTAAATTTTGACTTGCATTCTCCTGACATAACTGGTGATGTTGCCCATAGTAACCAATCAGCAATTGGATTTGAATGGTCACCTACAAGTTAGAAAACAAAGACAAAGACCTGATTGGTTGCTATAGGCAACATCACAATTGATGTTTGTCGTCAGTGTTAAAGAACAAGAAAGCTGGACCCCAAGTCAAGTCTGCAGTATGTAATCATGTCCCCCAAGCTAGATCGCTAAAGTAACATATGTTTAAATACTTCCCTTTTCTTCTGCTGTGCCCTCCAATAGTATCTTCTATTAATGCTCTGTTGTGGCCACCATGTTCCTTCCCCTTACAACACTAAGATGGCTGTGCTGAACGATATGAACAATGTGCTGCACATATGACAAAATTCCAATCTGCACACATTTCTTCTGTGTTGATCATAGCAACCTAGTTAGGGTGTTGTCATTGGTTTGCGCTTACTGAAGGCAGGGCTTTGCAGGGGTCTAGGGGTCTTCTCCCAGAGTACAAAACGTGCTCACAAGTATTATTTATGTGTATGCCCCACCTGGTGATTTTACGTTCTGTGCATGCTGAAAGGTAATTTGTGGGAATTTTTCTACTTAAATCAGAGGTTTTTACTACAATGTGGCTATTGAACTGAAAAAGAGATTGACAGAGTGGTGAATGAATATGACAGCACTGGATGTATGACATTCAATGGAGCTTAACTCTTTAATAGCCTTTCCTTGTCCTTTAATAAGTATACCCCAAAGCCACAAGCCAGTTCATAGGCTAAGACACAATCCAGATGTCAATATTGATCTTTCTAGGAGATCCTTATAGGTTGTGGATGTTGTTATATCATTACAGCTGCTGAATGGCTTTTCAAAGTCTGGTCACAATTGGATTGGCTCGGACAGAACATCTTGCGTTATGTGTTTACTTGTTTCCGTGTTATTTATTCTCTTTTTCTGTATACCTGCAATCTCTTGATAACAGACAAATGTCTCCACAGATCTTGTTGCCTGAATAAAATCACTATTGCAAAAAAAACAAAAAAGGCTATTCACGCAATAAAAGTCACTTTGCCTCAGTTTATGAAGCAGTGGCCAATCTGCAACTGTTTTAAAAATGAATACTTTGTATAATAAATGTAATGTAAAGCATATTATGGTCTTCTCAACAGCCAAATGCAGACTGCCTAGATGATATTCCTCCTGACTTTGAAGGTTCTGTTGGGCCTCCCACCAATCAGATCACAGGAGCCAGCGATGTCACTGTGAATGAGAGTTCAGTGGGAATAGACCCCTCGGTCCGCACTGTAGGAGTGCTACAAGTCATCCAAGATGCAGAATCTCTACCGCAGGTTGGGGAAGTTAGCTATACAGCAAGCAGTAAGTTTTCTCTTAGTTTTTTCAAAAATAGATACAAAAATAAAATTAATTTTAAGATTCATTTGTGATGGTTCACAGTTTGTCATTATGTAATTTAGCCACAAAACTGTAAAATATCTTCTGCCTAGTAACACAAGATGAATTGAGCAACCCCTTGAACTGTATGGTGTGGTTGTCCTGTTTGGGATTATCTCGGGTTTTCCACACTAAGGGCTGCCTCTCAATGCTATTTTATTACTTAGGGGCAGATATATCAAAATGTGAGTTTAGAGCTTAATACATAAAAACCCACCCACGTTCTATTCATTCGTATGGGATTTGACACATATTTTAAAAAATATCATTACATTGTGGGAATAGGCTGTAGAACTGAATAGTGTATGAATCACTAAGCAAGGGAAGGGGGACAAAAGTGTAATTACCGTAAGGCATAAAAAAATCCCTTTGTCTGGAAAACTCTAAAAGGTTAGACATAGAACTACATATAGCATGGTATGGAAGGAAGTCAGAAAGAGTCATACATGCAAAAGATGAGAATATCGTTTTTCTCTGTCTGTATATTTCAATCTCCAAGTTTTGGCATTTGGATACAAAAAAATGATTTAGCAGGCAACCAAGAAATTGAGCAAAATAACATTAATATCCAGCCATGTGACATACAAGGGTTTCCAATAAGATCAGCAGGACGTAAATGGAAACTTTTATATACAAATATCAGAGTTGCTGAAATCTTTGTCTAGAAATCATAATACAGGTATGGGACCCATTACCCAGAAACCCATTATTCAGAAAGTGATCTGTAGTCATGCTCCCTACATTTTATGCCCCTTAGTGCTTGTGCACCGAGCACGTCTGCTCAGAAAGTGGCTGCACTCTGTGTCTAGTGCCAGATAATAAGACACAGAATGGGGGTTACCTGCCACATTACGCGGTTTTTGTTTAACATTTCTGTTTGCCTTCTTAAATTAATTACAAAAAGAAATTGTGGAAATCATCCTTGGGTCACTGGATATGCCTTGCTGTGAGGAGTGGAAATCCAATATTGGGATTTTATTTTGATGTTCCAATAGAAAACAACTGTGAAAACAAAAATTTAATATAAATTTCATCTCATAAAATTAAGAGAATATCCCTCTGTCAGCTGTGTGTCTTTCTACATGTAGGAGTAGGTTTAGCGCACATACAACTAGGCCAAAGGAGCACAGACCAATAAAGTATTAGAGCAACTGTCCATCAAAGAAGGCCACTCTGATATAAAGATCAAAAGTGCCCTTTAGGGTGAAAACACATGGAGCTACTTAGTAGCAGCTACTTGTCACGACTACTAAACATCAAAAAACACTTTGCCATAGACAACACTGAGAATTGCCTCTGCTAAAACACACATAGAGACAATTATCAGTAAATGATCAGCATCGTTTATTTTTGTTGCCGTGACTAGTAGCTACGTGTGTCTTCACCCTTGAGAAATTGGAAGTTGGAGCGGTGGGGTACATAGATAGCGCTCTGCACCAAAACAAAAGGAGTTTGTATGTTGTATATAAATATGTAATATTCCAAATGAGGTGTATTTTTATGGTAAAAAATGTTTGTGTTGTGAACAAGGAAAAGTGGTATTCACAGGTGGAAAGTTACAATTTGCCCCCCTTCCCCAGTGAATACAGTTTCTTACTTTATTGTAATTCAACTAATACTTCCCAACCATACCCTGGGCTTGTCCTGGCCTGTGCTCTGCACATTACCTGTATCATAAAACTGAAAATGACTGAAAGGCAGAACTGTACCTAGTAGGAAAGTATACCAGGTTTGTGAATTATCCTCAGCCAGATATTGGTCAGGCAACCCTGAGTCAGCAATTATATGCCTAAGTATGACCACCCTACTGTTTTGGAACTTACAGCTCTTTAGCACTGATTGACAGCTTGCAGCAGACTCCTAGCTCAGTATATTTGTACTGGACTGGCAAACATGGAACATCTGCATGATTAATGTGTATTCATTCTAATAAATATGTAAGACATCGCAGACACTCAGGAATTCTGCACTATTTGGTTTATTATTCCTAAGATCACTGGGTTCATTTATTTAGACGATTCTCGGGTACAGAATCTGTACTGTGTGGGTTGGGGAGGAGAGGCTTGATGTGCTGAAATGAAAATGCTTGCTTTTGCAAATGACACATTTTTTCTGTTTGCATTATAGAAAACTTTTGAATTCTTGAAAATCAATTTTCACACATTTGGGGGAAACAAATCTCTAAATGATGTATGAGGTTATTCATGCCCAAACTGGAACAATCTGTGGCATATTTGCATGCTGTAAACAGAGATTTCATCTATGTATCAATGCTTTACCCAGCACTGCTTACAGTGGCCCTTTCATTCTGTGCCCACTTTCATGTCTGCGTTCTGTACTGTTCTGTAGCCACGACTATATACATACACCAGCTTACACACATTTACTCCTATACAGCAACGTGGTTTTTGTGTTTTCTTTTAACTTTTTAAATTGTTAGCCAAAATTCCAACCCTTATATTAATATTATGACCAACCTAATCATTATTATTATCCTTTATTTATGCAGTGCCGACATATTCCGCAGCACTCTAGTGAAGTATTCTCACACACACTATAGCCAGCTTTATCAGGAGTCCATTAATCCTTGTGTATGTTTTTCAAGTGTGGACGGAAACCAGAGCATGCAGAGGAAACACAGGCAAGCACAGGGAGACTGTACAAAATGTGCAGTTTGTCTCAGTAACACATTATAGAAGTTGAGATGAGCTAGAAAGAAATAATTGTATACACTCCACTAAATATTCCAATTTTTTAAGCTACTTAAAAAAACAGTTGGCAGTTGAATCTCCTATAATATACTGTATTTTATGCTTGGGCGTCCATATGTCTCTTCCTTGTATTATTTGTAACATTTGCATTTGGCCACTGCCTGATCCCATGACCCTTACAGCTCTTGAAACAGAAGAGGAGTTTGTCCTGTGTTAACATCCTCTCCTTATCTGTAACGGAGGAAAATGTGAGCAAAAGCGCATGGGAATACGCGTTACTCATCTAATTACAGTGCTTTGTGCAGAGACAGCCGTGGAAGCACAATCCGTTTCCTGATTAAATGTGAGGGACCCAGATGTGAAAGAATGCCTGCTGTTTCATTTCTTTATTTTATTTTGCAGCTATTAGTAAACCATCATTCTGCTTAGTTTATACAGTCCTTATTCAGGCTTGCAAATGTTTATGGTACAAGGCAAACTTAGATAAAGAGACTGCTGTTTAATCTCAAAGGGAGTTACTGAAATACATTTTGTATATCTAATCTACTGTGAGGCCCTGCCAGTGAGCTCTTACATTCTACTAATCTCATTTATAAGAGTCACAGTTTGATATGCCAAATTGTGTACCTTACCTAAGACAGATATGTGATACTTCAGACTGAAAGAATCATTGTGTTTTGCTGACTTCCCTATCAGCAATGTAGACAGAGGTACGACAATAAGCAATGCAGGCCCAAGTGGCAGCATGGAGGCTCAGCAGTCTAAAGGGCTCTGTGGTGCCTTCACTAATGCAAAATGTTGATGCCTATAATTTTAGCAACTAAATTGTTCTCCCCCATAAATAGCCTAAAAAGGGAAAATGTAAATTTTTGTTTAAGACATGCTCATACTTAAAAGCAAAACACCACTGTGTCACCCCAAGAGGCCAGTTTTCTGGGGGTCACATCTTTTTCTTTAAAACAGTGGAATATTGGTGGTATAAAACTCACCTGGGAGTATGCACTGCATACTTGTATATAGAGAAATGCAGGCAGCAACCAACTTTCTATACCTTCTAAGTGAGTTGGGCCGGCAAGATTGGGCAAAGTATGCCCAAACGTTTTCGTGATTTATTATTCAACTAAACTAAACTAGGCAATTGCAGATGCAAAAATACATCATTTAAAACCTGTTGAGATCATATGAAGTCAGTTCCCTTTTACCATGGAAGATCTTTCTTTGCTTCATGATTTTTAAGGTTTTCAGGGTTTTCTGATGCTGGCTTTTGTGCAACAATATAAAGAAGTTTGGGCTTATCATTTGACAAGTTGAAAATGTTGCAAAAATCCAATGTTTCAATTACTCCATGGTCATCTTCCTTGGGGAAAACAAACTCTGATGAAGATTTTTCAGGGGAAAATCACCACAGAGTGATCGAAATGTTGGATTTTCTTCAATAAACCTTTTTGCACATAATCCCGATGAGTGTGATACTCTGTCCTGCTATATATTTATATATATATATATTTTGATGTACATAGCAGACCCATACCCATATTTAAGGGTACACTACCCACTTGTTTGGAGAGCTACAGACAGCACTTGGATTATAAGTAAAGCGCATGAGCCTGATTGTTATATAGAGTTGAAATACAGTGGAAATGTAAATCAGATATTTCTTAATTAGACATACATTGGTGTGGTAGCACCTGGTATACTGTGGCATGTTTCCCTTGAAATCTATTTCACCCATTCTTCTGTTACATCTTTTTCTTACAGTCCCTGTGAGGTTTCTTGTGAGCTACACTATGGCTTTACTGAAAAATCTGGAAAACTCATTAGATGTGACGTTTTTCCTCCAACAGGGCAGAGATGAGTTGCTTTTGCCACAAATGTCAGCCGCACCCAGTTTTCTTGGCAAGGTCTTCATTCTGCATTTCATAAAAGAATGAAGCTATATGAAATATTTTAAAATGTTCCATTAAAAAAAAAGTTTAAAGCTTGAAGTCATTATACATTTTTATTGTTCTTGTGTAAGTCTTAATATCTATTTGATGCTTCGATTCAAACCACATAAAAATCGGACGTGTCAAACAATAAAAACACTTTATATGGCATGTCTTATTTTTAAGTGACACCATAAAAAAATAAATATTCAAAATATTTCTTAAAAGTAACTCACCTAACAGGCAACAAATGAAAAAAAAAAAAACCCAACAACCTTCATTATGGATCATGGCATTATGTCTGCTCATCAGTAGCAGATATAGGAACGGCACTTCCCATCACTCAGGCACTTAGCCAATAGTGGTACTTACAGATGTTTTCTGTGTGTGTGCCACTTGCGAATGCAGTATCATCTGCACTTTCAGAGGTGCTCCTGTTCCCCAGACACAAGGTTGAGCGTCACTATACAGTACATCAATAGCAGACGTCACCTTTAACTTTTAGTCCAGGCAATTAGCCAGTTTTTATAAACCACTGGCTGACTTGTGAAGACCATTAATATTTTGGGGGGATGACCTGTCACCCCCCAGAAGTGTTAATTGTGTTCAGTCTGGGGCTTTGTAACTTTGGCACCACTAAATCCCAAGTAGGAGTGCAGATGATACCACATTCACAGGTGCAGGTTTTATGCCCTCCCAACACACATTCCTGTTCTTTCTCCATGCCATCTTCTTATTGTACTGCTTTATTTTCTTCTCCAGTACCCTAAACCTTTTTGGTTTTAAAGCAAATATTTACATTACATGGGTGCACAAGTACCTTTTAGGGCAGTGACACATGGAGAGATTAGTCGCCGCACGGCAAATCTCCTTTGTCGCGGGCGTGATTTAAATTTTCACCGGTGGGATGGCATTGCTGGGAGATTAGTCGCCCGCTACAACAGAGATTTGTCGCAGCACAACTAATCTCCCCGTGTACCCCTGCCCTTAATTATTGGGCACATCACAGATTTTGAGGTTGCCTTTACAGCCCTACAGTATTCACAAACCCAAAACATTTCTAACAGAAAGAGCACTGAAGAATAAGGACCATGCCTGAGGCAACAATTTCCACATAACAGGAAAGGAAAATATAAAAGCCCTGATATTGAGTGACATCCTTGGGTTTCTTATGCAGGCTGATGGATTAGAAATTAGATTTGGAAAAGCAATGGAATTTACATGGGACAGCTACCTTTGGCAGTAATTCAACGTAACATCTGTCCGTGAGTAGATATACTGTAAATGTGACGGATCACGCAGCCTTATGATCTGGCACCATTCACGCTTTCTGGAACAGGGTTTCGCCTCATTCATCGGGAGCATGATTGCTGTATTTTCCAGTTGACTCCTACTCAGACATCTGTCTTTGATCAGCAGAAGCCAGATTCCAGTTTGTCACAGCTCCCACTTCTGATTTCTGTTTCACATGTGTTTAAAATTTTGTTACATTTCCTTTTTTTTTTTTTTTTACTTCTATTGTATGTGCTAAGAGAGCTTGTGCTTCATTAGTAAATGACTGATGTGTCTGCTTTGACTGGCAAGGACAAACCAAGCTGTAAGTAAAAACTAACAGCCTTATTAGGCAGAAAAGATAAATACTGCAGGTGTTCCACCCTATGGCACTCCTTACTGCCCATTACCAGAACCAATGGGAGGAGAAACCAGCAAACTATAGTGAAAGTATGGGTGTATGGTTAGTACCTTGACAGAAAGCACAGGCTGGGAATCGGGAGGTAGCTACAAAGAAGGGCAGAGTGGCAGACTTGTATTCAATAATACAGCATGAGATGTGTTAACTCAAGAGATTTTGCATTGGAATATGATTTATGGTTTCACACCATTCCCTAACCAACATATTAGTACAAGTTATTCTGCCTCTGCTGGTGTCCTGCTTTCTGCACAATCTTTCCCTGTCAGCTTTCTGTGTTCCACAGCTTGGCACTGTTTGTTACAGACAAAGATGCTGACGAACAACTTTTGTATATATATGGATTTCTAAGAATAACTTCTAGTAATTACATCTCTCTAGGATCAGGTCAGACTGGTAAGCCTTAAGCATATGGCTTTGGGCTCTTTGTCAACTGTCTATTGAGAAACCATCACACATTCCAAAATAATGCACTAGGGGCATATGAAAAGAAATACAGAATATATCATTTAGGCTGCACCGCTAGCAAAAGCTCCGTAGAGGAGGTAGGTGGTGAAATATTTGAGGGCTTCATTCATAGTGCTGGATGGCATAAAAGTGTTTAGTATTAGAGTTAATAGTGGGCTTTTGTTCTAAATTTTCTCTGTGATTTTTAGGCAGAATTTTGTCACAGCTACTTTTATTTCATCTGAGGTCTGTAGTAGGGGAAGATCTGATGCTTCTATTTTGGTTGTATGAAAATTTTAACCATATTTAACTGCATTTGTTCCAGCCATTGCGTTAACCTCCTAGACTAATATAACATCCTAATGTTCAGTCCCAACCTGAAGTTAGGGTGAGAGTTGGATATTCCTTGGACATGATGTTACAAGTGTTACAGAGAGAGAGAGAGTTCTGTTTCTAAATCAGAAATTAATAGATTGTAAATGATACATAACCTTCTAAATCTTATATCTGTCATCTTCCCTTTGATCTGTAAATTACATTGTTTTGCTTATTTCTTACTTGTATCTGGATTCACATTAGCAGGAATGCACTCTTTCTGTTGCTTTCAAAAGATTTTCCTTCCTAATCTGCTTCTTGCTAACTTGAAAGTTTAAAGGAGAACTAAAACATAACAAAACAAAATTAGACTTAAGTTTCTGTACCAGCACAAGGTGCCAAAGCCATTAGGCAGTGCAGATTTGTTCCACGGAAGATGCCCCCAGTAGCTCCCCATCTTTTCTGCTGATTCATTTCACATGCTCTGTGCTGCTGTCACTTACTGAGCTTAGGGACCCACTCACTATATAAAGTAAATATACAGTACAATAAGACATCCACAATACAAGGCAATTTTCTAAAAAAAACACCTTAAATTTATTTGTATTTTCCTTCCTCTGGCTTACACAGTCTCAGTCAGCCCTGTCTACGTAGTCCAAGAAATCTATGCAGCGCTGGCCATCCTGTCTTTTCAGTGAAGTGGAACCTAGGATAGGTTCCTAGAATAGGAATCTAGAATGCATGGCATCCAAGCCTGATGTCACACTCCCAGTCTTGCCAAAGATACTTAGACTTTGTATCATATCATCATCATGCTTTTCATAAAGTCTGGTTGGCTAGCCCACAGCGGAGGTCTACATCATACTAAAGGGTCAGTTTAATAAGAAAGTATTGCAGTCAATTATGGGGATGTGTTCTCCTATTATTGTGGCAGAAAGAATGTGCATCAGCTGAACAATATTGATTATGTCTCTTCTTTTCTAAGGTGAACAAGAGCCAGCTGTCAGCAGTGACTCAGACATCTCCTTGATCATGGCAGTAGATGTAGGACTTTCAGATGTGGATCTTTCTACTGACCAAGACTGTGACGAGGCAAAATCATGAGCTGGAGCATTGTTGCTGTCTGTAGGAAAGTAATAGGAGAAGAGGACAAAAGACCAGCTCTCCTGGAGTTTGGACAAATCCAAAAATTATAAACCAATCACCACCACCATAAATCTCCAGCACACTCCATCCTGGTCTGATCATGAAAAGCAATAGCGCCCAATGCCTGCTATGTGCTGCACAGTTTCTTTCTGTTGGGCTCCCGGTTGTGTTGAACAGGGAGCAGAGAGCTCCTTGGTTCCTCACCTGTGCAAGGCTTCCAGATGCAGGCTTTCCTGGTGTGGATGGTAGAACAAATGGAACGCAAATGAAATCTATGATGCTGTTTAAAAAAAAAAAAGAAAGCATAAAATTATATTTTTTTTGTTTATCCAGTTTTAATCAGTATATTCAGTCCCCAGTATATGGGCGCATCATTCTATGATCCATTTTATTTCAAGTTCCCGGCTTTTCATTGTTTGGCAAGTAAACAAGGAGAGGTCATAAGTCAATACTGTGCCCTAATCTGAAGACAGCTATGGTTACTGCTTGGGCAGCCTTCCCAGATGCACTCAAGATGAAATGTCTTTTAGCAACACTGCCTAGCTTCATGTGACCTGCCATTCTCCACTGACTGCATAAACAATGTTTGCTATTTCATTACATAGCAGTGTAAGGCCAACATGGTCACGTTGGCAGGATCAGCCCTGATTTTAGACTTCAGGAGAATCATATATGTATAAAATATCTTCCCACCTTTAAAACTGTCAGTGGATGCCCATAATTAGGAGCAATTAAGAAAGATGCATAAAAACCTAAATTTCTGCCCAATCCCCTCAATCACTTGCACCCCAGTTGAAAAGGGAAAGCTGGTGTTCTTACTATACAGTAGAAAGGATTCATATATTATGCACGGTTTTCTTCCAAACTATGTGCATATGGACTGTTGCCAGATAACACCATTTCAGTATGACCATCATTTACCAACCATGGCCTGTTGTGTAGAAGTGAATAGGACAAAATAAGAATTGACTCCTGTGTGAGGGTATACATTAGATGAACAAATGACAGGTCATGTGAACCTTTGGTGAAACCTGTTGACATTGTGAACACCAAGCCCACATCCAGATCTGCCCAAAGCCTTCCTATTTTGCTTTAAACCCCATCCATTTTATGTCTTGAAATCTAGGACTGGCCTGGGAGCACCAGGACTTTTGTTAGGTACAGATTAATTTAACTGCTGATTTGAAGTATGCTGTAGTGGTGCAGAGTGCAAAAAACACAGTGCACCACGTTTCCAAGCATGCTATAGCAATTGCACCTGCTGATATCATGGGCAAATCTTGTTTGAATGGTGTGCATCTGAGAGCAAGGTTAGGCCACCACAAATGGGGCAGCACATTGTTGTAATATGGGTGCTCACTTGCACACCACTAACTAGCATTCCATTCCATAGGTGCAAGGTGCAGCAGGAGCCTTGTTTTTAATTTCACCTCAAAGCAGGTATAAAGTACAAGAGTCATATGCCTAATGCGCCTTGCACTAAGAGCATAGTTAGGCACAAGTGTTTTAACTATCACCGGTTTGCAATCAGTGCGCCTACCCTGGGGTGTTTTTCCAAGGTAAGAACCTTTCCTCAAGCAGCACCTTTGCCTCACCTGGTAACTTTAAGAAAAGTTAACAGAAAGTCAGCTCTTCTAGTGCAGAAAATGCCATTGCACTCCCTTCACTAGAGATGTGCCCAGCATTGGGGATGCTCCAGAAATGTCCCTGTTTTATAGAAAATAAGTCCTTTGGTGTCAGTACCCCACTGCAGCCACTTCCTCTGTCTCCCGTTATTAAACAATGCAGATTGGCTATAGGCAGCATGCACATGGTTAAAGCCCTCATTTCCCTACAATTAATACCAGATGAACATCAGGGGGCACAGGGGAATGACAGGAGTTGCAGTGAGGGTTAACAAATATTTTTATAGAAACAGTGGGCTATAAGTGAGTAAAAGGATTTGCTTTTATTTTAGACTTCTCTGTGTTATTTTACCTTCCTGGCAGATTCTCCTGGTTCTCTGTTGCGAGGCTACTGTGAAACCTATGAAAGTGTTTCTGATCAGCCACTCATGAACAAAACATGTTTGTTTTAAGCATTTTATAATATGGCAACTCTTACTCTTACACACACACACAAGTAATGTTTATTAGACCTGGTTTCCTATTAGGCTCCTTAGCATTGGCAAAGAATATTATTTGTAGGTTTGATGCAAACATTACCTCTCCTGCACAGAAAGCCAGCGGCCCCCATTAGAGCAGTGATGTGTTGCTTTCTGTGCGTTTGTAAGCATGTAGTGACGAAGGCTACAGGAATGTTGGTGGGAAGAAGCAATTGCATTAATGTCATTCACAGGAACTGGCTGGTATGTTAAAGGCATATGCACTTGTTTATAAGGGTGAATTGCGTGATACTTGCTTGTTTGTCCCAGATTCCCAACCGGTACATGAAAACCTATCCAAACACATTTTTTGACCTTTAATATAATTTTAAAAACAAAATGTATGCAGTTAGCTCCAAAGTAGTTTCACTGTTTTTCCATTCATTTCACTATGTATATTTGTCTTTAATGCATGTATGTTATGCAACATACTGTACGTAAACAGACATTTCTAACCTGGAAAACTCTGACTACTTGTGAACTACAATTCTAAGCGCTTCCTTATAGCAAGGGTATTCTGGGAGTTGTAATTTAACAACTGGTAGATAAACATTTGGACATCCCTGATTTTAAACCTCATTGCCTATCTCCAAATCCAGAAACCCTTATAGATATGTGTGTTAACATGCTGAGGATTGTGCATAGCATCTGTGTGGGGAGGTTTTTTTGACAGTAGGTCAGAAGGAGGCTTGGTGCTTCCATTGCACACACATCGTTCCATCCCTTCCTTACCTTTGTTTTAGCTGCACCATTCTAAGAGACATGGGCTCAGCAGTGCATTTAGATCTAACTCACTGGAGGAGAGAAGAGCCCTAGTGATACAATTACCATCATATACTGAGCAGCCACAGAAAGCTATAATGTGCTGTGTATTCGGTATCTAAGGAACAGTGCATTAACCATTAGAATATTACTGAAAGCGTGGGCTTGTTTATAAAGGCACTATATTTTCTTGTTCCATACATTATTGGTATATTAGCTTTTTTAAGAATGGTTAAATATACGCCAGACCTAACAAATATCTGTTAGGTTACTAGGTCAGTTACTCAAAAAAGCCAGCCAGCCAGCCCACCCCTGCACAAAGGACAAGTGATGTGTGCAAAATTGTGGGTCATGGATCACCCTTGACCAGTCGTGTGCCCTCTGTTCCCTGGGTTTCCCCATGATTGTTGGGTCTGCCCCTGTATAATTATGCCAATGAAGTCAGCTTTAGTTATTCTTTCACACCTTGAACCAGTGCAGCAACAATATTTTGGATATACAACAGATATAAGTGCACTGGAATGTATAAGGTGTCTTTCAGGCATGGTGTGTTCCCAACCAGTGAATTACACAGGTAGAGTGAGTTTTACATGATCATAAAGGAACCAAACCCATGGGTCTTATTCCTTGTCCATTGGATACCTAAGCAAAAAAACTCCTTAACGTGACTGATGATTGACATTTAAAAGGGGGATATATATTATAGTGTGTAAGCCAACATCACCTTGCCCATAGCAACCAATGAAATCTTTGCTTTTGATTTCTAACTTGTAGGTGACTGTTTAAATCTAATTGCTGATTGGTTACTATGGGCTTACACACTATAATAAATATGCCCCTTACTGTGAAACACACAGAGAGGGCTACTGCTTATTGGTCAAAGGCAACACTGGGTAAGTCAGAGAAACATATTTATCAAAGGTGGAAGTAAAAAGCTTTGTAATACTCTGAATTCAATTTCATTCATAATATAGGGCTAGATTCAGTTCAGTGAGAGAAAGTGATCTTATGGTTTAACATGTGAAAACTCATGGATGAGATTAAGTTTTTCCAATAGAATGTGACAACATTTTTTTACGTGACAAATTGCGACAATAGATTTTCTGAATTGAATTGCTTTGCATTTCACATTGAATCTCATTCATGAGTTTTCACATAAACCTTTTTCTCACTGAATTGAATCTAGCCCCTTGTGTGAGAATTTCACTTGTTTTTTACCAGTTTCCCTGCTCCCAACTGTGTCTGACTAGGGAAGAATACTGCATGCTGGGAGCAGGAAGAGGTAACCTTCCCAACCTTGCTGGGCAATAACATGGGCAACTTTATTTAGCAAAATGCATGGGAGCTAGTGATACAACATGCTCCTTTGCAAATACATTAAGATGTTGTCAAGCTCATTTTGACATTTGACATTAATGGTCAGCTGTGGCCTTACTCATACACTTTGTTTGTGTGTATCTGATAGTGTTGTTTAACGGTGCTGTGAAGCAATGCTGCTAGGGTCCTTCTCACATGTAACTGACACAATGCATAGATTGCTGCTATAAATACCAACGATATCCTCTCTAGTTTCTCATTCTGGAAGATGCCACAGATACCAGTGTATCACGCTTCATAGGATACAGTGCTCAGATATGCACTTAAGCACATTGCTGTTTATAGGGCTATGGTACAATGGAGTAGCACCGGAAACTTAACACCACCCCTGGAGAAATCAATGGTGGGTGGCAGGTGATGTGCTTCCCCAGCAGCTGGAATCCACCAGCAGAGAAAAATGCCCTTGTGCTATTAGACTTAAATGATTCCTATAACAGGCCATTGCTTATTGTCCTTCTCATAAACAATACCAATATCACTACAAGGAAGGTCTTGTTTTAGACTCTACTGTTATTTTTATTTCAGAATGCCTGGGATCCAAATAGTCTACATGAGATGAATTTCATGCTGTAACAGGGAAGGTCTCATTGTAACAGGTCTTTCCCACTCTTTGACTCATAAAGGTTTTGTGTTGGGCTCAGTATTCAGCCAAACATTTGGGGAACATTTGGTATTTGGCTGAATCCTAACAATCAGTTTGGTGCATCCATCATAGTTGTCTTAAATGCCTTCTGTTTCCAACCCAATGTTATATTTCATGCCTCTAGATAGTGTTGTACTATACCCTCAACTGTCCTTGTTAGGGAATGGTGGGAGTTGTAGCTTAACAATAGCTGATGGCATACAAGTTAGCTGTTATTTCTGTTTTATCTTCTTAAGGGCTTTATGGACATTTACAGCATGTGTTGCCTTTCTGTAAGTCGGGTATTTAGGTCCTTGTTTAGTCTTGTATAGCATTGGTATTGTTTCAGCTGAATGTGTCATGAAAGGGCATGCAGAAATACTTACATAGATCTATGTGTGATGCTTTCTTTATGAAAGGAGCTGCCATGTAGCATGCAGGGCATAGGAAACATTTGCCTCTGTTATTGCTTTACCCCTATCCGAGGATGTGGAGAAAGATGCTTCTCTCTGGTGAAAAATATCACTTACGTACTGTATGAGAAAGCCTTTCTATGCATGTATGTATGTACAGTATACACATGCCAGTGTTGTACCATTCTCTATTATTTCCATATGTTTCATTTATGTTTCATATTAAAAATTATTTTTTTAAATCATTATTTTGTTTTTTAGTAGTAAAAGAAAATGACATCTGTTCTTATATGAAGTAGGGAAAACATATGTCACATTATCTGTTTGGAACTACCCACAAGTGATGTGACCCAGAACTCCCCAGGGCATACCTCCTACTCGGAAGGGGAACAACAGAGCTTAATTAAATGAGAATTGGCCCTGTAATATAGAGGGTGTAGCAGGTGGAGGGGCTGTAAGTCTGACACCCCCAGTACGTGAGTAGCATATCCAACTGGCTCCTATTATTTATCTCTGGTTTCTTGTGTCATTCTCTGGAAATATTGCATTAAATGAAAAGATGAGCCGTTTGGTTAGGAAAGAAATGTTTCAGCAAATTTTTAAATTCTAAAGGCAAAGAATTATGGTCATAAAACTTAGGATTGTTTTTCACTGTGTCGGGCTGCTCTGCCAGCCAGTGTGCATGATTCTGTATATATGATGAGTCTGCACAGGGTTATAGAGCAATACATTTGTCTGGGGCATGTTCTGCCGTACCATTCTGCTATTGTCAGGAAAGGCAGCTGCACAGAATCATGACACTTTTACACTCCTGGGTTTTCCCTTAGCGGTCTAATCCTGGGAAGCTGCATCATATTCGTGCTAACCAAAGAAAGCCAGAAATGGTGAACAATCAAGACGAAAAGGGGATGAAAGAAAAATGCAGAGAATGTAATTTTACTTTTCCCTTTCCTCTTGATAAAGTCCTAAGAATTTCTCTATCCACACACTTTCCATCATATACAACACATCTTTTGTTATAGCATTACATGGAAGGGCCCAAATATGTTTTTGTGAGTTGCTTTACCACTTTAGGCCAGTGCAAGAAACAATTTCTCATTTGAGATACAAATGACAAATACCTATGAGAAATGTTTTCATAACCAAGAATGTTTTATTATAAATCTGTGTGTCCTTTCCAAAATCCAATATAAATTATGTGCGGTTAATCTATGAGTAAATATCAATTCATAGAATACTCATCAGATAGTTGTATAATGCCAAAGATTTTTGTTAGGGTAAAAAAAAAAAAGTAACCATACATGTTTTAGTAATTCTGGCAATGGCAAGTTATCTTCCAGTTGTACTTCAAGGTGAAAATAAATATATAGCACCGACCACATTTCACAAAGCAAAAGGCCTTGAACTTGTTGTAGTGCAACCAGCTTAGTTCATTGGCCAGAGCTCAGAATCACATGGCACAAAAGCCAGTGCTCAGATTTCAGTGCAACGATGCATAGCCTGAGAACTCTGAGAACTCTGTTGCCTTCCAGCTGGTTACTAACTTGATTTGGCTATGGCAGATTGCAGGCCTGCCCGTACAATGTTTTAGCTTACAAAGATATTTAATTTTATTATAGAAGCAGCTTGCTCGGGGTGACTAGGGTTGCCACCTGGCCGGTAAAAATGCTTAATGCAAATTGGGAAAATAGCTAAAAATATAGGAAGGCCATTTTTGTTTTCCAGAAAAGGTGGCAACCCTAGGGGTGAGATCTGGCTATAAGAATTGATATAGCTTGGGACAAAGGAAATGCTAAATTCCAAAGATTTAATCTAGTCACTCGAACATTTAAAATGTCACCAGAGCTGATTGCTTGTTGCAGTTGGACTGACCTATCCCGCCATTACCTTAAACTTTATCATGAAAAATCCAGGATGGAAAATGCTTTGATAAATGAGTGAAATGTTAACAAAATTCCAGAAAGTCAGGAAAAGTTTTATAATACCATTTTGACCTTTAATAAATCTCCCCTTTATTTATATTAAATGTTTGATCAACCCACACTGCATCCTATAAGTCCACTGAATGGGTTAACTTTTAGTATGATGTAGAAAGTAATGTTCTGAGACAATTTGCACTTGGTCTTCATCTTAAATTATTTGTCATTTTTTAGTTATTATATTTTCAGTTCAGGAGCTCTCCACTTTAGAGATTCAGCAGTTATTTGGTTGCTAGGGTCCAAGCTACCGTAGCAACCAGTCTCTTGATGAGAGACTGGTATATGATTAGGAGAGGGCCTGAATAGAAACGAAAGTTACAAAAAGTAACAATAAACGTTTATAAAACTGTAGGCTCACAGAGCAATCGTTTTTTTGGCTGCTGGGGTCAGTGACCCCCATTTAAAAACTGCAGAGTTGAAAGAAAAAGACAAATAATTCAAAAACTATGACAAATACAAAATGAAGACCAATTGAAAAGTTGCTTAAAATAGACCACTCTATAACATATTAAATGTTCTCTTCAAGGTGAACCACCCCTTTAATAGCCTACAACCTGTTCAGTAGGCAATACAATCCATTTTTATTTGTGGTGCATTTTTAAATCTGCCTGCTTCAGTTGCTGGTTTGTCCCATGTAACTGCATTCCTGTGGCATTCTGCTTATAGACAACAAAAGGAGATAGCAGAGGCTGCAGTATTTGCAAGGGAAGGAAGGGCCAACTCCCAAATTACTAGCGCCATGATAACAGCATTGCTCATGTCCCATGACACAGGCCTCTAACAAATTGGGAGAGTTCTTTAACAGGTAAATATGTGACACTCAGGGCCATGTTTATTATATAGTGTGTAAGCCAATATCACCGGTGATGTTGCACATAACAACCAATCAGCAATTACATTTTTATGGTCACCTAGAAGTTAAAAAACAAAAGCAAAGATCTGATTGGTTCATCACTGGTGCTGTTGGCTTACACACTATAATAAATATGCCCCTTGGTGTCACTCGCCACTGAAACAGCTCCCTCTGTATATCCCTTTACCCTGCAAAGCCCTGAGGGTGACAAGGGGCAGTTTCCCTAGAGCAGTAAATTCACTTTTCTACCATTTCGGCTAAATCTGTCAGAGTTTTTCCAATTTATATAATGGTAAAGTGATGCTCTCTGTGCATACAGTCAGCCGGACACAATTTTACTGAAAAGCCTTTTTAGATACAGTGTCTGTGTGTAGTTATTTAGCAGTAGGCCAAAGACACAATAGTGTACTTACAGTGGTTGTGTAAATGTTTCCCCTCTCCATGCACCCTGTTCCTAGACCTATAGTGATAAGTAGCATAACATGTACATTTCTAATGAAAAGAAAAGGCAAGATTCTGTTTGATGAGAAAAACATCTCATCATTTATTTCCTGTTTCCTATATAGACAGCAACTGTGTTTTCACAAGTACAGGTATGGGACCCCTTATCCAGAAACCTATCTTCCTTGTGCTTGAGGTTAACCAGGCTGCATCAATCCATATTCATGGCAAAACAATCTCATTGGGTTTATTTAATGTTTAAATGCTATTTAGATGTAGACTTAAGGTATGGTGATCCAAATTATGGAAGATTCCATTATCTAGAAAACCCCAGGTCCCAAGTATTCCATATAATAGACCTATACTTGTATACAATTGTATTGATTATAAACTGCCAGAATATCTGACAGGCAGATTCATGGGTATTGTGTCAATGTATACATTTGTTTTGTGTTCTGGAAAGTGGCAGCCATGTTTCCAAGAGTGTGTTCACAAACTGGTTCTTTGAAAAACCCTGAGCAGCAGGATAACATGAGTCTATTTTTCCTAAACTGGACTTGGGGGAACTCAGCTTTTTTAGCATAACCATTGCCCTCACAGTGAGAACTACAATTATCTAAAAGCCCATATATGCTGACAGTTAATTCGCTTGTCTGTGTAGGTAGGGATAAATCAGGGTTGCTGTCAATGTTCCCAAGCAGTCCCCACTATCAGCAGAGGCATCTGCCATAGATCACACATTCCCCATTTAGATGACTGGGAAGCAGCTTTCAGGCTAACTAAAACTTTGATCACTGCATTTCTCCCTAAGGGCACTGCAAGGATCCAAACACCCATGTGCAAAGGGTCGAAGGGCTTTATATATTTACCATTGCTGAAATCCAACTGTATTATATTGCTTTTACAGAATCATTTGATTGTCAATGCACCATCATCATCACATCAAAGTATACTTGATAATTTCTAATAGAACATAAGTACGTCAATATAACACTGATTTAGTAAATGATGGAGTCTGTTCATTTTGGAAGTCTTTTTTGGAGACTTCTGCTAAACAATCAATACATTCCAATAGCTGCATTAAATACGTAGCTTGTATGAGCTCCTGCTCATATCTTTATGTGCTTTGTCATCAGTCTCTATGTTATACTGCAACTCAGAGAAAATACTGTGAGAGGATAGAGATTGAGTTGCGCTGGTTGAATACATATGAGATATAAGTTGGTTGAGTAGATATGAATGAGTTAACTGAGTATATATGAATGAGTTAGTGGAGTAGACATGAGATGTGTGTTGGTTGAGTAGATATGAATGAGCTGGTTGACAAGATATGAATGAGTATGTTAAGTAGAAATGAATGAGTTGGTTGAGTAGATATGACTTGCTTAGTAGATATGAATGGGTTGGTTGAGTAGATATGGATGAGTCAGTTGAGTATATATGAGATATGACTTGGTTGAGTAGATATAAATGAGCTGGTTGAGTAGATATGAGTTGGTTAGTAGATATGAATGAATTGGTTGAGTAGATATGAGTTGGTTAGTAGATATGAATGAGTTGGTTGAGTAGATATGAGTTGGTTAGTAGATATGAATGAGTTGGTTGAGTAGATATGAGTTGATTACATCGATATGTATGAGTTGATTGAGTAGATATGTATGAGTTGGTTAGTAGATATAAAGAGTTGGTTGAGTAGATATGTATGAGTTGATTGAGTAGATATGTATGAGTAGATTGAGTAGATACTGGTGAGTGATTACACTGCATGGGATTATGATTTTGGCAAAGCACATGTAAAATGTTCAGTGTGCAATCAGAGAGCTCCTTTGCATGACATCTCATATAACTGAACTCGACAGAATATTACCAGCAAGTGACAGTACAATGTGATAACATCATTTTTAAGTCTTTGTATATCTCTGCAATACAACGGACTTGATTTCTTTTGTGCAGCTTTTTTGTACTATAAATGTGTCATTTTTCACAAGTTCCAAACTCTACTGCCTTGTGCTTTCTCTTCTCTTACTCATCGTGTAAACAAAGATGGATGTTTTTTAGGGTAAACTATAATATTGTATTTCATATACTCCTTTAGGATTTCTTTATATGACTCTGACATAACTAGCTGTCAAGCTATATCTCTTGTGCTAGCAAGAAGGACCTATAACCCAGATCACATACCATTGGCCATCCAGGTTCTCATGCATTTAAAACAGAGATGCCAAACCTGCACTACAACTCTCACCACACCCAGCCACAAAATATGGTAGTGCTAATGGTAGGACATTCCTGACTAAGAACATTCTGCATGCCAATAAGAAGACTCTTATCTATTATCCAGTGTGTTCCATTCTGGTTTCTGCTCTTATAAGAAACACTGCTTTGGTTTGTGACATAAAAATTCTTCCCATTCTTTATATGTGCAACTGTTATAATGTCATTCTCCTGTTTTATACATGATATTATCCCACCACACCCTTCCCCCAATGCACTTTATATCTCTTAAAAACTGAGAGGATGAGAAATACATTTATATTGTTTTTAAAGGGATTACTCTGAACTGAGGCACACTCATTTCCTTTTATATTGTACTGTGCCCCACAAGCATAGATAGGCTCAATATGGGAAAGCAAAACAGTTTTTCCGGCTGGTATCTAGAAGCATTAGTCAGTGATACATCACGGCTACAGTATTTTTGTTATATAGAGAATTCTAATGTAAATATGTGCAACTGTGTTACTATGTACTAGTACAATAATGCAACCATAAAGGATTGTGAAGATGAGTAAATTTTATTGCAAGTTTTTTTTTTTTTTTAATAAAAAAATGGAAATTAATCTTTGCAGGTGTTTTTTATTTTGTAACAGAAAGCTCTGTGCCCAGCTTGGTGCCATGTTGATCTTTTGGGGCGTGGGTTTGTGGGATATGCAGTGCTAGTAGGCTGGTTTATCAATGTTCCAATTAGAATTTTTTCCATGATTCACATTTTTATGTGCTAAAACACCCAATAGTTGAATTATGGATAAAAAACTTGAATGTTCGATATTTATTCAAGGGGACCTGTCACCCTAAGAAATAATTCCAAATTGTTTTCTATTGTTTTTGTCAAACACAATGAACTTCACACCCAGTAAGCAGGCAGCTGCCATTTTGTGGACACTGTTATTAAGGCAAGCTTCGTATCACCCCAAAATCTTGTGTATGTGCCAAAATGGGGGACCAAATGCTCAGGCCCATGCACTGGCTACACAATTAGATGGTTTGATTTTTAAATGCCTTTATTATGGATATGGATGTGTTAATAAGAAAAAGGAATTTGGGTTTCATGTTTAATTTCAAAAGGACTTTTATTATACAGCTTTTTATGTCTCAGTGACAGGTCCACTTTAAAGGACAAGGAAAGGCTAAGTTACTTGTTAGGCACCCCCAAGTGACTTAAATCGCTTACCTTGTACCCCAGGCTGGTGCCCCTGTTAGGAGAAAACAGCACCAGCCCGGGGTAGCAGTGAGCGAGCAATTCCTTCTTCCGTGTTGGCGCGCTGCGCATGCGCATTAGAGTAAAAAAACAAACTTTAACAAGAAAGTCGGCTTTTCCCTCTGAAGACCTGGGTAATTGACCTGGGTATACAAACAAGCCAGCTAAAGTATCAAACCCCTTAGCTAGAAATGGGCACTGGAGCTGATTCAACCACATATATTGTTTATGCTGAAATACCTCCAGGCAGCAATGCCCAAGAGCTAAGCCCATTGCTGGAAATGAGGTGGGCTGCTGATTAGTTACCCCTTGTGTAGCAATATTGAAGCAATGTCTAAATTTCAGTGCTGGGCTGTTGGCGGAACTCGCAGTCTCCATGTCCATTGTGCTGATAACAGTTTTCCCATGTAATCCAATCTTTGACCTTCATTTTAACCAATTATATTTTCACGCTTCTCTCTCTGTCAGCATCTCTTTTCTCCTGCATTTGGTTAATGGATAGTAATATGAGTAAGCGGAGAGAAGTTTCCCTGGAACGCAGCCATGCTTCCCAGTTGCTATGTATACTGTACACACAACACAGCTGCCACTGATCTTATAGATCTTTTGGGAATGTACATTCCCAGGTTCCTACAAAGGGTAATCCCAAGCCACTGTGACTGCCATCAATATTGGCGCATAAACAACTGAAAACTATTGCTAATTTATTATAAGCAGAATGGGAATAATTGGCAGCCTAAATTATTGCAGCACATGGAGCCAGGCCCTCTTAGGAATAAGATATTTTTATTTATGTACATAATATAAAACCTAAGCTACAATAGTTCATTTATTTCTCTGCAGTACATACATACAATAGAGAGTAGAATGAGTTTTCATTCATTACAGCCAAATTGCATAGGATTTTGCAGTATCTTTTGGAAAAAATCTGTCCCTATAAATGCATAGGGTTAGTTTTATCTTCTCAACATGAAACCTATTTTGTTTTAGAGGAAATACAAAGAAGGCTACTAGTACCTTTCCCAGGAAAATGGTTTTACATTTTAGAGGCATTTCCTACTGCTAAGAGAAAAAAATATTCCAGCAGGAATCCAGTTATGCGCACATATGTTTAAACTATTATGTATGTATCAGCAACGGCTTTCAGATATTTCAGTTCATATTCATATTTCTAATGCCTTATTAAATGGGTAAAAGTATCAGATGGCCAGCGCCCACAAGGCTTTTATTCTACTGCAACATGGTCCAGTGGTAGCCACAGCATTCAAATCAGGCACAATGGCACATTTTGGATCTAACTGGTACTTTTCCCAACCTGGTAGGCAGTGCAGCCGAGTGTAAGGGCAGCTGCTCAGCTAGAATCACAGTGTTTCCCTTCCCTTAAAGGAGAAAATGTTAGGCACCCCAATAATTATAATTGCTGATACCCAGGGCCAGTGCTTCTGTTTGCTATAAGCTGAAAGCTTAGCTCATTGTGGCTATCTTCTTCGGCTTCTTACATCTTTTCTATGTTCCATTCTGAACAGACACATGAACATTAGAGCAAATAGCTGAACACAGACACAAAAAGTTGTTTTTTTACTTTTTTACCTTTTCCTCTTTTTCCTTAGGCTGCTTTCACTGGAACCAGGGTCCCTAGCCTAAACCATGGAAAACAGCCTTAGACCACCAAACTATGAAAGCATTATCCATTCAGGCAGGTAATGTTCCTCTGGCATCTAACAGATCCAGACCCAAACCCCTTTCTGTCAGATGGCGAAATGCCATTTATCACTCCTGAAGGCGCCATTCCACTGCTACAATAGTGCTGACCTTTCCTACACTCCAACAGTCACTACAAATAGTGTTTGTGCTGACATTGCTGACAGGTTGGAATTCAATAGTGAGTGTTCTATCTGAGGGCATCTCATTTTAGATTTATATATATATTTACAGTATACATAAAGCAAAAAGCAACAAAACATTGAAATCAATCAGCTTGGAGTCACTCAGCTAACAGTTTAATAATATTTTCTTCCCCATGCAGTCTATCAGTTGCTGGAGACAGACTTGAGACCAAACAATCGCCAGTGCAGGATTCCACTGAGCTAATGTCTCCTACATGCTGACACCAGCTGTATCCCCACCATAACGAGAGTTACATACTTTATGTACAACAGCTTCACATCATAAATCATGCTTCCTTGTGCCTTAGCGCCCCAGCACTCACTGTAATGGGCACTGCTTGTAGGCACGTAAAAATAGCACCCTGAAAAAGTGTTCAAACACGTGGGATTATGTGATTGACTTAATTATGTTAAGCTTTAAATAACCAGAAGACCAGGACTAATACTTGCTTACTTAGAAAATCATGTTGTAAACACACGTGTTAGTCGTTACAATCAAGCACATGCATTCAGGTAAGTTGAGATGGCAGAAATGTTAAACATGAGGTCCTTATACCATATACAGCCAGTTGGAGTTATAGTGCAAGGTTTAACAACACATAGTAACATACTTTGTAGTAATTTAGGCTGAAAAAAGTCAAACTTCTATCGAGTTCAACCTTTTTGTGTAATGTGAAACATTCCTAATTGCTATTTGATCCAGGAGAAGGCCCCTAGATGGCAATTAGACCAGTCCCTGGAGTTAGTTTTCTGTCATCTGCACACACTGGTACATTACTTCCAATACCTCCCCTAAGTCTTTAAAGAACAAGTTAAACTAGAAAGGGAAGTTTGAGAACAAACTTCATGTTGTTTTGAAAAATGTGAAGTCATTGCATGAAATTTGATTGGCTGTTGTTTGCTCCACCCAGTTTTTCTAACTTTGGACCACAGTTATATAGTTAAAACCACTGTGCAAAGTTTGCGGACCCTGGTTTTAATAGAGTCTGAATGGCAGCAATTTAAGTTCCTCTGCTGAAAGTCAATGAGTGACATCTGATTGGCGGTTGGTGACCCCGCCCACTTTTTCTAACCTGGAACTGCAGTTACCCAGTGACTAACTTACTCAGGAGTAAAAATTGTGACTGACTGACAGCATTCTACATTTTACCATTGAAAGTAAAAAGGGGAAATGTGATTGGTTGTTGGTGGCTCCGTCCACTTTTTCTAAATTTGAACTGCAAATACCCAGTGACTAACTTTGCAAAGCACTAGAATTAATAATTAAATAATGGCATCAGTTTAAATATAACCAATGAAATTTAAAGGGTGGAAACTGATTGGATGATGGTGGCTCCGCCTACATTTCTAACCTTTAACCTTAGTCCCTGAATGACCTACTGTCAAAAGTTTGGGCACACTGGCATTAAACGTGTGAGAATGACAGCACTTCATATTTTCCCATTAAAATTAGGGATGCACCTAATCCCAGATTTGGGTCGAATACAGCTTTTTTTTTTTTTTTGATGGATTCGGTTTTGGCTGAATCCATGGTCCCGGCCGAACCTAATCCAAATCCTAATTAGTATAAATTAGCTAAACCAAATTCAATAGGTGAAATCTGATTGGCTGTTGGTGGTTCTGCCCACTTTTTCAAACCTAAAACTGCAGTCCCCTAGTGACCCACTGTGAAAGGTTTTGGGAGCCTTGTGTTAATACTGTGAGAATGGCAGCAGGTTGAATTTCCCATTGAGTCAATAGGTAAAATCTGATTGGCTGTTGGTTGCTCCGTCCACTTTTTCTAACCTTGAACTGCCTAATTCTGCAAAGTTTGGGGACTCTGGTGTTATTACTGTGAGAATGGCAGCAGGTTAAATTTCCCCATTGAAAGTCAATAGGTAAAATCTGGCTGTTGGTTGCTCCGCCCACTTTTTCTAACCTTGAACTGCCTAATTCTGCAAAGTTTGGGGACCTTGGTGTTATTACTGTGAGAATGGCAACATGTAACACATAGTAACATAGTAAGTTAGGTTGAAAAAAGACATAAACCATAATGCCTATATATAACCTGCCTAACTGCATGCTGAATTCCCTCCATTGAAAGTCAAAAGGTGAAATCTGATTGGCTGTTCATAGTTCCGCCTACTTTTGGGCATCCAACAAATATCATATTTTTAGCCTGACCCCATGACTATGTGATTCAAGTTTGGGGAGTGTAGCCTCAAAGCTGTAAGATTGGCAGCAGTTTGAATTTCCACATTAAAGTCAATGGGTGAAATTTGATTGGCTGTTGTTGACTCTTGTCACAAATGTTGCTGTTTCTTTTGGAGTGACCCCATTATTATGTTATCCAAGTTTGGGGGGTGTAGCTTCAAAGCTGCAAGGGTGGCAGCAGCTTGAAAATCTTTCCTGTCAAAGTCAATGGAAAAATTGGGGTGTTCAAAGCGGCGCCACAAAAAGATGGGGGGGCAGGATCGCTTAAAAAAGCACAAGCAGCCTGCTCCACTATAGGGCGAAGAAGTGTGGGGAGTTTGGGTGTTGTACCCCTAAAACTGTAGGAGGAGTAGTGTTTAGAAAATGAGGGGGCGAACAGAATGTGTTACCCTGAGATAGCATGAAGCTAAACCTTCCCACACTCCAATAGAGAGGCTGAGGAATTTTCTGGATAATTAGGGCATGAGGAGAAACTGAAATACTCAATTTCAGAGCAAAACCATGCCTGGTGAAAAATTTCGCTAATCACTAGTAATGTTTCTTTTTGTCCCTATAGAAAGAATCAACAATCAACATGTGGCGTTTAATCTGTGTGTGTTTCCCTGGTTTATGCAGGGTAAGGCCTTGTTTTTTCACTGTAATATCTGGCATGAAATCCTCTAATAAAAAACTCTATTACTTGATAATAAATGTTATCCTGTTTAGGACCCTTGAAAGTGGGCATTGACAGTTGGTAATACTGAACAAGATACAGATAGATTGCTAGCAGTTCAGACTAACTCTACCTGAATATATCTGTGTATTGTGCTACAATCTCTAGTTCTGTTATAGAACAATACTTACATATATGGTTTATCATTCAGCTTTAGTATAGGGGATATAGGGCTTACTCTATGACATTTTTAGTTTTGCAACAAATCTATACAAATTTGACTAAATATGGAATCATCCACTGCAGCTTACTGAGTCAAATCTGAATCCTTGACTATTTCAATTTTCTATAAATCCCAATAACAACTCCTAAATGTAAGGGTTTTGGATTACGTTTAGCCAAGCGCTCAGGATTCCACCAAACCCTAATACTGATTTCTAATACATTTCTGGGCATAGTTTATTCTGTTCATAATATATTAATTATTAATATATTAGATTGAAATTTGAATGTACACATGATCCTGTATGCCTTGCTATATAATTCAGTATAACTGGAATGCAAATATTAAGATGAGATATATTAGGCTGTGTGATATATATGTGTATATATAATATATCAAGTTAAAATAAGTTGATAGAATAGCTACATTTATTCCTCTTAACCAGAAGCAGGAAATGGAACCAGCAGTAGAAATCTGCCAGGTAAGCATAAAATAGGGGAATAGCATCAAATACAATCACTTTATATTTTATGCAAGATTAGATTTTTGCGCCTTTACACAGAATTACATAACCTGCAACTTCTCTCTCTTCCCCTTTTGCCAGGGAATTCCTGGTGATGTTGAAATGTGAAAGTTAAAAAAATAAGAGCAAAATAAAAATATTTTAATGGCATATGAGACCAAGATTCACATGGGGATGGTAATTTGTTAGGTACACTCCCCCCCCCCCCCCCCCCCACGGACTAACTCTAGGGTTATGTTCTGCAGAGTTTGCCAGTTTATTTCTCCTTTGTTAGTGCTGTTCACTCCTTTTGAAAATATTGTCCTTTGGGTGCACACACACCTTCATTTACCACAGGAGATCACTTGCAACAAAAAATAAAATGGCAATTACAAACTCCGCAGGACATACCTAGCCCCCCCCCCCCCCCCGTTATACATGATTTTTTCAGGGTATTTTTAAAATTGATACAAAAAAATCATTCTGCCAGTTGGTCATACACTTTACAGTACTGTCCTTCTCTCTTGCATTTCTGTGGCTGCCAATAAACAATGTCATATCCATATTTCTGTTTGATTTACCATAATGAAGTTAATCATCACAGACCTTCTTTCTCTGCTTTTGTTACAGGGATGGCATCGTATTGAATGCCAAGAAGTGGCCATAAAAATAATAACGAACAGACAGGTAATGAGTCTTTGTAATATTACTATGATTATTTAAAACATTTTTGCAAAAGCATTTTGTTACACCTATGTTATCTGAGCTAAGTGCTCAGTTAATATAACAAATTGCCGAATTATTATGCACACACATGCTCCATCACTGAGAATGAACAATATTTCCTCAGAAGCAAACCACTGAATCGGGAACAAGATACTGAAGTTGATGACATCGACATGCACCATCTGCAGATAACCAGCTGGTGGAGACTAAGAAACCACCGAACTGGCTAAAGGAATGCTTCTGTGGCAGGATACGAACAGATCCCAGCAATATGGAACTAGGGTCGTCATTGGGGGTGGGACGGGGGCACAACTTTAGGGTCCCTAGCTGTTATATGTCTGCTGGGCCCCATTAGAAATGTTGGTTCCAATGACAGCCCTCCATGGAACACCCATGAATAAATCCAGGGGTGGATTTTCATTAAGGCTTGGGGAGGCTAAACCTAGTTTGGTCTTTGTCCATGTTGAGTATGATATTACTCAGTACTTAACCATTACAGTCTCTGGGCCCATAAGTTGGTAGCTCTTATGTAAGCCCATGTATGGGACACATTTCAGCCTGGTAATGCTGGAGTGCATTCTTAGACATAAATCCACCCGTGGGCCCAGTAATAGATGAATTACAACTGTTGCCAATGGTGCATCAAATGGGACTGAAACAGCTGTTTCTCCACTAGTGGAAAATTATTGGTGAATAAACTGTTCAGGTGACATTAGACTTCCCAAAATAAAAAATCACCCTCCGTCTATGAACAAATTCATCCTTTTCTCTGATGATTCAAATGTTTTCCTCTTGATGAACAACAGTCTATAAAGACTCAGAGACAAAGGAAAGAAATACAGAATTCAAAAGAGAACTTGAAGCTGTATGTGAGTACATCTGATGCTTAATCAGGTATCGAAATGTCATCTTTTAATAAATCCAGCATTTATTTTTGTCATTTTTTATTCTTCTTTATTTTGATAAACATGTTATTTTGTTAAATAGATTTTTAAAATGTAAATAAAGAATTTAAAAAATAATACAAGGAAACATGTATTCAGTGCATATATAATTACTTTATCTATGTATTCTGACATATTTATACAACACATGTTCTAGCACTGAGCTAACCATTGGCAGACCCAAGGCCACCATAATTTACATTTTGCCTTCTCATTCTCACATGAGCTAAAGGATATGTATATTTAAAATGCAGCAAGGGACAAGCCCTTTAAACATTGCAGCTATGAAAACTTCCACCACCTATAGGAAAGCTTGAAACTTCCACCACCTGTAGGAAAAGGGAAGAGTTAGTTCCAGTCATTTCTAAAATACAGGCAGGGTCGGACTGGGGGGTAAAGGGCCCAGGGGCCCTGCAGGTGCCCCCGCCGGCCGTGTCCCCTAATTCCCTCCTCGCCCCCCCCCTCGCAGGGCCCCTCACTCGACGTCCTCCCCCGAACGCGCTTAATTTAACGCGTCGGGGCAGGAGCGGTCGGGCAGGGGGAGCGCAGGTAAGTGTCGGGTCTGGGCCGCCGGGGCCCACCGGGATTTTTCCCGGTGTCCCAGCGGCCCAGTCCGACCCTGAATACAGGATTGGCACTCTTATCTCTAAGCAGTAGATGGGGGCCCAGCCTGATACCACTGAAACATTTTAACAGGCTACCTTCTAAACACTATTATATAGAAAGAAATATGAGTTAAAGGGCACCTAGATACTTAGGTACTTGTACCCATACTGTTACATCTAGTGTATAATATAGAAAAGACCACTAATAGGGCATTGCAGCTTGTGATATTGTTTGTGACCAATATGGTAGTGAGGTCCAGTCAATGTATGTGTAGAATATACACTTTATGGTATCCAAACACATTTGTGTTTCTTGGCTTGGGCTAGGTCCCTGGTTCTATTTAAGTAAAATGTGAGGCTATAGCACACAATGACATCTGGGGAAACTTAGCTGCTTCCTACTTTGTGACAACAGTTTGGGGAAGGTTCTTTCCTGTAACAGCACAATAATGCCCCTGCGCACAAGGTCCAAGTCCAAGCAGGCACAAATGCATGCCACGTGTATCTGTATGGCTCATGTTGAATCTAAATTTATACTGCATCTATGAATGACAAAGGTTTTATGATCATCATGAAAATTACTATTTGCAATCTTCTAAATCAAATCCTAATAAATGCACAGTTTATAACTTAAAGTGATAGCAGCTCTGTCTGAGGCATAGGGGCACATTTACTAACCCACGAACGGGCCGAATGCGTCCGATTGCGTTTTTTTCGTAATGATCGGTATTTTGGGATTTTTTCGTATTTTTTGAGATTTTTTCGGCGTCTTTACGATTTTTGCGAAAAAACGCGAGTTTTTCGTAGCCATTCCGAAAGTTGCGCAAAGTCGCGATTTGTTCGTAGCGTTAAAACTTGTGCGAAAAGTCGCGCCTTTTTCGTAGCGTTAAAACTTAAAAGGCGCGACTTTTCGCGCAAGTTTTAACGCTACGAAAAAATCGCGACTTTGCGCAACTTTCGGAATGGCTACGAAAAACTCGCGTTTTTTCGCAAAAATCGTAAAGACGCCGAAAAAATCGCAAAAAAAAAATACGAAAAAGTCGCAAAATGTTCGTTTCCAATCGGAATTTTTCCAATTCGGATTCGAATTCGTGTCTTAGTAAATCAGCCCCTTAGTCTAGAAATGTCAGAGCTATGAACCAAAATGAAGCAGGTATGAGTGCACTGCTAGAACTATTAAGGCCACAGTCACACGTGGCATACTGTCTGTTTCTCTCCATCTTCATTTTGTAGACTGGCAAAAATTAGCAGATCTGCCACCTCATTAGCTCTGCCAATGCATTTATAGTGCAAACTGCTCAGTAGCTCTGATGTGCACCCATAGCAGTCTGCTTTAGGTTTGTGCATCTGGGCAGTGCCGAATATCTTATCCAGGCAGCCCGAGGCCGCCCCCATTCACCATTCGACATTTAAACTCCTATACGGAGCAGTGGGGAGAGGTAAAAAAAAAGACAAAAGTCCATCAAGTTCAACCCCCAGTGCATAATGGTTTGGACCATTAAATCTAAGAGTACAATTCATCAATATAGGAAATTAAGGGTGATTTATAGAGAGCAAAGTATGTCTAATGTTTTTACTTTCTCACTCTTCCAATAACATTATTCCATGAATAGCATTTTTCAGCATTGGTGATTGGGTGAACACATCATTGCAGATAAAATATCAGATGAATCATGATGAATTTGATGGATTAAAAATTACTATATTTACAGCTTGTTAAATACTGGTACTGTATTGGCCTGACACATAACAAAGTAAGGATGTAGCGCCATCTAATGTACAGACAGAAAAAAGCATCTGCTGTGGGCATTTGATGATACATACAGTAGTGCCACAAATTGGCTGACAGAAGTCTGTGGGACAGTTCTAGTACTCACGAGACTATACCCTCACCAGTTATTCTAGTACTTTTCAACATTTTCTTATTTTTAAATTTTATAAAATCATTTCCCTTTTGTAGATTAGCTCATTGCTGCTGTGGGGCAGGATACTGACCAGTTGTTGATTCTGCAGGCAATAGAAATTGGAAGTTACTATACTTTTTGATTAAAATAAGAATCAGAGTAGCGTTACATCAATTTTATCAAGATTCAACCATGGGGGCCATTGTTTAGGGTTTTTGGAAGCTATAGTATTTCACCCCACTAGGTTATTGGTATCTCCTATGCAACTATGCGAATACAAAGAAATGACCATTAAAGGAAATGAATACTTAACCAACAGATAGTTTATATTATGTTAAGTGACCTATTAAAAAATCTTACCAAACTGGAATATATATATCAGTAAATATTGCCCTTTTACATCCTTTCTTTGGTCGACCATTTAGAGATTTGCTGTTTTATCTACGTTGAATACAAAAGAGTTAATAAAAATAAATGTTTAAGCTCAATGCCCTACCATAATGTGGGCTGAATGGCTTTTGTTTTGTTTTGTGTATATTTTTTATAGACAACAATATGACAAGTATGGCGAGTTATGTTCAACTATGTTTCCATAATATACGTCTCCTATAATCTAATAGTGGAAGTAATACTCCAACATTGCAGCTGCATAAGTTTCCATGTAGGAATAAAAGTACAGTGAATGGGTTTTATTGGTAGGAATACATACAATATTTATATGAGGCACAGATTTCAACACAGCCCTGTACACTAAAATTCTTGTAAGGTTAAGTTAGCCATACATAATGAGATCCGATCATTAACCAAAGGTTTTCTGCTGGGTTCCTGGCACTGAAGTCCCAGGCCGTCTGGAGGGACTGATTCAGCAGCTTTTATTGACTATGTATGGCCAGCTTTAGACCCTCGGCATTTTATGATGATGTCTGCACAGCCACTATCAGGGGGTGCTCCAGTCAGGAGCTTCATGGCAGAGAGCTGGCCCAAGTGAAAGTGCAATTAAAGGGTTGAGAAGGGTGTGGGGGTATAGGAGGGTTTAGGTAGATTGTAGGTGGGATTTGGCTTAGTAAATCATTATGATGTTCACAAGGGGCATTAATTTTCAGGTTAGGTTTGCACCAGACAGACAGGTAGGGGTCACTGGATCATATTATATAAAAGCGTAAGGAAAATACAATGTGGTGGCCACACATACAGAAAAGGCTTCTGATTCTTTAAATTCAAACCCTATTTACGAATACTGTCAGTTTATCTTACAATGATGCTGAAGTTCACATTAGGTTCAGACTATGAGTTTTCCCTGGCCACAGAAATATCATTTATAAAGTTTATGTTTCCATAGGGTTTGTAGGTGTTCAAAGTTATAAAAAGAAGTAGTAAATAGTAGTAATAATAAAAAAGTATACTATGGGCCAGATTTAAAGAGTAAAATTAGAGCTAGCAACAGTGAAATTCCTCTACTCACTATTCACTTTTAAGGGAATTTAAGAGGTGTATTCTCACTTTTACCCATTGATAATTCAGTCTTTAAAAATCCCATTGAAATAAACAGAGAGTGGGGCAATTTCACTGTGCAATCTCTAATTTCACTCCTTGATATGTGCCCCCATCATACATTAGGTCAGAAAAAGGAGACAAACTCTGGCATAGGACTGCTCCCACAGGCCTCTTTCCGTGTATTCCCACAACGCGTTGCATTATTTTTAATGTGGTAGTATTTGGGGTATCAGACAATGTTCCCTCTAGGCGGTGTGTTCATACGCATGTACACACATTTTAACAAGAAATTGTGGTGCACACAAGTGTGTTGGTCATAGCTGGGAAGGAATTAGACAGAACAAGTCAGGTTTCCAGGGTTAAATGTCTACACTGGGCTGCAGGGCATCAAACACGTATATTCACTGTAGCCATAGGGGTAACAGACAGGTCAGATATGAGAAAACACAAAAAATGAACAAAATCACAAAATGATTCCGAGCAAGTCGTGCAGCAGTCGTACTGAACTTTTAGAAATGCTTATAGATTCTCCAATAAAAATGATATTTTGAATGCATTTAAACGCGTGGCAGGGGTAAATACACACCTACTAATTTATAAAGCTTATGTTACCCTGAAAAATACAGGAAAAAAATGAAATGGGTATTTTATTTTTTGTTTTTTTAAAGTTAAAATAGTGGCAGAGAGTTACATCAGTGTTTGTAATTGCAATTAAAGCAGTATTTATTTCTCCTTTTCTGCATTGCTGCCTTTGACTCCTGGAATATCCTGCTGTTCTCTAGGCAAGACTCCAGTTCCCATAATGCTTTGCTTCTCTGAAGGTCAAAACCAGCCGGGCACATAATAGATAATAATAGTATCTAATACTACTTTAAGTAACAACTGCATTTACAAATAACTCCAGATCCAAAATGGTGCACATTGGAAAATTGCATAGCAGTTATTTAAAGCTTCTCCTCATATTAAAATGAACTTGCAAGCAGGAAAATTGTATGGTACTGAAAAGAATAAGAATTAGATATGCAAAGCCACAAGGTGGCAGTGTTATACTGGCACAATGCACACAAGTCTATGTAATGTTGCTGAACCATAGTCTAACATACCTGTAGGTAGAGCATTAGACATTGTGCAGGATTGAGGGGCAATAGGGCAGGTAATCTGCATCCCTAATTCTGAAAAAGCTCCCATTTAACAAGTGGATGCTAATAGAGTGTAATGATGCATACCTCCCAACATCTGAACAGCTGAAAGAGGCACACCATTAACCACAGCACAATGTTTTTGACATGCCTACTTTGTAGCTAAAACCCCAAAAATCCACACCCAGTTAACAAGACGCATCCCTTTTTCACAATTGGAATGACATGCAATTTGGTCCCCTCCTTTCATGCCATATTGTGGTCCCCAAGCATTTCATGACATTGTGGTTCCCAAGCATCTTATGACAGACATATTGGTGACCCCCAAATATTTTTTTACTACACACTTTGGCCCCTAAGCATTTCATGACATATATGGTGGTGAGCACAAAGTATTTCATAACAGTTAGAGTAGTGCTCCCTGTACTTTTGTCCCCAGGTGGATGTAGGGTTGCCAGGGGTGCAGCTGTAATGAGACTAGTTGAGAAACTCACCTCAGGTGGCAGCGCCCCTAAAGTTACAAGGGGTGGGAAAAAGCAGCAACTTTTGGGTTTCACTGTTCCAACTATTAACAACTGGAACGGAGCTGGATCTTCGGCACCAACAATGCTGATAGAAGCTGGTTAATGGCTTTTTTTTGGTGGCCCATGATTCTTGCAGCAAAATCTTTGGTTTCGCAAAAAATTTGCCGATGGTGAAAGTGGAATTTTGCTGCGATTCCATGCCTGGCAAAAAAATTCTCTTATCACTAGAGATGGAGATCTGAGTGATGGTTTGTAGGAAATTAATTTCTTGCCAAAGCCCAGCCAGCAGCTCATAGTTACCATAAATATGTAGCTAGAAGTGCTGACAGAGAATCCAAAAACATAAAAAGCTTCATTTGAAAAATCAAACACAAGTACAAAAAGCTAATTTAGATGCACAATTGAGCATGCGTTGATGCTACTCACAAAAGGTACTTACTTGTGCCTATACATGCTCCCAGCAACTTGGGGATACTCCTGGGGAGTGAGCCTCTGATCAGTGCGGTGCAAAATCCTGCATGGACTTAGGGAAACCTAGAACTATCACCAGCCTGGACATGGAGGAAATTTTGTGTCCTTGCAGGTGGATCAGGCACAAGTCACAGTTATTGTAGGATTATAGGAAATGCTGCATTGTGGGTAAAATATATTTATTACTGAAACGTAAATGCAGAATTTGTAGTATGATTCTTCAAACGAAGAGCATTCATTTTTGTAAATACAGGTATGGGATTTATTATCTAGAATGTTTGTGGCTTGTTTTCTGGATAAGGAATATTTCCATAGTTAGGAGCACCATTCCTTAGGGCTGTTTCAGAGCATTAGGAAACTAAATAGGATTGTTTTGCCAGCAATATGGATATGTGTTAACAATGCCATTCATTTGGGGGCAAAAATAACAGCATGCAGTATGTCCTTAAAAGAGAAGGAAAGATAAAAACTAAGTAAACTTTATCAGAAAGGTCTATGTAAATACAGCCATAAGCACTCACAGAAACGCTGCACGGAGTCTTTTATCAAAAGAAACACCCGGATTTATTGTCTCTTTTTTTGTAAACATGTTGTTTGGGGGTTTGACTTCCTCTCTCGGAAAAATCCTTCATTCCAGTGGCCAGAGTCTGCAAAGCTCTCTCCTGCCCCCCCTTCCCACAAGAATGCTAAGAACTCCCTCCCCCCCCCCTTAGGAATGTGTGATCTAAACTATAATGGCTAGACTGCAAACAGGAAGCTATTTAAAATGGCAGCTGCTTTCTTAAGCAAACAGAGAAAGCTTCTATGGCTCTTTACTCAAGTATGGCAATGCTTTCTGCAGAATAAATATATTGTTCTAGGTGGCACTAATTGGCAGTAAAATGCCAAAATGACTTTCCTTCTCCTTTAATGGGAATAGCACATAACATTATCTATTAAAGAAAAAAATCCTACATTGCACATCAAATATTTCCACATTCTTTAGTTAATTGGACTGTGACCTATTTTAGTTGCCCTTTTCTCCATAGCCATAGTTATGAAACAGTGACATGGCTGCTCAAAAGCAGGGTCAGTACCTATGGTTGGCCAGTCCTTGTCTCATAGGCAGTAAGAGTGATATTTAGGTATTTTTATGCAAATGTGTTGTATTACTATTGTATTGGCCATTTCTAAAACTATAGTGTCAATATTTGGAAATACTGTTATTTAAAATGATTCCACAAATCGGTGGGGGCTTTCACATAAGAATCCTGGAACCTACAGATTGTCTTTTTTTTGTTTTGTTTTGGTTGTTAATGTCTTGTTTGGAGTCATCAATAGTAACCTACAGATTAACAATAAAACACTGGCTATACCACAGATCTTGCTTTCTGTAAGACAAAAGTCTTGCAGTTTTTGCTATAACCCAGAGATCTGATTGGTTGCTAGGGAGTTGCTAGTCCTAGTGCTAGCACCAGGCCAAGTAGTATTAGTGCCCAAAACAAATCTTTACATAATTTGGATCTCCATACCTTTAGTCAACTAAAAAATAATTTAAACATTAAATAAACCCAATAGGATTGTTCAGCCTCATATAAGAATTAACTAAATCTTAGGACAGGGGTGGGCAAACTACGGCCCGCAGGCCACATCCGGCCCCTTGGCCTTTTTAATCCGGCCCGCCGACGACGCCAAGTCTCATCACGCGAGACTTGGTGTCATCAGCGGGCCGGAATTAAAGAGATGAAGGGGGCGTAACGCTGGCCTGGCCCTGCCCGCCCTGGCCCGGTCCGGCCCGGGGGTGAGTAAATGTGGCCCGTGAGCCAAAAAGTTTGCCCACCCCTGTCTTAGGATAAAGTGCAAGGTACTGTTTTATTATTACAGAGGGAAAGGAAATCATGTTTAAAATTTTAAATTATTTGATTATAATGGAGTCTATGGGAGAGGGCCTTCCTGTGATTCGGAGCTTTCTTTATAATGGGTTTCTGGATAACGGATCCTCTACCCATGCTATGCAGCCTGTCTGCTCACTATCCCCTCCACCCCTCTGGGTAGACACACACTACTTCTGCATGATCCCCAGGCTCTCACTTTCTCACTCCCCATGATCCCCACTATTGCTCCCATGCCTACCTACCCATAGTTCTGGCCCTGCTTGGTGCAAACTACTTTTTTTTTTAACTACATCGCCCCTGGCATACAGCTGGGCTTCCTAGTGCTTTATTTCATTACTTGCTTATATATAATTCATCGGATATTACGACTTCCAGGTCTCCATCTTCTCTTTTTGTTGGTATGAATTATTTTGTTTACCAGGTTTCATTAGATACAAAAATATACATTTTTGTTGTGCCATTTTCTTAAAGGTGATACAAAATCCTTTTGAGCACCTGTTATTTGTTTAATGAAATACATTTCTCAGTTCTTTGCAAAAGAACCAGCAGTAGCTCAGATTTCATATAATCTTACAAGTCTGTGACAGTCAGCAAGAACATAACTTTTAAAGAACAACATTGGTGACAGTTGAGAGCTATGTATGGTATTGTTGCTTTTTACCAAGGGCATTTTGTCTATGTGCCAGGCTACTAGATGTTGCATTACCATTCACCTTGTTTGGTGATGCTGGGATTTATAAATTAAAAACTTTGGGAAGCCTACAAGTTGCTTATTTCATATTACAGAATAAGTATAAATCAGTATACAAATTAGCAAAGAATGCAATAATATGAGGACTTTTACCAAGGATATTTGATTTTCCACAGTGGATGCACAGTGGCAGGGGTAGTTATTCTTGGGAGCCATTAGGTCTGCTGATTGGCCTTCATGGTCATATAACAGCTAATTGATATACACCTATTATGGAACAAGGTACAATCTATAGCACAAATACTGTTCCCTTATGATATGCCCATATTCAAAGATGATTCTTCAAACTGAATTTTGATCTCTAACCATTTTATAAGATAGGTAGTTTAGCACTGTAAATAAAATAGCTTAGGTTATGCTTGCATTTCAGCTGAACAAAGCAGCAATTGGATGCCAACTTTTATACCAGCACTGTTGCAAATATACAAAGCTCCCCGCCCTTCCACCTTTTGGTTCTATTTCTACAGCTAGGAATGCAGACTAGGCAACCGTGTTGTACAGTGACTGTCATTTCTTTCATTAAGGAACAGTTGCCTTGGTTCACAATATTAATTATTATTATTATTAACATTTATTTATAAAGCGCCAACATATTCCGCAGTGCTGTACAATAAGTGGGTTTCATACATTGGACATACAGAGTAACATATAAAACAATCAATAACCGATACAAGAGGTGAAGAGGGCCCTGCCCAAAAGAGCTTACAATCTACAAGGAGAAAGGGTTGAGACACAAGGTGTGGGAATCATATAATGATGAGTATACTTACTGTTCACTAATGGTTGGATAGCAGCCACGCTACAAACACACCTGGCACACCTGTAGGCACAAGGAGGGTTACTGTGTGTGCAGTGCTGTGCATGTTATTGGCATATTTAGAATATGCATGTTCCATCTAGAAATGCATCTCCCCTTGAACACTGGTACAATCCCAAACCAATATCCATATAGATGGAACCTGCTTTGTTCTAGGAGCACTTATCTCCCAAGGAAAGTACACAGCACTCATGTAATGGGTGTGATAATGACCTGTCTAAATGGACGTACATAGCCTTGCTCCATCTTAAAGATTCTTTTGTATGAACTTCTATTCCATGCAAAATGCTGAATTTATGTCACTTCTACTGCCTGGCTTCTGTTCCAATTTTCTAAGTTCTCAGAATGCCTGAAATGCTCCCAAGCTACTAATTCTTAAAATAGAGTGGGCAAATGTTAGCGGAATCAGCCAAGACCTGATTAGTAAGAATCCTTATGTGCTCGGCAGCCAACAACACTGGGGACTTGTGTTCTCCTCCTAATAACACTGTATGTGTCAGGATGCCATGTCCATATTTACTCACTTTAAATCCAGCCATTTAGCCTTACATTTCAGTATTGCAAAATCAATCCAAAAATATAACTTTATAACTTAGGCTTGCTTGTTAGAGTAGCACAAAGGAACTTGTCTGAAAAAATTAGATCTATTTTTATATCTATTATACCAATTTTTATAACATTGCTATAATATACAGCAGGCTTGTGTTGAAGCAGATGTTTCCATGCCAGTGTATATGCACAAGGGGCAAAATACGGACTGGCTGGCATCCATCTGTCAGTGCACAAGCAGTGGGATTTCAGCGCAAAAATGCATATTTTCATACTATACTAAACTTAACCACTTCAACTTAGTTTCCTATAGACTTGCTACCTAGTTATTGTATACAGGCTTAGCCTTAGAAATACAGGTTGTTTATGCTTGATGCAGGGGCGGGCCAAGCCGACCGGGCGCCCTAGGCAACCCGGTCGGCAAACTCCACCCGCCCCTCCGAACGGCGCATGCGCGCCAAAGCACAGGAGGCGGTGCAGGGGGGGCGGGGCGATTAGATCGGTCATTGCCTCCGCCGCTAATGACAAGCGGCGGAGGCAATGACAAAGTAGCACTAGGGGTAGGCAGGAGAGGCTCCTGTCTGGCGCCCCTCAATCGTTGCGGCCTAGGCAGCTGCCTCTTCTGCCTACCCCTAGTTCCGGCCCTGGCTTGATGACTTTGCCTCCCCTAAAAATATTTCTGTGGACGCCCATAAAAGTAACATGATCCTATGCATATTGTTCATGGAGCCCCCTTTCCCACACCACTCCAAAACACATAATCTTGCACAGTGAGGTGCTCAAGATACTCTCAGAAGAAACAGTTGACATTTAACACTGTCAGTAACCCACTCTGGTCAGTTTTACACATTGTTCTTATTGTAGCTTATCCACCTAGTGCAGGGGTGGGCAAACTTTTTGACACTGACATTGACATTGAAAATTTGACAGACGGGCCGTGCCGGGCCAGCATTATGCCGTTTCCGCTTGTCAGTCCCCAGACTGTCGGCGGGCCAGATTAAAAGGATCAACGGCCCGTAATTTGCACAGCCCTGACCTAACCTAGTGAGTTCTGGCAATAAACTAGGTGGAAAATAAATAGGCATGGAATACTTTATATCAAATATTTTTTATTGCCTTTCACAGCTCCTGCACTGATCAAATACCAATGCAAGGAGGGCAGTGCAGGGGTCAATGGCCTTGATCCTCTCACTGACATGATGCCTCACTGGGCTCTTGAGGGATGGAGCTGTGTCCCCAAATCAAATGCAGCGTTCAGTGTCAGATTACAGCAACAAAAGCCTGGGATGTTGTGGGTTACCTTGTGCCACTGGGAATTCTTTAAGGGGGGAGAATTCACAGAAGTGGAGATAGAGGATTGTGAATTTGGTGGCACATCCAACAATTCTATCTCCACTTTTATTTTGTCTCAATATCACCACTTGTGTTAATACATTTACTTGACACAAAGTGTGCCCAGTTGGAAATTTTTAAAGATTAAATGGTATAAATAGTAACCACAGGCATGCTTTTATTACCCTGCTGCCTACATGAGACCATAAATACGAAACCAAAAAGGGCATGCATTCAGGCACCGACAAGATATATGTAAAGCGAGAGCTTTATTTCAGCACACACTGAACAACAGTTTGTGGTTAGCCCATGGGTGACCAGTCGATGGGGAAGAAATAAAAACAACATACAAATAAAAAGGGAGTTTTCTGTTTTTAACAGAAGTAAAAAGGTTCAATCTCCTCAAACCGTAACCAGAAGAATGACTAAACAGGAAGCACAATGTATATGAGTTGATTTTATAGATATGAACCACAACCTCATTTGTCTACAATATTTAGATGCACCAATTAATTATTATTAGTTGTGGAACTCCATCTCTGTTCTGGCCCATCAATATCTAATAAAATAATGACATGAGATATCCATGTAGTTAATGACAGGTCTAGTCATTAGCGAAAATACAAAAAAGCCAAATATTTTTTTTAGCAGCCATGTTTTGTATGATAGATGTTCATAGATTTACTTCTGTTATTCTAGTATTCCAGTGTTAGGGGATTTTCCTTGTAATGAGATCATTTCCATTTAATACTTTAACTTTAGTACTTAAAATAGCAGTTTTTCTTTATAGGATAATCCAATGTCACATACTACTAAAATATAGAGACTTGCAATGTTTAGGGGTATAGTTTCCCATTAAGTAAAGGAGCAGGTAGTTCACCTACATTGGTTTTTTTTTACATTTTGTAGGAAATGGGCTTCACAAACCAAAGCTTTCCACTGGGGCCCTCAAATGTCTTTTTCCAGAGAAAGCAATGTTGTCACTGCATGCATAATATTCTTTGTCAGTAACTTTTACTGAATCTTTATAACAAAATGTTTTTATAAGGATATATTTCCCTTTAATACAATCCAGCTAGAGTTGTTGCCCAGTACTTTACCAGCCTAGCCAGTAAAAAAATATGCTTTATGCTATTATGTTATTTAAGAGGAAGTATATCCCTTTTTCAACATTAGTTCAATAAGTCTTGTGCCGAACATACTTTCCTTTATTGTTTTACTTAAAAAAACAATTAGAAAAAAAGTTAAATCGCACACTCTATGCCCTGGTTTTAAAACACAACAGTGGTCCATGGCCCATGTATTACAAACTTCTCTTTATATAAAAGCCTATCAAAGGCTACAGATGAGGGATGGGAGAAGTTTGTTTATACAGAGGGCTACTCAGAGGAAAAAGATCATACAAAAGATGAAGGAAAATTGTCATTTTACTTTCAGAATTTTAAAAATTAAAACCATAAAACCAGAATGGGTGGCAAATATTTGTCCCTTTAATGGCATTCACGTTAAATTACAGCCAAAGGAATGGTGTCTGCTGATAAATACATTTATATTCAGTTTAAATAAACCTATAAGCAACATACATTGTAACTGGATACACAAACAAGGTTTAAGTTAAACAACCCATTGGTTACAGGAGCAGCCCTCCCTGTGCTCACTTGCTGATGTTTAGATGCATTTACTCTAGTGGCTTCTGACCACAAGAGCAGAAAGCACTGAGAGTTTACCAAAAAGCAAAGTTTTTTCTTACTGTCATACAGAAAATGAATTTAAATGTCAACACAAGGGAAAGTTCCAGTGTTTTTTCCTTTGCTGCACGCAGAACCTCAAATACATTTATAGATAACTTTTCTGCTTTCCATTTGGGTTATGTGTAGGTGCTTATATATCTATATTTATGAATTGGGTCAGCATTTATTTTGGCTCTAGGTTTGTCTTCTTTATTTTCCACCTACATTTAAAAATAAGATAATAATACAATTATGAAATTATGTTTTTTATGAAAACGTGAGCATTTTCTTTGCTTAATAACTTTTTAGGCTAATGATGAGGACACAGATATTACCTCTCAGTGTGGCAATGTTCACCCTTGGCACACAAGTAAGGCTGCCCAGACTTTCTTTGTCTGTAAGGTGGCCATCCTAACTCAGATGCAGGGGCCTAATGAGGACCGCATCAATGTGCCAATGTGGGCCTCGTTGCAATTAAATATCAAACGTCCCCAATAGTTATCTGCCCAATTTTCATCCAGATATCAGTTAGGCAGGTCTGTCTATGGACCCCACACACATGCCAAGAAGCTGCCACCTCGGTCAGAAAGGATGGCAGCTTTTATTGACCCATTTTATTGACCCCGCAGGGGTCAGTCCTTGGTCCTTTGCTTTTTAACTTGTTTATTAATGACCTGGAGGTGGGCATAGAGAGTACTGTTTCTATTTTTGCTGATGACACTAAATTGTGCAAAACTATAAGTTCCATGCAGGATGCTGCCGCTTTGCAGAGCGATTTGACAAAATTGGAAAACTGGGCAGCAAACTGGAAAATGAGGTTCAATGTTGACAAGTGCAAAGTTATGCACTTTGGTAGGAATAATATAAACGCAAACTATCTACTGAATGGTAGTGTGTTGGGGGCATCCTTAATGGAGAAGGATCTAGGGGTTTTTGTAGATCACAAGTTGTCTAATTCCAGGCAGTGTCATTCTGTGGCTACTACAGCAAATAAAGTGCTGTCTTGTATAAAAAAGGGCATTGACTCAAGGGATGAGAACATATTTTTGCCGCTTTATAGGTCCCTGGTAAGGCCTCACCTTGAGTATGCAGTGCAGTTTTGGGCTCCAGTCCTTAAGAAGGATATTAATGAGCTGGAGAGAGTGCAGAGACGTGCAACTAAACTGGTAAAGGGGATGGAAGATTTAAGCTATGAGGTTAGACTGTCGAGGTTGGGGTTGTTTTCTCTGGAAAAGAGGCGCTTGCGAGGGGACATGATTACTCTGTACAAGTACATTAGAGGGGATTATAGGCAGTTGGGGGATGTTCTTTTTTCCCATAAAAACAATCAGCGCACCAGAGGTCACCCCTATAGATTAGAGGAACAGAGCTTCCATTTGAAGCAGCGTAGGTGGTTTTTCACGGTGAGGGCAGTGAGGCTGTGGAATGCCCTTCCTAGTGATGTGGTAATGGCAGACTCTGTTAATGCCTTTAAGAGGGGCCTGGATGAGTTTTTGAACAAGCAGAATATCCAAGGCTATTGTGATACTAATATCTACAGTTAGTATTACTGGTTGTATATATATAGTTTATGTATGTGAGTGTATAGATTGGTTAGTATAGGTTGTGTGCTGGGTTTACTCGGATGGGTTGAACTTGATGGACAATGGTCTTTTTTCAACCCTATGTAACTATGTAACTATGTAACTATGTATTCTCAGCCCCATTAATCTGTCATAAAAACCTGCTGCAGCTTCAGGTTTTCTGTACCCCCATATACTCCTGGAAGTATGTACCTTTAGCATATTATTATCTAGAAATAGATGTTAGTATTTTGGGTTCATTCCCATACTATTCCTTAGCAACAGACGTCAATTTTTCACTTGATTTTATGCCTAAACCTTTACCTGTGATATAGGCAGAGCTGAAGGTGATGGAAACAATGGCCAGGGTGTAATGGGGCCCATCCACTCTGGTTAGCTTGATTTAAGCAGCGGTATCCCAATGCCATCCAAAAGACAACTACTGTTAGGTTCACCAACAAGTGTTACAGCTGAACTTCCCATTATGTTTGTTTTAATTATTCACAATTCTATGCATCCTCTGTATATTAGTATGATGCCTAGTGTGGCTTTAAACTTTATTGTGTAGGCATGCCTACATGGTCATCATGTGTTGCAGTTATGAATAACTAAAAATAGTTGTAAAACAACTTAGAATTACCATTTTTATTCACTTCCCAATGACTGTGAATTCAGCAAAACAAGATACAAAACACCAGCTTGCCTGATGAGCCTGGCCATATGCCAAAGCATAAGATCATGATGCTCCTTATAATAAGAAGCTGCCACCTTGCTCCGTCTCCATGGCTACAGCACTGCAGAGAAGAGTGCTGTAGGCTGGGAGGAGGCTGCAGAAAAAATAGGAAAAGAAAAGCTGTAATCTAAGACTACAAACCATTAATTTTCTAGTAAGGATCTATATTCGAATAGATAACGTCTTGGTTGTACAATGGGTATAAATAAAGGAACTTTTTTGTAAAATCCATGAAACCATATCAACATATTGTTTTTAAGAACATTCTCTCTTCTCTGTTAAAGTGGCCATTAGAGTTTGGCATCCAATTGCCCTGCAGATCATATAACATATAGATACTGTATGAGTACTAAGATCTTAGTGCACACTGACAGGGAGTGCTGCTGAACTGCGACCAAATCAATCAGTTCAATTCCATACCTTGTGTTATACACTGTAGGAGTAGCCATACACCTCAGCCTTCAGCCATGTGATGTGTGCTCTTATAAACTTCAGTCACACTTTACTGCTGCATTGCAAGTTGGAGTGATGTCACCCTTCCCCCAGCAGCCTATCAGCAGGTAACAAGATAACAGCTCCCTGACACCTGCATTCAGAAAAATGCTCCCTTGATACGTGAATAACAATAGTAAAAATCCAAGTCCGGCTCACCCAAGTTATGACACTTCAGTTACACTGAGTAGGAGAAGCAATAGCTTATCTGTAAGCAGTTCCATTGGGAAGTGCTGTCATTTTCTAAAAGCTCAGGATCAGGCACAATGACCTGAGATAGCTGCAAGCACACCAATATTACAGCTAAAAAAATAAATGTATTGGTTGAAGAATGACATTTTTAGTGGTAGAATAAATTATTTGCAATTTACACAGTGTAATTTAGTAATAAAAACTACACCATAAAAATCTGACAGTATCCCTTTAAAGCCTTTACCCTAAAATGAACATTTAGCACTTAGCAATAAGATGAACTCTCTAGCATTTAAAGTGGTACACATCACCAAACTGCCACATCCATGACACACACCCTGGGCGAGCAGATTCTCATTAGGCAAAGCCCAAGCCTTGTGAATGTGTTGTATCTATTTTTCTTTAGTGACACAGAGGGAAGCACGAGCAAACCAATATAGCTTTCTCAAAAGTAAATGTTTTGCAGCATCTTCTATGTCTAACTCTAGGGTATAGTATACTTCTTTTCAAACTGAATTATGCGTCTGGTTCATCCCTAGTTAAAATTGATAACCCTTGCAATCCTTACAGTTTTGGAGCTTTTTACAAGCAAAGAATAAAACTTGAACGCCAACATTTGTTGGAATCTTCCGTAGCCTATACAAAATAGTGTCCCTAATATAATTTTTGCTACTGAATATTCTGTATAGTGCACGGTGTCTGGTTTTGACTATGGAGCCCTGATCACAAGGCTTAGTTTGACTATTATACAGTATAATAAGTCTGTGTTTGGGGAGCAAGAAGGATTGTGATGTATCACGTTTTATAGCCATGAGGCTGTTAGCCTCCCCAAAATACTCAGCTATATTTAGATAAGAACATTAAATGTTCTTAAGTATGTCAGAACAAAGTACTTATTCATTTAGGGTGATAATGTTCAAAACATGGACATGCTGAGGCTGAGGTCACTTTACAAAACACAACATGATAACAGAGAAAGTTAATAAATTATAAGTGGAAAAACATTCCACTTGAGAGTGGATAAAGAATCCAATAACTTGCGGTCTTGCTGTTAAACCATGTTATCAGCCAGGCTCTCATTCAGCTTTCTCTTCACCTTTGCCTTAATATTTTTATTGTCTATCTGCCTTGACCACTAACCTCACTGTTTCTGTATCTCTTCTGCCCTTCTCTGCCAGCTAACCTTGAGCTGATCAAACCTATTAATAATGTCATCTATTTAGCATTCAGCACTTTCACCAAAACAAGTACGAAGAGCTGGAGCAATTTTCTGTATAAATGTAGGCAATGCTTGCCAGAGCAGGATGAATATGGGCAGAAGGTGGGAGCAACATAAGCACCCCTAGTCACTTTCCCTAGCTTGAATATCATTCAGGCACATTTGGACGAAAAGTACTAGGTAGCCTGTAGTTACCACCTACCTAAAGCAGGCATTAAGTACAGGGATACTTTGCACAAAGCAGTTCACAAACAATTCCCCAGGCACAGGTTCTCTGGGCATAGAACCTAGAGTACAATGGTAAATATTAATGCATAATTACAAAACGCTAACATATTCAGCAGCACTGTATAGTAAATGGGTGTGTACATTGAACATACATATATTTACATACAAATATAAAAACAATATAAAGGAGAAAAGAGTGCCCTGCCCAAATCTACTGGTTCAATTTCAGGTGTCACCATATTGACATGCATGCACTATAGTCAGCCACAAAATGATAAAGGTTAGTGCATTGCCTAGCAGTAACCAGCCAGTCACCAGTCATCTGGAGAGCAGTCTGTACAGCTGCAGGGAATGCTTTGTGTTTTTAGCAAGTATTTAGAGTACACCATGGTGCTGCAAAAGCAGTCCAATACTAATAGCTGACTCTGCTGCACTTAAAGGGTTAACCTTTCCCTTAGTACTAAACAAACTATATTCTGGTGAACAGAAACAATACACAACCCGCTGCTTGTAAGTGTAGAGCTTTTCTTTATCATTTGCATTTATACATATTTGCTGTATTTTTATCTCTTTCGGGGTCTGAGGTGAGAACTTTGCAACCAGTATTAAAATTAATATATCACAAGGCAATTATTTTTAGAAAGTATTTGAACTAAGACCTTCTAGAGAAAGAACTATATGCAAGTGCTATACCTCTTTTTATCAGAAGAACCAGAGTAGTTGTTTATACCTGTAAGAGAATGCAGAGGTCATTTATAAACAGCAAGTAACGTACTTTTTAGTCTGCAGGGTGCACAATATTTGCCCATGTGTTGGTTTTAATGTTATATCTAAGACCACTGAGCCACATGCATCAAGTACAAGTTACAACAGCTTTCTTGCAACTAAGCAACAAGGAGCAAGAGAGTGCTGGGGGGGGGGTAGCTGCAGAGGTGGCCTTCTTCCATGGGTGGAGTGTATAATTATCTGACCCTGCACCTAATGCTGAAAGAGAAGTGGCTGTCTGAAGTCTCTACAGGCAACAGTCAAGAGTCAGTAGGTACAAACTTATCCAGTCATTCCATGTGCCAACTTGTGCCAAACGAAAGGCCTATTCATTATGTGGGGCTGGAGGTGAGTGTATTGTAAGTGGTCTTTAATGTAACTGGCACCTGAGGAATTAAGTGGGTTACAGGATGCATGTGAGTGCAGGTACAATATTTTAAGTCTGTTTAAAATAATTCCACATGTCTCCCTTTAAGCTCCCTTTCTGTACATATTCAGGTTCCACTTGCACTGTATTTGAGCACACATGAGCTCATGTGTACATACCTTTATGGAAAGGTGTGCAGGCATATTTCTTTTCTGTTTGTATTTCCAGACTGTATTTAGACACCTTTTTACTTTTTGCTTGAATAGTAGGAATATGCTTATGTCACCTAAATCCTAAATTGCGCTAATGGAATTTCCTTGCATAAAAGCTTTATTCTCTCTCTTATTCTCCAGGGCAGCCCCTGCATGCAGGTGTCTCCTAATAAACATTCTAATACACACAGAAAATATAACCACTCAGTAACAACTTGCTTGAACACAAGCCCCAGTCTGTTCTAAAATTGTCATGTTATTTGTATATCCTAATCAGTAATAGCAATGTTACTTGTCTTTGTCCATATACACACACCCTGAACTGCAGCATGTGCTCAATTGTGCTGTCAGCATTTTCTCTATTTAAAATAAATGCTTCTTCTTTAGTTGCATTCCTTTATATATACAAAGTAAATGATGGAGGCAAACCTTATTTTGTGTGACTTAGAGGGCTTTCCCCCTATATAAAGTAGAAAAGCTGGTTAGACCAGTACAGCCACTATAATGATTGATGTCACAAGTAAAAGGCTAACAGGTAGAACGCTTCCAGACCACAACATATTGCAGGGTTGTATGTATGTATATTTTTATTTAAATAGCGCTACTTATGTACACAGCACTGTACAGCAGAACAATAAATAGATAATAATAATAGAACAAACAGGGGGTCAGCGATAGATAAGTAAATACAAAGTACGACAATAAATTCAAATAAATAAAAATGATGGTTGTGTTAAGGATTCCACAGACCTAAGTATGAAAGTGACAAGAGGAAAGATCCCTGCCCCCCCCTAGAGCTTACAATCCAAATGGGAGTGTATTATACAGACACTAATAGGAGGATATTAAGTGCTGAAGGTTACAGTGGGTGACACTGTCCTATACTGTCCAGTTTCCAGATCAGGTTCTGTGTCTTTGAGTTTAGATCTGTAAAGACAGAGGGAGGATTCTCTCCGGAGGAAATCAGGGAGGGCATTCCAAATGTAAGAAGCAGCTAGGCAAAAGGGTTTAAGGCTGGAAACAGCAATAGTAGTGGGGGGTGCAACCAAGTGGTTGCTCTGTGAGGAACGAAGGAGTCGGCCAGGGACGAATGGAGACATAAAAAGAAATGTAGGGAGGTGCAGAGGAATCAAGGGCTTCAATGACTTTATAGATTATTGTTTGTTCTATGGGAAGCCATGATAAGGACTTCAGCAGAGGAGGGGCCTGTACCCTCTTGGATGAGAGGAGGAAAATTCTGGCAACAGTATTTAATACAGACTGTAGTTGGAAGAGATGGGGGTTAGGGAGGCCAGTTATTAGCAGGTTACAGTAGTCTAGTCGGGAGAGGATAAGAGCATGCACGAGTGTCTTAGCTGTTGAAAAATGGATTTTGGCAATATTGCATAAGAAAAAGTAACAGGTTTTTACAGTTGTGTTAATATGGTCAGAGAAGGAGAGATAGGAGTCTTCCTCAGACAACATATTGAGCTGACAGGGTTAATGAGCAAGCCATCAATAGAGATAGTATAGGTGGAGTAGGACCAGTCTTGGGTGGAAAGATGATCTCTTCTGGTTTTGTTAGGTTCAGTTTGAGGTGGTGTTGGTTCATCCAGTTGGAGATTACTATGAGGCAGAGGTTTGAGTTCAAGTTTCAACTGTTAATGAAGGGGTTGCTAAAAATATTTGGATAACATTGGCATACAAATAATAGTTAAAGCCAAATTAGTGGATGAGATCTCCTAAAGACAGAGTGTAGCGAGGAAACAACAACATACATAGCCTTGTGGCACTCCTACATAGGTGGAACTGGAGATGAGGTTTTGTTAGCATAAAAGCCAAGGATTGGTTAGAAAGGTAAGAAGAGATCCAGCATGCCTGATTACAGATACTAAGTAAATACAGAATTTGCATCAGGAGGGAGTGGTCAACTGTATCAAAGACAGCTGATAGGTCAAGAAGGATTTGTATAGAGAAGTGAACTTTGGCTTTGGCAGCCTGAAGATTGTTTGTAACTCTGCACAACGCCATCTCATTAGAGTGTGCAGGACAGAAACCAGATTGTAGTGGGTCCAACAGATTATGCATGTTAATGGTTAATATGATAAACCATGGCGGCCCACTGTTTTTTAAATTATTCATAAATTACCTTGAGGTTTGCATTGTAAAACCTATCTCTGCTTGATTATGATGTTACAATGTGCAGAGCAGGTTCCATGCAGCATGACTCCACTTTGCAGTGTAATATGAATATAGAATTTAGGACAAGTGGGCAGCAAACTGGCAAAATAGCTTCAAGAGTAAGAAATGCATTTAAAAGGTTATGCACTTAAATGCTAGATATACACATTGTGTTGCATTGTGTTGGGGGTAGTAATGTTAAAAAGTGACTTTTACATTTAACGTTCGTATCTTTTGATCAAGTACCAACAAACAAATAAAGTTATTTTTTACATGAGAGAATTTTTACAATCTATAGTTCTGAGAGACATGAAGGACATTGGACCCCCCTATCATCCTGTAAAGAACTAGACTCATTGTATTCAACAGAGCTTATCTACTATGTAACCTGTTCTCCTTTTTTAGAATGAATGGTTACCCCCACGGCTACACTACACTATAAACTATAGATGTCTTTCTGAAGCAAACAAAATGTTTTAAGTGATGAGTAACTGTGCACTATATTTAAATGTTTACATAAAACACTTTTTGCTACTGGTCCTTGAGAAAGATTTTGGGGGTTTCTGTAGATAACTAACACACAGCTCTAAGCAATGTCAGTAAGTGTCTGCTAAAGTGAATAAATTACTTTCTACTATAAAAAAAAACTGAAATGACTCAAGGGGTGAATGTAATTTATAAGTCCCTGGCAAGGCCTAACCCTGAGTATGCAGTGCAGTTTTGGGCACCAGTCCATAAGAAGATATTAATGAGCTGGAAAGAGAGCAAAGGCATGCAACTAAGCTGGGGAAAGGAATGGAATATATAAGTTATGAGCTATGTTGTTTTTTTCCTCTGGAGAAATGGTGCTTGCAAGGGGAAGTGATAAGGTAGATATTTTCATTTAAATCAGCACAAATGGTTCATCACCATGAGTGGGATGGCTATGATGACAGATTTGCTTGCCTTTGGGAAAGAAATGTATTGATTGCACTGTTGCTTTGCAGCACTGTGGTAACAGGTTTATTTCCAGCCAGAGCTCTATCTGCAAGGAGTTTGTATGTTCTCTCTGTGCTTGCATGTGTTTCCTCCTAGTAATCTGGTTTCTTCTAGCACTCCAAAAACATACAGCAGGTTAATTGGTTCCTGATTAAACTTGACCATACTGTCTATGTGTGAAGGTCCATTGGGGCAGGGACTGATGTGAATAATATGAATGATGTATAAGCAGGTGCATACGCTGAAGTGTCAACTTGATGAACAGATGTTTTTTTACCAACCCAAACTAACTGATAATTTAGCTGTTTATGCAAAAGAAAACACATTTCTGACCATCTCCCATGTCTCATTGACAGATACAGTATCACAGATAACACTACCCTCTTTTGGTCAAAGAAGAGCATATTGTTGAATGCCACTGAATTTTCTGCTTCACCCAGCAACTTTATGGCAGGCAAGCATGGCAGACTCAAATGGCCTGCGCTGAAATTAGAAGTAATATTTAGTGATAGCTGCAGATGTTCTCTGGGGGCTGCGTGGATTGTTGGGAATTCTGAAAACTTCTAGTTATGCCACTTTCCGTGGGCCATTCATTTAGAAGGGGTGAAATTAGTTTCCCAAGTTGCTCAAGATCAAATCAGTTGGCCAGTGGGCCTAGGAATTGACTTGGGGGGAGATATTTGGGTTCAATTATTATGCTGAGTTTTGTCACTGCAGACTTTTTTTGCAAGAGACCACACACAGGATTGGTCATAATTCAGTGTTGATCATTTTATTGCTTTTATTAAACTTTGTGGTATATTTCATTCCCACTGTACCAAGGGCACCCCATAGAATAGTGGACGTAAAAAATGAGCACCATTCTGCAAACATGTAATTTAGGAAGACTGCATTGGCCTATCTTTCAAAGGAAAGTAAAGCTACCCTCTGAAATAAACTGAGAATCGTGAGTATTTTAATAAACAGTTGCACTGATTACACCAGAAGCAAGAGATCAGACTGCACTGCCATCTGGAAATGAAACTTGGCACCCAAATGCTTTGTTCGCCCTGTATCAGGTCAGCCAGAAAAGCTGCTTCTTTCTGCTTTCTTGGCTTACGACCTGGAATATTAACAACTATGGACATCACAATGTTGTGTTGCTTTTATCTCCAGTCAGAGATGAGATACATATACATAGGGAAAAGAAATTACATTGTACCGGATGCATGTGCAAAAATACTAATGGATGAAACATTTATCCTTTAGTGCTATGCACCAGGTTAGAAATCCCCCTTTCCTAGCCTGCATGTCTAGCCAGCTTGGAAACGCCCCATGGAACATCTACATGCTGTGCACCACCTATCCATTTTGAGTACAGTGGTGCCAACTGTAGGTGCAACATATGGGGTAAAATGGAAACAGTACAAAACAGGCAACTTGTCCCTTGTTTTGTAAATGAGTGTCATAATGTACAATTATTTTATACTTTAAAAATAAATTGGCATTTTTATTTGGAAAGCATAATATTTTCATTTAAAAAGAAGGATCATTATTGGGTTATTGGTGGCACAAATCTAGGGGCCATCCTAGCTGGAGCCAAAAAAACAATATTTAATACTAGGCTCCTTAACAAAGATCTATAATACTTTGAACAGGGCCATGTTAAGTTCCATGGAAAGCCATATAGCCCACTGGGGGAGTCCACCCCAAAATAGTGATGCACTGTTGGTACAGCTAAATATGGTCTAAAGCTGACCATACAGTGCATTGTTTAGTTAAATTATAGTTTCAAGATATCTGATTCGTAGCACTGTCTCAAATTGCTACGTGACAATGTTATTAACAAATGTTATTGACCCTAATCCTAGCTAGGCTGCTGGCTTGGAATATGTCTGATAACAGCTGAACAACTGAAGCATTTTGTTAAAATCACAGCTAGTTTTGGTAGCCTCCCACAGCCACATGGCCATAAAGCCTTGAATCCAGACTGTGTTTGCTAGCTCACCCATCTATCAGACATTCACTGAGCGGATCACAGAAGAATATGACCCTCTTTTGAACTGGGGCAGTAACCCATGGCAACAAATCAGATGTTTGTTTTAATTGTTCAGCTTTAGCTGGCTGAAAAAAGCCAATCACTTATTGTATATATATATTATATATATATATATTATATATATTATATAAGTGAGACCACAGCCCTGGGTGTCTTGACTTCTCCAGCTTGGTGGTATCCCTTGCTATCTCCATTTCCTTTTCCAAGTACTTCCAGTTGAATTTTAAGGATTCTTCAATGTCATCTACGGGTGTGTGATTAATCTTAGCGCCAGTGACTTTGCTATTTTAATCACGTGTCGCTTAACCAATACTGGGAGTGTACAATTAGTAGAATTTGATGTAATTTGCACTAGTACATCAATTTTAGATAAGTGTATTGAATAGACTTTTATAGGGTGTTTAATCTTGTATCTTGTTGTAGGTCAACTACCTCCTTATTAGGTATTCGGGTTTAGCAAACCATTTTGAACAAAGCTCTAAGTCATATTATGTTGTAGTTCAACTTGTTAGGTATTTGGGTTTAGCAAGCCATTTTGAACAAGTTAAAAAAAAAATCCTATTTGTATACACAATTTCATCTGTAGTGCTTGTCACTAATGAGAAGGGGAGTGTGATAATAGTCAATATCACTCACATGTCACTTAGTAATTTGTTTGGAAAAGTAAATTTAAGTGATCAGGAGAGGTACCTTTTTTTCCTTTAAGAAAAGTAAATTGAATATACCTTAGAAGGGTTGTTTTTTCTTTCCTCCTAATTTATTAATGGAAACTGCTTTTCACTGCACATAACAAGCTGTTTTTTACACAAAAACTGTCATAAGCTGCGGAGGGCAGCTTTCATTTGCAAGAATGACAAGAGGCACAGGGATGAGGGGATTAAAAAGCTAAATATAACATATGCATTAGGCCTTAGTGCTATATAATTACCCGACACACACGATCCTCTGCGCCAGAATTCACACTCACTTTATACCACCCATGCAATTTCCAGTTCAGCGGATAGGCCACAAAATTCTTGTAACAGCCCCATTGGTATTTGGGCAATGGCACATAGGGATATTTGTTGCCCATAAGAAACCTGTGCTGGCCTTGAGCAACAAATCTCAGAAAAATGTGGGATCCAGCTTTATCCCTGTCCTTTGTGCCACTGACATCACCTTAAGGTTGATTCCACATTGGATGAATTCTAGCATGTTGTCCCCAAACTATTTTTCACTCACTGGTAAGGTAACAAACCACTAAAAATCACCATTGTTCTGTGTCAATGTGAATCACTGGTGCATACAGGGTCTTGTCTGTGACAGGTGCAGGTGGCTGGGCGCATACTAAAAATTTGTATTCACACCAGAATGAGGTGTATTTCTATTTGTGTCTCCCTCCCACAAAATGCAGTGAGGGGCTAAGTTAGAACTGGCCCAAAACCCTCAACTGTGCTGCTTAACCCCCCCACCATCACAAGCGCACACTTGGGGCTCATTTATAAACCTACAATCAATCAATGTTTAGATTTTTCCAGGTAGAACAATTAAAAAAAACATCTTTTTTGTTGCCATGGGTTACTGCCAGGGAACAAAGTTACCCAGTGTTTATAAATGATCCCCACTGACTGTCAGAGCGAGCCCCTGCTATTCAGCGCACACTCCGCTTGTAAAGGAGCGCACAGGCGCTCTCTCTGTCAGTCTGCCGCCAGTTCTCCCAGTCAACCAGGACCCAACTAGGGGGAAACAAAATACAGTTTGTGCTTAGTGCCCCTGCCACCCCTGTGCCCTAGGTACCTGCCTCTCCTGCCTACCCCAGACAAACCGATTCATTGCTTTAGGGAGAAAACACTACAAAACACACTATGTGCCTTTACCCTAAGGTAATGCTGCTCATGGGTCAGGTGATTATTGCTGTGGGGAAAGCTAGGAATCTCCCCTTGGGCATATGCCCCCATTGCCATTCTATGTAGTGCAGCTCCCCAGAACCTATAAATAACCTCGTCTAATAGTGATGCTGGGGGACCCATTCCTGGTGTCTCAGTTGTACATCTGGTACAGACCCCAGCACCCACTGCCCAGGGAACAGATTACAGATCCAGCCCACTGCCCAACCTGTACAGCCACACGCTGATGTCATTGTTATCAGTCCGGCTCCGCCCCCCACTGTTGTCATCCGCAGTCCCCGCCCTTCCATTCTGAGGGTGCCCGGCTCTCCTGTCAGAACTGGCACTAAGGTGACCTGGCTATTGGCTGCTGTGTCCCTCCTCCTGCATTGCTTCCTAGGGTTCCCGGGTGAATGGATCTGCTTGGGATACTGCTACGTTCCTAATTATAGGTTATTATATAAACTGACAATAAAATTAAACTTCTAACTTATAGTTACAAACTGTATCCCTATTAAAAGCAAAAATGTAAAGCAAACATATCCGTTTAGTTGCTTTTATTATACAATTTCATATCTATGTTTACATTTGGGTTAGTTGAAGTTAAAAGGAAAATAAGATAAGATGGTACGGTCGCACTCCATATGTTGACGTTGCAGCGGAGGCCAGAGGGATAATGGAGCAGGTTAGAATGCTGCAGCACAGTAGGAATTAGGGAGCAGGAGGGCGGGGCCAAAGAGAAGGGAGGTGGGGAGGGGCGGGGCCAAAGAGAAGGGAGGTGGGGGAGGGCGTAGGTAGGAGGTAAGAAGGAGAGAGATGGGTGGAGGGAATAGGACAGAGAAAGTGTGCTGCAGCCCAGTACAATCGCTTACATATAGGGGATCGCTTGGAGCTGAATTAGGGGAGACGCGATAAAGCCTTATCAAGGAGATTTTAGACTGGGGCAGGACTCTCTGTCGCTTTGCACATAAATGTCCTAAATCGGAGCCCGTATGCTGCACTGGCTCAGACAGCGCCTCCAAGGCAGGTGCCTGGGATTAGCCAGAGGCAGGGAATCAGATAAGGTTGTATATTGGATGGTATGAGCCCTGCTGGGCATTGTGGTATAATCTCCATCCTGGAGAATATAAAAGATCGCTGCGTCTGCTAGCCAGCGCTTGCCTGCGATCACATTACTTGTCTGATTGTCATCATTTCGGTCAGTGCTGGGAGTCTGTGATGTCAATGGACAAATCAGTCAGAATAACATGAATGAGGAATCGGTGATGTAACTGAGAGAATATCCTCCTCCTCCCATGGCCATTCTGATGGCTGCTCGCCTGTGAGCTACTTGCCATTGTGTGACAGGGAGACAAGGGTGAATGCCTCGGAATCTGCTGCTGCCATCACATCGCATCGTGTAGCCCAGGCAGCCTTCTATTGTGTAGGGCACACAGGGGATGCCGCACTCTCTGCCCTGAGCGCTGCTGGCCCCAGGCTGGTCCTGTCCATGGGCTGGTGCTGAGCAGAGACCAAACACAACATGTGGGTGAATCCAGAGGAGGTGTTACTGGCAAACGCCCTGTGGGTCACGGAGAGGGCTAATCCCTATTTCATCCTGCAGAGAAGAAAGGGCCATGGGACGAGAGGAAGTGGGGGACTGGCAGGTAAGTGTCCTGACTGCTGGAAACTCTTCATGTTGGGAGCCTGCTTCTTTAATTCCCTTCCTGCAGTTTTATCAGGGGCCCAGAGGTAAAGGTCCCCCCACCCAATTAATGTTATTTTGCACAACAAACAACAATGTCAACTTTCTAAGGACCCAAGAATTAGTGTAGAATACATTCTGTAATTGCTATTGGTTATTATAGGAAGCAGTTGCGCTGCATTAAAGGGGACGAGGGAGATCCAGTCTTAATATCATGGGAACCCATTCTGGGTTCTGATGCACATGTGCCATAACCAAACAGCACGTCTTGTTACCATAACCATATCATTTTTATGCTTTCTAGTGAGATTAGTAGTAATGTTAAGGTTAAAATAACTAAAGGGGTGGTTCACCTTTAACTTAGCTTTTAACATGTTATAGAATGTTCTGTTCCTAGCAACTTTGCAATTGGTCTTAAATATTTATAGTTTTTGCCTTTCTCTTTTACATCCTTCCAGGTTTCAAATGGAGGTCAATGACCCCCAAAAATATTGCTCTGTGAGTTTACAATTTTATGATTATTCTTACTTTTTATCTCTTATCTTTCTATTAAGGTCCTTTCTTATTTATATTTCAGTCTCTGCCTGGTTGCTAAGGTAAACAAGACCCTAGCAACCAGATAGCTGCTGAAATTCCGACCTGGAGCACTGTTGAACGAAAAGCTAAATAATAATAAAAAAAAACCTACAAAAAAAAAAAAAATGAAAACCAATTGCAAATTGTCACAGAATATCAATGTTGACATTGTACTAAAAGGTGATTTAAAAGCGAACAACCTCTTTAAAGGGATTCGGTCATGATTTTTATGGTGTACATTTTATTTCTAAATTACACTGTTTACATAGAAAATAATTCACTCTACCATTTAAAATTTTATTCTTGAACCAACAAATGTATTTTTTATTAGTTGTAATATTGGTTGAGTAGGCAGCCATGTCAGTGCATTGTGCCTGAGTCTGAGCTTTCAGAGAGCCAGTGCTACACATTAGAACTGCTTTCAGGTAACTTATTGTTTCTCCTACTTCCATGTAACTGGAGGAGTCCCAAGCCAGACTTGGATTTCTTACTATTTAGTGCTATTCTGATACCTACCGGGAGCTGCTATCTTGATACCATCCCATTGTTCTTCTGATCGGCTGCTGGGAGGAGGGTGGGGGCGGGATATCATTCTAACTTGCAGTAAAGTGTGACTGAAGTTTATTAGAAGTCACATGGCTGTGGAACCCTGGGAATTGAAGGTATGGCAATGTGAAATTTCAAAAAAATCTGTACTTCAATGAGGATTCTGCTGGAGAATCTCTAATAACATGCGTTTCCCATGTCAGTATTCCTTTAAATATTCAGCTTTAATGAGTTATTGGCAGAGCAGGGTGCAAATTTCAAAAAAACAGGCACAAGCCACCATCTTTTTCACATTTTGCATCCTGCCTCTTCCCCACCCCTAGTAAGCTTCTGATGGAACAGGTTTTTAGACTTCAGAACGGAACACAAGAACCTGTGCTTTCCCCATGAATACAGCACATCCTGCAATTGGCAGTGCTGTACCCATGAGGGATGGACTGGGGAGGGCATGTATATGTCTCCCATCCTACCCTCTAAGATGCATGTCATTCATATGCGCAAGTTTGGGAGCGCTGTTGGCACACAGAGCAAAGTAGCCTTGTGCCCACCAGCTCTGCCCCTTACCCCAGAGTTTTATTCTAGTGCAAGGTGCAGACAGTGCAGTGCTACAGATGCAAGTGCTGGGTTAAAGAGCATCTCTGGCACAATGGTTAATAGCCCCTCTGGTGTTTTGATTGCTGCATTGAGTTTCTGCCGCCTCTGCAAGACCCTCGCCCGGAAGAATTGTAACAGCAGCACAGAACTTGTTGTCCAGGTGTTTATAGAACTTTCTTGATATGGATACTCCTGTGCACTTCTGAGAGTATGTTTGTAATCAGCCCGTAGTATGCATATTTCATAACCTCTCACCTCACTGTAGCTAGCAGTATGTGGAAAAACTAGAAATGAAAATTCACAGTAATGACGTGCAAAAGCCTAACAAACAATGCACAGGCATTTCTCTGTACCAGTTGTGGACATAGTATGGGATCAGGATTAACGGGCCATTGATAATGAGCACTGTTGCTTGTAAGATGCCTTGCATCATGTTACATCACTTCCTGGGAAAAGCAGTGGAATGGCGTTCTCTATGCTGCCACAGCAGCCGAAAGCAAAGTAAGGTTCAGTTCAAACACGAAAGCCTTTTATTTATATCCCCTGTATCCCACCAACAATCTTTCAGGTTACACATTTATGAATATTACAATAAATACTTCTTTGTGGGGCCCTGCAGATGAGCAGGTGTATGCAGTGGGAATGTAAAGTAAATCCTTTGTTCCCTTTGAATTTTTTCATAGTTTTTCATACAGAATAAAAACTCATTCCTATGATATTCTTGGAAGCATATTTATTAATGGGTGAAAGTTTTACTATTTGATAAATACAAATTTAAAAATCCCATAGGAATGAATAAAATGTGGCTAAGTTTTTATGTATTAAGCTCTAAACTCATATTTTGATAAATCTGCCCAAAGTGTTATATCAGGGCTGAATAACTTGTACCCAGCAGCTAGTGCTGAACTGTAGCTAAATTTTCTTGGGGCAGTTGGAAGTTGTAGTACAACATCAAAGAGCTAAAGACTAGATCATGATTTATGGAGTTCAGACAGGGTGTTTTCCAGGGTTTCCACTACCAAGGACAGCCCTGGGTCTCTGTATGGCATGCTGTGGTGGTGATTTTCAGTCCAAGTACTTTTCAAACAGATACTTACCAAGTGCTTTTATACAGACCATTAAATTCCGAGTTATAGTTATATTGTATGTTATTTCATTACAGTGAGCACTGACCTTGTGTGGGGGATACATTACTTTTGAATGAGTTTATTACTTTTTAACCAAACCTTTTGACAGCTTGCACGCTTGTCTTAGCCAGACCCAATAACATCCAGGGAAAAGATGTTTAACCTAATTTTCTGCCATAGTCATTAGTCAGAACAGCAGAGCATATAAAACCACCAACCATTAGCACTTTAGCAGCAACCATTTTTAAAAAAAAATATTGTTATAATAAAATGGGCGGGTACTGGCATGAAACTGCTGTTATTATAAGGAGTGACTACCCTTATAGCCAGGATTTTTGCAGGCAATGATATGTTAGCCAGTAGCAACGCTGTTGCTGACTGCTGGTTACTGGGCAGATCAGGCAGAGTTTCAGAAGCTAATAAACTAACTTTAACCTTTTGAATCCCACCAGTACTTCTCCCGGATGCCAAATGCCTCTTGCTGTTTCATTTAGATCTAATTGGTTAGTATGGATTATTATTCTGCTGCAAAATTACACGCATATTTGTGAATTTACCCTCTGACTGAATTTTTTCAGGTCTGCTAAATGAGTCCCTCTAGTCTGTTTTCAGCCTTAAAAAAATGCACTGTAGAAAAGACTAAATAAGTATGTGTTTTTAGTTGGAATTTTCCATCACTATGTCATATACTGTAAAGCCTTCCACTGTAAAGGCCATTTAATTTTGACATTGTGGGTAATTCCCTACCCCTGGCTGCAATAATTTGGCACAGCTTTTCCTGTCACTGAGTTATTTTCCAGTAGAGTTTCTCCCTAATTATCCACTATCTGCTTCACTGGCTCTCAAAGTTTCACTCAGCCAGTTTCAGTTCCCACTTTCTAATTCTCTTTTACAAACATAGTTGTGTTTTGTGTAATATAGGGTTTTTTTTTCCAGATGCACCAAAATACAATTTTTGGATTCTCCTTATTCAAAAAAAAAAAAAATACATTGTGATTGTACCTCTTTTTCTTCACTGAGAGCCAGACACGTAATTATGGGAACCAGACCCTACAACTGCTGGGGTGACCTGTAGTTCTATAGGTCTAGAACCAAACCGAAGGAGGCTGTAAAATTATTTTTCTGTGGGGCCCTGTAACCTGTAGTAATATTTAGCTATAATGTATTTTAGGTTAGATTTTTCTTGTTCAGGAGTAAGAGTCAATTGCAGAGACAACCCTTTCCCAAATAACTGGGGCTACTCTGTTAGGGCCCCAATTAAAGGTGTGATCAGATTAGGGCTGCCAGTCTGTAGCTATATAAGAAAGTATAAGAGTGGATCTTGGCACTTTACTGCTTGAGTATGCAGTTACAGGCAGTAATGGATGTTTAAATGAAGACATCTCTGAACTTCAGCACCCAGCTATTAGCTATAGCTATTCAAGCCCTGGGGATGTCTCACTTGTTTGGCCTTGTTGGAGCTGCTTGACCAGTTTGCATTCTGTTTGGTTTGCCACCAGTGCTGTAAGTTAGTCACGTGGAAGTGAAGGCACGACTGATCCTGCGTGATGCCAAATGTTATGTCACAGTTTTAAAAGCGGAAATAGTTTGTGACTGATTTGTTTATGCACAACCTGTTTAGACAACATGCAGTTTTAGGTATGTTTGTAACATGTGACTTCCATTATGGTATTAACCTGGGCCCCAAATGGGTTTAAAGGCTGACTCTCTGTCAGGTAATTAAAACAGTAGGGTTGTAATAACATGTTGTACGCCACTTTACAATGAGATAATAACCAACAGGTAATAACTTACAATACAACAGGTATTTAGGGAGTGTTTAGAGATACACATAGTAAAATACATGAACAGTTATTTATTATGCTGGTGTCCTGGCAGCATGACTGTGATCGCTGGGGACAGCAGGATGACCTTTTCAAACTGCTTCCTGATGGGCCATGTATACACAGATTGGTGGGCAGTATAGGCAAAATCAACCAAACTGCCCAAATCAGTGGATGTTTTGGAATCTTAAAGCAGGCCATACATAGGTCCAATGTGTGCAGCCTATATTTGACCACAAAAGGGGTTGACATTAAGGGCAATAGGAATAAGACCCATGTCCTGTTGCTTCCAGGTCAGCCTGTGATGGATGGCATGCATCTCTTAAAATACAGGAAAACGAATTTCCTTTGTCACAGGGCTGCTATAAACATGCAGCTAAAGCTGCCTTATTCTACTCACCACTCATTTGAATGATCGATCACCAGTGGGCACATGAGGCAGCAACCGCATTAAAGTCACATACACTATCAGTCTGCCTAGGAAATTGGTACAACATTTCCTCTTGTTACATGTTAGAGCCTTGGTGTTGCTGTAACTGCAAGTTGTGTCTGTAATCCCTGTACACATGTAGCATGTGAGTAATAGACTTTTCTCTATGTTCAGTTGAGCTTTTTGGGATTCCAAAACAAGGTGTAGCTAAATGCACTGTAGAGTTTGTCTATAGCAGCTTTACTGCGTATAACACCTAGAACTGACACTTATCTTCTTTATAAGAGTGTCACTAATATATATATAGATCAGTATTGTTCTTAAACTCCTTGTAAAGGCTGAACCCTTTCCATATAATTTGTCTCTTGTCACTTAATAGACAGGAGAAGCATCAGGGTTTCCCAAGGTGTAAAACTTGCTGTAATATGGAATTTCTGAACACCCCTGAATTTGTGTTGGTAGCTTGCAGCCCATTATTCACATGACAAAACATGTCACTCAGACTATCACTGCATTCATAATAGAATACTTCTCATTTTATAGCAGCAATGGCAGACCGGATTCATTAGCATGTTATCATATGCTTTATAGGAAGTGGCACTCATTGCTACAATTCTAAGAAACTTGTGACAAATTAAGGCCGGACAGCATAGTAAGAGATGGTTGTGTCTAATACATATTAAATGTAAAGTAGTTTGCTTATTCCTCAAAAAACAACCAACCCTGTATTCCAGTACTCAGTGCTGTTGTGTTCATTTCCATGCATCATTCAGTTGATAGGGTCCGAACCTGGCAACTAGAAAGCACGCTGATTGTAGTTCCTTAGTTGCTGTTTTATTATTGATTCTACAAAGTATTTAGGCACTTTCCTGCTTATCAGTCTTTTCGACTGTGGAACAAATCAATGGTTGCTAGGTCAGATGCGCTAAGTAACCAAATGGATAAGAATCTCTTTGGGGGGGAACTGGTACCAGCGAACACAGACAAAGTTATCCTGGTTTCCTTTCAGTATGTGAAATCAAGTATGTCTATATAAATAACATATTTATATTTATTTCTGGAAGTTCATATAGTGTTTATCTAACTTAACTACATAAGCCCACTAAATAAGCTATTTTCAAGTGGGGGTATAATTTCCTTTTCCAATTCTTTAAAATTGACTGTAAATGAAAAGTTACTAAAGAGTGATGTGCAGAAATAGTCTTGGGGTAGCTGCTATTTATGCAAGTATAACAGCTAATGTCAGTGTTATTGTTAGTCGGTTGCAATTTTATTTGGCTCAGATTTTAGCTTGCATGAATTATCAATAAACTATATTAATAGAGTTATTGTTGGCAATTTACCACTGTATTAGCAAATGTAATTATGGCCAATTAATATCAGTTATTTTAATTGTATATTACATATTAGCATTAAATTCACTGGTCATATTAAAAACAGAAACATGTCTGACCCATTTATTCATTTCTCATAATGCCACTCTGCAGGTGGTGATAGACGTTGCAGTAAATGTTGGTGTGGCTAGGCAGTCATTCTGGCATTAGACTTTTATAATCCTTGCAAAAAAACTTTTGGGTGGATGCAATAATAGGCGAAAACATTAATGTGCACACAAAAATATGTAATTGGAGAAATGATTGCAGTTTAGTAAACCTGCATTGGTTTACTACGGGATGGTAGTAAAGAGGCACCTCCGTAAGTAGCAGGGCAACTTGTGAATTTGAATTAGGAAACTCTTTTAAAAATAATGCCCTGAACCTGATTTATGTGCAGGCGAGACCCTTTTATAAATAAGGGAATGTTTGACTGGATGCAGTTTACTAAAGTAGGAGACTTGGACACAGTGTAGTATCAATAAACACATGCATAGGGCCAGATTCAATTCAGTGAGAAAAAGATTTATCACATGAAAACTCATGGTTGAGTTCAGAAAAACTTATCTCACGTGAAAACACTATTAAAGTCTATGGGGAAAAAAAAACTAGAATCAAATTAGGAGAACATTTTTTACTCCTCCAATTGAATCTCACCCATGAGTTTTCATGTAATAAACCATGAGATATGAGCACTTTCATATATTTGTGCTCAGCACTGCTCAGTCCTTCCTGCCATCTGTTCTGATTTGGGTGCTGCTGCCACTGTTGACACAGGGGTACCCTGGAGCTACCGCCACCTAGAGAACAAGTGGTAGCTCCAGGCTTCCCTCAGCGCCCTGCATCAATAGGCGCAGCACACTTGTGTCAAATGAATAGGGTACACATGTCATGATGCCAGGCTGACTTAGAAAATATTCAGCGCTACTGTGCCCAATTTGCACATCACAGTTACAACCATTTCAGCAAATCGGATGCAATTGTGGTAGGTGCAGCACAATATGGTCAAGAGAATCACCCATTTGCTTCTGCAATAACGCCTTAATTCTGGGAAAAAACACTGTAGTGTGGCGAAAATATGTCAGTTAAGCTTGAAATTGCACTTTGCATACTGTGTCAAGATAAGTAAAAGCGCCCTACTTTGGTGAATTGTATCTCTCCAGATCTGTGTTTGACCGACATAAGAGGAGCAAAATTGGAGTAAGGATAAAAAGGTGTCGGGTTTAATGAAAACAATAGGGAAGAGGGGAATTATGTAATTTGTGTTACACACATTTTGGTTTTGCTTTTATGTTCTTAATACTTCTTTTATTGTTTCTTTAAAACATAGGGCAATAAAAACATGGTTCATTAGATTACTTCTAGTAAAAAGTGATTTATAGCTTGGGGATCTGGAATATAAAGGGAGCTTTATGCATTTTATTTTTTATGTTTAAACCAAATCCTAGCAAAATGTAGAGTTATAAAACACGTGTCCTTAGCTACATAACAGTTTCTTTATGAGAAATCACAATTTTTGTAGAACAGAACATTCATCCTAAAATAAAGAGAGGAACTGAATATGGAAACTAAACATTTCTGTCTCATATTCACAGAAAACTGCACTGTGGCTTCTTTTGCAGGGGCACAATAACAGCCATTTTCCCTCTTCACAAATTCATTTTTTATTGGAGTAATAATAATCGCCTCTGGGCACCGTGTTTAGAGGACAGCCATAGGAATATCTCTATGAAGCAAGTTGAGGTGTTGGGGTAGTGCTAATTAAGGATGTTGGAGTGTTGTTGTCAAAAAGCTTTTACATATACGGTAAGTCAGTAACAGACATTTGGTCATTTTTTTATGGGTGCCAAATCTTCATTATTACCTCTCTTACTGTTCATAACTAGAAACCACATTGAAGCAGCTTTGCAAGAATGATGAGCTAATGTATTGTTGATGCTTAGAGCAACTGAAAGAGAAAAGACTGAATGCAGAATGCCATTATTGATCTGAATGAGCCTAATTTTATCTGTACATTAATAAGCTGCCTTTTGCCGTGGCGCGTCTCCTTTCTCATGTGACCTTGGAGGCCATTATCTTTAAGCTCATTCTATATTTCCCAGTGTAGATATCTGAAAAGATTATCTGCCAGCTAATGAACACCATTATCTGCATTCCCAGCTTGACAAAAAGCAAGTGAAGTGACCACTTAAGTTGGTCCGCTTGTTTGGCAAGGTTGCTAAAGGAGCAGCTCTGGGCCCAATTTGACCATCCATGTACAGGGCTAAATCAGACTGATACCAGGCCACAGATGCAGGCATTTTGGCACCACTTTGTGGTAGGGCCATTTACAGTATGTCTGCTTCTAATCCTAACTGTAATCTTGAGAAATTAACATTAGTTCAATAAAAATCAATTTTGCTTGTTCCATAAGATCTGTAAGTGCAGTGTTAATAATGAGTGTCTTTTGGGAGTCTGGGCAGGGTAAATGCACCTGTTCAGCTTGGTACCCCTTTGGAAGCAGTCAGGATAGATACCTCAGTCCTCAGGTTGATAACCTCTAGCTTGAGATTCCTACAGCCGACTGTGGAGCAGGGTTGAGATACTGCCCATCTCCTATGTCTTAAACCGTGGCCCTATGCTGAGGCAACATTGCCTGTATGGAAGGATACTTCCTTTCCCATGGTGGAGCTGAGCTGTTCTTGCTTTCTTCCCACTCTATCTCACTCTCCTAGAGAGTGCTCTTACAAGAGTAACTATCTAACTGGTCCTCATTCACGGGGTCCCTGTCCCCGATTTCCCCAGAGTATAGGATGGGTACTCTAGGGCAATAAGGCTTTACTGGGGCCTATTCTGATCCCAGGCTATTACATGGGTGGACCTTCACCTTAGACACAGAGGCAGCCAAAAAGGGAGCCACTTCCTCCTGCTAAACACTATATTGGAGTGCAAGGGGTGTGATCAACCATATAAACCAATAAGGTATACAAAAGGGTTGAACTAGATACATGGGTCTTTGCCCAGTAACAGCAGAACTAAGGAAGTAGTAGGGTTTAAAGCCATAGGGGCATATTAACCGTATGGTTCCCTACATATATACACTCTAAACCAATACAGGTATGGGACCCATTATCCAGAATACTCGGGACCTGGGGTTTTCCAGATAAGGGGATCTCAAACCTTAAGCCTATTAAAAAAATAATTTAAACATTAAATAAATCCAGGAGAATTGTTTTGCCTCCAATAAGGATTAATAATATCTTAGTTGGGATCAAGTACAAGGTACTGTTTTATTATTACAGGGAAAAAGAAAATCATTTTCAAAATGTGAATTATTGGATTAAAATGGAATCTATGGGAGATGGCATTTCCGTAATTTGGAACTGTCTGAATAATGGGTTTCCGGATAAGGGGTCCGGTACCTGTACAATAATTGGGTGCTAGATCAAAACATGTAAATACCTATAAGAAGGACTAGCATACCAGGTCACATCAATATCTTGTTTTTATTTACCATGCAATCCAACGTTTCAGTCTTTATCAAGGTCAATATATAAATATATAATAATATAAAAAGTCCAAGGGGATGTACTACAGTAACCCCCAACAACAGCTTGCCTGTGTACATGTGAATAGCACTGTATTTCATAAAACCTGAATACTCAGCCTGTTAGTTAATTGCTGATTAACTGCCAATGCACCCATTATTCCTAGGTCTATATTTCAATGATAACTATCTTGATTTGATGACTTATGAAAAAAAACTTAGCTTCTAGGAGTCCAGCAGTCTCCCTTTCTATTACCATAGCATAACAATCCTATGCAAGGAATACTGTCATGGGAAAACATGTTTTTGTTAATCAGTTAATAGAGCTTCTCCAGCAGAATCCTGTATTGAAAATTTTTCAATTATATTTAATTTTGAAATTTCACATGGGGCTAGCCATATTCTTCATTTCCCAGGGTTCCCTCAGCCATGTGACCTGTGCTCTGATAAACTTTAGTCACACTTTACTACTGAGCTGCAAGTTGGAGTGATATCACCCCCCTTCCCCATCAGCCGATCCGCAGAACAATAGGAAGGTAGCAAGATAGCAGCTCCTAGTAGATATCAGAATAGCACTCAATAGTAAGAAATGCAAGTCTGGCTTGGGACTCCTCCAGTTACATGGGAGTAGGAGAAACAATGGGTTACCTAAACGCAGTTCTAATGTGTAGCGCTGGCTCCTTCTGAAAGCTCAATGGACTGACATGGTGCCTACACACCAATATTACAACTAAAAAAATACATTTGTTGGTTCAAGAATAAAGGTTTAAATGGTAGAGTGATTTATTTGCTATGTAAACAGTGTAATTTAGAAATAAAAATAATGACAGAATAAAGGATATAATTTATTAGCATATGCCCTGGAACAGAAGACCAATGCTGCCACCAGCCAAACAAACAGATTGAATGGCCAAATTGGATAAGACCTGAACACTCAACCTGTTAGTTTATTGCTGATAAACTGACCAATGCACCCCATCATTTCTAGGTCTGTACCTCAAAGATAACTATCATGATAACATTTGTGATATATAATACATATATATATATATATATATATATATATATATATATATATATATATATATATATATATATATATATAATATTTATTTTAGCAGAATTAAAATAATAGTATCATAATAGCTTTATTTCTGTAAACAAAGTGTTCTGGCTATTATGTTAGACATTTGTTTACTCCAGCCTTTATAGCTTACTGTTTCTAATATAACTAACTATATTAGAAACAGTTTTGATTTTGCACAGCCTCTAGTTACCCAGTTTCACTTTAATATTGAACTGTTCCTTTGAGCAAATTTATTAACAATTCACATGTTCCCATTTTGTGCAATTTCCATGGAAGCTTCATGTTTTGCTTTGTTTTGGTTTTTTTAGGGTTGCTTGTGGGAACGCTGGATGTTGTCTTGGATTCTAGTGCAAGGGTTGCACCTTATCGCATCCTGTATCAGACACCTGACTCTCTGGTATATTGGACCATTGCGTGTGGTAAGGAAATTTGCTCACCAGATTATTTGACTCTGGCAAGTGTGGTATTTGATACTTTAATTTCTTTTGCATGATGTGTGTATAGTGTAAGCACCCGCTGTGTATATACAAGGTAGCTGGAGGCCACATTAAGAACCTAAAGAGAGAAAAAGCTTTCATTTTATTAATAATAAATATATTTGTAAGCATTTTTAGTGTGCAAAAAATGTTTATGTTCAGCAACATGTACTGGCAATTAGTCTGGCCATACATGGGTAGATCAGCTCATTGGGTGAGTTGACAAAACAAACCAATCATTCACTGATTTGGCCATCCAAGTGGTGGATCAGTTCAGGCTTGGTGGGCTGGCCCAAGGATCAGTGACATGGAAGGGAAGAGCATGCAGTAGAAACAGACAACATGCACAGGTCAATGTGGTCTTTGCTCAGTCAAGTGTAAACTGCATTGTGATATACATCTACTGTTACAATTTTATTGTTCTTGTTACTTTTTATTACTTATCTTTCTATTCCGACCAATCCTATTTATATTCCAGTCTTTCATTGCAACTTTACCTTAGCAAGTCCCTGGTTGCTAAGGTAACTTGGACCCTAGCAACCAGATAACAGCTAAAATTCACACAAGAAATCCCACAAATAATAATAAAAAATGCAAACCAATTGCAAATAGTCTCAGAATATTGCTCTCTACATAATATTAAAAGTTAACTCGAAGGTGAACAACCCGTTTTAATTTGAAAAGCACTGCAGATATATAACTGGACAATATATAGAACATATATAGTACAGGTATCGGACCCCTTATCCGGAAACCCGTTATCCAGAAAGCTCCGAATTACGGAAAGCCCGTCTCCCATAGACTCCATTTTAATCAAATAATTCAGAATTTTAAAACTGATTTCCTTTTTCTCTGTAGTAAGAAAACAGTACCTTGTAATTGATCCCAATTAAGATATAATTAATCCTTATTGGATGCAAAACAATCCTGTTGGGTTTAATAAATGTTTTATTTATTTTTTAGTAGACTAAAGGTAAGAAGATCCAAATTACGGAAAGACCCCTTATCCGGAATACCCTTGGTCCCGAGCATTCTGGATAATAGGTCCTATACCTGTACTATACATACTATTCTATCTAGTACAGGTATATAATATAAGATCCGTTATCCAGAATGCTCAGGGCCTAAGGGTTTTTCAGATAAAGGACCGTTCCATAATTTAAATCGGCAGACATTACGTCTGCTAAAAATCACTTAAATAAACGTAATAGGATTGTTTTGCCACCAATATGGATTCATACTTCATTCAGTTACCATCAAATACAAGGTACTGTTTTATTATTACAGAGAAGAAGGAAATCGTTAATAAATAATACATTTTATTTTTTTAGAATAATTTGTTAAAAATGGACTCCATGGGAGATGGTCCTTCTGTAATTTGGAGCTTTCTGGATAACAGGTTTCTGATAAAGAATCCTAGTATAAGGAACAACTTTAACAAATAGATGGAATTAGGCAAGCAGTGGGAATCCTGTCATGAAGTTTAATACAGTAATGTACTAAGCCAGATCATCTCAATATACTGTGCCAGGTCATGGAATATCTCTGCAGTAAAGCCAGTGATTGGTGTTATTCAACCAGATGTCTGGAGGCTTCAGTTATATGTGGGAGTGACAGTGTTGTGATTGCTGAAATCAAATAAAGATGTAATGTTTTCTAATGGTTCAATTAATTAGTTCCATTTCTTTCCATGTGGAATAATCCATATTGCAGTTGTAGAATTTCAATTGTTTTTCTCTGTTTTTTTAGGAGGTTGCCGAAGGGAGGTAACAGAGCACTGGGAGTGGCTGGAAGTTAATTTGCTGCAGACCCTCTCTATATTTGAAAATGAAAATGACATCACAACATTTGTGAAAGGAAAAATCCAGGTGCTTCTCTTTTTCCATTTTTGTGTTTAGTCTCTGCCATGCGTATAATGTGATACTAAGAAATTGCTTCCTTTTGTGCCTGAAAACAATGCATAGTATTGAATACCATCCAACATCATTGGATTATTATACATGCAGAACTTTCTTTTTTCTCATATTAGTGCAAACTGATACATTTCATGCTTCAGCACTGGCATTTTGCCCCCATTTCTTAATATATGTGTTTGCACAGAGCAGATCTTACCCAGAATATGTCAGTCATTTCAGTCAGATATTGTGCTATTAGGCCACATCAATGATGGCACCAAAGACAGATTGATTGGATTTCAACACAGAGGTGTGGGATCACGCAGTCCTCAGTTAAATGATAACCTTATATGCTTTATTGGCTCATCTTTTGGCCTGTTGTTCTCATCCACCAAATGATGGCAGTAGATTTAAAATAGGCCCTGACATTTCAGAACACTGAGGCCCAATAAATAGTGACTGTCTGTGGAATCTCACCGCAAGCCCTCTGGCATTTGCCAAAATCTACAGATTGCCAGTCTGGGTCTAGAAGTAAGATTTCTTATAAAGGGGACCCTTAAATATACAGTGGCTTGCAAAAGTATTCGGCCCCCTTGAACTTTTCCACATTTTGTCACATTACAGCCACAAACATGAATCAATTTTATTGGAATTCCACGTGAAAGACCAATACAAAGTGATGTACACGTGAGAAGTGGAACGAAAATCATACATTCCAAACATTTTTTACAAATAAATAACTGCAAAGTGGAGTGTGCGTAATTATTCAGCCCCCTGAGTCAATACTTTGTAGAACCCCCTTTTGCTGCAATTACAGCTGCCAGTCTTTTAGGGTTTGTCTCTACCAGCTTTGCACATCTAGAGACTGAAATCCTTGCCCATTCTTCTTTGCAAAACAGCTCCAGCTCAGTCAGATTAGATGGACAGCGTTTGTGAGCAGCAGTTTTCAGATCTTGCCACAGATTCTCCATTGGATTTAGATCTGGTCTGTGACTGGGCCATTCTAACACATGGATATGTTTTGTTTTAAACCATTCCATTGTTGCCCTGGCTTTATGTTTAGGGTTGTTGTCCTGCTGGAAGGTGAACCTCCGGCCCAGTCTCAAGTCTTTTGCAGACTCCAAGAGGTTTTCTTCCAAGATTGCCCTGTATTAGGCTCCATCCATCTTCCCATCAACTCTGACCAGCTTCCCTGTCCCTGCTGAAGAGAAGCACCCCCAGAGCATGATGCTGCCACCACCATATTTGACAGTGGGGATGGTGTGTTCAGAGTAATGTGCAGTGTTTAGTTTTCCGCCACACATAGCGTTTTGCATTTTGGCCAAAAAGTTCCATTTTGGTCTCATCTGACCAGAGCACCTTCTTCCACATGTTTGCTGTGTCCTCCACATGGCTTGTGGCAAACTGCAAATGGGACTTCTTATGGTTTTCTGTTAACAATGGCTTTCTTCTTGCCACTCTTCCATAAAGGCCAACTTTGTGCAGTGCACGACTAATAGTTGTCCTATGGACAGATTCCCCCACCTGAGCTGTAGATCTCTGCAGCTCGTCCAGAGTCACCATGGGCCTCTTGGCTGCATTTCTGATCAGCGCTCTCCTTGTTCGGCCTGTGAGTTTAGGTGGACGGCCTTGTCTTGGTAGATTTACAGTTGTGCCATAATCCTTCCATTTCTGAATGATTGCTTGAACAGTGCTCCATGGGATGTTCAAGGCTTTGGAAATCTTTTTGTAGCCTAAGCCTGCTTTAAATTTCTCAGTAACTTTATCCCTGACCTGTCTGGTGTGTTCTTTGGACTTCATGGTGTTGTTGCTCCCAATATTCTCTTAGACAACCTCTGAGGCCGTCACAGAGCAGATGTATTTGTACTGACATTAGATTACACACAGGTGCACTCTATTTAGTCATTAGCACTCATCAGGCAATGTCTATGGGCAACTGACTGCACTCAGACCAAAGGGGGCTGAATAATTACGCACACCCCACTTTGCAGTTATTTATTTGTAAAAAATGTTTGGAATCATGTATGATTTTCGTTCCAATTCTCACGTGTACACCACTTTGTATTGGTCTTTCACGTGGAATTCCAATAAAATTGATTCATGTTTGTGGCTGTAATGTGACAAAATGTGGAAAAGTTCAAGGGGGCCGAATACTTTTGCAAGCCACTGTATGTAAACATGTAGCTATTAGGTAATTAATAAAAAACAGAAATTGTGTGAATAGAGCAGACTTACATACTGTAGAATAACAACTGATCAATAGAAAGAGTAGGCACAGTAAAGCTAAGGGGCAGATGAGGGATTCGAGATCACAACAGAAAAATTTAAATTTAAAATTTACCCATTAATAAATACACTTCTAAAAATCCAAAAGGAGTGAAAAGAAGGTGGGTAAATGTTTCTGTGGTGATCTCTAATCTCACATTTGATCTGCCCCTAAGTGTCGGACTTTAATCTAATATTAAACAAACATCCTACTGTACTGTGATTGACTGAAATGTACACAATAGATTTGTTTGTAGTAGTAAAGTTGTTGCTTATATTTATGTGTGCGTATAATAAAGTTATATATTCTCTATAGGGTATCATTGCAGAGTATAATAAAATAAATGGTATAAAAGAAGATGATGACACAGACAAGTTCAAGGAGGCTATAGTCAAGTTCCACAAGCTGTTTGGGATGCCAGAAGAGGAGAAGTTAGTAAACTATTACTCATGCAGCTACTGGAAAGGCAGGGTTCCTCGACAAGGATGGATGTATCTCAGCATCAACCACCTTTGTTTCTACTCCTTTCTGCTGGGGAAAGAAGGTAATGCTACGTGATGCTGCTGTTTAATAAAACAGCTTTATCAGCATTGTATATTGGAGATTGGTTACTTAGGATTGCCATTGCAGTTTAACTGGAACACTGTGTGATTTAAACAATCAACCCTAGCAGCCAGACTTCTGTGGATATGTGCAGTGTGGGTCAATATGGCCTAACTTGTCTGTGGCAAGATGTTATGGCAAAGTGGATTGCCGAAAATGTAGAGCCAAGTGTTGGGGTCGGGTTGAATCCTTATGTATATATGGATTTGCCTCACCTCAGAAAAGTAAAGCAGTCCTACAAGTTGGACCTTTTCCTATATAATCAGTTTATACACTGTTGTTGGGCCTCATTTATGAACATTAGCCAGATATTCACTGGGGTAATAACCCATAGCAACCAATCCCTGATTAGGTTTTTTTCAGCCCGCTGCAAGTCAAAAAATCATTAGTTGCTAAGGGTTACTGTCCAGGTACATATTTGCCCAGTGTTCATAAATGGACCCCAGTTGTGATAGTTTTACATTTGCTCCATGTATGTATGTATAACTTTATATATAAAGCGCCACAAGGGTACGCTGCGCTGTACAATCTAATGATGATGTCCTGAAAATCTGCACTGATGGGGACTGACAACAAGCTGGGATGTCTTTTATTGTGACACTTAGTAATTCATTTTTTATGTAATATTTCTTAGCAAAACTGGTGATCCGATGGGTTGATATAACACAGCTGGAAAAGACAGCCACGCTTCTGCTCCCTGACATGATTAAAGTCAACACACGCTCCAGTGAGCATTTCTTTTCTGTGTTCCTCAACATTGGTGAGACATTCAAACTGATGGAGCAGCTTGCCAATATAGCCATGAGACAGCTTCTTGATAATGAGGGTTTTGAGCAGGACAGATCCCTCCCAAAACTGAAAAAGAAGTCTCCAAAAAAAGTGTCTGCCTTAAAACGGTGAGTTTGTGATAATGACCCCTTGTTGGCTTATGAGTCTCTGTATTTTTAGAACACTGATGGAATAAGATTTCTGCTTGCCTTGGTGCAAAATCATCTTATGGCCCCTATAAATATTAGGACTAGTTAATAAGTTATTTTTCATAAACACATATTAAAACTGCCTTTTAGTCAGTGTCACTGGGCTCCTGTATCTCTTGAGCACCCAGCAGTCACAGGGTGCTCTTCCTTTATAGTTAAAGCCTCTCCCTAATCAGATATATAGGGAAAATATATGGCCATATAAGAATATTACAAATTGTTGAGAAGCAGTGTTGGACTTGGCCAGCGGAACACCAGGAAAAACCTGGTGGGCCCCACTGACACAGTCCAGCTCCCAGGGCCACTCTCGGTGCGATTAGGGTGTTAGGGGGGCCTGGCTGCGCTGTACTTACTTAACAATCCGAGTCCCCTGCATCACTTGAAGGGGTAATTCACAACCTCAATGCCCTCACTGTGAAAAACCCCTCTGCTGGTTTAAATGAAAGTTCAGTTCCTCTAATCTAAAGGGGGGCCTCTGATGCACTGATCGTTGTATGGGAAAAAGAACATCCCCTATCAGTCGATTATCCCCTCTAATGTACTTGTACAGATTAATCATGTCCCCTCGCAAGCGCCTCTTTTCTAGAGAAAACAACCTCTACAGACCTTGGCCCAACTTTTCAGTTTCTTCGGCCTGCTCTCCCCGCCTGCGACCTTACAATGCTGGGTTCCGGCTCTCTGATTTATAGGTGCATGTCTATCCCCACCCTGCCCCTTATGTGACATCATAGGTGGGCAGAATGGGCGTGGATCTATAAATAGAGGGGACTAGCTGGGTCTGGTAGGGTTTCTTCTGGATGCTGGCCGGTTAGGGTCGTGGTTCCAGTCGTGTTTTAGTCAACGCACACATCGTTAAAGAACAAATACTGTATATACTCGAGTATAAGCCTAGTTTTTCAGCACCCAAAATGTGCTGAAAAAGTTGCCCTCGGCTTATACTCGAGTCGGGTGCCATGGGTCCCTCCAGACTAGCACCCTCTGTCCTTTGTGTGCAAATCACACCCCAACCAGACCCTCCAGTGCCCTGGCCCACTCCCAAATTCATCTTCATCTACCATCCTCACCTGTCCCATTCTTCACTAGACATTGCACTTTATATTCTATATTAAGGATTTTAAGTCTTTGTGTTTTAGCTTGGTTGCTGATTGTGCTAAGGGGGTAGTACTCTTAAGGTATCATTGTTGATACCATATAGTTTCCCACCCTAGGCTTATACTCGAGTCAATAAGTTTTTCCAGCTTTCTTAGGTAAAATTAGGTACCTCGGCTTATATTCGGATCGGCTTATACTCGAGTATATACGGTATTATGTTCCAGGCCAATATCCCTCAATTTTATTATTAAAGGGGACCTGTCACCCAGACATAAAAAGCTGTATAATGAAAGTCCTTTTAAAATTAATTATAAAATCCAAATGCCTTTTTTATTAATATATCCATACCCACAATAAAGCTATCTCGTTCCCTTTTTCAATGTAGCATTCCCTATTCCCTTTTCAGTGTAGGGAATGCTACATTGAAAAAGGGAACGAGAGGTTCCCGAAACATCTATATCCTTCTCACTGATTACTCCAATAAACCTGCATGGAGGCAGTTCTTTGAACCTACTGAATCGTGAGTGACTTCCTTTTTTGTATATTGCACTTCTATAGCTAGAAGCCGCGGCTTTTAGGAATACGCACTCCAAGTTAACTTAACTATAGACTTAATTTTGGATAGCACAACCGATTTTTTCTTTTCGCTTTATATATTCTAATACTTTACCTCAGTAGCTGTCACTTGGCCAGTAAATTTATAACCTGTGAATATGGGGGAATATGCAATAAGGATCTTTAAGCCAAACAGTGAATGAACAGCCAGTTTATTATCCTACTATTTTTATACAGGGATTCAAAAAGAGAAGTATATTCTTTTTTATCATTTTTTGTGCATTGTTTTGCAGTGATTTGGATGCCAGAGCAAAGAGTGAGAGATACCGGGCACTGTTCCGCCTACCAAAAGATGAGAAGCTGGATGGACACACTGATTGCACACTCTGGACACCATTTAGTAAAAGGCACATTCTGGGGCAGATGTTTGTTTCCACAAATTATATTTGCTTCACTAGTAAAGAAGAGAACTTGTGCAGCCTGATCATTCCATTGCGAGAGGTGAGAAAGTTGCTGCATGTTGTACAGCTGGTAATGAGCAGCTGGGCTTTTATATTACAATAACAAATCTGGAGAGAATAACCTATAAAGCATAATCCTTCCAACATGCCTTATAAAACAAGAAGGCGTTATTGAACTTGGCTCCAGAGGTAGTTGACAGAATCTATTTATATGTGTTTATTAATGCAGTTCAAGGGCCAATAAAACGAAAAAAGGAATATTCTGTTAAACAATATCTTTCTGGCTTGCCTTGTAAAAGAACATGAATGTGTGTAATTGAATTGGCTCCAGAGATAGAGTAAACATATAAAACTACTAAAAGACCCAGTAAAACCAAACAAATGTATACACATAATGTGTCCTTTGTGACACCAGTAAAATTCATATGTTTGCTTCTGAACTTATAATATAGTTTATGTAAGTGAACTACCGTGTAAACATAGGAGCTGCCATTTAAACTTCAGTAGTGCTGTGCTGCCCATATTTACTAGATGACAGAGAAGCTTAGGGTAAGCTGCACACTGCATGTATTGTACGGGGCACACACTTATTATTATGCCTCTTATTGCTCTAGCCTTTGTGGCCAGGGGTATAGTAAATGACCCCTATAATCTTTAAATGTAAATATGCCAATAGCAGCCAGGGATTTGTTTGAATGAGAGACTGATATAGTTATAGGAGAGGATCTGAATTGAAAGATAAGTAATGAAGTAACAATAATAATTAAATTGTAGCCTCACAAAGCAATAGCTTTTTGGCTGCTGGGGTCAGTGACCCCCATTTAAAAGCTGAAAAGAGTTAGAATTGAGGAAGGTCCCCAAGGATTTGCAACAGTTTCTCCTGTGATATATAGAATTTTACATGGTGTTTGTTCTGATAAATAGTAAAAGTACCATGTATGCGCTTGAGAGAAAGATGGTGCTAAGAATCCCTTTGTTTTTAGGTGACAATAGTAGAAAAGGCTGACAGCTCCAGTGTGTTGCCAAGCCCTCTTTCTATTAGCACCAGAAACAGAATGACTTTCCTGTTTGCCAACCTAAAGGACCGAGACTTTCTTGTGCAGAGGATATCTGACTTCCTGCAGCAGACTACTCTCAAAATGTATTTTGATAAAGACATTTCTGGAAGCGACAACAGCCTTGATGAAGAGGTAAGTGTGTAAGTGTGTAGAGCCCAACTCCTCCTGCTGACATTGTCCATAGTAGCAAGTAACTTCATGAGTACTGAATATACTCAGTAGGCTAGTGTGTATTAAAGAAGGACATATAAGGGCCTATTTATTATGCTGCATAAAATGAAATTCACAGAAAAAACGGTGTAAAAAGCTGTGTAAAATAAATGGAGAGGTTGTTGTTGAATGTCAGATTTTATGTTATTATTTCTGCTGTTTTTGTTTTTTTTTTAATTCTGCCGTTTTTTACGCGATGAAGCCTGGCATTTTGTGGCAGATATCGTCACAGTTTTTTACACTGCATAATAAATCTGCCCATGTTTGGATAGGTTAAAAGGGAGAACTGCCTGTTGCAGGATGAACCACTTAGGTGGTTGATTGGATTATGTACAAACATGCACACATCAAATGTTATTTTACTACTCTGCAATATACTTAAAAAAGAGATTTGCTAAATGGCTGCTATGGGTCACTGGGCTTTTGCATTATGGATCCTTCCCGTTTTCACCCTTCCTTGAAAGTTGTGCTTGTTCAGCAGTTACACAGCTAGTTTTTGGTGTAGAATCCTGCCACATAGGTCCTTGTAGTTGGTAGGCACATCATTTAGGCAGCTCCATGATATACAGTAAATTACAGGAAGGTACTGTATTATTAATAGTTCTTGTGTGTTATGTATTAATATGTGTGTGTTGCTTTAACAGGTTTACTCCAGGGCCAGCGTATTTGTTTCCTGCAGCCCTAAGCAAAGCGTTGGCAATGAAACAGATGGTGAGCGCCAATTCAACCTAAACTGCAATAGTGCGCCAACTGCAACCCAGACACTAATGACCATGTATCGCAGGAGGTCGCCGGAAGAGTTCAATCCTAAACTGGTAATGATTTCATTATTTGTTAATGCAATATCTTTAATGTAGACTCGATGGGGGGAATTCACAAAAGTGGTGATATTGAGACAAAATAAAAATGGAGATAGATTTGTGGGATTTTCCACCTAATTCATAAACCTCTCTCTCCACTTTTGTGAATTTGTCTTTTAATCAGACAGTTTACAGATTTTGTCATTTTCCCGACATATTTTTTTTTTATGAATCTGCCTTTAGCTCTTAGTAAATCTGTCGGTACCATCAAACCCAGTCCAAACACAGCTACATGAGCCTTGGGGTAAGGATTTTACCAGCAGGATTTTGCATTTCATATGCCATTTCAAGTTGGGGGCATTTCCCGAGGGGTAATTTTAGTTTGCACAGGGAAACTATACATCATTTTTTTCAGGACAATCTATCATTTTTTTCTATATTTCTGTGTAATTCCACTTCTGTAACAAGATTTAAGGGTCTAAATACCTTCTTCTCTAGCCCCTACTCATTACTAGGCAGCAGCAATCTGGCCCACGCACCAACATGCCCAGTGAATAGAGCTCCAACAGGACTAGGACCCACCGGGTTTTTATCCAGTGCCCTGTTGGGCCAGTCCAACCCTGTACCCCAATATCCCAGTTTGGGTGCCAGTGTGCATGTGCTGTTTGCTGATCCCCAAGATGGCTGCTGGGAACAGGTGGGGACCAATGCTGTCGGGCAGCTCTGTAGTTCTGCACATGCTATGGGGGCACAGATAAGTTGGGGCAAATGTCAGTGAAGTGATTAAAGACGGGGCACTGCTGCTGCTAAAACTAAAAATTTGCCTGGGAGGCTTTACTTTTCCTTTTAATAAAAATGTTTACAATATATTCACACAAAATGTTATTATTGCCTCATTGATTAAGCTATAATTGGCATAATTATGAAACTTTTTAAATATAAATTGAACTTTTTTTTAATCAGTGTTTTACTAGTTTATAAAATGTTAATGAGGCTTTTTGCAGCTTTTGTTCTAGGGTGAGACAGAAACTTGTCCCCTAACAATAGGCTGCTAATCCCCATTAATATATTAACGATCCCCCCATGGGACCCCTACCTTAGGTGTGAAATGGAGATTGGGGGAAACAAAACAAAATAGAAGAGCTTAGAATTGATCTAACAGTGTAACAGAGTTACACTGAGCTTTACTCCATTTTGAAAATGTCGGGAAAAAATGTCGTTAAAATGTTGTTTAAATGTCGTTTAAACGACAAATTCACAAAAGTGTCTGTAAACTGTCTTTTTTTCACCAAAAACACAAAAGTGGCGGTTGAGTCGGAATTTAGGCGGATTTTTGTTTGTGAATCCGGAGAAAGTGTTTTCCACCAGTTTTTCCACCACTTTTACTCCAAAAAAGGGTTCTCTCTACTTCCCCCCAATATGTTTGTGCCTGGCCAGAGAGAATGTGTAATTTTCTATCATTATTATCTCAGTCTCACACTGTATCCCCAGTTGATGCCACAATTTTTTTTTTTACATGTGGTGACACATGAAAGTAATGTTGTTTTCGCAGAGCTTCTAATCATTCACTTTATCTGTACAGTTGCTTTAAGGGCTCTGGCACACAGGGAGATTAGTTGCCCGCAACAAAACTCCCTGTTCGCGGGCGACTAATCTCCCCGAGTTGCCATGACCCGCCATCCCACCGAAAATTTCCCGAAAATCGTGGGCGACTAATCTCCCTGTGTGCCAGAGCCCTAAGGAGGTGAACCAGATTTGGGATCTGTGTGGTGCCACAGATCAGGGGCATAACTATAAGTTAATGGATCCCACATGCAACCTTTTGTACAGTCTCTCTAAACTTTGCACATCAACCCATCTGGTGGTTTTATCCACACTGTGGCCATGTTCCTACCATGCCCCTGGCCATGCCTATGATCACACTACCAGCCCCACCCAACACTGTCCATTGCCATATGCACTATGTCCATGGTTAGCAGTTTTTTTTCGTTGTTGGTGTCTAACCACCCCCATTCCCAGTAAATAGGTGTGGTATCCTCTCTCTTCAATCCTATTGCACAGTGACAGGTTGAAAGGGGCATTTTGCTTGGCAGTGGAGGACAAAACACCTTGTGTGTCATTATTCTTTAAAACAGACTCATGCTAAATCCACTTACCCCACCAAATACAAAGTTTTCTCTGTTGTTTTTAGTTGATGTTTCCTTTTAACTTTCCATGGAAATAAGTAGCCAGGAGTTTGGTACAGGTCAGCCTTTGTGCAGACACATAGAGCTTATTGAAGTTTGAAAATGCATAGCTCTAAAATCTGCTCCGTGTGTCTGCACACAGGCAGTGTCTCTTGGTGCAAACACACCAGAGAGCGGAGCAGAGGAGCTGCCCTATGTGCAGTAGCCTGGAAGGGGCATCAGCCTGATAGCTGAAAATGCTGGACAGACAATGGACTTATAATACATCACAGGAGTTTTAGTTTTATTACAGCTTACCCTGAGCACATAAAATTCCAACATTACCAGATCATCTGCATTCCCTGACAATCAGGGCCTTTTCCACAATTTAGAAAAAACAGACAGTTTGTTTTTAGCCTGGACACAAGTCTAGAAACATTCCTGTGTGCATTGATATTTTTAGCTGCTTTTTACAAGAAAAAAAGGTCTGTGTTTCTACCCCAAAAATAGACTGCTCTTGTTTGCAATATGAATGTCGGGATTGTTTACTAAAGATGTTTACAAAAAAAAAAGCATAGTAACATCTATTTACATATAGAGGTGGTCGATAAGCTGTTTTGAGCTAGGCATGCATATAAAGATATGCTTGTTTGAGAGGATACGAGACAAGAGGATCTCTGCCCAATTAGGCCATGCAATTGCTGAGCTAAAATATGATATTCCTATTGTTTCCCCAATGATAACATTATAATACAGGCCTTTACAATCTTGTTGAGAGAGTATTGCATCAACTGGCCAATGCGGTCATTATCCAGTGGGATTTTATAACCCGCACATGTACTGACTGGATATTGATATGCCAGGTTATGAGGAATGTCCCAGCATGGGCCAATAAGCTGATATTTAGCAATTTTATATTTGCCAGTGTATAGGTAGCTTTACTTTATTGGGCATCTTAATGGGTTTAACATAAGATCACTAGGACAGACTCAAACTTATGAAACACCATATGTATCTTATAGATTGTTCTTGGCTTTTGTGTTATACTGAGATATGTATTTTTATTTGCTTCCAAGGCCAAGGAGTTTCTGAAGGAGCAAGCCTGGAAGACACACTTTACAGAATATGGCCAAGGGGTGTGCATGTATCGTACAGAGAAAACACGCGACCTTGTTCTGAAAGGCATCCCGGAGGTCATGCGAGGGGAGCTATGGCTGCTGTTTTCAGGTCAGTGCCATCCTTTAGCTAGTTTATCAGGATGTACGTATCTGCAGGGAGTTAAGACTTAAGTAAAGCCATTAATGACAGGAGCAATAATGAGCTATTCTGTTATTGAGGATCACATGTTGTCCATCAATAGGAGCCATAAATGAGATGGCCACACACCCTGGGTATTATGAGGAGTTGGTTGAGAAGTCCATGGGCAAATATAATCTTGCTACAGAGGAAATCGAACGAGACCTGCACCGTTCTCTCCCAGAGCATCCTGCCTTTCAGAATGAAATAGGGATATCGGCACTGCGGAGAGTGCTCACTGCTTATGCCTTCAGGAACCCAAACATTGGTTACTGCCAAGTAAGTGCCACTTAACCCTTTTAAGTTAACCCTTTAAAGTCATGCTTTCTTGTCTCCTTAGTATATGCAAAACCAATAGACTAGAATAATTTTGTAGGAAAGAAGCTACAGTATATGACTATTTTGTATGAATAACCAAACAATTCTGTGTAGAATTTGATTAAAAGGAAATTATACACTCTACATATGTTCTGCATCATGGTGACTTAAGCTACCATATTTCTTATTGGTCGCTTCAGATTAAGTATCTTCTATAAGAAAAAAAAAACAAACTGCTCATTAAAGGATGAAAGATCTCTTTGCAGAAAGGTCTGTCCACGCAAGATGTTACATTCTCAAGCTTTTTTGTCTTTTAAGGGAAAATAAAAGAAAGTCAGTGTTTTTATAAGTAGGCTATATCACATAGTCAGGAAATGTTATTTAGCAAACTAAAGAAACCCTTTTCGTGGCTCCCCAGTTATATTCACAGTTAGAAGCCAGTACAGGTATCGGACCCCTTATCCAGAAACCCGTTATCCAGAAAGCTCCGAATCACGGAATGCCCGTCTCCCATAGACTCCATTTTAATCAAATAATTCAGAATTTTAAAACTGATTTCCTTTTTCTATGTAGAAATAAAACAGAACCTTGTAATTGATCACAACTAAGATATAATTAATCCTTATTGGATGCAAAACAATCCTATTGGGCTTAATTAATGTTTTATTGATTTTTTAGTAGACTTAAGGTATTGAGATCCAAATTACGGAAAGACCCCTTATCCGGAATACCCTTGGCCCCCGAGCATTCTGGATAATGGGTCCTATACCTGTATTGTGTGCTTTTCAATGAGTGCTAAGTCTCTGATCCTGCTTTCTAGAATAGGGACACATGAGCTGTCAGTCTCCTTGCATAGGGAGTATGTGTATGTCAGCAAGGGCAGTGGTTTGTACAGCATGCCATTTTACAGACAGAACAGTGGGATTCTTTATGCTGCTGTAATAGTTTGAGTCATACATCGTCAGCACAATCAACAGCTTGGGCTGAAATGTCTATTTTACTGCTGTTTGATTTCCTTTAAAATTGTTGACAGTAGCAAATGATGCTGCAAACATCCGCCCTGACCCAGTTTACAGAATACAACAGAGGTTTTTATGATGATGTATCATATTCAGGGAAAGTGAAACCCAGTGATTGTCTTTGTTCTCCCTCTAAGGGGTCTCAGTAATGCTGGGGGCCATAGCAGTTTGCCTTTGTGCTCTAGTAAAATTAACTGTACAAGCAGGACTGATTTCAGGGATGGGTAAAGAGGGCATTTGCTTTGGGCTATCGGCATCACAGGAGCCGGTTGAAGTTAAATGTTATGATTTTATGCAGTCAAAAATCCAAGACATTAAATTTCATCTACAAGATCAAATGAATCATTGCCCTACAGTGACAGAAATTTTAATAAAAAATAAATGGTAGTGCTTGTCTGGCTTTACCAAGGGGTCATTTTTGGCCAGTTAATATTTTAGAAATTATAGTTTCCTTATTTCAATCAGCCAGAAAATCCTGCATAAAGTATTTATTCTTATTATTTCCCAAAACTTTACCTACTATATGATGCACCCCTCCTTCTTTTGCAGGCTATGAATATAGTGACATCAGTCCTCCTTCTATATGCCAAAGAAGAGGAAGCCTTTTGGTTGCTTGTAGCTCTGTGTGAACGCATGCTTCCCGATTACTATAACACCAGGGTGGTTGGTATGTATCTGGGGATAATGATATTTACCCTTGTATGTACAAAATACATTAGAGGACCAGCCACTGTATACCAGAGGACTCATTAGGCATCCAAATGCTATTATCAAACCGCATTCTTGTTCTCAGTGCCATGTTTATTGATGGGGGGGCAGGGCAACAAAGCAATTGGGGGTGGTTGCTGTCTGTAAGCTATATATAATATTTGACTGTTTAACTTCTAGATATTATATTATATTATTATTATTATATTATTATTATATAACACCCCCTGACCTTTAGCTTAAACTGCTGCTAAAGGTCCACAGGTATATTATGGCCCTATATTGTACATTCTATATCACAGTCTCTGCCCAGAGACTGATCCACACCCGTAAGCTACCGTAGAGGCTGGACATCACTTTGTTGAGCGGTGTGGAAGCCCCTTTTTGCACAGATCAATGATCAGCTGCCTCTCATGGACATCCCTATTGCCTATGCTTTTTACACTATAGAAATACAGTGCAGGTGTGCCTGATTTTCATGGGTTTTTTTGATAAGAATGTGTTTTGCAGCAAGAATAGTGCTGGGGTTTTCACAAATGTAGTATCAGGTGGTGATCGGTGGTGAAAAGCACTGCAGATAAATGACCCCTCTGTCCACAGACCTAGAGGCAGCTCTGCTTGCCTTGATCTATAATTTCCAGGGGAAACACTGAAAAGAGTTTGTCCAGATATATTTCCTTTTTTCCAGACAAATAATGCTGAATTATTGATAACTAAACTTTTATTGTTTATTAGACTTTTATAACATGGGATTTATGGTGTATAAGACTTCAGTTCATTCAGTAGTTTAGTAATTGTCTAGGATAGCTAACTCTAGTATTTTAATCATAACGAAAGCCAGAGACCAGCAAATTGCACCCCTATTAACAATACTTTTTTGCTTCCACTACAGGTGCTCTTGTAGACCAAGGAGTATTTGAAGAGTTGGCCAGGGATTATGTGCCACAGTTGTACGACTGCATGCAGGACCTGGGTGTGATCTCCACCATCTCACTCTCATGGTTCCTCACCCTGTTCCTCAGTGTAATGCCCTTTGAAAGTGCAGTTGTGGTCGTAGATTGTTTCTTCTATGAAGGCATCAAGGTGATATTCCAGCTAGCCCTTGCTGTTCTAGAGGCAAATGTGGACAAGCTTCTGAACTGTAAAGACGATGGAGAAGCAATGACTGTTTTGGGCAGGTATATTCTGAGTTAATTTCTCACACAATAGCTAGGGGAACACAGGGACTGTAGGGTATAGCTTCCACCTGTTGGAGGCAGTTCACTAGGGAACAAGAAAAGACTCCTTCCTCTCTAGCTATACCCCCCAGATCCAACTTCTCTTACCTATTCAAAGTCTAGTAACCAATAGCAGTCCATCAGATTTTTGCCTTCTAAGAACAGATTGGTAAATGCTTTGTTGCTATGGGGGTATTGGACCTGAAGATAGCTAAAACCCTTATTCCCCTATATGTAATAAAGGGCAGTAAGTGCCTGGGTGCAGTAACCCAGAGCAACCAATGAGATACTTTCTTTTATACGTGTCCAGTAAATGCTACCTGCTTTAGTGTACTCCACCTGCAGACTTCTCTAACATAACCCCTATGTGTTATGTTGCCTTTTTTAGACTTTCTCAGAAAAGCCTTTTTGCAGTCAGGCCTGACTTTGTTTCATACAAACGTAAAGAATTATAGAACAATTTCTTTTTAATAGTGACAGTATGCTGCCTGCGTATTCTGTTTCCTTTAGGTATTTAGATAGCGTGACTAACAAAGACAGCACCTTGCCACCAATCCCGCACCTCCATTCTCTCATCACAGACGATTCTGAGCCCTATCCAGAGGTGGACATCTTTAAACTGATCAGCACTTCCTATCAGGTACATTTCCCATAATGCACTTCCGCTGAATAGCAAGAAATATTCCCAGCAGTGGTACTAAAATTCCATTTATAGACTAGACTTCAGTCTAGTTAGCACAGTTTGTACTTCAAAATATATGCATTTGTAAAGCTTGTTTCACCATTTGCAGAAATTTGGAACAATAAGAGCCGACTTGATAGAACAGATGAGATTCAAACAAAGGCTTAAAGTGATACAGACTCTTGAGGACACTACGAAAAGAAATGTGGTGAGTGTTTTTTTTTGCTACTTTTCCATATGTGTTCAAGACAATACTGTGGTATAGATACAGAGCTTTTAAGTGATACTATTATCATTAAAGGACAAGGAAAGGCTACTAAAGAGTTAATCCCAAGCTGCAGGCATACCTTCAGTTGTCTCAATAATGCCCTTAAGTCTCCCCATATTTCAACCGTTCAGATGATCAGAAGCCAGACAGGAAGAAAGAACGCTGAGCTGGGTAAAGAGGGTTCCCAAAATGCATCGCTCCTGCACGGAGACTAAAACCAGCACTTTAGGCAGCGCAGAATATCCAAGGCTATTGTGATACTAATATCTACAGTTAGTATTACTGGTTGTATATATATAGTTTATGTATGTGAGTGTATAGATTGGTTAGTATAGGTTGTGTGCTGGGTTTACTTGGATGGGTTGAACTTGATGGACAATGGTCTTTTTTCAACCCTTTGTAACTATGTAACTATGCATGCATCTACCTCTTTTGTGAGCGCGCACAAACAGGAGCTGTCCCCTTCACACGGACCCTCCCACTACGGGCACTCACCAATAGCAAGCCGGTTGCTATGGTGACGCGCTATACACAGAAGTAATCTGAACAGCGCGCCTAGGCTCAAGGGGGAGGGAATGTTGCGCATGCGCAGTGTAGTGTGCTGAAGGAAAAGAAGTGGGCATCCCACTTTCAAGATGGCGGCGCGGTTCACTAAAGCGATGGTAAACTTTGAAGTAAGTTTAACTTGTTTTTGTAACTTATTCTTGCAATAATAGAGCCAAAACTATAGCGTTTTAGATTAAGAGTAGTAGGACTATTGAATGGTATCCTTTATAGATTTTGCCTTTCCTTCTCCTTTAAAAAAGCAGAGCCAGTTATTTGCAGAGGGTTGCACTTATAGACATGCATGGAGACAGAGAGACCTTCTTTATAACACAATATTCCAGAGGATGCTAATCCTTCTCTAAAACTGTCCCAAAGTTCTCTGCTGCCTCTTTAAAGCAGTGGTCCAAACTTAATTACTGATGCAAGAACTTTCAGAAGAACGCGTTGCTGCGATTTGCTGAAGTTGCCTAGAGAGGAAACTTCAGGAGACTTCGGCAAATCGTAGCAGCGCGTGTTCCATCCCACCAGCAAGATTGTAAATCAAGGCAACTTCCGGCGACTTCCGGAAATTGTAGCAACGCGTATGCCATCTCACCAGCGATTTATATTCTTGCTGGTGGAATGGCATTGCGGGGAGATTAGTTGCCCGTAGCAATGAAGATTTGTTGCGGGGCGACTAATCTCCCTTTCTGCCACTGCCTTTATAGAAAGCCAGCTTGGTACTGCTACATCATTCATCCCTCCTGGTATCTAACATACAGAGATTAGTGTGCACATTTTAGTTTCTGGATATTATATTGTAATTAAATCTAAGGAGGGAGGACATACTGCTGTTAATTGTTTGATCCAAAAGCTTTGTTTACTGTTTTCAGCTGCATTTAAAGGAACAAAGAACATAAAATCAGTATTAAAGGACAGGTCTATCACTGGAGGGCACCAATTTGTTAAACACCCCAGTGAACAGCTGACCCTGAACAGCTGCCTGAGTTGGTTACTAGATCTGGTGCAAACTTCGCAACATTTAATGCATTACCACCATATATCAGCCCATTTATAGGTGGTTTGTCCTGTATGTGTATTAATGCAGGTAATGTAAATGGGCAGGAAATAATGAGAATAATATTTATTTCTTACTCCAGGTCCGAACAATAGTGACTGACACTGCATTTACTATCAATGAATTGGAGGAATTGTATGCTCTCTTCAAGGTATGTGTCAAGCACATCCTTTAGTATGGGAAGGATGAATGGTCAACAGAGAGAACAACTGGGCATTAAGAAATTACCACTGTTGCTTTAGGGTACTCCACCTTCTCTCATAAAGTATGTGCAGTAAGGTGGGAGACTGGGGTTAGAATAGTATTCAGGCCACCTCTTACTGGGTTGGTTCAGTTGCCCACCAAAGAAAATTTTTTTTTTTTTGTTTGGCCAGAAGAGGGCAGCTAAGATATCTAAGAATCTAAACAATAGATAATCACCAAAGGCTTTAAGACCTTTAGGGTGAAGACACACTGGCCTACTAGTAGAAGCTGCTTGTCACGGCTACTGAACGCCAGAAAATACCCTGCCATAGACAATACTGAGAATTGCCTCTGCTAAAACACATGTAGAGACAATTATCAGTAAATGATCAGCATTGTCTATTTTTGTAGCCACGACAAGTAGCTGCTACTAGTAGCCCTATGTGTCTTCACCCTAATAGTGTAAAGCTTATGAAGCATTTATATAGAACCTCTCCTACAAGAGCAGTGAATAGATACCCTCAAGAAAAGTGCTGCCACAGATGGCATGTACTTTTAAAGGGAGAATAAACCCACCTTTTCTACATGAGCCCATTCAGTTGGGTTTATGTAGAAAAGATGCCACTATTTGAAATGCCAAATTTAAATGTATTTTTTACACAGACATAATTAATTGCACAGACTGAAAGGAAACCTTGATAGTCTGACTCCATAGAAACAATTTCTATTTATTCAACCCCTCCCTCACCTCTTCCCATTGTGAAATTATGGATTCTGGGATTTGAAGTCCCTTGGCTTTCCAGAGAATCTGAATACCACAGCAGGTCCCCAAGCATTCCTGATAATAAATCCCATACCTCTACTGAGGTCCTAGAGGAGTATCAAATGGTCATCATGTGCACTGCAGTGATTTCTCTGAGCTAGGGCCCAGTTACACAAAACACCCTGTTAACAAAATATAGGCACTTTAGCACAGCCAGATAAGTCATCTAAAAATATGGACAAATTACATTCAAGTTTAATTTAAAACCTGACCCTTATTTCAATGGATGTTGCAGGCGGAGCACCTAACTAGTTGTTACTGGGGAGGCAATAGCAGCGCAGTGGAGCGCCATGATCCCAGCCTACCGTACTTGGAACAGTATCGCATAGACTTCCAGCAATTCAAGGGCATGTTCTGCTTGCTCTTTCCATGGGCTAGTGGAGCACACACCGATGTGATGGCCTTCCGGCTCTTTCGCCTGCTGGATGAAAATGGAGACTGCTTAATTAACTTCCGAGAATTTGTCTCTAGCCTGAGTAAGTCAATGTTTTAAGGAACCTACGTATTCTAACAAGATGGATGAATATTTAAGAAAGACTTTCTACTGTGATTTCTGTTTATAATATAGCATAATTATATTTGTAAGCATGGGTTAGATGTCTGCATTCCCCTTTACAACTTTATTTGCTCAGGAAGATTTGCAAGGAAGTTTTGGACATTTAATAGCAATGCATTTTTTCACCTCTGGAGAAATAAATCACAAGAGTAGATTATAATTGGTCCATTATAGCATCTTATTTTACCTTTCCGGTCTAATGCTAATATTTAGAGCTGTGTAGTAATTTCCTGACTGGGCAGGTCAGTATATCTTAAACCTGTCTATACACAGGCAATTTGTCAGCAATTCGATGGTCTGTGCATGCCCCCAAAACAATGCCCATCCCATTCATTATCAGAGCTGGGCTAGTACAGTTTCTGTCAGGCAAGCTTGGAGTATTCTTTACCACGTGATTCAGCTAGCTTATTACAGACTTTCAAGAAAAAGAAATGTTGTAAAGTCGTACAATTGTGCAGTTGCATATACCAGGGTAATTCTGTTCTTATTCTATTTATGCTTAGGTGCTGCATGTCACGGTGATCTCACAGAGAAACTGAAGCTTCTGTACAGGATGCATACATTGCCTGGTACGTGCATGTGGCGCTGAGGACAGCAGCCATTTATATGATCAACTACTAAGTGCTATGTACAGAGACCCTTCCCATAGGTACTGCAAATAGAAATTGTCTATATATGTGTTTCAGATTCCACATTCACTCTTGAATATGCAGTTAATTCCCCTGTAACTAGGGATGAGCGAATTTTTTCTTAAAAAAAAAAAAACACCTATAAACTCCAATGGCTGGAAAAATTAAAAAGTCACACAGTAGCCCCAAAAAAGTTACCCTTGATTTCTATTCATTTTGCAAATCTTTTCCATTTTGCACATTTTTCATTGAAGCAAAACAGGACAGATTCACTCATCACTACCTATAATCTTTGGTTCCGTTTTAATCAGTTTGGACATAACAAAACACTTCCTCCTATTAGTCTCTACATCCCTAAATTGGAATAGAGAAGAAATACAGGCAGATTGACAATGCAGAGGAGCTGCTTGCTTTCTGCATGTATATATTTGCAAATATTCCTGCTCTCTGTTGTCCCATTTGCCCCTTGTGAAGGTTAATGACATTAAACGATTTTTAGATTTATTTAATGAAATAGGACTTGACTATATTTAAGAAGCCGTGACTTCAATGGGATAAGCTTTGTTACAGATCTTTTTGTGCAGTTGTCTTTAAATTACATGCTAATGCTCACCATTCCTGCTCACATTACTTTCATCCTCTTGTGTGTTCAAAGATCCGTCCCCTGAACAGGAAGAGCCTGACTCTGCGTTTGAGGCCACTCAGTACTTTTTTGAAGATATTACACCAGAGTGCAGCCAAGGTAGGCATATAAAGAGGTGAAGAATACATTTTCAATGGAGGTGTAGTACTATGAAATAAAGTGAAATGAGTGGAACCAGTGGCACGGGAAATGTAGTACAATGAGCGAAATAAGTGGAACCAGTGGCACAGGAAATGTAGTACAATGAGCGAAATAAGTGGAACCAGCGGCACAACTAGAATACTGGGACCAATAGCAACATTATTTTAGTGGCCCCTCTTTTTTTCCATTAACGAATAAGGACGGAGTCAAATCCAGAATTCTGTTTAACAAAATTGTGCAGTTGCACCCTATATGGCCAGCTGCACAAGTGCTTTTTGCACCATTAGCGGAAAAGGTCTTTATATCTTGCAACAAGTAAATTTTAGGTCAGTCAAAAGACTTTCACGTGTCTGTATAGCCCTATGGACACAGCCACCCAACATTTCCCAAACAACACTTGGAGGAAGTTCAGCTTCCCCTGTCTGCATTATCTGCGACAGGACACCAGTCAGGTTGGTAAGATTCGACTTGCAGCACAATGTATTGTACAGTGAGGACCAGAGCTAAAAATTAGCAATAGGTTACTGATCATTGCCTAACATTTTGACACCCTCCGGTGAGCATACCTCTCCTTCTCCTTTACAGGCCGGACTTGTGGAAAGGCCACAAAGGCCCGGGCCTAGGGCGGCAAAAATTGGGGGGTGGCATGCCGCCCAGCCGCACCAAAATATTAAAGTTTTTCGCGCATACGGAGCAATGGGGACCTCTCCCCTACTGCTCCGCATGCGCGGGGGGAGGTTCGCCGTTCGCGCATGCGCAGGGGGGGGCGACAGAGAGGGGGCGGCCTCGGGGCGCCCGGCAAACAAATCCGGCCCTGCTCCTTTAAACTGGTGATGGCTGCTGGTTGGTTGCTATGGGTCACTGTTCCTGGGCAAACTTAGTGCATTTTGTTACATACCTACCTCCCTTAGTGTGAGAAGAGAGCATCATACAGATTATTAACTTGCTGCTTTATTGGCAAGCACAGAGCAGGCAACGGCATTACCATCCTAAACATCACAGTTTGTGTTTCAATTAATATGTAGAATGCAAACTTATATGTGGGTTTTAAGTTTCTGTTACTCCTTTTCTTTTTTAAGTGAAAAAGATGACAAGCCAGGACAGTCGGCTCTACCTCCGTATGTGGGCACAAGAAAACAGAAGTAAACAAAAAGTTGACAAGGAACTTCCTAGGCTAAACCAGGTAATACTAGTTATGTTCCCAAGAATGCTTTCCTTGATTACATTATGTATGTAAGTGTGTGTGTGTGTGTGTATATATATATATATATATATATATATATATATATATATATATATATATATATATATATATTTAATATGGTAGTGGTTTGATAAATAGTATATAGGCTGAATATCTTAATATAAAGCCAACCTAGCAGTTATATTCTTGTTATGGTATCTCCCAGGGTTGCCATCTGCCAGGTTTTGACACAGACAGCCTGGTTTCTGGGAGGGTTGTCCGGGTCAAAACTCCCTCATATCCCTGCCCCTGGCCACGCCCCCAACGTCACCTGTCACAACCCCGCCCCTGCCTGGTTTTCCGACAGTGGAAAGGTGGCAACCCCTACTCTGGCCTTGCCCTGCAGCATATATATAGGCCAAACCAGGTGCACAGATTTTTACCAACTTAATTCTCTTTGCTGTCCATTTTTTATAGGGTTTGTTCTCCTTTAAGAACTTTTAATTTGACGGAAGTGCTATTATAAGTGCTATTATAAGTTTGGATTTTCTGCAGCTATCTGGTTGCTAAGGTCCAAATTACCCTAACAACCAGGCAGTGGTGTGAATGAGAGACTGCAGAATTAATAATAGAGAGCCTACATAGAAAGATAAATAATTAAAACAATAACAATAACAATACATTTAAACCTCACAAAGCAAACCGTTTTGGCTGCTGGGGTCAGTGACCCCCATTTGCAAGCTGGAAAGTTTGAAGAATTCAGCAAATTTTTTGAAACCTAACAAAAGTAAAAATAAGTTAGTTTAAAGGTGAACTACCCCTTTTACTTCTATTGTGCTGCTACATTACATTTTTAAAAACATACTTGTACATTTATCTACTGGCTCATTCTTCTTTTTGTGCTATAAAATATTATAGAAATATTAGAGACAGAAGGGCTTTCTTTGCTCATATTGTTAACTGGGGAAAGCCTGTGCAGACCACTCCTCAGGTTCCAGCCAGCCAGAATTTGACATTTCTGTGCTTAAAGGAGAAGGAAAGGCTAAGTCACTTGGGGGTGCCAAAATGTTAGGCCCCCCAAGTGACTTTAATCCCTTACCTTGTACCCCGGGCTGGTGCCCCTGTACGGAGAGAACAGCACAAGCCCGGGGTACTTGTAGGACAATCACATGCGCAGTAGAGTGAAAAGCTGACTTTATAGTTTAAGTTCAGCTTTTTCACTCTACTGCGCATGCGCGCGAGTGAAGCCGGAAGGAGGAAGCGCTTCCTACAGGTACCCCGGGCTGGTGCTGTTCTCTCCCAACAGGGGCACCAGCCCGGGGTACAAGGTAGGTAATTTAAGACACTTGGGGGTGCCTAACATTTTGGTGCCTTTCCTTCTCCTTTAAATAAGAATATCCCATGTACTGTACATGGTGCTGTGATTCTTAGGTTGCCTTGTGCATTTCTGTGTGACGGATACATGCTTCCATCATACACTGTTGCACAATCTTCATAAATATGATATATAATTACTGTATGTCTAAAGTTATGCAGAGTGGTTTATAATTTTATTGGCTTCACTGGTTGTTATTTATGATAGCTCTGTATTTTTATAACTTTATCTTCATTTTTTTTTTGCTATCCCTAAATGAAAATTTAAGGGCAATGACACAGGGTGTGTTTGTTGCAGCTACAAAACCCCAGAATATACCTTGTCATAGTGGATACTGAGAATCGCCTCTGCTTAAACATTCAAGCAGCAAATCATTCACAAATGGCTTCATATGTGGTTTGTGTGTTAGCAGAGGGGATTCTGTGTATATGGCAGGGTATTTTCTTGTGTATCGTTGCCTTAGCAAAATGCACCATACATCATTGCCATTGAGACTGCGCCATTTGCACATAACTTTATTTTGTCTAGTTGCCTCCAGCATGTTTTTATGCTGCATATTTCTTGTATTTCTAGGGCCAGTTCATTGAGTTGTGCAAGACATTGTATAACATGTTCAGCGAGGACCCATGTGAGCAAGAACTCTACCATGCCACTGCTGCAGTCACAAGCTTATTGCTGGAGATTGGTGAAGTGGGAAAGCTATTCTGCAGCCAAACAATGGAGGACATTCCTAATCAGAGCTGCAAGGAAAGTGAAAGCAGAACTCAAGAAACAAAGGTTTCCCAGACATACAATTATGAACACGAGGGGCTCTTTTGCGACAGACCTGTTTCCAGAGGCAGTGTCGGAGACCTCAACTCAGATCAGATGGAGGAAGTGAAGCTGGAAGATTCCTCTCCCAGAGACAATGGGGCTTGTTCATCCATGCTTATATCAGATGATGACACTAAAGACGACAGCTCTATGTCTTCATATTCTGTGCTGAGTGCTGGATCCCATGAAGATGATAAATTGCAATGTGAGGATATTGGTGAGGACACTGTTTTAGTGCGCACCCAGCAGAAGTCTTCTTTGCCCAGCAGTACCAGTTTGGACAGGGATTGGGCTGTTACATTTGAGCAGTTTCTTGCTTCTCTCTTGATGGAACCTGCACTTGTAAGATACTTTGACAAGCCAGTGTCCATGATGGCTAAAATTACCAATGCAAAGAACGTTCGCATGATGGGAAAAGCCATGCCTTCCTCAAGTGATTATGACATTTCTATCTCTGGATAAGAGATTACTTGGTTGATTTATGAGCAGAAGGAGTAGCAGGGGTGGGCACAATAGGTACTTATATATATATACAGTGGTTTTGTCCAAAAGTTTTTTTTTTTTTAGAATGGAAAAAATTTGGTCACATTTGGAACCTTCCAGCAATGGAAAGCACCTGTGACTGTTTTATTGTGGATGAACTGTGGCTGAATTGCGTCCGATTGTACATAAGAATTACTCCTCAATATCCATGGGATTTTAACTGCGTCGGCAGATTTTAAAGAAAACAGGAGCATATCTCACCTTTTTATTTCCAGACTGTTCAGTGGTTTACAATATGCAGGTTATAAAATCAAGAGTTTTGGATTGTATCCTAATATAAAGTAAGAACACAAACGGCCTATAAGCAAAGAAGTAGGAACAAGCTTTTAATGTAAGTCCATAAGAAGTATATGCTGTATATGTATTTTTAAAGTAAAGAACAGATAACTAGAACAGTACTGTAACTCTAAATCCTATTGTCTCAAAGAATATATAGACATATCCTTTTGTTTAACTCCCTCCCATCCCTCTTGGAGATATTATTTGCTGTTACAGAATGAAGCACATGCACTTTGAATCTTTTTTGTCTTTATATTCAGGAGTATCATTGTTAATTTGTTGTAAACATTCTCATTGTGTATTTAACTATTCCATATGTGCATTATTTGTACATTTTTTTTTTCATTTTTTACTTTAAAGCTGATTTTTAATTTAATATATATATATAGAGAGAGAGAGATGTGTATATACATATATATGTAAATCACCCCATAACTGCTACCGAACCAATAATGGATGCTGCTGTTACATTTCCCTGCCCATGAGACCTAGATAATAGAGTTCATATCAGCAGATTAAAGCACTCGTAAACTTCCTGTCTCACTGCCTCGGCACATTTCTGGATTGTCCTGGCATTCGCTATTCCCAAATCACTGTATACATAATAAATGAAGTAGGAAATGGCTTAGAAGAGTTATACTGAATCCGGTGCCTACTTCGATACCTTTGTTAGGTCAGGCATAGTTTGACATGCAGCACCCTTAAGAAGCCACCCTAGAATGGAGCATCAGTTTGAGAGCAATGTGGCATTCCTGATTTTTTGCCTGACGTTCATTTCAAACAATAAAGACATTTCTTCAGTGAATTTACTTCTCCATATAGTTCTGCATAAAGACGCAAAGAACAATGGCCTCCCTGACTGATAATTGATTGAAGCTTTGTTAGCTATCACTAATGAAGGGTGGATTGCATTGGGCCATAGATGCCATTTTCTCCTGACAAGTATGCTTGGGGTCTCTGTACATTTGTTTCTGGCCATAACAGCCATATCATTCAGAGATGGAGTGCCGGCGAGCACAGGGAAAGGAGCTCTGTCTTTTGATCAGCCTATTAAATGTTTGGAACACCATGTAATAATACTCTGGTATCTGTCTACATATACAGTACTTATAGTTGTATGCTTATAATGGTCTGTGGTGAGGCTAGGATTAATAGCTGAACAGCCTGATTTTTTGCTTCATTTGGCCCTGTTCTTACTGCCTTCCCCTACTGCCTTGCTCCTGCCAGCACTGTGCTCCGCACCTCACACAGATATGCCTCAAATGCAAGTCCAAGGCCCCATATCCTAAATTTCTGCCCAAACATAGGTCAATATTGTAGTGCAATTAGGGCTTTAATAACCTGACTGACCCAATATTAGTTTGTGTATTGGCACCAATTTACCTGACTGTCCACGAGATCTGTTTGGGGATCTGATCACTCACTCTGAGGTGCTGCATGTGGTCATTTGTTGCTTAGTCTTAGGCTGGATGACAATATATATATTACCGGTATGCATATATATGCATTTAGTAGCCATACTGGCAACCCATGTCAGGGTCCCATTCCCAGTGCCACCTTTATGTGGCTCCCTGTACAGCTCAGGCACCATAATAGGGCTGCTTTTGACAAACTCACCAATCATTTTTTCATGTGTGGGCCCTGTAAATCTGAGGGAATTCAAATCAGGTCTCTAAAGTCAGCCATAGCCAGGCTAAATTTGTACACTCTTCAACTGAAAAGTCCACGAGGTAAATGGAAAGAGATAATACAAGGAACCACACATGGTATGGCCGCCTTTTCATCGTTCTGGTCATGAATGATCAGAACAGCAGGAAGTGCAGCTGCTCAGCTATCTTTGCATTGGCCGATATGGTGTGTCTGCAGATTAATATACAAGTTTATAACCTGCCTGATGGCTAGACCAACCAATATGCATAGTACATGGATTGTAATTGGATTGGTGTACTCCCATACACACACATAGTTTCATATGATCTTACCCATGCATGTATGGCCACTTTTAAAACAGAATGCCCCCCATCACTGATTGTATGGCTTGGTCTCCTTACAGGCAGGAGTTATGTGCAGACCATTAGTTTCGGATTGACACTCATTCCAAGAAAAGAATATGAATTGATAAATAAGCCAACGGTCCATTTTTTCTGGCTTGTGTGTGTATTTACATTGCCGTCATACTGTTGTGCAATATTATTGACATCTATGCATAGAACCTTTTAGTGTTAGTCCTTCAGAATGCCGGCAGTTTGTGTATTCACCTTCAGAGTTCATTAGCCTCGCTACAGTATACAGTATGCCAGTGCAACAGGACAGGGCTTATGTAAAACCAATCAACAGTTACTTATATATTTCTCTCCTGCCTTGCTTTTTCCAGGAATAATCTGAGAACACTATGACCCCAAGATGTAGTTGCACGGCAACAAGCAGCATCCCTTAAGTGAGAGTTGTATCACCCATGGCACTTATAGGTGACTGTTCAGAATAGTAAGGAAAGTTCTTCAGTATTTCTGTAAATTTCTCAGATCTGTTTACTTTTATTTCCATTTTCTTCACTGTAAACCAATAGAATGCCATTTACATCCGCAACTGCAGTCTCACTAAAATAGACACAAATATTGTGCATATTGACGCAACTCATTAAAGGTGTCCAAACATGTTTCTTGCACTTCTGCATTTCTGCACTGAGCACAACTGCCTCCGTCCTTCCTCTTCTGATGAATAGTGCACAGTTGTGCCTACTGATGTTGGGAAACCCTTGCACATCCCAATTCATCGCTTAGGATCTGCAAGGAAATTGAAGGTGAATTGAGTTTTATATAGGGACTTCGTTGCATCATCTGTTACCAAATCTCATCGAACCGAGCTGCATAGAACTGTCACATTTAAAGGAGAAGGAAAGGCTAATAAAGAGTTAATCTCAAGCTGCAGGCATACCTTCAGTTCACACAATAGTGCCCTTAAGTCTCCCCATATTTCTCCCGTTCAGATGATCGGAAGCCTCATAGAAAAAAAAAAAAACACTGAGCTCTGTAAAGAAAGTTCCCATAATGCCTCACTCCTGGACCAAGACCAAGACCGGTGTACATGCTCACTTAGTAACACTATGAGAAAACTTCCTGCTGATTGGCTCAGATCCACATTCCTAAGGGGGGGAGCAGGAGAGAGCTGTGCACAGGGATTACAGAGACAAGAAAGGAGACAAGAAATCCTCTTGATAGAGGACTCAGTGCAGCGTTTCTGTGAGTGCTTATGGCTGTATTTACACAGACCTTTCTAATAAAGTTTACTTAGTTTGTACCTTTCCTTCTCCTTTAATATTCATATTGGCAGAATCAGTTGCAACAGGCTCATATGCATAGCCCCTGGGTGATCCAGTTCACTTACTGTGAACACTAAATAGAAACACTTGGGGAATGTGCTTGGTGTCGGGGACAGAATAAAGCCACAACATAAGCTTTGTTTGCCCCATATGATTTCCTTGGTAACTACTCACCAGCAGGGCCGGATTTCTATCCTGGGCACCCCGAGGCCGCCCCTGTGGGTGTCCCCCCGTGTGCATGCGCGAACGCGCCCCCAGTGCGCATGCGCAATGCGCCATCTCCCCATTGCGCATGCGCGAACGCTCCTTTAAACTCCCATACAGAGCAGTGGGGAGAGGTCCCGACTGCTCCGTATGGGAGCCAAATTTAAAAATTTTCCTTGCAGCAGGGCGGCATGCCGCCCCTAAACTTCTGCCGCCCTAGGCCCGGGCCTTTGTGGCCTCTCCACAAATCCGGGCCTGCTCACCAGTGTAGGGCATACATTATATAGGCTATGGGGGCATTTACTGACATTTTAATTTTTTTGGTTTCATTTTGTTTAAGCCAAAATACGATTTTGTCGCAATAAAACACTTGATTTTTTTGCAATTTAATATGTGACAAAACCACACCAAATCCAATAGCAAAAATACACCATTTAAAAGCTTTCAAGATCATATAGCAGATATCCTTTTTTACAACTGGAAGATCTTTCTTTGCTTTGTGGTTTTAAAGGTTTTCAGAGTTTTTTAGACGCTTGCGTTTGTGCAACAATACAAAAAATGTCTTTTTTTTCTGCATCCTTTTTGTGCTTTTGCAATTCAGATCTTTGTGGTTATAGTGAAAATTAGTTTAATTGTGAAGGGACAGAAATGTGGGTAGTTTATTTCTGTAACTACTTAATCCGGGGCAAATCTCCTGTATTAATACAAGACTAAAATGAAGGTTAAAAACTGGTTGTGACCCACCGTGTGTGAACTACACGGCTCTTGTCTTCAGACACTGAAATATATGGCATTCTGGGATTTACCTGGCAAGCGTGTTTTTCTTTGAGAATTTGATGATGAGGTTTGTTTTATCCAGACTGGGATCTGGTTGAAGCCAGATTTCTTAGACTTTGCCCTGTTCTTTCCTCCAGCTGTCAGGTTTCTGCAAAGGAGTCGGTGCTGCTAAGAAGAATACAGATAACTGCATTTGCTGAAACCCTTCCCACGGGGCTTTTTTATTTAGACCCTTTGCAAACACTCTTTCTTAATGGCCCCACATTGTTCCTGATACTTAATTTGAGTTTAATTTGAGTTTATTCTAATGTACAAGTCTTAAGGTGGCCATACACAGGCCGATAAATGCTGCCTACAGTCTTGAGTCTGCGGTTTATTGGCCCGTGTATGGGGCCCTCAGACAGGCCTGCCCAACCAGTATCTGGTCAAAAACTGGGCAGGTGTGGATCAGGCAGGTTGGGGCAAAGAGTCATTGATACGGTCTGGTCCAAATGCCCTGCATCATGTTAATGTGATCAATCTGATATCACCCACCTTAAGGTGGGCATATGGGGGAAAGATCTGCTTGTATGGCAACCTCGCCATTTCAGTGGATGGCCACCTTTAGCAAGATGCAGCTGTATAAATTCCCTAGATTTGTACCTTTAATACATAGTCAGAATACAAGTCAGAACAAAATAAGAATAACTCAGGTAAGAGTAGTCAGTCCCACAGGCCCTGTACCCACCAGCAGCACAGCAGAATCCATTTCTACTACAAATACATAGAGCAGTGCTGCCCAAGTTCTGTGGTAGCGAGGGCCGGAATTTTTCTGGCCTGCGGTAATCAGAGAAGTTTTTACCACTTCCCTTTTCTTTTTTTTTTAAACCACACCCACTTAAAATCACACCCATATTAGCACAAGAGCTTTCAAGATCATACCCACATTAATGGCAATAGCACACCAAAAAAAACAAATTGTTGGTGCTCACTATCAATCATGTGAATTTCCAAATGCTGACAAACTCACAAAACAGCAAAGCCAAAAATAAAGGCACAAAATGACTAGTAGTAAATAAAACACTTACCAAGTGGAATTGATCCAGATGAACCAGACCCTCAGCATGGCGTAACACAAAAAGCAACAACCACCATGGGAATATTGGCACTCAGGAAACTACAATGGTCACAAAAAAATTCTAAAACTATAAAACACTTAATTGAAAGTTACACTAAAACATCTCCAAAAGTCCCACTTGCTTCATGCCGTAGGGGCTAAATTTGAGACACCAAACAAAAAAAGGTAGAAAAAAACATATGAGACAGATTACCTCTCAGAACAGATCCCCGCTAGGTTCACCTCCCGCAGGCAGCATAGGGCAGGTAGAGTATAGCACATACAGGCAGGGTGGGGCAGGTAGAGTATAGCACACACAGGCAGCATAGGGCAGACAGAGTATGGCACACACAGGCAGCTCAGGGCAGGCAGAGTATGGTACACACAGGCAGGGTAGGGCAGGCCGAGTATGGCACACACAGGCAGGGTAGGGCAGGCAGAGTATGGCACACACAGGCAGCTCAGGGCAGGCAGAGTATGGCTCACACAGGCAGCGTTGGGCAGGCAGAGTATGGCACACACAGGCAGCATAGGGCAGGCAGAGTATGGCACATGCAGCCAGCTCAGGGCAGGCAGAGTATGGCATACGCAGGCAGCACAGGGCAGGCAGAGTATGGCACACACAGCCAGCTCAGGGCAGGCAGAGTATGGCATACGCAGGCAGCACAGGGCAGGCAGAGTATGGCACACACAGGCAGAATAGGGCAGGCCAAGATGAATAGTGTTTACTCCAGCACCTACAGTGATACAATACCGGCATTGTCTGAGGTGTGAACAGGTGAACAATGTGGGTGATTACAGTCTGAGTCTGAGGTGTAAACAATGCAGGGACTAAAAGGTGTGAATATTACAGGGCCTTAAAGGTGTGAACATTACAGGGGATTACATTTTTAAACAATACAGGGGGTTTACAGCCTGAATATGAGGTGTGAACAATGCGGGGGGCCAGTTAATCTCAGTACTGATACCATTTAAAGCGTGTGACAAAGACACACCAGCCAGAGATGAGGGACCACCAGTTGGACAGCACAGATATAGAGCGTTTAGATAAGTCTCAATTCCTATAACTCTGCATCCTGAATATCAACTCCTGAGGGACATAAAGTTTTATGTTACAGATTACAGATTAAGGTTTATAAACAGAATTGTTTTATTTTGCTGGTACATTTTAGCATGAACACATAGACCTATGGGTAGTACTCTAAACCACTTAGCACCTCATCTGCAGGGTATTACCCTTGCTAATGTTCGTACTAATTTACTGGATATGGGTATAGTAACCACCTGTGTATCTTGTGATGAATTGTAGCAAGTGGGCCTATAGAGCAGGGAAACCATGGAGCACAGATGTCACTTTAACACTGATTGCTAAAAATAATGCAATCCTCACTTAGATACGTTTAAGTGTCAGAGTGCAGCCAATTTGCAATGATGTTCAACTGTAAATATGTGCATTTTAACCAAACTGGACAATGACATTAAGCTCAAAGCTGTGTGTGGCTGCAATTACACTGGAATTGTGGGGGGAACACTGTATTTTATGTAAGAAACACGGCAAACCGGGTCTGAAATTGCAGTTTGCACACTGTGGCTGTGTTCATAAATGAGTCCTTTAGTGACAAAACTCATTTGGGAACTTGCCATTTAATGTAAGGGAAATGCTTAAGTATGTGTCCGTAGTGATGAGCGAATCTGTCCCGTTTCTCTTCGCCATAAAATTTGCAAGGAAATTTGCGAAACAGCTAAAAATTTGCAAAACACATTTGTCGCCTGTGTCTTTTTTTACGCGACAGCACCCATTTTTTACATGACGGCACCCAATTTGACACGACCGCAACTTTTTTTTGATGCGTGACAAATTCTTCTGCAGTAAATTTTCACGGAAGAATCTCGAAACAATTCGCCAATGCCGAAATGCGGAAATTTGCTGCGAATCCAAGCCTGGCTCATCACTATGTGTCAGGAAAGTATGTGCTAAGAAGGCCCATTTCTCAAAGATTAGCAGCTGTATAACAGAGCTACAGGACCCAGAATTCTAGAACCTACCTAATGTGAGTTGAGCAGGGTAACCTTCTGCCTCTTTCAAACATTTAATGTATAGGATCTATTATTTGGAAATGACTATTATTCACATTTCTCCAATATTCAAGGTTTCAGCAAACAATGCTTTTCTTTGATGATTTCCTTTTTCACTGTAATAAAATATCAGCACCTTGTACTTGATGGTAACTATGTTATGTTGGTGGAGAAATGTATTTTGTGTAGGCTTTTTTTTTTTAGAAAAAAACAGGTCCCAACTATTCTGTATAATTGATACCTTACCTGTGCTACATACTTCAAGGAATGCACTGAATTCCAGGTTTGGTGCAGGTTTTGGCTGAAAAATTTATTTACAAAGTTATTGGCAAAATGCACTTGAAGGTAACACTTTCATTAAAATGCTAAAAAGTGTGTTGCTTCCCAAGAACTGCTGGCAATGACACAATTTCTAGAGCTGCTCAGCTGTATCTGGAGCTGTCAGTTATGAATGCCTGGTTTATTGCGTTTCCTCTGGGCAGGTAAGTTGTTAGTCTTCAGATAGGGTTACGTACTGGACCTGCCTCTCACACACCCACATTCAGTCACCAAGTGCTCTAACTAGGGGTGTGCATCATAAAAATCAGTGATAGCTGGGGTGAAAGTACAGAAGTGGAGCGGCTCTCCTAGGACAATGTGGCAGACTCAGCACAAGGTGTTTATGAACAAAAAAAAAAAGGAAAAAGTTCAAATGAAGCGGTATCTGGCGATCAGGTCAAAGCTGAGTCTAAGTGATGACATTACAGTCACGGACATAACTCTTTCTCAATCTTTATCGGCTCTGCTATACAGACTTGATCATTATTACTGATATGGGATATACCTGATGTTATCCTGGACAGGCTTTATTAGCACTAGGCAAATTCACTTTTCTAATTCGACTATATAATGCTGGTACCAGCGCCGGGTGTTTTCTACATTCCCCATCTCTCCCAACTGCTTGACTTTTAGTTACAGTGACTATTTCCAGGCAGGGCCGGATTTGTGGCAAGACCACAAAGGCCTGGGCCTAGGGCAGCATAAATGTAGGGGCAACATGCCGCCCAAGCCGCACAGCAATTTTGCTCACATACTGCACAATGGGGACCTCTCTCCACTGCTCAGTATGTGAGTTTAAATGGGTTTAAACTTTTAGGGTGAAGACACACAGTGCTACTTAGTAGCAGCTACCATATATACTCGAGTATAAGCTGTGTTTTTCAGCACCCAAAATGTGCTGAAAAAGTCACCCTTGGCTTATACTCGAGTCGCATGAAATACACACATTTTTTGGGACACACAAAAGTCTGACCTGCACAAGCCCCCTGCCAGCGATTTCCATTCCCTCTTGCCAGCCCCACGTGCCCCGCCAGGCTACCTAATAGTGCGCTATTCTGTGTGCCTGGGTGTAAGTAATGTCACGCGCCCCCTGCTTGCCCACTTCTCTCCTGGGACCCCCTGCCAGCGTTTCCCATTCCCGCCGCTCCCGCCAGCCCCACTAATAGTGCGCTCTTCTGCGAGCCTGGGCGGAAGTGACGTTACGTGCTCCTGCAATTAATCCAGGCCCTGCAGTTTCATGGTACTAGTTATACCTAGATATCAATGTCAATATCTCATGTGTGTTTTACTTTAATCAATCAATAATTACCTATAATTAGTATCTAAGTACAGTATTTACCGGTATAAGCAATACTGATCAGGTATATCCATATCATGTGATCAGCGTTGCTAATACAGGTGAATACTGTTTGAAATAAATATTTAAAAACATATACCCCACTAATGCCTCAATTAATGTAATTTTATTGGTATTTATTCTAATAATTGAAACTTAGCAGTAGCGGCTGCATTTCCCACCCTAGGCTTATACTCGAGTCAATATGTTTTTCCAGTTTTCTAAAATTAGGTACCTTTATATTTGGATTGGCTTATATTCGATTATACACGGTACTTATCACAGCTACTAAATGCCAGAAAATACCCTGCCTTAGACAATATTGAGGATTGCCTCTGCTAAAACACAAGTAGAGACAATTATCAGTAAATGATCAGCATTGTCTATTTTAGTAGCAATGACAAGTAGCTTCTACTAGTAGCTCAGCGAGTCAGAGTTCTTACAAAATCTTGAACACTAATACCTGATTTAGATTTGGATAACTAGCTTTACCACCTTTTCTAGAATAAGCTTGGGCTTTACTATGTCTTTCTTTCTTATTCTTTCTTGGTAACAACACAAGTGCAAGACAAATACTGTCCAGATATAGTAGCAATTAGTGAGATATGTTTACTGAAATTGATTACAATTTTCGAATGTCACTAAGTGATAAGATCATTCGGGATAAAACATACCCTCACTTTACATAGCATGCTTAAAACTGTGTAACGTGAAAATCCAGCTGCCTGCCCCAAATCCACAGGATCCTCATGTTGTGGTCCATTTGACTACAAGCCTTATTGGCTTTCAATAGTATTGAAGTACTACTCAGCAGCACAAACGTTTAGCAATTCATAGTTCTTTTTTTTTTTCAATTCTATTATATTGAATATATATAATCCTCGGGACAATGCTAGGTACCTACAATAAACTAGGTACCTAAGCTTATCTACATATACAGTGGTGTGAAAAACTATTTGCCCCCTTCCTGATTTCTTATTCTTTTGCATGTTTGTCACACAAAATGTTTCTGATCATCAAACACATTTAACTATTAGTCAAAGATAACACAAGTAAACACAAAATGCAGTTTTTAAATGAGGGTTTTTATTATTTAGGGAGAAAAAAAATCCAAACCTACATGGCCCTGTGTGAAAAAGTAATTGCCCCCTGAACCTAATAACTGGTTGGGCCACCCTTAGCAGCAATAACTGCAATCAAGCGTTTGCGATAACTTGCAACGAGTCCTTTACAGCGCTCTGGAGGAATTTTGGCCCACTCATCTTTGCAGAATTGTTGTAATTCAGCTTTATTTGTGGGTTTTCTAGCATGAACCGCCTTTTTAAGGTCATGCCACAACATCTCAATAGGATTCAGGTCAGGACTTTGACTAGGCCACTCCAAAGTCTTCATTTTGTTTTTCTTCAGCCATTCAGAGGTGGATTTGCTGGTTTGTTTTGGGTCATTGTCCTGCTGCAGCACCCAAGATCGCTTCAGCTTGAGTTGACGAACAGATGGCCGGACATTCTCCTTCAGGATTTTTTGGTAGACAGTAGAATTCATGGTTCCATCTATCACAGCAAGCCTTCCAGGTCCTGAAGCAGCAAAACAACCCCAGACCATCACACTACCACCACCATATTTTACTGTTGGTATGATGTTCTTTTTCTGAAATGCTGTGTTACTTTTACGCCAGATGTAACGGGACACGCACCTTCCAAAAAGTTCAACTTTTGTCTCGTCGGTCCACAAGGTATTTTCCCAAAAGTCTTGGCAATCATTGAGATGTTTTTTAGCAAAATTGAGACGAGCCATAATGTTCTTTTTGCTTAAAAGTGGTTTGCGCCTTGGAAATCTGCCATGCAGGCCGTTTTTGCCCAGTCTCTTTCTTATGGTGGAGTCGTGAACACTGACCTTAATTGAGGCAAGTGAGGCCTGCAGTTCTTTAGATGTTGTCCTGGGGTCTTTTGTGGCCTCTCGGATGAGTTGTCTCTGCGCTCTTGGGGTAATTTTGGTCGGCCGGCCACTCCTGGGAAGGTTCACCACTGTTCCATGTTTTTGCCATTTGTGGATAATGGCTCTCACTGTGGTTTGCTGGAGTCCCAAAGCTTTAGAAATGGCTTTATAACCTTTACCAGACTGATAGATCTCAATTACTTTTGTTCTCATTTGTTCCTGAATTTCTTTGGATCTTGGCATGATGTCTAGCTTTTGAGGTGCTTTTGGTCTACTTCTCTGTGTCAGGTAGCTCCTATTTAAGTGATTTCTTGATTGAAACAGGTGTGGCAGTAATCAGGCCTGGGGGTGACTACAGAAATTGATATTGAAATTGAAAATTGAAATTGATAAACCACAGTTAAGTTATTTTTTAACAAGGGGGCAATTACTTTTTCACATAGGGCCATGTAGATTTGGAGTTTTTTTTCTCCCTTAATAACGTGAACCTTCATTTAAAAACTGCATTTTGTGTTCAATTATGTTATCTTTGACTAATAGTTAACGGTTTTTGATGAGCAGAAACATTTAAGTGTGACAAACATGCAAAAGAATAAGAAATCAGAAAGGGGGCAAATAGTTTTTCACACCACTGTACATGTATGTGTATATATATATATATATGTATGTGTGTAGATAGATTAGACGGATGTCTGTCCCTCCGTTCGTCTGTGTGAGTAAAGCTAGTCATACATGGCACAATAAAAGCTGCTGATTCTTCAACCAACAATTGTATTTTTTTAGCTGTACTAATGGTGTGTAGGTGCCATCTCAGTGCATTGTGCCTAAGTCTGAGCTTTCAGAAAGAGCCAGCGCTACACATTAGAACTGCTTTCAGGTAACCTATTGTTTCTCCTACTCCAATTTTACTGGGGGAGTCCCAAGCCGGACTTGGATTTCTTACTATTTAGTGCTATTGTGATATCTACTGGGAGCTGCAATTTTTCTCTTTCCCATTGTTCTGCTAATCGACTTCTGGAAGGGGGGGGGGGGGTGATATCACTCCAACTTGCATCTCAGCAGTAAAGTGTGACTGAAGTTTTACAGACCACAGGTCACATGGCACCCTGGGAAATGAAGAATATGGCTAGCCCCATGTGAAATTTCAAAACTAAATAGTAAAAAAATCTGTTTGTGTTTTTCAAAAATGGATTTCAATGCAGGATTCTTCTGGAGAAGCACTATTAACCAATGTGTTTTGAAAAACACATGTTTTCCCCTGACAGTATTCCTTTATTCTATAAATTTGTTTACAGCTCATATAGGGTAGAACTGGCTAATTTTTGGAATACTGCCTTTTTTACTCACCAAAAGAGCCTTGGTTAGTACTTAGTTTGTTAAGAAGTAGGCTTCTCATGTTTTTCCACTGTACAATAAAGATAATAACACTATTCACAGTATCATATTATTGTCCAAGTGTTTCTACAACAAAAAACTAAGAAAAATACAACTGACATTGGAGGAATGTTTTTCTGAACTTAGAAACTTCTGCTCTTTGGACACAGATTGATTTATGGTGGTTTCATTATGTAACCTTTGCTTGCATGGAACAAGAATCTAAAAGGCAATAATTGTGGAAATAACATATTTATTCCAGTGCCAATCTTATCATTAGGTTCTGATGGGGTGTGGGTTGGGGTGTCAGGAATGTCTAGTGAGATTTGATAATGGAAATGTGTACTGGCAAGTTAGTACAGCTACAAGAGAACTATAATCTGCACCAGGGAAAGACAATATTTGGGACTCCAGCAGAACCACAATGTTCATCATTTTCACAAAATTAAAACTCATCTTTTAGCTCCCAGGGTTATGGAGGGAGAATATCCACCAAACAATGCAATCAAAGCTGAAAAGTAGTTTTAAATCAGCCTGATCTATAATCTTTATATATATAATAATTTACATGCATGTTAATTTTCTAATGAGGCCCTTTACTATTCAGATAGCAGACTGTCATTCTAACTAATTACCCTATCTGCCCAAACTGCAGAGGTGCAGAAAGGAATGCTAAAGGTAAGAAAACACACACAGGAAAACAGAATTTATTTGAACCCGCCTGTTTAGTAAGGGGTTAAAAAGAAAGGAAGCCATGTTGATTGATGTAAGAAAATATATGATCAACAAATTAGGGTATATGTGTTGCTGCACTTCCATGTTTAAAAGAGAAGGGAAAGTATAATTAGTGGGGGGTGTAAAAAGTAAGCACCCAGTGAACTAACTGAACCCAAAAAATTGCAAAACCATGGAAAAATTAGTGAAACGTATTGAAGTCAATGGGCATTTCTTGCTGTGTTTTTTCCATACAAAATACATTGGTCGGTTTTCATGCACTAGGGGCCAGAATGCCCCTGTGTCTATGGCACATTACACAGTTCAATAACACATTATTACACAATGTATATTAAATGACGCAGGAAGTAGGGTTGCCACCTTTTCTGGGGAAAAAAAGAATCTAGAAATATTTTACTTTCTTCCCTATTAACTACATTGGGATCAAGCGTCATTTTTACTGGCCAGGGTGGTAAAATATCAGCCAGGTGGCAATGCTCACAAAAAGCCAATGTGTTACAGGTTAATATTAATTTGGGTCAACAGACCTTGTCTCCCTTGCATGGGTGATGAAGTATTACTGTTTGCCCAATACAGCAATTACTTATGATATAATATCCTTATAAATGCTAAAGGGACCTTTGCAGGATGCTAAGTAACTCTTGCAAAAACATGTTTTTTTCACGATTGTTTTCTGTAAGATTATGATCCTCTAAAGTGCCTTAGCGATCTCTGTACTGGTCAGGTTACTTATTAAGACATTGTTTTCTTGTCCTCTGTGGCCATCGCACACCCCTTCCCTACCCCTTCCCTACCCCTTCCCTACCTCCGCTAGGAAGATACAGCCTTTAAGCAGCCGATCCAGTAATTGGAGCAGAAGCATGAGCCCCCTCTCTTATTGGCTGCACCAGGCGAGCCTCCAAGGACAGACACTGAGTCACTGAGTCACTGAGACACGACACAGGCTCTGATAAACTATGTCCTACTTTTACCAATTAATGACAGAGCATATCCTTTCTTTTTCCCCCTACAAAATACTAAAGGAAATTATGCACATAATATCAAATTACATTTGATTTTAACTTCTAACCCTTCTGTATATTACTTTCTGTACATGGATACAAATAGATTTGTATCCAGCTGCTCTCTGTAAACTGCAGAAACATTCCCTTTCCCTGTGGATCTGGCTCCCCCAGGAGGGTCTTGGGAAGTGGCAGATAATCTTAGTTTAAAGGCCATTCATGGTGAGATTTGGGGAGAATGGCATTTGCTCTCCTGGATACACCTAGAAGCAGTGGCACAAGTACCAGGGTGGCAGGAGGTAATACTACGCCTAGATCAGCCCACATAGGTCATGACATGGCAGCAGGTAGTTCCAGGTGGGTAAGGGGAGGTCAGGTGACTAATTTGACCATGGACCAGTGGGCATCCAGTTCTGCTACTGCTTGAAAGTCAAGCCTAAATGTCAATTTAGCACTTAGGGTGAAAACACATTTGGTACCATAGAAATTGTTGGATCTATGGCTGGTAATGTTATGTTTTCCTATATCTGTAACCTTCTTATGAGCTAAGGGGGCCCCTGGCTAAAACTGATGTCGAGGTGACCTAAACTGCTGCCTTACTGGTTAGGTGGAATGATGCTTCTTCCATCCTGGCAATTTTCTTTCCAGTGGGCAGATTCTGCTATCACCTGGTACTAACTAATTAATGCAATGGGGGCCTCTGGGGTGTATGTGGATTGTGGACAGAGTTTTTGGCAGTGGCTGATAAAAGATCAGGGGCATGCCAACTAGTACTAATGGCCCTGACATCAAAAAGCACCATTTAAAAAGATACCTATTTTCAGGCTATTAATGACTATTGTGCAGTGTAAGGGTATAATACTGTGTCAGTGATTTGCATTGGAAGGCATGAAGGCCATAAAAGAGGGATCCACAAACATCAACTCACATGGAATTTATAAGAGTTGCTCTTTCCTCCAGCCATCCACCTGCAGTAACTGCTCAGTTGCCTGCTCCCTGTCATTTGCACCAGAATTGGTGTTCCATTGAAATGCACCCAAATATACCCAGACCCAGGCTGTAGGGTGCAATCAGAGCCATGATATGGGTGAAAGGGTGCATAGCTCAGGTGGCCAAGATGATACATTCCAATTGTAAAACATCATTGATCACTCTACTCCTATAATCACCACACAACCTCCTACTCTCCAAGAACACTGGGAAGCGCATGAACACTATGGAAATAAAGGACAAGAAAATGATAAAAGGGCACTGACATGGTCACCACCAGAATGTAGTGCAGGCATCGGACCCCTTATCATGAAACCTATTATCCAGAAAGTTCAGAATTACAGAAAGGCCATCTCCCATTGACTCAATTTTAATCAAATAATGATTTCCTTTTTCTCTATAATAATAAAACAGTACCTTGTACTTGATCCCAACTAAGATATAATTAATCCTTATCGGAACCAAAACAATCCTATTTTATTTTCAGTACCATTTATAAATGTATTATTATTTTTATCATTAAGGAGAAGGAAAGGTACAATCACTGGGGGGTGCCCCGGGATCCTGAAGACAGACAAGAGAAGGAAGAGGATCTACAGTTTTACAGGAGCACCAGCCAGAGTTTAAGGCAAGTGATTGCAATCACATCCTAACATTTTGTCACCCCCTCCCAGTGATTTGACCCACCCTTCTCCTTTAACACTTTTAACATACAGTATTTTTCTGCACTTTACAATAAATGGGTGTATAATACACACAAACATGCATATTACATACAAGAATTACAACCAATACAAGAGTACAGGTATGGGACCTGTTATCCAGAATGCTTGGGACCTGGGGTTTTCAGGATAAGGGATCTTTCCGTAATTTGGATCTCCATAACTTAAGTCTGCTAAAAATCATCTTAGTTGGGATCAAGTACTGTTTTATTATTACAGAGAAAAAGGAAATCATTTTTAAAAATTGTAATTATTTGCTAATAATGAAGTCTATGGGAGATGGTCTTTCCGTAATTTGGAACTTTCTGGATAACAGGTTTCTGGATAAAGGATCCCATACCTTTATCAGTTTGTGATAAACTGCCATTAGTTTCAAATGAGTATGATTTATGCTTTCAGCTTTCAGGTAATTCCCACTAAAAAAAGTTATGGTGGCTCACCACCAAGTACTGAGCGCTAATATTTTTTATAATTTTTATAAGGCTGATTAAGTATTGTCATATTGCTCAGGATATAATAAGGTTGGTTCAAAAAGTGTTGTGCAGCAAGCTAGGAGTTAACCATGTAATTAGATAATATATCAACTTTAACATCTTTTTCATGTTTTTCATAGCTGCTATAGTTAAGTTTACTCTGTAGGTGCTACCAGATATATGTCTTTCTTTTTTGCTGCTTTCTGCACTGTAGGACAGACAGAGTATGGGCAGAGCCTGGCAGAGGTACAGCCTCCTTCTGAAGTTCCCAGCAGTGACATCACCGCAGGCAAGCTCTATATAAGTGATACAGCTCATGGGATAGATGCACTGGAGGGGTTCTAACCCACAAACACAAGCAGAACCAAGAAGACAACTCTCCAGTGTGAGCTGTAAGTATTAACAGTATTTTCTTCCTTTTCATGTAGCTTGAATAGTAATTCATTTTAATGAGCCCTGCATTATTCAGTATATAAGTTTGAAAACAGTATTTCACAGCAGAAAAACAAAACTGTGTTTTACATAATAGTGGAAAATGTCATTCTAAGCCACTTCTTCATATACATAGTTACATTTCAATAGTTTATTTTTAAATGGTGTTATTATTAAATAGCTCTGTGTGGAAATTTCTATTCGCTGGGCTCCTGGCCCTTGCCTCCTATTTAATAAATGGTTTTGTAGTGTAATAAAGTAAGCAATAATACACTGTCCAAAGAAGTATATTGTTGTATTTAAATGAAACTAAGAACAGCAAAGGTATTATCAGTTACGCTAATAAAAATGTGTATAACTGACTGCCCTGATAGTGGCAAGTATAATATTAAGAAAGTGTTGCACTTTGCAGTAAGGGTGTAAAGGGTATAGATTTCTGACTACTGCTACAATGTGACTCCCAGCATTAGCTGAGGCTAATTCTGGACTTGTAGTTCATGAAAGGCTACCTGTTAATTATTCCTGTTCTTTGGAGAAACATTCAATAGAAAATATGATAAATCTGTTTACATGGAAACAGTGTGTATGATCACAGTTTATTTTATTCTTCATCACAATGTAGTTAAAAGAACATTTTATAGTGCTGGGCTGATTTACAAGTTCCCTGGCACAGGGCAGGTTGATCAGAGGCTCTGCCTCAGGAATTCCCAAATGCACTACAGCAGCGCTGTCCAACTTATTACAAATAGTGGGATGGTTATATCATACAGCATGTTGGAGGGCTGTATTACATTAAAATGATGATGTCATATAGTGAAGTCTATGATGCCTTTGAGCAGACTAGGGGCCTTAAAAATCCTGTGGAGGGCCACATTCAGCCTGTGCGCCTCAAATTGGACAGCCCTGCACTAAACCATAACATAAACCATTGGTTCTCTGGTAAGTTTTTGTGTTACTGATCCATTATGTATGTAGTGGTGTAATAAGAGGTTACAGGCCCCTGTGCAAAATTAGCACGGGGACCCTACCTTAATTGGAAATGCTTCATTTACACACTTTGGGGCCCATTTACTTACTCACGAACGGGCCGAATGCGTCCGAGTGCATTTTTTTCGTAATGATCGGTATTTTGCGATTTTTTCGGAAAATTATCGCGACTTTTTCGTTACCAATACGATTTTTGCGGAAAAATTATCGCGAGTTTTTCGTAGCCATTCCGAAAGTTGCGATTTTTTCGTAGCGTTAAAACTTGCGTGAAAAGTTGCGCTTTTTTCGTAGCGTTAAAACTTAAAAGGCGCGAAGTTTTGCGCAAGTTTTAACACTACGAAAAAATCTCAACTTTTTGCGCAAGTTTTAACGCTACGAAAAAATCGCAACTTTCGGAATGGCTACGAAAAACTCGCGTTTTTTCGCGCAAATCGTATTGGTAACGCAAAAGTCGCGATAATTTCCGAAAAGTCGTAAAGGCGCCGAAAAAATCGCAAAAAATACGAAAAAGTCGCAAAATGTTCGTTTTCCAATCGGAATTTTTCCAATTCGGATTCGAATTCGTGGGTTAGTAAATCAGCCCCTTTGTGTTTGTTCCATTATAAAATACTTCACACTATCTGTTAATGTTATACACACCATTTAATGCTGGGCTACGTGACAATTCATGAATCAAGAGTCCATCAATAATTTGTGTGCCACCTTTCCTCACAGTTCTCTCCCAGTGCTTCAATTTTGTGCAACAAATATAAAAAGCCAGTAAATTGTGTATATAATATGTGAGGCGGCTATGAAAATTAAGATAAGCTGAAAGCCTGTAGAACTTCTATATTATTCTCTTTATGATTTATTCTGCTTCATGTTTGCTTCATGTCAATGACTGGTCAGTTGCCTTGTCAGTACTGCTGTATCTCTGAAATGTCTATCTGTTTGGTCCCTAGCACTGCCTTTAACTGAACAAAGATGGTGGGTCTAAAGCCTTCAGACGTCCCTCCTACCCCAGCTGTTAAATTCATTGCTGCAGGCACAGCCGCGTGCATAGCGGACCTCTTCACCTTCCCACTGGACACGGCCAAAGTCAGGCTTCAGGTAATGATAACGCCCTTTTTTATTTGGGTAGTGTGTGTTCTGAGCAACGGAGTGAAATAGCAAATAAAGCAAAGGAAATTTATTTATTTGGGCAGTGTAGGATGTCTAGTGTAGCGCATGAGAGGTTTGTCCCCATTTCTTCCACCAGGAAATTCTCAGGGGCACGTTGACCTTTAAGGTATCAGTGGGCCCTGGCCAAAATTTCACTGGTGGGCCACCCACTAGCCAAGAAATTTGTGATACAATGACCCTTAAGCATTTCAAGGCATTGAAGAAATGGTCTAAACTTACTAAAGTACACATGATCCCCAGATGTGCCACCCTGGCCCAACAGCCCTGGAAGCACAAAAATTACAAAATTGTGATGCCACAAGAAAAAAGGCAAATAAGTGATAAGTCCATACTGATTTAGCGATTAAAATGCAGAGTCTGCTATGTCTGCAGGAAGCTTCTGCCAAAAGTTATCCCAGATGAGAGGTGCGCTGATGGGCCCCCTATCCTGGTGGGCCCTGGGCAAATGCCTGTTTGTTAAAATGACCTGGCCCTGCATTTTTGTGCTTCTAGATGTTTAAGCTTCATCAAGTAATGTTGTTTTATGCGAATATATTTTATAAAGCCACCTTATTTAAGGTTGTGCATTCACCCAAATATTGGCCCAGTCAAAATGTGATTTAATGCTTTTCATCAAAACTGAACAATGGACCCAACTTCAAATTTCTTTCCTAAAATTTAGATTCAAGGAGAGACAACTGGATCTGGTGCTGCCAATGGAATTCGGTACAAAGGAGTTTTTGGAACTATAAGCACCATAGTGAAGACTGAAGGGCCCAAAAGCCTATACAATGGATTGGTAGCTGGGCTCCAGAGACAGATGAGCTTCGCCTCCATTCGCATTGGTCTTTATGACACAGTAAAGCTCTTCTACACCAATGGGAAAGAAAGTAAGTCAGTTCAGAAGAATGATGTACTTTATATTATATATATATATATATATATATATATATATATATATATATATATATATATATATATATATATATGTGTGTACTTATATTCTTGCATGCAATACCCCTTATATTCTTAGGCTAAAAATACAATGTCATTTTCCATTGGTTGTTTGGGCCATTTTGTTTGATGTGCCCTTATGTAACAAACCTTGAATTGTAGATCACAATTGAAATCAGTGACTGGGATAGAGCAAACTGTATTTTCCAAGTAAAGGCTAATTAGAACATTCAAATGTTCACAACAGTGTTCACAACAGAAATTGGTGCTGAGATGGTCTCAGCATAGCGACTATTACATTAACAGACCTCTATTCTTTTTGAACAGAAGCTGGGATTGGAAGCCGGATACTAGCTGGCTGCACAACAGGGGCACTTGCTGTAACCGTAGCTCAACCCACAGATGTGGTAAAAGTCAGATTCCAAGCCCAAGCCAATCTTCAAGGAGTCAAAAGGCGATACAATGGCACTATGGACGCCTATAAAACCATAGCCAAGAAGGAAGGTGTAAGAGGCCTTTGGAAAGGTACCTATACACGTCACATCATACATCATACAAATTAATCATCATCATACTCATACAAATTAATAGATCAGTACCTTAGTACTATAACCATGCTCTTTAAATGGAATAATCAACACATTTGTATTGTAAGGTTTTTTTTTTTTTTGCAAGGGACTAAATTAGCATTACTTTACTGTAGTGATTAAATCAAAATGTACTATTAGGGTCCTATTAAGATTTACAAGGGTAAATCGTAGCACTGTATTGTATACATGCTATCCTGCTGGAATAGATGAACAGATGAACAACTGTGCTATAGCACTAGATATTCTGGCTGTTCTACACAAACACATGAAGACCCATTTAGAGCTAAAATTTAAGTTTGCATTTGTCTTCAAACAGGAACTTTTCCAAACGTAACAAGGAATGCCATAGTCAACTGTACTGAACTGGTGACATATGATGTGATAAAAGAAAATCTGCTTTACTACAAACTAATGACGGGTAAGCATTCCTTTTATAACCTTTATGTATTTGGGGGCGGAGGGGTTGCAGAAAAAGACATTTACAGTAAGATCTCACCCTACCTGTGCATTGTTCAATGAGCGAAGAAGAAAGAAAAAAAAAAAAAAAAACACTGGCCCTTAGAACACACTTTCTAACACACAATGATTCTCAAGGGAAAAGGACTGTTCCTTTGAGTACCGCCATCTTCAAGGATTTCTCAGGGATCCCTTGCAGTATCCAGGCGCATTCGCACAAGCAGTGTAGCACCATCTGAAGTTTTACTATACTTCCTATACGAATAGCCCTAAAGGTTACAGTCTAACATATTGACATCCCCGCATTAAATTGCGCTTTCCTTCTCCTTCAAAGGTCAATGCTTCTGGCCGTATTCCAAGGGTTTTTACATTTGCAGGCAAATATTAAAATGAATGCAGACTTCCATATTCTGTATATATAACTATGACAGTTCAATAAATAAGGCATTTTATCATAGAACAGATATGATTTATGACATGCAATGTAATTGTGTATGCAAAACAGAATTCAGGAAGACTGAGTTCAAATCAATACTGACGGTTTATGATGCTGATGGAATACTGCTGTCTTTAGTGTGTTTTGAAGCCCTCCCTATATTTTTCCTCTTGTAATTCTTGCCTCCCTTTGTGTTTTTAGATAATCTTCCATGCCATTTTGTGTCAGCTTTTGGGGCTGGGTTCTGTACTACAGTTATTGCCTCTCCAGTAGATGTTGTAAAGACCAGATATATGAATTCCCCTCCAGGCCAGTACAAATCAGCTCTAAATTGTGCCTGGACTATGATCACCAAGGAGGGACCAACAGCTTTTTATAAGGGGTAAGAACATATGCATGCAAGTGTAGCGAATAAGCAAAGGCTGCATGGCAAATACAAAAGAAAGACATTTTATATGTTCTATTCCTATAGTCAGCAATTTAATAAAGCCATATGAACAGAATTGTAATGCTAGCTCCAACTCATTGGGGCAGATTTACTGTGAAATTAGAGCTCACCACAGTAAAATTCTCCTACTCTCGTCATTCCTATAGGATTGTTAGAGGTGTGTATAGCAAATAGTTCAACTTTCACCAGTTGAAAAAAATATGCCTCTAAAAATCCAATAGGAACGAATAGAGTGGGGGAATTTTACTGTGGTGAACTCTAATTTCACACTTAAATCTGCCCCTAGAGTAGTAGCTTTACTTACTCTAAGGGGCACATTTACTAACCCACGAACGGGCCGAATTTTGCGATTTTTTCGGCGTCTTTACGATTTTTGCGTAAAAACACGAGTTTTTCGGCGTCTTTACGATTTTTGCGTAAAAACGCGAGTTTTTCGGCGTCTTTACGAAAGTTGCGCAAAGTCGCGATTTTTTCGTAGCGTTAACACTTGCGCGCAAAGTCGCGCCTTTTTCGTAGCGTTAAAACTTAAAAGGCGCGACATTTCGCGCAAGTTTTAACGCTACGAAAAAATCGCGACTTTGCGCAACTTTCGTAAAGACGCCGAAAAACTCGCGTTTTTACGCAAAAATCGTAAAGACGCCGAAAAACTTGCGTTTTTACGCAAAAAAACGCAAAGACGCCGAAAAAATCGCAAAAAATACGAAAAAGTCGCAAAATGTTCGTTTCCAATCGGAATTTTTCCAATTCGGATTCGAAATCGTGTCTTAGTAAATCAGCCCCTAATTCTATCAACTTAATTGATAATATTAAACAACAAAATATATATATTAAACTTAATTTAAAACAGAAAAGAATGTAAGATATAATATGGCACTGATATAATGATGGTGCCTCCTATTATTTGCAGCTTTGTACCTTCGTTTCTACGGCTGGGATCCTGGAATGTGGTAATGTTCGTGTCTTATGAGCAACTGAAAAGAGCAATGATGATGTCAAAGCAGAGAATGGAGTATGCAGTGTGAGCATAAGAATGGCAAGAAGACCGTGAAAAGCCTGGGCTCCAGGATCCATTTTTTATAGTTCACTGGCCTGACTCCACATTGCTGTAAATATGTCTGGAAAGCCAGTCCTGAAACTCCCTTTTACTGTTCCTAATGGTAGTGGGTGTTCATCATTAGTGCTATGTCATGGCCGACTGTAAAGGAACATTCCCAATATTTGGAATAAGCTTGTGCTTGTTTTTAGTAGGCTATCCGTATGTTCGCTGTACTTAAAGTACACAAAAATCTCGAGTCTGGAGAACGTTGATATCAGGCCACAAAACTTCTATGCAAAAGCTCTAATCCAGCCATGCCCAACTTGGGCCACACAGTATTCACGAAGTGCAGCTCCCACAGGAAGCTAGAAGATTTTATTTGTGGCAAGGTGGACAATATTTATTATTAAATTAGAATTACTGATGTATTTGACTTATCAAAGCCACTTTCTTCCATGTTAAATTAACACACAAGAAAGATTGCAGTAGTGGAAAAGCACTTTATATTTAGTAACTGTATCCCAAGAGATATGCCCTTATACTTAAATATTGCAGTTCCTATAGGTGTAAAATAGAAGCCCTAAAAAGCCTGATGCAAAAAGCTCATATTTATATTGTTGCTATTTGACTTTTACAATAAGGAATGCTGACTGTGGAAATCCTCTATTTTTTTTAAAAAAAATATTTTTGTTATTTAAATGACTGATCATTCAAATAAAATGTCAGTTTTTTGTACAAGCTGTTTGGTCATTATGGGAAGAAGGAGAAAAACAAGTGGAAATGGTCATGGAAACAAACAAAGTAATGTTACCTTATAAGCTATGTGACCTTTTAAAATACAAGAATTCTGTGGGCTAGTAGGACAGCACTATCTCCTTTCAGCATTTTCAATTACCTATACCACCCCCATGGCCCATGTAAACGCCCTGCCTGTTTACATTGAGACTGTTTGGGTCTACCATGGTTAATTTATATCTAACCCTGCGTGTCTCAATACATTTACAGCTTCATTGGGGGCATAAGTGGTAAGCTAATGATAAATGATAATCTTTCAATTGGTATCATCTTTGCTATTTCTTGGCATTTGCCTAATGACATCTCCATGCTCTCCATTCATTAACTGGTTGTGTTTATTTTTGGATTATTGTAAATAAAGTATGCATAACAGGAAGTGAGACAGAAGGCTGAGGCAAATAGCCTGAGACAATGGCAGCTTAGCCAAGGCAAAGTCTGGTGGCAAACACGGTGTTTTGTACTCTGATCTTCCTAACATCCTTGCCAGGCAGTTTATTTTATTATATTATACATTTATTTGACAGGGAAATGTGCTGGATCTATCTGGCTGAGATCATACTGAAAACAAAGAAGCAATCCCTGACTATCCGCATCAATACCCGCAATAGGCAGCACATTTCCCATCAAGTGAATTGGCCAAATCTGTGCATACAAAATACTAATCCCTGCTCAGCTAATTGTGCTGCATGTGCAAAAGCTAGATGGTCATGCCCACCTCTAGAGAACACTACCAGAACGAGCAGGGCTTTTCAAAAGGATCACTCACTAACCAGTCACATACCCCCATTTGTAATAAAAGGCACTAAGTTTGCCCAGGTGCAGTAACCCATAGCAACCAATAAGATGTATGCTTTTAAACCAGTAAATGCTAACTGTTGGTTCTTATAGGTTACTGCACCCATTTATTACACAACCCCCTAAGTGACTGGGATTCTGGGGGGGCTGCCACACATATTGGTACCCCTATCGTTTTTGACATTCTTTGTCATATACCATTTTTATGACAAAAAAATAAATAAAGAAAAACAGGCTGCAAAATCTTTAGGTGCAGTATGTGTGGAAGATTTATTTCTTAAGCATTATGGATACAAGTGCTGCAGTAAATTACAGGTAATGCTCCCAGACAAAGCAGTTTTGTGACATATTTTAGCACCATCATTTATAAAGTAATTGTATAAATAGCAAGTTGTAACCACTGAATCAAGTAAAACAATTTTCAGAAACATACAAGGAATAACGGCAACATGTAAGCTTTCTAAAAAATGTTCCATATCCTGCATAAAGATGTAAAAAGATATATTTGGTACAAAGGAACTATGCCATTTTTCAATGTCTATGAAAAGGAGAAGTCAGGCCAACAAAAATGACCAATGGACTCAAAGCAGGTTTGAGCAGAGCCATAATGGGACAGTAAATGTTTTTACTGTCAAGACTAACAAAATATTCATTAAAATGAATTTATCTCACAAATGAAATTGTCAAGACCCCTAAGGCCCCAAAAGTCGAAGTTCAGCACTTCTTGGGACCAACAGCACTAAAATAAAAGCTGTATACATGTGAGCGAAGTCAAAAATAAATGAAAGGGTTACAGTAGTTGTAGGTATAGGTGCGCAGTCACCATGTAGATACTGGCAGCTTCAGAGCACTGCTGCTCTCTAGTGACCGTATGTACCAAAGAGTAGTCTGTCAACTACTAAACATTAAAACCTTATTAAGCCTATTAAGGCTGCATTCATCTGCTTATTCCAAGTGCTGCAGAAATCCATATATAGTCCATTAGGTGTGGGTTGCACAATGTAATAAATTATAGCAGATTTTTTTTTTTTCTCCTGTGATATAATCAGAACCATTAAGATAGTCAAAACTACCAATTTTCATTTCAAGCAGGCATTTATTATGCTATATATACGCTCAGCAACAATATTTTTGATGCTATTGTCCCCAACGTGATTAAAACATACAACAATTATAACAGTTCCTTAAATCAAACAATATAAATTATACCTATAAATAATGCTCAGATATACTAAGTGAAAGATTCCAAATATATCTGGTACCTGTATAGCAGAATGTGGTACCATTTACTCTGCTAGAGACTATTTTTAATCAACATTTTAATCCATTGCCTGCAATGGATCGTGACAAAACCAAAGAGAAAAACCTGCAAGCAATAATATCTACTAATAAGAAGCATTATTGTTAAGGCTACAAGTGCTTTTTGTTTTGTTTTTTCTTTAAAGATGGCCTCTACTTTTTTTCTGCGCCAGAATGTACCTAAGGGGGAGTTTAACGTCATATGTTTAATTTTATGGTTAAAAATTGACCCAGACAAATAGATGAAGAGAATCTATTTATAAAACAGCTCAGCTGCTCTAGTTTACTGCTGCATTTAGTTTATAGGTTGTGGTTGAAAGCTACGCAACAGAATTTCTATAATGAAACATGGAATAAACTGGAAGTTGTTGCACACAGAATGACAATAACTTTTTTCAAAGCTAAATAGGAAAACAAGGCAAAGCCAAGAACAGTGTTTTCTCATTTACAAATGTACACAAAATTTGATTGTCCATTAGCTTTTTTTTTTTTTTAGAAACATTTAACTAGATATAGAGATATAAGGATTTAATGAGGTTGGGTAACCCCAGAGGAATTGTGTCTGTTTAAATAGGCAGGCATATTAAAGAGTCAGAGCAACTCTTTCATTGGAAAGAAGGTGCTTGATTTGATCATGGAATTTTTCTCTGTACTGGTTAAACTGCATAATGCTCTCGGGTTCTTCTTTAAACCAAAACTTGTCAAATTCATATACCAGGTAACCTGAGGAGAAAATAACAGGAACAATACAATTAAATATTTGCATTCAATGTATTTTTTTGTCACACATACCTAGAACACTCCAAACCAAGCAGAATAAATGAGTGGTCATGTAACAAACAATTAAGGATCAGAAAGACAGAACAAGTATGGACTGAAGCCAGGGCCCAGTGAAACCAGAAGCAGTCTGTTAAGCTAAAACTGAGAATTGGTTTTCCTGTCTCTAGGGCTGGCTTTCTTGCAATGTGACGATACATTACTTGCAATTTTAAGGCAACTTGCTTTGCCAAATAATTACATGAAATAAGTGTTTAGAATTTAGAGCTGGTTGATTATGCTTCTCATCATAAAACATTGATTGCCTGTAGAAAAACAAACATGAGGAGAAGAGTACTTTGCAGCTCTACATATTAAAGGAGAAGAAAGATAAAAACTAAGTAAGCTTTATCAGAAAGGTCTATGAAAATACAGCCATAAGCACTCACAGAAACGCTGCATTTAGTCCTCTATAAAAAGAAACACATGATTTATTTTCTCCTTTTTTGTAAACATGTTCTTAAGGTATCTGACTTCCTCTTAGAAAAAGCCTTCATTCCTGGGGCCAGAGTCTGTGCAGTTCTCTCCCCTCCCTCAAGAATGCTAAGACCTCCTCCCCCCCTCCCTTGGGAATGTATGATCTGAGCTATAAGGGCTAGAGCTGCAAGCAGGAGGCTATAAAGACCAAGCTAAAATGACAGCTGCAATCTTAAACAAACAGAGAAAGCTTCTAAGGCTCTTTACTCAGGTATGGTAAAGCTTTCTGCAGAATAAGTACCTAATGCATCTGGTTACAGAAAGGCTCACTCTCTTTCAGTGGGTTTTAACTCCAGGAAGTATGTTGTGTATATGAATGAAATTAACTCATAGATGATCATTGCTGTATCTTACATATATCTGTTTCAAGCAGCTTAAAAATGTTTACACATATATAATTGACAATTCTATTACAGTCTAACTATACAATGGATTAAACTACAGCATACTTACAATACAGCTGGTGGAAACTCTTCATCTGTGGAAATTCAGGAACAGTATTATAGAAGTGAAATTTCAGAGCCCCACTCTTTAGTAAGCTATAGGCCATCTCTGTCAGATTGATACCAACTATAGCATAGGAATATCTGCAATAGGGTAAAATAGGAAAGAAAAAAAAAAAGATAGTGTTATGAAGCGAGCGATCTAGAATATTTTTTTATGTGGTGCAGCAGTGAAGCATTAAAAAAAAAAAAACCAAGCCCTACCACAGAGAGCATGGAGAGAGGGACAGAAATCTCTATAGTCACTGAGGTTAGTATGTGCAAAATATAATAAGACTGAACTGCACACATACAAATATAGCTTTTAAGAGCATCGGAGTACACCCTCCCAACAAACATGTCTGAGAGGAAAACAATTTATGTAAGAATGGAAGCTTTCTACTGCCACTATATTGCAAATTATAAAATCCATAAATGAAGTCTGTAATTCTTGAGTGACGTTTCCATCTTGTGCTTTCACCTTCTAGACATAATGCACCTCATTAGTTCCCATGTGCACAGTATGACTATATAGAGAAACTGAAGTATTGCTTGCAGAGTTGTTTCATGTCATATTCCCTTACCCGAGTTTTGGATGATTGGAGTGGGACAGGATGAGGCGTGCTTCCTCTGTGTAATGTTTACTGAAATACCTAAAATAAATAATGCAAATAAATGTAATCTCTATTTATAAAAGTTTGGTTACTATAAGCATATTTAAAATAAAATATACACATAACCAACAATTTTCTGGTGTTTTTCAGTAATACAAAATATATGACTAAAAGCAATAAAAGGGGCAATACCTAAAATTTGCAGAAGACCTTTGGTAAATTCAATTTTACCACTCAACAGATACAACAACATACAAACTGTTACTAGCACAGTTAACTTACAGTAAATTTGCCAGTCCCAGCATGCCCATTCCACGAAAATCTGTTTTTGGATCATCACCTTGAAAGCCAACATCTCCCCACTGCTTAGTGACTCTGTTGTTCAGCTTTTCATGCGGCATAAGTAAATCCCAGAGCTGAAAAATATATAAACTGTAACTTTACCATCACAAAAAACGAATTTTAAGCAGTGTTTCTCTTTCTCCTATAATCTTTCCATGTCACGTGTGGGATTAAATCTACCTTCCAGTTAGCAAAAAAAAAAAAAAAAAAAATGTGGATCTTAAGGAAGGTTTTTTTTTTTAAAGAACATAAACTATATTAAAACGGAGGAACTCATTACAAACAAAGTAAAAAGTAAAGCAAGTAAAATTCACTTTCTCCTGAATATCTACACAAATGGTTAATGTGCAGATACAGTATAGCCACGATAATTTAGGAAGAGAAACAAACTATACAGTTTATCAAAATATTGTGATAAGTGACTACAATGTAAATCTTAGCAGTACCTTGAAGTACTCTTATATGATTCTTCTGGCTATAGATAGGTCTAAATCTTCTCATGGGAAAACTTTTCTGTACCTATAACCTTTACAGACTGCAGAATATCTGACACTAGGGTGGCTTGATACAATGTATGCAAAACACAGCAGAAACTTGATGCTCAGGTGCCATCTATATCATGCATGGGGGCACACAAAATTATGAAGTACATATGCATTAGCACAGCTTAAAGCCACAACACAGGGCGTAATCAAAGCTTGCTGCCAAAATGCTCAAGATATGGCCAAAGCCAAATGCTACATAACTCAAGCAAGGTGTTGTCTAAAGGTGTCGTCTAATGCCATATTGTGGACCAAAAAAAACACACACCAAGGGCATGGGCAAGCTAAAATAACAAAGGCATGCTCCATATATAAGCCCATAAAGGAGAAAGTGGGCAATTTAAACACTGTATACCTATGGCGAGGCTCTAGACAGAGGCCATATCTTACTACGTACCACCATTCTACAGCCAAAAACACTGGAGCCCTTTCTCAATATGTCAAGAGGGGTCATGTTTAAGATATTTACCCTAAAATTCTAGTGGAACCAACTTAATTCTGATGTGTAATTTTTTTGGAAACTTAGCAATCTGCAAGGACCTACTGGGGAATGGTGCACGGGCAGAACTTTTGCCAACAAATGGCCAACTGTAAATCAAAAATGTGGGAACAGCTTGATAGATTCATTCCTGTGTGGTCACCAACATGAGAACAAAGCATAATGATGCTCATTATAAAGACCTCTTTCCTTTTGAAAAGCATGCTACTGCCACGAGTGGGAGATTCTCCACTCCTATGGTCCTAAAAGCTTCTATTTATGAGCCTACACCCGGAGCTATTGCATTGGCCTGGGTGCATGCATATGGAACCGATTTGCCACAGAAATGCTTCTGTATGCAGGCCAATGCAATGGCTCCTGGTGCTGGCACATAAAGAAGCTTTAAAGGGCATAGCATTCACAGCATATGAATCACCCACGTGTGGCAGTAGCCTTACACATAATGTAAAACAATGTTTTCTTTTTTTTGTTTTTTTTTACCCTGATACACACACACTCACCTCTAGTAGCTGCTGCTCATGATAATTATTATTAGAGTCAAAAGACTGCTTTCTTAGTTCTTCCACATCTAAATAGAGTTTCTTGTAGCCAGAAATCTGTAACAAACAAATCCTCAGATTTATCTCAAATCTGAGGAAGAAAAATGTAAGTGTAAGTAAATCTGTGAGTGTAAAGCTGTAGCCTAAAGGTGCCCATACACCTTCAGATCCGCTCACTTGGTGATGTCGCCAAGCGAGCGGATCTTCTCCCGATATCCCCCACCTACAAGTGGGCGATATCAGGAGAATCCAGGCCAATACGATCGTTTGGCCCTGGGTATAGACAAACGGGCATAAGCAAAGTCGATGTGACTAGATTTTTTAACCTGCCCGATCGATATCTGGCTGATTTCAGGCCAGATATCGGTCAGGCAGGCCCGTCGGTAGTGCCCATACACAGGCCGATTAACTTCTGAATTGGTCTAAGGGACCGATATCGGCAGCTAGAATCGGCCCATGTATGGGGACCTTAAAGCCTACCATTAAAATGTTCTGTGTATTTACATATCTTTATTACTGGACTTAGATTAGATTCAAGAATACACAAGACAGATAAATGCAAATTCACTGAAACAATATAATAACTAATAATAATATAATAATAAGTTTTTTACACAACACAATTTACAAACCTCTTATCCTTTTCTAAATTGATCTTCTTTTCTTTTACTATATTGGCTAAATACTGGTCTGCCTCCTCCTCAGAAATATTTATGGCACATCGCAGAACCTATTAAACAGACAACAAAATACATGGGAGGTGTCTGTGCAAATGTTTGGCAATAACACATTTTGCATTCTCAAAGAGTAAAACAAACAGGTAACGGCCACACATAAAGGCAAGGGCAATATTAAAAAGGGTGTAATGTGAACACAAGCTTACTACAGTTCAGCAAAACCTAGAAAACAGATTTTGCTGGTCTGTGTACAACAATTTGAGCAGGCTCTACTATAGAATATCATCTCTGATGTGCTTGACAGTTTGCACTAATACTTAAAAACATTTACCCCCTATATATAATAAAAGACAATAAGTTTCTCCAAGTGCAGTAACTCATTGCAATCAATAAGATGTTTGCTTTTACAGACGACCAATAAATGCAACTGGTTGATTGGGTGCTATTGGTAACTGCACCTGCACTGCATAATTTCCTTAGACTGTAATAATATTTTATTAAAGTAATATTATTAAATAATAGCATTTTAGTAAAATTGGAATAAGGTATAGATATGTAAAGGTGACTGTAGCATCAAAATCTGATCTATATTTTATCTTCATGTAAATATACAAGAATTGTTTTCTGAGAACAATTAAATTATAAATCCTACTTATAAATATATATATATATATATATATATATATATATATATATATATTATATATATATATATACATACAAAAATGGAAGGTACCGCACTCACAGGACTTAAGAAAAACAAAATTTACTTTACTTACAAAGTTACATCTAACGTTTCGGCTGCCACTGCAGCCTTTCTCAAAGACAAAGAACAACAGTGAAGGTGCACCTCATAAACACAAAATGGCGGGAAAACGTGACGTCATAGAGTGGTATAAACAAACAAGTATATACTGTCATTAAACACTTAACGTGTAAAGTACTCCTGAGATCAAATAAAAGTGTACAAAGAGACAAGGGGACGATGTGAAAACATGCAGGTAACAGGCACAATAAAAGAAAAAAAGATTAAGACAGAGATGATGACCTGATGCTCACTAAGGTTTAACTACAACTCACCGCACATTGAGATAGCGCGGTATCCTTGATCAAGAGAAAAAACACCAGTTCCCTTTAGTATAGGGATAGTATATTCGATCATGGGGGCAGATACAATACCCCCCAAAGTCAAAATGCCCAAAACATGGTATACAGCAGAACTCATACTGCCGGCGGTACCTGCGTGAATCTGGTGGGCGGGGGGTTGCGACCGCCGCCGCCGATCACTGTCAGGTAGTAGGTGCTCTTATTCCAGCGGCACCGATCTGGTGTGTAGTATCCGGGTGGGCAGGGAGGACAGAGAGTGTTACCTACAGAAGAGTCTGGTCCCGTATCAGCTGTAAGAGCTCGGCTGGTTCACAGATACGCACGGTTGAACCTGACATATAGTCGGTCAACTTGGCAGCATCGTGTTCACGATAATGCCGAGTGCCACAAAGCCATTTCCGCAATTTTAGGGATTTTCATCCACTTAGTTTGCGGAAATGGCTTTGTGGCACTCGGCATTATCGTGAACACGATGCTGCCAAGTTGACCAACTTGAACTTCATTGGCTTTGCCTGAGACTTTTAGATGGGCTACCCTGTTCAGGGGTATTATCTTGAACACCATGCTCTGATTGGACGACAGATTGACAGCTCGATGAGTTGTCCCCGCCCCCCACCACGGCTCCGGGGGAACACTTGTCCTACCGCCAGGGACCCAATAGATTATTGCCGGTCAGCTGATACGGGACCAGACTCTTCCGTAGGTAACACTCTCTGTCCTCCCTGCCCACCCGGATACTACACACCAGATCGGTGCCGCTGGAATAAGAGCACCTACTACCTGACAGTGATCGGCGGCGGCGGTCGCAACCCCCCGCCCACCAGATTCACGCAGGTACCGCCGGCAGTATGAGTTCTGCTGTATACCATGTTTTGGGCATTTTGACTTTGGGGGGTATTGTATCTGCCCCCATGATCGAATATACTATCCCTATACTAAAGGGAACTGGTGTTTTTTCTCTTGATCAAGGATACCGCGCTATCTCAATGTGCGGTGAGTTGTAGTTAAACCTTAGTGAGCATCAGGTCATCATCTCTGTCTTAATCTTTTTTTCTTTATTGTGCCTGTTACCTGCATGTTTTCACATCGTCCCCTTGTCTCTATGTACACTTTTATTTGATCTCAGGAGTACTTTACACGTTAAGTGTTTAATGACAGTATATACTTGTTTGTTTATACCACTCTATGACGTCACGTTTTCCCGCCATTTTGTGTTTATGAGGTGCACCTTCACTGTTGTTCTTTGTCTTTGAGAAAGGCTGCAGTGGCAGCCGAAACGTTAGATGTAACTTTGTAAGTAAAGTAAATTTTGTTTTTCTTAAGTCCTGTGAGTGTGGTACCTTCCATTTTTGTACACATTTTGCATGTCTTGGACTGCACCCAGGCAATTATGATTGCCTTATCGTGAGTGCCTGTTACACCACTGAGGAGTTCTATCTATCTATATATATATCTATATATCTATATCTATCTATATCTATATATCTATCTATCTATCTATATCTATATATATATATATCTATCTATCTATCTCTATATATATATATATCTATATATCTATATATATATATATAAATATTGAATACAAAAACTGAAAGCCCATATTTGTGTATGTATAATTGTATACTAACATATAAACACAGCAATTCATACTGTCCACACTGGGAAATGATTGGAAATAAAAATCCATGTCCGTTCCTTAAAGGACAAGGAAAGTCCAATAAAGAGGTAACCTCCTTTCAAAGGCATATCTCCAGTTCTGTAATCGTGCTCTTAAAAGAGACATATTGGATAAATTTTGTAGGTAATTATGAATAATATGTGGTGCTGGTTTCACTTTGGGCTAAAAATGTATCCTATCTGTTAAAAATGGCCCCTTTATTGGAGCTCCCTATAGATCCTATCACTTTGCTGTCCATGTTTCAGATGAAGGGTGGGTGTGTCCTAGAAGCATAGCAGGAGGTGGTACAGGCTTTCCTTGTGATTATTTGTGGCTCATCAATCAATAACAATACTCTTGTTTTGCTATTATAACATCTCAGTTGTGCATATACCTATATAACACTAGTTGCCAATCTTTAAAACATTTAAATAAACCCATAAATCTTACCTTACATTTCGAATGTTCCAGTGAGTATTCTAAAATGGGGAAAAAAAAGAAAAAAAATCAACAAAATTACCCTCGCAAGAAAAGTGATTTTTTTTTTTCATCTTTTGAAAGTTAATTCTATTAATTTGCTTTAAGAGGCCAATGACACACGAGATTAGTAGCCCCGCAATTAATCTCCTCTAACGGTAATGACTACTCTCCTCTGAATGCTTTCCTACCGGCGAGAATGTAAATCGCTGGCAGGAAAACATATGTAATGTTTTGGCTTTCCACTATTGAGTTTATTTTATGTTTAAATCATTTTTTTAGCTGACTTCAAGTGTTGAGATTTAAATTACAGGAATACAAAAGCATTCTGGATAACAGGTCCCATTCCTGTACAGGTATAGGATCTGTTACCCGGAAACCCGTTATCCAGAAAGCTCTGAATTACGGAAAGCCTGTCTCCCATAGACTCCATTTTAATAAAATAATTTAGATTTTTAAAACGTATTTCCTTTTTCTCTGTAACAATAAAACAGTACTTTGTATTTGATCCAAACTAAGATATAATTAATCCTTATTGGATGCAAAACAATCCTATTGGGTTTAATTAATGTTTTATTGTTTATATAGTAGACATAAGGTATAGAGATCCAAATTACGGAAAGACCCCTTTTTCGGAATACCCTTGGTCCCGAGCATTCTGAATAATGGGTCCTATACCTGTATTTTCAAACATAATGTATAAAAATTAAAACATTTTAACAGAGATTCACATGCAAAAAACTCCTTGTCTGTTACAATTATTAAGATCTTGAAGTGTAGTTTACATTATTATTATTATACTCTCTATCTGTACAATTTTTGCAAAATTAATTTGTGGGTGAAATAAAAATGTATTGATTGCCAAAAGCATACCTATCCTGTGTGTTCTGCTGGCTCCATCCTTAGTTCCATCACAAATTCTCTGCAACTCACATTTCCCACTTATTTGTCTGAGAACCCATTTTAGCCAAAACCGAAAGTAGTTGCTGTAGAAGTAGTGCCAGATGTAGGAAATCATCCTTTGTGCATAACAAAGAAGTTAAAAAAGCCATTAATTAGGGTTACAATGCCAGAACTAGTTCTGAAAGAAAGTGAAAAGCAAATGTGCAGCAATGCTTTACGTATGTATTTATATAGCACCAGTGTTTTACAAGGTGTGAACACAAACAGGGGTATAGATATATTATAAGTACACTGTAAGTCATACAGTAAAAATAGATACATTACTTCACCCCATGGAATAATAAAAACATGTAGAGTAACAGAGTCATAAAAACATCAGCATTTTTAAACAGGAAATTATATCCCCCAAAAATACAGCACATAACACAGCCCATATGTAAAAACACTTTGGGTCACTTATCTTGTTATAAAATGACCTATTCTAGGCAACTTTTCAATTGGTCTTAATTCAAAAACTAAAATAAATAATGGTTTGTCTTCTTTTAACTCTTTTTTTAAAAAAATGGGGATCAATGACCCCAAAAAACTATTGCTCTGTGAGGCTAGTTTTATTGTTACTTTTTGTAACTTTCTTTTCAGGCCCTCTCCTATTCATATAATGGTCTCTCATTTAAACCACTCCCTTGTTGCTAAGGTAACTTGGCCCTAGTAACCAAATAACCGCTGAAACTCCAAGTAAAAAAAAAACTGAAGACCAACTGCAAACAGTCTCAGAATATTACTCTTTACATCATACTAAAAGTTAACTCAATGGTGAACAGCCCCTTTAAGTATTCATTTTGAAGGTATAGTTTTTCTTTGGATAGATGCTGCTTTCAGTTACAATTCACTTTAATTGTTTTAGGAATCAAATACAGTGGGGAAGAAAATGTAAACAATGCTGTAGAAGCAGACTTGAAGGATAAATATAATTTGTTGACAAAATTTATTTTTTAGAAAGTCAGAAAAGAGAGGGCTAAACAAACACTTTTAAAAAATGTAAATTAAACTTACATATATCATCAAAATGATTTAATTCATTTCCTTAATGGAGTATTCTACATTATGAGGTACACTCCTGTTATTACAAGAAGCATCATATTTTTCATCTGTGCAGATTTACATGCACTACACTTTGTTAATTGTCAGCATAATAAAGTGCAGACCATCAGAATAAATTATTTTAACATTGCATGCTTTGGGCCCAATATTTGTAGACTAACCAGACTTAAAGGACATGTCAACCCCCAAAATATTTTTTTTATATAATAAAACATAATTCTAAGCAATTTTCCAATATGAAATAATTAAAAATGTGTAGCACTTTAAAAGTCATTAGTAAATGTAATTGCTACTGAAAGCAGCATTTACTGAACTCCTGGTTGTTACTTTTTAAACAATGTTGCAACTGTCAGTCTCCTCCAGCAAGGCAGGTCTGTCACTCTGACCATATGAAACGATGTAACACAAGGCAACAGAGCCACCAGGGCAGAGAATAGAAAAGGACAGGCAATCACTGCTTTTAATAGCAATTATACAGTATATACAAATAACTCAAAAATTTTACGAATTTGTAATAATTGTATATTGAAAAGCTGCTTAGAATTTTTTTTTCTTTTATTAGGCAAAAAATTATATTTTGCATTGATTTTTTGGGAGTACCGGAGTGCCTGCCTGATTTTTCCTATGTGATTTCCAGCTTTTGTTGTTGACAGATAATGTATGTATGTATATTTTTCAGGTCCTATGGGAGGGCTCCAAGAGGTAGCCTTTGGGGCACATTTACTAATCCAAGAACTTCCGAAAAGTGTCCGAATGCGTTTTTTTCGTAATGATCGTTATTTTGCGATTTTTTTGTAAATTGTCGCGACTTTTTCGTAGCCATTACGACTTGCTCGTAAATTGTCGCGACTTTTTCGTAGCCATTACGACTTGCTCGTAAATTGTCGCGACTTTTTCGTAGCCATTACTACTTGCTCGTAAATTGTAGTGACTTTTTCGTAGCCGTCGTGCCGAGTACGAAAGTTTCTGATTCATTCAAGCTTCAGTATCGTGACTTTCCTTGGGCCAGGTTGGAGCTGCAGAGTGCCATTGAGCCCTATGGGAGACTTTCCTTGGGCCGGGTTGGAGCTGCAGAGTGCCATTGAGCCCTATGGGAGGCTTTCCTTGGGCCAGGTTGGAGCTGCAGAGTGCCATTGAGTCCTATGGGAGACTTTGCAGCTCCAACCTGGCCCAAGGAAAGTCTCCCATAGGGCTCAATGGCACTCTGCAGCTCCAACCTGGCCCAAGGAGAGTCTCCCATAGGGCTCAATGGCACTCTGCAGCTCCAACCTGGCCCAAGGAGAGTGCCATTGAGCCCTATGGGAGACTTTCCTTGGGCCAGGTTGGAGCTGCAGAGTGCCATTGAGTCCTATGGGAGGCTTCCAAAATCATGCAAAGTCGCAAAGGTTTGCCCGACGTTTACAAGCGCTCAATACGAAAAAGTCGAGACAATATACGAGCAAGTCGTAATGGCTATGAAAAAGTTGCGACAATTTACGAAAAATCACAAAATGTTCGTTTCCAATCCGATTTTTTCCCATTCGGGATTCGGATTCGTGGATTAGTAAATCAGCCCTTTTGAGTTTAGTTCTGAAGAGACTGAGCGGGGATTCTCTCCAGAGGAATTCAAGGATGACAAATATAAATATACAAATAATGCTTTACGTTTGGTTCCATGGTAACTCTTTTGTGGAAGATTTGGTATTTGGCCAGGTTAAAAAAGAAAGTATATGGTCCCAGTGCCTCCCTAACTAAACCAAAATAAATAGGTGAGTTCTCCAACCCCAATTCTGCAGTTTCCTACAAAAGATAAAATTGTACTGTAGCAGTTCCATCACAGGTGGCAGGCACTATGTAGTCCAAATGAAATAATAAACATGCTGGTATGTACCTAAGGATGGCTGTTGCGCCACAAGTTCATAATAAATATGGAATCTTATTGTTAAATGCATTAGAGCTCTCCTGTTTGCCCAAAGGAAACTGCGTGTATTATACATAACATCGAGCCCATTGCACTTATTAGTGTCTCAGTATCTGTGCATATGGTGTAGAACACACGTATATCCAACGCAGTATAATCATACAGTATATATGTTTTTAAATACACAAACACAGTGCGCCACCCACCTGTTCAGCAGCTGAGCTGCCCAACCAAAACTTCAGCTGTGACTGGAAGCGATCGGCTCACAAACTTACAAGTAATTCCACTAAACACTTGAAGCCGGTGTCAAAGAGCGTCACACAGGAACGCACGGGCTAACGTCACAATCCAGCGCCGGACCCATCTCCGTAGAAACAACAGACGCGGAAGTGACGTAACAGTAGTCGCGGGATTATGATGCGCAAAAAGTTCCCTTAGTTCAGCAATAGGCAGTATGTGTAGCTTGGGCGGAAACGCGGCATTTACGCATGTGGACATCAAATACGTAATGTTTGGCGTTCGGCCAGTCTTTTCTGCAGGGTTCGGATTACATCCAAAGTGCAACACTAATTTGCTTACCGAGATTTGAATAAATAAATCAAGAAAATTTCAGCGTGTAGATAAATATGTTGCTTCCGCTGTCTAGTTATTTGAGTGGTTAGTGCTGATTTCATGAAAATTCCAAATCTGTGACTTAAATCTTCTTAAAAGCAGAATTGGCATGTACTTGATTTTCACAAGGGGTGATTCTAGATCTCAAACTGAAGAAGTTGTGAAACTAGTTGATATTTTAAAACAAAAACATGGAACAATGTGATTTTTTTTAAATTGAAAAAACTTGTTTGCATTAGTTTTTTGTAAGTATGGATACAAATATTGTGCTTATTAAGGCCATTTTTTCTTACATGTTAGTACAATTCATTATGTACTTATATATAGCTGTTATAAGAGCCATTGCATCAATTCTGCCTCCTCTGTGCAGTTGCACCTATTGATGCCAAAAAACCTTGGAGCTACAGCCACTCTAAACATGGAGGTAATTCCAGGGTTCCTACAGCACACTTGTGCCAGGATCCCCACTCTGCATGAAAATGTTAGCTGCAACGTAGACATTATTTGCAGTGTTAATGCAGTTGAGTTCATTTGGATGCAATGCATACTGAAATTACATTGAATTTGAGGGTGGAATTGTAAATTGGCTCCTCATGTAGAGCATGACATTTAACTCCAGGTGGCTCTCTTGCTAGGGCACAACTAGTGAAAGGGGCAATTTGAAGAAAAAAAAAATGTTCCCTATGTCCTGCGTACTGAGCAGACCCCTGAACAACAAGGCAGTGAGGAACAAAGCTTCAAGGAGAGGAGCAGGTTGGGTAGCAGTTCAGTTGAGGTGCCACTGGAGGGGTGACTTAGACGCTTGTAAATCTAGCCTAGCTCAGCGCTGCTGGGACCTATTGTAAATTCCCTGTCTTTTCCTATGCTTTTGTTGCTGAAGCCAACTTTCCTCCAGCAAAGGCTCCAGTTCCAACAGTGGCTTACATGTTTAATGATGAACAAGTTTCTGATGAAGCATGAAACACAATATGGGAACCGGCGTTTTGGCCAAAGGAAAGCTAATTTATGTGACATTATTCTTTGCATGACTTGTCCTGATTTGGAACAGAGATGACAAGTCAGATACTGCTTTCAATTGTAATAACATTTACAAAAACATTTAAAATAGTTTAACATGTTTAATTATATTGCTAAGACTCATTTGTATAAGGGTTGTTTAGTTACCCTTTAAATTGTTCAGTTTTGATAAGAAGAACTGTGAATTATAATGGACAAGAGATTAGTATTTTTTTAGAATTGATGCTTGGGTGTGTTATATCAGTAATGCAGGCAGGTTGTTAACAATGACCATCTTTATTTCTTACACCCAGAGACAAGCTTCCTAGTCTCCTCCCACTATTGCCCAAGGCTGCAACATTCTAACATCCTTCAAAAGCACATAACGTTATAAAACATAACAGCTTATGCACATATATAACAGAGTGTTTTATTTAAGTCTTCAGCGTTTCTCACACAGGGTGTTGTCACACATGGTTACAAATTCTGAAAATGAGATACTGTACTACTTAATTGGCATTAAGAGGTGAGAGATGACCTGTACTTGATATTCATCAAATCCAGAATTTGGTGGTTTTCAGTTGACTGCAGCTTCTTAGGATGTTTCAGTGGAGGAAATTATAAATTGTGAATAATTTCAGAATTGATTATGGTTCCTCTGCTATCCCATGTAAGAGCATACTAATTAAGGCATGTCAGGGTTACTGTAAAAGAGCAAATGTGAGAATAAATAGATTTTGTAAAGAGACCACCAAAGTTACATCCCAAGTTAGCCATAGGCCTATGCAACTTTAAGCCTAATTGATAGTTATGTAGTACAGTTAGAAAGTACAGGTAGAAGGTGGTAGCAAATATCTTTTTGATGATGTAATATATGGAAGGAAAGCACTGTTATATCAATTTGTTTAGGGTTTACTGTTCTATAAGCTGTTGCAGTATTTATTAGAAGGGCTACAAAGGTAAAGCAAGATCAGATCTTCATGTTTAACCCAGCCATATGCTAAACTCTGTTTATTCACACTGCTGCTGCTTTCTTAATTCCATAAAAAAGTTTAAAGTCTGGTTGCAGCCACCCCAAGGGACCCCACAATCTGTTGGAGCATGCACAGAAATCCATTTGACTACTGGCCACTATATTTTGCCCAACACAGAAAAGCAGCTGTGCATATTGGGGCATTTGTACTTGGACTGAAAGTGGAAGTCTTTGTCTCCAAAAAGCACATAAGCATCCACAATCTGTGAGTGTAACTATTTTGATTAATAAAATTATTTCTAGTATTACTATGGGTTTGCACCTCTGAACATTTGTAGTATGGGTATAGAAGCAAACTAGTCAGTTGCATGCTATGGATATTGCATTGGCCAGTTAATTAAACTGTGGATTTCCACAAATGATCAGCAAGTTTGTCCTACTCAGTGCTGTGCTATTGGTTAGTAGCCCTGGTACAAACATTGCAACTTTTATAACCCAAGTTTTGTTGTCTGGAATACTGTTAGATAGAATTTCCCTTGGGGACAAGGTAACATAAGAATGAAGCCCCACTACTTTAACTGGAATGCTTAGAGTTTTTTCAGAAGAGTTCATTTCAGGTGGCCTGAATAACCTTGTGACCCCACAATTACATTCAGAAAATACATCACTTCAAAGAATTATTTGATGCAATATACCTTAGAAATTAATTAGCTACAATGAATGTAAAGTGCTTTTAATCGGAAGTTAAATTAATATGTTTAATGAATACAAACATTTTACAGTCCTAATCCTAAGTCCATCTGGATACATCATGGTAGGATGAAAAATAAACGCTGGGTTTCTCATCCACTTGAGATGAGTTAGGTGCAGGTTAGAGGAGCTGTTGGGTGCCGAGTTATCATATAGAAAGAGTTAGAAGGCCAAGAACTTTTCCCATACCAGATCCTAACCTGCAAAACAGACATCCAGATTTAAGCAGCACACAGAAAGATTCCATGGCATCCACCTACACCACCTTGCTACAATACCAGTATCCCCCCTTCACTACTAAAATGTAAGGCATCTCTACATTCAGACACAACTTTGAACAAAAATGGCCCAGTTGCACTCATTTACAAGCCCAAGCTATTTGCCCTCCCCCTGCAAGTTGTACCCCTGCCAAACACAAGCTCTCCATTCAGCTGTTACAGTGGAAGTCCCTACAACCTGAACCACACCCTTTTGCAGATCAATCCCTTGACTCACATCTACCAGAAGCAACAGAATCCTTCCCCAATTTCCCCCCCAAATCTAAAAAGGCTGCCACTACAGCCAGAGTAAATACTAGGATGTAAAGGAAATGTACTTAAACATTCCAAATTTACTTGTAACAAAAAAAGCAGCAATCCTACAATCTTGTCATGGCTGAATTCCATCCATGACTAGACATTTTCCAAAACTTACTAGCAACCTGCACTTGTTATAAAAAAAAAAAACCCACACCTCATTCATCAATTATGGAAAAACTCCTTGGCAGAACATATACAAACTACGGTTCAACCTATAAAGTCAAGCACTCAGGCTGTAGACAGATGAAAAACATTCACTGAAACTTTAACACATTTGCATCCCCACTCACTTGCTAAGGCTTAGAGTTTCTCTACCAGAATTCTCTGCACCAAGACATGTCATCTAGGTGGAAAGCAGCGCACCAGTCAGTCTAACCCTTCTGTGAAGATCCTCTAGGGCAGTACAATTGCCAAGCTAGGACCAAAACCTGCAACACAAACACCCAAATAACCATTAAACAAACATATGCAGTTTACTGGTTCTTTTGATGTAAATTTTGTAAATGTGGAGACTTTGTAAACTCAAACCTGCCATGACTAAAATCCATCCATTGGGAGACACTTTCCAAACCATAGTGAACCCTTTAAAACAAACAGACAGTAAATCAGTACAGGCAAAAAACCCAAAAACCTTTGCATTACACATCTGTATCTCTACTTACCTGCTAAGGATTAAATTTCTCTTCTGCTAGAATTTCCTGTACCAGTGCATGCCTTTCAGAAAATAAAGCAGCACGCACAAATAAAAGCAGGCTTACCCTTTAACCTACCACAAAGACACATTAGATCCTCCACAGCATTTCCAAAAGAAACTACCACAAGGACATTTCATTCCCACTTACCTTAAAACTTTAAATTTGCACCACATCCAGTCATTACCAAATTACAACCCAAGCTCTAAAATAAAAGTCCAGGCTGAACCCATAAATTTTGTTGGTGGGGTTGGCATGATCTGTTTCATATACAAAGGTTGGAGAAAAAAAAAGCAGCAAATTGTGAAGCATTACAGACATGTACACTGAAAGCATCCAAACTCACCTGCCAATATTGAAGCTAAACCACTTCTCACAAAATGTGCCAACCTGTAAAAAAAATATAAATAAAAAAAGCCTGGGCTGAATAACCATAATGAATTTGTCCAATCACTAATATACATACCAAAAAATAAGTATATTGAGTAACCTGCCAACACTGAAGTACCACAGTGGTTAGTATTCCTAACCATGAAAACCTGTAAAAACAAATACCCTTCAAAAGCTCCAGCAGTCCAATGTTACATGGGTGTGCTGTTACAGGTTGGGCCCTGATGTAGGAAAAGTGTAAGACAAAGATGGCAAGGTTGAAATTCTGATTTTGATGTGCTTCAAAGTGTCCATGTCCACGCCACCACAACATCACCTCAAGCAAAACCTGCAAGCATAATCAAAGAACAATGAAGATTTAGGGAAAGATTAAAGTGTCATATTACATAATTAAATAAATTCCTAATCACCTACCAAGAGTAAAGAACCCCAATGAATTCCCAAGCGATGGTCCTGCGGAAGAAGCATGCAAGTTGTAGAGATTTGCATAACCTTAACATAAAAGCACCAATATCCACATTTACCTACAACGGTTTACCTCTGGAACTGGATTTTTGCCCATCAGATACCAGCCTGCAAAAAAAGATCATACAGACACCAAAGTCAAATATCCATTTGTCCACAGCCACAGTCTCAAGCACCTGCCTGCTCACTCAACATCTGAGGCCAGATATTTACCAAAGCAAAGTCCATCCAATAAAATTAAGATCATCACTCACCTGCCAAGGCTGCAGTACCTTCACAAGAATTTTATTAAATCAGGAAACAATCTGTAAAACAAGTACCAGTTTTCCCACTTACCTACCAAGGCTGAAGCTCCTTCAATGGCTAGCTATTTCTAACAAAAAACGGACAAAGAGGAGAAAGAATGAACATTCAAAGCTATTTCCTCACCCCCCCCCCCACACACACACACCTGCATCAGTACCAGCCTGCTTACACTTAACACCTAAGCAACATCTCTATCGCCAACACAAGAACCAGAATATCTACTCACCTTCCAAGAAGAAGGACTTTTCCCACACCACGGTAAGCCCTGTTAAAAAGACACATAAGCTGAAGCATCAAGATCAATCTAACCTCACCCCAAACACAAAACCCCAATCAGCCAAGGCTGAAGCTCCTCCATGACCAGACTTTCCCCAAACAAAGACTCAACCTGTAATACAGAAACACCCAGGTTAATACCATCTCACTCTTCTACACAAGCTACAAATTTTCCAACACAAGCAATAACACCAACATCCTCACTCACCTGCATAACCTGAACCATGTCAGTCAGTTATTTTTGTCCAAATCTAAGGGACCTGGAGAAATAGCATTGTTTCTATATACAACTAAGCACCCTGTATTGTGATGACCTATACCCCTTAGATGTGCTTAAAAACCAGTAGGCTTACAAGTGGGCAGAACTCAAAGCTAGGGACAGAGGCAAAAAGTCTAATGGACATTGACAACTGACTCAAATGAAGTAGTCGTTCTTATGAGTAAAAATCCTTCACTGTTGGACGAGAGGTTGATAAGATGGGACAAGGAAGATCTAGCAAGGGCAATACAGCCAGCAAGCATCAGATAAAAAAAAAAAAGTACTGAAAATTGTTAGTGTCTTGCCCATGAGAATTCTGAAACAGGAATGTTTTGCATAACCACATTTTAACAGTTTCATTGTTTTGGTGTAGAATGCAAAAGAGACTTGTCACGCTAAACCTGGAGTTAAACAGTTTATAAAACAGAAACCCTGAAGTGATCCGATCTTCATTTTTTAACCAGGTTAAAACCAAAGCCAATACAATATTACTAAATCTAACCTCATTTCAGGCCTAAATAACCTTGTGACCCCACTGTAACATTCAAAAATTACATCACTTCTAGGAATTATTTGCATGAAGAAATACAAATACATTTAATTGAAAGTTAAATAAACATATATTTAACACAAACATTTTACAATCCTGATACAAAGTCCAACTGGATATATTATGGCAGGGTAAACAACTCCAGGGTTCTTATCCACTTGAGATGGGTTAGGTGAAAGCCAGAGGAGTAGTCGCCTTGAGTGCAGAGTTGTTAGATCATCATACAAAAACAGCTGCAAGGCTGAGACTTTTCCCATACCTGTAAAACAGAAGTACCCAAATTTAATTAACACATACTGAAAAATTATATTGCATCCACCTACGCCCCCTTACCATAATACCAGTATCCCCATTCAGCTGCCCAAACTGAAGGAAAGCCATAATGGAATTTTCCAAAATCATCCAACCTGTAAAACAAAGATATATAAGTTAAGGTAGCATATACATAAAAGCAACACAAAAATAGACCAGCACTCACTTTTAAGTAAAGGCATCTCCATATTCAGACGTTTCTTAAAGGACACAACTCTGTGCAACTCTAGATGGGACTTTTTTTTTTGATCACACCAAACCTGAACTGTTCCCCTCCCCCCAACTTCCCCCCTGCCACACACACAAGCTCCCCCACTTACCCACCAAGGTTGAAGTTAAACTGCAAGAAGACTTTCCCAAAGCATCTGTTTTAAGACAGATGCCCATGATAGAATGGCACAATCTCCTCCACACCAATTGAATATCAGCCTGCAAGAGATAGAATATAGATTAATTTATATTTGTGCACTAGGATACATTTGCAGACTTACTTGCTATTTATTCAGTAAGAGTACACTGCTAAAGGTGGGGATTTATTATGCACAACTGAACTACGAACTTTTACATGATGTTCCAGTGCCATAGAGGGCATTTAGCCTTCTCCAGATGTCTGTAAGGCAGAAATCATTTTATTAAATTTCCTAATAAAACATTTTGCCTAATAAAAAATTATAGGGTTTACATTGGAAATTTTAATCAGTAGAAAAAAAAAAATGAAATAAAGCTAGAAGGGGTATTTTGCATAAGGTTCATTTCATTTCTAATTCTGTAACTAGTTATGGCTGTGTTTACTTTCCAGAATCAACAGTCCAGAACCGGATGTATTAACCCAGGGTACCAACCTTAACTCTGCTTGTTAAACCTCTTTACCTAATTTACCAGGACCAGAGACATCTAGGCTGAAAGCAGCGCACCAATCAAAATCAGTCCAACGCTCTTGTGAAGATCCTCTGTGGCAGTACAACTGCAAAGCTAGGACCAAACCTGTTACACAAAGACCCAAATTACCATTAAGCATGTAAAACTGTACTCACAAGAACCAGTAAACAGTGGGAGTAAAGAAAGTGAAATAGTTCAGGCACACAAAAAACCTCTGCATTACATATCTGTATCTCTACTTACCTGCTAAGGATCAAGTTCCTCTTGCATTACTATTATGACTAAAGCAGCACACAAAGAAAACCATACTACACCTGTGGGAGAGCTTTTCATATATTATCCATGCTACACGTGGTGTTGGTTTAAAATATTTTAACACTTTAATAGATGTATTACACTATTGGCATTTCATGCTTTTGTTTTATATGGTCTACACCTACACGAGCTCCTATTGACATACCTGCACAGTTTCTTGAGACCCGTCCAAAGGGGTTATCCTAAGAAGGAGCTGCAATTTCCTATGTATATTTTATAAAGCTGAAGCCCAACTTCTTATCAAGAGCGCTGAGGTTTTGTGAATTTCATTCACCACACAAAGAAAACCAGTCTAACTTTACCCAACCACAAGCACATACAACCCATTTACCAGCCACATTGAAGATCCTCCGCATTTCCCAAGGCAAAGTTGAATCTATAAAAACAAAAAGCCCAAATATATTTAGAAAATGTTTCTACTTAACACAACTACCACAAGCACCTTTCATTCCCACTTACCTGCCAACACATCCAGTCATTACCAAATCACAACCCAAGCTCTAAAATAGAAGTCCAGGCTGAACCCATACATTTTGTATACAACACAAATCATCCAATAAAGGGTGGGGGGAAAAAAGAAGCTAAGGTAAAGCATTACACACATGTACACTGAAAACATCCCAACTCACCTGCCAAAGCAGAAGCTCAACCACTTCCCACAAAATGTGCCCACCTGTAAAATAAAGATGCCTGGGCTGTAGAACACCATAATGAATTTGTCGATCAACTCATACTTACCAAGAAGAATTTTGAGTAACCTGCCAACAACCTGAAGTACCACGATGGCTAGATGTTTCCCTTACGATGAAAACCTGTAGAAACAACTAGGCTGAAGAATCATTGTCCTTATCCATGTACTCTCTACTCACATACCCTTCAGAAGCTCCAGCAGTCCAAGCTTACGTGTTTCTGCTGCTACACTTTTCCTACACCAGGGCCCAACCTGTAAAATAAAGGCAAGGTTGAGAGTCTGATTTTGGTGTGCTTCAAAGCATCCATCACACAGCCCCAACATCTCTACAAGCAAAATCACCTTCAAGTATAATCAAAGAATAAAGAAGATTTAAGGAAAGATTAAGGTGTCATATTACATAAATACATTCCTAATCACCCACCAAGAGAAAAGAACCCCAATGACAGTTCAGTTCCCAAACAATGGTCCTGTGCAAGAAACACATGTTGTAAAAATATGTTTAGATTTGCAGGACTATAACCTAATAAAAGCACCTCTGTAACTAGATTTTTGCCCATCAGATCCGAGCCTGCAAAAAAAGATGCACAATCTTACAAACACCATAATCAAAATATACATTTGTCCATAGTCACAATCTCAAGCATCTGCATGTCTACTCAACCTCTGAGGCCATATATTTACCAAAGCAAAGCCAATCCTATAAAATTAAGATCATCATTACTTACCTGCCAAGGCTAAAGTGCCTTTACAGAAATTTTTATTAAATCAGGAAACAATCTGGAAAACAGATGCCTACATGACATAGTATGCACACAGTTACAATAACAACCCCCCCCCCACCCAGGAACATAAAGCACCAGTACCCACTTACCTACCAAAGGCTGAAGCTCCTTCAATGGGTAGATATTTCTAAATGAAGGCCCAGGCCATACAAACAGATACTGAGAAGGGAGAATGATAACATGCAACATCACTACCTTTAATACAACAACCAGAATCTTCACTCACCTGCCAAGAATGGAGTATGTACTTATGAACACAAAACAAAGCTTTCCTTTCACCCAAAGCCTTGCCACAAAACATACCTGCTTAGGCTGAATGGCCTCCACTGCTAGACTTTTCCCACACCAGAGTAAAACCTGTTAAAAAGACAGGCTGAGGCAGCATACTCACACACTTTAAAGTCAGTGTAACCTTTCACTCTCACCCCAAGCACAAACAACCCAAGTCAGCCAAGGCTGAATCTCCTCCATGGCCAGACTTTCCCCCAAAGACTCAACCTGCAATACAGAAACACACAGGTTAATACCATCTCACTCTTATACTTGTGTTGGAAAGTTTGTAGCTTGTGTAGAACACCAACATCCTCACTTACCTGCACAAAATGGACCATGTCAACAGTATTTTTGTCCAAACATAAAGCCCAACATGTAAAATAAAGGACATGAAGGAGAAATAGCAAAATCAGATATTCATAAATTGGGGGGGGGGGGGGTGTAGTGAGCAATCAGTATCATCCCCACTTATCTGTTAAGGATAAAGCCACCTTGAAGACAGATATGTCCCAAAGCAAAGACCATTCTGTAAAACAAAAGTGACCACACTAAAGAAATACAATTTCAAGCATATTTAAGTGAAGCAATGCCTCCACCCTAAACCTTTATCACAAATACAGAAACCCCACTCACCTGTGAGAATCAGCTTATATACTGTATTGTAGTAATTATACTTAGGTGTTCTATATTCGCACAATCTACTATACAAATTTCCAAACATGAATTTCACCACACAATAAAATAAAATACTGGTCTGTGTATTAAAGTTTTACCCCTTTTTTACACTTACCAGTTTTCCATGGTTACAGTTCCATTTCTTCTATTCGTTTAGATGCAAAGGCCCAGCAAGGATGCTGGGATCTTTAATCCACCCCTCCAGTGAGTTATAGTAGTCCTTCACTAGGCACCTAATATAGTAATCACAAAAACAGTGCCGCACTATGTTACAAGCCCAACTTTCATATAAGAAAAAACGCTTATTATAAATCACCCTATATTTTATTTTTACTTAGGCATTACTTTATAAGCACACATATACAGTACAGCACAGACTTACTTTTCATCCTTTTCAGATGAGGGATCCAAAGAACTTCTAAAAGCACACAGCAACATTCACAGCTTTTGGCAAAATGGCACACACCAACAGTCCCCTCCTTTTAAAGCCAAAATGGAGGGAAAACCCACACTGACATAATCACTGTCCCACACTGATGACATCATATCCTTCTTATCCATGTAGCTATCCCCCCACTTATGTAAATAATCACAAACTGATTAAATAATGGCATGGTAAGTAAATGAATGTAACCCTGCAAATGTATTTATTGGGAAAAGATGCAAAAAATAAACAAAAAAAAAAGAATGCAATCATTAAGATTTATGATCCCATAAATAACAATAAAACAAAAAAGAACATAGATTTACCAAACTGAATTTGATTGCAGTTATTTGTATTAACAGCAAGCAGTGTAGGTCTCTTTGAAGTGAATTTTAGGTGTAAATCTCCATGTTTTTACCCCACAGCTTTTTGCCGCATTACGTGTTATGCTACACAATTTATGTGCTAATTAGTGTTCGTGTTTTATAAATTGCATACATGTTGAAACAATTATTTTCAGAGTGGGCCAGTGTGCATGGTGTTGATAAATGAATTAGGGTGGGAAAAATAGTAAGTTTAATAGGGGTCATGTACTTAATAATCCCCATGTTTTTTACCCACAATGCAGCAATACCCTCTAATTCTAACATCATTGCTGTCACAAGGGGGAGTTGTTCTGGATGCAATTGCAGCCAGTTCATCAAAACTGATGTGAATCCGATGCAATTGGGCTAAAGATATTTTAAGTCCCGCTGGTATCACTTTTGGTGCTCACTGTCAATATGATCTGTGCGGCCAGTAATCTAGGAACAAATCTACTGTGTCTCTTGATGCAGACCACACTGGGAACACTAAAACTACAACTAGCTTTGAGGTGGCAGTAGCTCCAGGTTCCCCTGCATCAATGAACATCCAAGTGCTTTTTAAAGCAAGTATCTGTATCTGTGGCTAATGCCACAAATGGCAGATTCTCAGCCTGCAGATACACAGAGGCCAAGAATCTAACCTAAGGACTTCTGAAATAAAAACTAATGTACTGCTCTTCCAGATTGTGCATTATGCTAAAGCTTCTGTGCTCTTATGAGGATGATTTGAATTTACACTGCAGATTTTTAACCTGAAAGGAGTTACATCTCCTCAGTGCACTCACAGGACTAAAGAATCTAGCTGGTGAGATCTTGTTCAAAATAGTTTATTAACAAGCAGTACTGAAGTAGTTTAAGCTTGAATTGTCTAATTACTTACTGCTCAGCAGTACCAATATGGGTACCTTATATGGCTCTTTCTTTTGTCAACTTGCATATGGCCCCAGCGGTGTTTCTATACCTAATGCCATCTGAGGCGGCTTTCACGATGCCGCCCCCCTTGTCATTTACCTTTACAGGGCTGGAGGGGGTCTGGGATTTATAAAACAGAAAACGGCTCTTAAATTTACCAGGAGCGGCTTTCTCAACTCGCCTAATGGAAGCAGCACCCCTGTACCTATAGCATACATATACAAAAATTATTTTGTTTCACTGATGACCTAACTTGCCGTCTACCAATGAAATTTACCATTTAAAGCGATCATCATAACATTACTTTTTATTTAGCAGTGACTTTGAGTGATGGTGATTTGTTGACAACTACCTTTCAGATCGATACATACAGAAATACTTTATTACACCGTACCTCATCCCAATGCAACTTATATTCTAGTGTCTGATAGACATGAGGTGGGGTGCTTGGGATTTAAAGTTTTGTTTGTATCATAAGCAGGAAAGGACAATTCAGCACCAGAGATAGGGGGGGAAGAAATGTCTGCTGTGGACAGAGAGGTGTCTGGATGGGTTAATATTGCTGAGGAAAGTTAGAAAGTGTTTTGGCAGTAGAGAGTTGGATCTTGAATAGTGATGTGCAGGTTGAACCTACAGTTATGGACCCATGAGTGTGGGGTTGAGTTTTTCTAATTACTAATGCTGAGGTGCTAAATTCCTGAAAGTTTAAAAATAAAACTTGAAGAGCAGGAGGCTGAAGGAGCATGTGGGATTATAGGACTGAGATGAGAAAATTAGGACCAGAATTTTTCTTTATAGGTGATGTTTCACACTGATGTAAATTTTACTTGGGAGCAGCAGAAACACCTTCTTGCTCCCCTTTATCATTTGGCAGTGCATTATAACAGAATTTATCATTACAGTACAATTATCAAAGGGTAGAGCAAACTTTTACCAATTTTATTTCACACACAAAAAAAGTCCCTAGGATTGCATATAAGCTGTCTTTTTCTAGTTAAAGAGGAACAAGTATTGAGCTGCCAATACATGCAAATCTGCCAGTTTGGCAACCTCTCCAAAGGACTGGATCTTTCACCAATCTTCCCACCTCACAAAAGGTATGTTGTAAGAACCACATCAACACAGAGAAGTGGTCCTCAATCTAACTGTAAAATCAAACCTGTCCAATTGATATCTGGCTGCTTTATTTTGCACTGGATTCTGGTCTAGAGCAATTGCTGCAGGTATCTGCACTGCCACTACCCCCCACAAATACAACACTGACTGTTTGTCAGTGCTGTATTGGTGAGGGGTGGAAAGGGGAGGCACATGGTGTGGGTAGGGCATGTGATGGGAAACACCTATGATTTAGACATGCAAGCTAGGGCTCAAAAGGTAGGCCATAAAAGGGTGCTATCCTTAACAACAGTCTTAATGCATTTGTGTGTTTGTGATAAATGTCTCACTGTTGCATAATGTCACTCACCTGTATAGGATGGTATCTTGTTGGGATGATGTAAAATATCTATTAAGTGAGTGCTTTTGTCAAATACTGCATTGTAAGGTATTTGCTTGTAGCGCTCTAGAACCTTTGTTCTATATACAAATAAGCACCCTGTATTGTGATAACCTATACCCCTCAGATGTGCTTAAAAACTAGCAGGATCACTAGTGGTGGAACTCAAAGCTAGGGGACAGAGGCAAAAAGTCTAATGGACATCCGACAACATTGACCCAAATGAAGTAGTCGTTCTTATGAGTAGAAGTAGTCATTCTTATCACTGTTGGACAAGAGGTTGATAAGATGGGACAGGAAGCTCCAACAAGGGCAATACAGGCACAGCAAGCATCAGATTAAAAAAACAAAAGTACTGAAAAAAAATTCTAGTGTCTTGCCCATGAAAATTCTAAAAACAGGAAAGTTTTGCATAACCACAGAATTAAACATGGGTTCAGAGTTTCATTTCTTTGGTGTAGAATGCAAAAGAGAATAAGATTTTAACTCCAGGTTTAGTGTAACTAAACTATACTTGACAATGTAACTTAAATAAAAACAAAAGAATGTATACAGGCAATAATCAGTTTATATAGATATAAAAATAAGCAGTTTAGGGCTTCTGTTTTATAAACTGTTGTAGAATTTCATAAAGTGGTCAGATCTTTGTGTTTTAAACAGGTTAAAACCACAGCCAATACAATATTGCTAAATCTAACCCCATTTCAGGCCTGAATAACCTTTTGACCCCACTGTAACATTAAAAACACTTCTAGGAATAATTTGCATGAAGAAATACAAATACATTTAATTGAAAGTTAAATGAACATATATTTAACACAAACATTTTACAATCCTAATACAAAGTCCAACTGGATATATTATGGCAGGGTAAAAAACAGGGTTCTTATCCACTTGAGATGGGTTAGGTGAAAGCCAGAGGAGTAGTTGCCTTGAGTGCAGAGTTGTTAGGTCATACAAAAACAGCTGCAAGGCTGAGACTTTTCCCATACCTGTAAAACAGAAGTACCCAAAGTGAATTAACACATACCGAAAAATTCTATCGCATCCACCTACGCCCCCTTACCACAATACCAGTATCCCCATTCAGCTGGCCAAACTGAAGAAAAGCCACAATGGAATTTTCCAAAATCATCCAACCTGTAAAACAAAGATATATACCTTAGCTAAGGTAGCATATACATAAAAGTGAGTGCTGGTCTATTTTTGTGTTGCTTTTAAGTAAAGGCATCTCCATATTTAGACGTTTCTTAAAGGACAACTTTGAACAAAAAATTTCCCATCTAGAGTTGCACAATCACACCAAACCTGAACTGTTCCCCTCCCCCCCAACTTGCAACCTACCACACACAAGCTCCTCCACTGACTTACCCACCAAGGTTGAAAGTTGAACTGCAGGAAGACTTTCCCAAAGTATCTGTTGTAAGACCGATGCCTATGATAAAATGGCACAATCTCCTCCACACCAAATTCTTATCAGCCTGCAAGAGAATATAGATTAATTTATATTTGTGCACTAGCATATGTTTGCAGACTTACTTGCAAGTTATTCAGTAAGACTACACTGCTAAAGGAGGCGATTCATTGTTCACAAATGAAGTAGGAATTTTAAACTTTTACATGATTCTCCAGTCCCATACAGGGCATTTAGCATTCTCCTGATGTCTGTTAGGCAGAAATCATTTTATTAAATTTCATGAACCAAGAGTGGAGTACTTTATGAAGGATATTAACACTTCATTACAATTTTGCCAATAAAAATGCTAAGGTTTACTTTGGAAATTTTAATTAGTAAAAGAAATGAAATAAAGCTAGAAGGGGTATTTTGCATAAGGTTTATTTTTTTTTTTATAGATTCATTTCTAATTCTGTAACTAGTGATGGCTGTGTTTACTTTCCAGAGTCAAAGGTCCAGAACCTGATGCATTAACCCAGGGTACCAACTTTAACTCTGCTTGTTAAAACCTCTTTACCTAATTTTCCAGGATCCTTTGTTTGCCATGGTGCCAAGTTATAACTACTAGAAGATATTATAGTAAAAAATGGAGTTCTTTTTTAAAGTAGAAAACAAAAGGACACCCCCTTTAGACTTGAGGAACAAAACTGGTCTGAAGTGTAAATGTTTTACAGTAGGGGTAGTGATGACAAATGTGAACCACCCTCTGTATCAGTGCCTTTAAAATCTAAATTAACTTTTAGTATGTTATAACAGCAATCTCTAAGCAACTTTTCAATTGGTCTTTATTATTTGTTATAGTTTTTGAATTTGCCTTTTCCAACTCTTTGCAGTTTTTAAATGGGGTCACTGACCCAAGCAGCCAAAAAAAAAAATTGTCTGAGGCTACAAATTTGTTACTTTGCATAATATTCTATTCTATTCAGGCCCTCTCCTATTCATATACCAGTCTCTCATCCAAACTACTCCCTGGTTGCTAAGGTAACTTGGACCCTAGCAACCAAATATCTGCTGAAACTGCAAACTGGAGAGCTCCTGAACTGAAAATAAATATAACTACAAATAAAAGATGAAGACCAATTGCAAATTGTCTCAGAATATCACTACATCATATAAAAAACAAAGGCCAACAGAAACAATGCATGCGCACCAATATCTTGCCCACATTTTTAAACAGATTCTCAGATTGAAGAGGCATACTCATGTACAGTAAAACAAATTTCCTTCCACATGTTAGAAACTTGCCTGTCAAGTGTCTTGGCAGCCTGACTTCTAAAACCAAGCCCTAAATAAATCTATAGAACAAGATGATCCACTCACCTACCAAAGTGAATCATTTACAACCAAAATACAAGTCCAAATTCTACAACACCTAACTTACAACAGCACATTCTCAGACACTCCAAAAAAAATGATCCTTCCATCTTTGCTTATACCACTGACACAGTCACACAAACCTACTAAGGATAAAGAGTCTCTTCAGCTGGACATTTACCATAACAGAATCCACTCAGGTTGCAGCAGCAAACTTCGAAGCACAGATGCCTGTACTGTGAGCTTCTTTGGATTTTGCCCATGGTTAAACTGGGTTTCCTTTAGATATGTACATTATATAGTCTGTAGGGCTGACTTGTTAGGACTTCTGAACTTTGATCAAATTATGGATTATGTTTTTTGTTTTTTTTTTTTTAATTGTTTTTATTTATTTATTTTTTTATAACAAACGGATTGCATACATACAAGATAGTGTCCTTTGCAGATAAGATAGTATAGCTTGAAGCTTAGTACATACAATATCAATTCCAGTAGTAATAATATGCATAGGTTGTCTTATGCCTAGTTGTCTTGGTATGCAGAACAGTTACATTCGTAAGCTTATTGAAATTGAACAGACACATAATTTAACCGGCAAGGTAGTTGGCTGTCTCACACTTAGGTGTGCCAGACTACCATGAATGTGTTATGATGAAATTCTGATTTATAATTAAATTAGAACAAATGAAGGTATACAATATGAGATTTTCCAATAAAACCAGTAAAATAAAAGGAAAAGAAGAACTATTTACATTTCAGTTCACCGGCTCTGAACTTAGTTATTTAAGGTACCTTTTTTCTATTGCATTGTGGATCCTGGGAGGCAGCAGTGATTAGTTTCTTCCTGGAACCTTTGTGGCTTGCAGTAGGGGATTAGTACCTCTAAGACTCTCTTGGTCGTACCAAATTGTGTGTTTAAATGTGTCTACTGTCAGTTGTCTGATGTCTGGGGGGAGATTCAGGATATAGGTTGACCATGTGTCAAAGAATCTATGCGTTTGGGCAGTTTTATTGATTGAGGCCTTAAGCCAATCCATGTGGAAAAGAGTGTATTTTACTTTTGATAAGGTTCATGGTTGGCGGTGTGGTTGATAGCCATTCTTGGAGTATGGCTTTTCTAGTTGCTGCCGCTAGTTTTCCTGCTAATATTCTGTTATTTTTGGTTATCTGTTGTCCCCCTTTTATTTTGCTAAAGAGGGCCCATTCGATGTCTGGTGTAAAGTTTTGTTTTGTCAGTTGATGCCAATAGTCATACACCTGTGTCCATAGGGGTTGGATGATTGGACATTGCCAAATGCAGTGGGGTAGGGTGCCTTCGTCTTTTTTGCACCTTAGGCATTTAGGGTCATCAAGTAGCCCCATTTTGAATCTCCGTGAGGGGGTGAGATAGGATTGGTGTAGTAATTGTAAAGCCATGATTTGGTATTGGCTGGAAGGAGTGAGTCTCATAGCATATGAGTGAAGTTTGAGGATATATTGTCCGTCAGTGTTTGGAATAATGTCTGTCCATTTCTTCAGAAACGTGTCTTTGTGCGTGTGGTCTACATCTAGTCTGATGAGTCTATAGATAGATGCTGTGGAGTGATGGGTGTTGACTCCTTTCCATATATGGTTAAGGGGGGCAGGAGAGGTCTTGCTCTGTTAGTTGCAGCAAAGTTTCTTGCATAGTGAGTAGCTTGTATGAAATGGAAGTGTTGGGATGGATTATGTTTTTAAAAAAAAATCTGGACTATGTAGTTGACACTTTGTGGATATTAATAGCTTTCAGCTGCACTGCTAAAGCACTTCCATGGTGGACTTCCAAAACCAGTGCCAAACCCATAAGAATATTCATTATTGCAGGCTGAAGAACACTAAACACAACAACATATATTACAATCCTCCACTCAAAGCCTTTACCACAAGCACCTACATCTCAACTCAGCCATTACATCTGAAGCCCCTATTCTTTTGGAGATCAGTCTGACTGCACAACTACAAGCAACCCCAGTCACCATCCAAGGCTGAAGCCTCCCAACCTGTAAAACAGACACATAAGTGAATGATCACACTAATGCACATATTAACCACTGTACTAGGATGTAAGCCAAATGCACAAAAAAAAGCAGCAATTCTACAATCTTGCCAAGACTGAATTTCACCCATGACTAGACATTTACTAAAACCAACTGACCTTGCAACCTGCACTTTAAAAACCTGACATTCCTCAATTGTAAAAAACTCCTTGGCAAAACATTTACAAACTTGGGTTCAACCTATGAAAACACTAAAGCAGTTGACAAAGCTGAAAATAAAAACTCACTGAAACCTCACACATTTGCATCCCCACTCACCTGCTAAGGCTTAAGTTTTTCCTCTCAGAATTTCTTGCACGAAAGCATGACTTGTTAAAGAGACATCTAGGCTGAAAGCAGCACACCAAACTGCAAAGCTAGGACCAAACCTGTTACACAAAGACCCAAATTACCATTAAGCATGTAAAACTGTACTCACAAGAACCAGTAAACAGTGGGAGTAAAGAAAGTGAAATAGTTCAGGCACACAAAAACACCAAAAACCTCTGCATTACATATCTGTATCTCTACTTACCTGCTAAGGATCAAGTTCCTCTTGACTTGCATCAAGTTCCTCTTGCATTACTATTTTGATTAAAGCAGCACACAAAGAAAACCAGTCTAACTTTACCCAACCACAAGCACATACACCCCATTTACCAGCCACATTGAAGATCCTCCGCATTTCCAAAAGCAAAGTTGAATCTATAAAAACAAAAAGCCCAAATTATATATTTAGAAAATATTTCTACTTCTCAACACAACTACCACAAGCACCTTTCATTCCCACTTACCTGAAGTCAATCACCCACCACAAATTCAGTCAATCACCCACCAAGAGTAAAGAACCCCAATGACAGTTCAGTTCCCAAACAATGGTCCTGTGGAAGAAGCACATGTTGTAAAAATATGTTTAGATTTGCAGGACTATAACCTAATAAAAGCAACAAGATCCATGCTTACCTACAGAGGTTTACCTCTAACTGCAGTGTTGTCAATCAGATCCCAGCCTGCAAAAAAAGATGCACAATCTTACTAACACCAAAATCAAAATATCCATTTAGCCACAGCCACAATCTCAAGCACCTACTAACAGCCTCTGAGGCCACATATTTCCCAAAGCCATATTTCAAAAAGCCAATCCTTTAAAATTAAGATCATTACTCACCTGGCTGAAGTGCCTTTACAGAAATTTTTATTAAATCGTGGAACAATCTGGAAAACAGATGCCTACATGACATAGTATGCACACAGTTACAATAACCAACCCCCACCCCCAGAACATAAAGCACCAGTACCCACTTACCTACCAAAGGCTGATGCTCCTTTAATGGGTAGACATTTCTAAATCAAGGCCAAGGCCATACAAACAGATACTGAGATGGGAGAATGATAAAATGCATTCAAAGAAATTCTCAACCTACCACACACCTGCATTGGTACTAACCTGCTAACACTTTGGCCATGCATGGCTGAAGTTTATCCAAATCAGGGACCAAACCTATTAAACAGAAAATTTGTTAAAGCAACACATGTAAGCAACATCACTACCTTTAATACAACAACCAGAATCTTCACTCACCTGCCAAGAATGGAGTATGTACTTGTGAACACAAAACAATTCTTTCCTTTCACCCAAAGTCTTGCCACAAAACATACCTGCTAGACTTTTCCCACACTAGAGTAAAACCTGTTAAAAAGACACATAGGCTGAGGCAGCATACACACAAAGTCAGTGTAACCTTTTACTCTCACCCCAAGCACAAAAACCCAAGTCAGCCAAGGCTGAATCTCCTCCATGGCCAGACTTTCCCCAAAGACTCAACCTGCAATACAGAAACTCAGGTTAATAAAGCTCACTCCAACAAATCTAAGTCAAGCAAACTACTGTACACATTTTCCAACACAAGTAATAAAAGTGCCAACATCCTCACTCACCTGCATAAGCCAGACAGTCATTGTTGTCCAAACCAAAAGCTAAACCTGTAGCATAAAGAACATCAAGGAGAAATAGATAGTCAGATAAACCAAACTGTGGTAGGGGTGTGGTGAGCAATCAGTAACACCCCCAATCACCTGCTAAAAACAAACCCCCCCATGAAGCCAGATTTGTCCTACAGCAAAACCCATACAATATAGTTTAACATTCACCCAAAGCAACAAAGACCAGACAAAAGAAATACATTTTCAAGCATATCAAATTCAGTCAATGCCTCCACCCTAAACCTATATGACACAGAATCCCCACTTACCTGTGAGAACCAGCTCATATACTTCAGTGCTTACATTCATGTGTTCACACAATCATTTATTAATCAATCTTTGAGTACTGTATAACATTTTATCCTTTATTATACTTACAAGTCTCCCGAGTTCCATATCTTTTATATGTTTAGATGCAAAGGACCAGCAAGCATGTTGGGAGCTTTGATCCTCCCCTCCAGTGAGCTATAGCATTCCTTGACTACTATAAAGGTTTTAATCATGATAACAGTGCCCAACTTTTATATAAGTGTATTTTATCTTTACTTAGACATTACTTTTTTTTTAAGCACACATATAGGTCAGTGCAACCTTAATTTATACATTTTTATACAGAATACCCACCTGTTTCTAAATTAAGGATCCAAAGAATTTTTAACAGCACACAGCAACATTAAAACTTTTTGCAAAATGGCACTCACACAAACAGTCCCCTCCTTATAAAGCCAAAAAGGAGGGAAAACCTACAATGATGACATAATCACTGTCCCACATTAATGACATCATATCCTTCTTATCCATGTAAACATCCCCCCATTTTATGTAAATACACACAAACTGAGTAAATGACTGCATGGCAAGTAAATGAATGTAATCCTGCAAAGATATTTATTGGGAATAGATACAACAAAATAAACAAAAAAACAATGTGATCATTAAGATGAATGGGTACGTAAATAGCGTAAATAGTAACATGACAATTGGAAACAAAAATAGAAATTAATTCCGTTTGGTAAATCCATCAGCAAGCAGAGCAGTTCTATTTGAAGTAAATGTACCAGCACACATTGCGGTGTTCAAATTTTGGATGTAAATGAACATGTTTTTATCCTCAATGCAATTTTATTGTTACAAACTTTTCAGCATAACCTGAATTCCAGCAATACACGCACTAATTAAGTGTTTGGGGCCCATTCATTAAACTACGATTTTTTTTTTCAAAAGAATTCATATTTTTTTCTTATTTTTAGAACTTTTTGTAATGACCATGATAAAATTATTTTTTGTGGTTTTCGTTAACTTCCTCAAAATTTTTTATTTTTTGCAAAGACTACGACCATTTCATAATTCATTCAAGCTTTGGTATCGTGACTCTCTTTTGGCCAGGTTGGAGCTGCAGCGTGCCATTAAGTCCTATGGAAGGCTTCCAAAATCATGCATAGAAGTTTCAAAGCGAGAAAGGTTTTCGCGGCATTTATGAACGTTCGGGTACGAACATTTTGTGACTTTTGGATTGCAACCACAATATTATCGTACAACCAAGAAAATAGTTTTTGCGCAATTTTCACACATCAGAAATTATTGTGGTTACTCCAAATTTTTTCCAGTCGTGCTTTTAATTGGTGAAAATTTGTGGTTTCATGAATGGGCCTCTTTGTGTTTTGTAAATGCACACAAGCTGCATGGCATCACTTCCATTGTGCCAATGTACATGGTTGTTAATAAATGTAGAGCTGTCAATCTATTGCAGTACTTTATTGGGGGACTGTGCACTTCAAGTAAGCACACCACCAACATTTTTGCTGATACCCAGAAGCGATATTACTAGTGATGAGTGAATCTGTTGCAAAACTCCGCAAAAATTTGTGAAATGGTGAAAAATTCCCAAATCACGGAAAAAAATTGATGCGCACATCAAAAAATATAGTTTTATAGACAATTTTTTTTGATGTTCATAACTTTTTTTGTCATGTGCCAGATTTTTTCCAAAATTTGCCACAAATTCATGCCTGGTGAAAAATTTCACTCGTCACAAGATATTACATATGCCACACGATTCCATCCAAGTGATCTCACGCACATGTGCAAGAACCCAACAGAAGGTGGTGTCACTTTTGGTGCTTGCTGTCAATATGATCGGCGCAGCCAGTTCTTTAAGAACAAGTTTACTGTGTCACACTGGGAACCCTGCAGCTACAACTAGCTTTGAGGTGGCTGTAGCGCCAGGGGTCCCCTGCATCAATAGACATACTTGTACTTCATTTAGAACAGAAGGCATGTAAAAGGCAGTGGCCCCAAGTGCTGGAAAGAGCTTGTTTTTATTTCCATTTCAAGCAGATACATTTATATGAGTTTGCACTGCTTTGTCATATTTAGCATGAACATTTCTATTTTTGCTTTAGTAGTCGGTTCACCAATTTTTTTGAGTCAACTATAATAATATATATATAATAATAACAGTCAAAACATATAGCTCATACCAGTTATGTTTGAAGGCTTTACAGATATAATTTTAATTGTAGGTAAGTTGACAATTGTCTGTTTTTTTGGTGACTCCTAGGGGGTGTGTGGTCTTGTTGTCCATTTTTTTGATTTATGTGTTTCTTTCCTATCTTTTTCCTGGTGGTATTAAATAAAAGCACACTTAGAACCAGGAAAAGGTAGAAAAAAGTTAATGCGTTTTGCTCCAGGAAAGTCAAGAGGGCCCAATCATGCCAGGGCACACCAGGAAAACTTTCAAAATGTAAAGTATAAAATATAAGTTCAATTTGCCATCTTATAAAATAACAAGGACCTAACATGATAATGCTGACTAGCTAAGCCCCTACATGCACTTTGCTGTTTGCACAGCTGTAACCACAGAATATACAGAAAGTTGTAAAAGGGGTGTTATATACTTTTGAGAAAAGGTATGCTATCATCTATAAAAGACTAAAACTTTCAAGGTCTCACTTGAAGCTGTTTGTCACATTTTAGTTATTGTTCTGTGCTGCGTTTTGAAGAAAACATGTTTTCCCATGACAGTATTCCTTTAAAGATATATATTTGGGCTTATTTTGTCAACACATGGCAAATTTGCCCATAAGCCATTACCAATAAAAACAATCAGTGATTGACTTTTTAAACCCAGCTTATATATTGCTTGGTTATATACACTTGTTCAATCATTTAATGCCTGAATTCTGTATTATACAGTACAAGCCATACAAGTTTCATTTCTTCTATACGGTGAGATGCAAAGATTGGGAGTTAAAGCAGTCCTTGTCTAGACACCTTTCTTCTTTGCAATGACTACAAAAATAACTATGTCTGTACATGTTCCTTTATGAAAGCATACATGTCTGTATAACTTTTGGGGTCACTGAAAACCATTATAATATGTACTGTTGGCACTGCAGAAGTTTACAATCAAATTCTTTCATCTTTTATAAAAAATTTTTTACCTGATTATCTGGTGGGTGGGGCATTTTACAAATTTTGACTTGCACAAATATTGTCCTAGCAGTGAGCTGTATATTATTAGGCCAGTTATCACAATTTTTACATAAGACTCTCTACATTGCAGTCTGATGTACATATGCCACACTAAGGTGAGGTGGGAAGGGGATGGCCATGCTGGGGGCTTGCCTTGGCTGCCTTTTGCGTTGGCCCAGCTCTAATAATAAGCAAGGTAATGAAAATGCAAACTTCAGCATGAAACTTCCATGCTTTTTACCCACAATACAACTTTTTAAACTTACATTCCAACATAACGTCAACAATGTCCATGTTGGTGGTATTTTCTAGGCCAGTGCTGTCCAACTGGTGGGCCGCATCCTGCCTGCAGCCCTCCCCCCTTCCTGTGTGGCCCCTCACCTGTCTGGCTTCTGTGACTGCTTACCTTTGTGTAATAGTATCACTACTGAGATTAACTGCCCCCCTACATTGTTCAAACCTCAGATTCAGGCTTTAAACTCCTGTATTATTCATACTGTCACGCACGGTATCCCAAACTCAGAGCAAAAGCCAAGGTCCCGGTCTGAGCTCACTCTTCTGCCTATAACAGCCACCTTTCACTTCGGGAGGAGCCCTCCGCTACTCGGGTGCCGCCAGGACTTATTGCGAGAGGACCAGGGCAAATGTTCTGAGCAGGCAAGGGAACCTAGCGTATTGCAGAATTTGGGATTAAGAGACGAAATGATCAGGCCGAGATCAAACCTACGGGGCAGCGAAGTACAAAGTCAGATTCCGGAATCATAGTCAAAAAACAGGCAAAGGGTCAATACAGGCAGCATTCAGCAAAGTCAGGGTCAGGCAAGGGTCAAAACATGAATCAGAGACAAATAGCAGTGAAACAAGAATCAGGAGGCGAAACCGAAGTTGGGCACTGAAAATACCTAGAGGGACCTTTAAATATTTGAATTTGGCGCCAGCGCGATGACGTCATGCGCGCGCCGGACTTTAAAAGGATGCGCGCACCAGAGCAGCAGGGGACGCGCACAGACGCGCACGGAGAGGCGGGCGTCCCCGCCTGGAGAGCGGCGGGCGTCCCCGCCTGGAGAGCGGCGGGCGTCCCCGCCGCTTAGGTAATATTACACATACCTATTGTAAGCTATATAGATTGTAAACTCTACGGGGCAGGGACCTTCAGCCTCTTGTGTCTTTGACTCTTAACTTATTGCAACTGTATCTTGTATTTATTTGTGCTTATTGTAATACTTTGTATTTATCTATTTTAATACCCCTGTTTATATTAATGTATTCTACTGTACAGCGCTGCGTACATAAGTAGCGCTTTATAAATAAAGTTATACATACATACATACATACCTGTAATCCCCTGCATTGTTCACAACTCAGGCTGTAAGCACCAACCTCAGACTGTAGGAGCAATGCCAGCATTGTGTCACTGTATGTACTGCTTGCCTTATGCTGCCTGTGTGTGCCATACTCTGCCTGCCCTATACTGCCTGTGTGCCATACTCTGCCTGCCCTATGCTGCCTGTGTGTGCCACACTCTGCCTGCCCTACCCTGCCTGTGTGTGCCATACTTTGCCTGCCCTATACTGCCTGTGTGTGACATAACCTGCCTGCCCTATACTGCCTGTGTGCCATACTCTGCCTGCCCTTGCTGCCTGTGTGTGCCACACTTTGCCTGACCTATGCTGCCTGTGTGTGCCATACTTTGCCTGCCCTATGCTGACTGTGTGTGCCATACTCTGCCTGCCGTATGCTGCCTGTGTGTGACATAATCTGCGTGCCCTACGCTGTCTGTGTGTGCCATACTCTGCCTGCCCTATGCTGCCTGTGAATGCCACAATCAGACTGCTCTACAGTACCTGAGTGTGCCATACTCTGCTTGCCCTATACTGCCTGTGTGCCAAACACTGATTGCCGTATGCTGCCTGTGTGTGCCAAACTCTGAGGCACAGGGGAGGTATATGGATTTATGTCTTAATATGACTAATAAATTTCTTTCACATATGAATGAAGGATGATATCCCTGCAGTGAGCACATACAATTTGGGTTTTTGCTGTGCTACCACCATTAATGTGATAATATGGGTGTGATTTGAAGTGGGTTTGGTTTAAAAAAGGGGAGTGGTCAAAACTGGCTTCCATTATCGACCCTCCACGATGTAGACCAGAAAAATTCTGGCCTTTGGTACCATAGAAGTTGGACAGCACTGTCCTTGGCCATCAAAACAGGTTCAGCGGGTATGTTGACCATGCTGCAAGTTTTTAATAGCATATATGGGTTGAAGTACCTATTTGACTAACATCATCAGTACTTGTTGAAAGGGCTCACTGTCCAGGGCCCCAGGTGACCTGTGGGTAGTGTTGCCTCCTTTTTAAAATATACTTACTGGCCATCGGAGGGCTGTGACAAAAGGGGGTGGTCTGTGATGTAAAAGCAGCAGGGCAGTGACACGAGGCAGAGTGCTGAAGAAATGGGTGGGGGTATGATGTCATTGAGTGCTCAAGGACAGATAGGGACAGAGCAGTTGTTCTCAACCTTCCTAATGCCGCAACCCTTTAATACAGTTCCTCATTTTGTGGTGATCCCCAACCATAAAATAAAATATGTGTTTTCCGATGGTCTTAGGTGACCCCTGTGAAAGGGTCAAAGGGGTCGCGACCCACAGGTTGAGAACCGCTGGGATAGAGAATAGTAAGATTGTGGGGGGGGGAGTGGTCAGGGGATTAAGTGGGCAGACCAGAGGCTCAGTTTAAGGGTACTGTATTACAAATTTACTGGCATACCTGTCCTGGCCTTGGCAGATGTTTTATCAGCTAGGTCAGTAAAATGTCAGCCAGGTGGCAACCCTACCTGTGGGCTAATGATCGGTGACTCCTGGGAGGGGGGATATTCCTGCTAACTTAGTAGTGTAGGGCCCCATGATTTTGGATGGTGGCCTCGCCTGTACAATTATGTGTTATTTACTTAATTTTAATGTGCCAACCAGTTTTTGATCTATTAGTGAGAAATCTTTATAAAACTATACATATTTGTTATTGGTGTGGGTATATATATATATATATATACACCCACACACATATATATATATTTTATCTTATATATATATATATATATATATATATATCATGTTACAGAAGTAGCTCTCAAAGGTTCAGATTATCCTGAAAACTGATTTTTCTAGGTTTTTCTAGGTAAACTTAAATTACCCCCAGGACATGGAACTGAATGCAAATAAAATGCAAAATTCTGTTGGCACTTACAGGGTTAATAGTTACTTTTTCACCAGATCCAGGAACCCATATCAACAAACTGTAACATACAGTACTTGTTAGGCAGGAGTCAATGAATAATACCTCTGGTGAAAATCTGACTCTGTAAGCAAAGACACCCAGCTAATTCCAGTCTTCACCGACACCCTTTTGGGGCCCCAGAACTTTCTGCTGCAGTCCTAGCTGGGGCCCTACAAACTACAGAGTACAGATAATCAAATTTGAGGTACAGACAAGGATCAGGCAGAAGCGTGGTCAGGAACAGGCAAAAGGTCAAGTCGGGCAGCAAGAAACGTGGTCAGGAAATAGGCAGAGGTCGAAAACCAGAAAGATAATCAAAACAGGCTTTAGCAGGAACTGATACAACCAGAAGCCAGCTTGGGCAAAGAGGGACTGAGAGAAAGGGTTCAAATAGGCAGTTTTGGTGCCAAAACAATAAAGAAAGTGATGGAAAAGAAATACACAAAAACCTATACCAAGATGGCGCCTAAAACTTTAATACGCGCAACTGCGCATGTCAAGGCGTCATGTTTACCATACATGGATGCGCTGGTTACTGCAGGAGTGCGTCTGCCAGCTGGCGCAACCTAAGGTAAGGGACCGCGCTACATGTTTTGTCCTTGGGAGGTAGTGTAAATACAAGCTCACATATAATCCCCTGCATGATGAACGTTTCCCTATCTGGTGCACTGGTAATCTATTTATATAATGGTAAGGGATTTGTTATCTGGAATGCTTGGGACCTGTTGTTTTCCAAATAAGGGGTCCTACTGGAAGACTACTAAAAAAACATTTAAACCTTAAATAAACTCAATATGACTGTTGTGCCACCATTATGGATTCCTGCAGCTTACTTATCATTAAGTACAAGGTATTTTTTATTATTACAGTGATTCTATTTTTTTTAAAAATAGAATCTTTGCTTTAACCCTTTAAGTGCCATGGGACGTAGATTCTACGTCCAAGGTACTAAAGGACCAAAGTGCCATGGGACGTAGAATCTACGTCCAATGGCACTGTCGGGTTTACAAGCGCTGCGCTCGCTTTTAAAGCAGCGCAGCGCTTGTAAACCCCTCAGATCCCCTTAGGCAACGAGCAATGAAGAACATACTCACCGATCCGGGTCCCCCAGCCGCACCGATCGCGTCGCCAGCCAATGACAGCAGTGGACACGCGTTGATGACTTGTCCACTGCTGTCCCTTTAAATAGCGCCGCCTACTGTCGGCTCCCTCACTCCTGCTGCGCACTTCGGACAAGATGGAGCTCCCCTGCTGCCTTCCTGCTGGATTGATCGCCCCTGATCGTCTGCCTGCCTTGGGTAAGCTGAACTACAACTCTCTACCACTGTTTATTTTGCTTATTTCTATCTCAACTGTTTTTTTTTTTTTTGCATTTTTTCTTCTATCTTTGTCATTATTACACTTTTGTACACATACACACTTATTTACAACTTTCCCAAGCACACACAGACACTTACACACACACTTACACTTACACTTTTTTTTTTTTTTTTTCTTTCTTTCTTTTCTTTTCTTTCTTTCTTTGCTTTCTTTGGCAGTCTTTTTTTTTACTAAAACTTTATTTCTGATCTTGCTCTATAATTATCTGATTTATTTGGTTGCATTTTAGTGTTTTTTTGGCATTTTCATAATTGATTTCTGTTTTTGAATTATTCTATTGCACTGTAACTTTTTTTATTGCTATTTGGTGCTGAATTTGCAGTGACGTTGGTGGATCCAGGGCTCTGACCACCGATTTCATTGCAATTATTGTTCTTCTGTTGGTTTAGGTGGTTTTATTGGATTTTACTGATTTTATGGTGTTTTATCTTTGCATTGTTCTTTATTGTGTGTTTAGTGCCCCCAAAAAGGTTGCTTTTGCAGTGACATTGGTGGATCCAGGGCTCTTACCGATTTCATTGCAACTATTGTTCTTTGATTGCTTTTAGTGGTTTTATTCCATTTGATTTCAGTTGTTCTAGAAAGGTCCAGAGGTGCTAAGATTGTTCTGGTAGTTTCTATTGCCAAGGGTTAGGCTGATGCCACACGAGGCGTAGGGCTGATTTTTTCAGCAAGTGGAAAAACGCTTGCCGAAAATTCAGCCCTACGCCTGCTACTTGTTCCTGCACCCGAATGAATGGGATACGCTCGGGTGCAGGCACGTGTAGCCGATATACGCATGAAAACGCGAGACTTTGCATTCCCACGCGTTTTCATGCATATATCGGCTACATGTGCCTGCACCCGAGCGTATCCCATTCATTCGGGTGCAGGCAAAAAAAAAGGGGTGCATAGAGTGCAGCCCCAATATTATGCATTTTCAGGTTTGGCGGCCATGTACTTATGTGCAACCAGACATAGGTATCGTTTTATTCAGGGGAACTTGCAGATTGATGGTTAGTAAGTTTTTGGTAGTTGCCATGGAGATTTTGGGGAGAAATCTAGGTTTTTTATCTGGTTTTTCCTTGATTTCTGATCAAAATCTAGGTTTGTATCTGGTTTTTCCTTGATTTCTGACCAAAGCGCTGACTTCTGCAAGGGACTACGGCCGCAATTTTCCATGTAGAAAGAGAAGAGTGGCGTCTCTGAATAGCTGAAGGTGTGCACTTTTCGTAAATATATAGATTGTGGGGGTTATCTCACAGGTAGGGGGGGTTAACACTGAAAAACTGCAGGTAGTGCACATAGAGCGCAGCCCCCAAAATTTCAACTGAAATTGCCCTTATGCATTGCCCCTGTTTGGGGGCATTTGGTGGCCACGTCTTTATGTGCACCCATACATATGGGGTATCGTTTTATTCAGGGGAACTTGCAAATTGAGGTTTAGTAAGTTTTTGGTAGTTGCCATGGAGATTTTGGGGAGAAATCTAGGTTTTTTATCTGGTTTTTCCTTGATTTCTGACCAAAATCTAGGTTTGTATCTGGTTTTTCCTTGATTTCTGACCAAAGCACTGACTTCTGCAAGGGACTACGGCCGCAATTTTCCATGTAGAAAGAGAAGAGTGGCGTCTCTGAATAGCTGAAGGTGTGCACTTTTCGTAAATATATAGATTGTGGGGGTTATTCCACAGGTAGGGGGGGTTAACACTGAAAAACTGCAGGTAGTGCACATAGAGCGCAGCCCCCAAAATTTCAACTGAAATTGCCCTTATGCATTGCCCCTGTTTTGGGGCATTTGGTGGCCACGTCTTTATGTGCACCCATACATATGGGGTATCGTTTTATTCAGGGGAACTTGCAGATTGATGGTTAGTAAGTTTTTGGTAGTTGCCATGGAGATTTTGGGGAGAAATCTAGGTTTGTATCTGGTTTTTCCTTGATTTCTGACCAAAGCGCTAACTTCTGCAAGGGACTGCGGCCACAATTTTCCATGTAGAAAGAGGAGAGTGGCGTCTCTGAATAGCTGAAGGTGTGCACTTTTCAGAAATATATAGTTTGCGGGGGTTATTTCACAGGTTATGGGTGTGTTTAGACTAAATAACTGCAGATAGAGCACAGCCCCCCCTTATGCATTGCCCCTGTTTGGGGGCATTTGGTGGCCACGTCTTTATGTGCACCCATACATATGGGGTATCGTTTTATTCAGGGGAACTTGCAAATTGAGGTTTAGTAAGTTTTTGGTAGTTGCCATGGAGATTTTGGGGAGAAATCTAGGTTTTTATCTGGTTTTTCCTTGATTTCTGACCAAAATCTAGGGTTGTATCTGGTTTTTCCTTGATTTCTGACCAAAGCGCTAACTTCTGCAAGGGACTGCGGCCACAATTTTCCATGTAGAAAGAGGAGAGTGGCGTCTCTGAATAGCTGAAGGTGTGCACTTTTCAGAAATATATAGTTTGCGGGGGTTATTTCACAGGTTATGGGTGTGTTTAGACTAAATAACTGCAGATAGAGCACAGCCCCCCCTTATGCATTGCCCCTGTTTGGGGGCATTTGGTGGCCACGTCTTTATGTGCACCCATACATATGGGGTATCGTTTTATTCAGGGGAACTTGCAAATTGAGGTTTAGTAAGTTTTTGGTAGTTGCCATGGAGATTTTGGGGAGAAATCTAGGTTTTTATCTGGTTTTTCCTTGATTTCTGACCAAAATCTAGGGTTGTATCTGGTTTTTCCTTGATTTCTGACCAATGCGCTGACTTCTGCAAGGGACTGCGGCCACAATTTTCCATGTAGAAAGAGAAGAGTGGTGTCTCTGAATAGCTGAAGGTGTGCACTTTTCGTAAATATATAGATTGTGGGGGTATCTCACAGGTAGGGGGGGTTATCACTGAAAAACTGCAGGTAGTGCACATAGAGCGCAGCCCCCAAAATTTCAACTGAAATTCCCCTTATGCATTGCCCCTGTTTTGGGGCATTTGGTGGCCACGTCTTTATGTGCACCCATACATATGGGGTATCGTTTTATTCAGGGGAACTTGCAGATTGATGGTTAGTAAGTTTTTGGTAGTTGCCATGGAGATTTTGGGGAGAAATCTAGGTTTGTATCTAGTTTTTCCTTGAATTCTGACCAAAGCGCTAACTTCTGCAAGGGACTGCGGCCACAATTTTCCATGTAGAAAGAGAAGAGTGGTGTCTCTGAATAGCTGAAGGTGTGCACTTTTCGTAAATATATAGATTGTGGGGGTTATCTCACAGGTAGGGGGGGTTAACACTGAAAAACTGCAGGTAGTGCACATAGAGCGCAGCCCCCAAAATTTCAACTGAAATTGCCCTTATGCATTGCCCCTGTTTTGGGGCATTTGGTGGCCACGTCTTTATGTGCACCCATACATATGGGGTATCGTTTTATTCTGGGGAACTTGCAGATTGATGGTTAGTACGTTTTTGGTAGTTGCCATGGAGATTTTGGGGAGAAATCTAGGTTTTTTATCTGGTTTTTCCTTGATTTCTGACCAAAGCGCTTACTTCTGCAAGGGACTGCGGCCACAATTTTCCATGTAGAAAGAGAAGAGTGGTGTCGCTGAATAGCTGAAGGTGTGCACTTTTCAGAAATATATAGTTTGTGGGGGTTATTTCACAGGTAGGGGGGGTTAACACTGAAAAACTGCAGGAAGTGCACATAGAGCGCAGCCCCCACATTTTTAGCTGTAATTGCCCTTGTGCATTGCCCCTGCTTTGGAGTGTTTGGTGCCCATGTCTTTATGTGCACCCATACATATGGGGCATCATTTTATTCAGGAGAAGTTTGTCTTTCAAATATGCCTTTGTTAGAAAATTTTTATGAGATTTTTTTTTGTCAAATCCACATTTGATCATGCGTCCAAGTTTACGTTTTAGAAAAAAAAAAAAATGTCATAAAAAGTTCCAAATTTCACAATGCACTGACAAAAGGTATTTGGCTTTTGAGTGAAAACTACATTGCACCTAGAAACCTGAAAGTCTGTAGTTTCTAAAGATACCAAACATGAGGGGATATTTTAGATTTACATATAAGTTATGCTGCATTAACTGTTACAAGCGCTTTTCTGCTTTGTTCTGGTGTGATATTGTACTAAGTATTTCCTTAGTTTGGGGGTTACTTCTGGACAGGAACTGTGGGGTACCACCACATATTTGGTATCGTTGGAATTGGGAGTATCAGGGCTTTTACAAACAATAAAAAAAAGTGAGTAAAATTAACTTTTCTATGGAAAAAAACCTCAAAATATACAGAAATTTTTCATAATTTTATTTTTTTTTTACATATTTCACCCAAAATACACATCATATCTCCAGAAAAGTTATAAAATTTGGTATGTATGTCGAAGCCCAATTAGTGACGAAAAAAACGATATATAATTTCCCTAGTTTCGTGGAGGTTTTCCTACCAAAAAACATTGTTAAAGTGAATGAGTACAAAATGCTTAAAAAACGTCTGGCACTGGGGGGAACCGAAATGACGAATTCGGCTGGCACTTAAAGGGTTAAATGGATCTATTGTTTGTTTCTTGATAAAGGGTATCTGGATAAGGGATCTCACGCATACATCTTATAAGCAAGCGTTGAACAGCTTTAGTTTTCCTGTTTGCCCTGGTTAGCTCAAGAAATAAGAAAAAAAAATGGATTTTACATGCATAAAACACTATACAAAAAGCAAATCATTTAAAAAACCACAAAAAAATTTAAAATATATTGTATTTATTTATTTATATATATATATATATATATATATATATATATATATATATATATATATATATAGGGTGAAGTTATTGTAAATGAAACAGTGAAAAAAAAATACATGCTTAGGTGCTAGGTGTTTCAATAAATAGTTTGGATGAAGTTCCTACTCCAAAGAGCTTACAATCTATTTAAAAGGATGACTATCTACTGTATATTTGCAGTCCCTCCTGCACCCACAGATACAGTGTGTACTGTGCACCCCCATGTTTTACAAGATGAGTGTATCACATGGTTTAAATAACTGACCATAGCACTGCTGCCCCGGTTATTCTTAGGCTCATTGCAACTAATCTCCCTGAAATGCCCTTTCACATGCAATAAAGCGAAACGCCGGCGAAAAGGCATATGCGTCTCTTTGTTTTCTGAAGTTGCGTGGTTTCCTCCTTGATAGCATATATGAATGCAGTGTTACCCAAGACGTGTGCTTTTGCTTGTGCACATGTTTTGAGGTCAGAACATGTTTTTGGTGTGCGTTATTTTGTGTGTAAAAAAATTCATTCAATACTTATTTTTGCATCCCAAAAGACAAGGTTTGCCCACACACCAGTGGTAATTTCCAACCTCAAGTGCAATTGTAGTCTCACAAATTTTCCCTCAGTCAGTTGCACATAAAGCGCTATTAATTAGTGGTACAGGTATGGGATCCCTTATCCGGAAACCCATTATCCAGAAAGTTCTGAATTACGGAAGAGTCATCTCCCATAGACTCCATTATAAGGAAATAATTCAAATTTTTAAAACTGATTTCCTTTTTCTCTGTAATAATAAAACAGTACATTGTACTTGATTCCAACTAAGATATAATTAATCCTTATTGGAGGCAAAGCAATCCTATTGGGGTTATTTAATATTTAAATCATTTTTAGCAGACTTAAGTTATGGAGATCCAAATTACGGAAAGATCCCTTATCTGGAAAACCCCAGGTGCCGAGCATTCTGGATAACAGGTCCCATACCTGTACTTGCATTTCCTTATAGTTTTACTCAGCGCTGCACAGTCCTTTCTGCCTCCTGTTCTGAATCAAGCGTAGTTGCACTTATTAATGCAGAGAGATCCTGGACCTTCCACCATTTCAGGACCAGGTAGTGCCCTGTGTCAATGGGCACCTGAAATTACATTATTTGGACTTTGGCGCAACTGGGCCTGATTTCAGATGTAGTGCAAGCGCAATGCTTTTAATGCTTCAGATACAACACACCCCAGTGCGCAATGACACTTGCTGCATTACAGGGGAAATGGCAATACAGCTCAGTAACCTGGCCAAGGTAGAGTCATTAGCCACCTGAGGCACATTGTCAAACAAGGCAGGCAAATGAAGAGAAGATGGCTATTTTGTAGGTGCTGCTGCTTCAACCTGGGACCTCTATCTGTTGCAGGACTACAACTCCCAGTGTCCCCTTCTCAGTCACTGAAAGCTAAACTTCACAATGAAGTAGAGAGTTAAAGTTTACTTGTCACCTCCCATTTTAGGCTATTTGCCCCCTATCTCTGTACCAGGCCATGTATCAGGTCAGAGAAAGGAAAGCAGCCAAGTAGAAAAAAGTTGCCAGACAACACAGAGCAGTGTGACAGGGGCAGGCAGGTGTGTAAACTCCACAGACCCCCAATGAACTGCTGGACTTATTAGCACATTATCAGTAATTACCATCATAAATCCATTTTCTGGTTCTGTAGTGGTTTCCTGAAAAGGTCTACTGTACGTGTGTGCCCCCTGGTCTCCTACTTTTAGCCTGTTGCTAATACATTTGCTACCACTTGACACTTAATAGGACAGTAGCCACAACCCACCTTAATAATCCTACCACCTCATTGACCAATATACAGTACCTTAACCCCTGCAAGTGGAACTTTGTGTTAACCCCTTACATTGCATTTTTTACATGTTAAAAAAATGATCTTTGTACCCAGTGGGCATCGTGTAGATCTTAAGATCTACAGTTAGCATAATATAGGTATCAGTATATATAAATGTATGCGACTGTATAGATAGGTAACTATGTAAGTGAACGCTGAAGTAACATAGTAACATAGGTTGAAAAAAGACGTATGTCCATCACATTCAACCATAATGCCTATATATAACCTGCCTACCTGCCAAACTTCTAGTTGATCCAGAGGAAGGCAAAAAACCCCATCTGAAGCCTCTCTAATTTGAAAAAATTTCTTCCTGACTCCAAATAGCAATCGGACCAGTCCCTGGATCAACTTGTACTATGAGCTATCTCCCATAACCCTGTATTCCCTCACTTGCTAAGAATCCATCCAGCCCCTTCTTAAAGCTATATAATGTATCAGCCAGCACGACTGATTCAGGGAGGGAATTCCACAACTTCACAGCTCTCACGGTAAAAAAACCTTTCCAAATATTTCAATGGAACCTCCCTTCTTCTAAATGGAGTGGGTGCCCTCGTATCCGTTGGAAGGACCTACTGGTAAATAAAACATTAGAGAGGTTATTATATGATCCCGTTATATATTTATACATAGTTATCATGTCAACTCTTAAGCGCCTCTTCTCCAGTGTAAACAGACCCAACTTGGCCAGTCTTTCTTCATAACTGAGACTTTCCATACCCTTTACCAGCTTAGTTGCCCTTCTCTGGACCCTCTCTAATTCAATAATGTCCCGTTTGAGCACTGGAGAGCAAAACGGAATAGCATATTCTAGATGGGGCCTTACCAGCGCTCTGTAAAGGGGAAGAATAACCTCCTCCTCCCGTGAATTTATACCCCTTTTAATACAGCTCAAAACCCTGTTTGCCCTTGCAGCTGCTGCCTGGCATTGCTTGCTACAGCCAAGTTTATTATCTACAAGGACTCCAAGGTCCTTCTCCATTATGGATTTGCCTAGTGCAGTCCCATTAAGGGTATATGTGGCTTGCATATTTTTACATCCCAGGTGCATGACCTTACATTTATCCACATTAAATCTCATCTGCCACTTAGCTGCCCAGATTGCCAGTCGGTCAAGATCCTGCTGCAAGTCATTTATGAACAAGTTAAACAAAAGTGGACCCAGTAAAGAACCCTGAGGGACCCCACTGAGAACCTTACTCCAAGTAGAGAATGTACCATTAACAACCACCTTCTGTACCCGATCCTGTAGCCAGTTTTCTATCTATGTGCAAAAGACTTCACTAAGACCAATAGACCTTAGTTTAGAAAGCAGTCGTTTGTGGGGAACGGTTTCAAATGTTTTGGCAAATTACAAATAGATTATATCAACTGAATCCCCACTGTCAAGCTTCTTACTCACCTCATCATAAAAAGCAATTAAATTGGTCTGATATGACCTGTTCTTCATAAAGCCATGCTGATTACTGCTCATAATGCCATTCTCCAGTACAGTACATAATTTTGTATGTGATCCCTTAACAAGCCTTCAAATAACTTGCCCACCACGGATGTCAAACTTACAGGCCTATAATTGCCAGGCTGAGATCTTACTCCCTTTTTAAATATAGGAATGACATTAGCCTTCTTCCAATCCCTAGGTACCATACCTGATGAAAGCGAGTCTGAGAATATCAGAAACAAAGGCCACTGTAAATCTGACCCTAGCTCTCTCAGTACCCGAGGGTGTATTCCATCTGGCCCAGGTGCCTTGCCCACATTTATCTTGTGTAACCCTTTAAGCACCATATCCTGTGTGAACCACTGTGTAGTTGGAGCTGAGGCAACAGTGCAGCTATTGGGTGGGACTTGGCACTCTGGCTCCTCTACTATATACACAGAAGAAAAGTGGTAAACTGGTTAAGCACATTTCTGTATCCGCTGTAACCATATTGTTACTATAACTCAATGGGGCCACACCCTCAACCTGCATCTTTTTACTATTAATATACTTAAAAAACTTTTTGGGGTTAGTTTTGGCCTCTGCCGCAATGCGCTCCTCATTTTCTATCTTTGCTGTTTTACAACACTTGTTATAGTGTTTTTATTTATTAAACGCAGCTACTGTCCCCTCTGACTTATATTTCTTAAAAGCTTTCCTTTTTTTCCCTATTAACGTCTTTACCTTAGAGTTAAGCCACATAGGGTGATTCCTAACACTTCTACTTTTTCTTATTAATAATTAATAAATTGAGAACAGTAATGATGTACGGTAATATAATTTTAAATGACAACCATTTCTGCTCTGTGTTTTTATCAGAAAACATAATGCCCCAATCTATGCACTGAAGTACTGCCCTTAAGGAGCTAAAATTTGCTTTTCTAAAATTCAGTGTCTTTGTTGCCCCAGTGTAAATTTGTTTCCTGCACCAAACATCAAATGAAATAACATTATGGTCACTATTACCCAGGGGTTCAACCACTTGCACATTTGCTATACGTTCTGGGTCATTAGAGATCACTAGATCAAATATAGCAAGGTTCCTGGTTGGCTCCTCAACAACCTGTGACATAAAGGTGTCATGCAGCAAGTTTATAAACTTGTTCACATTTACTGTCCTGGCAGTACTATTGCTCCAGTCAATATCAGGATAATTAAAACCCCCCATTATTATCACTTGCCCCAAACTAGCAGCCTTTTCTATTTGCAACAGGAGCTGAGCCTCCTCCTCTTCGCTTACATTAGGGGGTCTATAGCATACCCCTACCATTAATTTGGTAGATTCTTTACTATCTGTGAGAAGCTCAATCCATAAGGATTCAGCTCCCTCTGTTACCCCCATCACTTCCTCCTTAATATTTGCTTTTAATTCCTGCTTAACGAACAGACTCACTCCTCCTCCTTTTCTATTGCCCCTGTCCCTCTGAAACAATGTATAACCCCCAATATTAACTGCCCAGTCAAGCGACTCGTTCAACCAAGTTTCAGCATTGCCAATCACATCATATTTCTGCTCCAACACTAGTACCTCCAGCTCTCCCATTTTACCAGTCAGACTCCTTGCATTGGTAAACATACATTTAATACTGGTACCAGCGCGAGAATGATGCGTAAACAACTTATGGTCCTCTGTGCCATTATCAGTGTCCCGAAGCAAGTCTCCTCCCCCATTTTCCCTTACTACGCCCACTACCTCATCTATCCTGTCTACCACAGAATTACCCACTGCACCCCCCCCCCCCCAATCCTAGTTTAAAATCTCCTCCAACCCTCTAGCTATCTTCTCCCCCAAAGCAGCTGCACCATCATCAAGGTGCAGCCCATCCCTGGCAAAGAGCCTGTAGCAGATTGAGAAATCAAACCAGTTCTCCAGAAACTCAAAGCCCTCCTCCCTGCACCAATGTCTCAGTCATGCATTAATCTCCCTAAGCTCCCGCTATCTTTTTAAAGTTCCTCGTGGCACAGGAAATATCACTGAGAAAATTACCTTGGAAGTCGTCGCCCTCAACTTCTCGCCTAGTTTTTTAAAATCGTTTTTGAGGACTTCCCCCACTTCTCTAACTTTGTCATTGGTACCTATGTGTACCAAGACCGCCGGGTCTTCTCCAGCCCCTCCCAACAATTTGTCCACTCGTTCCACCACATGCCGAACCCTAGCACCAGGCAAGCAACACACAGTTCGGCATGTAGGGTCTTTGCGGCAAATTACCTTATCCACCTTTCTAATAATTGAATCCCCCTACAACTATAGCCTGTCCTCCCTTCCTAGCACTACTCCCCCCACCTGCATTAGAGGTGCTGGCTCCCAGGGTGCTCTGAGAGTCTGCCTGCTCCATACTTGCTAGCTCAGAGCTGTCTTCCCTAGCATCTTCACCTAAAGTGGCAAATCTGTTGGATTGTACAAGCTGTGAACCAGCCCCCCCTACCGTTCCGTCCCCTACTGCCCCTCTTAACTGTCACAAATGTGTCTCCCTCAATAACCTCCACTGTCCCTTCTCCACCCCCCACTACACTGGTCCCTGCCAGTGGTTGCTCAGTGAGCCTCCTGTTCTCCCCCATGTTTGCAGCTGGCCTCAGTGCTGCCAATTCCCCCCTTAGATTCTGCACTTCAGATTCCAAGAGGAAAACTCACCTGCATCTCTCACAAGTAAATGCTGAATGGAACTGCTGCTCCAGGATCACATACATGTGACAAGATCCACACTGAGTAACACCAGCAATCATACTGGCACTCATATTGCCACTGGGTGCTTACAGTCTCCCGAGTGCAATCCCTTGTATAGTGCCTTTTTAGTTTTAAACGCCTTTTACTTAATTCACATGTGTAGCCCACTTTATCTCTAACTGTGGCACTACCTGCTGATCTCTCACTATACTTGGCGCTTTCAGGAGTCCTGAGCCCCGCTTACTTTGGGGAACAGCTATTACTTTGTACTTTGGCGTGCCTCCACCCAGGATAGGGATAGAATGAACTATAACTCCCCTCCTGGGACCTTAATACTGTACTGCAGTGTGAGGACTCCCAGCACCCCTGGCACCTTGCCCCCTCCCTGGGGTAGTTGCTTACCAGGCAGGTGGATCCTCCAGATATGCAGAGACAGGACACTGGATGGATGTTTAACCAGTGGAACTTATTTATTGTACAGATGTATTAGACAGGCAGGTTGCATACAGTAGCAAAGAGGCAGTCAGGGTATACTCCCTCTTCCTTAAGAGACCCTCTCTCCACAGGATATTAGCAGTACTACACGCCAGATGATTCCCTTTAGGGGTTCCCTCCGGTACTTCTCGCCAGAAGCCCCTCTCTAGGGCACTTCCCGGTACTACACGCCAAGCGGACACCCCCTCAGCAGACCTCACCCCGGTACTTCCACTTAGATACCCCTGGATTAGGCTAATCTCCTACACTTAGCACTTTATACCCTGACTCCAGCTATGAATGCTGGTGGATCTTAATCCATTACACCTCCTGTCGGGGCCACGCTGCCCAACTAGATAACCTGCCTCCCACTCCTAGAGTGGTCTATAACAAATCTCTAACTGTCTAATGCTGACCTGTGGTATACCTCTTATCCAAGAGGGGTCCCAGGCTGAAAGACCTGCAGGCACATGGCTGCGCAGCCTTATATACTGTGTACACCCTGTGGCCTAACTATTGAACTGCAGGGAAACTAACTCCCTGTTAACCCTTATAGTGCCAACCACCCAAGGTGTCCCACTACTAAAGTGTTACCCTCCCTGGGGCCTATCCTGGGGACAACCAACCTAGGGGACCTAATTTCTAGGGAACCCTACATTCTCCCCCTTGACAAAAAAATGTCACCTCCTGGCTGACATACCTTTAACCAAACATATACATTTTACCCACACATTTCTTATACCAAATCACTTCTTCCACGGTCCCTCACGATGTCTGCGCAGAAACCTGTATACCTAGGGAGGGAAACAGTAAATACAATTTTACCTTTCCCACCACCCCCAAAGTCTTGGTATAAGTCCCAGAGAGTCTTTGTCCCTGTAAGAAATTTCACACATACTCAGAAATGCACAGGACAATTATCTCTCAATAAACAAAAAAACTTTTATTAAACTGCTCCTTTACTACTCCCTCCTCCTCCTTGAGGGAGTCCTTACCCCCGGGTGATCATCACCTCCTGGGGTCTTCCACCAACGGGTGGGGATGCTTTAAACTGGGCAGCTCCAGCCGGCAGCTGCAATACCCTCCTGGGTCAGAACTTGATGGGGCATCTCCTCCCCAACTGAAGAGTAACTCCCCTCCTTGGGGAAAGTGGCAGGCAGTCCAGGCCCCCCACTTAACAGAAATTAAGCACCATTCACCTTGTGAGAGTCCCCCTCACACCATGTAAGTGAACCGCTGCTTCACATCCTCATATGGAGTGTAATAACGGGGATGGGGCTTCTCCACAGTGCGGCCATTCTCCAGCGTATCCTCTGTGCTGAAAAACCTGGGCTTAGGATTATGTTTGCCACAACTTTGCACCGCGTGCTTTAAGATGGTGCGGCCCCACCACCACTCCTTCTCCCTGGATCTTACATATCTCCAGGCCTGCCTGCGCTTAGCCCGGTCAGGACTGGCTAGGATGTTGGGGGGCATTTTTTCTTTCTTTTGAATTTCAGCCACCACCCACTCTTCCATCATATGCTCCATCCGCTCATACACCCACAATGGGGCATAGGGCATATAATACCCCCAAAGCATATGTACCCGGAAATTTATAACTCTTTGGATCCGGGAGACTGACTTAAATATGGCTGGGTCTGCCTTTCCGGGCAGCACCCAAAACTGTCTCTCCTCCTCTGGGCTGATTTTGGGGGGAGCTATAAAGCTGGATGGGGAGGCAAACATAGGCCTCATGCCCCCTGCGGCCTCCTCCCCGGATTCATCACCCCCTGGGGTGTATTCACTCGAAGAGTATACCCCTTCTCTGTGATGAGTAGTAGGTGCTCTCTCTACAGTGGTATCCCGAAGGGACTGCAGGTATGATGGCGGGGCTAGGACCTCATCCAGTCCTGTTTCTGATGGTACTGGCGATGGGGGCCCCATGTACTCTTCCCACTCCTGGTCCCTGACACCTTGATATTTCCCCCGCCTGGGTCCCCGCCGGTTCTTCCGGTCCCTGGGAAAGGTGGCCCGGGTGGCATCCCCCCCAGCAATGAGATCTGGCCTGACCCACGAGTCACTCAGGGTCCCCCGGTTACTCACCACCTCGGCCGCAGCTTCCACCGCCCGCGCAGTATCTTGTCGAGCGCAGGCGGGAGCGCAGGCCCCTTCCAGGTCAGTCTCTCTCTCAAGAGGGTCCTCCTCCAGGTCAGGGTGTGCGGTCGCCTCCGGTGGTTCTAGGGCCCCCTCCTCCTCCTCTCTGAGGGATAAGTCGTCACAGGCGTCGACTAAGGCTTCTACCTCTATCTCTTGGGTGCCTCTGGGCCCAGCCCCAAACGGTCCACTCCAATAGGACCTCTCACAGGTTGAGCAATTAGCCCCTGGGTGCTTCATGGAGCCGAAGGACTCCATCTCGCATCCGCCGCAAAGGGGCACCATCCAGCGCAGAGACTCATCTACTTCCATTTCGGCAAAGCTGCCGGACCAGATATACCGCCGCCCGGTGTCGCGCAGTTTCACCGCTGTTCGTCTCTGCGCCCCTGCCATAGTTGGGGATTCTTGCCCTGGGAGTAGCGGTTTGCTGAGGTTAGGCATCGCTGGTGTCGCAGTTGTTTGTCAGAGCTCCACACACTAGCTTAACCAAACTCACTCTGGCAAAGTTCCAAAATGGCCGCGGTGACGTCACCGGCCAAGTCGCGCCCACTCACTTTGGCGCACTTTTTTCAGCCACACGGTTGGCTAAACGCTCTAAGGGGCGGTCCCCACAATCAGGAAAGTTCTGCCTCCTCCCCCTCACGGGGCCTCCCACGGATTTTCCCGGGTCTGTTTGGCGCCACAGGCCTGCAATCTGATTGGCCCAGAGCAACTCCTCTGCTCTTTTGGCGCCAATTATGCCTCACTGGATACAGATTCAGGGTGCCCAAAATTTAATCCAGACGGAGGTCAGGCTTCCAGATTCACACTAGGCCCAAATGCTGTTATGGCCCTTCTGCACTGTACTTGCTGTTCTTTTGCTGCTGTTTCGGGATCTCAGCAGTGCCTCCAAATGTAGCCCACTTTATCTTTAACCGTGGCACTACCTGCTGATCTCTCACTATACTTGGCGCTTTCAGGAGTCCTGAGCCCCGCTTACTTTGGGGAACAGCTATTACTTTGTACTTTGGCGTGCCTCCACCCAGGATAGGGATAGAATGAACTATAACTCCCCTCCTGGGACCTTAATACTGTACTGCAGTGTGAGGACTCCCAGCACCCCTGGCACCTTGCCCCCTCCCTGGGGTAGTTGCTTACCAGGCAGGTGGATCCTCCAGATATGCAGAGACAGGACACTGGATGGATGTTTAACCAGTGGAACTTATTTATTGTACAGATGTATTAGACAGGCAGGTTGCATACAGTAGCAAAGAGGCAGTCAGGGTATACTCCCTCTTCCTTAAGAGACCCTCTCTCCACAGGATATTAGCAGTACTACACGCCAGATGATTCCCTTTAGGGGTTCCCTCCGGTACTTCTCGCCAGAAGCCCCTCTCTAGGGCACTTCCCGGTACTACACGCCAAGCGGACACCCCCTCAGCAGACCTCACCCCGGTACTTCCACTTAGATACCCCTGGATTAGGCTAATCTCCTACACTTAGCACTTTATACCCTGACTCCAGCTATGAATGCTGGTGGATCTTAATCCATTACACCTCCTGTCGGGGCCACGCTGCCCAACTAGATAACCTGCCTCCCACTCCTAGAGTGGTCTATAACAAATCTCTAACTGTCTAATGCTGACCTGTGGTATACCTCTTATCCAAGAGGGGTCCCAGGCTGAAAGACCTGCAGGCACATGGCTGCGCAGCCTTATATACTGTGTGCACCCTGTGGCCTAACTATTGAACTGCAGGGAAACTAACTCCCTGTTAACCCTTATAGTGCCAACCACCCAAGGTGTCCCACTACTAAAGTGTTACCCTCCCTGGGGCCTATCCTGGGGACAACCAACCTAGGGGACCCAATTTCTAGGGAACCCTACACATGCAACACTTGGATCACATGCAACACTTGCTGTGCAGTCTGTAACTTTGTAGAGGTTCAAAGTGAAGAACCATTGTTTATAATCCAGACCTCAAATATTAACCATGATTCACCTTGGTAGTACTTTTTAAGTCATGCTTCCAATGCAATGGACGTTTTCTATGTCAGGTACCGTATATGCTTACAATAATGGCAATATTCACCTGTGCGATGCAAAGATATAAACTAACCCCATATTCTTAGAGTGATAATAACCTAGTTCTGCACTTGTGTCAAACGTAGCATTTTATCCCCCACTGTATGGATTGTAGAGAAAAAGTGACCCGCTGCCCTCTTCCCTCAGTTTAGAATGCACAACAGTTATGGAATTTGTCTAAAAGTGCACACAAGGGCCAGATTTTGACAGAAAAAGTGCCCTGAGTTTGCACCTGATTGACAGATGCCATAACTGTCAGTGCATTCCAAAGACAGGGCACATCACGTTTTAGGAACACAAAGGGGCACTTGTGTATGCACCAGAATGGGGAACCTGATGCACATGCCTATGCACCGGCTACACAATTAGATGGTAAGGAGGGAGGGGAAAGTGATTGCTGAATGGAAAGTGAAAGTAATTGTCTGCCCCACCTCTATTCCTTAGGACAGGCAATATATGATTAACAGCTGGGATTTTTAAATTACTTTATAATGGGTATGGATGTGTTAATAAAATAGGCATTTAGTGTTTCTTTTATTATACAGCTTTTTATGTCTGGGTGACAGGTCCCCTTTAATGAATGGGCCCCAAAGTGTGACAATAACTCAAGGCTAGTGTTGTCCACTGCTGTTGTCCAGCATAAACTAGTGTTTGGAATGTTATGCAATGGAAAGCATGCTAGCTGACACACACAGAGTAGTGAGAGGCAGAATGTTATTCAGAATGGCAAGGCCACCCATGTACCATCACTGCTTGTCAGGATTTTTCAGTTTGAGCATCCCAACAAAATACACTGTGTGCAGTACTGTATTTATATATAGGCAGTCATGGACCGGTGTCTAGGACAGCAGCTGTACCAGAGTGGCTCATAGGTGCCTATATATGAATAAAAAAGAAAATGCTAACAAAAAATGCAGTGGGACATTTACTTACAATTAAATCTAAACTGAAACTGTGTGTGTGGTGGAAGCAGAGGAGGGTGGTGTAACCCAGTTCAGGCAAAAATACAGCCTTGACCGTGTCATTGCACTCAATAGGAACAAGTTATAAGGGTTATTACCCTAATGATTGGGTTACTTGACAACTCTAGTTTTCTCTGTTTTTAAATAAAGAATCAAGCTTACTCTTAGGCAGGCAGTTAAAATCAGGCATTGAGACTGTGGGAAATATGAACATTTAGCAAATGTGACTTTTATGACATCTCCCCCCCCCCCCCATCCAGATTAAACATAAGAGTTCTGCTATTTTTCGTTCTTATTTTCTTATTCTGCCCATATGCTGAGAGCTGAATAACCCTTGCTAACAGAGGAAGTGAGGGAGGGGCGGGAATCCAGTTCCACAGACGGGACTACACAGCCAAGGCGGCAGCAGGGGGAGTGCTACCGAGCATTACAGCTCTGAGACCTGGCCAAGGTAGAGTCAGTATCCACCTGAGGCAAACCTGATGCAAACACAAGGCGGCCGAGAGAAGCGAAGAGGGGATGTCCATTGTATGAGCTCACAGCACAGAACCCTCCTCCTCCTCTATACACATGCGACTGGCTGAGGGGAACAGACCGAAGTGCAAAGTCTGACAGGGAGGCGAGCTCACTGCCGCTTGTGCCTCAACTGGCGCTTCCCCAGCAGAACCAGAAGGGAATAGAGTGCCGCTGCACAGCACAGACTCTGGCCGGTGTATGGGTGCTGGCAGGGGAGCTATGTGAGATGAGGTGCAGGAATGGCAGTCTGCTGACTTTCATTGCCTTGGCTGCTTTCCTCTCTCTGTCCTGGTACGCAGCGTTTAACGGGGATAGAGGTAAGTAGCCTGGGGTGATAGGTGACACGTAACCTCTGACTCCCCATCTCATAGCGAACTTTATCAGTATATGAGAAAGGGATATTGGGAGTCGTAGTCCTGCAACAGCTAAAGAGAGTCCCAAGGCTGTTTGTCACTGTTGAGAGAAGTAGCAGCCAGCGGACCCTCTCTGCTGTCAAAACAGCAAAGAAACAGACAAAACATAAAGCGGCACCTGCAGATCTGTGCGGTTTCCAGCGCAAGTGTTACAGCTGTCATTACTCCCCCCTCTCAAGGCGTGGGCTGTTCCGGTGCCGGGGAGCCAGTAGGAGGCTAGATACACGGGGTACCCACAGTGGGAGCCAGTAGGAGGCTAGATACACGGGGTTCCCACAGTGGGAGCCAGTAGGAGGCTAGATACACGGGTACTCACAGTGGGAGCCAGTAGGAGGCTAGATACACGGGTACCCACAGTGGGAGCCAGTAGGAGGCTAGATACACGGGTACCCACAGTGGGAGCCAGTAGGAGGCTAGATACACGGGTACTCACAGTGGGAGCCAGTAGGAGGCTAGATACACGGGTACCCACAGTGGGAGCCAGTAGGAGGCTAGATACACGGGGTACCCACAGTGGGAGCCAGTAGGAGGCTAGATACACGGGGTACCCACAGTGGGAGCCAGTAGGAGGCTAGATACACGGGGTACCCACAGTGGGAGCCAGTAGGAGGCTAGATACACGGGGTACCCACAGTGGGAGCCAGTAGGAGGCTAGATACACGGGGTACCCACAGTGGGAGCCAGTAGGAGGCTAGATACACAGAGTACCCACAGTGTGAGCCAGTAGGAGGCTAGATACACAGAGTACCCACAGTGGGAGCCAGTAGGAGGCTAGATACATGGGGTACCCACAGTGGGAGCCAGTAGGAGGCTAGATACAGGGGGTACCCACAGTGGGAGCCAGTAGGAGGCTAGATACAGGGGGTACCCACAGTGGGAGCCAGTAGGAGGCTAGATACACGGGGTACCCACAGTGGGAGCCAGTAGGAGGCTAGATACACGGGGTAGCCACAGTGGGAGCCAGTAGGAGGCTAGATACAGGGGGTACTTACAGTGGGAGCCAGTAGGAGGCTAGATACAGGGGGTACCCACAGTGGGAGCCAGTAGGAGGCTAGTGCAAGTCCAGGAAATGAATGAGACCACTGAAATTAATGAGGATTTTGGTTATTTTGTCACTTTCCCACTATAGTGATTAGACACTTTATCCAGACATGAAGTCAGAGAGCCCTGCCGGTGAGAGCTTACAATCTAGGGGGAGTTTAATGGGTATTCTTATAAATTATTTAAAGGACAGACCTTTAATGGATATTTGTACATTAGCTATGTTTTTTATCAGAGCCCATATTTAATAGTAACTGATAACCCAATAAAAAATGTGTTTTACATGATATGTAAGCTATTAAAGTTGACCACTTGCATCTCAAATCAAACATTTTCAGTACTGTTAAACAGCTAAATGTAATCAATGAGGTCTCAGGGCTCCCGTATAGCAGGAAAAGCCCAGGCTGATCAATGTCTGGGATTTATCTTGTTGTTAGGCAGCATTTAGCTCTCAATTAACTGATAGCAATTTAGGTTTTAAATGGTCACTGTCGGTAAACCTGCAAAGTCCAATGATGCTTTAGAGGCTCAAATAACTAGCAATTTAGCCTTTAGATTCAATTTTAACCCTCGGTTCATTGCAACCATGGTTGTGTATATAATATATATACAATAAAAGGTGCTGCTGCCTGGGTACTGACTAGCACCCAGAATCAAAATTAAAAAAAAAATTAAAATAAATACATTTATGTTTGAGGATAGCTTTATGATCTGAGTTTTGGTTTTGAATAAATAATTTATCTTGTAATTATCTATACATATTAAATAGATTATTGGACAATGCTACACAGAACCAGGCACTCTGGATGGGGGAGACAGTAATACTTTTGTCCCCCCCCCAAGGTTTGTTTAATATACCGCTGTGTGTCATTTGATTTTAGGTCATGTGCTAATTGCACTACCTTTTATTTTCCAAGATGGAATTGTGGTGCTAGGTACCTGGATATAGGCAGTGTCCTATCAACAACCACTTAAAACAAGAGGGAATTATCCTGAAAAGGGAAGAGTTTGTCTCTAAATTCTGATGTTGTGGTTACACACTGGCATAATAAATGGGGTAAGCAACCCTGTCTTATAGCGATATATGCAGTCTCTCTGTCTTTTTATCATGTATTTAAATCCTGCGATAGTGACCCCTTGAAATTCTTTCAGCTTTAGTACAAATCACTCCACTGCCAATGTTATTGCTGCAGATTACATTACAGCCTAAAAAAATCAAAGCAAAGATCTGACATTTAACTCTTATGTAGTATATTGATTGTATATGTATTTGTGTTTTTTCCGGTTTTTCTGTACTTGTTGATTAAACAGAGAATAGTTCAGTAGTTCATATTGCTTGGTAAAAGCAGTTAAAACTTTTTTTTTTAATGATAATATAGTCAATGGCTTATTAATTTGTGGATTAAAATTATTTTTTAGAAAAGAAAGACAGAAGCATTTTACCACTTACATAATGAATGCTAATTAACCACTCACATAATGAATACTTATAACCACTCACATAATGAAAGCTAATTTTAGATGTAGTTAAGTGTATACTAGTTTATGTTTTCACTTATCTCCTTAGGCAGGACTTTTGTGCATGCTTTGCCTGTTCCTTTACTATGTGATGTGGACAAATAGACCTAATCTTTTCTATACCTTTAAAATCTAGGGTTTACAGAGGACTGTTTGGTTTTATTTAATAGCATTGTGTTTTCAGTTCACATACCAACTCATCTGCACTGCCCTGTGGCTGATGGCAACAGGAAATGTGTTTTTGTTAAAGGAACAGTAATGCCAAATAAATGCAAGTGTGCAAGTAATTAAAATGTAGTGTTTTCTTGCACTGGTGAAAGTTGATGTTTGCTTCAGAAACACTATTATAGTTTATATAAACAAAGCTGCTGTTTGGCCATGGGGGTAGCTGTTCAAATTAAAATAGGGCTAAGGTTACATAGCAGAGAATGGATAAGCTCTGCAGAATACAATGGTGTTTTACAGATCTTATCTGTTTTCTGCTATGTAACCTTCGCCTTTTCTCCTTTTTTAGCTTGAATGGCTGCCCCCCTGGCTACACAGCAGCTTCTTTTTTATATAAAATATTGTAATGATTTTAAAGCAACAACAAATCAAAAGTGTTGAGGAGAACGCCTCATACTTATGCAAATAAATAATAAAACATTCTGGGAACTAATCCCAAAGGTAGGTAGAGCCAGGGATGTGAATACACAGACAATGTAGTTTGGAATCTCTACAGCCAATCTCCTTTAATCTGGAGGGAGAAATAAACCTGGAATATGAATTTATATTGGAATAATCTGTCCCTTGCATAGGTTACGATACAAGTTGCTGCGATTAATTGTGTGTGGTTCGTGCTGCGTGAATTGGTCGCTGCAACTTTTTAAAAAGTCACGCCTGCTAATCGATGCGTATGTCTTTTTACCAAGTCACTGCTTACTAGACACTGAAGTATAATGTATAAAGTAGTCACAAACCCACTTTCATATACTTGGGTCAGAATGCCTTCTGAAGTCAGTTAACACACCATTACGTGTCAGGATTGTGGCAGCAGTGTTTTCTAGTAGTTGCATCTAAAGATACATTTTCATGGTACTAACAAGGGCAAAGTTTGTTCTGGTGTGTGCTAAAACCCAAGGTTTCTTTTTCTGGTTTAGTGCAAATACAGCAAGCTAAAGTGTTGCATGTTCTGACAGTCAAACAAAACTTTTATTAAAAGATCTATGTCTTCTGTGTATTTTTGGGTTTAAGTTTAAATTCTATTTGTTCAGCACTCAAATGTGTTTATTGCTTTGCAATTTTTGCAATGCTGGATTTCACAATAGCATGCGTAGGCAAGAAACTGATGAAAGAAACGACAAGCACACAAACAGAACTTTTTAGTGCTTATGTGAAGGCTGTGACATTGCTATGGTTGACATGCAAGTAGCACATATTAAAAAATAAATAAAACTGTTTACAGTGAATACATTTCCTGCTTTTGGACAGGTTTTGCAGGGCATTTAGTTTAACAACAGAATGTCAAGTCATTAGGTATTTCCCCGTATCTCCTGAACAGGATAGATTATGGCAAGTGTGAAGAGGCAGTGCCACACAGGGGCATTCCAGTCAGTCAGTGGAATGCACTGCAGTTATTGAATGAAATGCAAAAGTTGGACATACTGAGCTATCTCCGCCAAACTTAAGTAAAGGGTAATGGGTCCGACTCTTAGACTTTTTCCATAGAAACTGACCATAAAGTATTTCAAACCATGTGTCTGCACCCAGGCTGATGCAGTGAATCTGGGTGCAGATACAGAAAAGAGGGGATGCCAGTTGATCGATTGATTCAGTCAGCCCCATGTGGCATTAGCCTACACAATTGTAGATTTAGATAATTGTATGTGGATATATATTCCCCCCATTGTCCTTGAATTAGTGTTCATTAGTTGTTATATCGCTCTTTTCTCTCTCGGCTGAGCCAAGTAGATTATTTGGTGTTGAAATATTAATGTATTACTCAAGTCTGAAGCCATTGTGATTTCCACGTGGTTGGTCTCTAAAGGCTTATGTTCAACATACTTAAATAAACACACAGAGCTTGTGTTTTTTCACCATTGATGTTCTGACTTTTTTTAGAGAAAGAAAAAATTACTTTTGAGCTATAGCACATGGGACATTTTCTCTTGTGGCACATTTCAGCTGGGGAAGAAGCACCTGAATGTGCTCCAACACTTCCCAATGACGTCTAGGAAAACTACATGACTATGCTAGTAAGGCAGTTGTTGGCTTGAATACGGTCTAATTTCTGTTTATGGCTAAGAGCCGCCAGCACTTGCAGCCACAGTTGGTTCCTACTGAAGTCAGTAAGGGGCAGCTGAGGCAGTTTGGAATACGCCTACTTTGTTGAGCAAAAAAAAACAAATAAGTCATTTCTATGCTTTTCTTTGCAAGGGTACCTACCCATGGCTGGTAATTAATTGTTCCATATGATGTCTCAGTCTTATGTGTTTGCTGCCTTAAGCTGCACCACAGGAAAAAGTAGAGTATCTACACTGTGTTTATATAGATTCTAGGTTGCCTTTGGGGGGGGGGGGGGTGGCAGCGTTTGGGTAACAAGGCTATTACTGAAACTGGTGGCCAACATTTGCTGTATTATTATATCATTGCACTTATTACATTGTTAGTTATTTATTTCGAGAATATTTAGATGATAAAATCATATTAAACCATTTATATTATAGTTAACAGATTTGTTCGCACAGGTGGTTGAGAATTCTGTGTCATAAAAAAATGTATGTTTAACTGTTTGCAGGATAAACATACCATTGATTTATGCAAAATGTTGACATGTAAACAAACGCACAGAATAGATTATATCACTGAATGGAAATGTAAAACATATGGCTTTAGCATTATGGTCTTTTGAAGCAGGCGTTGTAGATCCTGTGTTCAGTGGCACTAAAAAGGTTAACTTTTAAAGGAGACATATTGGATAAATGGGAAAACCCTAATTTTGTAGGCAATTATGAATAATATACGGTGCTGGTTTCCCTTTGGGCTAAACATTAATCCTGTCTGTAACAATGGTCCCTTTATTGGAGCTCCCTATAGATCCTATCGCTTCTCTGTCTGAGTTTGAAATGAGGGGTGGGCGTCAGGGCCGGAACTAGGGGTAGGCAGAAGAGGCAGCTGCCTAGGGCACAACAATTGAGGGGCGCCAGGCAGAAGCCTCTCCTGCCTACCCCTAGTGCTACTTTGTCATTGCCTCCGCCGCTTGTCATTAGCGGCGGAGGCAATGACCGATCTAATCGCCCCGCCCCGGGGAGGTGGGCGGAGTTGTCCGACCGGGTTGCCTAGGGTGCCCGGTCGGCCTGGCCCGCCCCTGGTGGGCGTGTCCTAACAGTCCCTGCCAGAAGCACAGTAGGAGGGGGAGAGCCAATCACAGCCCTGCACTCACACAAGCACAGACAGGCTTCAGTTCCCTATCAGGTCAGCCTAGCTGCTGATTGGTTCCTATCCTACAGTACAGTGTACGGAGGGCCGGCGGCTCCCCTGCACATTCAGAGAATTCAGCCAGAGACTGATGGGCGGGACTAGTGGGGTTTTGGTGGAATTTCTCAATAAATCAGCCTGAAACACAACTTTTTTAAGCACAATCCTTCTATATCTGGAGGAGTATAATTCACTAGTACATTCTTAATTTTTATAGGATATGTCTCCTTTAAGAAAGACAATATGTAACGTATGTAACAGTATTGTATGTAATAGTATCTCTGTTTGGCAGGCATTTTAAACTGTTTTTTAAAAAGTAAGGTCAAATGCAGGTATAAGCAGGGCACCAAAAGCAAAACCAAGCCTAAAAGCTTTATGCATGCGATACAGATATTCAGATTTTCTGTTGGGCCCATGGCATCCCAGTCTGTGGATGTTTTACAATACTAACCAGTCTGGGTGCGTACATAGCCTAAGACCAAGGTGCCACTGCAACGTCATGTTTCTCTGGATAACATTCTTGAAAGTGTCAATCTACCAGATTCCTTGATCTGTGGCACGTAAACTTTATATATTTGCTCTTGCACGGTGCTTCTATATGAGTGTTAAGTTGAAATATCCAGCACAAAGCTCACACAAAACATTGCACGTTAAGAGGTTTTTTTTTCCCTATAGAATAATTCTTTTTTGGTTTAAAAGGCAGCTCATGTAACACACGGTAACATTATACAATAGGACACTCCTTTTGTGAGAGATCTTAAACCAACTGGAACCTTTTGTCAGTTACAGATTCTTCATTTAACAATAAATTATGCATTAGTTGCAGGATTGTCATTTCAAGACTGACTTTTTCCTACAGGGATGTATGTCTTTAAAGTGACACTGACACTTTTCTATCAAAACCAGTAGGTGTGTATTGGTTTTTTTTCTTCAAAACTGTCCCCGAAGCCACCAGTACTTAAAGTCACGGCGGTCATAAGGGAGTCACATTGGACTGTGAGCAGGATGATCCTTCCATAGACTGGAAAAAAATTGTAAACAGTACTCCAGCCTACTGAAGGATTATGCCTCCAGCCCAGTGTTCTTGAGAGAGCCATGTCATCATTCCCACCTTAGCTACAGTATGTTGGTGAGACAGAATAATGAAGGGAATTAGTTGGCAGAGGGTTTCAGCTTCCAAAGGAGGAAGTAGTGTTCTGCTTATTATATTAGACATATACTCATTACAGCCTTTATAGATTACATAACCATATTAGAAACATTTTTTATTTACCCGGTTTTATTTTTACACTGATTTGTTCCTTTAAAGTATGAAATAGGTAAGTGGAAGTGGTGTGAGAGTAAATAAGTGGGGGGACTGGGGTGGCGAGGTGGGAATCAGGGTATTGTGCACAAAGGGGCGAATGATAAGGTAGTATGGGTGACCGGAGAAGAGGTAATTACCATTGGTACATCTTGGCCTACTTTTGCTCAGTATCATACTGAGCATCATTTTTATACAATCAGCAGGGTAGATTCCCTTCCATCTTTTTAACTATTATGGTAATGTCACACATTGTGCCTATAACATAAAACACCATTGCTACCCCATGCACATAGGACAATTTTGTATCTACATTATGGAAGGAAATCGGAATACCTGGATGAAACCCAAGCAAGGATTGAAACAATTTACAGACTCTTTCCATATATGATAGAAAAATAAAATATTTCTATACATGTACTTGATATGGTGTATGTTCTTGCTCTCAACTCAAATGAATTGTTTTTATCATTTGGAGTTAGACAGGAAACACATCCCATATTATGAAGACTTTTACTTTGTTCTTGCAGGTGTACTTACTGGTGGTGTTTCCACCATATATAGCAGAAGCCATACATTCCCAATGTTGTGACAACAATGCATTTACAATGTAGCAACACAAGGTGTGGTATGATTATTTCGCTCTGTTGCTTTAGCAACTTAAGATTGTACTCTTGACTTTGTTAATATGATGCTTTGTGATTGCCTTGGAAACTGTCTTACAATCCATTTAACTGACACCCTGTATCCCCCTCAGGCCAAACGAGGTGTGCATGTTGGACAATGACCTGCTTGATTGTAGACCTCGCTAAATGAGTGGATCGTATAATGTATGGCCACCTTAAGTCAGCTAAAAATATTAAATAAAACCCAGTAGGATTTTACCTTCAGTATAGATTGACACAGCTTCATTAACATCAAGGAGCACACTTTTCAAAGCATGAATTGGATTGTTCTAAGTACGATTGGAAAAAATTCGGAGTATCTATGATAATTTCTGATGTGCGTAAATTGCGCAAAAATTTGTGTTGTGGTAAAATATTGTGGTTGCGATCCAAAAGTTAAGAAATTTTCACAGCCGAACGATCGTAAACAGCGTGAAAACCTTTTTGACTTTGAATACTTCAATGCATGATTTGGAAACCTTCCATGGCACTCTGTAGCGCCAACCTGGCCAAAAGAAAGTCATGATACCAAAGCTTGAATGAATTACGAAATGTTCGTAGTCATTTCGAAAAATACGACTTTACACATAATTTTAACAATATTTTCGTGGTCATTACGAAAAGTTCTAAACTTTAGAAAAAATATGAAACTTTCAAAACCGTGGTCATCGTGCTTTGATAAATGTGTGTCTCATAAATAATGTATCAAGTGTAAGGTATTGTTTTATCAATACAGAGAAATACAGGAAATCATTTTTTAATTGGAATTGACTTAAAATAAACTCGATGGGAGGTGACCTTCCCACACGGGATCTGGATAAGGGATTCCATACCGCTATCTTCATAATCTGTGTTTATGTTAGAATTAACTTTTTTGGTATGATGTATACGTTTTATGAATGTCTTTCTCCTCTAAAACTGCAGTTGGAAATGCCATCTGGTTGCCAGGGTCACCCATGCCTTTTATTTTGAGACTAGAGTTTTACTACCTAACTTTTTATTCAGACCCTCTCACATGCTGTCCTGTCAGATTCTGGTCAGATTGACATCGGATGGATTAAAGGTTAGAAACTGAATACATTTACACCCACAATACTTACCTGCAAATATATTTACCTTGTGGCTTCTTATTCATAAGGGTAGAGTTACAAATTCCATGAGGCCAGTAGTATGAGTCTTCAGCTGAAACCACAAATAGTTCAGTGTTATTTTTAGGCTACAAAGAAATTTGTGACGCCACCTCCCAGTAACCCTTATATGAGTGACGCATTTTTAACCTTTTAACTAATGTCCGAATACAGTTAGAACAGGAATATTTTAATTTTCAGTTGATAAGGCTTTATATGAAATAAACTATGGGAAAGCAGAATCATTTTTGGACCCTTGTGACATTAAAATGATTGGATAAATAGGGGAATTTTACAAATTCAGTAACATAATATGGATTTTATATTCTCTGGAATGTAAGTAGCCTGCATCAAAATAGTGCAGCAAGAGGGTAATTTAGGCCACTTTTCAGTTGCTCAGAAAAATGCTACATGTCCCATTAACTTTGGATTTTTATAGTAAACAGTGCAGTAGAGGATTAATACTAGCTTCACAATTATTATGCAGTTTAATTGTAAATATTTTTAATTTTAATAAAACATAACAGTATTGCATGTAGGTACATAAATGAAATTTAACAATATAAACGGAATCAAGAGAACTAAACCCTAAAAATAAATATGTAAAGAAATGCTATATTTTATATACTGAACTTATTACACCAGCCTAAAGATTCAGTATCTCTGTAGTAGAAAGGATTCAGGCCTTTAGTGTTTTCTCAGGAGCTCCCCATCTTGACACTGCACATGCTGTGGGCAGCTGTTGAGAGGCTAAGGTTAGGGGTTGTCCCAAATTATTAAGCAGAAAATTAGGCTTATATAAACTGATGCTACAGGGCTGATTATTAAATTTTGATGTTAATTGCACCGGTTTTATAGCTTCCATGTACCAATAATCTGTATTTGCTCATCCGCTTTATACTGGGACATTTATCTGTATATACAGTATATTGTGTGTCGACCCCTGAGCTCAGTTGCTAAAGGGCTGTTGTTGTCTTGAGCTGGTACAATTAATACAGCTTTTCCAGCAGAATCCTGCATTTAAATCTGTTTTTCAAAAACAAAAATATAATCTTTTTTTTAATATTGAAGTTGCCCATGGGACTAGACATATTCTTCTTTTCCCAGGGTGCCACAGCCATGTGACCTGTGCTTTACTGCTGAGCTGCAAGTTGGAGTGATATCACCCTCCTCCCAGCAGCCAATCAGCAGAACAATGGAAAGGGAGCAAGATAGCAGATAACAGTAGATATCAGAATAGCACTCAATAGTAAGAAAATCCGGCTTGGGACTTCTACAGTTACATAGGAGTAGGAGAAACAATAGGTTGTGGCTGCCTACACATCGCCCCGAGGCCGCCCCCATTCTTTGCCCCCTACCCCCCCCCATGCGCACGCGTAAACGTTTAAACTCCGATACATAGCACTGGGATGAGGTCCCCCTTGATCTGTATGGGAGCAAAATTTCGCCGCCCTAGGCCCGGGCTCTTGTGGCCTCGCCACAAATCCGGGAATGTGCCTACACACCAATATTACAACTAAAAAAAATACATTTGTTGGTTCAAGAATAACATTTGAACACTATGAAAGTCATGACAGAATCCCCTTAATGAAGCTTTAGTTCTGTAAGGAGTTTGACTGGTTTGACGGGGTACTGGTTTATTGGACTACAGGTGAGAGTTCATTTTTTTCTTATATATGATGAATAGTCAGATATGTAAGGACCTTGCTGCAGAATTCCCCGTGCCTGTACCCTTTAGTAAACATTCAGAGAACAATAAGATAATGATAACATTTCTTTTCTGTGCTTTCAGTACCAGGCTTTGTCAACCTAAGATATCAGAATAGACTTGTCAGTCACGGTCATACAAGTCCAAGCAGATTGAGGAATGTTTATGAGAAATTATTTTGAAGGCAGTAGTACACAAGGTGACTGTGGGCATATTTCCCAATACTTTTCTTGCCCCAAAAATGCAGCAATGAAATCTAATTATAATAAAATTAAAAGGGCCCTTTAGTACGTCAGACAAGCGTTAGTGTTATGATTCTCAAATCATTTCACCATTTCTACAACTAAACCCAAAAGTCAATTTAGTCTACTGTAGCAGCATATTTGTCTTTTTTTTAAAAAACATTAATAATAATATTTCATTTGCACAACAAAATTATACACCTGAGTGGATCTGTATAAATGCGTAAAGTCGTAATTCTTTTCTGAATCCTGTACAGCCAGCCCAGAGCTTTGTTATTAGAAATGCTTCCTGTGCAGTACGTGGCAAACATATTGACAATTACTCTTGGTGCCATTCTCCAGGGAGCACTCCATACTCCCACCTTCTCCCATGTGGTTATAGAGCGGTATCTGCTGCTTCTAACAGATGGAACCAAATATAGCTGCAGAACATAGAATAATCTTAACCCATTGATGAGTTATTTCAAGCATTTTTTTCTTTTTTTTTTTTTTGATGTGTGCTTTTTAACTTGTTTCCTCTGTCACTGTCCTTCTCTATATTTAAGGTAACACCATCCTTTTAAGAGATGATGCATATTAAATGTAGAATGTGTCATCCTAAATATGTATTTTAACGAAATCTCTCACTAAAGCTCAGGTTTATTTGATTTTTATAAGATGCATAAAAATATGGCAGATTTCTTCACACTTTTTGTGTTTAGGCCCCCTCCCATTTATTCTCAACACTGATCCAGGGCTGGATTTCTGCCATGTTTGCAAAATTCACAGACCATGGTGACATGTAAATACCCATTTGCACAGATCCAGCTGATTCAGATTACCATGGGAATGTACCTTTAGGGCGTGACAGCCTCTGGGTCCTTCTACAAGTAAAGGTATTGAACCTTAAATAAATATACATTTTTCACAAAGAACATGTTTGTGGAGGAAATCCTTAGCAAAATCCACAATATGACTCATTAGGGTGACTGGACTGTTCAACCTGTAGTCTACCAGCACTAAAGGGTTTTTGCTGGCGGTCAAAAGTTTTAGTTGAGGGGCAGCAAAACAGCAGCTGGCTGGCTGGCCGGCCAGCCACACAACTAACTAGAATCACATGGGGGTTTTTTTGATTAACTGAAATGTTTCAATTATTTTACCACTAGAAAGATTTGTGGTGTAGCTTTCTTGGTGATGATAATTTGCATCGGTTTTGGAATTGCAAAGTGATATATTGGGTCTATACTTGGGTTACCCTCCCAAAACCACTTACATAGTACTGTTATGATAACAAACAAAAACTTTTTTGTGCATCAAAAGAATTGCAACTAAAGAGGTTCAGACGAAACTTGGCTGGATTTTTTTAACATTTGTTCAAAGATGAGTGTCAGTAATTCTCAAAGACTGAAACCTTCAGTTTTTGAGTACTGCTTATTTGCACACAAAGACTCGGCTGCAAATCTTGCAAAAATTGCTGCCATTCAGCTCAGTCCCTAACAGAAGTCTGTATTCACTGAATCTGTAGTTTTCTGGAGAAGGGACATCTGCCCTTGCAAAATTTGTATTTGGTTATATGGTGGCAGGCAGTACAATGGCCAGTCATCTAAAGTATCCAATCGATAGGTCAAAGGGCCACATGGATGAATACCATACAAGTAACTACACACATTTATAGCCTCCATTTCCATTGTTCCATTTGTGGCTCCACTTCCTCAGCTGCCACTGCAGCATGCACTTGCTTATAATGGTATATTGGAAGATGAGACAGATCATCTGCTATTATGAACGGAAGCAACCTCCCCAGGAATATATATTAAGATGGTAGAGCGGTATACTGTACAGTAGCTGAGAATAGCCAAACTGCCTCATCTGGGCATGTACTATCATTTCTAAATATAAAAACTGCAGTAAAATAAATTAAGGGGCAAATTTATTAAACTATGAGATTGGAGCTCACCACAGAATAATTTTAGAAGTGTATTTATCAGCGGGTGAAAGATTTTACCATTTAATAAATACGCTTATAAAAATCCCATAGGAAAGAACAGAAAGTGGGTGAGTATTTTTCTGTAGTGAACTTTGATAAATCTGCCCCCTTGAGTGTAATGCACTGCAAACAGAAGCACATTTTGGTTTGGTGCTACCCTAGGAAACGGACCTCCAACTGCCCCACCAAGCAGATCAGTGTATGGTCAATACAATTGGTGCATACATTACTCTGGAAGAGGGGGAACTCCCTTCCCCTCAGTTCCACTATTGGATTTAGCTGCACATGTCCAGTGGCAAGCCTTTTCTTTTAAATATATATGCACCCAAGGGCTGCCGCACAAAAGCTCTCCTCTGGTGCCAGTACATAAATATACAGTGGCTTGCGAAAGTATTCGGCCCCCTTGAACTTTTCCACATTTTGTCACCTTACAGCCACAAACATGAATCAATTTTATTGGAATTCCACGTGAAAGACCAATACAAAGTGGTGTACACGTGAGAAGTGGAACGAAAATCATACATGATTCCAAACATTTTTTACAAATAAATAACTGCAAAGTGGGGTGTGCATAATTATTCAGCCCCCTTTGGTCTGAGTGCAGTCAGTTGCCCATAGACATTGCCTGATGAGTGCTAATGACTAAATAGAGTGCACCTGTGTGTAATCTAATGTCAGTACAAATACATCTGCTCTGTGACGGCCTCAGAGGTTGTCTAAGAGAATATTGGGAGCAACAACACCATAAAGTCCAAAGAACACACCAGACCAGTCAGGGATAAAGTTATTGAGAAATTTAAAGCAGGCTTAGGCTACAAAAAGATTTCCAAAGCCTTGAACATCCCACGGAGCACTGTTCAAGCGATCATTCAGAAATGGAAGGAGTATGGCACAACTGTAAACCTACCAAGACAAGGCCGTCCACCTAAACTCACAGGCCGAACAAGGAGAGCGCTGATCAGAAATGCAGCCAAGAGGCCCATGGTGACTCTGGACGAGCTGCAGAGATCTACAGCTCAGGTGGGGGAATCTGTCCATAGGACAACTATTAGTCGTGCACTGCACAAAGTTGGCCTTTATGGAAGAGTGGCAAGAAGAAAGCCATTGTTAACAGAAAACCATAAGAAGTCCTGTTTGCAGTTTGCCACAAGCCATGTGGGGGACACAGCAAACATGTGGAAGAAGGTGCTCTGGTCAGATGAGACCAAAAGGGAACTTTTTGGCCAAAATGCAAAACGCTATATGTGGCGGAAAACTAACACTGCACATCACTCTGAACACACCATCCCCACTGTCAAATATGGTGGTAGCAGCATCATGCTCTGGGGGGGCTTCTCTTCAGCAGGGACAGGGAAGCTGGTCAGAGTTGATGGGAAGATGGATGGAGCCAAATACAGGGCAATCTTGGAAGAAAACCTCTTGGAGTCTGCAAAAGACTTGAGACTGGGGCGGAGGTTCACCTTCCAGCAGGACAACGACCCTAAACATAAAGCCAGGGCAACAATGGAATGGTTTAAAACAATGAATGGCCCAGTCAAAATCCAGATCTAAATCCAATTGGGAATCTGTGGCAAGATCTGAAAACTGCTGTTCACAAACGCTGTCCATCTAATCTGACTGAGCTGGAGCTGTTTTGCAAAGAAGAATGGGCAAGGATTTCAGTCTCTAGATGTGCAAAGCTGGTAGAGACATACCCTAAAAGCCTGGCTGCTGTAATTGCAGCAAAAGGTGGTTCTACAAAGTATTGACTCAGGGGGCTGAATAATTACGCACACCCCACTTTGCAGTTATTTATTTGTAAAAAATGTTTGGAATCATGTATGATTTTCATTCCACTTCTCACGTGTACACCACTTTGTATTGGTCTTTCACTTGGAATTCCAATAAAATTGATTCATGTTTGTGGCTGTAATGTGACAAAATGTGGGAAAAATATGTTGATTCAGAATTTCATGGTGTCAACAAATCCCAAAAAAGTTGGGACAGAACAGTTAACATGTATATATAAACAATTCACAAAAATGGTTTGCAGATACATTTGGATGAGGATCGGAGACACTAGGGGGAGGGCCCTGCTCACGAGCTTACATTCTAAAAGGGAGGGCTGAGACATAAGGTCAGGGTAACTAGCATGGCGTTAGAGTTCATGTAGGTGTGACAGTAAGTGCGGAGTGAGAGGTGAAAACCAGTGGTTGGTTAATGTTTGAGGGAAGATTAGGGGTACTAGTGGGTAATCGCATTTCTGATGAGAATTTTGGCAGTCTCATGAGTGAGGAAATGTCAAATGCGTGCAATGTTTTTGAGGTGAAACCGACAGGATTTATAGAGTGTTTGAATGTAGGGAGCGTGAAAGAGAGAGCAGAGTCAAATGTGACTCCTATACAGCGAGCTTGTGGAACTGGAGTTATATTAATATTTCCACGCAGACAGTGATGTCAGGCAGGGAAACAGAGTTGGAGGGAAGATGACCAGCCCAGTTTTGTCCATGTTGATTTTTAGGTGGCGAGAGCACATGAATGCAGAAATTGCAGTTAGACAGTCAGAGACACGAGCTAGCAGCGAATGCAGACCTGGGGAAGAGAGGTAGATTTGGGTAAATGATGAAAATGAAATCCAAAGGAGCTGACCCAGACCAGTGTTGTAGATTGAAAATAGAAGGGGTCCAAGAACAAAGCCTTGAGGCACCCCAACTGAGAGAGGCTTAGGAGTGGAGGTGGAGGCCGAATGGGAGACACTGAAGAAACAGTTGGAAAGATAGGAGGAGATCCAAGATAGAGCCTTATCTTGAATCCCCAGTGAGGATAGAATATGGAGCAAGAGAGAATGATTTTTATATTTATATTTTATATAAATATAAAGACACGTAAATATTATGCTGTACAGAGCAGAGATTTTTTTCCCATAACACTAATCTTGAATGTAATTGTATTTTTGCATGTATATTACAGTATTGTTTGTACACATATTTACAGTAGCACTAGTTAGATTTTTTTAATATATCTAATATATCTACCCCTTGTTTTGCAGCAAATGGAGGAGAACTGTACGAGAAACAATTTTTTGATCTCCAGCAGAGGTTGTATCTGGCAGAGCAAGAGAATCAGAAGAGATCTCGGGACCTGAGTACGGTTCTTGATGAAATTAAACGAGCTGTAGAAGAAAAGAGGAATGCTTTTGAGAACCACACAGGTATGATTATCTTGTTATCTGAGAAGGGCTTCTGAGCAGAATGCAATGTTTGTGCTACATATTCATACATATCCTCATCCTACTTTTCTGGACTAATGTTGTCTTTTGCTAATTGCCCTTAAATTGTTGAATAATCTCTTCAGTCTGTGGTTAAACCATGATAATTACCTCTGTCATTCATAATGCTGAATCTTACTTGCTGTGCATATAACTTTTGTATTTCTCTGACTAAATAACATACCTTACCTCGCTACCATGGGGGACTAATCTCCCCGAAATGCTTACCCACCGACAAGAATGTGGGATAGCATACATGTCGCTTTGGTTTTCTGAAGTCACCTCACAAGGAAAGGTAGGGCGACTTTGGAAAACCGAAGTGGTGCGTATTCCATCCTACCAGAAATTCACATTCTTGCTGGTGAAAAGGCATTTCAAGGAGAATAGTTATTCATGGTAGTGAAGATTTATCACTACTATGTGGTGCTTAAAGCTCCTAAAGTAGCATTGTGTGTCATATAACATTCTGGGGAATAGCCTATGCTTTGGTTTTCCAAAATCGCAAGAAGTTGCCTGCAGGGGGAAACTTTGCACAACTTCAGAAAACTGAATTGATGCGTAGGCCTTTCCACCTGCGATTCCTTTTTTTTTCCAGTGGAAAAGCATTTTAGAGAGATTAGTCGTCCGTTGTAGCAGAGACCTATGGCGGGTGAATAATCTCTGCGTAGGACATCACACTAAGATGCACTAAATGATCAGTTAACATCTAATTAAACAGTAAAGGGGGGCAGGGACTTACTATCTTAGGGGGTAGATTTATCAAAATGTGAGGTGTGAGGTGAAAGTTGAAATTTACCATTTGATAAATAAGCTTCTAAATATCCCATAGGAATGAATTTAAAAGTGTGTGATTTTTTTCTGTGCTGAACCCTACTAATCCCACGTTTTGATCAATCTGCCTCCAATACTTGGCTTTACAAGAAGCAAATTCTAAATTCCAAGTAACTAGATGATGCATTTCTGCTGATTTGTGTAATGACAAACTGTTGTCAAAACAAAAATGATGGGGAAGTTCCCAGTATTTTGCCTTCGCCGCCCTTGTAATTACTGAGAAGGCAGTTTGAATATAGATACTAACTAACAGTGGAGGGTTTTGAGACCATCAGCCCTAAACATAGAAGTGAAGTCAATTTATAGCCATGGGGAAAACTGTAGAAAAAAGACAGAGTTTGAGCTAATCAGTCGATCAGGGGGCTGTATTTTCAGACTACTAAAAAAGCTTGGTACTTAAAGCTCCTAAAGTAGCCCTGTGTCATTGCCCCTAACATTCTGAGGACTTAAATGTGTCAAACCCCAGGTGCTGTGCCAGCTTACAGAATTGTTGAAGCCCAGAGATAGGGATGTAGCACCCCACTGCAAAAGATCACCTAGCAGATCCTCATGTTAATAATAATAACATCTTTACTGAAGCATTCATTGCACTTGCAGTCATATTAGACATTTCTTACTTTAAAGGCAATGCCACTCTCTAAAGTAAAAAAAATATAGTACCTTTGCACTGGTGTGAATGTGAATTGCTGGTGGCAAATGCTTATACAGGTATGGGACCTGTTATCCAGAATGCTCGGGACCTGGGGTTTTCCGGATAAGGGGTCTTTCCATTATTTGGATCTCCATACCTTAAGTCTACTGAAAAAAATTTAACCGTAAATAAACCAAACAGGATTGTTTTGCTGCCAATAAGGATAATTATATCTTAGTTGGGATCAAGTACAATGTACATTTTATTATTACAGAGAAAAAGGAAATCATTTTCAAAAAGTAGAATTACTTGCTTATAATGGAGTCTATGGGAGACGGCCTTTCCGTAATTCTGAGGTTTCCGGATAACGGATTCCATACCTGTATTGCAATTAATACTAATAAAATAAATAAGACTAAGTATAAAAATGTGCCCACCCCTAAGGTTTGTAATGCAGGTTTGTAATGGTGTCATTTTTAATGATTTTATCTCTTTCTGCAGTAACTCAGACACTTGAATATTTTGGCATAGCGAAGTTAAACTTATTTAGTTTCATTAGGGTTCTGCTGAGCCATGTGTGTAGTTAAGCCAAATTTAATTGCATTTACAGGTAGATGTTACTTTATAAGTGGAGGAAGGTGAATGTACAAGTACATTAGATGGGATTATAGGCAGATGGGGGATGTTCTTTTTTCCCATAAAAACGATCAAAGCACCAGAGGCCCCCCCTTTAGATTAGAGGAACAGAGTTTCCATTTGAAGCAGCGTAGGTGGTTTTTCACGGTGAGGGCAGTGAGGTTGGGGAATGCCCTTCCTAGTGATGTTGTAATGGCAGATTTTGTTAAAGCCTTTTAAGAGGGGCCTGGATGAGTTCTTGAACAAGCATAGTATCCAAGGCTATTGTGTTATTAATATTTACAGTTAGTATTGATGTTGGTATATATAGTTATGTATGTGAGTGTATAGATAGGTAAGTATAGGTTGTGTGTGCTGGGATTACTTGGAAGGGTTGAACTTGATGGACTGTGGTCTTTTTTCAACCTTATGTAACTATATATTCTATTCCACTGTAAGATAAAATACACTGGCAGGCCTGGACTAGCAATTTGTGCATTCTGGCAAATGCCAGAGGGGTTGCTTTAAGATGCCATGGACAGTCGCTATTTATTGGTCTGATGGGGCTGTTCCAGCCTGGGCTTGTGCACTGAAGGGATGTGTGTAGTAGGCTAACATATACACCCGTCACAGTCTAGCCACTCTTTATTTACAGTTGGCACAAACTAAAGGTGTTGGTCTGTATGGTCAGCTTTAATTAAAGGTTTTTCTGGTTTGACTTTTTGCAGCACTGTGGCTTAAGCCTTTACTTTAGCCATTGTCCGTGGGATATTACTAAATCACAAAAGAATAAAATAGATCAGTGCTGTCCAACTGGCGGCCCGCGGGCCCCCTCTGTGTGGCCCCCCACCTGTCTGGCTGCTTTGATGGCTTACTCTTGTGTAAGCTTTAAATGGTATCAATACTGTGATTAACTGCCCCCCTGCATGGTTCTCACCTCAGATTCAGGCTGTAATCAGGCTGTATTGTTTAAATATGTAATCCCTTGTGTTGTTCACACCTTTTAATCTCTGCATTGTTCACCCCCTGCAGTGTTCACACCTCAGGCTCAGGCTGTAATCACCCCCATTGTTCCCCTGTTAACACCTCAGGAGCAGTAGAAACCCACAAATAATCCCTGCACACTACAAAAAGAACATATACTGAGGTGGTACTTTGATTAAAAAGTTTTTTAATATATAGTTATTGTGCAGACTGTAGGAGCAGTGCCAGCATTGTGTCACTGTAGGCTGCCTGTGTGTGCCATACACACAGGCATCATAGGGCAAGCAGAGTATGGCACACACAAGCAGGGTAGGGAAGGCAGAGTATGGCACACACAGGCCAAGTATGGCACAAACCAGCCAAGAATGGCACACACAGTGAAAGCATGGCACACAGGCAGGGTAGGGAAGGCAGAGTATGCACACACAGGCAGGGTAGGGAAGGTAGAGTATGGCACACACAGACAGGGTAGGGCAGGCAGAGTATGGCACACACAGGCAGGGTAGTGAAGGCAGAGTATGGCACACACAGGCAGGGTAGGGCAGGCAGAGTATGGCAGGTTTTTGCTGTACTACAACCATTAATATGGGTATGGTCATGTGATAACATGGGTGTGGTTTCAAGTGGGTGCGGTTTCAAAAAGGGGAGTGGTCAAAACTGGCTTCCATTATCGGCCCTCCACCACGTAGGTCGGAAAAATTCCGGCCCTCGGTACAACAGAAGTTGGACAGCACTGAAATAGATCATGTTTCCGTGCATTCAAGTAACTGGGAATGTCAAGCATGTTCAGACTCCTTTAATAAGCCATTCTATAGGTGGATATTGTGGGGTTCCTTTAAGATCCAGTACTTTCTTCCAATAGCAGAGCCTAAAAGGTTTTGAGACTTTTTTGAGCCTGTAATAAGGTGGGTAAAATACTTCTGATGTTGGATTTACATTTAGATTAATCTAAAAGGTCTGGAAACCACAGTCTTTGGCAGGCAACACACTTTTCCACTGCACCTAATCCTGCTGGGGTAATGGTTTTATTTCAGGGCAATATTTAGAAACATTAAAAATAGTGTAGAAATACATATTTCTGTTCTGCCTCTTACACATGTTGGCTTCTTTTAAAACCTGGGTCATGCATTAAACAGGCAACAAAGCTACAAGTACAAATTGTCAACAAACTAAGTGCACAGGTTCTGTAAACCTATGTGGAAACCATCACAAAACCTACTTCTGTTTTTACACAGTTACAGTCATAGGAAAAGGTTTGCTAACCCCTCTCAGCCTGCATAATAATTTACTCCACTTTTAACAAAAAAGGTAGCAGTGGTATATCTTTCATTTCCCAGGAACATCTGAGTACTGGGGTATTTGTTGAACAAAGATTTTTAGCGAAGCAGTATTTTGTTGTATGAAATTAAATCAAATGTGAAAAACTGGCTGTGCAAAAATTTGGCTACCCTTGTAATTTTGCTCATTTGAATGCATGTAACTGCTCAATACTGATTACTGGCAACACCAAATTGGTTGGATTAGCTCTTTAAGCCTTGAACTAGGCAGGCGTGTCCAATCATGAGAAAAGTTATTTAAGGTGGCCAAAAACAAAGATTGTTTAGTATCATGGTTTAGGAGAAGGCTACAAAAAGTTATCTCAGAGGTTTAAACTTTCAGTTTCAACTGTATGGAATGTAATCAGGAAATGGAAGGCCACATGCACAGTTGCTGTAAAACCCAGGTCTGGCAGGTCAAGAAAAATACAGGAGTGGCATATGAGGAGAATTGTGAGAATGGTTACAGACAACCCAAAGACCTGCAAGAACATCTTGCTGCAGATGGTGTATTTGTATATTGTCCTACAATTCAGCACAATTTGCACAAAGAACATCTGTATGGCAGGGTGATGAAAAAGAAGCCCTTTCTGCACTCACACCACAAACTGTGTAGTCGCATGTTGTATGTTGTATGCAGAAGCTCATTTAGACAAACCACAGTCATTTTGGAACAAAGTGCTTTGGACTGATGAGACAAAAATTGAGTTATTTGGTCATAACAAAAAGCGCTTTGCATGGTGGAAGAAGAACACTGCATTACAAGAAAAACACCTGCTACTTACTGTAAAATTTGGTGAAGTTTCCATCATGCTGTTGGGCTGTGTCAAGGGTCGAATGAATTCAACCCAATATCAACAAATTCTTCAGGATAATGTTCAAGCATCAGTCACAAAGTTGAAGTTACGCAGGGGTTGGATATTTCAACAAGACAATGACCCTAAACACAGTTTGAACTCTATAAAGGCATTTATGCAGAGGGAGAAGTACAATATTCTGGAATGGCCATCACCGTCCCCTGACTTGAATATCAACAAAAATCTGTGGGATGATTTGAAACAAGCTGTCCTTGCTCGGCAGCCATCAAATTTAACTGAACTGTATGGACGAATGGTCAAAAATACCGCCATCCAGAATCCAGACAATCATCAAAGGCTATAGGAGGCGTCTAGAGGCTGTTATATTAGAAAAAGGAGGCTCAACTAATTATTAATATAATATCTCTGTTGGGGTGCCCACATTTATGCACCTGTCTAATTTTGTTATGATGCATATTGCATTTTTTCTGTTAATCCAATAAAATGAATCCCTGCTGAAATACTACTGTTTCCATAAGGCATGTTATACTGTATATTAAAAGGAAGTTGCTACTTTTAAAGCTCAGCCAATGATAAACAAAATTCCAAATAATTAAGAGGGGTTCCCAAACTTTTTCATATGACTGTATAGTAACTTTGCCAAGTTATACAAGAGCATTAAAGAAAGTGACGGACAGCCACGTCAAGCTTTTGGTTATTGGGGGATGCCAGTAAAACCTCCATGTTTATGATGTTTTTATGTGAATAATAAATGATTATGTATATTTTAGACTCTGCCTGGTGCTCTGTGCTAAGGATCGACAGTTGGTTTGGTGATGCTTTTCCAGGGGCTGGATTGCAGATATAATATAATGTCGTAGCAAGTCTATAGGCAGTAACCAGTGAGTGCTCCTTTTTTTACCATCCGTTTAAGTATAAAAGAGCATAACTTTGTCATAAATTCAGGAGTCAAAAATTGTCATAAATGTAACCCTCCAGTACACATCATTTTTACCAAAAAAGAAAGGAGCCTCTTATAGAGAATTTACCCCATAGGGAATACTCAGCATCCTGCAACTTTATAATAGTAATAGGAATATATAAGTATATAATATAATAGTTATTTAACAAACTTTAAACTGTTTCCTTGGGTTTAAAATGAAATACACTTTTTTTTTGTTTGTTTTTTTTTAAATATGCCCCTTTGTCTAGAGTGTTGTTTATAAGGGGATTCCAAGGTGAGGTTGCAGGGTTTCCGTTTTGTTAAAGTGATTTTACGATTATTATAATTATCCATTTTATAAAGGTCTGAATAAGTACTAAATACTATTCTCACACAAAATTTACTATGTCTAGAAATTTGTATGCCTGTGAGTTGCTCAACTGTTGCTAAAGTTTGGCTTTTAGGACTTAGTCACACATCGCCTTTTCTGGCAAACGGTGGTGAGGAAACATTGATACTGCACCAAACTGCCCTGTGACTGTAAGCAGTGGCATGAATAACATCCATGTGTCACTGCGCACGCATGGGTTAGTATGAAGCGGCATCTGGCAGTGTTTTTCACCAGCGGAGAAATGCCATGTGTAACAAAGCACTTAGAACTCTGTGTGCTGTCTGTTTCACTTGGAGAGAATGCAAACATTAGGTGGAATGCTAAGTAGACAGGTTTATTGAGTTCTCAGGGCCTGCTAGCTTACTTTTTTTTTTTAAATATATTATTTATGCTATTTTTGCCTTCACTGAAGTCTTGGCTCTGTACCATCTTTGTGAGCTTATGCTTCATTGGCATATTTTTATGCTCTGTCTCTGTGCTACAAATAGAATGTGCCACTGCTGGTTCTATGTTTCTTCTTTTTCTGTTTCAGACTTGCTGCAGAGGCTTTGCTTAAGTGTTGCTTTTCATGTGTTGTAAGGCCTAACAGCAGGTTATGATGACCCAAAAACTAAATTTCTGTAGTAACAGCAACTCCATATGGCTGATTGGTCTCTGATGATCTCTTGGTTCTGCTGACAATAATTCATTAACTGAATCTCTCATGAATCAAGTGGCAATATCAGTTTTTTGCATGCAGATGGTCTGCATGTAGTCTGCTTAGTTATATGGATTTCTCTTTTGTGTTTGATTTCCCTTATTATCCCCCTGAGATGGAGATTTTCATCTGACACATCTTCTATGGACCCTCTTATTGTCTTACACCTATTGTCTTCACTACTAGAGCTCCACTAGAACTGTACAATCTGGCCACATCTAACATTTGTTAGCTTTCCAGGGCACAAAATCATTGTAAGCTTTTATAAGCCTGAAATAAGTGTAAATTAATGTATATCTCTCTATTAGAAGTTACAAATTTTTTCTCAATTGAATATATATCATGTATATCATTATTTCTGATGACAAATATACCTCATTTCTTTATCTCTTGCTACTAATAAATCTTATTGCTTTCTATCCACACCTGTAAACTAAGGTGCAAAGTTCTGTGTGTGCAAGCAAGTTGTGATATAGTGAATACAGTAGTGAGGTAGTGATTTTTTTCCATTTATCTTTTTTTTTTTTAAAAAATGAGGGATTGTTAGCAATAAAAATGTTAGCAATGAAGGTCATTAATATTTAAATTTATCTATAAAATAGTTGCCCTTTAGTAAAGAGTGGCCCTCTACTTTTTTCGTCAACTTTTGTATGCTTAGGCCAGGGGCACATGAAGTGGATTGTCTGCTTTCATCTGGCTGTGCATGCATATATATATATATATATAATTTCTTTTGCCACTAATCTTATTGCTTTCTGTCCACACCTGTAAACTAGGTGCAAAGTTCTATCTGTGCAAGCAGGTTGTGATGTAGTAAATACATTAGTGGGGTAGTGATTTGTTTGTTTATCCCATTTTTATTTTAAAATGAAGAGGGATTTTTTGTAATAAAAATGTCAGCAATGAAGGTCATTCATATTTCTCTGTAAAATAGTTGCCCTTTGGTTAAGAGCAACACTCTTCACTTTCTTTAACGTTTCTACGCGTTCCAGCGGCACATGTAGTGGATTGTCTGCACATGAGAGCAGATCCATTTTCCTTCATCCCAGAAAAGATTTCAGCTTGTATAAGATAAAATCTTTTTATACTTTGTTACTGCCAGTTAAATATATTGGGGGACACTTGCATGTCTCTCCAGATTTTCAAATATGCCTGTTAAATTACTGTTAAATTTACTGCCAGATGAATTTACTGCCAAATGATTTTTGAATTTTTTGATTTTGTGCTTTTTTACTTAACAAGCATTTCCTTGTGGGTATTTTTACTTTGTAATATTTTTACCTCAGAAATCTATATTTAAATGTAATTTTCAGAACATGAAATGAATGTTTGCAAAAACTCCTTACTAACTCTACCTACCCTAAGCATGTTTTAAATTACCTTGTTTTCCTAACATTGAAAACCATAAAAATTTATTTTGATTATATGTGCAAACCTAGAGACCCCATATCTCGCACCAATACCTGATGTGTATAGTTTTGTGGAGATCCTGGACTTGTGATCAAAAACACATAGCAGTAGAAGTATTTGCAAGGCCAAAAAGACATTAAGCTGACCAGAGAACACCATTAAATTTGGAATACACACATTCTGGCACATAAAAATGGTTAATAGGCATTTGTACTCCATTCTACCAAACTACACAGCTTTGCTAATCTTAGTGGTTTTCTAAAATTTCTGAAATTCAACTTAGAACTCCCATTTTACAGCATCTTATTTGCCACATGTTCCTAGGTACTAAGATTTAAATATGAGCGCCAAGGTTTTTTTTTTAACACTGTGATACCCATGGATTTTATTACTTAAGTATAAGTCATGTGAAGACTCCAAAATTGTGCAAAGTTTCACACTGAAGCAACAGAGACTCTATGAGGTAGTTGACCCAAATGAAATACATTTTAAATAAATTCTGATGAATTCAAAATTAAGATATGTGTCTTTCTACTCTAAACAAAGACCAGGGGTCTTTAGAAAATGTTGATACCCAATATGTATAGGAATACAAAATTATATGGTATGTGATGCCTCAAAATTAAACTCCAAACCAGCCAAAGCAATAAAAATAAACTATGGCAGATTAACAAGAGTGGTCAATATCTCAGTTCTACCAGGCTCGCTATGCAAGTAATGTTTTATGGCAACAAAAATTACATCTCCAATGCTGAACTAAAAATTCAGTAAAACATGTAAAAAATGCAATAAAATCACTTTAATAAAATAATAATTACATGGTGTAAATAGCACAGGAAAAATATATGGAAAAAAAACACTCCATTCACACAGACTGGGTGGTGTGTGTGTGCACTGGGATCGTACAAAATATCTTCCACCCAAAAAATGTAAGCACGCATTATTGAGAAAGATTTGTGTGTTAAATGGGGGAAAAGCATGCAGGCTGTAGTTGGAGTAAGGCCACATGTTCACAAAGTATGGAGGGGTGGCGCTAGGAGATCAGGATGTGTTTACTGTTCTCCTGTGCCATTTCCTACACTGTGTATGTCACCCTGGGGCAGATAATCGAGTGGGGAACAAAAGAGCAGCTTTAATGGCATCCACTGATCCCTAAACTGCCACTTATCCTATTCATTGTACAATTCATGGTTGTTAATGGGTTAGATAAAGGTCATCAAGTAAAGTTGGCACTACATGGCTGCATCCACTTGTTTGGAAAGGATTATCCAATGTTCAGCTAGCAATTAGATTATCCTATGGGGCCTGCAGAGGCTCGTCACATAAGGACCACATCAATGTGTTGATCCACACGTAGAGAGGATTTTTAAACCTTTCAAGTTTTGGCCAGATATCAGTTGTGGAGGCCAGTGGGTCCTATGCGCAGATAAGCTGCCAAGTTGGTCTGAAGAGGGCTAAATAGTATTAATAGTAGTGGTTTATCCTTGTTGTATTGGCCAGTGAGGCCCAATGTTTTATATGTGTGTCCATTAATTTGATCTTATTAATTGGAGAGAACTAACTTTCTACACTATGTGGGTTTGGATGTGGTTTTTTGGTTGTTTTTGGTTTAGCAGAAAGACAAGAATTGCAAGCAGAAAGCCATCTAAGCCAAGGATTTCGGGCTCATAAGTAGTTTATGTTTCTGATATTATTAACCCATATTAAGTTCTTATGAACTGTATTGTAAGACTGATTCATCTTCTTTCTAGTTGAAGAGATACGATGGAAAGTTTTGAATATGTCCAGCAGACTTCCTGTGCAATTTGCAAACATCTATATGTTCCTGCCTCATCTAATAGGACATGAAGACCAGATGCGACCGAATGTACTCTATGGACAAGATAGAACTGGTGGTAAGTAATACATACTAAATGTTATATTGGGCATAACAATCGGATCACAGTCATGGTAAATGCAGGCCATTGGGGCGAGGAGTGCATCCACCGATATGGTCCTCACACAAGCAGGATTTTTAAATCTGCCCATTCAATATCTGAACTGATATCATTTGAGCAGACTTGTCAGATGGCTTCAATTAATATCTGGACTAAATAACTATTAGGCAGGCCAGTCTAAGGGCCCCATACACAGGGCAACGAGCTGCTGACTTAGTCCAGAAGGACTGAATCGGCAGCTTTGACCGGTCCATGTAGGGTCATCTTAACATTTGGAACCCCCAGAGATTATACCTTTCCTTCTCCTTTATCTATTCTCTATATATTGCCAGATCACGACCATATGTCAATGTTTCTTGTATAGGGCCAGATTCAATACAGTGAGAAAAAGTACTCTTGATTTATCATGTAAAAACACATGGACCAGATTCCATTGGAGGAGAAAAAACTTTTCTACTAATTCAATTCCAGTTTTTCCCAAAGACTTTAATCCGTTTTTTCTGCATTGAATTGCATCTCAAATTGAATCCCGTCCATGAGTTTTCACTTGATAAACCTTTTTCTCACAGAACTGAATCTGGTCCAAAATCTCCTGAGCAATGTAGGCCACCAGTGTATTACAATGTCATGTAATACAACAGAAATATGTGCACTATTGGGTGGTTTCCAAAATTCCTCTGGGCTAGGAGAACCAGTCTGAATAGTTTAAGGAAGTTTAAGCAACTGTTGTTTATTGTGAATTTTAACTGCAATAGTTCAATACCTAGTCACGTGCATAAACCCTTATGGGTTATTTCAACATATTTAATTATTTTTATTTTTTGAATTTAATACAACAAACTTAACTCACAACTAAAAGGCAGTAAAGGTGAAAAGGGTGTGTGCATCTAAATGTTGGGGTTGAAATAACAAGTGAGCTCTCTTTCATCCTTGATTGGATTTAAACATTTATATGTGTGTACAGGCACACACATATAAATACTGTAATTAGAAGTAACATATGTGTTTTTTATTTTGCTAATTAGATTATGCATGCATGTTAAGGGTTTTGTTACCTTGCAAACCCATTAGCCAAGGCTCTTGTGCTTGCTTTAATATATTCATGAATGGATGTCCTTGTATTTAGCGTGGTCCTGGGAAACTGCTTGAACAAGTGGGTGTACTGTTCTAATTTTCTAGGTGTGGCAAATGCTAAACTTCAGAGACGACATACTACAGGAAATATCTATTTTTTCTTCTTTGCCAGAATGACAAAGAACTCTCCTTGTGCAGGGCAAAGTATGGTCTAACATGCAGCTACTTGCACTGCAGTCTGCACTATTTCTCATGTTTGAAGTATAAGGAAGTGTAAGCTGCTGGAACTTCAATACACAGAACAAACTAGCCTCTATAGCAAGAAAGTACAGACCTTTAGTGAACTTCGTATTTTAATACAGATCATACCATTGGCATGATTAACTTTTTAATAAGACATAGTTATTGCTCAATTGTATTTAATATAGGGTATAAATATTTTCAATTAATTTATTCCTTTTTTTATGAAACAGCTTTTAAGCAACATGCCTTTGGTTGGTATGTTCTGTGTAAGTTGTGATTGCTTTTTTTTTTTTTTTGGATTGACACATGAGCAAGTGCATTTTAGGGGTCTAGCAAGACAAGGACAAAAACCCTATTGATAGGCACCCCCCCCCACCTAATTCCATAATGAAAACATGTTTTTAAAAAAAATGTTCATTTCACCGTCCGACTGTTCTTTGTGAATATTCTGACTGGATTTCTGTATCCTGAAGAAATTTTAAAATTGCCATGTGGCTCTAGAGGACCTTACAGGGGTAACCACCTCCATACAAACTGTTATGTGCCAGTCAGCGAAGGGGAAGCCTGGGGCTCAGGGAAGCACCCAACTGAAATACATCTCTAATGGCGATGCTGCATTGGGTTTTTTTTCTCCGGACCATTCCTTTTATTTATTAAATTGTGCACCGGCCCGGATTTGAGAAAAGGCTACAAAGGCCCAGGCCTAGTACAGTATGCCGTTCAAGTGTCTACTAGTAGAGAAGAAAGAATGGAGCCATGCTGGGTTGTCAGTGGGGGAAGTGAGTGCAGTCTCGGGGTTTGGGAAAGTGAGCATGGTCATGGTGGCGGGGGATGTGTGATAAGGTGCAGTACTTTCACAGGCCTAGGGGGCTTAATATTACAATCTGGTCCTGACTGGCCCAGGGTTAAAAGTTATGGTTCCCTTCACTGGGGGGTTGCCTAACATGTTTTCACCATAGTTAATCAGGCCTTTCTTTTCTATATGCAAACAATATGACTGTAGATACACTGACAGATAAAATGTCTTGTGTGATTATCTGACTGGCCTGTTATCATCTGACTGGTTTTGTCAGACTGGTAATTTGATCAAGACCTGTATGGATGCACAAAGTAAGGGGGTGTTTAAGAGTAAAGGTTTCACCATTATTGCACAGGAATGGTCATTTGATACTTGACTTTGTTTAAAATGAAAGTTTGCTTTGGGTCACTAATTAATAATAATTGGTTACTTTTATTGTTACATCACAAATATATTTTTCTTTTATCTGACAGTTTCCATTGTGTTTGGCATTCCCACGGTGAAGCGAGACAAACAGAGCTACCTGATGGATACTTTAAATTCTATTTTCTCAGAGTTGACTGCAAGTGAAAAAAGTGATTGTGTTGTGATTGTTTTTATAGCAGAGGTAAGGGACAGTGCAGTACCTTTGTACATAATGGGCAAAAGAATAACACAATTGCTGAAACAGAGTGTTGACAGGAGGTATATCTAAAGCAAAGGTAGCATGTAAATTCTTGCCAGGCCATGAAAGAATGTTACTTGGAGCTAGTGAGAAAATCTTTTCCATTCATGAAACTGCAAGAAAATTTGCTTAGATTAGAAATTAGAAAAACACATTGAAGTCAATGGGCATTTTCTCTCACTCCAAATGGGAGTTTTTTTGCATCAGTTTTCTTGCGATTTTGTTGTGAACATTTTTCCTGCAATTCTACCAAAAAAAAAAAAAATTGCTGATGGTGAAACAAGCAATTTCTCAACAAATTTAAGCCTGCCAAAAAATATTCACTCGTCGCTACTTCTAGAGAAAATTTGTGTTTTGGAAAAAGTGGATGCAAAAATGCATATGCAAAATATGTGAAAAAGAAAATATGGGGTTGAATAGTATTTTAAAATACACAATTCCCAAACATTTAGGGGCTTGATTCATTCGCAAAAACAGATTGTACAACTGATGAATAAGACACATAGCATTTTGACTGTGTGATCTACTATTTGCACCAAATTACAGTTTGCCATTAGGTTGATGCAAGTGTCAAATTACCCATCTGCGCAGTCAGAATTCTTTGTAGAATTTCAATGCAAGTGTTCCATGCTCCTAACACAGCCTCAAACTTTAATCCACAGACACCTTGCACAGATAACTAGGTTTTAGTAGCATGGGGATTTAAGGGCTATGGTACTCGTAGCATATTCTTTTTTTTTCTTTTTTTTTTTTTTATAGTTTATCCTTTTATTTTTTTATGTAACATACATGAAACAAAACAACAAGAAAAGAAAAAATAAAAAATAAATAAAATCGGAAAGAAAATCGTAGCATATTCTTTGCTTGCAATTTTCACCCAGTGAAGACGCATGAAAAGCACCCATGCAGCACCCCCTGTCACGTCTAGACAGAATCCATTAATGGAATGGCAGGCTGGATGGGTGCTCTGTTTGCCATAGGCCTAACACGTCTTTGGGTTTTAAAGAAAAGTTACAACCTCATTGACCCTTGACTGCAGTTTTCACCCAGTGAAGATGCAGGAAAAGCACCCATGCAGCACCCCCTGTCACGTCTAGTGTTAGACAGAGTCCAGTAATGGAATGACAGGCTGCATGGGTGCTCTGGGTGCCATAGGCCTAACACGTCTTTAGGTTTTAAAGAAAAGTTACAACCTCATTGACCCTTACTGTGGGTTGTGGCACATACTGGCATATTTACAGTGAGTACACTGGTTACATGACTGGCTCACTGAGGTCACTGTCCATATGCCGCTGCGTTTACTGGGAGTTTTATTATAAAGTGTGGAGCAGAAATAGTTTAAAATCTGGTGGTCAACAAATATCAATGCAGTGTCATCTGTATGTTACATTACAATCAGCTGCAATAAGTAGGTTACAGATGTGCATTGCCTATGTAACTGTAATGCTTTTTTGCATTATCCTCTTTATATGTAGTCAAGTACAATTGCAAGTACCTCTGCAGCCCTGTTCCAGTCATCACAAAAGAATGCATATATCAGAAAAAAAGGTTATGGGGCAGATTTATCAAAATGTGAGTTTAGAGCTTAATACATAAAAACTCACCAACGTTCTATTCATTCCTATGGGATTTTTAGAAGCTTATTTATCGATTGGTGAAAGTTAGAACTCACCATTTGATAAATACACTTCTAAAAATCCCATAGGAATGAATAGGACGTAGGTGAGTTTGTTGTATGTATTAAGCTCCAAACTCACATTTTGATAAAGCTGCCCCTATGTGTTTGAAAAATTTGCGTCTCTGAAACAACCTGGTTTACTAGTCAGACAAGAAAAAATGTTTTGCCTATAGAATACATAAAAAAGTCCAATCTTGTTACTAGTTGACTAGTCCCAATTTTCATCTGAATACATCCTCATTAATTGAACTGTCCACACACTATCTCACATAACTAACCTACAGCTTGAGGTGTCTCTTGCCACTGCCCAAGTCCATCAAGGGGCCAGCCCCACAGTACTGGAGCACAGGGTGTGTCAGATAGCAATGAGAATGTATACCTTATTGTTTACTTAACACGACAATGAAAGGGTTCTTGTTTTTACCACTCATTTCTCTCTGTAATACCTGCTGGCAAACCATTTTTTGTAAAATCACAACATGTCTATGTTCTGTTTCAGGTTAACCACGACTATGTCAATACATTAGCTAACAATATTAAAAATAAGTAAGTATTCTTTACAGATTTACAGTATTCTTTATTCTTTAGGTTTTGAATAATAATAATTGTTATAATGTCTACGTCTCTTTAGCTTTTGAATAATAATAATTGTAATAATGTTGTTGGTTTTCTAGGTTAAGCTACTAATATATTTGTTTATAAATGAAACAGAGGAGTAAAAGAGGAAGGAGTGGGAATTGCTGTATATTGCTGCATAAATACCACTTCCTATGTCTGTTTTGTATTCTGTTTTTGTATTTATGAAAAGACATCTGATTCCTATGTATCAGGTGTATGTACGAATAGCAGTACCTAAAAGCTTAAAGTCAGCTTTCAATCAGAAGAATAATAGGGGGAACTGAGATGCTGTGTACATATTAAACTGTGGCACAAATAGTAACTTGTAGCCCAGCATTTAAATTGGCTGCAGAGAACACAAAAAATTTACAGTACAGTATGTTTGTGATGCCCAGTTTTCATGGCCCCTCTTGGCACATACATTTGTTAGTTGTGGTATAAAAAATATTGCATGCCCTGCATGTCAGTTGTGCCTGGCCCAGTTCACATAGACAACTTATTGTACAGCGCTGCGGAATATGTTGGCACTTTATAAATAAATGTTAATAATAATAATGTGTGTAACGCCCATCCTGTGAGCATATGACATTCAGAGGCTTGGTGCATTTAGATCAGATATCAGCCATGATTCACAGAATCTAGTCCATTTGTAACTAAACGTGCGTGTAAAAGTGGTGTGAGATGTGGGAAAACACTGCCATGTTCTGCATTGTTCAGGCACAGAGTAATCATGCAGGGAAGAAGGCAGAAATTATTTCTTTTCATTTCTAAGCAAAATCAGCAAGTGTATAAGTATGCATTGAATAGAAGCTGGGTAAATCATTGTTAATAGGGTGTGGAAATGAATCACTTAGCAGCAAGGTAGCCCATTTGAATCCAACCTGTAGGTTAAAGGTTGCCATACACGCACCAATATTTCATGCGATATTCCGTGCATTTATTATGGATTGTCGAGGTGACAGATATCGCAAAAACCTTGGATATCGGTCACCTTGTCAATCGTGCGGGCTGTTGAAGGCACCCTAGCAAATCCAAGCGTTTAGGGCTTAATCGTCAGATAGGGTTAGAATTCCTATTGTTTTTACCTCCATATCTGATGATTCAGCTCTGAACATTAGTGGAAGGTATGAGCAATTTTCATGCGACCAATGGTTGCAGGAGTGTATGGCCACCTTAAATGGTCCTGCAGTAGGCAGAGTAGAAAAATGTTTAGAAAATTAATCGGGTTATGAAATATAAGGGGCAAACTTTGCTACTTCTGTATACTACATGATAATTACCCTTAGCAACCAGCCAGCAGCACCTGGGCAAATTTTGTGCCTTTTGTTACATATGTGGGTATAATACTACTTACTATTACTACTCTGTTAAATCATATCATTTTGTGCTTACAGTTTTCCTAAAGAGATTGAATCTGGTGTCCTGGAGATTGTCTCTCCCCCTGTAAACTATTACCCTGATTTATCCAACATTAGGGAAACCTTTGGTGATTCCAAAGAAAGAGTAAGGTACTGTATTGTTTCCAACAGGGCAAGTGACCTTTAAATAAACGCAGTTTTTATTGTTTGATACAGTAGATGGAAAGGAAAGGATTATGCCACAGTTAGCAACATATCCATTTCATTCATGAAGGTTCTGTGATATAGATCAAACTGTCTGTGCCAGCCAAAAAGCATTGATGTTACTGACATTTAAGTCCCTGTGACATTTTGCACATGACGCACAGCTTTATGTTGACATTATTATTGCATCATTGTTGACGTTTCCATGGCTTAATACTATTCATCCTTTGCATGAAAATGTTTTTGTGGTTCAGTTCAGACTAACAGAGCTACAGAAAGTAAAATGGAGGTCAGGAACATCCTTCCATAAAATATCACTTATATTCAAACGATTAAAACCATCACGGAGTTAGGCACCCACAGCTTTACGCGTTTCGTGGCTTCTCGCCACTTCATCAGAAGCTACACAGGTGCCATGACACAATTGCATTTAAATACAAACCCCCAGCCTGAACCCTCTACATAAGTTAACCCAAAATAAACTCCAATCGATCCCTTTAAAAACAGAAGTTAGAAAACATTGAAAAATACATATTATTCAATGTACATCCATTATCTCAAGAAGCCCAAACTCAGTATTAATCCCCATATAATACGATTTATACATTAAACTTCATTTATGCATTGCACATATGTCCATATATTACACCATCTAAATAATTGCAAAACAATCTCAAACATGAAGCTAAACCGGTCGCTATGCCGGTAGCATATGCTAATTAGCATTGGGAAGGGTTACATGGTAGGGGGAAAAGATGTTCACCATGCACTGCACGAGCGGCAAATTTTAACCTTTAACAGTCATAATTAGCATATGCTTATTAGGATTTCACATTCGGTTCGGGATTCGGCAGAATCCATCAGGGTGGGTTTGGGGGTTTGGCCGAACCCAAAAAAGGTGGTTTTGGTGCATCGATGGGTGTTTGGGTCCTACAACCACATGGAAGATTGGCCAAAGCCTGTAAACAAATGTTTTGGGCTTGGCAGTCTCTCCTTATAAAAATTAAATGGATCAAGTCTGTGACTGAGACCAGTATACAGATAATAGCACACTTTATAAAAGCAACAGCAAAAAAAAGCATGCAGCACATTCACTAAGGGAGTCAGTAACAGAACTGTATTCTGAGTTTTGTAAAATTTCATATTCAGTGGCTACAAAAGGCCCGGGCCTAGGGCGGCAGAAACCTGGGGGCGGCATGCCGCACCAAAATCTTAAAATTTTTGTTCCCATACGGAGCAACGGGGACTGCTCCCTACTGCTCCATATGCAAGTGCGGCCTTCTGCGCATGCGCGCACACACCTGCTGTTTGCGACCAGGGCAGCCAGTTTGGAAATCCGGCCCTGCCTAACAAAAATTATTACAGTTCTTACAACATGCAGCCCAGGCTTGTGCCCTGCAACAAACTGGAATTGAAAGGGATCTAAAGTCTAAAAAACAGTTTTAAGGCATTGATGTAGTTCTTTAAATATTATGTATCCAATGAAAAAAAGTTACTGAGTGGTATTATACACATGTTCTGTGTGCAGCTCTATGTTTAAGAAGTAGTGCTGCAGAGAGATTATAGATAATTTCCTTTTAAATCATTTAGACTAGTAATATTATAGTATTGCCATCTTCAGTCAGGTATAAGCAGAGCTGTAAACCTCTAAGTTTAGGCACTAAATGAAATAATTTTGTGACACCTACCTGTACAGTGTATACAGAAGAAAGGTGCTCAGCACACCTCCCTTCATCAGACTGATGTATTATGATATACCCTTGAAACATTGTATCTATTTGGTATGGCAGGATAAAGCTATCACAGCAGTAAAATATGGTGTGTGCTGTGACCCTTCTTCCGTATATACTGTATCCATTGACTTGGACATATGTCAGGGAGTCGTACCACAAGAGGGAAAAGCTATCCTATGTGTATGCAGGGTGTGCTTCTGATTTCTTATTGTTAATACACTTAAAATAACAATTACTGTATTATTTTTGTACAGGTGGAGAACAAAGCAGAACTTGGACTATAGTTTCCTCATGCTATACGCTCAGCCAAAGGGAACTTATTATTTACAGGTATTGTGTTTAATTGGTACACTCATAATCTGAGGGTTCAGATTGATTATATTTTTAGTTTTCCATTGGGACTTGCAAACTGCTACCTGGTAATTAAGGCCTCACAACCAGATAACACTTGAAGGTCCAAGCTTTTTTCGGGGAAAAAAATGTAAATATTTCAGAAACTACAAATACAAATTTAAGACTATCTGCTATGCTATTGTCTGCCTCATACTGAATAAAATTATAGTGATTCATTAGAATGATATGCAACCTCTCAAAGAATGCTACATTATTGTGCAACACCGTATACCTTGGCATTAAGTTCCACAAGCTTTTTTGACAAAATTGCTCTTAACAATAGAATGTTAATGTAAGGTAGACTATTGTTTCATTTTGTTTTTTCTGGCTGCTTCTTGCTTAATCAATACAGCATTTGAATAGATTAGAGATAGTCACTTAGCTTCCCATACTCTATACTTACACAATCAGCCAGGTCCTCAGGGGACCTAGGATGTCTCTCAGGACTCTAGCCAAGCATTTGGAAAATACTAAGGCTGAAAGATGAGCATAAAAGCAAGCAACTCTATCTATCCACCTCTACCCAAAAGGCATTTAGACATTATCTATTCTGGCAACAACCAAAGATACTCCTTTAAAGCAGCTTAGAAAGAGAAGTGCTTTGTTCTCGTTTATTCGTGCAAAGGGGAAAAGTGTTGAATCATGTAAACAATGTTTTATTACAACTTAGAATGTGTTCTTAAATGTTTTATGTTATAAATTTCAAATTAACATACATGCCTCTTGATTTTTTTTTTTGTATTATTTTGTACCCGTAGGACCTATTAATTAAATTTTATATCCTGACCCCCAGAAGTCTACAAATATGTCGTATGAGGAATGTATGATTGTATCTGCTTTCTCAGATTGCTTTGAGCCAAAGTTCATCAAGCTAGTCACACTGGTTTGTGCCTTGGCTTAGCCCCATCTGCTCTTGCATCTTTGTGTGCTAACAGGTGCAACATCAACACACTGAGGGAATATTGGAAAAAATTGCAAACTTTTGTGTTTTCTTGTGAATATTCGCTTCATGTGTCCAGTGTTAGACTGAGGTATATAGGCCCACCAGGAAACTGAGAACAAAGGCACACTAGCTGCTGAGGCCCCCTTTCGCCCACCTTCTCCATACCATTGCATGTACCTTTCTTCTCACCATGCATCCCATCACCCATCGCAGCATACCTCTGCTCTGCCATACATATCCTGGGCTGGCAGTGGGTCAGGTACAGAGGGACCCACCTGGAATTTTCCCAGTGTCCTGGTTGACCAGTCCGACTCTGCATGTGTCTGCACACAGGCCAACACTTTGCCTGTCAGTTCACAGGCACAGAAGAGCGGATGGGAGTGCACTGGCCTCTCTCTACCTGCAGTGAAAACACAGCCAAGTGTGCCATTACTCTAAGCCAGTGATCCCCAACTAGTGGCTGAGGAGCAACATGTTGCTCATCACCCTCTTTGATATTGCTCCCAGTGGCCTCAAAGTAGGTGCCCATTTTTTAATTGGACAGCAGTCCACATGGGGCTACCAAATAGCCAATCACAGTCCTTATTTGGCACCCCCAGAAACCTTTTGCATGATTGTGTTGCTCTCCAACATTTTTTACATTTGAATGTGGCTCACAGGTCAAAAAGGTTGGGGACCCCTGCTCTAAGGAGTAAGTTCAGTGTCCATATTTTAGTCCAGAACTGCTGTTTGCTTTATTCTGCTAGGCCTAGTAACTTCATAGAAAATAATTATGGAGCTGTAATTACCTGTTGAGATTTGTGTTCACGACACATTGCACATGGTGCAGCATGTAAATTTGCACAGTAGTTATTGTTATAATTTATACTGGTTGATATCTGAACAAGCCAAGCATTTAATCTTTACTGCTTGTATTTAACTGCTGCCAGGACAGACCAGAGCTAGTGCAGAGAGTATTCCAGCTATATTAGTACCCTTAAATTCTATCAATTATGGTGCAAATGGGAACTGCAGCATTTATTACACACCATAGTCCTCAAAGTGCAGGGTATTATGTTTAAATATAAATATGAGTGAACCCACTAAAATACCAGAGATTTAGTGATTTTGTACTTTATATTATTTTCATACTAACTTAATTCTGAATGTGGTCTTTGTGTTGTCTTCTCATTAATGCAAAGATACTTATACTTTTGTGCCTTAGTGGGTAGACAACACAAAGAAGAATTAAGAACTAAGAATAAAGAGCATATCATCACTGGTAACTACTAATTGCCCCATCTTTACCCTATATTTGAAAATCAAGAGCAGCAAAATTCTGCTGTAAATTGTAAAGCAGCCACAATGAGTCTGCCACATGTAAAACTTCCTTAACATTAATAGCACTGCATCAAAGCCACAGAAATTCCCTGCCTGATAAGCTTGTGTACTTAGGGGGCCATTTAGTAACGGTTGGATTTTTTTTTTCCTATTCAAATTTTTTAGTGCTAAAAAGTTTAACGTTTTGGTGCGGCGTGGCGGCATGCTGCCCTAGACCTGGGCCTTTGCACAAATCCAGGCCTGATCAAAACGGCTAAAAATCAGAATCCAACACTTTGCCAGCTAAAACTTGTCGAGACATCAAGTCAATGCCAGATGTCTCTTCCTTTCCCTGGAGGATCCTTCTTTGCTTTATTTGTTATATACTATTAGAAAAAGTAGAGGTACAAGTTGCAGTTTTGTGACTTTTCTGCGACTTTTTCCCGCAAGGACTTGCTCAGTTCAGACTTTTTAGTGAATGTCAGACATTTGTGGAAATGAGTTTATTCAGATTATAAAAACAAAAAATGCAGTAGTTACATTTAGTCACATAAATACTGATCTTTCATTTGTGTGTGTATATTATGCAGCTTTTTTTTGCAACTTGTATTTTGCCCTATGTTGAGAGAGACTGTAGTCCCATTTCAACCAAACTTGTTCATGTAATGTGATTAAACCTTTATGTCTTGAGGTGGGTTTAATGACCTCACCTATAGTAGGGGGTATTGCTGATTTTCATTTAGCGCTAATGGAGAGCCTAGCATCGGTATAAATATAGTTCAGGAGCTTCTGCTCTTGTCTTGATATAAAAGTGTGCGGTCTTCCCAAGACAGCATTGTGAATGTCTATAAGCTCTCCAAAGAGAATTTTGGCTACTAATGCCTTGACATCTTTCCAGAATATTGTAAGTAGGGTGCCCTCCTGTCCCCATTGCCTTCAGCAAAGCCTGGAGGTGTCTGGGAATATTCTTCTCAGCTTTACTGGGGTATAATACCAGAAAAATATTGTCTTATATACACTCTCTTTCTGCCTCAGACAAGTTACCCCTGTCCTGGCATTTTCCCAGATTTTTTCCCAAACAGGTACTGCCAATCCACCTTGTGATTTATCAGACAGCATGACTGATTTAGGTAGGGGGTGTCTGGGTACTGTAAGGATATGGTTTGGAACTGTGATAGGGAGTCTCAAAAAGACAGAGTAGTTTTGGCAGGATTGCCATTTTCCCATCACATTTAGTATATAACCTAAGTAATTTATTTTTAACTCATGTTTGTTTATCCAACAAGGTGGTTATATATTTGACTTATTACCGGAACACATTGTCATGACCACATTGTAGTGCACCTGTGTCAGACTGTACGTTCCACATGACCACTCTATAAAAAAGGCAAAATAAAGATCTGGGCTGCACTACTTCAAGAAATCAATCAAGGTGCTTTATTCTAAACTTATTATAATACAGCACCCTATACATTTTTTATTTTTTGAAAATTAAAGGACCGGTAACATCACAAAGTTAAAATATACTTTTCTACATTTAGAGATTGTATGTGCTTATTCAGCACCTACAAACACATTATTTTTTACTAACAAATGTCCTATTTTGCATTAGTGCCCTGACACATGAGGCCCTGTGAGAAATCTCCTCTTCCACAGGTGAGGAGGCACCAAAAAATACCTGCCTCTTCACTTTTTTCTATAGTTGCATGTAAAGCACATATTTTTTATAGAGTGGTCATATGGAACATACAGTCTGACGAAGGTGCACTATAATGTGGTCATGACAATGTTTTCAGGTAACAAGTCAAATATATAACCACCTTGTTGGATACATGTGGCAATCCCTGGCAATCACCCAGTTACATTGGATTGCTGTATGTAATGTGTTTTACATGTAGCAATTGAAGAGAAAAATTAAGGTGCAGGTATTGTCGGGCACTTCATTGCCTGCAGGAGATATTTCCCACCGAGCAATGGAACACCCTTAGAAAGTGTTTATATCCCTATGTGTGAACAAAGCCATTGTATTCTAAACAGCTTATCAGTTACCTGCTGTGTAAACATGACCATTTTTTGTTGAATTTAACTTGGCTACACAGCAGCTTTTTTATATATAAACTTGTGTTACTAGTAGTATTTTAAAAGCAAACACACCAGTTTTACCAGTGCAGGGCAACAGTATGTTATATGTAAATACATATAATACATACATGTTAGTGGTCTTTTAATCCAGTATTCATGTAAAACATTTCGTTGTAATGTCTGCAAGGGTATACAATATTTATGTATACAATACATAAATATATTTGGGTCTGACACATTTCTGCTGTTCCCTATGCATCGGCAGATTTAATCTGCTGATTTGGCCCATTCAGACCAAGTCAGTAGCTTATCTGCGGGGGTATGGGTCTCCAATGGGCCTATCCTACTGTGATATCTGGTTGAAAATTTTCAGATGTCGAGGGACCGTATCAGCCGTCATTATAATCCTAGGGCCAAACAATCAGATCAGCCTGATATCGCAACTTCAATGTGGGCATATTGGGCAAAGATCATGTATAATACATTATTTTTTTTTCTGTATCTGTAGCCATGTTACACATTACGGGGGCCCTAAGCAAAGGTTGGACCTCCAAGGGGGACCTGAACTGAAAAGCATCACTTACTCTGCATTCAGCCATTGTTGAGTCTAAATAATAAGGATGTATGAGGTTGTTTGATATATCTTGCTTTATTTAAAAAGATAATATAAATTCACCAATGGGGAAAAGATGCCTTTTGTGGACCTTAGAGTTTAAATTGCCTTGTATACAGAACCACTGGTTTAAAAGCAGGGTAAATCAATTTGATTTTGTGACATCCTAATACATAGGAAGACTCTTTTTTTATTTTTTTTGGCTGTACATAGTTAGGTACTGGGGAAACAATTTCTGAAACCATAAAGTTACCTCTACCAAAATAGTTGGTAAACTGTTTACCTAGCTGCTTAATAGTATTAACAACTGGGCAGGATTTGGCTTTACTTGTTCAACTTGCTTCCTTTAAGTGTTTATTAAACTAAAATTGTCTACCATCTGTCTTAGAGATATTGGAGAACAGCTGAAGAGTTGCATGTTGGCCTTCAAACGTGTGTATGTGTTGGCCAAAATTTTAGTTTCCTGTAACAGCAGCATTAAAACCAGCATTCAGCCTGTACGGGATATGAATCTTGCTAACTTGTTCAAATATAAAAAACTCTATCTTTAAGTTTATACACTCAAAAAAAACTTGAAAACTCTAATATCTCAAATTGAAGATATGGCTTGACTTTGCCTAGAATAACTCTTATTGACTTCTATAGCAACTCACAAGCTTTTAAAAGACGGATTTTTACATTCCACATTTCAGGTTTTTTGCACTTAATAAATACGAAACTTTCGAGTTTGTGAACCATAATTTGATTTCAAGTATTTTTAGCGCGAAGAAACTTGAATCATGAAAAAAAAATTAAACTTGAACGTTGATGAATCTTTGCCATAGTTTATATGAAAATATTTTTGTTGGTTCTCTGCAGGGGGTGAGGTGTGCCTTACAGTCTAAAGTGGGTTCTGGGCGTTTAAATATATTTAAAAAAAATAAATGTGTTTTATAATTAGTATATTTTACTAAAATGTGCCTTTCTCTTTTAGTTAGAAGATGATATCGTCGCAAAACCTAATTTTTTTCAGTATCTGAAAAGCTTTGCCACTCAGCAAACTTCTGAGGACTGGATAATACTTGAATTCTCTCAGCTTGGTTTTATTGGTAGGTGCTGATAAATGCAGTTTAAAAAATGAGGCGTAGAAACATATACATTTTTTAAATGTATATTCATTATATAGCTGACTTTTGTGCTATTTTCCCCTTTGTACTATTGCCCTAAATGCATGCCCTCCATAGTTACATGACACAGCAATATCGGTGTATATACTTCTTAACTAGTGTTATAGTCTATTGTATATTTGTGTGCAAAGAGAGATTTAGAATTAAAGTATTTCGCCAATCCCCATACTGGCCAAGGGTTTATCTGGTTTTGTATTAAACTTTGACTTTTGCAGCTGTCTGTTCTTACCATGTTAGCAGATATGTACTATGGGGTATATTTATCATGCTGTGTAAAAAGTGGAGTAAAACATCACCGGTGATGTTGTTTATAGCAGCCAATCAGATGCTTTGCTTTGATTTTCTAACTGTTGAAATCTAATTGCTGATTGGTTGCCCTGGGCAACATCACCAGTAATGCTTTACTCCACTTTTTACACAGCATGATAAATATACCCCTATGCGTGTATGTCCATAGTTCACATTCTGTTTTCAAAGTAACAGTTACATAAACTTTATCCCTGTCCACCTGATGAACAGGGCATGTTATCTTAAGAACTTAACTTGACTCATTTTATTTGCTGTATTGTAAATCTGCAAAACAAACAGGGTTTATGTGCCATGTTTTCCATGCCTCCTTCTTGCACTACTGATTCCATTTTTCATCACTCTAAAGTCAGCCTTTGATCCATATAAACTACATGGGAAAAAGTATAAGATACCCCTGGATTTATCTATTTAAACCATGCCCATTGTTGACACAGATTCATAAAAACAACAGTAAGTTAAGTGATTGTGAAATGGAAATATCTAGAAACAGTTTAGTCCCAAAATGGTTGGCCACTAGAACTCCCTTCATGAGATAGTAACACCAATGAAAAGTATTAATTGGATCTACAGTGCTATACATTTCTGACCTGTACTTGTAGAAATAGTAGCAGTTCTGTTTTTTTGGGCAGAGTGTTTGCTGTCAACTCTCCTGTGTTCAGCCATTTTTAATCTGCAGTGTCAGACTGAGCATCCTAGGGTGCTCAAAAGGAGATTCTCTGGTTCTCTGGCAGGCCAGTCCTACCCATTGTATCTCTTGGGTAAAAAAGCTCTGATTGCCTATTTATTTATTTTTTTTTTCCAGTTACATTTTTGGGAGTGTATGTATGATGCCAACAGCCCTAATAGACTACTTACATTAATTTCAAACACTTTCTAGAAATGTGCTGCATACCCACGCATATAACAGAGGCAACATATCAAAAAGTTATATATGGAGGTTGGAGGAAAGTATTGTGGTTAAAAGGGAGGGGTGGACATTGGTGGAAACAAAGTTAGACTTACTGAGGAGAGGAAATGGTTAATCAATTCCATGGAACAGAGGTAGAAAATAGTAAAGCTCTTCAGACACTCTCCAAATCAGCCAGCTGGGAGAAGGCATAAAACTTTGTAGACAGGGTTGTACCATTCCCTGCATTATGTCTTTAGCCAGGTTATTAAGCAGGTTTCGAGGTGAGGCTTCCCTTGGCTTTATTTGTGTATTTGATTTATTTATTGTACATAAAGCAAGGTACAATATAATGGTGATACAGTGATATTAAATTACATGTACCTGACAAGGATGTTTGACAGAATAAATACCTAAGTGGGAGGAAGAGTTAAGGTGTTTACCACACATTTTGTGCCAAGGTACAGTGTGCAAATGGAAAGCATTTGCTTATTAGAAAACCCATTTACAGACATTAATGCCAGTACTCTCCAATCATATGGAAAACGTACAAATTTTTTCTTATTTTTTATAGTAGCAACAATGATTGTTAAACACAAACATACAACCCACTCGCAGCCAATTCCAGCCACTCTGTGTATGCCACATAATGTTATATAGCCAGGAAATGGTGAGCAGCATTGCGCTTATGCAGGGATAGTGCTTTAAGTTTAAATAGTAGAAGCTGCCTTGTCCATGCAAAGTGTTTGCTTGGGGTTTGGGGAGTGCTGAGGGAAAGTGGGTTATAGTAAAGATGAGAAACAGAGCAGATTGCCAATACAGTAATTCTTGAGAGCTAACTTGGTGGCAGCTCTTGGCAGGAAAGTACCCAAAGGCCATTTTGTTTTTAAGGAGAGGCACTCCTGCCCACTTTCAGAGATCAGTGAATTAAGTCGTCTGGTGTCTCTACAAGGAAGGCTGGAACATTGCAAACTGTCCACAAGTACTAGTTTTTTTAGCTTTAATTCTTCAGCCAAATGTGGCCAAAGTTGGTGTATCAGGCCCACAAGCCAAAATCACATGTAGATTAGTAAATGATAAATTGTCAGTTGCCAGTGGAATTTTAGTCCAGCAGTCCAAAATTTTTTAGGCTTTGTGTCTACTCTATAATTGGTGAATATTCTGACTTGTAATCCTCCAGGTGTATTTGGTCCAGCTTCCCAGATGGAAAACTTTTTGTGTGTTTTTGTCTTTTAGGTAAAATGTTCCGAGCTAAAGATCTGCCCTTTTTAACAGAGTTCTTCCTAATGTTCTACAAAGATAAACCTATAGACTGGCTCCTTGATCATTTTTTGTGGGTCAAAGTATGCAATCCTGAAAAAGATGCTGTAAGTATATTCACCATCCACTAATGGCACAAAAGTTGACACTGACAAGCACATGGGCTCTGGGAGATTGGTGGACACTCTGGATATTTACTGCAATGTACTAAAGCCAATGTGATATTAACTGTGTAACTGTGTAATTTTTGATATCAGTTGGTAATACATTTTTATCACTTGCCTTTCAATTTATCTTATGCATTTTTAAATTATATTGCAGAAACACTGTGATCGCCAAAAGTCAAACCTACGCATTCGATATCGTCCATCCCTGTTTCAGCACATAGGTACTCACTCTTCTCTCTCAGGAAAAATTCAGAACCTAAAGGTGAGATGCTGTTCTGTTTACATTAGATAACAGTTTGATGGGACCAGTAATGTATTTTTCCTTGAATTAGGAATTAAAGTGATACTGACTCTAAAAAAGGACTCTTCAAAATATGAATGTACGTAAAAAGTTCCCTATAGTCCATGTTGACCATTTTTTGCTGCTAGGGCTGATTTTGTAAGTAATTGTTACTTAAAGTTCCTAAACCTGACTGTTTTGCCAACCTGACTGTCCCTTCTCAGCCTGTCAGTTATAGCTTCTAATGCCAACGGACTCCTGCTGCATAAATATGGCAGCCCCCTCAAAGAGGAACATGGGGATTTGATGTGTAACGTAAAAGCATTGAGCAAATACTTTTATGGCAAAATTATAAAGAGCATGCCAGGACAATGTTATAATAGATGTAAACACTCTGCACATACAGATAAAATCATACAAAAACTTAGCCAGTGCATGGTGGATAAGTAGGTGAGGACGTGAAGCGCCACAACTTATCTTCACTTCCTGTTGTTTCCATTATTTCTGTTTGTATCAGAGTGGCCCATGTTCAGGGATTGGGAAAGGTATAAATTGAATCTGCCAATGCATCATGATGACCAGTGCAGATGAGAAAAGTAAAGAGAAGCCACAGCTTCTTCACTACCTGCTTTTCAGATTGTTCGTGTTCGTACCAGATTGGCCCATGTATGGTCGCCTTTAGTCTAGCTAGGTCTATAAACTCGCTTGTATCAAGTGTCAGTTACTGGTATGCCTAACTTTAACATGAAATACAGTATTAGTGCTAGTTTGAGGATCCCTTCCCTTATTATGGTAGCTCCATCTAAAGATAACTATTAAATTATCAGAGCAACTAAAATAAAAAAAACAAACTAAAACTACAGATAAAAATAAATCACAAACTCATAAATAAGTATGAGATTTATATTAATTTTGAACAAGTTTTCATCAACTTTTTGTGCTTGCATAGGAAAGAATATTTACTATAGCATCCTGGAGAGACACAAGCTTGCCATACAGTCAATCATTGACTGCCAACTTGGTCAGAATATATCAGCCGTTTATTGACCAGAAAGCCTAAGTAATGGCCTGTCTGAATATTGACAGGCAAAGGATAAGCAAAATAAGAGCATATTATTTTTTACACTAGATCTCTGAATCCTGGCACTAAAATGGTGGTGGTTTTATCACGCATATGTCAAATTATGTGGTGGTCAATAATTATAATAAGTTACTTCACGATGCGATTGTCAAATACAATGCAATGCCAAAGTCTGTTAACAAATATTAATATTTCTGTCTTAATTCAAATATTATCCTAAATAGAGCTTACTGAACCACACAAGGTTCTAGTACATTAATCAGGGATATACTGAGCTCTATCCACAGAGAAAAGTATAAGAATTCAGTTCCCATTCGTCAGAATTCATCCCTAGTTATCAGGTATCAGCCAGCCAAAAATGTCATACAATCCTCTCTCATTGTTTCTGCCTCACCCACTAATGTGATTATTGGCCTTCGGTATTTTAACAGTCACAATAATTGACATTTTAGAGATGTGAAGTGTTCTTAGCCAAGGATTAGAGCCACACCTGGATCTGTTTTTAACTACAACTCAGTGTCTTGCATTGCAAAGCAAAGTCTAGGTCTAAACTGACTTTTTAGACATACAAATATTCAGGGCCGCCATCAGGGGGGCACAGGGGGGACAATCGTCCCGGGCCCGGACGTTTTTGGCTTTAAAGGGGGCCCGGCCGCGCTAAAGTTTTCTGAGCTCGGGCCCCCTTTAATCAAGCCCGGGCCCTCGCTTCCTCCGGCGGCGTCCTCCGCTTTGTGCCGCTACTTCTCCGCTTTTATAAGGTTGCGCCCGTGCGTGCTGACGTCACACGCACAGGGCGCAACCATATAAAAGCGCAGAAGTAGCGGGGAGCCGCGGCACACAGCGGAGGACACCGCGGAAGCAGGCAGCAGGCAGCAGGCAGCAGGCAGCAGGCAGCAGGCAGCAGGCAGCAGGCAGCAGACTTGTGGGTGACTGTCCATAAAACACCATACCTCTTGTGCTGACACAAGTCCAGATACGTTTGGCCATATTATCTGTCAGGATAGTTTTGGCCTTCTATAAAAGAGCCAGTGATGATACAGTCTATAGACTTTTGCCTGATCTCTCCTGGTCAGTGGAACATGAATGCTTTGTGGGGGGGCCCTGGGGGAAGCTGGAGAATGCTTTGGGGGGGGGCCCTGTTGGAAGCTGGAAAATGCTTTGGGGGGGGCCCTGTTGGAAGCTGGAAAATGCTTTGGGGGGGGCCCTGGGGGAAGCTGGAGAATGCTTTGGGGGGGGGCCCTGGGGGAAGCTGGAGAATGCTTTGGGGGCGGCCCTGGGGGAAGCTGGAGAATGCTTTGGGGGGGGCCCTGGGGGAAGCTGGAGAATGTTTTGGGGGGGCCCTGGGGGAAGCTGGAAAATGCTTTGGGGGGGGGCCCTGGGGGAAGCTGGAGAATGCTTTGGGGGGGGCCCTGTTGGAAGCTGGAAAATGCTTTGGGGGGGGCCCTGGGGGAAGCTGGAGGATGTTTTGGTGGGGGGCCTGGGGGAAGCTGGAGGATGTTTTGGGGGGGGGGGCCCTGGGGGAAGCTGGAGGATGCTTTGGGGGGGCCTGGGGGAAGCTGGAGGATGCTTTGGGGGGGGCCTGTTTAGGGGGGGCCTGGCTACCTGAGTTTTAGGGGGCCCTGGGCTGGCTAGCAATGATTTAGGGGGTACCTGCCCTGGCACCAATGCAAAACGTAACTCCTGGACACCAATGTTTTAGGGGGCCCTGGCTACCAAAGTTTTATGTCCTTTGTATTGATGGGAGGGGTCACTGGGGGAGGGGCCATTGGGGGTGTGGGAGGAGGGGGGGCCCAGAAAACTTTATTGTGAGGGGCCCTGTGATTTCTGATGGCGGCCCTGCAAATATTACACTGGTAACTACTACCCAAAGATACTGTATGGTTGACAGCGTATTTGGGAAATTGTCAGCAGCCAACTGCTGTTTTGTCTAAGTTGTGGAGTTGGATTTATGACCCAAACATTGGTTAGAACCAATAATGTGCATTGTTTTTATTACTGTTTTCTATTGTAGGAAGACATTTCACAATATTAGAAGTATTAAAAGTATTTTAGTCTCACTAAACAGCAGTAGGATCCAATTTGCAGGTCCCAACCCACATGTAAAAAAATCGCTGCCATAGCCATTTTGGAGATAATGCAAGACACTACATCTACCATTAAGGGTGAAGACACACTGAACTACTAGTAGTAGCTAGTTGCCATGGCTACAAAAATAGACATGCTGATCGTCTCTTGATAATTGTGATTTAGCAGAGGCAATTCTCAGTATTGTCTATGGCAGGTTATTTTCTGGTGAGAAGTAACCAGGGTCGGACCGGGGTGGGTGCAGGGCCCACCGGGGCTGCCGCTGCAGGGGCCCCCGTGCCACTGCACTTCCCTCATCCGACGCCCTCCCCTGAGCATGTGTAAGTTAAACTTACTTTCAGTGAATCAGGGAATGGAGCCCAGTGGCCCGGGGTAGCGCCGGCAGATTATCGGGTCTGGGCTGGCAGGGCCCACCGGGTTTTTTTCTGGTGCATTGCCAGCCCAATCCAACCCTGCAAGTTGCTGCATGTGTCTTCGCCCTAAGTGGTTCAGTGTTTATTCACAAATAAATGAAAAACTATAAACTTGGAAGAAGAGGAAGTGAATATTTGTAGGCTGTGCACTGATAAGGAAATACATCTTTCTTCACAGGATAAAGATTTTGATAAAAAACTGCTTTACAAAGCTCATGCAAACCCACCAGCAAAAGTGAGCACAAGCCTCAAGATTTACCAGCAGTACAACCTTGAGAAAGCCTACGTGGGCCAGGAATGCTTCTGGGCCTTCTCCCCTGTTGCTGGCGATTTTATTTTGTTTGAATTTACAGAACCTTCCGAAGTAAAAGGGTGAGTGTAATTCCTCATAAACATCAGTGTGCTATTGTAGATGTTTACTGTTGGAAAATTCTTCTGCTTAGATGTACCAGTAATAATCCATGTTATGCAGTAATGTGTTCCTTAATGCACCATATGTGGTCCATGGTCCTGTAGTGATTTTAAAATGCTTTGTATGTAATGTCTTACTTTAATATATATACTGTGGAGAGTGCGTCAGGGGTCACCTCTAGAGCATTTGCTTGCAAATTAATGGCCGTAGCAATATAAGTGTCTTAGCTGTACAATAGCAATAGGTCTTTTTATGTTTTATGTTGAGCCAAACCAGCTGCTACAAGGAACAAACTTGTAACAAACTGAAAGCTCTGCTAGCCAGAATCAGCAGCCACAACCTGCAAATGGTAACCAAAAGTGCCCACTGCAGCTGTAATATATCTTTCTGTGCACAAAATGCATTTCTTTATTGAATAAATGGAGAGGGGCTGTGTAAAGTCAAGGTAGTGTGTCAGGGCAGCCAGTCACAGTGCAGCTTATTCACTGCTGCTAAGACAGCTTTTTTTGAATAGCTGCAGGGACAAATACCAGCTGGTTTAGGCACAGTGCTGCACTATGCTACTCACTGGCTCCTCTTGTGTGAATTTGATTACCACAAACTTCCCTGTCTAAATAGGGACTCTTCCTGTTTCTCTTGGAGCAGTGGAGATCCCTGAGAGCAGCACTGTATAAAGCTGTTGAGTTACTCTGTATAATGCTCTGTGCTATAGTTCTGAGACATTTATTTAACTTTTACATGTTTTGGCAGGTACTTGTTTAAAAGTGGGAACATAGAACACCCTGGTGATAAATTGTTCAACACCACAGTTGAAGTTTTACCTGCAAAGGTTTGTAACTCTGTCTTCGTATATTGGTCATTCTTCTATAGGATCATCAGCTATGGGTACCTAACAAAAATGATATACTGTTTTACCTGTGTCAGACTAATGTGTCGATAGATTTATGAAATAAATCCATAACACATTTTAATGGAAATACTAACTAGTAAAGGGGCTGTTCTTTAATTTAATATTTACTATAGTGTAAGTAGTAATATTTCAAGACAATTACTTTTGTGCCACCACTCTCCAGTTTGGAATTTCTAATTTCTTATTTTTTTTAGCTGTGTGTAGGCGCCATCTCAGTGCATTCTGACCGAGCTTTCAGAAGGAGCCAGCGCTACACATTAGAAATGTTTTCTGATAACCTATTGTTTCCCCTTCTCCCATGTAACTGGAGGTTTTCCAAGCCAGACTTGGATTTTTTATTATTAAGTGCTATTCCAAAATCTACCACTTATAGCATGGTGTCAGGTAGCTACTTGCACTTGTAAAAAAAAATGATTTCAACGCAGAATTCTGATGGAGAAGCTCTATTAATTGATGTTTTTTCATGGCAGTGTTCCTTTAACTTGAAGGAGAGGCTAAATCACTGGGGGGTGCCAAATGCCAGTGACTATAATCGCTCCTGTTAGGAGAAAACTGCACCAGCCAGGGGATAATACATGCGAGTAATCCTCTTCATTCCTTTTCCTTTTGATGAGATCCCGGGGCCGGCGCAAGCACAGTTGAGTGAAAAGCCAGCTTTTTGATAAAGTTCAGCTTTTCACTACACTACGCATGCATGAAGGAGGAAGAGGATCGCCTGGTTGCATACACCCTGGAGGTGCAGTTTTCTCCTAACAGGAGCACTGTCTGGGGGTTTCAAGTAAGTGATTACAATCACTGGGGGGTGCCTAACATTTTGACACCCCCAGTGATTGTAACTTTCCTTCTCCTTTAAAGATGAACCACCCCTTGAATGACATTAGCACGAAAGCAATATTTAGGTTTGTAAACAAGTAGGCTATCACCTCTCGGACCATGGAAATCTAATGGAAACAAACTTGTGCTAGGATTTTAGCATAGTGACATAGACATAGAGCAACTTGCAAAAGATGCTTCCACTTGGAAAAAATTCAACATTTATAATGTATTTACACGGCTTATTTGTCTTAAAATTAGGTTTGACTTTTGTGCTTTGTGCTTGTGTAGCTCTCCCTCTCTCTCTCTCTCTTTTTTTTTTCTATAATTTTTTTATTGTTTTGTAGCAAGAAAATAAACATTTTACATTACACGAATCAAGTTGCATTGTTATTTTTGTTACAGTCAGATATTGTTGTCTTAGTAATACAAGTTATCCTGATATAGCAATACAGTTGTCATCATATCTATCATATCAGTAATATAGTGTGCCAGTTCCAAAGGTAACAATAGTATGTGTATTTTCTTGATAATGATACATGATAAAGTAATAATTCAAAAGTGAAAGTGAATAACAGCGGAGAAGTCTATTCTTAAACATGGTTTAATTTGAGAACTTTTTACTACTGCTTATTAAATAGATAATAGCTGCGTGGGAAGGGTCTCTCCAAACTTATAGTCTATCCATAGTTTATAGCTTAGAAGTGGAGGTAAGATATCCAAGTTTCGGGAAGCCATCTGTCGGGTTGAAGAGAGAGTTCCACCAATTTCCAGGCCTAGGTGATCGCAGTCCAAGTCTAGTAAACCTTTAATAACTTGTGCTGTCTGTTATTAAGGACTTTGAGGAACATTGTAGATGTAATAGTCTCATTATTAAGGTGATTTTCTAGATCTCCCATATTGTGGGCGAGTTGTGGGAGCACTCTGGCGAACCATGGTTCAAATGGAATCAGCCAAGATCTTCCGTTCCGTTTTAGGTGGTAGGTACATTCCGCCGTTGGGGACCCTGGACTCTTTCCAGATAGGGCTAATTCGACGCGGTTTAGGTGGCTGGGGTGGCCCATAGGAGCCTTCGTTGGATCGCGCCGAAAGGCCCAGCTTAGATAAAAGGTCCGTACCATCCTGTAGTGTTGAGATTTGGTGTGGTTGACGGTTATACAGGACGGCTAATTTCACCGGGAATAACCGGTGGTATCTGATCTTGTGTTTTAGTGATTGGTGCTAAGGCCCTGTGCTTTTGGAGTGTGATTGGGGCCAGATCAGTATATATCTGAAATTGGGTACCTTGATAATCCAGATGATCCTTCTGCCTTGCGGCCTGCAGTATGGCCACTTGTGTCTGGTGAAAGTGTAAGCGAATTATATCTCTTGGTGGGTCACCTTCTCGTATGGATCGTAGGGCCCAATGTATCCAGTCACATTCCAAGTGCTCCACTGGTAAATACGGGAGTAGGGAAGTAAAGATGGATTCCACTGCTTCCGGTAGGTCGGTGACTGATTCAGGGAACCCTTGAATATGTAAATTATTGTGGCGGAATCTGTTGTCTGCATCCTTTATTTTGTCCCATACTTCCCGTAGTTGCATTTGTAAGTCTAAAATATCGTTTTCATGAGCATTCAAAAGGGTAGTAATATCATCTACCTTGTGTTCAATAGCATCTGTATGTTGCCCGAGTTCTTGGAGCTGTTTTGCGATATCTGCTGTAATAGTTGCAGCAATGGAAGACGACTCTTGTTGCAGCATGGTTTTAAACTTTTCAAGTAGCGCGGCGTCTTCTACCGGGGCCTGTGGCTCTATGGTGGATATAAGTTGTTGCGAATCTGTTTCGAGCCATGAGTCAGCTTGAGAGGCCATAGATGGAGAATCAGAGGCTTGTGGCCTAGTTAGGAATGACGCAACGCTCCGCGTGTTTTGTGGCGGGGTAGAAGTCTGCCCTTTTTTCTCCCTTTTCCATTTTTTATACCCGATCAAGCTTCTGCGTGGTGATATATTAGGGTTTTACCTCCTCCACGGTAAGAGCACAATCAAGATGCGGCCATCTTGGATCGCGGCTCACTAACGCCCCCCCCCTCTCTCTTTTTTTTAATTAATACTTAAACTTATGTAAACATTATATATTAATACATCTTCAAAACCATTTTCTCTTGACCATTTCAAATACTGACCAATTATTCTGTTTTGCTTGACAGAACATTAGCAAAGCTGATTTTCCAAAAAGTGAAGATGGCTATTTACAGTTAGGTAAGGTGTTTATTTTTCTCTGCAGTATGGTGAAATTCATTCTGAAGGTCTGCTTGTTTTCCTGGTCAGTTTAATGCCACAAACCACTTCAGGATAGATACCTCAGATACAATGAGTTCAAGATGCAGTTTGACCCAAAAGTAACATTTTCAGAGAATAATATGGTCTTGATATAATCTAGTGTATTCATTTACTTTGCTATCATTTTTGCTATTTTACAGTGCCTTATCCTTTTAACATTTCCACCAATCATTTTATTGCAATGTGTTTGTAATTGTCTGCATATTTACTATAAATAATTAATAATTTTCATTTATTCTTCTCAGGCAATTTTGTCAGTGGAGTAGCCGAGGGAGTTATAAGCCCTTCATTAGGAAAAATCAAAGCAATTCGTTTAAAGATTCTCTCGGAATCTCCTGTTTGGGCTTTGCTCAGTGAGGTATGCCATTGTCTATAATTTCATACACGGTTCAAATGCTAGAACTTGATTTCATTTATTTAAAAGAATCCTAATCCAAAGCAAATTAAAGTAAATGTCTGAGCCCTTTTTAATTTGGCATCCTTTCTGAAAGGGATACTGTCATGATTTTTATGGTATACTTTTTATTTCTAAATGACACTGTTTACATAGCAAATAATTCACTCTACCATTGAAAATATTCTTGAACCAACAAATGTATTTTTTTTTTAGTTGTAATGTTAGTGTGTAGGCAGCCATCTCAGTGCATTGTGCCTGAGTCTGAGCTTTCATAAGGAGCCAGTGCTACGCATTAGAACTGCTTTCAGGTAACTTATTGTTTCTCCTAGTCCCATGTAACTGGAGGAGTCCCAAGCCGGACTTCTTCTCCTTGGCATTGCTCTCCCAGCTGCCAAGGAGTTCAATGAAAATGCAGACAGCTTCTCCAGTGAGACTGCACTGCATATGGGCTCGCTGTCCCCTGGTATATAAGAACTGGCGAAACAGAGCAACTTTCCTACAGCACTGTTATATGAGCCCCTTTGGATCTAGAACTAGGTCTTGTTTGGTGGGCTTTGACTTATAACTGCCCATATAAGTCAGAGTATTATCTGTGGACTAAGTCTTAACCTTAAAGGAGTTGTTTTCTTTAAAATTAACTATAGTATGTTGTAGATAGTATTATTAATTATTTATTAATTAATTTGTAAATAACCAATGTACAGTTTCACTTTATAGGAGAATTACACCATTTGTTTCTACTATTATAGTTTTATTGCTATTACACTTTATCTAGAGCAGACAGACTACTTATTCATACTGTGTTTGTTTCTTTTCTAATTGCTTTGGAGTAAATTGTGCCTTGTGTGCTTTGCTTCCTTTCCATATGCACATCTATACTGGACCAGCTCTCAGAAGATACAGGGATCGCTTGTATATTTAAAATATAGATGGTCATATTACATTAAAGCGGGCATACACATAGAAATAGCGATCTTTCCTGATCGTTTCCCACCCTCCATTGACGTTCAGGGCTGAATCGTCAGATATGGAGGTAGAAACAGTAGAAATCCTACCTCCACCTGCTGATTCAGTCTTAAATGTAGATTTTGCTCAGGCGCCTTCAACGGCGCCCAATAAAAATCTTTTAACCTGCCTGACCGTTATCCGCAGCCTTTGTGATACTGGTCGTCTCGTCAAGCCACCATACACGCACCGAATATCTTTGTATGATAATATCGGCGTGTATGGCCAGCTTTAGAAAGTGGGATTGCTTTTGGGCTATGGTATGATCGTATAGATCATTTGGCATTTATAGATTTTAAGTAATTTATGTTTGGCGAGCTGTATAAACTATTAAGAAACTATAACTAAAAAGAACATTCATATTTATAATAAACTATTATGAACATATGCCTTACTCCCTTGTTAGTGCTCTGTGCTGCACCCAAAATTTTGTGTGCAGCACACAGCAGTAACATGGAAGTAAGGCATTTATAGATCTAGTATGAAATACTAACATCTTCCAAATGTACCCTGCCTCTGAATCAAAGAAAATTCCACACTAGTAGGGCATCGCACTTCTTCCAACAAACAATAGATGGTTGTTCCTAAACATGTTCTGGGGAGAAGTATAGATAGAAATACAAAGAAAGAACTTGATACTATATATGGAATAATATAATTCACACGTCTCGGATGTGCCTTTTGCCATTTGTTTAATGTATTGAAAAGTAAATTTGAGCTAACGTATGGTAAAACAATCAAGGATTTATTCTGTGATGTTAACAATACACAATTTTCCTGTAACTTAAGAACTGCAGGAAACAATGCTGAAAGCCATCTCTCTTCTAACCCATTTTGTCCCTATTGTGAGAGAAAGCTAGCCATTCCTGGTATAACTGTATGTTTTCCCATAGATCTCAGGGGGATCAGGTGAAAGTGTAGTTCAATTGCTCCCATGTGTCTTAAAATGATAGGACAGAGTTTCTCTGGGCAAAAGCATCCACTATAGTCCTGTAATTATTTAGCCACACAGTAGCTCATCACTGGGTTATAGATTTATGTTCACTAGAGTGCTTTTCAGGCTGAAAAACACCAGTAATGATTTTTTCAAGTTGTTGCTATTATTCATTGATTCATATCATTGATACTGTTATGCTGTTTAGCCAGGAATCTAGTGGGCCAAAAGCACTGTTAAAAAGTAAAATGATTGCAAGTGGGAATCCCATATACATTTTCAGGCATTTCACATTCATGTTAAGGGCAGGCTGCAAATTTGTTCACTTTCCAGATGGATAGAAAGCACTCTATGTGCCATCAGCCTTGCAGCATTAATGTAAGTAACAATGTGGTTCTATTCTGGTATGCTTGTCTCTTGAGATTTCCCTCTTATTTATCCAAGAAGAAATATACTAACATGTTACAAGTTGTGAAACAAGTGTTTTTTATATAAACTAGTTGCATCAAATTACACCAAAATGTAGAATCCCCTCTTGTAGATCATAAGTTTAGAAGCAAACACGGAAGAAGGTATTTCCCCATGATTACAGCTGATCTCCATATGTAAAGTGCTTTACATCAGGAGATCCCCATTCTGCTAGATTTAATAATATTTTTGGGTGCCTTATTGACCAGAGGAGAGGCAAAGGACAAAATGCTACATGTCATTGCCTTAGGGCAGGGGTAGGGAACCTATGGCTCGGGAGCCAGATGTGGCTCTTTTGATGGCTGCATCTGGCTCTCTGCCAAATCTTAAATAAAAAAAATAACAGGAGGTGTGGCCTGCGTATGGCGGATAGAAGACGTGTTCTAAGCCTTAGAACACGTCTTCTATCCGCAAAGCGCAGGCCACGCCCTCCTCTGCATCACATCGCATCCGGCATCCTTGGGACCCACCCTACCTTGCCCCACAGCACCCGTGGCCAAACATATTGTATGGCTCTCACGGAATTACATTTTAAAATATGTGGTGTTTATGGCTCTCTCAGCCAAAAAGGTTCCCGACCCCTGATTTAGGGCAAACTTAGCGCATGGTCTGCTTCTCTTCGCCTGCATTTTGTAGGCAAGTGGAGAGAAGCGGATCCGCTCGTATACGCAGCTCCTTGTAGTTGCATTGTGACAGGCTCCGCATTAGCCTGCTTGCAGCTACACAAAGTGGAGATTGGCCTGAAAAATGCAAAAGCAGTCATTTTTGTGTTATTTTCTCTTTCTAGCTGCACTCAGGTCACTGCAACTACACAGAGCTGCAGATAAGAGCAGATCTGCCCCTTTCCACACACATGAAGAGATGCAGGCCGCGCTGAGTTTGCCCTTAATACTCCACATTGCAGGGCTACTAAATCACTTTAGTCAGACTGCTTACTGCACAACATATCTGAAATAACCCTTGCAGCTTTCAAGCTTCTGGGTCTTTTTGGTGTTTAATTTTTTTGCTGTAAGTTTGCCAAATCCTTCCTTTCAAGTTAGACAACAAATCTTTATATTGTATTAAAAATTAATCTGCACATACTATGGTTGAACATTTGGATTTTATAAAGGCTAACCAGATAAGATAAACCAGATAACCTCTATAAACAAGGCCCTATGTAAAAAAAATCCTCTTTGTAGGGCAGCACTGTTTTATGTGCACCATATAGCAGCAGTTTTGGGGTTTGAGGGTGAAAGGAATAATATGGAACTCTAGGTTAGGTAGCATGCAGCTAAAGGTTGCAAAGTCATCTAGAAGTGTACACAAAAAGTGCAACTGATTAATTAAAAGCAGGCTAAAACGACTTTACCAATAAAAAAACAAAACAACAGTGAGGATTACATACAGTATGTTACAAGGTATTGCCAATAGCAGTGACTGATTTAGTAATGGTAGCAGTAAAAGAGACTAAATTGCACATGAGGCAGATTGTCAGCCTGTGCATCTGGGTGAATTCAATGTTTTTCTAAGCATAGGGGTAGATTGTCAGCTTGTGCTTATCTGCAGGCTGACAATCTGCCCTGTGTACCTTTGCCCTTAAGTTTGCCCAGAAACATTAACTCATAGCAATCAATAAGATGTTTGCTTTAAAACAGGTGACCAGTAAATGCTACCTGCTGATTGATTGCTATGGGTTACTGCTCCTGGGCAAACATTGTGCTTTTTTTTTTAATGTATATACATATTTTTTACTTTTGCACTGGTGTCAATTCAAGTAAAGTGTTCATTACAAGAATGGCCACCTGTGGGATAAACTGGAAAGCTGATTGTAAGCAAGGTCTGAACCTCACTGTCAGTGCCCAATGAAAGTAAATCCCACCAGCAATGTTCCAACGTCTAGTGTGAAGCCTTCCAAGAAGAGCAGAGGGACCAACCTCATATTAACACCTTGGTTTAGGAATAAGAAATTGGACAGGCAGGTACCCACATACTTTTGGCCATTCAGTGTACCAATCTTTGAATGGAATAAGATGTTGCTCGTTTCTGCTGACCACAGTATAGTCAAATAATTTGGGTTTTTTTTAGCCCCAAAATCTTAAATGATGTTTTGATCTTTTTGCAGATCTTCATCAAGATGAACTAAAGGAAGCTATTACTACTGAAACAAATTCTTCACACACCGGTGCTGTGCAAAATAATTTATGGACCACACAGAACTCTTCCACCAAGAAAATAATGAAGGAAAGGCTACAAAGCTTCTATTTTTTACGCTTAAAAAACGTTATTTATAAATGACTAAATGAAGATAATTTTTCTTTAAGGATGAATTTTTATACAGTTTTTGTTGGACTTTATTGAAATATTTTTCAAAACAGGCTCACAGGACTTTACAACATGACCAAAGATCAGACAAGTCTGATAGAATTGTACAATTTATGTTTGCTTTTTTTTTGTAACTGAGAAATACAACTTTCTGGGGAATTTTATTTTTTATTTTTTTTTTTGTCTGGAGTGGTTGTCATAGTGTCATTTTCATGTATTCTATTTAAGATTTGATGGACATAATAAGAATTGGGATTTCCATCTTGTGGCTCACTGGGAACTGTGGTTCAGCAGCAGCTGACAAGTCACGGGAGGAGTATCCCTGTTCTACTGATGTTTACTTTTGAAATGGCTTGGACCTTAGTGGCATTTATTTTCATCAATCACAATTGTCTGTTTCATCTTGATCAGAGACACATTTGGCAGTTGTTCAGTCTCTGCCCGTAACATGTATAATGCCTATCCAAGTTGGGGGCCAGTTAAGGCCACTAGTTAGAATCTGAGGGCCATAGGCATTGGGGCTCCTACATAAGGAACATTCATACAACTTGTTTTCTCCTAACACTCAATCTGTAGCACACACTGAAACACTGCGGATATAAATATGAAAGGCAGCCTTTACACACACAGATGGGATTAGAGTGTTACAGGGTATATTTAGCACAGATGCTGGATACAGGCACTTTATTATTGTTCTGTTTTACGTGAGCCATTACTTTTTTATATCAACAATGCGAACTTCTATTTGTAGAGTTTCCTTCTATTGGCCATTCTATTGCCCAATCTAGACCCAATACTATTTGATTAAGTATTGCTCAGTCTCTCCTGTCCACCGTCCTGTGCAATGTGGAGACAATGCAGTATATCCCAAAAACCTTTGCAAGGCCAGCTCCTGGGAATGCCCCCCTGGATATTTATGTGCAATTCCTTTCTCAGCTGTGCTGAATCTTGTATAGTCTATATTAGGTTTATACTGGCATACAGAGATTTCTGCCGTGTATTACTGTCCCACAGCTAAACACTTGTGCATCTGGCACAAAACATTTCCTAACATGTATCTGTGTATTCAGGTTACCATGTTGTACATTTTTAGTTTTTACTAGTTGATTTTTAACCCTTAAACTGTGAGATTGTGATCCCTGTGATAAAGAAAGAGGTTGTTTTCTTTTTAGGAACAGAGCCATTTTTAGCACGGTACATTTTTATTCTTAGAATCTATGTCCCTGTTCCAAAGCTGCATGTATTTACTCTAACTTAATCCCTTGAACTGTGCCTTATCTTATCATTATGCCCCCCTATGTATGCTGTTGCACTTCATCTCCCATTAAAGGAAAAGTAACACTAAACATTTTTAAGTAAAAAATCTATTCTACCCTGCTCCAATAATTGCCCTATCCTGCAAACCACTTAGTATTTTGAATGCTTTTTAGAAAATACCTGCTAAAACTTGGCTTCCGGTCATTTGAAATAAGGCGATACGGCGAAGGAAGGAGCAGCATCCACTATGTGACGATCAATTGATCGAGAATAGCCTGACTCCTTCCTATACAGAATGAAGGCTAGGCTCAATCAGTTGATCGTCACATAGTGGATGCTGCTCCTTCCTTCGCCATATCGCCTTATTTCAAATGACCGGAAGCCAAGTTTTAGCAGGTATTTTCTAAAAAGCATTCAAAATACTAAGTGGTTTGCAGGATAGGGCAATTATTGGAACAGGGTACACTATTTTTAGTGTTACTTTTCCTTTAATACCCAAAGGAAAGCTTCTGGGAGGGCTGGGAGATAAAGCATTTCTGAGTTACACTATTAGCAACCATAGCAATTTACATACTGCATGTTAACACAGAGTATCAAATAAGCTGGCAGCACCAAACAGGATCTGCAGCAGTTTCAGCATGTAAATTGATGATAGGGCAGGAACCCTAAGTGGGTCCTGTATATGCAAACTCTCATGTCATGGTATTAGAAGTTGACTGTGTATAGGCACAGTCACACTGTAATGAAATCTTATCAGACACTAATAACTGCCAATATTTAAAGCAAAAACACTGTTTATGTCCAGATTTATTTCCAATATCACTTTAATTTCATTGTGTCTCGGAAAGCCACATTACCCAATATTCTGATTTGTATGTGGAGTCCACAAACGGAAGTGATTAAGATGGTGGCCACTTATTGCACTTTATAATTGCTAGTTCATTGTTCCAGTTTCTATGATAAAGAATGCCTTAAATGTTCTAAATGCTATAATCCTTCATGTTGCTGGAAGTTTGCTGATTACCGAGGCGGCCATTTGCATCCTGGAAATAAAGGAATAAAAATGGGACTGTATTAATTCTTTAAACTCTTCGTCTCAACGTCTGCAGTTGGATTGTACTGCGTTATGTATTTTATTCAGAAATGTAAGCTGTTTCTTTTAGAAATGTCAAAGTTCTTTTTTTGCATATATTTAAATAAAACACTTGCAACTATAAGGCATTTGTCATTTTTATAATAAATTAATTAGCAAACAAGCTACATTTGTCCAAAACAGTAATTTGTAATGACCAGATATTTGCTTTTGTGATACTATCTGCACTGTAAAAGCTCATTTGTGTAATGGATATGTACCTGGCTCTATGCTGCAATAGTATCTTCCAGCCTGTGCCCAGGGTGAGATATGTACCTGGCTCTATGCTGCAATAGTATCTTCCAGCCTGTGCCCAGGGTGAGATATGTACCTGGCTCTATGCTGCAATAGTATCTTCCAGCCTGTGCCCAGGGTGAGATATGTACCTTTGCTCAGTGCTGCAATGGTTTCTTACAGCCTGTGCAGATGTTGAGATATGTACCTGGCTCTGTGCTGCAATGGTATCTTATGGCCTGTGCCCAGGTTGAAATATGTACCTGGCTCTGTGCTGTAATGGTATTTTTTGGGGGGAGCTGGAGGACGTAGGGAGGAGCGGGAGGAAGCAATGGGGGAACAGGAAGCAGCAGGGAGTGGGCCATAGAATGAGGACCCTGGGGGAGGACCAGCATATTATAGGGGGCCCTGGGCTGGCACCAATGCAAAACATAACCCCTGGCTACCAATGTCTGTGTGTCCTTTGCACTGATGGGAGGGGTCACTGGGGGAGGGTCCATTGGGGGGCAGGGCATGGGAGGAGGGGGGGGGGCAGAAAATTATGTTGTGAGGGGTCCCATGATTTCTGATGGCCGCCCTGGAGTTATTGGACCAGGTTTTTCATAACACCAGTCTTTCTGGATGGCTTAAAGGGGAAGTATACCCCCTTTTCAATACTAGTTCACTGAATAGTGTTTATGCATGCTTTTTGTTATTTCTTGCACGAAACAGAGTAAAATCTGAAAAGTCAAATTCCACTTCCTGTTTGTACAAACACAATCAAAACAAATAAGCAGTCCACTGAGAAATCCTCTGCATAAACAAATCCCTTTCTTCCCCTAGCTGCAGCGTGTTAAGCTTTGGGACAGGGAAAAGCTCACAGAGGGCTTCTTACTGGACTGCTGTGAAATGTTTTGAGTGTGCTCCTATGAACAGGAAGTAGAATACTTTCAGAATTTTCTCTGTAGAAGCATGATCTCTAATGAGCCCAATACATGGAATTCTTACTCATAACAGCAGTCTTTAAACACAAGCCAACTTACTGATCCTGATACATCACACTAGTATAGCAGGAGAGGATGGCCTCTCAATTAAGCTAATAAACTGAGTTTGCTATTAAAGCCATTCACCACAGCTGAGGAAACCTTGGAAAGATTTTTTTTTTTTCCATCCTCTGGATCAACTAGCGGTTAGGCAGGTTATATATATGCATTATGGTTGAACGTGATGTACGTACGTCTTTTTTCAACCTACCTTACTATGTTACTATGAATACTATCACATCTGCTTAATTCTCTCTGAACTTTCTGGAAACCCTAGAGATCATTGCAACCGAAACAAATACACATACAAGTCCAAGGAAAGCTGACAGCATCCACATGACATGCCGATGGTTGTGATATTTCTGAGCATAACTTGTTTGCTTTGATATTTGAGGGACAGGCCAAGATGTCCTTATGGGTCCTGCTCCATCTGTGACTGATCAGCAAAACTGGTCTATCTTCCACTCATCCTGTGAATGCTGCTGAGCCACACAAAACCTATTTTGCATTTTCCAACTAATCTAAATGGTGAAAAATTCTGATGCTAGAATATTTTAGGAATTGAGAACTAAATGTATGATATACGAAGGCTTGACAGTGTTTTTTTAATTATAGACATATTTTGCAGTCTTAAGTTTTAATGTTGTCTACTGCTGCCACCCTGAGTCTGCATGTGGCACTGCACCTGTGTCTGGCATCAGTGACAATCTGAGCTAAGTCTTTAGTTGCAATCTGAGCTAAGCCTTCTGTATTACTGATTTATGGATCCTTAGACACTTGTTCCTCTATATAGTGAGGAAAAGAAGAATCGTTAAAATACATCTTGACCTCAGAAACAACAAAACTTTTTTTTAATAATACTACATTTAAATATTATATGGGAGTTTTAGCTGTTGTGTTTGATATTTGTCTTTCCAGCATTTGTAATATTTATACATACTAAATGAAGTTACTTTCCTTGCTGACTTGTAAGAGGTAATTTACAAACACAAGTGCTGGTGCAATGAATATATCAATGCAATTCATTAAGGTACTCCTGCACTTCCATATGGCTGCCAATGCACAATTTGGTTCACAGTCGCCATTAGAGTTATGGGGGGGCATTATGGGTAAAAAGTGGAGATTTGTGTCCAAGACTGCACTTTGCTATTGCACTTGTAGTAATAAAGAACCCCTTTTGATTTCTTCTGTTCAATTTTCCATACTTATGTATGTCACACAGGCTGACTCTCCATCCCTTAACATAGCTCTATATTCCGTGCTAAGACAGTATCCATTCCTGTAAAATGACTTTCTGCCTCTGTGTACATTTATTTTGTCCAATCCCTGGGCAGATATCTGTCAGACAGTGAATATAGGCAACCACTGGCTAATGTCCAAATGTTCCATTGCATATACATTTGTGATGTGTTCTCCATGTTTCTATATGCAGCGAAGCTTGGTGCACAAATGCTGGAGGGATCGGCACCCTTCTAAACAGTCTGAACAAAAAATAAGCACCGGCGCTCAAAAGCAAATACAAGCAGGGCAAGCCCTTCCAAGTTTATTGCAATTGTGCTATATGCAGGGGCATGGGAAAGCTCTTTACAGGGGGAAGTGATACAACACTATTCTAACATAGGGGCTGTTGGCTTTTTGGCTTTGCAACATTAGTTGAGCCTATTTCTGTGCTCTCCTTGGGAGGATTTGCAGCAGGCATCAGCACCATACTGCAATAGTTCCTGATTTCCAGAGAGACAATGATATTAATATGTGTGGCATTATCCCACACAGTATCCAGAGCACAAATGCACACAGATAATGCCAACATTGTGTGTTATGTATTCAGCCTCTTTTATTCCTGATGAAGGGAGGTACAGGTTCTCATGAAATATTGAAATCTATCTCAATATATAAGGAACATGTGATGTGATTCCAGGGTTAGGCTGTGCTAAGTTGCATTCCTTTATTTAGAAAATAAATAAATAAAAAAATGCAAACTTTTTATCCATGAAGGATAATCTTTATCTTCACAAACTAATGTCTTCCCATCTCTTGTTAAGCTTGATGTGGAATGCCAGTGCCAAGTCAAAAGGTACAGGTGCCCAAGTTAAGTCCCTGCCCAAAATTACCCCCTCCAGAACCACAGACTCCCCCCCCCCCCCCACTCAGCAATGCACAACTAACTTCCATGCCATTCACCTGCTCACTGTGCTTATGGCACACACAATGGCTGGAACTAGAGATAAGCAGATAGTAGATGTATGTGGCTAGTGCCCCCGCTCTGTTGTGCTCTAAGTACATGCCTCTTCTGTCTACCCCTAGTTCCAGCCCTGTGGAGAACCTCTACACCTTCATACAACATAATGATTGAGTGGAGACTGTTCATTTTGGGTTGAAATGTGATCAGCATATACTGCAATGCCTGCAGTTAGTCTTATATAATAACAATTTCCTGTTCCAGGACAACTGTTTTCGCAGGTTAGGGGTATAGTTATGGGGTCTAATGTGGACCTTTCCCAAGCGAATACATTTGAATAAAATATTTATGGTAATAAGTTATTTAGAAAATATTTCTTAGACTGGTTCTGGTTCATTGACATTGTGTTTCCAGTATGGCAGCTTCTGTATAATTCAGGATATATAGGGACTAAATATAGGGGCTATCCACCTTCTCCTTTAGAAACACAGAGATATGTGAGATGGAAATGAAAACATAAGTTGGCGAAAGCCAAAATGAGTCTTTGTGATCAAATATATAAATATAATAATACATCTAGTGGTGACATGTTGGAGGCTGAAGCTTGTCCATATATATAATCTTTCAAAAATCCCCCGGTAATGTATAAAAAATCCAGAACCCTTGGCTCTATGCACCCTAGAAAATGTTGCACGTGCTTATGTCTTTCATTTAATGTGCAGTCAGAATTTAATATGTGCCCCAGCCATGTAAAGGTGCCCCTATCTGCATGTATAGATGCTTTATCTGAAGGGCAAGGTAGATCAGACTGTTACAGGCCACTTTATACAAGCAGGCTATTGTATACAGCAACAGAAGTAAGTTAGTTTTGCAGTGCAATCCATACCTGGCCAAAAATTGCTTATACTTAAATGCAATTTTTATATATATTTATAGATTTTAATATTTTAATGTGATCATATATTATTCTCTGCCAGATTGGACTACTGTGGGTTACCAATTTCAGATAGGCATTTCTTTTTATTTTTTTTGTTCTTGTGTTGGATACTAGCACTGCAATGTGTAGTACTTTAGTTACTCATTTATCACATGGAAGATGATTATAACAGGGTGCAAAAAATGAGTTTTTTTCACTTTGCACCCTGCCTTCCTCTCTAGATGAAATGCTGTAGGTTTCTGCCCTCTGTTGAGGGGCAGGAATGGAGGGGGGCATGTAGCGGTACCCCCTCCTCTCCTACCCACCCCCTCATTTATACATTATATAGATTCTGCCCTGCAAAAAATCTTCTCCTGACGTGGGATATGCCCATCTGTGGTGGTGGGTATAGGGCCTGTCAGACCGCATCAACAAGTCAATTTGGTCCCTGATCTGATGGAGATCTGGCCCGTCATACATGGGCAGATAAGGTTCCGAATCGATCTGAAGGACCTGAATTGGCAGCTGAAATCTGCCCGTGTATGGCCACCTTAACACTTTAGTAGTTTTTGTGCCCCTTAATGCTCTTCTGTTGGGGGGCTTGGTAAATAAGCCCTTTTTGTATTTGTAGCCTGTGACTAGTCAGTAGCTGGGACTGCAGGGCTGTTCTTAACAGGCATATAATTGTGAGACTGTAGCAGCTTGATACAAGCCTGAAATGTAGCTTCTGCTGATTCCTGTGCCCATTGTTCCAATAAAGGCTTTTGAAGCTATGGAGCATCTTCCTGGTGCTGTACATCTGTGCTTTTGGGAGATTACACACAGCGAGCCCCTCCTCCCCCACAGCCAGCCCCACCCCCACGAACCCAGAGCGGAGGAGCAGGATTAATCCATCAGCCTGAGAGCTACCTCACAAGCACCGAGCTGAACCCTCATCCTGCCAAAGAGCTATTTACTAGCCGTACCGCAAATCTGCGCTCTCCTCCCCTCCTCCAGGCTCCGCACAGCAGTGAGTATCCAGCTTGCACCTGCTCCATCCCCCTTCCCTCTCCCCAGCCATCTCTGTACTGTGCCCATTCCCTCCATGCCTTACATTTAGGGGTACCCATCCTTCAGCCCGACACGACTGAGCCCCAGCGTCCCCATTTTGGGAAATACCACCAGTTGTAGTTCATTAGAAGCTGCAGCTTGGCCCTTCCTGCCACCTAGCAGGCTCATGTTATTATAGAGATGCATTCACTGGCACTCTCACTGGCACTCTCACTGGCACTCGCACTGGCACTCTCACTGGCATTCTCACTGGCACTCTCACCGGCACTCTCACTGGCATTCCCACTGGCACTCTCACTGGCACTCTCACCGGCACTCACTAGCACTCTCACTGGCATTCTCACTGGCACTCTCACCGGCACTCTCACTGGCATTCCCACTGGCACTCTCACTGGCACTCTCACCGGCACTCACTAGCACTCTCACTGGCATTCTCACTAGCACTCTCACTGGCATTCTCACTGGCACTCTCACTGGCACTCTCACCGGCACTCACTAGCACTCTCACTGGCATTCTCACTAGCACTCTCACTGGCACTCTCACTGGCATTCCCACTGGCACTCTCACTGGCACTCTCACCGGCACTCACTAGCACTCTCACTGGCATTCTCACTAGCACTCTCACTGGCACTCTCACTGACATTCCCACTGGCACTCACTAGCACTCCCACTGGCACTCTCACTGGCATTCTCACTGGCACTCACACTAGCACTCTCACTGGCACTCTCACTGGCATTCCCACTGGCACTCTCACCGGCACTCACTAGCACTCCCACTGGCACTCTCACTGGCATTCTCACTAGCACTCCCACTGGCACTCTCACTGGCATTCTCACTAGCACTCTCACTGGCACTCTCACTTGCATTCCCACTGGCACTCACTAGCACTCCCACTGGCACTCTCACTGGCATTCTCACTGGCACTCACACTAGCACTCTCACTGGCACTCTCACTAGCACTCCCACTGGCACTCCCACTGGCACTCACACTAGCACTCTCACTGGCACTCTCACTAGCACTCTCACTGGCACTCCCACTGGCACTCACACTAGCACTCTCACTGGCACTCTCACTAGCACTCTCACTGGCACTCCCACTGGCACTCACACTAGCACTCTCACTGGCACTCTCACTAGCACTCCCACTGGCACTCTCACTGGCATTCTCACTGGCACTCTCACTAGCACTCCCACTGGCACTCTCACTAGCACTCCCACTGGCACTCACACTAGCACTCTCACTAGTACGCCCACTGGCACTCCCACTAGCACTCTCACTCCCACTAATACTCTCACTGGCACTCCCACTAGCACTCTTACTGGCACTCTCACTGGCACTTCCACTGGCACTCTCACTAGCACTCTCACTCCCACTAATACTCTCACTGGCACTCCCACTAGCACTTTTACTGGCACTTCCACTGGCACTCACACTAGCACTCTCACTGGCACTCTCACTAGCACTCTCACTACCACTAATACTCTCACTGGCACTCCCACTAGCACTCTCACTGGCACTCTCACTGGCACTTCCACTGGCACTCTCACTAGCACTCTCATCTCCTTTTCTAAATATGTTCTTTAAATATTATTATTATGCATTCTGTAGCTAGGGGCAGTGACACCTCAGTATCCTTCCTGCTATGGGTTTTACTGGACAGAATGGTTGTGAATAAAGCAGTGTCATTAATTAACTAATTTACACTTTGTTATTAGTGCAGTGAAAGGGTCACTGGCCTGTAGACTAATATTTTTATTAGTATCGGAATTTATTTTTATAGAAATGTATTCCACAGCACATTACAGGTAATACACATAATTCACTCAGTTGTATTGTAACATTGGTGGTTGGTAGGGTGGTCCTTCAAAATGATTTACTTAGTATATATCATATAAAGCTGTATGATGTAGGAAAACAACTAGAGAGATAATATATTGAGTTTAGGAAAAATATTTCATAGCCTGTAAACCTTAGTCTGTTTCCTCCACTTTCAACTGGGTTAAAATTCACAATTAAGGTATTATCAGAAAATGTATCATGGGATCCACATCACAAGAAAAGGAGTAACAGGTTGCTGAGGAATAAGACCCAGTGAGGGTTATTCAGTAGATACGGTGTATTATTATTTGTTGTTTTGTTCAGGAAAATTACTTAGTGACTTGTGGTGTCCAACCTTGCCATTTCTATACAGTGATATTTACTGTACATTTACTGTTTACATTACACTATAATAAGCTTTACATACATCCTGTACTAAATATGTCTAATCAGTATATATATATATATATATATTATCACTGTATGTAGAAACTGTTCCTTTTTTGCCTAGGAAGCCAAAATAAAAAAAACTCGTTTGTTGTTCGACAAACCCCCAAGGTGGGTAACTGCTGCCGGGCAACGCCAGCCAAACACCCAGGTGGAGGCCTGTATGTGTTCCTTTAGCTACCTAATTACCTTAAATGCTTTCATTGAATCAGTAGGGTTAATAGTGTATACCCATATACCTTGGGGAGAGAGCTTCCTTCTATGCAACAAAGTCTATGCAACTTTGTAGAACATAATAATAATTCAGGGCCTTGCTTCTGATTCCATATTTATTGGATTCACAGAGTACTATTTCTGTGCCTCTACAACTGGGGGCCCTTGGGATGTTTTGTGCTGCAACTACTGGCATCAGAGGGCTACTGCTTACCAGTTACTGGCTTAGTCAGAAGAGATAGATTCTTAGATTATCTATATTATAAGAATGTTTGCAATACTACAATTCAAGTACAGTTTATATACAGAATTATATGCCCCATAAATGGGGTGCTAAATGGAGAATTTTTTATTTGGGCCAGTGTTAGCAGTGTACCGCAGGGGTCTGTCCTTGGCCCTTTCCTTTCTAACTTGTATGTGTGCACTGGGATTCATGGATTTAATGGTCTTTTTTCAATCTTCGTTATTCTCTGCCTATGGCTTGCAGCCAAACTGTGAGGCTTCAGTTTTATTGTTATTCCTATTTATAATTGCTTATTTTACTTTTCACTTCCTCTACTCTTAGAGGTACATTTATTCTACAATCATTCTTCTTACATAAACATTCTAATTTTCATGGTTTTAGAGGTTTTTGGAACCACAAATAAACTTATTTCCATGAATGTCTAGTCATTTGTTAAAAGTTCTAAATTGTAAAAGCACGTACAAATTAAAGTGCAAAGCAAAAACAAAAATGGATTTTACGTTTTCCTATGAATCTCCGTGGACTTACAAACAAATTAAAAACCTCTAATACCACAAATTAAAGGACAAGTAAAGTCTGTTTCACTGGGGGTTGCCAAAATTTTAGGCACCCCCCCTCCCAGTGAAATAGATTGCTACTTTTTTTCCCCATGCTGTTCTGCTCCTGTTAGGAGAGAAGCGCACCAGCCTGTTGGAAAAACTGGGTCCCAGGCATCCCTTACGCCGATGCACAGTAGAGTAAACACAAGATTTTACTGCACATGTGCAGAACACCAAGCGCCAAAGAGTTTTTTCCACACGCTGGTGTGGTTCCACGGGGGAAAATCTATTTCACATTTTGGCATTTAAATAAAGATTTGTTACTATTTGCCTATGACAGTTCCCATTGACTTGTACACGAGCTTGACAGCTTTTAGATGGCAAAGGTTTGTATTAGTGTTTTTCATGATTTCTATGTTTTTTTTACTGGAAAATGTTAGTAAATGGGCCCCATAGTCTTTCATTTTGATTTCAGCGTTGTTCCATGGTTTCTAGGCCCATGGTTTTTAACCCCAAACTGCAGAACAAAAACATGCAGAGTATATGACTAAGAAGATTTTCATTCATCCAGGTCATGGTATATCTAGTACAGGTATGGGACCTGTTATCCAGAATGCTCGGGACCTGGGGTTCTTTCCGTAATTTGGATCTCCTACCTTAAGTACGCAAAAAAAATTATATAAACAGTAATTAAGCCCAGTAGATCAACTATATCTTGGTTGGGTTTGAGTACAAGGTACTATTTTATTATTACAGAGAAAAAGTTTTAAAATGGAGTCTATGGGAGATGGCCTTTCCGTAATTCGGAAGTTACTGGATAATGGGTTTCCGAATAAGGGGTCCAATACCTGTATAAGTAAACTGGACTTGCTAAGTAATCATTAAAGGCATTTCACTACTGATCCGAGCAGCATGAACTGAAGAAGCTGCTCGGATGAGTAGTGAAACATCTTCAATGATTACTTAGCAAGTCCAGTTGCTTTAGATTTACTTATACTAGATATGCAAAGTATATGTTAAAAATAGTGATGAGTGAATCTGTCACGTTTCGGTTTGCCGTAAAATTTGCAAATTTTTCAAAAGATTCATGAAATGGCAAAAATGTTGCACGGCAAAAAAAATTGCCGCCCAAGACTTCTTTTGACGCATGACTATTCTTTTGACCCCTGCGATTATTCTTTTGATGCATGCGACAATTTTTGGACGCGCGAGTATTCTTTTGAGGCCTGTGACTATTCTTGCGACAATTTTTGGACGTGCGACTATTCTTGTGACAATTTTTGGACACGTGGCAAATTTTTCCGTGGCAAATTTTTTCATCCATTTCACGGAACAATCCGGCAATGGTGAAATGCAGAATCCATGCCTGGCGAAACATTTCGCCCATCACTAGTTAAAAACATAACAAATGAAGTTCACTTGCAAGGTGTCTTAAAATTCTGCTAGCTACTCTGTACTAAAAGTTAATTAAGGTGAACAACCCTTGTACAACAACAAAAGACACAGCAAAGCAAACCCAGAAAACATATACAGCACAGTGATGCTGGAAACCACTGCAAAAACCAAAAGAAACCCAACAATTAAAGCAACCCCAGACATACACCCTAACATGCACCAAGGGCACAGGCTCTGGTCAGTTTCCCACTGATAATGTGATCTCCATGTAACACTATTGGATCTGGTAAGGGGCAATTTTGGGAATTTTTCTAATTGCAGAAAACCACAGCCGGTAAAGCATCAGAAATATGCCCCATGTGTTATAGGCCTTAGGTACAGCAGTGATGGCACCACATATTTCAATATAATATTGGCACATCAGTCAGCCTGAAAACAACACTTACATTGGAAATGCCAGTTACCACCAAAACACACATTGTATGCCACTGGCTTAACTCATTACATTGTGTTGCACTTGATATGGACAGAATACTCAGGACCAGGGAGCCCAAAGGGGAACAAACAGGCAAGAGCAGTATGGTTGTCCTGTCTGTCATACATCAATGTGCACTTCCTACATTTAGGGAGGGGATACTTATCAAAGGGTTATCTTTGGTTTTAAAAGGGTTAAAACTATATTTTAACCCTTTAATAAATAAGCAACTTTGTGTCACATTAATTCACAGTTTTAAAAGCAGAAGGGGTCCCTGGTCCTGTGTGTATCATCTGTCCATCTAATGCCACTTGCTCCCAGTAAAGGGCATCAGTCTGATTACTTTATATAAACTACTGTAATATTTAAAGTAAACACTGAATTAGCTGAGAATGTGATGGGTTGGAGCGTTCTTTTTTTTACACTGCTGTTTCCTACCGATATATTCTGGTATAATACTGTTATATTATTTTGACAAATGTGGATTTATATAATTTAGAAATGTGTTTCTCCATATAATGGCCCGAGGCCCTGTAACAGCTGGAGCAACACAAATTGGCTTTTCCTAATTTAGGCTAATATCACACCATGACATATATTGATTCCTTTTGTGTCTGCTGCTTTTTAGGAATTCGTTGGTTTTGTTGTGCAGAGAGCGAACAATTAGGTTTCCTTTTTTTCTCTGGAATTGCATTATTCATAGATTCATTCTATAGTTTAGGTCTGTTTATGATATATTGAGATCTTATTGCTTTATCCTGTGCGCTGTATTTGATCTCACCAGAGAGGGAATGATATAAATATCTTACATAGTGGCATTGTTTTGTGCATCTAAAATAGCAACTGCATATATTGCATCTAAATTCTTTTTTTAATTTAAACACAACTAATTGTATTTTTATGAGTTCCAAATACAACCCTCTATTCTATTGTCTCATTAGTGTCAAGTGCAAAAAAAACTGCAGCCTATTGCTTTAAAAAAAAAAAAAATGAATAAAAACGCAAATGTAATAAAATACTCATGAATATAGCCTGGCAGAGGAACACTGGATCAATTAGGTCTCATACACACGGGCGTTTTGCCCTGCGTTCCCCTGCAGGGAGTTCAGGATAAAACGCTTGTACGTAAACGCTTAGAAACACTCAAACCTTCAGCCATGTCTAACATGTGGGGGGCTTTGTTACAGTGCAGTGTCTCAAAAAGCAGATTGAACTGATGAAAATGAGAAAGTATATATATGTATATGCAAGTATAACTCAGCTTAGAAAACTGCCTTTAACTGCATATATATTTCAGTTGTGCCAGGGAAGCATGATATCGTATATCTCGGTGCCAAAATCTGCCTAAATATTGTTCTCAGTGTGGATTATGCTGCCATTATAAACCCACTTTTGCACTAGGATCTCATAATTGCTACATTTTCTCCTACTTTCTGTCATACTTTACAATACAATACTTTTGTACATTGCACCACTTCTACTCTGATGGCTTTCTTGGAATGATGAATCAGTATGTTGTAGCCATTATAAGTACAAATGGTCACTGCAATAGATAAGTGACGGGCACAGGGGGTCAGTGTTTTGCTAATACATGGATTTGGGGTGCAGGCTTACCACTGAACCCCTAATCCTATACCAGTGAAAGTATTAAGGGTCATTGCTGTGCTCTGTGTGGTCATGGCTACTGGTGTCTATATTGGACAGATGTAGTGGGTGTGTTTTCTTTTGTGGTGCTTGTTATTCCTGTGGTTGCTATGGTCTTTGTCCAGGGCTTCCATTCTTCCCTGTCTAAGTTTTCCTCTGTGACTGTGTGGGTCAGTGGCTGGCTGCTGTGTGTGAATGTAGGGAAAGGATAATTAGCAGAGGATTAGAGAGCCAGTAATCGTTACTTTGAATTAAGGATATTACCCAGTGCAGCAGATATGAGATAAGCGAGGCTCAGCACATCTCTATAAGGGCAGAGTCACACTGGGTGATTCCAAGATTTTGTCACTTTTGTAGTTAGACAAAATGTCTGAAATCTGCTCTCCATTTATTGAATGGCCAGTGCCTGGACTGGTGTTGCACATCAACTATCCTTCAGAAACTTGTCCTGAATACACAGTGACAAAATAGTTCATAATTTTTTTTTGGTGGAAGGGGATGGTTTTTCTCTGCATAATGACATATGCAGAGAAAAATAATAGTGCATAATGGATGGAAGCTATTTCTGTGGCACATCAAATGTAGCTGGGATGAATTTTGCACCCTTAAATTTAGGTGTTGTTTTTACTCAAATTGCATTTGTCCCATTCACAAGAAAAACTGTAGCACTTCATAATATGCATGCAACTATGAGTTAATGTGTGTGCTTCTAGGGGATTTACTCTGTGGTTACCATGGCATATGCTTTTCAGCAGCCTCTTAGCCAGACATATTCCACAAACCTACAGACTCTATAATCCAATATGTTTTTAGTACAAGTACGGGGAACTGGTTTATTTAATTGGACTGGTATTAAAGTACCCAACATTTATACTTCCATAGAAACTCATATACCTTGTTAAGAAACAAATCCTTAAGTCTGAGAAACCTTGGTGTAAGTTTAGAGTAAATGGCTTGTAAGCTTAAGCATAAAGTTTAACCCTTTACTGCCAGAAACACACCAGTTACTTAGTTCCAGGCAACAATATTTCCCGGGTCCATTGTTACTTTGTGTGGATCACTGGCTTGTGGCTATACCACCCAGCTGGAATGACTGGAATCACTAAGGAGCGCCTAACATCTTGACCCCCAAGGATTTTACCTTTTGCTTTCCAATAACTTTGTAAGAACTATTTCTCAGAACTTGAAAATAGAGCTCACCTGAATTAACCAGAGTGGAATTTCACAGCTCTCTGTTCACTAGACAGGGTTTTAGGGAAATATTTATCAAGGGGTGAAGGTGAGAGTTTACTCTTTGGTAAATATGCCTCTAACAATCCTATCAAAGTAATGAGAGTTTTCTAAAATTTCACTTAGTTGAGCTCTGTGGTGTGGTGAGCTCTATTTTCACCCCTTTTTTAAATGCACCCATGTTGGAGTTTAGTGCCAGCAGCAATCCTTTTCGCTATACCCTGCAAGCTTACTGGCATATTTTCTTTCTCAGCCGAATTTAATTTATATCATTGTTGTTGAATTGGTTCTTAAATTCAGTACAGTTTGTGCATTAGAGTGATGCCTCGTTGGAGATGGCTGTGTTTGGCAACTCTGCTTGTGGCACTAACAGCAGCTGAAGCCCATAGTGAACAAGATGAAGATTCGGAGGACGGTTTAGATGATACAGAAGACTACAGGGAAGAACCCAGTACATTTCTGCAGGTAGGTTGTATTCATGCTCCAAAAGTACAATATAACAATTCAGCCTCTATTCAGTAGTAATGATAATACCCACACAGTGCTACAAGCAAAAACGTTGTGTGCCTGTTATTAATATTTATTAGCTGCATTTAAGTGAAGAAATAAACTTACCCAAAAGCAAGTTCCTGTAATGATCAAAAAGGTAATGATTAGTTTTGTAAAATATGAGTGATCTAATTATATTTATTGCATAAGAAGATAAATAAATCTGATTATTAAGATTCTTTTTCATTTGTGCTGTTAATCAAACTGTAGGTTGAATACAAGACTCCAGTTCCTATGGGTGACGTCTTTTTCACAGAAACCTTCGATGATGGAACACTTGATAGGTGAGTAGGGGGGAGGGTCTGGCTGTTTTGATCAGTTGACCAGCAATCTGTGCTGTGCCTTCATTATTCCCAGCCTTTGCATAGAATTTAGGGGTTAATAAGATAATAAGAAGACTCACCACAGATAAGGGTGCACCGCCCTTAGCCTACAGCTAGGGGAGCGAATATCAACTTACAATGAACTTACAAAGCAGACACTCTATGGGGCTGATTTACTAAGACACGATTTCGAATCCGAATTGGAAAAATTCCGATTGGAAACGAACAGTTTGCGACTTTTTCGTATTTTTTGCGATTTTTTCGGCGTCTTTACGATTTTTGCGTAAAAATGCGAGTTTTTCGGCGTCTTTACGATTTTGCGTAAAAACGCGAGTTTTTCGTAGCCATTACGAAAGTTGCGCAAAGTCGCGATTTTTTCGTAGCGTTAACACTTGCGCGTAAAGTCGCGCCTTTTTCGTAGCGTTAAAACTTAAAAGGCGCGACGTTTCGCGCAAGTTTTAACGCTACAAAAAAATCGCGACTTTGCGCAACTTTCGTAATGGCTACGAAAAACTCGCGTTTTTACGCAAAAATCGTAAAGACGCCGAAAAAATCGCAAATTACCGATCATTACGAAAAAAACGCAATCGGACGCATTCGGCCCGTTCGTGGGTTAGTAAATGTGCCCCTATGAGTATACCTCTAGGCAGAATGCGTTTCCACATGACACTTACAAGCTCATTTACTAACCATAGACTTTAAATTAAATTAAATTTTTTTCTGAAAAAAAGTTGCAAAGAAAAGATGCAGCAACTTTTCCGAGATTTACTATGTGTTTAAGCAGCTAAAAATCCGAATTCGACAATTCTCCAGATTAAACTTGCCGAATTTATGTAGAAGTCAATGGCAAAGGTCCCTTTCTTTTCCTTGAAGTTCTTTTTGTCTCAAAACTTTTGAAATTTCGCTGGGTTTTGTCTGAAAATCACTTTTTCGAATTGTTGGAGCGAGAATTCGTGTTTTTGTAAATCTGCCCTTAATCATAGGCCTATGATTAGGTGTCATGTGAACATAATGCGGTTTATCTATGGCACGTCAATAAACTGATCTATTTTGTGAATGTTGCCTAGAGGTATGCTCATTAAGTGCCTGCTCTTCATTGTACAGTGTTAATAAGATAATACTCCATGAGTTTTGGTGATCCTATGTGACTACAAGCTGGTACTGGCCACTACAGATTCAGCTCTGCAATTTGTTTGCTACTATATAAAAAGTTCATTATCATGTCTCATAGGAAACCTATTTTTAGCCAGCTGTAGGTAGCTGCTACATCTCTCTGTATTTAACAGTTAAATGTGAATTTAAAGATACATGTAAATATTTTAGCAGAAAAGTCTGTTCATGTAACGGAGTATGCATTTATTCATCAGTGTATTTACAAGTTCAACTCTTATTTACAGTTGGGTGCTTTCTAAAACAGTGAAGGAAGAGGCAGACGAAGAAATAGCTAAATATGATGGTAAGCCTTAGTAATCCTTGTTATTTAATCGGCTTAATTTCTAAAGACAGAATAGTCAGTGGCTGCCTTGTACTAAAATGTTACCTAAGTAGATGGCAGTACACACTTTTTAATGTTATCCACTGGTACAGAACTTGAGCTTCATGATAATGTCATATTAAACCATCTACTGTAGGTTCTATGTGGTCAGTAATATGTGGCCCTCATGATATCTGTAACACTTCAGCAGATGTATTTAACAATATTAAAATGAAGCACATAAACTGAGTCCTTATACAAAGACCTATGGACAAGCCTATTGGGGAAGTTTGCAATATACAGCTGACTAGGTGTATAGGCAGCTTTCTTCATTCCACCTATTGCAAAACCATAATATCATTCTTCCAGCTTAACTAATTATTGTGTGTAAGTATGTTCTTCAACAAGTACAATTCAATAGCTTGCTGATCCCTGATAGTTTGCACAATTTGGACTCAGGGGATCAGAGGGATAACTTTATTAACATGGTGCAAATTAACCCTTGTTCAGTATACCATAACAATCAGCATCTATCTTTGCTTGGAAATTTGCTGGTAATGTTTTGAAAACAGAAGGTTTTTGGTTCCCCAACTAATTTGAGACATAAATAATGTTCATAAGTATTATTTTTAGGGTTCTTTCGGTTTGATACTCTTACAATTCCCCTACCACTATGGTAGAGTGATAATGACATTTAGGATAATGTCTTACGGAACAATATAGATACCCACAATAGATCTCTGCAACCGTGGGTGACTAATCACTCCAAAATGCCTTTCCACCAGCAACAAAGGGAATCACTTGTGGAAAGGCCTTTGCATCGTTTTGGTTTTCCAAAGTCAAGCGGTTTCCTCCTGCATGCAACTTTGCACAACTTCGGAAAGTGATGGGTAGGCCTTTCCCCCAGCAATTCCCTTTTTGCCAGTGGAAAGGCATTTAGAAGAGATTAGTTTCCCACGATAGCAGAGATCTATTGCGGATGACTAACATCTGTGTGGGACATCGGCCTTAATTGTTTACTAACAGTGCACATGTGGGCATATGTAATACAGCTGAATAAAAAGCTTGGTAGAGGTATGCAGAACTGTAAATTAGTGCTAATCAGGTAATCATGATGTGTTGAAGAGCTGTACAGTGGTGTGAAAAACTATTTTCCCCCTTCCTGATTTCTTATTCTTTTGCATGTTTGTCACACTTAAATGTTTCTGCTCATCAAAAACCATTAACTATTAGTCAAAGATAACATAATTGAACACAAAATGCAGTTTTTAGGCTGATGCCACACGCGGCGTAGGGCTGATTTTTCCGGCAAGCGGAAAAACGCTTGCCCGAAAAATCAGCCCTATGCCTGCTACTTGTGCCTGCACCCGAATGAATGGGATACGCTCGGGTGCAGGCACAAGTAGGAGGCGTAGGGCTGAATTTTCGGCAAGCGTTTATCCGCTTGCCGAAAATTTCAGCCCTACGCCTCGTGTGGCATTAGCCTTAAATGAAGGTTTACATTATTAAGGGAGAAAAAAAACTCCAAATCTACATGGCCCTGTGTGAAAAAGTGATTGCCCCCCTTGTTAAAAAATAACTTAACTGTGGTTTATCACACCTGAGTTCAATTTCTGTAGTCACCCCCAGGCCTGATTACTGCCACACCTGTTTCAATCAAGAAATCACTTAAATAGGAGCTACCTGACACAGAGAAGTAGACCAAAAGCACCTCAAAAGCTAGACATCATGCCAAAATCCAAAGAAATTGAGGAACAAATGAGAACAAAAGTAATTGAGATCTATCAGTCTGGTAAAGGTTATAAAGCCATTTCTAAAGCTTTGGGACTCCAGCGAACCACAGTGAGAGCCATTATCCACAAATGGCAAAAACATGGAACAGTGGTGAACCTTCCCAGGAGTGGCCGGCCGACCAAAATTACCCCAAGAGCGCAGAGACAACTCATCCGAGAGGCCACAAAAGACCCCAGGACAACATCTAAAGAACTGCAGGCCTCACTTGCCTCAATTAAGGTCAGTGTTCACGACTCCACCATAAGAAAGAGACTGGGCAAAAACGGCCTGCATGGCAGATTTCCAAGGCGCAAACCACTTTTAAGCAAAAAGAACATTATGGCTCGTCTCAATTTTGCTAAAAAAACATCTCAATGATTGCCAAGACTTTTGGGAAAATACCTTGTGGACCGACGAGACAAAAGTTGAACTTTTTGGAAGGTGCGTGTCCCGTTACATCTGGCGTAAAAGTAACACAGCATTTCAGAAAAAGAACATCATACCAACAGTAAAATATGGTGGTGGTAGTGTGATGGTCTGGGGTTGTTTTGCTGCTTCAGGACCTGGAAGGCTTGCTGTGATAGATGGAACCATGAATTCTACTGTCTACCAAAAAATCCTGAAGGAGAATGTCCGGCCATCTGGTCGTCAACTCAAGCTGAAGCGATCTTGGGTGCTGCAGCAGGACAATGACCCAAAACACACCAGCAAATAAACCTCTGAATGGCTGAAGAAAAACAGAATGAAGACTTTGGAGTGGCCTAGTCAAAGTCCTGACCTGAATCCTATTGAGATGTTGGGGCATGACCTTAAAAAGGCAGTTCATGCTAGAAAACCCTCAAATAAAGCTGAATTACAACAATTCTGCAAAGATGAGTGGGCCAAAATTCCTCCAGAGCGCTGTAAAAGACTCGTTGCAAGTTATCGCAAACGCTCGATTGCAGTTATTGCTGCTAAGGGTGGCCCAACCAGTTATTAGGTTCAGGGGGCAATTACTTTTTCACACAGGGCCATGTAGGTTTGGATTTTTTTTCTCCCTAAATAATAAAAACCCTCATTTAAAAACTGCATTTTGTGTTTACTTGTGTTATCTTTGACTAATAGTTAAATGTGTTTGATGATCAGAAACATTTTGTGTGACAAACATGCAAAAGAATAAGAAATCAGGAAGGGGGCAAATAGTTTTTCACACCACTGTATATCCAGATACTGTACTACAGTGCTGTCCAACTGGCGGCCCGCGACCCCCCTCTGTGTGGCCCCCCACCTGTCTGGCTGCTTTGATGGCTTACCTTTGAGTAAGCATTAAATGGTATCAGTACTGAGATTAACTGGCCCCCTGCATGGTTCTCACCTCAGATTCAGGCTGTAATCCCTCTGTATTGTTTAAAAATGTAATCCCCTGTGTTTTTCACACCTTTTAATACCTGCATTGTTCACCCCCTGCAGTGTTCACACCTCAGGCTCAGACTTTAATCACTCCCATTGTTCACTTCTTCACACCTCAGACATAGGTACTGTAGGCAGAGTATGGCACATACAGCCAGCATAGGGCAGGTAGAGTACGGGACACACAGGCAGCATAGGTCAGGGAGGGTATGGCACACACAGGAAGGGTAGGGCAGGCAGAGTATGGCACACACAGGCAGGGTAGGGCAGGCAGAGTATGGCACACAGAGGCAGCATAGGGAAGGCAGAGTATGGCACACACAGGCAGGGTAGGACAGGCAGAGTATGGCACACACAGACAGCATAGGACAGGCAGAGTGCTGCCTGTGTGTGCCATACTCTGCTTGCCCTATGCTGCTTGTGGGAGGTGAACCTGGCAGGGGTTTGTTGTGGGAGTTTGTTAGCAGTTGGAAATAGCCATTAAATGGTCCCAAAGGTGTGTAATTATGTACTGGGGGTTGCTCTGCTATCCACAGGGGAGGAAGAGGAATATGGAATTTAAGGGTATATCTTAATATGACATAATTCTTTCACATATGAATGATGGTTGATATCCCCACAGTAAGGACCAAGCATTTGGGATTTTGCTGTGCTACCACCATTGTGATAAAATAGGTGTGGTTTGAAGTGGGTGTGGTTTCAAAAAGGGGAGTGGTCAAAACTGGCTTCTATTAGCGGCCCTCCACCATGTATGCTAGAGAATTTCCGGCCCTCGGCACCGTAGAAGTTGGACAGCACTGCTGTACTATCTAGAGAGGACAGAGTGCAATGTATACACGAATACTGCATAGAAGGAAAGCAGGATGAGTGCAAAGGGATTATCTAAAGCAAAGGCAAAGAGGAGCAGATGCTGCTGCAGATGTAACAGTGTCCTAATAATCCAGCATTCTGTGAGAATGCAGAAGGACACATTAAGTTGTGGACACATCAATACAAAGGGCAAAAGGGATTTTGCAAACTAGTTTCCTTTGAAAGATACTGCGCTCAGAAAAGTAAACCTACCTTTCTTTTACACCGCTTTGTTGTTTATATGGCAAACCAGTGCAATGGAGTAACAACCAGGAATAAAGAAGATTTTATTAGGTTTTATTTCATCAAAGATATACTGCCATCACATTATTACACCTTTTTATAAGCCCATAATATATAATTTTAAATATAAATATGCGCTTTTTTGAAATATTTAATACATTTATTTGTTTCACCTTAGTATAGCATTGTTTTATTTCCTCCATTATCTTAGCTAAATCGCACACAGACCTGTTCATGTGGCAGTGCAATAACTGTATATAAACCTTTTAGACTAGGTTTATATTGAGCTTGCCAGGAGTCTTGTTAGCCACTAGCTCTGCTCCTAATTGTATTTTTGTACATATACAGGTATGGGATCCCTTTTCCAGAAACCCATTATCCAGAAAGTTCCGAATTACGGAAAGGCCATCTCCCATAGACTCCATTATAAGCAAATAATTCCAATTTTTTTTCCCTATTCTCTGTAATTATAAAACAGTACCTTGTACTTGATCCCAACTAAGATATAATTAATCCTTATTGGAGGCAAAACAAGACTATTGGGTTTATTCCATATTTAAATGATTTTTAGCAGACTGAAGTTATGGAGATCCAAATAACAGAAAGATCCCTTATGCAGAAAACCCCAGGTCCTGAGCACTCTGGATAACAGGTCCCATACTTGTACACAGGGCCTCTTTAAGGTACCAGTTGACCAAGGGCAAAGATCTCATTGGTGGGCCCCCACTACTTCTCCAAAAAAATTCTAATAGAAGATGAACTGGAATGCAATAATGCAGGAAATATAGAAAAAAGTCTGTGCTTATTGAAATAGACATGGGGTCCAGGCATGCCAGCCTGTACCAACAGTGTTGGGAAAAGATAAATTGTGATCACAAATGACAGGATTTTATTAAAAATATATCATTTAAAAACATTTGTTGAGGGGTCTGCTATTTCTGGGGCATAGAGGCAGGGCAGGCAATATATGATTGACAGCTGGGATTTTTAAATGCCTTTATAATGGGTATAGATGTGTTATAAAAAAAAAAGGAATTTGTGTTTCATGTTTAACTTTAAAATGACTTTTATTACACAGCTGTTTATGTCTGGGTGACAGGTCCCCTTTTAAGAGAGTCACCAGGAAGTCATTACTCTTTGTAATAGATTTACAATAACTCAATTGCTTTTATTCATGGTGTTTGTGTGTCCCAATACATTTTAGTTTTAAATATTTCCTGGTCTCTTCTGCCAAATCGATTTATTCTAAAAATGTAGGGGGTTCTGCTGTTCTCCGTTTTTTGGGGATTAAGGCTTTTGCTGCCTGAAGGAAACGGAGACCAAGTCTTTTTTTACAGTAAAGTTTGTTTTTGAACTTTCCACTGGAGGAGGATAAGGGGTAGGTCATCATAGAGTATGTTAACATCTACTATCTTGTGGATTGAATTACATATCCAAGTAATATATTTTCAGAGATATAGTTAATGCTTTTGCCCCAAACAACACTACTATACTTAAATATTATATTTTTGTTCGTGGCATCAATAAACACTTCTTATTCCACCTTTAATTGAAGTCTGATTTGCTATTCTTCCACTTTTTTGAAAACTTTCTTAAAGCACCATAATGCTCACATATCTAAAACCTATACTTCTTTTGATGGGATACTCCAGAATTGTGGACCAGAAATAAGGCAGGTGTTAGAATATTAGTGGGGTTTGAAGATTTGTGTGACGCTTTACTAGGGCTAAATTTCCAAAATGGTAACTAGGGCTAATTTTCCAAAATGGTAATAGTAAGTTTGATGTTTGTCTGGCATCCTACACAGTACGATGAATGTTTGTTAGCGATGTAAGTTTATTATATGCAATGTTATACCCTTAGGTAAATGGGCAGTGGAAGAGTTGAAAGAAAACAAAGTCCCAGGGGACATGGGGCTTGTTCTGAAGTCTACAGCAAGACATCATGCCATTTCTGCAAAGTTGAAGAAAACGTTTACTTTTGACAAACCTTTGATTGTCCAGTAAGTACTCACTACCCTGCTTGTAAGTATGATAAAAAGATAATCATTTTCATGGAATATGGAGTGCTGATCATCTTTCTTCTTATATAGCCATAGGTATCAGGCACTCATGTGTATCATCTATGAGAGGGAGCCTGGGTGCAGTATTGAAAAATAGTATCAAGTCATTTTGGCGCCACTTTGGGGTTTATCAGTGGGTTTGTGTTTGTGTGTATTTACTTTGAAAAAGGCTGTGGAAGCTGCCAAAACATTAGATGTACGTTTGCAATAAAACAACTTTATTTTTCCATTAAGTCCTGAGAGTGCGATATTTTTTCAATTCTTATATATATATATATATATATATATAGTATGTTGCAAGAAGACAGGCACTCACGTATAAGTAGGTCCAAGGGAGCCTGGGTGCAGTCCCAAAATAATAGATGGAGTAGCTGTAGAGAGAGTCTGCACTCACAGGTCTTAGAATACATTAGTATGCTAATGTATTCACACTTATGACGTCATTGTTTGGCGCCAAATTAGTTTTTTTCAGTGCACAAGTGTTTGTTTCATTGTCTTTGAGAAAGGCTGTGGATGCAGCCGAAACGTTAGATGTTGATTTGAATAAACACCTCTACATTTTTTGTAAGACCTGTGAGTGCAGACTCTCTCTACAGCTACTATATATATACAGTGGAGGAAATAATTATTTTACCCCTCACTGATTTTGTAAGTTTGTCCAATGACAAAGAAATGAAAAGTCTCAGAACAGTATCATTTCAATGGTAGGTTTATTTTAACAGTGGCAGATAGCACATCAAAAGGAAAATCGAAAAAATAACTTCAAATAAAAGATAGCAACTGATTTGCATTTCATTGAGTGAAATAAGTTTTTGAACCCTCTAACAAAAAAAGACTTAATACTTAGTGGAAAAACCCTTGTTTGCAAGCACAGAGGTCAAACGTTTCTTGTAATTGATGACCAAGTTTGCGCACCAACAGTTGTCACCTTCTCTCCCAGCTTCTTGCTAATGGTTTTGTAGCCCATTCCAGCCTTGTGCAGGTCTACAATTTTGTCTCTGACATCCTTGGACAGCTCTTTGGTCTTTCCCATGTTGGAGAGTTTGGAGTCTGCTTGATTGATTGATTCTGTGGACAGGTGTCTTTTATACAGGTGACTAGTTAAGACAGGTGTCCTTAATGAGGTTGACTAATTGAGTAGAACATGGGACATCCAGCACTCCGGACTCATGAAACTGCTAAAATCCAAAGTTTATTCCTTCATGTTTAAAACAAATAAACGCCTGACGCGTTTCGTGCCCTTTAGGGCACTTAATCATAGGCCAATTGAGTAGAAGTGTCTAACCACTCTGTGGGAGCCAGAACTCTTAATGGTTGGTAGGGGTTCAAAAACTTATTTCACTCAATGAAATGCAAATCAGTTGCTATCTTTTATTTAAAGTTATTTTTTCGATTTTCCTGCCACTGTTAAAATAAACCTACCATTGAAATGATACTGTTCTGAGACTTTTCATTTCTTTGTCATTGGACAAACTTACAAAATCAGTGAGGGGTCAAATAATTATTTCCTCCACTGTATGGTTTGTCCCTGAGGAAGAGCAAAGTCCCTGTGTGTGCAGCTCTCTGTTTCTTTATTATTACCATATTTTGCCAGCACCCAGGGCTTTTGATTTTCTATAGGGTGTGCTCCGTTTGTTCTTGTATATATATATATATATATATATATATATATATATATATATACATATATCCCCTGTATCATAGAAGTACAGCACAAGGCAAAAAATATACTTTATTGAATAAATGATTTGGTCAACGCCACAAAATTTTACTTTTTAACAACCACTTTACAAATCTCAATCCTAACTTTCATTTGGATCCACCTCTCAAAGAGTTTATTGGAGCGCATTTGCAGTGCCAGTTCCAATATGTTTAAACATATCTTGCCACCAGTGGGAGTTCTTGGGACATAGTAACATAGTGTTGTACTGGGTTAGCTATTGACCAGAGCAGGAAAATGGAGTGTGATACCTTTTATTGGCTAATTGAGTAGACTAGAAAATGCAAATTTCAAGCTTTCAAGACTACATATGTCCTTCCTTCTGGCAAGGTATTGTGCTAGATTTTTATTTTATTATTATTACATTTTGATAAAGCAGAAGACTGAGCCCTATATCTGACTCTATTTTCTTATCACGTAGGTATGAGGTCAATTTCCAAGATGGCATTGATTGCGGTGGTGCATATATCAAACTTCTGTCAGAATCAGACCATTTGAATCTGGTATGTAAGTTATACTGATTTTGTGTTTTTCTTTTGGTATCAGATTAAATATCCATCCCATAGAGTATTAATATTCTGAATATTAATACATTTATATTATGAGCTCTTTATTTCAGGATATTTGCTCCAGCTGCATAATTTTTAGAATTTATAACACATGTATACCTATAAATGGGACAGATTAGTGTATGTAGTGTAGCACAATGCAGTGTGACCAGGGACAGACTGACCTGTCAGAGTACCAGATTCATGGGCCCCAGCCTATTCTCAGCAGGCCCTTATTTATTTCCACCCTATGACTATACAACACCTACAACTTTTAGTATTAGAAACATCCAATGATGTAACAAAAAGTTTATGGGCCCCAGGTAAAAACTTGCTTTGGGGCACTATCATTGCAATGGACCCCCCCCCATGCAATCAGGTTGCCCCTTTGAGATTGGCAGCTCTGGACACACTAGCTTCAGTAGTTGTGGGCCAGCAGGCCTGAATGAAGGATTGGGTCTCAGTGCAGCTGCACCCCAGGTACTCTGGTGGTTCCTATGAAGAGACACTGAACGTGACACAATATAAAAACAAAAGGGGTGCATGCCATGGTGTGTACCATTCAACATTTATTAAAAATCAATTAAAATTGCACATACTAATTCTCAAACATGTAAAGACTCATCACAAAGCTCACCGGATCTCAATAGTGTTTCTCCTCCAAAGAATACTTGGCGTGATTGAGTTGTAAATAACCAAAGCATTTAGTTAGAATCTCCTCTAACTTCATCAGGGTTAAAATGAACCTTTACAGAGATAGTGATCTCTTTGATACAATAAAACAGGTTTTGTTGTGCAAAATAGCTTGGTGAGCATCACTATTTCACATTATATTGGTGAGCATCACTATCAGGAAGTCTGACCACTGGAGGGCACATTATATTGGACAGCATTTCATATTTATATACAAATATACTCATTTGTATAAATTGACTATTAATTATGCATTTATGAGAACTACACCCACATTACGGATTTGATCAGCCATTATGGCAGTTACTGCTCATCTGAATAGACATAGATGTGCAGCAAAAAATATGAGGATAATTTTAAAGATATGTTATAGAAGAAAGAGACTGTAAGCCATACTCAAAAAATAGGTTCAATTTTTAAAGCAAAAAACTGTACAACCATCAATTGCTTCATCTCTGATTCTCAAGGGCCTTCTTCAGGGTACCTGACATTGAGCCAAAAAAAATTACTAATTTCATTTCATAAACTGGACTTTTTGAATGAACTGGCATACTATCATTAGGGAAACGTTGCGGTTTTGGTAGAATTAACTTCAGTTGGTAGAAAGAGGGGGCTGGGGAGAGTAGACTAAGGGGCTGATTTACTAAGACACGATTTCGAATCCGAATTGGAAAAATTCCGATTGGAAACGAACATTTTGCGACTTTTTCGTATTTTTTGCGATTTTTTCGGCGTCTTTAAGATTTTTGCGTAAGTTTTTCGGCGTCTTTACGATTTTTGCGTAAAAACGCGAGTTTTTCGTAGCCATTACGAAAGTTGCGCAAAGTCGCGATTTTTTTCGTAGCGTTAAAACTTGCGCGAAACGTCGCGCCTTTTAAGTTTTAACGCTACGAAAAAGGCGCGACTTTGCGCGCAAGTGTTAACGCTACGAAAAAATCGCGACTTTGCGCAACTTTCGTAATGGCTACGAAAAACTCGCGTTTTTACGCCAAAATCGTAAAGACGCCGAAAAACTCGCGTTTTTACGCAAAAATCGTAAAGACGCCGAAAAAATCGAGTTTTTACGCAAAAATCGTAAAGACGGCGAAAAAAATCGCAAAATTGCCGATCATTACGAAAAAAACGCAATCGGATGCATTCGGCCCGTTCGTGGGTTAGTAAATGTGCCCCTAAGTATCTTGAAAAACAGAAAATATATTGCAAGCTTTCCCTAAAACATGTGTAGTAGCTATTGAAGTGGTTTCTCTAACTGAAATATACTATTTGCCTTCTTTCCACAGGAAGAGTTCCATGACAGAACATCATATACTATCATGTTTGGTCCAGACAAATGTGGAGAAGACTATAAAGTGCATTTTATTTTTAGGCATAAAAATCCTGTGATTGGAGACTATGATGAGAAACATGCAAAACGTCCCGAGGTTGATCTAAAGAAATACTTCACTGACAAAAAGACTCATCTGTACACTCTGAGTATGTTGACCTCTGAGTGAATAAGGATTGAGTGCTAACGCATTCCTTATACATCTGGAGTATACTGTATGTTTACAGACAGGCACTGTTAGCCCACCATCAACAAAAGCCTTTAATATGGCATCCAAATTGTACTGCTTGAAAAGCAAGAAGGAGATGTGTATGGTACTTCATGCTGACCTCACTTATGAACAAGTGGGAGGTCCAGATGTTAAAATTCTCAGCTCATAATGATAAGCTGTGTTTTTTAACAACCATTCCAACTGTACAGTCCAAAAGAATATGTTCAGAAGGAAAACAGGCTAACGGTTTAGGAAAGACCATCTGAGGTTTCTAAATTTCTTTTTCCTGTGTAGAACAACATCAGAACAGTTCTCTGTGTTTTTTTCTAAATAAAAAGCATAATAGCTTGTAAACAAAAAAAAAATAATGTACATTGCAAAAGTACTTAGAAGAGCCCCTTAAATGATTTCACATGAGTTTATTAACCTTTACAAACCCTTTAAAGGATTGATCTCTGCTACCTTCCCCTCCTGTTGCTGGCTGCAGTTGTAGCTTTAAGCAGAGCTGAACGTTTCTAGTAGAGAAGGTATTTTGGTGTGGTGAGCATATTGTCTTTTTCGATGTGGGAATTGGGTTGTTTCTCTGTTAAATATTTATGTTTTATAATTATATCTAATTGAACTATTTTTGTGCTGTGGTACTGTACTTTATATTCTGATGGCAGTATTCAGAAAATGTCTTTGTTTTGCTGTTTGTTTCCATCAGTCGTGAAACCAGATAACACATATGAAATTTTAATTGACCAAAGTGTTGTGGGCCAAGGAAGTCTGAGAGATGATGTTATCCCTCCACTGAATCCACTTAAAGAAATAGATGATCCCAAAGACAAAAAGCCAAAAGAGTGGGATGAAAGAGCAAAAATACCAGATCCCAATGCAGTAAAACCAGATGACTGGTAAGTGAGTTGCACCAATAAGTGTAAAGTCCTTAGACCCAGAATATTTACAGTCTGTGTGTCATGTTGGCTTGTATGTTGAGTTTATTTGCCTCAAAAGGTATGACATAGTTAAGACTTGTGTCACCTATCTTGAATGTGTCTGATATTCATTATTAGCTTGCTTTGTCCTTCATAGAGAGTAGTAATGACACTTGGGGGTATATTTATCATTCTGTGTAAAATGTGTTAAACATTAACAGTGATGTTGCTTATAGCAGCCAATCAGATTTACTAACTGTTGTAATCTAATTACTGATTGGTTGGCCTGGGCAACATCACCAGTACAAAGCGTGTTAAATATACACCTTGGACTCATAGTGATTGGCTTACAGCAATTGTGGCAGAAAAGCTTTTGGATTGAGTAATAAGAGATGACAATGGAATACATTTTAAATCACAATACTACGAGTTGTGAGAACAAGGTTTTTATGCGTCATAGATCTTGCCAGACTCTAGAGGTGAACAGTCTGGGATGGTAGTGGGTGTGATCTACTTTGACTTTACTAAAGCATTTGATACGGTTATGCACTAAATGGAACTGTGTGTTGGGTTCCGAAATTGAAAAGCATTTTTGTGTATAACAGATGCAACTCTAGGCAGGGTCAGTTAGTGGCTTCTAAAGCAAATACAGGTAAGGCCTCACCTTGAGTATGCAGTGTAGTTTTCAGGCCCAGTCTTTAGGAAGGATATTAATGAGCTGATGATTGGGTAGAGACGTGAAACTAAACTGGTAGTAGGGATGGAAGAATTAAATTGTGAACAGAGGTGGGCCAAGGCCGGCACTTCACCCCCACCGCTGCTTAATGCTTTTTTAAGTCTTTTTGATAACTTCTTGAAGAAGCATAATATCCAAGTGATCACAAGATCACTTCATCTCCCCTATTTCATGATTATTTTTGCAGTCACAAAAATCTCTGCTGTTCGTTGTGGGCTCCAGCTGTTAGGCCCCAACAACAGTACCCCCATTAGGAAAAATATAAAATAAAGGTAGAGGGCCCTTAACAGTCTCTATACATTTGACTTGATTCTCTTTTTTAAAATTATTGTCTTTTTTTGTTAAAGGGATGAAGGAGGGCCTGAAGAAATAGAAGATTTAAATGCTGTTAAACCTGAAGGATGGCTAGACAACGAGCCTCACTTTATTCTGGATATGAATGCAGAGAAGCCAAGTGACTGGTAAATGTTGCTGTTTCTTTTCAGGTTTATTAAATCTGTGTTCAAACAGCATCAAGACTTATCAGCAAACCTTTGAATCTATCCATGCCTCTATACAAGTGAGGTGGTCAGACTCGCCTCAAGCCCTTAAGACCTGCTGCTATACAGACCTAAGTTAATTACACACAGACGAATCAGGCTTCATTTCCTATTCTTGTCAGCTGTGATCAGTGCATTTACTTCCTATGATGGAATACTAATTGTATTTGAAGCAGATGATTTCCTAGCAGCACTGACACCACTTTAAATATTCAGTTAAGCTGCTTCAACCTCTTAAAGGACCAGGGTCGGACTGGGTGGTGAAGGGCCCACCGGGGCCCGCGCCCATAGCCTCCCCCCCCCAGGGGCCCCCCTAACCCCCCTCGCAGGGGGTGGGAGCAGTCGGGCAGGGGGAGCGCCGCAAAGGTCGGGTTTAAACAAAGCTCAACTTAGTATGTTCAGTAAAACTTGAGATAATACAAGTTTGCTTCTCCAGTGGATGACAAAGCAAGTGTTGGACTGGGATGCCAGGGGATCACCAGAAAATTAGACCATAGGCCCACCCTTCAACTGTTTTTCCTCCTTTCCTCGGTCAACTCTATATTCGCCTAGTCTATTTTCTTTACATGTAGCATTTTTGTTCACATAGAATATATGAATGACTATGAAACAAGCCAAATAGTTATAAGACAGAGGGCACACTGACTCCTGGGCCCAGCGGGAGTTTTCCTGGTATGCTAAAGTCCGACACTGGACAAAGCACCTGAAAATGTCTTGCCATCCGTTGTTATTGGGAAAAACTATCAAGACCTGGGGAATGTTAGCTAGACTTTAGTTGCCTGATATCACTTGACAATAGGTGATATCTCTGTAAGGGGAAGACTGGCAGATTAACCTTTTGAGTTTAATCAGAATATAAGGTAACCCTGCTTCTGTAACCTTTGCTGTTTGTAGGAATGCTAATATGGATGGAGAGTGGGAAGCCCCCTACATTCCCAATGCCAATTGTGAATCTGCGCCTGGGTGTGGTGTTTGGAAGCGCCCCATGATAAAAAATCCAGATTATAAAGGCAAATGGAAGCCTCCTTTGATTGAAAATCCCAATTACCAGGTAATTAATAATCCTGCATCATATGGAGAATATAATGTTTGAAATGCAAGCAGCTGATTTATTTATTATATTGATGCACAGGCCATTGCTTAGTGTCGCATTGTGAGAGAGAAGCATACAGTCTCTATTAACATTAGTAATAGTAATAAAGAAATTAAGAAGTGCCACTCCAAGACTACATGTAAGGGGTTCCCTCTACCAAAGGGGTAACACTTGTAGTATAAAGAAATCCAGTGAATCAAATATTACAGGACTATGTTATTATGACATATGAACCACTGTTATTTCCAGAATTATGTGCCCATAACAGTGCAGTAATGTGCAATTTCACTGGTGACACAGGTCATCTATCTGCAGTCCTAAAAATACTTTACTGTGTTGCAAAGTACTTCAGCGCTACTACTTGTTTTTATCTCCAGGGTATCTGGAAGCCTCGGAAAATCAAAAATTCACATTATTTTGAGGACCTTAATCCATTTAAAATGACACCCTTCAGTGCTGTTGGCTTGGAGCTGTGGTCAATGACTTCTGACATTTATTTTGACAACTTTATCATCTGCTCTGACAAAGAAGTGGCTGATCGCTGGGCCTCTGACAGCTGGGGCCTGAAGAAACTGGTAGCTAGTGCCAATGAGGTAGGTTAAATAGAAGATTAAATAGATTGTTCTAAAATAACAGCTCCTGGAAGAATTTCTTGGCACACTAAATCTGCTTGCGAGGTAAATACATCAGCGGTCAGTGTCGGACTGGGGGGCCTAACAGAAAAACTTTGGCCCACTCTCTATACTTTATAAGATTAGAATATGCAAGAGCCATGAATATTCTTATACTGCATTTGTTTACTAAAAGGCATTGTCACCCTTAGCTGCTAAGTGCATTAAAGTCAAATGAATTTAATGGTTCAAATTTGGTTTGAATGAACCACAATATTTGGTCAAATCCTGCTAAAAGAGCTAACTCTGAGCTGGTGCTTCCTAACAACTGAAGCAGCCCAGAAAGTGAGAGGTTTTACTATATTGGATTGACTGGTGAGAAAGGGGGGGGGGGGTAAGTAGATATGAAAGTGTTTTTGTGTATATTTGTGGATGCTTGTTTGTGTGCCTTTGTTTAAAGAATTACTTTGTATGTCTTTGCATTTTTTTGTTTGTTTATTGTGTGTTTCCGGGTGTGTGTTTGTGTATGCAAACTTTACCTTGCAGCTTAGTCTATCATTTTTGCAACCATACCAAATCAAAAGCAACCTTAATGCTACTGCCACACAGGGCTGGTCCTCTGCCTGCATATTAAGTCTGTATATTCCACTGTAGGAAAAGCAATAGTTAAATGTTTTACTATACATATATTAAAGTTTTGATGTTCAAATTTTTTACTGCAAAATCTTTGGAATGTTGTTGTTGATTTGAGAAGCACTTTATTAAATAATGCAGTTTTATTCTTATCTCAGCCGAGTATGTTGAGCCAGCTGCTGAGTGCTGCCGAGGAGAGGCCTTGGCTCTGGGTTCTGTACATCCTAACAGCTGCTCTGCCTGTGGGCCTTCTTGTGCTGTTCTGTTGGCCCAGAAAGGTAAGGCCATAGACCACTGTATCATTATCTGTCTCACTGTAAAGTAACTCTGCAAAATACTGTTTACACTGTAAGTAACGGTGCATGTACTGAAGCATGTATTTGGCTGCAAATGTATTAGAGGCATTGTCATTGCATTATTGCTATTTCTTTATTATCTCTTTCCATATTGTGCCTATTTTTACTTCATCACTTCCATTTTGTCCACAAACCTAAGTGCAGCAATGCCATTTCTTTTTTTAGTAGAGATTTCCTTTTCATTTACAGCTACATTGGTTTTGTTGATCTGTCCTTGCATTCAGTGGGTGTTTGGTTGACTGTACCAAAAAGCAATATTTATTGAGGTCTAACTTTCCTAATACTAGGTTGTGACCAGCATAACAGCACAACACCCATAAGTAGCACAGGATGGGCTGGTCTGAAAAGCCCCTAGAACACCCATCAGATGTGGGCTATGCCTATTTATCTATTCCTCTTAAAGGAACAGTAACACCAAAAAATGAATTAAAAGCAATATAAAAAAATATACTGTATATTATATACTGTTGTCCTGCACTGGTAAAAGATGTGTGTTTGCTTCAGAAACCCTACTATAGTTTATATAAATAAGCACCTGTGTAGCCATTGGGGGACGCCATTCAAGCTGGAAAAATGCACAGGTTACATAGCAGATAACAGATAAGGCTGGTTAAACACCATTGTATTCTGTATTCTGTTATCTGCTATGTAACCTGTGCCTTTTCTACTTTTTTCCAGCTTGAATGGCTGCCCCCATGGCTACACAACAGCTTTGTTTATATAAACTATAGTAGAGTTTCTGTAGCAAACACACAACTTTTACCAGTGCAGGGCAATAGTACATTATATTTTAATTTCTTTAAAACACTTTCATATTTTGGTGTTACCCCTTTAAGGGCAGGAGTGCAGCTGCACACAGAAGAGGGTCCTTTTATTATGGCTCAGCACAGGATTTGGCAAACTTTGGGCAAATGCTTAGTACTTTATTGAACAAAATCCAAATCCTTATTTATGAATGCACTATTATGTGCAAAGTGTGCACATTTCAGATGCAAATCCTTATTGATGCAAACCAAAAGTGAATATTGGAATTTCCTAGTATTCAACCTGCCTTTGGCGCTTCCCTGTGGCACTGTGAGTACAAAGCGAAATAAGTTGCTACATTTTTTTGTGGTGGAACGCATAAACATCTGCTCACTCTTACTTTTCGAGTTCCTATATTTGAGCTTTTCCAGTCTTTTATTCTGTCTTGTTTAACAACAAGCACTTCTGATTAACTGTTTGTGCGATTATGAGAATATATGTGATACACAGGTCTATGCAAAGCCTTACATCTGTTACCTGTAGTGACGCTAAGGGGCCGATTCATTAAAACACGAGTTTGAATCCCGAATGGGAAAAATTTGGATTGGATACAATAATTTCTGAAGATCGCAAATATCACGAAAATAGTTACGAAAAAATCGTATTAGTCACGTTAATATCGTATTGGCGATCCGAAAGTCACAAAATTTTCGTACTGGACGATTGTAAACAGCAGCAAAACCTTTCCGAATTTTTCACGCAAGCGCACTGAAAAGTAATGCAAGTGTGGAAAAATCAGCGAAAATACGCTTGGAGCATTCAAATGAACGCTCCGAGCGTTCGTGTCTTAATAAATCTCCCCCTAATAGTCATTCTTCTATTTGCCAGGCAGACAAAAGTTAGCTGTACTTCTTTAAGTACCGAGAAACCAGTGACTTACAATTTCATAGCGCTAGTGCATATTATTTATTCACATCATGTGATAAAATTAAAGTCTGGTACCTATAATTCATTTAATTTTTCACTGCCTGGGGAAACAAAGTTATGAAAAAGAGTGACACATTATTAAGTGAGACTAATAGTAAAACACTATGCCCTCTAGTGGCAAGAGAGAGTCAGTTTGATCAGAAACACACATCTCATGATTTATGACACAAATACTCCAATTAAATCTTTGCAGAAATGTGGAGTTAGGAGATTCAACAAAATTCAATGAATATTTTACAGATTGTGTAAAATGAAATCTTCAAGGCATTGTGGGAATTGGGGCTTTGTATAGAGGAGAGCTGGCTTCTCATTGCTTCAGTAGTCAGACCCAGCAGTGAGTTCAGAGAACAATTATATTTACGAATAACTTTAAAATCATTGTAATCATTAATTTGTAAATCATGCATATCTCTAAGTTGCTTAGAATTATGGTTTTCTTTTGATAGGCTACATTGAATTAAGGCAGTTGATGGTAGCTACGCTGCATGAATCCATATCCATATGAATCAATGAATCCATATTCAATCCTGTTGGGTTTATTTAATGTTTAAGTGACTTAAGGTATGAAGATCCAAATAACAGAAAAATCCCTTATCTGAAAAATCCCAGGTCCCAAGCATTCCGGATAACCTGTGCTGATACCATTTAGACATACATTCAAGCCTGTTGCACTGTAACAAAAAAGTGGTCTCACATTGTAGGAAGTTAAATAAGCATAAAGGTATGGGATATCGACACCAGCACATTAGGGAATTATAACAGGGGTCCCATGCGTTAATATTGTATAAGTTCCAGAACATTACCTCTTGCACCATGTAAAGCAGTATACATATAAATTCCAAATCTTGCTGCAGTGTATTTCTAGAGCCACAAGCTGTATCAGCAACCCAGATTCTCCATGGAGGCTGTCTGACTGCTGATCACAGGACATTTATTTGAAACTGGTCCCTGATGGGGACTCCATACTTGCTCAAGTTGTCAGGCATTAAAGAGATACTGACACCAGAAATGAAACCATTTTTACATCTATCATAACATTGTGTTTGCATGCTATTTATAATTTTGCCATAAAAGTATTTGCCAGATGCTTTTACTTTACCTATCTTATTCCCCATGTTCCTCTTTAAGAAAGCTGCCATATTTATGCGGCAGTAGGCTTTTAGCATTTGAAGCTATAACTGACAGGTAGAGAAGGGACAGTCAGGTTGGCAAAACAGTCATGTATAGGAACTCCAGGTAACAATTGCTTACAAAAGCAGCCCTAGCAGCAAAAAATGATCAACATGACCTATAGGTAACTTTTTTTTATGTACATTCATATTTTAAATATTTTTTTGTCAGTATTACTTTAAAACTGAAATTCAGTAGTTAGATTCCCCGCTAAAAACCCTCCCCCCCTGGGGAATGTGGGGGTCTGTTGTATGGTAGTTAAATCACTGCTAAAATTGACCAAACTGACTCACGATTATATTTATGTTTAGCCAGCTCTTATAGCACTAGTGTCCGTAGTTTGATCCTGCTTCTGGATGTTCTCCCTGTGTCTGCATGATGTTCCCCCAAGTGATGTTTCCTGCCGCACGTCAAAACATGTAGACAGGTTCATTGATTTCTAATGATTTTTTGCAGAAAATGGAAGAAGAGGAAGAAGACTTTGATTTTAAACTGAGTGATTTATGTGACGAAAGCTACTTAGAGCTACAATCAAATGCAAAGGAAGAGGCTGATGGTGGCAAAGCGTCTGGTGAGCTAGCAAGAAGGATAAAGCACAGGGAAGCAGTGTAGGGGTTAAAATTGTGTTTCCCAAGGTTTAGATGTTCCCTGTCTCACCCTCATTTTAATTTAAACAAATTCCAAAAATATTCCAAGTTATCTTCAGTTTGTTTAATATAAAAAGGTTTCATTTTATACCGTTTGACTGATGTAGTACCATAGTGCATACTTGCCCCTCGCCTAACTGAATCCATATTTTACATTTATGGTTGTTCCCTTTTGAATTATTGATTTGGCTGATCACTCTCTCATCACCCCGAAGTGAATGACCAAAGTTGTTCACCTATTTCAAAGTGTGCAGGGGGACATCTGCCACTCGTTTGCTGACAGTCAGGAGAGTGTTGTTTATTCGGAAAAAATTCTTTAGTTGATCTATGATAAATACCTGTAAGTCCAATAACTTGTATCCTATTCTTTCTGGTTGTGGATTTCGGGGATTGTAATACATTTTCCCGTATTTTAACATTTTTTTTTGATCCCCTATAAAAACATAAAATGGGGGTTCTATAATAAACATGAAAAAAAATCTAAACTTATTTTGTTGTGGCAGAAAATGAGGAATATGAAAGAAGTGAGGAAGAGGGTGATGAGGAAGAGGAAGTCAGTCTAGAAGAAGAGGAGGGTGCTGCAGCAAACCAGTCTTCGTCAGATGATGAGGTATGTTCTAGAGCACTGGTACACACACACATGCACACACACACACTTCAGCCAAAAATTACCATGTGTGACAGACCTGAATGGGATTCAATATAGGCCCTGGTATTTCAAGTAGACAGAGGCCTTCACAGGCCCAATAAATAAATGGCTTCTTATAGCAGCCCCTCTGGCATTTTCCAGAACCCACAGATTGCCAGTCTGAGCCTGGGTGTGACAAGGCCCTTAGCCAGTTCCTTAGTACAGTAAGACTCCCATGTGCAGCCTTGTCTCTTGTCTTCATTTTCAGTGTAGTCAGCAGTAATTCATTTACTTATATTATTAGTAGATGGGGCTGTTTGCTGAAATGCCTACCTAACTTTTCACTGATGCAGAAGAAGACAACAAAATGCATCTGAAGGGACAAGCCCCTTGATAAGGTTTTGTGCTCTGAGTACTAATAGCAGCGACCCTGTTATGTCTCACTTGTTAATAATGATCCCAACCTTTTCTAAACCTGTCTCATATATTTGCCAGAACTAAACGGCTTCCACAGGAAAAACCCTTTCCAAACCTAAAGATAGAACAATCATTCTCAAGCGATGTCAACTGGTGAATAAGGAAGCATGGAGTTTATTGTATGGTGCCTTTATATATGTTAGTTAGTTGGTGGAACAAGTAGCTCAGAGTATTCACATAACCCAGAGTAATCGACCTCCTGCATGCAGATAATGAATGGCTAAAGCCTACAGATTCTGAGCATGCATCCCCATCAGTATCCCCTGCTGCAACTTCAATTGAATAGGTTTATGCAGTGTTAGCCATAGATTCCATGTTCATTATACAGTATGTGGCTTTCCATTAGCCGGTGACTTCTGCTTTTCTTCTGAGCAGTTTTGAGAACAGGTGATTATAATCAGTATTTTTTTTTAAAAAGAGAAGGAAAGGTAAAAACTAAGTAAGCTTTATCTGAAAGGTCTATGTAAATACCGCCATAAGCACTCACAGTAATGCTCTACAGTCCTCTATCAAAAGAAACACTGGATTTTTTGTCTCCTTTTTTGTAAACATGTTCTTAGGGTATCTGACTTCTTCTCTTAGAAAAATACTTCATTCCTGGGCCAGGGTCTGCACAATTCTCTCCCCTCTTCTGCTCCCCCCTCCCATAAGAATTTATAAAACTCACTCCCCCAACCTTAGGAATGTGTGATATGAGCTAAAACTTGACTGCAAGCAGGAAGCTATGAAGACCAAGCTAAAATGGCAGCTGCAATCATAACCAAACAGAGAAATCTGCTAGTGCTTTCTGCAGAATACATATAGCATACTATGTGGCAAATCTATTGGCAGTAAAAGGCCAAAATGACTTTCCTTCTCCTTTAAATCGATAATGATACACTTTTGAATGAGATGTCTGTAATCTGCCCAACTACATGCTGCTATTATGGAGGAGGAATAGAGAAGCATAGGAGAGCAGTGGTAGGAGAGGAGGACAAATATGTGTGCTTGCATATCCAGACATATCTATTTCCTGGCTCTGGATTAACCCTGTTAAATGAGAAATTACTCGTATTTATTCTGCAGATGAAGGAATCTGATGAAAGTTCAGAAGGAGCGAAGAAGACTCTCCGCAAAAGACGAGTACGAAAAGATTAGCCCCTCCATATCCCTCATGGGCTTATATTTTAATATACAGATCTCCCTGATGTTTTCCAGTGGCTTCAACTCAAAGCCCTTTTTATACCTGATATCTTATGCACCCCTCGAACCAGCTTCTTCCACCTGTCTGGCCATGCACCATATTATCTGGGATTTGCAACTGGATGGCTACAAATCAAAAGAACAATATTATATAGATATCATTACACTTATCCATTTGCCTGCAACTCGATCAAATGCTCTGGACGTTTCAGTTTACTTACAAAGGCAGGCCAGCTATTTATATAATTATATATATATAGATAGGCATATTTTGTATAAATTAAAAATTAATATATATTCGTGAATATATATATTATGAAACTGCCTGTTTATATTGCACTAACCGGGCTGCCAGTTTTTGGAGTCTCCAGTTGTTTGCGAGTGACTGTGAGTATTCTGGGGAAAAAACCATGAATATTTAAACATGTTTGTGTCATTGCATACAATCCATCTGCTTGTTTTAACCTCAAATCTGCCAGGCCATATGATGTGGCCATGTAACGCACAATTGCACCCAGTCACATCACTGGTATTCTCTTTCTCTTCTCCTTTGGTGACTTAGCTGGCTTTTGTTTGGCTGCACCGATGCTCAGATGTCTGAACAGTACCACCCTTTTTCTTTTATATGTTGCAAGAAGGATGCTATGAATCTTTGCTTTTCTAGAAAGGTATGGAAAGGTTGGACGGGGTCTGTAGCCAGGGCCTGCCTTTGGGGCAAACATCGGGCACCATTTCACATTTTAACACATCTCTTTGCACTTGGTTTGAGGGCACCCTGTATTTAAAGGGGTAGTTAACTTTAAAAATGTTATAGAATGGCTAAATTTAAACAACTTTTCATTTGGTCTTCATTTGTTTTATTTTTTATAGTTTTTTCATTATTTGTCTTCTTCTTTTGTCTCTTTCCAGCTTTCAAACTGGTCAGCTTCACTGACCCCAGCAGCCAAAAGACTATTGCTCTGTAAGGGTGAATACACACAGAGCTACTAGTAGCAGCTACTTTTTAATTGCTACTAAACTCCAGAAAATACCCTGCTGTAGACAATACTAAGAATTCCCTCTGCAAAAACACACATAGAAACAATTATCAGTAAATGTTCAGCATTGTCTATTTTAGTAGCCCTAACAAGTAGCTTCTACTAGTAGCCCCGTGTGTCTTCACCCTAAGGCTACAATTGTATTGTTATATTTACTTTTTATTACTTATCTTTCTATTCAGCCCCTTTACTATTTAATATAAGTCACTCTCTCAAATCACTCCCTGGTTACTAAGGGCTCTGGCACACGGGGAGATTAGTCGCCCGCGACAGATCTCCCTTTTTGCGGGTGACTAATCTCCCAGAATTGCCATCCCACTAAAGAAAATGTAAATCGCCGGTGGGATGGCATACGCGGCGCAAGTTTCCTCTCAAGGCAACTTCTGTGATTTCGTTGAAATTGCGGCGCCGTGTATGCCATCCCCACCGGTGATTTACATTTTCTTTAGTGGGATGGCAATTCGGGGATATTAGTCGCCCGTGAAAAGGGAGATATGTTGCGGCCAACTAATCTCCCCGTGTGCCAGAGCCCTAAAGTGAACTGGACCCTAGCAACAAGATAACTGCTGAAATTTCAAATTAGAGAGCAGCGGCATAAAAAGTAAAATAGTTAAAAAAAACTTCCAATAATAAAAATGAAGACCAATTGCAAATTGTCTCAGAATAGTACCCTACATCATACTAAAAGTTAATTTAAAGGTAAACAACACATTTAAGGCATAGAGGCTGCAAAAGGAAAATTGTACTTCTCTTGGCTGGCAGTCATCCCATGTCCATATGTACCTGGAAAGGAAACTGATGCTCCAATTCAGGCTGCTTCACCCTGACGTTTGTAATTTTTAGGGTGAGGGGAAGCAAGGTGAGGTGGGGATGGTGCTAGATGGAGATAGATCAGCAGACATTGAGCTGGAAGGCACAGTAGGGAGATGGGAGGTTCATCTGACTTGCATGAATTAGATGGGAAACATGCTAAGTATCATTGAAATAACATTTTCACAGACCACCCGAGGATATATCCACTGTTCAGTTTTCTTATATTAGATATTTTGAGTTCTTCTCTGGCACACTGTCTGTTCAGCCTTGACTAATAACAGCCCTTGGTGTTACTGCACTAGAACTCTCAGCAGCTAAGCCTTTCCTGCTTGGGACTAGTGGCCATGGCAGTGGATTACCAGCTGGAGAAGCACAGGTTATAGTGCCTTGTAATAAGGATTTTCCAGTCATCTGGTGTAGAAGTATATTTCTGAGCAATCAGCTGCTCTGTATTTCATGAATAATACACAAATGTACTTTGTTCACTTACCCGCTGGGCCCTACAAGGCTACATGGACACTAGTGTAAGTCAGAGGCCCATAGCTTTGGATATTTCCAGGGCCAATACTGAATTAAATTATTGTGTTGTTACTCCTTCAGATGCTGCCAGAGACGTCTATGTGTATAGTATAAAGGTTTTGATTTAATTGTACAAATCCCCTGTGCAGCTTGCTTCCTAGCCTGTCAACACCCAGCTGCTAATTCTCTCCTTGGTGCTGCATGATTCAGTCCAACTGATACAACACAAGCCGATGGTTTTCTATTTTCCTTTGGCAAATGTTACATTGCAGAAAACTGTTTTTGGAGACTTTTTTAATGTTCAAAACCAGCATGTTTCTTAAAAAAAAATGTACATTGTCAATAAATTAAAAATATTTATTACAGATCTTTTGTTGGCCTCTAATTATGCACTTTAGTTGTCTTTTTTTCCCCTCTTGGCAATAAGGCAAGTTATCTTCTCTGTGACTTCCAGCAGGCAACATTGCTCAGCAGCAGAATCATCAAACCCCATCCCTGAGTAACTGTTACACTTTATACATTTTTAGGTTTTATTTAGACCCAGGCTCTTACAGGAAGGTAGAATGTATATCAAGCACACTATGTAGATACTGGGCCTTAATTGTGAAGAATGAAGCAAAGTACAAACCAAACAGGATAAATCACCTTTTTTTTTTTTTTGCACTTTGTGCTCCAATCTGGCCTAAGGGCACAACATGGGGTGCAAAGACCAGTGTTCTTTCCCATGACTACAGTGTTGCCTTTATACTGCAGAGACAACTGAGCTCTGCATGTTGTGCCCAATTTAGCCCAAAGTGAAGCTTGCAATGTAACCCCACATGTGCAAATACTCGGTGAATGGGTGCTAAGTAGGTGCAAGTTTGTGCCCTTCCACAAATAACTTCCAGCACTTGCACTCACACTTGTACTCACAATTCAATATAAATGTTAGGTGTTAGTTCTGTAGTAGGCTACATTATTAGAAGAAGAGCTGCCAGGACAAAAATTATAGCTGTGGTCTTATTAAAAAACAAATTTATTTGGCCAAATTGTTATATTTGAAGAGCTGCTGTTAATTGTCGGTTTCAGAGTCTTGCTGTACATCACAAATCTAACCTGACAATGGATAGCAAGTAGGCAGAACAACAACTGATTTTCAGTTGCACTGGTTTTCAATGTGCACTGTATGTTCTGCAGTGTCCACTTCCCACTGACACACATCAATTAGATCAAAATAGAACAGCACAGTGGTTACTTTTCAAGGTTAAAGGCCTTTATTGCCTGAAACATTGCTGTAAGTGTGTAATAAAGGCATTTTAGCTTTAAAAGTAGCCATGCTGTTCCAGTTTGATCCAATCTACCCTGAAAAGCTATCTTGGAAAGCACAGATTATGCTAACAGGGTTCTGACTGAAAGGGAGAGTATTGGTTGTGTACGTGCAGGAGCTTTTTGGGTGGTAAGACACAATTTTTTGGCAAGAAAACAGCAATAGATTCCCAGAGAACTTTCTGCACTTTATACGTTATTTCATTACAAGCTGCATGCCCTTTAAGAGGGCTTTGTGGCTCTTGAACACTTATAATTCTCATAATATAGTCTGCTGTTGGTTATTGTCATTGCATATTTTTACAGAGATAAACAGTGGTTTATTTCAAACAAGGAAAAGTTATTTCACTAAATTAATAACCTAAAATGTTGATACCAAATTTCTGAAGAAAACAGGAGGAAACTGCAAAATTTTTGGAGAAATATGACAAAACTCATTAAAGCAAGCAAAATAAAAAGGGTTTTATTTCAGTAACATAAACATCTAAAATAAATTAGAAACATTACATATGCAGACATATTCCATACAGTATCTTACTGTTATTGTGCCATATTACAAATACCATACTGAAGTACAGCCTATAATAAGTAACGCCTAGCCATATTTGGCACCATATCATTGTACACAAGAGATTCACTTTGGCTTGCATGGAAATGCCAGGTATAAGGCATGGATAGCTGTGGCTTAGTGCAGACAATTATGAAGTAAAAAAACCCACTATCACTGGCACTAAAATAAAAATTCCAGCATTTGGGCTACATCTGGAGTTCACAAACCTGTGTTCATGTAAAATATACTCCCTGCTTTACCAACCCATCAAACCATCATCAGACCATGAAGATCTGGGCTGGGAGGCAGCCAGGAACACCAATGCAACAGATTTAACTCTTATGAGTGCAGTTTAATTTGCAGAATTAAATTATATGAAGCAGTCACATTAACAGTCTACTCTTGCTCTGTAAACAATTACTCAACATGTACCATGCCAGACACATACGTACATAGGGAAACTGTGACATAGCTAAGAAGCTGCTCATTTCTTGAAACTAAAAATACTGATAATATTACATGTAACACTCGGTAAGACACCCTTTCTAGGCCAACTTATATGGCCACTGAGAGTGCACAGAGATATCGAAGAGCTTCTAAAAGCAAATAAGCAATTTAATTGTTATCCAACAGATGGCAGCGCAAGTCTAATTTTGGATTGCTGATCCCTCTGTCTGTGCAAACCAGGGGACATATTAGACATGGGGTAACATCAAGGCTGACCTGCATTCCAGTTGGTATGTAGCCATAGAGATCAACAAGTCTCACTTTTAGTTGCACTGCCATTTAAAACATTATTAAAAACAACACAACTACCCGGTTTAGGACATTTCCTTAATTCCTGTAGGTACTACAAGTTACCATCATATCATATCCCCTTTTTCATTAAAAGAATCATTTTTCCAGTTAAGTTAAAGCCCAGATGTGCTGTATGTATCCACATGTGGCGCAAATCTGTGCAAATAAAGAAAAGCTGCCAAGGAGATACTAACACTTTGCCAGCAAACACAACAAAGCTTTCCACGCAATATTAACCAGTGAAGAACAGACAGTTGCACACTACTTAACCCCACCAACATTTTACCCCTTTTAAAACTAGAAATATATTAAGAAATGTTCCAAAACTGTATAAAGAAACATGTTGCCTCCAGTGTAGGAAGCTTAATCTCAAACAGTCGATTAATGCATATATATAAGCTTCCAGATTTAGCTGGGATGCCAGCTTTCCAGCCATGTTGTTATGAGCTACTCTTAGCATGTGTGATGATGCAAATCTGCGACTTGTTCTCTGTGTTACATGGAAGGTTACATGGCAATAGAGTGATTAAAGAACAAGTAGAAAGTTTGAACGTGCTTAAGAAAACACAACAGAAATGTAACAGAACTTTCAGAAAGGAGCAATACAGAAAGAACATGCTCAAAACACAACTTTCTATCCTACAGGATATCAAATAAACTTTTTTTATGGCAAACTGAGAGCTGAAAGATGGACACACAGCTAGAAGGCAAATTAATGACACCTCCTGCTCATAACCCATAGTCTGATTCCATGTAAATATCTGATCCGTCCCCCATGCAAGCCACTTTGGCCTTTTTATTAACATAATGCTAACATTTTGTTATTAACATACATAGTGATATCTTACTTCTCCATCTCAAAATAATTTGTACCCAGGTCCTGGCTATAAGATGGGCATCCAGTGACCCATGTCAGTAGCGCAGTTTACACACTGGTCTATTGTACAACATTACAGCTAGCACTAATTTTGTGAATGCACTCCTATGGTAACCAAACCCTGGTTCAAATAAAATAAAATGTAGCCCATGAGAAGCCATGATAAAGGAGCAGCAAATTACTTCCTCTTGCTTTTTGTGTCTGTCGTTTGGAACACACTGGAAGCAGACATTAGATTCTCGATGTACTGGCCGAGTACCTGATTTTCGGATTTTAGTTTGAGATTTTCTTCTTTAACGGCGTCCACACGAGCAGAGAGATCTGTATGGGAACACAGTGCAAGAAAACAACCCATATCAATTTGTATGCTTTGCACAAGTCATAGTGCAGAATTATTGTTCACTTTTTGTACTGCTATCAATTTGAATGACTGCATGGGAGGTGCTCACACTTACCTGGAAGTTGAAAATAAAAGAAAATATAAACCCTCAAAGCTAACTAATGCAGAATTGTCCAGATTGCTCTTTTGAGCATCGTCGCAATTTACATTTTTTTTTTTAGTTTTCAAAATACTAGCCGTTTTAACATTGCTAACATAATGACTTTGAAACATCGCCACCTGATGTTTAGTTCTACTGACTGAACACAGTAGAAAATTAAGTTAGTGAGTAGGAAAAAGTCATCTGACATTCTGAACAGAGCAACATCATAAAGCTTTTCTCTGCTCGCTAACTATTCTCCTGAATGTGGCCAGGAAGCCAAACCGACCAGCAGGCAGCACAGGTTTTTTTAGTAGTGTAAAAACTACTTAAATTATGAGAACTAGAAAAAATAATTGAGACATTTTGCATTGATTTGTTTCATTTAAAAGAGAAGAAAATGCATTTTGGTAGTTTACTGCCAATAGATTAGCCATAATAGTGCCACCTAGAACACTGTAACACTATATTTATTCTGTACAAAGCTTTACCATACCTGAGTAAACAGCCCTAGAAGCTCCCTCTGTTTGTTTAAGATAGCAACTGCCATTTTAGCTTAGTCTCAGTAGCTTCAGTGCTGCAGCTCTAGCTGCTGGTTGCTCTGATTACACATTCTGATGGGAGGCGGAGTGAATTCTTATGGGAGGGGGGAGAATGGATAGAGAACTCTTTTCTGTGAGTGCTTATGGCTGTATTTACATAGACCTTTCTGATAAAGGAGAAGGAAAGGTAAAAACTAAGTAAGCTTTAACAGTAAAAATCTACCCTTGGTTGTAAATTTACTTTTGGTTGCTAGCTCAATGTCTCTGGTAACCAGATAACATTTTAAATGCTGGGCTAAAGACTGGCAGAACACAAAAGCACGTAGTCAAAAAATAATAAATTATTCAAGAATATATTATAGTTACAGACATTATGTACGCAAAGTAGATATCAGTTACTTCTTAATTTAAATATAAGTACATTATTCAGAAATGTTTATGACTAAGAAGTATTATATCAGGTAATATATGTAATGAAGTGAGAAGGGGGGCGATGAGAGAAACAATGATCAAAAACTGGATTCTCCTGAAGCCTCTTGGTTAATTCTGATTCTCATTCAGGGGGTATTAGAAAACGGGGAGAAGAGAAGACACAACAGCCTTCTGTATCTCCCCCACTAAAAGCTTATCTTGTGAGCAATAATGTAATGATGGCAGCTCTGCTGTTCCAATAGCAACCTTCATTTTACTACCCCCCTACCAGTACGTGACAGTGTTGTACTGGAAACATGAAGGCCATTGAGCACTTCTGTCTGTAGTGAGAACTGAGCTTACTGAGTTGGACTTTATCTTGTCCCCTTGAGACATCTATTGGCAGACAGAGCCCAAAACATTTTATATGCCTCACTTATATATTACCATAAAGTCGCCATACGCCCCTCAGTCTCCTCTGTTTGGTGTAAACATGTCCAACTATTTTTATAATGAATCAAAGTATATTATTTCTTAACAGTTCGTTCCAAGACACCTTTTCCCTCTGACTCTGTTCAGCTGCACTTGTATCTATAGCCTTTTATTCTTCTAAGTCAGAAGTTAGTAGCCAGCATGCAATAAATTTCCAATGGATTTGTACAGTCAGTCTGCAGTAGATAGACCAGCTTGACAGCCATCATTTCCAGAAAGTTACAGAAATGCAGATTTGGCAAAGTCCTTAGTCACACATAATAATATTTGTTTTCCAAAGGTAGGCCACGTTTCTTGTAGCTTAAAAAGCCCAAACATAAACCTTGCAAATTCTGGACTATAACAGATCTATTCCATTTACTCATGAAGAGCCCACAATTTACCTAGAAAAATGCAATAAGTGCAGCATTTCCAATTCAGCAAAACAATGCTGAGCAAACTAAAAGAGATGCTGGTTAAGTGGTATAGGCACAGTGCCCATCTATAAATATCCACCAGAGCTCACTGATGAGACAGAATGATGAAATAAATGAAGCTTGCAAAAGCCTTACGTTCCAAAATCACTTTTAAAAATACTCACATCCATTAATGAATTGAAGTTAAGTATATAAAGAAAATGCAATTCAACAAATTTCTTTTGCCTCTTTAAAGGAAAAAATGAACTTCCTTTCTGACATGAGCTCAGTCAGTTGGCCTTATGTAAGAAAGGTTTATAAATATACGATTCCACAGACATAACAGTCTGCTTTACATGGACCATTTCCCGGCCCACCCAATTTCAACCCCACCTTCATCTCATTCAATGATAAAGGATGGATTGTGGGAATTACCATTCCCCCTGGTTTCCAGATAATCTGTACACTGACCACCATGGAAAGCAAAGGAAATTCAAGTTCCAGAACCAGTTGGTGGAACAAGATGAGGGCGAGGATGAATACTTGGCACCTCAAAGGGGAGGGGGGAGGAGGTCTGTACGATTTAGAGGCAGGCTATCATGGTTTCCTCTCTAGATTCATGTATGTTCAAAAAGTTTTTCTGCAGCTTAAAAATCAATGACCAGGTCACTTCAATTTTTAAAAAAAAAAAAAAAAATTCCCCTTATGATCTTACATGTGCCTGGAGAAGAATCATAAAAATCGGAAGTATCCTGGCATAGAGATGTCAATGCTGTGCTAGCTGGCAAATCTGCACTGCTTGGGTACCAGCATGGGGCAGGCCATGGGTTAAGGACTTTCCAGGCACTTTCCTCTGGAAAAGCGACCCAAAGTGATTCCCAGTGCTCTATCAAGTACTGTTGCACTATGGAATGATTCTATGTTTGAAGCCTAGGTGTGTTTACCTTCTAAAGTGTGCTGGAGCTCCAAAACCTGGTTGATAAGCCGAGTCTTTTCTTCAAGTTCAACTTGATTTTCTACCTCAAGAGCTGTGAAAAAACATCAGAATTAAACGCCCACTAACACCAAAAGTTATAAGATGTATGGCGCATTTAAAGAATGCCTGCTAGCTTCCAAAAATAAGATATTTATTGGCAACAACAGCCCTGGTTTGTGTACGCTTTATAGCTTTTTAGGCATTCTGAATACCAATACTAGTAGTAGCAAGCAAAATTAATAGATCATCGATCAAAGGCACTGGAAAGTACTTAAGGGAATCTATCAAGATTTTTATGGTGTACTTTTTATTTCTAAATTACACTGTTTACATAGCAAATAATTCACCCATTTAAAGTTTTATTCTTGAACCAACAAATGCATTTTTTTTGTTGTAATATAGGTGTGCAGGCGCCATCTCAGTGCATTGTGCCTGAGTCTGAGCTTTTAGAAAGAGCCAGCGCTACACATTAGAACTGCTTTCAGGTAACCTATTGTTACTCCTACTCCCATGTAACTGGAGGAGTCCCAAGCCAGACTTGGATTCTTTCTATTGAGTGCTATTCTGATATCTACTAGGAGCTGCTATCTTGCTACCTTCCCGATTTTCTGCTGATCAGCTGCTGGGAGGGGGATGATATCACCCCAACTTGTAGCTCAGTAAAGTGTGACTGAAGTTTATCAGAGCACAGGTCACATGGCTGTGGCACCCTGGGAAATGAAGAATATGGCTAGCCCTTTGTGAAATTTTTGAATGAAATATAAAAAAAATCTGTGTTTTTGAAAAATGGATTTCAATGCAGTATTCTGCTGGAGAAGCTCTATTAACTGATGTGTTTTGACACATGACAGTATTTCTTAAGCCGCAAATGCAAAATACCCTGCAATGATGTGTTGGGTAATAAACTATTTAGGAGAACATCAATCATAAAATTAATTTGCACTCACTTTGTAAATGAGACCAAAATACCTAGTTAAGGGATATCAGGGACAGTTTGCTATAATGCTGCAGCCTAGGTGTTGTAAACTTACTCAAATACTATTGACTTTTGTTGTAATTCACTTTTGAATGCTGGATGCTACTTACCGTCCATGTCAGAGTTCATAACAGCAGAAGGTGAAACCTGTGGAACCAAGCGCAACTGCAACGCACGGAAATCTAAGGATGATGGGGCGAAAGAGATCAGTCAGTAAGTGCAGCACTGGTATACACATATACATCACAAATTTAATAGAGAGACAGGCAACAGAATCTAGCAAACAGTTACACCATACATCAGCCGCAGGCATGTGAAGGTCTCCATAGCTAAAGAAGCAGTAAAATACTAGGGATAAGGAATGTGAGAATAAAAAGATTGGGGCCAGTGGAAAACATGGATGGGATGTATTAGTAGAACACAGGAAAAAAAAAAAGTCAGTCCGGACTTGGATAAAAGTTTCAAGTACACAGAGGCCTTAACACCCCCACCAGCCCAATAAATAGTGACTGTCTGTGGCATCTCACTGCCAGCCCCTCTGGCATTTGCAAAAATCCAAAGATTGCCAGGTCTGAAAAAAAGATAGCAAAATGGACAAATGGAAGAGCTAAAGACATAAATGAAACATGAGTTGAAGAACACTCCTCCCACTGAACACCAGAAATACCCCCTGTACTATTTCATTAAGCTTTCCGACTAGCCTTGAGCTGGGTTCACTGAAATATGTGAATTATCCTACTGAAAACCCTTATTAACATAAGATTTAACAATATTTTCTTACTGGCTCAATTTATTTTGATCCTACATAAGAGAAGATTCTACAGAGCTACATGGTTTTATTTGCCCACATTCAGAAGCTGCAGGCAGTGCACTGAGAATTAACCTGAAGTTGGCAGCACCCAGAGAGTCTGGGCCCAGACTTTTATCTATTAAGCATACTGTAGATCCAGGATAGGCAGCCATTCATTAGGGAACTCATAACATTCTCACATGGAAAGATAAGCCTAAAGATGGTGAATGACTTTGGATGAAAAACAAAGAACCTTACCGTTGTCTAAACTTTTATGCCTACAGGGCCTAAGCAGCATAGCACTCTGTACAGTCAAAGCACCAAATTTACCCATCAGCACTTCCCATAACAAAGCCTTGAAAACAATCTGGCTAATGCAGACTCAGGCAGCGACATGCAGATATTCAATGCCCAAGTGAGCCTTTAAGTGGTGTCTGCCATAAGCAGTGTTTTCCAAGAAATGCTAAGTAATCAGTGACAGGAGATTTCTGCAAGAGCGCTGTAGCAGTCAAACAACTCCAAGTGCCACAGGCCTTACAGACTAAAGGTGGCCATACACACGAGGTCACCAAGCGAGCAGATTTTCTCCGATATCCCCACCTATGGGTGGGCAAAATCAGGCTAATTCGGTTGTTTGGCCCTGGGGCCAAACAATCGAATTAGAACAACGGGTATAGGCGTCCGTCAGTTCGGAGACCGCATCAACAAGCCAATGCAGTCTCCGATCCGACTAATTTTCAAACCTGTCCAATCAAGATCTGCCCGATTTCAGGCCAGATATCGGTCGGGCAGGCCCATCGTTAGTGCCCATACGCAGGCTGATAAGCTGCCGAATTGGTCTAAGGGACCGATATCAGCAGCTAGAATTGACCCATACATGGCCATCTTAAGAAGGACATTTTTAAAGACAAGGTAAAACCTACATATGAACTTGTTAGCAATACAGAAAGGGCAATTAATCACTAGTTCAAGGTTTATCATTAGTGTGCAAGTGTATGCCCGCTGTACTGTATCCCCATGCAATTAAAGTTATGCCACCCATTCCCTACACTTACCGTCCAGCACACCTGGATATTGCCAAACTACAATTCCTAAGAGGTAGTAAACCTCCAACCAAAATCACTTTGATTTACAGTGAGGCCTATTTGCCCTGGACTTTAAAATGAATTTAAAACCATATTGTGCTATGCAGGAATTTAGGTACATGTATAGGACCCATTATCCAGAATGCTAAGGACCGAGGGTATTCTGGATAAGGGGTCTTTCCGTAATTTGGAACTCCATACCTTAAGTCTACTAAAAAAATCAATAAAACATTAATTAAACCCAATAGGATTGTTTTACCTCCAATAAGGATTATTTATATCTTAGTCGGGATCAATTACAAGATGCTGTTTTATTATTACAGAGAAAAAGAACATCAGTTTTAAAATTCTGAATTATTTGATTAAAATGGAGTCTATGGGAGACAGGCTTTCCGTAATTCGAAGCTTTCTGGATAACGGGTTTCCGGATAAGGGATCCCATACCTATACAATTACAACTGATCCGTAATCACGCAAAAACCATCTACACAGGGATATCAATATATATTCGAGTGAAACGCACAGAAATAGCAAAGATAGCGGTGATAGCCAGAGAAACCCTTCCAGCTGGATTAGGCACATGAGCTGCGCATCAATGCCCAGATGTATCAGGGACTCTCTCTGCCAAGGGAATGGGGTCCAATCAACTGGGGCCCTTTAAGTTACTTAGGTTGCACAAAGACAAGGATGACCAATCAGGGGCCCTCCATCTACTGCCCAACTATGCCAGTGTGTGGGGGCTGGGGCGCCCTGGTGGAATTCCTGCTGTGCAGCGCTATGGAACATGTCAGTTCTTGAATAATTGTTAATAAGGATAAGGGCATCTCATTACATGCAATGCCTGTGTGTGCTGCCTACTTACACATCAGTTCTATTGCAGCAGAGTGTCCCAATGCATTCCTGCGCTCAATCTCTGTAATGGGACAGACCTTCCATTCCTTGTATGACTGACAGCTGTCACTCTGCTCTGCCCCCTCCCCCCATAGGTGCAAATAGAAATACTCACAGGAGAACGCCCTCTTCACCACAAACAATACAACTCGACTTATACAAATAAGATACTTTAGAGCATATCTATATGCACACATACACTGAATAAAAAGAAATGATTATTCCACCAGATGAACAGGTTCTGAATACAGAAACAAATGCACGTCCGTATCTAGGCATATACATATATACACAAAGCATACCGCTTTATGTGGGACGCTCTGGATTTTCCTGACGCAGCGCCGGATCGCTACTTACACGTCCCGCAAAGCTCTTAATTGCAGGCACCTCCTGTTTTACACAAAATCCCGACGCCACAAACCTCATCACGCGATATCGCGGCGTCACGCCTACAGGAGAGCGTAGTGACGTGTTACGTAGCCGCCTTGTTAAAGTGACGAGCGGAGACGGCGTAACTCTGCGTTAAGTAATTGAGAGCTGCCAGAGAAGTGGCTGTAGTTTTGTTCAGGAGTTGTTTTACTCTGCACGAATATCCTACTTTTTGTTAGAGAACAGAAAAATTACTTTTTTTATTTGTAAGCAAGGACCAGGGTTTTCACAATTGAGGGACGTAGCAGGGGCTGATTTATAAGGCAGGGGTTGAAATTAGGTAGAAGCAATTTTTTACTTTTGGTATCTAAAGTATGCTGGTTTGTGTTGAGTGCCATGGCATAAAGTGCTGGGCCCTTGAATGAATACTGTCATGGGATAACGTGTGAGTTAATAGAGCTCCAGCAGAATCCTGCATTGAAATCTTTTTTTTTTTTTTTTAAAACAAAGTTTTTTTATATTTCATTTTGAAGCTTAACATGGGGCTAGCAATATTCTTCATTTCCCGAGGTGTCACAAGCATGTGAGATCTCGCCAAGCGAGCGGACCTGCACCCGATATCCCCACCTACGGTTGGGCAATATCGGGGAGCGTGTAGTAAAAAAAAAAAATAATTAGATCGTTTGGCCCTGGGGCCAAACAATCAAATTATACTGGCGGCAAGGGGCAGTCGGTTCGGGGACCGCATCAACGAGCCAATGCGCTCCCCGATCCGACTGAATTTTCTAACCTGGCCGATCGAGATCTGGCCAATTTCAGGCCAGATATTGGTCGGCCAGGCCCCTCGTTTCTGCCCCTACACGGGCAGATAAGCTGCCGAATCGGTCCAAGGGACCGATATCGGCAGTTACAATCTGCCCATGTATGTGGCGCCTTAACTGCTAAGATGCAAATTGGAATGATATCCCCCTTTTCAGCAGCCGATCAGTAGAACAATGGGATGGGAGCAAGATCCTACTAGATAGATTAGCGTTCAATAGTAAAAAATACAAGTCTGGCTTGGGACTCCTCCAGTTACATGGGAGTAGGAGAAACAATAGGTTACCTGAAAGCTGTTCTACTGTGTGAGATGGCTGCCTACACACCAATATTACATCCAAAAAATAAATAAATTTTTTGGTTCAATAATAAAACTTTAAATTGTAGATTAAAATATTTGCTATGTAAACTGTAATTTATTAATAAAATGTATACCATAAAACTCGTGACAGTATCCCTTTAATGGGTGTCCACTGCTTTATGTGACTAAGGCACTATGTTTTACAATCTGGGGACAACATATGAGCTAATTTAGCAAAATATATGTATGGATGTATAACGTTATAAAGTGCCACAAGGGTACACAGCGCTGTACAATCTTACGAAATACAAAATTACACACAGGGAGGACAAGTGATATAATAAATAAATACAATAAATAAGTATAAATGCACAGGGAATAAGTGCCATGTGGTAAGTCACAGTAGGAAGGAGGTCCCTGCCCCGTAGAGCTTACAATCTGAGTGGTTGGGTAACATACAGGCACAAACTGGAAGATAAGAGTGCATCAGGTATGGGCATTTGCCCTTAAGCACAGGACTAGGCAAAATAATGTTTTAGTGCTCCAGAAGGTAACAGCTGAGCTTTTTCTTGAGTGTTCCCTACAGATGGATTCAGGGATAGAGTTCCAGAGGTAAGGAGCAGCAAGAAAGAAAGGTTTAAGACGAGACAGTGCAATGGGTGCGGATGGTGTAAATAGACAGAGACGACCAGGAACGTGCAGGGAGACCAGTGAAGAGATGTAATGAGGAGCAGAGAAGTGAAGGGCTTTGAATGTTAGCAGAAGGATTTTGTAAGCTATCCTTAGCTTAACAGGCAGCCATGCTAGAGAGCTTAAGTGAGGCTGAACAGTTTCCCTCTTCGGAAAGAGCAGGAGGATCCTGGCAACAGAGTTTAAGATTGATTGCAGGGGAGAGAGGTGGGAGTCTGGGAGGCCGGTTAGTAGGAGATTGCAGTAATCTAAGCGGGAAAGGATAAGGGCATGTATTAGTGTTTTAGCTGTTACTTGTGAAAGAAAGGGGCGTATCTTGCCAATATTGCAGAGGAAAACGCGGCATGTTTTGGCAGTGTTATTAATATGGTTAGAGAAGGTGAGTGGTCAAAGGTAACCCCAAGGCAGCGTGCAGAATTAACTGGGTTGGTGGTCATGCCATCAATAGTAATGGTGAAAGGAGGATAAGGGCTAGGTTTGGGCGGGAAGACCATGAGCTCTGTTTTAGCTAGGTTAAGTTTGAGGTGGCATTGGTTCATCCAGGAGGAGATAGCCAGGAGGCAGTTAGCAAAATCTAATGGGTACCAAAAGTAATCATTAGTTTTAGGTATTTTCTAGGTGGTGTCAGAGACATTTTTCCTTGTTGCCAACAGTACCTGCTGCCATCAGACCCTCAATTTGACCAAGAAGCAAAGAGTTTTTGTGAAAACTAGAGCTGGGTAAAATTTAGGGCTGTGGAGTTGAAAAATGAACCGACTCCGACTCCGACTCCTACTAAATTTAAATGGGAATAAAAAAAAAAAAATAAAGCAAGTTTAAATGTCCCAATTCACAAACAGTCATAATTAATTACTTCTCTGCTATAAGAATAAAGCCCAATGCACGCAGTGTATAAACGAACACGTTGAGTGACCATGAAGCATGCTTTTCATTGCCTGTATGAATGTATAAAATACATTAGCATATTAAAAACAGAGGAGTCGGAGTCGGAAGTATCAGAAACTGAGGAGTCTGAGTTGGAAGTATCAGAAACTGAGGAGTCGGAGAATTTATTTACCGACTCCACAGCCCTGGTAAAATTAAGGTTTTATAAAATTAAAGTATTTTAGAAAGGTTTTTTTCAGCACGCACAAGTGGAAAATTGGCCCTGGGTTTAGCTGCCTGGGGCTGTACATTAATATGATACAAGTCTTTATACTCAGGCACAAAGGAGTTAAAATGTTAATAGGAGTTAACAACATCCAGCTATCACTGGAAGGGGAAGTCTAGCATTTTTACCTTGTTTGACTTCAAAACACTTTTTTTCAGTTCTTTGTTTTTCGTTAGTACACCAGACACAAAGACTTTTAAATAAACAAATATTCTTTTTTTTATATTTGACCATTTCTCTAACGTTTGCAGTCTACATTAAAGTTTTTAAGCTGTTTATTAACTCCAGGTGGGCATATTGGGATAAGATGACTTAGCCAAAAGAGTGGATCTTTCAGTGTATGGTCAGCTTTACTTATTCCAATATGACTGACTTTCATCCAGGGTCGGACTGGGCCGCCGGGAAAAATCCTGGTGGGCCCCGGCGACCCTTGCCAGCACTCCCCCTGCCTGACCATTCCTCCCGACGCGTTAAATTACGCGTGTTCGGGGGAGGACATTGGGTGGGGTGCCCTGCAAGGGGGGTTAGGGGGACCCCTGTGGGGTGGGGGAATTAAGGGACGCGACCGAAGGGGCATTTGCAGGGCCCCTGGGGCGGGAGCCCCGGTGGGCCCTTCACCCCCTGCTTTCATCTCTCCCCGTACCACGTAGGTATGGGTGGGAACTTTGCCCACTCCCATGTCACAGCCCAGGAAAAGAAAATAGTAAGTATTGCAGGATTTTCTAATTTCCTGTTCCTTCCATATGGCAGACAACACAGGGGATATAGGGAAAGGGAAAACCTCTTTAATGCTTTCTATTTCCTGCCCCTCCTACACGGCACATGCGTAACCCTTTGGTTACCCACTACCACATGGAAGAGACAGGCAATAGTTTAAGGAGGAAAACAGTGCTGTTCTGATGATGAAATTAGAAACATCAGATTCCCTTCCCATCAGAATAATTCTTTGTTTTTCTTCTGAACCTACAGTGGTGTGAAAAACTATTTGCCCCCTTCCTGATTTCTTATTCTTTTGCATGTTTGTCACACTTAAATGTTTCTGCTCATCAAAAACCATTAACTATTAGTCAAAGATAACATAATTGAACACAAAATGCAGTTTTTAAATGAAGGTTTACGTTATTAAGGGAGAAAAAAAACTCCAAATCTACATGGCCCTGTGTGAAAAAGTGATTGCCCCCCTTGTTAAAAAATAACTTAACTGTGGTTTATCACACCTGAGTTCAATTTCTGTAGTCACCCCCAGGCCTGATTACCGCCACACCTGTTTCAATCAAGAAATCACTTAAATAGGAGCTACCTGACACAGAGAAGTAGACCAAAAGCACCTCAAAAGCTAGACATCATGCCAAGATCCAAAGAAATTGAGGAACAAATGAGAACAAAAGTAATTGAGATCTATCAGTCTGGTAAAGGTTATAAAGCCATTTCTAAAGCTTTGGGACTCCAGCGAACCACAGTGAGAGCCATTATCCACAAATGGCAAAAACATGGAACAGTGGTGAACCTTCCCAGGAGTGGCCGGCCGACCAAAATTAGCCCAAGAGCGCAGAGACAACTCATCCGAGAGGCCACAAAAGACCCCAGGACAACATCTAAAGAACTGCAGGCCTCACTTGCCTCAATTAAGGTCAGTGTTCACGACTCCACCATAAGAAAGAGACTGGGCAAAAACGGCCTGCATGGCAGATTTCCAAGGCGCAAACCACTTTTAAGCAAAAAGAACATTAAGGCTCGTCTCAATTTTGCTAAAAAACATCTGAATGATTGCCAAGACTTTTGGGAAAATACCTTGTGGACCGACGAGACAAAAGTTGAACTTTTTGGAAGGTGCGTGTCCCGTTACATCTGGCGTAAAAGTAACACAGCATTTCAGAAAAAGAACATCATACCAACAGTAAAATATGGTGGTGGTAGTGTGATGGTCTGGGGTTGTTTTGCTGCTTCAGGACCTTTTGCTGTGATAGATGGAACCATGAATTCTACTGTCTACCAAAAAATCCTGAAGGAGAATGTCCGCCCATCTGTTCGTCAACTCAAGCTGAAGCGATCTTGGGTTCTGCAGCAGGACAATGACCCAAAACACACCAGCAAATCCACCTCTGAATGACTGAAGAAAAACAAAATGAAGACTTTGGAGTGGCCTAGTCAAAGTCCTGACCTGAATCCTATTGAGATGTTGGGGCATGACCTTAAAAAGGCGGTTCATGCTAGAAAACCCTCAAATAAAGCTGAATTACAACAATTCTGCAAAGATGAGTGGGCCAAAATTCCTCCATAGCGCTGTAAAAGACTCGTTGCAAGTTATCGCAAACGCTTGATTGCAGTTATTTCTGCTAAGGGTGGCCCAACCAGTTATTAGGTTCAGGGGGCAATTACTTTTTCACACAGGGCCATGTAGGTTTGGATTTTTTTTCTCCCTAAATAATAAAAACCCTCATTTAAAAACTGCATTTTGTGTTTACTTGGGTTATCTTTGACTAATAGTTAAATGTGTTTGATGATCAGAAACATTTTGTGTGACAAACATGCAAAAGAATAAGAAATCAGGAAGGGGGCAAATAGTTTTTCACACCACTGTATATCTTCAATCGTACAGTCAGAGAAACTGACCAACGGGTGGCATTGTAGTTACAAAATTCATTATATTAGCTGTTAAAGGGAGACTATACACTTGTAATATTTTTTTATTAGACTGTTATTGCATTGCAGATTTTAGTTGCACATTGCAGATGTTTATGACATGCTTGAAGATGGCTTAATTGTTAGGGCAAAAATAAAGACTTTTTCATTAAGGGCTCTGGTACACGGGGAGATTAGTCGCCCGCGGCAAAACTCCCTGCTCGCGGGCGACTAATCTCCCCGAGTTGCCTTCCCCCTGCCATCCCACCGGCGAACATGCAAGTCGCCGGCGGGGTGGCAGACGCGGCGGCGCAATTCTGCGCAAATCGCCGAAAAAGACTTGCGAGGCTTTTTCGGCGATTTCCCAGAAATCGCCCCGCCGCGTCTGCCATCCCGCCGGCGACTTACATGTTCGCCGGTGGGATGGCAGGGGGAAGGCAACTCGGGGAGATTAGCCGCCCGCGAGCAGGGAGTTTTGCCGCGGGCGACTAATCTCCCCGTGTACCAGAGCCCTAAGAAGCACAAGCTAAAAAATGTGCGATTGCTATCCTAATATCACATGAAAAGCAAAGGGTTTGCAAAAGGTATACTACATTCACACATAGAATTGTTTACAATGTAAATATTAATTTGCATTGTGAACATTTTTGCCATTAGCGACCTATATTACATTCCCCCATTAGTGTGCAATATGTTGTATAAAGACATATGTTGATTTGCATTGTGTACTTGTGACTGTTGTAAAAATAGATGCAAAGAACTGTTACACAAAAATACTCTGCTGGTATATACAGTGTGTCCCATCCATTAGTTTTGTCCAATAATAGAATGTTCTTATTTTTTATCAATCAGTAACTTTAACATCTTTTAGATATGTTGAGATCCCTTATTTAACTTTGAGGTAACTTTTAGTATGATGTAGAGAGTAATATTGAACCACCCCTTTTAGAAAATGCCTATACAATTCTTTCAAAATAAGCCATTGATTAGTGTTGCTTAGTTAGTGGGATAACTCAGGGCATTTTGTGCCTTAAGGATAATGTCCCAGCTCTCTCCTCTGAAGTATTTGTGGCAGTAATTGCAACAGATCTTTTTTATTATAGTCAACAACTCAGTGAGTATGGCACATGTGCAGCTTTGATATAGAAATACTTCTGACAATGTATGTGTTGTACTGGAGGAAAGCCACCTGCAAGAGTTATACTGGCACTGGATGCTAAAGTATGGGAGCTTGTGACATTAAAATAAAAGATAACACACATACAGTGTTCTATTTTCTCTTTTTCCGTAGACTTGTTCCTCATCACTAGTTAGCAGACATGGATGGATATCTTTGGACCCATCTGTATAATTTTTCTATCACTTTGACTTGTGAGAACTGTGTATCAAGTAGACTATGTTTTGTATTTATTTACATGTTTTGTTAAGGGAAAATGCTGCCAGTAGATTTTGAACAAAAGCGAGGAGAAATGTTCCAGATGGGTGCACATGTCAAGAGAGGTGGGAAACAAAAAAAGAAGTGATGAGCCTTCAGACAACTCTCTCAGTAGAATATTCTAGCATATTTGCTTCTGCACACCTTTAGGATACAGAGCAGCTTCCTTCTCTGCTGATGGCTTGTCTCCTACGGCATAATAATGCCTGTTAACATTGAATAGAAGTGGACTGTCAAAGTCACTGGGGACAGATAAGATACAAAGTTCTGGGTGATTGTGCTTTCAGTCCTACTTTTTTGTTGTTGACTATAATAAAGTGACTTGGGAACAGTGGGCTGAGCTTGAAAGCATGCACTCTTTCATGTAACCTTTACACTCATAGGGTTAATTATATAAGTAATGGAGATTTATGAGGTTTGGTAAACAAATATGATTAGGTGAATAAGGTGGCAATGAGAGATCCAGATGATAGGGACAATATTGCATACATTTTATATGCAGTCATATAACTTCATAATGCATTGGGTGTATGATTTTTAAAATAAATACTTTTATTGTATTATTGTTCTATAAATGCTTGCCGCTAATAGATAGCAATCTGCAGAGACATCAACTTAGCCCATGACAGTATGGTGATAGTAATCCACATTTTTGAGGCCTTAATTCATGTTCTTGTTTAATGCAAAGAGAAATTTAGTTTACAAAATCCAGGACTAAATCATCCTTATGACATGGGGGTAAGTTGACATCTGCTATTCAGAAGCCACAAGGACTTGTGTGTGAGTTTCACTGCACAGCCAGTAGGCAGACTGAGCCCCAGACTACGATATGTGGCTGAAGTAGCAGAAGGAGCAGACTGGCCAGTCTGGGGATGACATATTTGGCCAGCTTGAATATATCGAAATCTTCTTTTGGAGCATAATAGGTAAGGCAGAGAACTGGTTCCAGTCAAGGGAGCAAAAAAGGAGATGAATCATGCCCCACACAGCCAACTATGTGGGTGTCTGGGCTTTAAACTGTGCCCAACCAAATTAGATTTTTACTTTCAATTTCTAATTTGTATTATAAAAAACGCTTACTGATTGGTTTCTATGGGTAAATGTTTTCTTATGTTAATAGTACTGCCAGTTGTTTCTTCAGTAGTACTTCTATTCCATTCTTGGCTATACTTAATAATGATTGACTCAAAATCTGATCCCAGATTTAATTGTAAAACATGATAAAAACAGCAGCATATCATTAAAAGAAAAACAAAAAACACATCCAATTTGTGAGAGAAATGTTTTTCTTATGCCCCCCCATCGGGCAAAATCTTCAGTCACCCATGATGCAGAAAAAAATCATGGGTCACCAGCAATGCGCAAAAGTTAATGGGTAATCTGCAGGCTCAGAGCTGCTGCCTCTGTAGTTACACCACTGAAGTTATATATATATAAATATATTTATTTTTTATATATATTGTGGTAGAATGGCCCAACAAATGAGAGAAAATGTGAGATTTCCCTTTAAGTTATCCATAGTGGGAGGTGTAGGCTTTATGGGAGAGGTTGGTAAACATAGAATGGTTTCTCTGTTTAAAGGGTTTTGCTGTCTGGCCCTGGAAATTATAGGGTTCTGGATAGAACAAGCGGATCAGGCGATCCATTCCAGTAGTCCAGCTCATCTACTGGAGCTTACTTTCCACAGGAAGGCTGTCCTGTGGAAAAGTCTCTCAGAGCAGGGCACAGAGCAGGAAGGACACCTCTCTGTGTTAGGACTCCCAGAGGTGCTGGGGGTGCTTCCTGCCACTGCAAGGAGCCGGGGGAGCCCAGACTTGAGAAAGCTGCCAAGAGACTGAGGATCTAAGGAGCTGAAAGGAAAGCCAGGAGGCTGAGCTAATTCCCCAGAAGTGTTGTGAGTACAGGGGTGACCCCAACATTTGTGTTTTCCCACTGATAGTCCACAAGGGGCCCAGGTTAGTGAGGGAACTAATCTAATGTGTGAAGGTAGTGCCCAGAGGGCAGGATTTACTTTTATGATTTGTTTGTATGCTGAAATGGGCACCTCTATGTAAATAAACTGCCTGTAAGCTAAGAAAGTGTCTGTCCTGGATCCCGCTAGTTTACAATATATATATATATATATATATTTTATTTTTTTTTTCTAGGCTGTTGAAGGTGAAAAAAGAGAAATGAATTTTCCAATATTTCCCCTTTTATTAATTTTTCTCACCAACAGCATCTGCCCTCATAGGTATATAATGGAAAATGTCAGAAAGGGTGTGCTTCGAAATGTAAAATCATGTGATAAATCCCTGTATATTGATCTTTCTGATCATTATAACCTAATGGATCATGGGAGGCAAATCACTTCATGTGTATTGGATTTTAAAGCTTGTTTCATTCTCTCTTGTATGTCTAAGGGGCAGACCTATCAAAATGTGAGATTAGATCTCATAATAATATTGTGGAATTCAGGGAACAGAAAAGGTAATGCAGGTATGGGATCCATTACCCAGAAATCCATTATCCTGAAATCTGAATTACGAGAAGACCATCTCCCATAGGCTTCATTAATTAAATAATTTAATTTTAAATGATTTCCTTTTTCTCTGTAATAATACAGTACATTGTAATTAATCATAATTGGAGGCAAAACAATCTTTTGGGGTTTAATTAATTTTTACATAATTTTTTAGTAGATTCCAATTTACAGAAAGACCCCTTATCTGGAAAACCCCAAGTCCAAAGCATTCTGGATAACAGGTCCCATACCTGTGCTTTTAAAAGGATCAGATTTTTTCAAGGGCCAATTGCCTGGTCACTCTTTCTAAGCCTACTGGTTATAATGAGCCTAATTCCTAAAATTCCAATTTGGAATTAGCTCTTAGTACAAGTTGATCCAAGGACTGGTCCGATTGCCATCTTGGAGTCGGGAAGGAATTTTTTCCCCTCTGCGGCAAATTAGAGAGGCTTCAGATGGGGTTTTTTGCCTTCCTCTGGATCAACCTGCAGTTAGGCAGGTTATATATAGGCATTATGGTTGAACGTGATGGACGTACTGTATGTCTTTTTTCAACCAAACTTCCTATGTTACTATGTCAAAAAGTTAAAAAAAAAAAAGTGGTACAAAACTAATTTCATATAGGGATGTTGCAGACAGTCATTTGTTGTTCTTTGTAATGCAAATGTGTCCAGTTACATTATACTGAAACCAAGACACATTGCCACAGAACTACCAGCATCACTCTACACGTAGTTTAATTTTTCTGAGACCAAATGCATTAGTATGCACTATGTTAAATGTCAGCCTGTAGAAGTTTGCTTTGTAATATTACCATAGGCATGGGATCTGTTATGTAAGCCTTGCAAAAGGCACCAAACTACCGGGAGGCCATCTCCCATAGACTCCATTTTAGCCAAATAATTCAAATTTTTAAAAATGATTTTCTTTTTCTCTGTAATAGTGACAACGGTACCTTGTACCATAATTGATAAATAATTAATCCTTATTGCGGGCAAAACAATCCTACTGGGTTTATTTAATGTTTAAATGATTTTGTAGCAGACTTACAGTATATATGGAGACAAATTACAGAAAGACTCCTATTCAGGAAACCCCAGGGCCTGGGCATTCTGGATAACAGGTCCCATGCCTGTATACTGTTACTGGCTTCACATTTAAGGCACTTGTTTTACATATGTAGAAAAACACAAAGAATCAAAGTACTGTGTGTTTTTTCTGGAAACATCCACTAGATGTTGCTGAAATCAATTGTAAAATTCAGTATTTAACTGCTAATATCAGGGGCAAAGCTGTGGAACAGGCCCACTTTATGTGCTTTATTTTGTATTATTATTATATTATTTCTATTTGCTATAAGCACTGAAACTACCTAAAGAGTATCGGTTGTAAAAATAAGCCTCACCATCAAGATGATTGGGAACTCCCTTACATCTTCCCAAAGAAAATATATATTCCATACACACAACTAATGTGTTAGGGCCTCTAGATTAGTTGCCTCCCCAGTAACAAGTTATCCATTTCTATATTATATAATATATATCATATATTATTCAATGGAATGAAATAATAAAAATAATTTTTTTATAAAGGATTCAGAAAAGGCAAATGGGCTTATTCAGTCCTTTTTTTTTTAGTGTATACAATATAGGAGTCAGAGTTAAGACTCACTAGATAGGGGAACAGATGGCTCAGCTCAATAAAGTCAGTGGCTTTCACAGCAAATAGTGCTTAACTGTTCATTCAGAGTTCATGTGAACAAGGCTCCAGGCCCATATGAAATACACTTGAGTATTTAGAGAGCTTAGTTCAGTTTTAGCCAGGCCACTTTTCCTGATTTTTGCAGACTCTCATCTAGTTTCTTCCAAGGTTTTTCCAACAGAGTGTTGCCTAAATATCAATACTAAAGGTGCCCATACACCTTAAGATCCGCTCGCTTGGCGATGTCGCTAAGCAAGCGGATCTTCTCCCGATATCCCCCACTTACAGGTGGGCGATATCGAGGGAATACAGGCTAATTTGATCGTTTGGCCCTGGGGCCAAACGATCAAATTATTGCAGCGAGTATAGGCAAAGTCGGTCTGGGGACCGCATCAATGAGCCGATGCGGTCCTCGATCCGACTAGATTTTTTTAACCTGCCCGATCAGGATCTGGACGATTTCAGGCCAGATATTGGTCGGGCAGGCCCGTCAGTAGTTCCCATACACGGGCCGATTAGGTGCCGAATCGGTCTAAGGGACCGATATCGGCAGCTAGAATCGGCCCGTGTATGGGGACCTTAAGAGATAAGGACCCCTACCACCTCTATCTCTTTCATCTTGTATGGTACCTATGAATTGGAAGGAAGCTGATGTAAAGGGATTACAATCTCAGTACGGCCAGTACATTTTACATCTGTGAAATGTTGTTATGGGATCGCATTCAAGATTCTTTTGGAGAATGGCATTATTAGTAGAAATCAGCATGGATCTACAGGAAACAGATCATGTCAGAGAAATTCTATTGTTTTTATGATGAAGTAAGTAGGAAGAAGATAGTGGCACTGCAGCAGATGTGATCTATTTGGATATTACCAAAGCTTTTATACAGTGCCCCAACAATTTGCTTTCTAAACTAAAGTCTTTTGCTTTTAGTAATGTTTGCACATAGGAAACAGACTTAAGAAAGACTGGCCAAATTGGGGTTGTTTACACTGGAGAAGAGGCATATGATAAATATGTATAAATATATAAGTGGGGCATACAGTAAACTTACTGATGCTTTAGATCAGGTCTAAAGACAGACATAAGGGCATACATACAGATGAGTAGAAAGGAAATTATATCTTAACGTGCAAAAGGGTTTTTTTTTTTTGTTTTTTTACAGTGGGCTGACAGGTAGAGAAAACAAGGCTCCTTTGCACCTTAGAGAGATGTGCCCTTCAGCTTTACTGGGTGCAACAGAATGTAAATTCCAATGTCTGCTTGGTTAACATGAAAAGTTGATCTCATTTAGCCCAGATAACAGTTCAGTGAATACACATAAGCAGAAACCATTCAAAGTTTGTTTTTTAGGTTAGCTACCCTTCTGCCCATTGACAGACTTCACTCAGATGAACAGAATAACATCAAGTCTGAACTGACAAACACTGAACTGCTCTTTGCAATCTGCAATTATTTGCACAATATTTTTAATTTATTTATGTGGTTATTTTTTTATATCTTATGTTGTGTTGCATGTATGTAGCATCTTGGCCCTGGAGGAACGCTGTTTCGTCTCACTGTGTACTGTACTGTATATGGTTGAAATGACAATAAAAACCTACTTGACTTGACTTGACTTTTATGAGCCAGAATAGTTTTGTACCTCCTTTTTCACCCATTGTGATCATTGTTGGGTTGGTATAAAAACCCTCTGCAAGCATTCAAAATGCACTGCTGTTCTAAATGTTATAAAGCAGGAATATCATACAAGCAATCTTACATATCCCATAATCCTAAAATGTTATAAACTACATATCCCAGAACCCTCTGCTCCTGTGAGCTGTAATTTGAGCAGTTTGATCCCTCTGAGTGCCATCGGATGGAGTGCTGAACTTATCTCAAATCCTCTGCTAATCATCTGAATAAAGTCCCGTAAGCGCCTCTGCTGTAAGGGCTACTTGCTCTCAGTAACAATTCTCCCTGTATAACTGCCACATGCAATGACATTTCTAATTATTCCTCAAAGTAACCAACTCCAGCCATGCACAGCTCCAGCTCTTTGCTGGCTGAAACAATCTTTATATTAAGTACAAGATCATTTATTTATGCTAAATGGATTTTCCCTGGAGCTTTACGCAGAAAAGGGAAGCTCATAATTTTGGTCAGGCCATTACTGACCCTGAAGTCATTGCTAACGATGAACCAGTGTTAATCTATCTCTTTCTTGTTCCTTGCTTTTATACATATCCTCTGAGGTCTTTGCCAGATCAGAGCTAGTGCCCATGACAGCGCAATTCATATTATCTTGCACTTTCACAATCAGCACATTTCACTGGGCAGCCATCATTATACCATTTTAGCTTTAGCTATTTTTAATTAAGAAGCTTCATTTGTGTTATGTGAATGGATGAGATACAGGGTTACAGAGAAAGAGAATATATTTTGGTGCCTGCTTACTTTCTTAAGAAGACATCAGAAATTTAGGGGTGTAACTAAAGAAGAATGAGGCCTGCAAATGCTTCCATCATTGCGATTCTGCCATACATGTTGCCAGAGGTGGGCGTCCTGATGTAGCGCATCCTTCTGTGCTTATGTGTTGTGTGTTATGTGTGCGCTGTTACAGGAGTAAGGAGGGACAGTGTCACTTGTGCCAAGTTACATGAAGACTTTTGGCCATCCTGCTGTGCACTGAGGTAGGTTTGTCAACTTGTCTCATGCCCCAAGCACCCCTAGATCCCAGGAGGTATAAGGGGCCCAGAGTGACTAAAAAGCAGTTTCAATGTATTTATTAAAAATGATGTCTTATTCCTATAGTTGAAAGTTTGGTCTGTGTTGAAGACACAGTTGTCACACAGTTGTGTGCTAGTTGCAAAGTAAGGCCTCAGGGTTGGCTACGCTGTGCAGGTTCCTCTATGGCTGCAGTGTGCAGGTGGAGCACAGTTTATCACCATTTATTACTTTGAATTAAAATATTAAGCTTTGTTTGCCATGCCTTCTCCACTGGGAGCTATCCTTGAGACAATGCTTGTAGTATAGAAAGGGGAGTTTGGAATAGACTATTGTAGTAGACTGTTTTGTAAATAACTACTAGTAGAAGCTCATCAGTATATGGAGAGTACGGAAATTAATAACAAGAGCATAGTAATGAAATAAAAACAGTTAAATACAAAAGACAATGGCGCTGCCCTCACTGGGCAAAACTGCCCAAACAGTTAATGGATAGTGCTAATGAGCTGTACAGATGCTAATGCAGAAATGAGGCAGATAGTTTGCTTTACCCTTTAGCCATATATTCCCTTTTTATTGTAAAAAAAAGAAAACATTACCTGTGCTTTCATCCCCCAGAGACACATTCATAAAGCTTTCATCTTCTCCCTCATGAAAATGTGGATGCATTTCGGCCATTTCTCATCCAGTGTTGCCTTCCTGAGCAGAGCTCTACCTGTGTGCCCTGTGTTTGCTGCCTGCACGTGACTCTCTAGGATGAATCATTAATACAAAGGCCACCTGATTGTTCTCAAATTATGGATGCCTTTAACCAAGCAACCTGATCTGTCTTAGCAACAGTGCAAAGGTACAAAGTCTAACATATATAACTTCTGCATGCTAATGTGCCTACTCCAGAGCCCATCTGCAGGGTTGCACTTACTCCACTTAAAAGCAAATTACTTCCTGTTTTGAACAGGGATACATTCCACTTTATTTTTCTATATACGTTCAATAAAACTTATTATTACTCAGATTTGAGTTTATCATATGAAGGAGAACAATCACGGTTGCTCTAATAATAACATCTTATCCAAACACTCAGTGGCGTAATTATAGAGGAGTGGGAGCCCAAGGGACAGGGGTGCTTCTTCTATAGCCACTCTACTCCCTGAAAACTAGCTGCAGTAGGCAGATGCACTGGGGGGAGGGTAAGTCACTGTGTGTGGCAGGCCCCCCTAAAGATTTTTTTTGAGGGGGACCCAGGATCATATCCTATGATTTACCACGCAATCATTGTTGAACTTAGAATCTCTAAGGAAGGATGTATACTGTATTTTCGAAGAAAATCGCCTCTCCCACAAATAATCATGTGCAAATTATTTGTTTTACCTGTCAGAATTTCCCACCCATGTGCCATCTTCCTTAAAATGGCAGAACCTTTATTAATCTCTGTAAGATACAGAGTTGGACTGGGGTGTGCAAAGCCTACTGGGGCTGCTACCCCAGGGGCCCCCACCTGCCGCTCACCCACTTACCCACCAACAGCCCCTCCCCATGTGCATACTTTGTTGTGATCGGGGGAGGGCAGCGCGGGAGCAATAACAGCAGTGACCAACAGTTCTTACCAGGGGCAGGCCAAGCCGACCGGGCGCCCTAGGCAACCCGGTCGGCCAACTCCGCCCACCTCCCCGCCCCCCCAAATGGCGCATGCGCGCCAAAGCACAGGAGGAGGGGCAGTGCCATTAGATCGGTCATTGCCTCCGCCACTAATGACAAGCGGCGGAGGCAATGATAAAGTAGCACTAGGGGTAGGCAGGAGAGGCTCCTGCCTGGCGCCCCTCAATCGTTGAGTATGACCCTTTTAAAATATAGCACAGTAGTGCAAGATTTATGATCTTCAAAAGAAACAATGAAATTAAATTTCCATTTTCACTGGGAGCAATGTGCACTCTTGAGCACTCCCTTAAAATATCATATTCATAAATTGCAAAAATGAAGTTTATACATTTATATAAAAACATATAAAGCTCATTTATTAAGGTGATACTAGAAACAACTTGGCACATAAGAGATTATTTTGGGTCACATTACCTTGTCTGTGGCTTCACTTAATTGTTTATAGAAATATGATAGCGCTATGAAATGTGTGAAATGGATGACCATGGAGTTATGGAAAATATTTGTATCAGACTACACAAAGCTTTGACTTTTGAGGTAAGTTGAAATATACAGCTTGTTGATATCTTACATGCTTTGTGTAGTGCAGTCTAAGCCCTTGATTTTTTATAAATCATGCTGGGAACCATAACTAATTGAGTACTTAAACATAAATAAACAAATAAAAAATGGGTGATTTTGCTTTAGTTGTGGATGTTTATTTAGAAGGCCCAGGTTTGATTCCTGAATCCACAACTTAATCTCTGTGCAGGCTGTATGGTGTCATTGTGCCTAAAAAGTAATGAAATATGAAACCATGACTGTTTGTTGCACTGTGCCACCTAGTGGCAATTTTAAACAGGTGCACTCACATACCTCTGTGGTATCCCTAGAATTCATAGTAATTAAGGACTGTCACAAATACTTCAGCACAGCATCTTAAGGTGATTCCTTAATAACTTTGTTAATAAGGACATATACTTAATACACGCTGGTGCACCTCTTCCTTAGAGAAAATATATTATGTTTATAAACAGTGTCCCCTAACTTCAGTTCCAGGTGCTGCTTGACTACAAATCTCAGCATGCTCCATTATATAATCAAGGGTTAAAGCATGCTATCCAGCTATATATGGGGACCGAGTTCTAACAATCTTTGCCATAGACAGCAATGTGTAAGAACATAGCTTGTTGCAAGCAAGCATATAGATTTTGCACATAGACTAGTCGCATGTAGTTAAATTTTGGCTACTGCAAGTAAATGTTTTACCCTAATTGCCTTCCCACAGGCAATAAAGTGAATCGCCTGTGGGAAGGCAGGAAACTTTGTGACTATGGAAAACAAAACAACCCGTTTGCCTTCCCACCGGTCAGTTTTATATACATGCGAATGGTCTGTGAATGCTTGCCAGTATGCCAGTATTAATGGGTTTCGGCATGCAGTACCTGGGATAATAGGCACAGACTGGCAGCAAGCCCAGCGGCTTTTTCTCCCTGAAAGGTATGCTCATTGTTTCAGTATATTTCCTTCTCTCCTGGCAGTGAGAATGTTAAGCCTCTGAGGTTATTTGGAGCTGGTCTGAAGGGATTGAGAAATAAACTGATCAGATGCTCTCAGCTATTGCCAGAATCTTCTCCGTCTATGAAGATGAAGTTCACACTTCTCTTGGTTAAAGCCATATAATCTTGCATCACAGCTCTGCAAAAGAGCAGCAGCTGGCCTGAAGCACTCTCCTTCATGCCCAACTGTTCCCTCCAGAGAGGAAATCCTGGGATGAAGGCCAAATTTGTATAACAACTCTCTAGACAAGCAAGCCACATCTCACACATAGAAATCCTATAAAAAATGTGAGCATCTCACTGATCTGTGCAACTGTTACCACTTAAGCACTTTGCTTCCTGAATTAATATTAAGACATGTACTGGGTATTACTTTAGAGTTCATTTTCTTCTGTGTCTTCTGGGTTTCATATTAGAATAAGGCCATATTTATAGAGCTAAAACCAAAACTGAATAACAAGCATACATAACCCCTAGCAACCTGGTAACAATCACGTAGAAGCATTTGAAATTCAAGCACATGGGTAGAAAAAATGGAAGAAATTTCAAGAGAGCGTTATGAAAGAATACAGTGGACACTTGTATTGCAAGACACACAGAAAATTCCAGGATGGAGTAGAGCAATCTCATGGAAGAACCCTATTACAGAGAGCACTTAAGGGGCTAGATGTCATATTCTGGGTTATAGCTCTGAGCTCACCTAATGTGGAAAGGGTTTAAAGGTTTGTAAAGTGACAGCATTTGTGTTTCTCTGCAAGTCGTGTCTATAATAAAGGTAAAAGGTCAGCAGAAAAGTGAAGATGTGAATTTGTCTGTATAACTCAACCCCCATAGACATGTATTTGTCTGTATGAATCAACCCCCATAGAGTTTAGCAATGTCTCCATCATATTCACCCTTGCAGGTCCTAGCTTGCATATTAATCTTCCATTGCTGAACTATGATGTTAGGCTTCCCCAGAAGAGAAGGGGCTGGTCAAATGTCGAGTAGTTTGAGAAAAAGTGCCCGGGAAGTATTTATCTAAAGTATTGATCCCCAGCCAGTGGCTAGAGATCAACATGTCACTTACCACTTGCTTTGATGTTGCTCCCAGTGACCTCAAAGTAGGTGCCCATTTTTACATTTCTGGCTTGGAGGCAAGATTTGGAAGCACAGAGACACAGTTTTACTCCAAGCAGAGCCTTCTGCAGGCTAGCAGTCCACATGGGGATACCAAATAGCCAATCACAGAGAACTCTTCTCATGCTTGTGTGGTTCACAATTAAAAAAGGTTGGGGATCCCTGATCTAAAGGATTAAAGGAAGCACTAAGTGGGAGAATCGCTTCGCAACACAATGCATGGTTTACAAGATTATTTGCATCTTCCTGGCTCCATCTTTTGTACTGCAAATGTTAAAGGTGGGCATGATATTGCTAGTGGACTATCAATTCAGCTCAAATGCTTACAGTTTTTTCTTATTTGGACCTTGTGTTTTGCTATGATTATTTAAGTTTTTCGTCTCCTCGAGGTACCAGTCGGTCCCCAGGAACAGAACTGCAGTTATTACAACTTTGTATTAGTGGATAGATGCATCCATTGATGGGAATAAGCAACATATACCTTTTGTATTCCACACATGCTAGAGGTATTAAGGAAACGTTACCCTAATAATATTTAAACTCAATGTTAAAAAAATATTGAAGACATTAAAGAATTGAAACCACTTAGGGACTGAATATGTTTTAATTATCAATAGAATGAAATGGGGATGTCACTCTAACTCCCACGGCACCAACAGTGAAGTTGCGTCAATCATGACACCAGTTCCATATGTCTTGGTGGGACAGGGCCACCACGCCATAATAAACAACAAGGGGGAAGCACACTGCGCCAACTCTCTATTTTGGATGAAATGTCACAGTTAATTTTTTATGCCTGTTTACAAGGCAAGACAATTTGATGATGTAGAGATGCATAGTAGTAAGTAGTATAAATGCTCAGTAAGGAATATTAGCAGAAAATATTCAACATGGGGAGCTTTATTGGTAAATGAAGAAAATATGCTTTATTGGATTGGATTTAACTTTAGTATGTTATAGAATGGCTAATTCTTTGCAGCTTTTCAGTTGGTCTCAATTTTTTATTTTTAGTTTTTTTTTATTTTGTATAGTTTTTGAATTATTTGATTTCTTCTTTTGCATCTTTCAAATGGGGGTCACTGACCCCCGCAGGCAAAACTACTACTCTGTGAGGCTACAACTGTATTGTTCTTGTTACTTTTTATTACTTATCGTTGTAATGATGACACCTCCTATTCAAATTCCAGTCTCTTATTCAAATCAGTGCCTGAAGGCTACAGTAATTTGGATCTCAGTAACCAGATAGCTGCTGAAATTCCAGACTGGAGAGCTGCTAAATAAAAAACTAAATAATTCAAAATCCACAAATAATTAAAAGGTGAGCAAAATAATCTTTAAGAAAGATTAACTTGCTTTACTTGGAAACAAAATGCCACAAAATATGCAATATGTTTAGCAATGTTTGTAATAGAGAAGGTTATAGTATCAAAAGTATTTGCTTATAAGATAAAAAGTGCTTTCATCCATGACTATTGGTAATACATAGTATAAATGATAATGCTTTATATTTCTCATGTCCTACATACACTCTGTCATACTTTTCCACCTTTCCCTTGAGGAAGATGACCTTTACATAATAATGAAAGTGCACACCTGGCCTGGGCCTCTGTGGCATTTATATTATCACACCCCAGTTGGTGAGACCATTTAGGAACAGTATTCACAGGAATCACTTGTTGGCCTTCCCACATCTGAGGAGTAGAGTCCAGTCAGTGAGCTGAATTCAACCCTCATTTATTCAGCAATTATTTTGGTAATATGAAAAAATGTATCCTCAACAAACTGAACACATTTAGCACTGACTATCATTTTTATTTTTAGGTCTATACCTGCAGTTTGCTTTTCATTACAGTGAAGAGGGCATCAGACTTTTTGTTCAAGCCACCTGTAAAATCTTACATTTGGTCAAGGCCCTTCTTTACTAGGAGAAGGAAAGGTACCCAACAGGAGCACCAACCTGGGGTATCAGGTAAGTGATTACAATCACTTGGGGTGCCTAACATTTTGGCACCCCCAGTGATTTTACCTTTCCTTCTCTAAGGTTACATATATATGGAAACAATTATCTATCATAGGACAGCAAATGTGCTTCCCAGATACTCATCCTTACTGACCTTCTGGTTGCTTTGACATTGTGCAGCCAGCTCTATATTTTGGCAAACACTGTTGTTGTATCTATAAAATACAAAACAATACAATACAAAGACAAAAGAATACAAATAAATGAGGCACATTAATTACCAATTCATATTACATTCTTTAGAATATTAAAAATGTATATTAAAAATATATATAAACAATTGTTAAAGTCACATATAAAAAGAATTGAAATTTTTATAGTTTGGAAAAATAGGAGACATTTGTCAATTTTGAGGTTTTCCATGAAAAGTCAATTTTAATAAATATGCCTTATACACCTTACTGTGCACAATTTGGCATCATTTGTAAAAGGCATGATATTTGAATTTAAACAGAACTTGGTCTCAGTTTGCAGGACTTTTCAGCCGGAGCAATGAATATGAATCATCTAAATCTCCATAGCAAATAATGCATGAGACTGCTTGTTAGCTTGAGCAACAGATTGAGCAGATAAGCAAACAAAACTGAAATAAAAGTAGCATTTTCTCTTCAAATAAAAATATTTTATGGGTGCTGGCTGTAAATAACTGGCAAGCCAACTCAAATGAATTATTCTCATTTTTAGGTGTTACTGATCCTTGAAATCTCAGCCGCAGACTGAAATATTGACATCCTTTCATTGTGACTTATGGTCCAAGGCTGGTTTAGTTCTTGTTTTATTTTTTATATGTTATTAAAGCACTGTCACATTGTGACACTCATTTCAATGATAATGAGGGGTTACATTAGGTGGTCACATGCTGGAATTAAACATTATCCTGGCTGTAAATTAAAATCATGTGATGCCACTAAGTCAGGAATTAAAAAAAAACTACCTGGTTTGGGGGCACTGAGAGCAACATCCAAGGGGTTGGGGAGCAACATGTTGCCCCTGAGCCACTGGTTGGGGATCGCTGTCTTAGGATCAGTTATTCAGTACTGATATAGTAACCACTAAAATTTTATAAAAGGAATTTTGCAATGGCTTTCTATTGAGTGCCACATTATCAGCCTACACATACGTTGACAGAATGGGCCAATTACAAATGCAGTTGTCTTGTCCAAACACACTACTTGCATTTCTTTATAGTACTGCTAAGTGCCATTGTGTCCATCTTGCCTCTTCACCTGTATGATGCGCAAGTGTGCCTGTTGGTGCTGACGAACTCTGGAGATCTTGCAGCTTTGAATTCCTCAGTTCCCTCAGTGGGTTGTGCCAAAAGAATCTCACAATACTGTTTTAACACTAGGTGCCAGGAGAGATGCAATTGCCGCTCTTAAAATTGCATAGTTGCAAAACTTACATTGACGCATCTAGCAGGACACCCACAATTATGCTTAAATTCTGTATCGTTACAAAGAGTGATACTCCAAATATTTAATATTTATGATTACTCCTTCTGCAGATTGTCCAAATATCTCCTTGAAAGCACGAAGATGTGGGTGGTGCAACAATTTTTCTGTTGTTCAGAAAACATGGAGACCCTGCATCTGAACACTGCACCTTTGCACACTGTGTAAGCGAGAGAGTTGGCAAAAGGAGAGTGCAGGGAAAGTAGCTGCATTTACTTACTGAATTCGTTATACAGTACTTGATGTACCAAAGGCTTCTGTGTTAGGGCAACTTGTTGAATCTGTTTATTGACTTAAAAGTGTAATTGAAAGCAATGTCATATTGTGCTTATTAGACAAATGTATGACAATGTTGCATTTTTAAAAGGATTGAGGCCAATTTAAAATCGGCACGTGGTTAGTAGCTTGCCTATAAAGAGCTGTTTGCCCTAATACTGAACCTTATTACTATAGTTGTACTGAACAAGGTGGTAACAAGGCTCTTGCGTGTCTACATACTCTGACCTTGCACCTTATATTAAATCACTGATCCTCCCCCTCCATGTGGTCAATTTCTAAAACCATCCATCCCCACTTGTTGGTGAGAATAATAAACGATGTAGTTGAACATCTACTGTTAATTGAATATATGTGCATCTCAGTGATCTGCCATTTAATTTCTAAGCATTATTTAAAATCAACACATCACAGCTATGCCATCTATCATGCCCAGTATGTAAAATATGATATTTTTAAAACAAGCACCTTGTTATTGAAATGACAGCTGTCTGAACATTTCTTTGGTAATGAACCTGAAGGAAAAGAGCTGTGTCTGAATGTGTTGTGTGAATACTAATAAAGCTGTGAAGACACAAGTGCATTCTTGGCATGTACAATGCCGCTGTGACTGACACCAAATGACAATAAATGACTCCCAGAACAAGAGCTTACCAGGCTGGTGACATGGCTGCATTAGAGATGTCATTCACAGGGGCAGTACTGGGCCAGCCGCCTGAGCATACACAGTAGCCAAGTCTGCAGCTGACAAAGAAGGCAAGATGAAATCTATTTAATCTATTGGAAAAAAAGCATACTTTTTTATTTATACTGAAAGTTTTAGTTATCTCAGCATTTGTTTTCCATATTGCAGTCGAATGATCTGCATTCCTTGTAAAGTGAAGAGCTGTACTCAGCGATATTCAGCCTGTCACAGACACAGCACTAGAGACCCATGCCCCTAATGAGAGGATATAAAGGATGAACATGATATCCCCTGTCTAGCCATTGGTGGTAGAGACAGAGGGAGAATGGCTGTAATAATGAGATACACACAGCCACTTGGATGCTGGGAGTTGTATCTCAACAACATCTGGAGAGCCGCAGGTTTAGCATCTCTGAGCTATTCATATAATGAATAAATAAGTAGACGTACATGCAAAACTCTGCATATTTTCATATATCTTAAAGAGAACTGTTAACTGTCATGTTGCCTGTATCAATTATTGTATTCTTTATATGCAACAATATAAACTATTTATGGCAACTGACATTATATTTCTTAAAGTATTTATAAAGAATTTACAAGCTGGCTGTTTACGTTGAAAATGTGTCAACTTTTATTTCTTAGCTCTAGTTAGGATTGCCACCCAGCCGGTATTTTACCTCCAGCTAGGGCCGGTGCCGGAATTACAAATTTATCAGCAATATACTGTACCTGCTGGTAAATTTGTAAAGATGGCAACCATAGCTATAAATCCCTCCCTGACTAGCTCCATGGCCGCAAAGCCAAAAGTAAAGGCACAAAATGACCAGTAGTAAACAAAACACTCACTGATAGAAGTGATGGTCCATGTGCACCATGATTTTTATGGTGTACTTTTCATTTCTAAATTATTAATTAATTGCTGTTTACATAGCAACTAATTCACTCTACCATTTGAATGTTATTCTTGAACCAACAAATGTATTGTGCCTGAGTCTGAGCTTTCAGAAGGAGCCAGCGCTACACATTAGAACTGCTTTCAGATAACCTATAGTTTCTCCTACTCCCATGTAACTGGGGGAGTCCCAAGCCGGACTTGGATTTCTTAGTATTGAGTGCTATTCTGATATCTACTGGGAGCTGCTATCTTGCTATCTTCCCATTGTTCTGCTGATCGGCTGCTGGGAGGGGGGTGATACCACTCCAACTTCCAGCGCAGCAGTAAAGTGTGTTTGAAGTTTATCAGAGCACAGGTCTCATGACTGTGGCACCCTGGGAAATGAAGACTATGGCTAGCCCAATGTGAAATTTCAAAATTAAATCTAAAAAAATCTGTGTTTTTGAAAAACAGATTTCAGTGCAGGATTCTGCTGGAGAAGCTCTATTAACTGATGAGTTTTGGAAAAAAACATGTTTTCCCCATGACAGTATTCCTTTAAGAAACTAGAAATCTGCCTACAAATTTATAAAAGAAAACATTGGGATTATAATACCCCTGTAGTTTCATTACCAGACTTGCCTTTGTGCCAGACAGGCTGTTATGAAATGAATAAGTAACAAAAGCAAATGCTCCCATCCATGTTCATATTCTTCCACATTCCAGTATTTCACTCAAACAGATTCAGTTAGTACATTTATAGCTGTTTGTTTCAATAGGCAGTTTATATGACAAGCCCAGGAAGCACTGCATAACTTTATAATGGGGAATACATAGGAGGGTATTAGATGTACTAATCTAGGTTTATGTGAGACTTCGGGCTCAGACTAGCGCCTATGCTGCTTGCTAGGAAATCATTATTAATCACTATTCTGGCAGTGCCCTCCCTGCCACTTAGCTGTCCCAGAACAAGAATGTTGCAGTACCTTGGCCAGCTCCTAGCACAGCTCTGTAGCTCCCTGCACTGACAGATACTTTATTCTCTTGTACAAAACTGCAGCAGCTCAAGGCAACGTAATACTACAAAGTACAACCTACTGTTGTGGTGTGGGATTCTATACTATACAGCCCAACACTGCAAGATAAGGGGCTCATTGAACACTGGGCAGATTTACTTCTGGGCAGTAACCCATGGCAACCAACCATTGTTCTACCTGCAGCTAGCTAAAAAAATGCTAATCACTGTGTTGTTGCTATGGGTTACTGTGCAGGTCCAAATTTGGCCTGTGTTCGTAAATGATTTAATGGTGTTTTCTGATCTTGTGTAATACAAATGTATTACTGTATATGTCTAGCTCTTTGAACTCTGGACTGGGAGTGGGAGTTCTGGGTAACAAATATGGAAGTGAGTTAATTTACAGGCATGAGTTACAGAGAGTGGCAGGCAGAGAATGAGTTAAATATACTGTAGCATACAGAAAGAACCGGACACTAATTGTGGTTAAAGGGGTTGTTCAACTTTAAATGAACTTTTAGTGTCATGTGGAGGATGCTGTTCTGAGACAGTATGCAATTGGTGTTAATTTTTTTTATTATTTGTTTTTAAAAACTTTTTAGCTTTTTGTTCAGCAGCTCTCCAGTTTGGAATTTTAGCAGCTATCTGGTTGCTATGGTCCAATTTAACCTAGCAACCAGGCAGTGGTTTGAAAGAGAGACAAGGATATGAATAGAAGAGGGCCTAAATAGAAAGATAAGTAAGAAAAAGTAACAATAACAATAAAATTGTAGCCTCACAGAGCAACTGGTTTTTGGTTGCTGGGGTCAGTGACCCCCATTTGCAAGTCAGAAAGAGTCAAAAGAGGAAGGCAAATAATTTAAACACTGTAAAAAATGAAGAGCAATTGAAAAGAATAGGTCATTCTATAACATACTAAAAGTTAACTTGAAGGTGAACCAGCACTTTAAATACTTTAACAGGAAGGAAAGAAGAGGCAAAGTTTGCAAGGAAAGAGCTTTAAGTTTATGGGGTGCTGGGAAGTTTACATAAGATGCAGAGAAGGTAAGCAACCCCCAGCCTCTGGCTTTGTATGCACTCATTATATGCTGTATATTCATTGTACCTTGTATTTAATAATGATAAAGAATTGGATAAGTATACTGTATGGTGATAAATCACTGGCTGAGTGTCAGGTAAGGAGGTGTCAGTCCTAAATTTCTCAGTTGCTTATATGGAAATCTCTTATTGTTTTCCCTAAATAGCAAACCCCATTCCCAAGTTTATTCCTATTCCCCATCTTGTCTTGCCTTTGCACAATACAGGAGTGTAACCTCCTCCCAGGGAAATACCTCATCAATATCCTGATGCTTTGTCTTGAGATGTGTCCAGTTTTATATGAGAGTGAGTCTATTGATTACCAATGTCTGTAATTGGCCTTGAATTATTTATCTGTGCCAGAATAAGATAATGTCAGCATTAGTGCCTTCAGGAATGGGATATAATTAGCGAGAGATGAAGGCTTGACCCCATGGTGTGTGCAGAAGGTTTTAAAACAGATACAAATTTCACATTATCTCTTTGTTTGGACTTGCTTTGCCAAGAGACATGAGTATTAGTGTAAAAACAAAATAAAAAAAAAACTGGTGGGGGAGGGGAGATGTTTAAAACATGGAAAGATGTTCCACAGGGCACTGCCATGTCTCAAATATTGTCTTTCTAAATAAAGACAACTAAAGAGTCTTCTGTTTTTAATGTATTATGGCAGGAGGGCAGGGGTTGTGCTGGGCGAGACTGACTCTCGTAGTTATCACTTGAGCAATCTATCATGTCTAATCTCTTTATCCAGCGCACTTTCTCTGCTTTAAGCTCAAATCCCTGTTACCTATTCAATCTAGGAATTGCCTGCAGAACTGTATATATAAATTGACCTAATGAAGAGGTTCCCCCCGGGCAATAGTAGAAAGCATCTAAGGTAACTTACACACTTCATATACTGTGAGTCAATATAGGTTTTCCATCAGTGTTATGTCTCTTTGGCTGTCAGTGGCACAACTGTATGTCTGTTTCATGTATGTTGTGTAACAGTTGTACGCATACATATAACATAATTATGCATTATGGTTGGCTATGCAGGTTATCTGCTATACTTTGGCTTTAAAACTGGCAGTAAGGTAGGTTTCATTTAGACAGAAAGGTTGAATTGATGGATGGGTTTCATTTTCAAGGTGAGCTTATTGTTTAAGAGAAGAATAGTGGAGATAAACTAGCTTTAAGCCACCCACTCACTTACTCAAAGTCCCAGGTACACAGATAACCTAAAACACTTCATACACCAAATATTATTTGTAGACATGGTGTTCTGCCCTTTCCTGGTGGGCTTCATGTAAATGGTGAAAACTCAGAGATTCTGATATTTATTATGTATTTCTACATTTTATCTCCACCTGCAAAAGCAGCCAAAAGATCCTGATTTGAAATGTAGACCCCCACAGATCTCTGTACATGTGATCATAGGAGGTTTCCTGGGAGTCATTAACAACCTTGGCCAAGTGAGGGCGCAGAACTCTGCCCATAGAAATGTTTTCAAGAGCAAGTATACTTTGTAAATAGAATCCTGATCACCCAAGGGGTATTTTAAACACTGAAGCTCAGTATATGGTTACTGCACAATTTTCTCATATCTATATGTCACACACTAGTATCTGCTTACATCTGCCAGGGTGCTGCCATATTCATTATTTATTCCAGTTTTGCTACCCCAGCATGTAGTCATTGTGATAATACAAGTTGCACTGTTTGGGCACAGAGAGCACGCAATACTGGAGACGGAAGGAAAAAGATAGGAAGGGCAAAGTGTAAGAATATCAGTCATACATGGGAAGTTTATAAAACACATAAGTTTGAGAGAGCCAACACAAAGTAAGGGAAAATATTACCAAACAAAGAGAATTACAAAAAGGCGGATATAAGGGTAAGGAGATGAGAAAAGGGGAGCAGATAACAAAGGTTGCATATTTAGCAGCTCATAGGCTAAACTGACAGATCTTCGCTCTCCAAGCAGTACTTGCACAAAATGATAATGATAAGTAAACTTGCTGTTCTTCAGTTACTGTTAGAGTGGCTTCTAAGCTGTGGCCTAACAATCTTCTTATGAAAGAACTTGTTGGCATTAAGTTCAACCAATGAGATTTACTCACAGAGACTATCCAAGGATGGCCTGGTATAGTTGTCTTGAGGGGATGATTGAAAACCAATAACCTTGAGTTCATTCAATAATCAGTTAACAGATGGAACTTGGAGCAGCTCTTGCAATGGAAAAAAAAATTGATTCTTAAAGGAAAACTATAACCCCGAACAATGCAGGCCTCTATATAAATATATTATATATATATATATATATATATATATATATATATATATATATATATATATATTACTTCATCTAAATAAACCATTTTCATAAAAATATACTTTTTTAGTAGTATGTGTTAAAGTCTAAAGAAAAAGTCTTTGTTTTTTTTTTATTATTTCTTGAGCTAAACAAAGCAAAGTCAGAAACAGAAACTACTTTCAACAACATATAAATGTGTAAATCAAATGGTACAACTGACATGATAAATACATCTGCACAGTAAGGTTCCTTTACTTAGTCCATGTCCCACTCTGCAAGGGGGCATTCACAATGCTCAGTGCCCAACAACCCATTTACTGTATATAGAAAAGGGCACATTTACAGTGCCCATTAAACTGGTTAAGTTGTAAAATCATACTGTAATCCTAATGCAAAATACAGTTTTACCTGTTATAATCACAAATTAGCAGTCAGCGTTGAAGTTGTATTGTTTTTTAAGTTCCTGGACTGAGAAGATTGAATCAAGAACCACTGATTTAGGGGGAAATTTATGGGCCAGCAGTGTGATGGCCTGTGGTGTTTTGCTAGGATTGAGATCATTAGACGCTGCCTGAGGTTGGGAACATTAAGGCAGCAGCATTAGCAGTAGGCTAGAGAGAGCAAACCATAACAGGCCAGCAGCAAGTCAATACCCAGAGAAAACTGAAGGCATGAACACTCTGGGTGAATCAGGAAGGCCAGACAAACTTTTTCAGCCATAGAATCTAATTTTGTCAATCAATCATGAATAGTACAGAATTACAATGAACATTGATCCTATTGAGTAGTCTCAGTGGTATAACTAGAGGTTATTGGGCCCCACAACAAGATCATTTTAGGGCCTGAAACTCTTGGATTAAGACATGAAATGACTGAAGATACTACAATTGCTTATTTGTCAGTGTCCCACTGCCCCCCTATATCTTTTGGGCACCCCCAGCAGCTGGAGGGTCTACTTCCTCTATAGTCATGCTTTTGAATGGCCCCGTTGCTGTTTTGGAGTCTATAAGGCATTTTTACCTGAGGCAAAATAGAATCAACTGCAGATGTGGTTCCATCTTCCCCTTTATCAACTACAATGCAGGTAGGATTTCTTTGACTAAAAGTTTGAAAATTGATGGATGCATTTTTTCAGCAGAATGATGCAGCAAGCCCTTGATATATCATAAAACTGCCTTTATGCCTTTAGTATGCCATGCTCATACCAGGGCAATATGACCATGGCCACTAGGGGCAGTATTATGTGTATATATAAAAGGAAGTGTCACTCTGATGCTTTGCCAGCTTGAAAAGTGGCTATTGTAGGCTGAAGTGTTGCTGTTGCATCAGTCCTAGCCCTTCTACCTTGGTTAATTAGCCCTTATATATTCTCAATAAGCAAGCTCCCTGCACTTACATGCCAGCCTTCTGTGTGAGTGACATGTGAATTTCTCTTTTTCAACTGTATTTATTGATATTTTAAAAATAGACAGTTTGACAAATAACAGTATTGCTACAAGGTTGCTCGAAAAGATACATTCAGATTCAAAACAAGTAAACAACGGAGAAGTAAGAGTGGTTAAGTGTCAAAAATGAGCATATAAGCAAGTCAACATATCAAAACGAACTGTAAGTAACCCATATCTCAAGCTGAATACTGTCTCTCTGTTTTAGACAGAAGAAAATAAACAGCAGGTAAAATGTGGAACATTAAACGAGAAGGAAAGTCATTTTGGCATTTAGTGCCAATAGATTTGCCACATTATTGCCACCTAGAACACTATATTTATTCTGCAAAAAGCTTTACCATACCAGAGTAGAAGCTCTAGAAGTATTCTCTGTTTGCTTAAGATTGCAGCTGCCATTTTAGCTTGGTCTTCATAGCTTTCTGCTGTATAGCTCTAGCCATTATAGCTGAGATTACACATTCCTAAGAGAGGGGGGAAGGAGTTCTTAGCATTCTTATGGGAGGGGGGAGCAGGAGAGGGGAGAGAGCTGCGTAGACTCTTGCCCCCCGGAATGAAGGATATTTCTGAGAGAGGAAGTCAGTTACCAAAGTACATGTATACACAAAAGGAGACAAGAAATCCTGTGTTTCTTTTGATAGAGGACGTAGACCTTCCTCGCAGACCCGAGCACTGCAAAAATGAGAGGCTTGTTGCACAATGCTGGAGGGATCGGCAGCCTCCCAAACAATTCAATAAATAGAAAGCAGGGCAAGCCTGTGCAACATTTCAGGGCAAAACAACCCCTTTATCACTTGCTTGATTTTAAAAGTTGAAGTTTAAAAATAATTTTCCATGTGGAAAAAGTGTCTTTAGAAAGAATGTTTTTCTTAATATCAGCAAAGAAAATTGCCCCATATGTAAGTAAGTAGTTATGTTCCCCTGTATGATTCTAAATTCAGATTGGTGTAAATTTCTTTTTCTGGGATAAATAATGTATCTACTGAGTGAGGCTAAATTAACGTTTCTATAGTTAGGAATGCTAAGGCCTCCCAATATTTTTGATTGTCTTAATTTAAACGAAGACATTTTGGGGTTTTTATCTTGCCAAAGAAATTAGCATTAGAATTTGGTTCGATTTCTCTTTAATAAAAGAGGAAGGTTTAGCAAAGGGTATGATATATAAATCTGAGGGAATATTCAATATATAGATAAATATCATTAAACAAGCTATCTAGAAAAGGAGAAAACAAAGAGCTTTATAGAATGAAGACTTGAGGCCATCAGGTCCTCCAGCTTTATAGGACAGGAATAAAGATTTTGGTAATAAAATATGTTATTTATGGCTTTTGGAGCATTAGTATTTTTTTTTTGGTTAACCCTAAAAAGGAAGGTGTGAGTATAATTTCTCCAATTTTTTCTCAAGTTAGCAAAAAATGTATTAGGCTTATTGCTGAGAGTATTAAATCTAGCATTTAAAACTAAAAAATGGAGATCTCTCCATTTCTTTAGAATGTTTTCAAATTTTGTTGAGTTTTTTAAAATTAAAATAAGCTGGTTCCTTTTCATAAGGAAATAAATTCTTTGGTAATCATTTTTTTTCCTGAAAGCTGTGATTTTCCCTCTAATAATACAATTCCATGTGTCCCATAGTGGTGGCCTATATTGTCTTTCATAAAGGAATCCCATCTATTAATTATCATGTTGATGAAATCTGGTCTTTCAGACAGGGCTAATGGGAAGTTCCAAGCAATGTAACAGGAGCATGATCAGAGAGACCTGTTTCACCAATGGCTGCAGAAAGGGCAATACTGAGGATGTCTTTTAAAGAAAATAAATAATGTTCCAATATTGTGAGGATGAGAAAAATAAGTAAAATCTTCTTCAATGGGGTGAAAGGTTCTTCAAATATCTATTAACTTGCAATTTTTGATAAAATAAGCAATACTTTTGGATTTAGTAAAGAAGGGTTTCTGACGAGGGCTACATCTATCCAAAGATTTAATGTGGGCCTTATTAACGTCCCCTCCAATAAATAAATTATTCTGAGAAAGTGAGGTAGTTTTTTGCATTGACATAGAGTAAAACTCTTCTTTGTTGTTGTTGGCAGCATAAATACAAGAGAAGTTCTATATTTTGTTATTTATGAGAAGTTCAGAGAGGATAAATCTTCCCTGATCATCTACTCCTAAATTATCCGCACATTGAGAGATTTATGAAACAAAATTACTACTCCTCTCTTTTTCTTTTTAGCTGGAATAAAGGCTACATTTCCAACCCAATTTCTTTTAAACTTAACAAACTGTTGATCAGAAAGGTGGGTCTCCTGTAACATGGCTGCATCAATCTTAAGCTTTTTTAATACCCCAAACGTTTGATGTAAGAGTTTAACCCATTAACATGTTGAGATTTTTAAACTATTGATTTGGAATAAAAAAGGAGAATCTTAGCAAAGTATGAAACCAATATTTCACATTCAGTAATTAGAGCATCTTCTAAACAGACAGGGAGAGATATAAAATCTCAAGAAAAAGGGAAAATGTAAAGGAAAGGGAAAAAACAGATTACCGTATATACTCGAGTATAAGCCGTATAACAATAAAGCAAAAAATCAACATTCAGCCCTACAACATGGAGCCCACTGGTATCAACCACACCCCTCCCAGTGGAACTCACCCCAAGAACCAACAGGCTGGCTCTGTACAGTTAAAGGTATGAAGGGGAAAATTATTCTTTTCTGAATTTGCTAGTTTTGTTTAAGAAGCTATGTGCTATAGAATATAATATAATTACTTTATAATTACTTTCCTTTTGGGAGGTAAAGCTCAGGCATGGCTAAAGGGTGCATTGAAAGGCAAGGGAAGAGGGAGCTCATTTCCTTGAGGACCCCAGCCAATTCTTGAACTTCATGCCTAGGCCATCTGATTTATCTTCTATGGCTCCACCTGCTGGCTACCAGCCTGTCTGCTCCAGTGCCAGCTATCCCCCTGTCTGCTCCAGTGCTGGCTACCAGCCTGTCTGCTCCAGTGGCAGCTTCCAGGCTGTCTTCTCCAGTGGCAACTGTGCCCGAGGCTGCTGAGCCTGTGACAGCTCCTACCATGCCTGTTCCAGCTCCTGTTGACGTGCCTGTCCCAGCTCCTGCTGCAATGCAGGGTCCATGCGTGTGTAGAAAAGGGCTGCTGTGTGTGTAGAAAATCGCTGTGGATTTGGTGCTCACTAAAAGATTTTCTTCCTTCCCTCACTGCAAACAGCCTGAAACAGAAGGACCGGAGCTCACCGGCAGTCCACTGGAACCCCCGAAACCTCGCCCACTGATGTAGTAGGTTTTCCACTTATACAGTAAAATTGCAGGAGTCTTAGGCAGTAAGATGGAGTTCTATCCTTGGTGATCCTGTTTTTTCAGGGCCATACATGGAAGTCCCATGAATTTTTCAACACATTTATTCATGCAATGTGCCACATTCTAGGGACACCAGAAGAATCTCTATAAATAGGTTTATAGAGATTTATAAAAAAAAAAGCAGATTTTTTTTTAATTTAATCAGTGAACAGCCTCTTTAAAATTTTGAAATAATTGCCACTCCTGCTGTTCAAAGGTTAATAGTAAGGCTACAGCACGCCTTAACCATGTAGGATTTCTTCTCCTCCTCTAACCCACTTGTCCCCCTCCCTTAGGAATTGACGTTGGCTGTTGGGTAACTGAGCATGCTCACTTCTTCTTAACTCAGGTTACCAAGCAAACCCGCCAGTCAAGCAGCCAGTGAAGAGATGATAATGCTGGTTTCCATAGAAACTCTGCTCTAGATGTGCACTTTGGTGGAGAAACATGTTTTTTCCCCTAACCTCCTGTCCTGAGCTCATTTTAACCATTACAGGGCACAACCCAAGCAGGACTTTTTATCAAAGTAATTCTGCCTGTGTAAGCCTGCATTCTTCACTGCATGGCATATTTAGTGCACATGTACTGTGTGCTGTTTGTGTTAGAGGGAAAATGGCCTCCAGGTGAAAGCTGCTATTTGTTTTAGGAAAATGTAATGGTGCAGGCGAACGGAGGTGATACATGCAGTACAAATGATGTGGTTTGTGTGGGGGCGATAAGCCCAACTTATATACAGGGTAGGAAAATGTTGGGTTTACATGTTCTTTAATGTTCAGCAGCAAGGTAAACTGTTCTTTGTCCTTTTTCAAATCAACAAATTCAGCTCATCTCTGTGCCTTAAAATTATGTGACTGTACCATTGCTCTTTCCGAACTGATTTGAATGTAAACCCCCATATTCATGTGCAATATGCTGCTGTTCTGTGTGGGCTTGCACCAAGCTCGTAATGTGACCAACACATTTGTGTTCATATCTACATATTCCAATGAGAAAATTCAATCTTAATTATTTTTTGTGATAAGCAAAGAAACAAACTGTGTACATGGTATAAGCAAACACCAGCTGTCCATTGTACCCACAGGCACTCCACCCACATATGGTATTTGCAAGAAGAAGGAGAAGAATTTCAGGGTCTGAAAGTGATTAATCCTCACACAGAATTCCATGTATGTTAACTCTGGAATTCATGGTGTTAAGCCACCTAAAAAGGTAAAACTGCTTACTTTTAAGTTTGTTTTCATTGTCTCCCAAGTACAGTACTTTCCCAGGCCCAGGTGTTCGCTAGTGATAAAAGCTTCCTCCCCAAACTCTGAGAGTAGAGATGATATAAAAGATGGGAGTGAATTAAAATGATTATAACATTTTGCAGATTTAGATTGGCAGAGACTTTAGAAACCCTATTCCAAATGCCGGATTTGCTGAAGCGAATCTTTCATGCAATTGGATCATCGCATGTTATGAGTGTCCCTTGTCTGTACACAGCCATCCGCTGAGGGGAACCAGGCATTGGGAAGCAGGTGTAGTCCCCTGATTAGAAACAGATTTGTCAATTTCACATATAGGCAAATATTTATTCCCATATATTCACAGCTGTCTCTGCAGTGCTGTGATGAGGGGGGCCTAGAACATCAGCAAGGCTCCTTTAGGGGTGCGAGAAACAAAATTAAATGTGCTCTGACACTAAAGGGCAGGTTTATCAAAATTGGGCTACTGCTTTTTTGTTGTGACTTGTGTGACTTTTTTTTAACACAAAATTTACGAAAATTAGTAAAAGCTTCAAAAGCCCCAAGCAACTACTAGTGAGCGCAAATGAGCCCCTTCAGCCTATTCTGTTAAATAGTGAGTAATTATGCAATAGGGAGCCCTGGAACTATTGCCAGCCTGAATCTGACTGTAATTCCTGGGTTTCCCTTGCAAGTTCTGACCATAGACAAGACTGACTTGTGATTAGCCAATTACCCACTAATGCCCAGCAGTAACTTACTCCCCACTGGAACCGTGCAGCAAAACTTAAGCGAGATTTTCTAAAAATTGGGTGTTAATTTCCTTCTATTTATGACTCACTGTGTTGCCATGAATGCTACTAACAAGACCCCACTATTATGGGAAAGACAATGTAGCACTGCAGGTAAAAACATGGCAGCTTGCATCCATTTATTGCTTTGCACTTACTTCTTAAAAGTGCTAGTATGGTGGAACTTTTTAACAATGGGAAACGGGTCTTGCAATGTTCACATTCCACACAGGTCAGAGCTTAAAGGGACAGTATTACCCCTGTATTCAATATATGTGCAATGAGCAGGGCTTGTGCTGAACATGGTTTTTGCCTATTGTTTTAATCACAGAAAATCAGTGGTTTCAAAGAGGCAAATTAAAGCTACTTAAAATACCAGTACACAGAAAACCACCCTGCATAATGGACTCCTGTTAGCAAAACAGTCGCAACAAAGGATGAAAGGGAGGGGTTGTATTTGGGAATCTAATTATCTACCTTACAAGGAGAAAAATGGAGTGTCTTGGAAAAAAAGAATTTCCATCATTAAAACAATAGACAAATGTATGCTCAGCACAAGCGCATTAATTAAACTGATGACGGTGATATTTTGAATTTACATTTGTCATATTTTGTGTTTTAACTATTTGTCATTCAATTCTGCCCTTCTGATTGCCTCGTATACTGACCCCAAATTGTATACAGGATATAATTTGAGGATTAATCTTGTCAGGGTTTATTTAGAAAACAATGTGTAAAGAAGGGTTGTTTTGAAAATAACATTTACTACATTGCTGATTGCTCTATGGCAATAGGTAAGTAAACTATAAAAGTAATGGAGATTAAAGGTGTCATTACCAAACACAAGGGAAGTGTGCAAAGTGCAATTTCAAATGCAGATGACCATGTTTTTACCCAAAATGCAGTGTTTTTTTCCTAGCTATTAAAGGACAGAAATGGCTCTGTCTAGAGCTTCACTAGGAAACATCAGCCAATAGTCCAGATATGGACTCACTGTTATTTGTTCTTGCTCCCTTAGCCCTGCAGCTCAGTGGTTCTTGAACTGTGTAGCTTGTCCCCCTGAGGAACCTTGGAGCACTTGCAGGGGAGCTTAGTTGGAAGACCAGTTAGAGTAAGAATTAGGTAGAATGGCCATTTTATTTCCTAGATACAGCTGAAAGCCCTGCTTAAAAGTCCTGTGGGGTAAGATTTGGGGTGAATTTGTTGTGCATGATATTCTTGAAACTATGACTGACTGATACAACAATCTTCTTCTATATCTGTACTCATTTCATAAGCTGAGAGTAACCCAGACCAAAAGTTGGACCTTCACTGAGGGCCATGATGGAACCTTTACGTGTGTCCTAAATGGAAAAAGTTTGACCATCACTGGGTTAGCGGAATAGAACATAAATGACACTCTTCAAAGTAGGTCATCTCCCTAGGTTTTCCCATTGCCTACAAAAAGAGATATATTGAAGCAGTAGCGGAGCTGGCATTTCCCATTAGTAAATGATATTCAACAGGACAATCGGCAGGTACATTGGCCTTGTAAAATGCCATAACTGGAACAAATTAAGCAGTTCTCTTTACAACAAGCACATGGTTCTTATATACTTACAGTTATTCACAATGACTTCATATGGAAGTGAGCCGCATTCCATGTTACCAATTTATCTTTCCATACAAATAATTAGCATTCAGAAAAATTCAAATAATTTTTCTATTCAGACATTGGGTTCAGGGACCACAGCAAAAATACATTCAGATCCCTCCAGCACTATGGAGGGTTAAGGCCTATTTTCTAAGCTGATATTATCCATAAAAAACAGATGTCTGTAATTCTCTATTCTTTGACCTTTGAGACTTATCAAAGTCAGATAGGTAATCATCCAATCAAACAGGCTATCATTATCAGAAGAAAAGTAATTACAATCTGAATATGTTTCAACATGATTATTAAAAGTCCCAGCCTTTTCCAGCTTTGATTGGAACAGATTTATAGACATTAGCACTTCACATCTTCATGATTTCAGCACTGCACGCTCAGTAGTAGTTGTTTTTTTTTCCTTGCCGTCCAAGTACAGTTATATATTTATTTGGGAATTAGATTCATGAAGTATGAGAGCACTTACACATTTTAGTTGGTGTAAGTGATGTAGATGCTGCGATCATATTTAATTCTTGGTCGGTGGGGAGTAGACAGATATTTTACGTTGTAATTGAGTGTATTTGTATTGCCTTCATTTACTTAAACACATTTTAACATTGTAGAAAAAACACCACAATTGTTTAGCAGTATAAATGTAGCTTTAGCAACCATCAATTACAAGCATTTTTATTATTGCAGTAGAAAGGTGACAGGCAAAAATTAAAGAATTATTGGTTTAAACAATATGCTGGGGGAGGGGGTTCAGTGGAGTTCATTTATCAACACTGGGCAAATTTGCTCATGGGCAGTAACCCATAGCAACCAATCAGTAATTGTCTTTTTTTCAGCCAGCTGCATGTAGAACAATGAATGCAACAATTCGATTGGTTGCCATAAGGTACTGCCCATGGGCAAATTTGCCCAGTGTTGATAAATGACCCCCAATGTGTTTTTGGAGCATTCTGCATAACAGGTTTCCAGATAGTAGATCCCATGCCTGTAGTGGTTATTCATCAAATCCTGCACCCCAGATAATGTCTAATTTACTGATGCTGGCTATACACAGGGCAAGGTTAAGGATACATCTGTCAGGATGATCAGCCGGGTATTAGGGCAATTTGACCTCTCATGTGGATAGAAACATTACATTCATCTGACAAACTGGGCAGAACTGCTGGGAGTATGTGGCTGCACAGTTGCAGACTGACTGACTGACTGATGACTTCACAAATCATCATTTTGCCAGCTTTTCTGATGTTGCCCAATCAGCTTTGGTCAAATGAGCAATTAATGGGCTAATCATACAATGTTGTCAAAAATTGGCAGAGTTGCATGAAATAGCAAGTGATGTATGGCCAGACTAACACAGCCATAGATAGGATTCACTCATCCCTTCTGTGTGCTGCAGTTAGAATAATGCAAACAACCATTCTGCTCACATCATTTGAGCTGTTCCACCAGGGGAGCAACCTAATTTCCCTGGTTCAAATTGAGTTCACACTCTACCGTATTCTGCATCCTTTAGCACCCCCCAGTCAGCCCCCCCAACTTGTGGCAGGGGGATTGTGGGTCATTTATGGGGTCTGCTCCCACTATTGTTATAGCAAGGGAGTTTGTTACCTGTTATTTCTGCTCTTCCAATTCCTCTATTTATCCTTTTTTTTCTTACTCTGTTTCTTCAGCATGCCCATATATGAGTTAATTACTGAATATATGTGTATTTCCAGACTTCTTCTTTCCCATAGGGAACAATGCAATGCAAGTACTAATATAATTTTCCCCTCAGGTTACCATAAAACATGCAGCTCAGCCTTATATTCTCCACCTCTTCTGTTTCCCATCACCTCTGTTTATCATGTCCATTCTTTCTTCCTGTTGTGGCACAAGGTATGTTTCAGAATCTATTCTAGAAACCACTGTTTAAGGTGATCCTGGGATCAAGCTGGGACCATATGTCTTCTGCTGCCAAAATGCTTTCCTGTATGTGACATTGGCATTGATAATGTGCAAATATAGGGATAGGCACAACAGAAAAGCTAATAGAAAAGAGGCCCATGAAGTTATATCTCAAATAAATCCAATTTATATGATTAGTTGATGCACTGATGATTCATAAATGTATTCTTTGAATGATTATTTTCTTTCAGTATATATTATAGAGGATTGCAAAAAAATGGTGAAAGTACAGCTGGACTATTAAAATGTTAATGTTTTGGTTTTCTAGTAATTAGATCTTATATCTTGACTCAAGGGAAGATCGATGGTTTCCTTGTCGTTACAGCAATAACATGAATTTATACCCATAACATTAAGCAAAACTGAGCAGATTGCCCGCTGATTGCTACAAACTCGTATCAATGATTCACTGTAAATATATTTATTTGTTTTTGGTGGCCTCAGGGGAATTTAAAAGCAACATAAAACTGAAACAAGAGAAGCACCAAATACATAAAATTATATGTTGTGCATCAAAATGAAAAAATATAAATAGCATATATAAGGGCTCATTTACGTCTGTAAGTGCAGTGGGCAACTTACGCTTTTCCTCGTAGGGAAGTCACTTTTATTATGTTACCTGTACCAAATGTGCTCTTTGCACTTCCATACAGTTGCACTTAGTGCCCCTCAGTCCTTCCATTCCAAATCAGACGCTGCACCTATTAATGCATGGGAACCCTGAAGCTACCGCCACCTCCTGACCAGGATTCCCTCAGTACCCTGCATCAATAGGCACAGCCAAACACACATGTCACATTGTGATAGAGTGCACACGTAGTTGCATCCATTTTCACAAATCGGACACAACTGCGGTAGGCCCAGTGCAATTACATTTAGAGAATCGCCCATTTGCCCCCACAATTCTGGGGAAAAGGTACGTAGTGGGAAAACCCATGGCACTTGCACTCAAAATTGCACTTTGCTCACTATGTCTAGGTAAGGTAATGTGTCCTATAATCTCTGCCAAATCACAACACAATACATTCTGAATTCACATATCATCATTCTCTGATAACAGATTTCGTTATCAAGCAACATTACTGGCCAATTTGGCCAAAAACCATATTGAATTCAAACCTGATTTGCATGTTCAAATGTAGTTTAGGAGAAGGAAAGGCTAATAAAGAGTTAATCTCAAGCTGCAGGCATACCTTCAGTTCTCTCAATAGTGCCCTTAAGTCTCCCCATATTTCTCCCATTCAGATGATCAGAAGCCTCATAGGAAAAAAAACCCGCTGAGCTCTGTAAACAAAGTTCCCATAATGCCATGCTTCTGCACCAAGACCAAGACTGCTGTACATGGCAGTTTGTAAGACTATGAGGCAGCTTCCTGCTGATTGGCTCAGAGCACACATTCCTAAGTGGGAATTCTTGAGGGAGGGGGGAGCAGGAGAGAGGAGAGAGCTGCACAGACTCTGGCACAGGAAAAACAAGAGACAAGAAATCCTGTTTCTTTTGACAGAGGGCTCAGTGCAGAGATTCTGTGAGTGGCTATATTTACATATAACTTTCTGATAAAGCTTACTTAGTTTTTACCTTTCCTTCTCCTTTAATGAGATTATTCACTAAAATTAAATTTTTCAGGAAAAACACCAGACCTTTCCTGCAATTGCGTTTTTCTTATTTATTGCAGTGCTCACATGAGTTATTCGCATGTAGAAAAATTGCCACAGGTCTCTGTGCTCAAAAATGGGGTTTCCCCCATAAAAATATCTTTACCCCTGTTTGGCATCATGGTATTTACAAGGGGCAGGTGGGGGAGGCACATAAGCATTACGGCTCCCACCCTCTTCCAGACACTTTTGCACCATTCTGGGCCTATGTTAATGTCTCCTCAAGTGTGAACAAAAAAAAATTTATTTCACTTCCTGTGTAATAGTAATAAAGTAATAAATACGTTTTCTGCAATTTATTCAAACATTTTTTAATATGTATTTTGGCCTAAATTGTTTGACTGCACAGAGGTAGTACAAAGTATTCCAATCTATGCGAAACTGTAGCATGTTTCCCAGTATTCCTTCTCAGCTTCATAATGGGCCAGCAGTGGGGAGACGAGGGCATGGAGTAGAAGAGGTACGTACCTAGCATCCCCCCCAGCATTGCACCCTAAACATGTGCCTCTTTTGTAGGCTGTGGTTTCGACCCTAAGGAAAATAATATTTCTGATGTTAGTAAATCAGCCCCTCTGCATAAGACAAAGATAATATTGTCGGCAATCAGAAGGTTAGAGGATGGAAACAGTCTTTTTCTGGGTGTCATTTTATTTTCATTTATGTAAGTGCAACCCATTACACTGGTCATCAAAGCCAGTTTTTGATGCTTCCTGGATTTGGCTGGTCCCTAGATGCAGACCTGTGCAATGACAGTGAAGGAGGCAGTACTAGCATGACCACAAGTGTCTCCCAGAGATTTTTCTCTAGAGGGTTGAACTAACACTATTGCCCATGGCCCCCACCTTGGAACTGGAAGTAATGGGAGTTGTATTACTAACCTAGAAAAGCAGAATAAGAACTAGGTGAGTCAGCATGATACTGTGATGCTGGTCGCCCAGCCCTGAGGTAGAGGCCGTATGCTCCTTATACATAAATCCAGATACAGTATGGCACTAAGATTAAATACATATAATTTACCCACCTCAAATACCCAACCCTGGGACTTCCTATCTGAAGGTGACCTATATACCTGCTGAACATAATTATGTGCAAAAGTCTGTATTGCTTTAAACATCAACAGCAGCAATAGCAGCATAGTAATAAATCATTGGGGCCTGCAAAGCACCACTATTTATTGCATGTTATGCCTCTGATTCTCATTGCATTCAGCGCTTACTATATACAACAAGGACTGTCAGGCTTGGGAAATACTGATAGGATACTGAATAGGTTAAGCATGTTTTTATGGCAACACCACTTGATCGATCATGAAACAGAAGCAGGTGGAAAGGAACACGCTATGGAAACAGACAGGGTGATGAACTCTCGCAGTAATATTTGCCATCAGTAGATGGCTCAGACGTGCTAACTAGGGAGAGCATCTGTAGCCGTGTAATTGTGCAAGGGTACACAGCAGCGTTTCTTTTCTTTTTTTTTTTTAAAGAGCGGAAAAAACAAGAGAAAGAGAATTACAAAGAGGAAAAAGAGGCAGGTCACCACCCCCGGCTGTTTAGCAGCTGGACAAGTAGAATGAGATGGGATGGGAAACCACAATTCTCCTCCCCAACCATCAGAGAAATCGATATATAAAAAGCTGCAGGATCTTCCTTCTAGCCTTCTGTTTACAAGAAGCATTGAGTGTACATAGGGTGGGGGAGATAGCAGCCAAACAAACCATAAAGAGAGCTCTATCCTAGAGGAAGGGGAGATGTGATATATTATTAGCCAGGGTTAGGGAGGTCACAGGAAAATGGCACACCATATGCGGAAGAATGAAAGTCTGCAGTGAAACAGAAGCAGCTTGTACAATCAAATATAAGTTGCAGGGAAGGGGGCAAATGTAAAAAAATTTGAATTTACACCAGGATGTGCAAACCATCAGCCTTTTACAGCAGCTGCATGAGTCTTAGTTTTACTTCTATGAATTGTGCCCTTTCATTTATTAGAAACTGGTCATTTTCTAACATATATATATTGTGTTCATAATATTGCTATCATATGCAAGAGCCATGGTAATTTATAAAATAAATCCTTATAAATGGGTCTTGGTGATGTCATTAACTTTAACCTGTGCTCAGTGATGTCACGTGTCACATGACACCTTACAGAAAGAACTTACCCCCACCGATAAGACCTTGCGTCTTTCTATTGCCATGGAAGTCCATTGTAACTTTTAATATATTAAACAAGAGATGTTGCATTCAAAATGAACTGTTTGGCAAATCTAAGCAAGCATTATAACCTATGGTAATAACCTAAATATATATAGAACAATAATCAGCTATTGACTGTGATCAATGCTCCTTTTCTGTAAAAAATATATACTGAATGTTGGCATAAATCAAATTGGTACTAAGGCAGCAGCGTGGCTGGAACTCAGAATCTGCAAATTGCTTCTTATCCTCGTTAGAGTTGATGGACATCTCCACTGAATAGGATCCGGGGAATCAATGAAAGAAGGGGAAGAAGGGAACCACCTTCCATTCCTCCCCCTTTTCTCCACCTCAGCTAGATGGGAATTCGTCTTCATCTGAACTGTGAGCATTTTTCCAGCCAGTCTGCCTGTCTGCAAGGAAATGATAGGGTCTTTTTTTTTTTTGTAAGGCAGGAAGCAGACAAAAGAAAAGGTGGAAAGGCCTGCAATGGCGTGTGAGTGTCTCTCCACATCCCCTGGGACAATATCATGTGACCTAAGGGAAGATAATAACACATATAATAAAGGAAAGTCACAGAGAGCATTCTGCAACTCATTGTACTGTGAGATGTAACCCTTTCAGGACAAGCTGCTTGTCAGCACAGTGCCTTCTCTGGCAGAGAGTCCTAAGTCTGAAGTGGGAGAGCCTGGTTTGTTTCCTGTTCATAACGGGCCAAAAAATCCTTTATCCTAAGATGTTATTATAAGGCTTACAGGCATCCTATAATCCTTCTTGTTTAAACCAGGATGCTTCTGCAAACTGCAATCCTCTCTCTTTGTATGCTGATAACTAGATGTCAGGAGTCTGTCACTCCAAAAATAGACATTTTACATAATATATGGCCATGTTAACATTATTTTCATCAGCCTTATTGTTTGAGCATAAGTAATTATTTGTTGCATTTTTGCATTACTGGCACAAGTGGGTGGAGGAACACAAAGCAAATGACTAATAAATCACTGATCTCATTTACAGATAGACTGCTTAGAGGAAGGAGCATATTCTCCTTGTTTGCTGCATGCCCTGCACATTAAGAGTAATTGTTGATATTCTATTATTTAATGTACAAGGTACGTGGGTAAGTAACTAGCCAAGTGGCAACCTTACCTATAAGTAGTGGATCTTTAGGGTAGTTTTGTTATGTCATTGAGTGGCTGATATCATTTTTTATCAACCAATGTGAGTCTGTCTAGGATAGACAGGATAGACAGGATCTCAGTGGCACCACTTAGGGAACTTGAACATGGGGCAGATTCTTGGCTTATGGGTAAACACAGGCCAAGAATCTGCCCCTATGCTGAAAAAAGCTCATTGATGTGCCTGCAGCTGGAGCCATTGCGTCAGCCTGGGCACAGGCACACAGAGTACATTTAGTGCAAAATTGCTCACGTATGCAATTATGCACCAAAATCCATTCCATGTACCTGCACTGGGCTGACGCAATGGCTCCAGGGGCAGGCACATCAATCATTTTCTTGCAGTGTAGGGGCAGATTATCGGCCTGCGTTTATCCATAGGCTGTTGGTGTCTCTTGAAGTTTTGGCATTTGTACATTTTGTTTTTTTTACTATTTACTAAGTCCTTGGTAAGGATTAAGTTTACTATTATTATTTAATATTATTATTAGTGTTTAATGCATACAGCCATTTTGGACAGCCAAAAAGTAGACCACCTAAGGCACCACCCTTGCTCAAACATTGCCCCCATACAACACTGCCCACCCCTCCCAGCAAACCTGCCAGCCAGCCATCCATGTTACATTGCATCCATTTGTTGCTCTTCTTTACCCAGCAACCTGCATTTACTAGACACAATTGTGATATCTTGCGGGCCCTCTTATATTTATTATTATTGCAAGAGCCCTAACCATATATACAATCTGAGCAGGCAGCAAAGAGAAGTTTCTCAGTTAGTGCCAATGGACTGATTGTTGGACATGCTTTCATCTCATGACCAAACAGATAAAATGTATTTATCTGAACAGTTGGGGGGCATTTAGGTATTTAATATCTTGTTTAAAGAAAAAGCTGAAAATCACATTTCCCCCTGATTTCTATAACTTTATCTGTTTAGAAAAACTTGAAATATTAAATAGCTTGAACGTTAAAAATACACCTCCCTATGGGGCTGATTCACTAAAGTGCGTTAAAACAAGCGCTATTTATAGCATGCGTTAAAAATGTTATCGCTTCTTATTTTTTGTGACTTAAAGGAGAAGGAAAGTCAAAATCTGTTAAGCACACTATTAAATAGTACTATTATTGCTAAGTAAAAATGCTATATTTCTGGCTTGCCTAATGAAAGATTTACAGAGATACACATACTAGAACTACATACTTGTTTCAGTGAACGGCGCCGCCATCTTGTCCAGCGTGTCTGTATGGGCTGAAAAGCACAAGCCAGCCCCCCCTCTGCTCCCCGCTCCTGCCACAAAGCCTCCGCAGCTCCCCGCTCCTGCCACAAACCCCCCCTGCTCACGTCTTTTTCATTTAATAAACATCAAAAATGTGCTTTTTTAAAAGCATTATTCAAATTGAAGATTTGAAACACAGAAAACTTACATTGTGGACAAAAAAAATATGAACGTTAGTCGGTAACCTCGTTAGTTTCCAGTTAAATGGGATGATAATTGTTCCAAGTGTGGGTGCCCCTTAAATAAACTTTGAAGAGCACGCTGATACAACCAGAGCTGCTTGCTCACGCCATAAAAAGTGTGTTTGCTGCCAACACCAGCACTGTATGTGACAGCACATCTGTAAGGGTTTAGGCCACCCACGTGTGGGCAATTGGACCATCCATGCATAGTCAAATTTGACAATATTGTATCACTTGCAAAACGATGCTTTTATTGAGAGTATAAAGTCAATGCTGGGTTGCTCAAAACACCAAAACAAAGCAGTGAAAATTGGAACTTGTTGGGCTAAAGCAGGGGTGGGCAGACTTTTTTCCTCCACGATCAACTGACGACCAGGGAATGCGGAAGTACGGTGTGAATGCGTACGTACGCGACGCAGCATACGTACGCATTGACACAGCTTTTCCGCAACCCCTGGCTTCATCGCGGTCCACCAGAAATCCACGGGGGATCGACTGGTGGACCGCAATCGACGTATTGGCCACCCCTGGGCTAGAGGAAGCCCCTATGCACCTTCAGTACATAAGACTGTACAGGAATACAGAGGGACTGAGCCCACCAAGCTAAAAATGCTTGTAACTGGAGAAGCCTTCTGCACAGCAATTCCAGCAGCAGCCACCAGTAGCTCTGAGATTACTCTTGTGCCCAAAGAGATTCCAACAAAATACTTGAGCAATTACTTATTAACTGGATATGAAGCTGTGTATAACAGTCAGTAATGCACAAAGCTACATAGCGCATATCTTAGTTGATGGGTTGTTTTATTTTTCAAAGCAGAGATGATAAAATATTTGATTGCCCCAAGGGAAAGAGTAAGCAGTAGAAGACTGTCAATAAATGGAACATAAGCAATTTGCAATTCTTATATTATATTTGCAAGAAAATCTGTAGTATTTATACAGAAGTGTGGATATAAATATCAGTAAGTGTGGTATTCTGATAAAAAAAAGTATTATGGAGCATATATATAGTTTTTATTATTGTATAAATCTTTACATTAGGGGATGAAATAAAACTTTATACAACAGCATTTCTCTGTTTGGATCTGACGTCAAAAGCTTGTTTTGTAAAGAGAAGCAGCTGAAAATGATCTCTTTAGAAGACTGCTTGTGTGCATTTCTTGGGAAACTCCCAACCAAAGTATCAGCCTCACAAGCTGATCCTCCCCCGCTGTAGGTTTTATAGGGAAGAGATCTCCAAGAGCAACACCCATTTTTAAAGGCATAAGACCTCTGTTGAATAGATGGGTGTGAAGGTGCTACAAACACATGGAAGGTTGGCCTTCTTTGCGGAATGACTCTGCTAAATAACAAAAAACCAAATAGGTTGTGGGAGCACTCCAAAGCCAATTAAAATCAAAGTAATGTATAATGAAAGTGTAACCAATGCAGCCAAATTTGCTTTAAACATACAAAAACGAGGGAATTTTTCAATGATCATTGTGGCCCTATGTTTTATTAGTAATTGATTATTTGTAAATTAATTTTAACGCTTGTTTGGCTATATTTACGAAACCCAGGATAGTGTTAGGTTTAGAGCATGTGTTACATATGACTCTCTTAAACAGGATGGGCCTTCGCTTAGGTGGAAGAGACCTGACGGAGCAAGGGGTACAGTTGAACTACAACTCACTGTAGCTGTGTAGTGCAGATTAGTAAATATGGACGCCAGAAAGGTTCTTGCAGTTGAACTATAAACAAGTTTATTGTCAGAGACAATTGAAATGCAGGGTTAGATCAAATACTCACAAACAAGCAGAGGTAGATGTTACTTGACAATACACTCTGAGGAAGAAAGAGAGGGTATACACCATTTTATCCCACCTCTTGGTAGAGTCTGGGCAGGGTAAATACAGCTTTCAGCTTGATACCCCTGTGGAGGTAGCCTGGTAAGATATCTTGCCCTTCAGGTTGATAACCTCTAGTATATGAGTCCTCCATGTGAGTAGGGATCAGGGTTTATTCTAACCTGTCACCTATTTCTACTCCGTGACCCTACACTGAGGCAACATTGCCGGATAGGAGGATACTCCCAAAACTAATTCTCCTTTGTTGGGGCTATTAACTTGCCTTTTCTTACTAGAGCTCACTATATCACTTTCCTAGAAAGTGCTATGACAGAACTGCTGTGCTTGCTAACCTTGTTCACGTGGCCCTGTCCCCGACTTCTCCAGAGGGGATGGTATCCTCTGGGGTAAATGGCTTCTGGGGCCTATGTTCTGCTCCCAGGCTCAATGGACCTTTGCACTGAGAGACAGAGGCAGCCAAAGAGGAAGTCACACCTCCTTACCAAACACTACATCAGTCTGCAAGGGGTGTGAACAACCAAACTAAACAATAGGGTATAAAATATAGTGCACACTAGATACATAGGACTCTGCCTAGTAACAGTAGAATATGTGAAGAGGTAGGGTTTAAAGCCATAGGGAAGCTAAACCCTATGGGTCCCTACAGAATATATTTTAATAATACTGTTTTTGTTGTTGTTTTTGTTTGTATATCCGAAGTAAATTTGGTTATTTCGATTACAATTCAATTACACTTGTTTTAAATTAGCACTGGACTGTTCCTACCACCCCCTTGGTATTTCTATGGAGTGTGGATGTGCACACAGTTGTTTCTTGCATATGAACTCTTGTTCAAGGAAACCATATATGGCTCCTTCTCTATAAAATGAAAAGCTCACAAAGAGATATGTATACCTTCAAACAACAAGTGCACCATTTCTAGAATGGTGTACATGTGATAAGAGAGTGTAAGAGATATCAGCCTTATAATATATGATATATTTTGTCTGTTCTTAGACATATCTTTTGGTATTGTATGATATACTGTAATAACACTGCATGTTACATAACAGGTCTAACTATTTTCATGGTAGGTGGGGATTGGGAATGAATAGCAAGTCGATTTGTATGGTGAGAAATTGGATATAAAGCAATTCTGTAGGAACGTGTCATTTAGGAACAAGTCTTATATTGTTACATGTTGGATGTGAAAAAAAATCAGTTTATTATACACATGAGGAATATGTATTGGTTTAGAGACCTACTGAGGCAGAGAATGGTCAAAGAGTTCTGGTGCCATTTTATATATATATATATATACTGTATATATGGGGAATTGAAGGATTCCCACAGTAGGATGATCAACACTGATACATCATGGTACTTATGTGATATCAGCAAAAAATGTCCCTGACACTATGGGGCACATTTACTAACCCACGAACGGGTCGAAATGAGTCCGATTGCGTTTTTTTCATAAAGATCGGTATTTTGCGATTTTTTCGTATTTTTTGCGATTTTTTCGGCGTCTTTACGAATTTTTCGTTACCAATACGATTTTTGCGTAAAAACGCGAGTTTTTCGTAGCCATTACGAAAGTTGCGTAAAATCTTGCGCTTTTTCCGTAGCGTTAAAACTTACGCGAAAAGTTGCGCCTTTTTCGTAGCGTTAAAACTTAAAAGGTGCGAAGTTTCGCGTAAGTTTTAACGCTACGAAAAAAGAGCAACTTTTTGCGCAAGTTTTAACGCTACGAAAAATCGCAAGATTTTACGCAACTTTCGTAAAGGCTACGAAAAACTCACGTTTTTACGCAAAAATCGTATTGGTAACGAAAAATTCGTAAAGACGCCGAAAAAATCGCAAAACATACGAAAAAGTCGCAAAATGTTCGTTTTCAAGTCGGAACTTTTCCAATTCGGGTCGGATTCGTGGGTTAGTAAATCAGCCCCTATGATGCCCTAATAACCAGTGTGCAATTGTGAATAGAGATTTTTGTGAAGGCTTCCATTGCTGGTCATAAATGTAAATATGTGCTTTGCTATCCAGATGCAACATTTACATTTACAATAGTAGGTGTTATATGTGCTTGTATCTGAGCCAGCTCCTCCATGGGCACCTAAAGTGCATATGGGTAAACCTTTGTACAGTATGTGAAATTGAAGCAAAATGTATATGAGAAATATAACTCTTCTCCAACATTCCTGGGAGCATTATTATCAGTACTTCAGTATTTGTATGAAAGCCTAGCCCTAACCATGGTCACATGACAGTGTCGGACTAGGATGCCAGGGGCCCACTCTTCAAATGATGTTTCCCCCACTCCTCGCTCAACCTCTTTATTTTCCTAATCTTTTATCTTTATATGCTATACTCTTTTTTCTATTTAATTAGTCTCTTGTTTCCATAGAGAAATAGGGAATGACCATGTATTAGGCCACATGGACGCAGAAGGGCCCACTGATACCTGGACCCACCTGAAGTTTTCCTAGTGACCTTGTGGGTCAGTCTGACACTGTCTAATTGTATATTTAAAGGAGAAGGAAAAGTAAAAACTAAGTAAGCTTTATTAGAAAGGTCTATGTAACTACAGCCAGCACTAAGCACTTACAGAAAAGTAAAGTCTTCAGTGAAATTAAACACCACATTTCCTTTTTTTTATTTTGTGATCTTCTGTGTCAGACTTCCTGCTCTAAGAAAAATCCTTCAGGGCAGGGCACGAGTTTGCTCCTCTGTCCCCCTCCCCTCTCTTCCTACCTCTCTGCTGTGTAATCTGAGCTTAGAGCTGTTCCAGGAGCAGTGTAGTGAAGTGAAGTCATACTCAGGTATGGTAAAGCTTTCTGCAGAATAAATGTAATGTTCTAGGAGGCACTAATGTGGTAGTAGGAGCAGTAAAATGCCAAAATTACTTTCCTTCTCTTTTAACCCATGAGTATTTATCAGTTCTAATAATAGATAAAGCTAAGGAAAATACAGTATTTTCAGAAAAATTAAGTCAAGGCAATATGAAGATGGGGCCCAGCCAGTCAAAAGGAGACAAAATATTTACATTTATGAAAATTTCTGGTTGTCATTAGGTTGAGGACACACAGAATGTTGCCAATGCAGGCATTTTTGGGCTGACCTCGACTCACAGCACGTGCCTGCCCACATGCAGAAGCTGTACAGATGTGCAGATCAGTGGAGCTGGGAAAGGGAGAATATCCGCTTCTTTCAGCCTGAAAAACCAAAATGCAGACTGAGAGCAGCAGAGCCAATATTCCATATGCCCTGACCCTTAAGATGTGTGCCTTGAATACAGCTCTGTTACTTGACCGTACCTAGGTGAATTATTAAATGGAAAGCAAAAAAAGCCTACATGGAAGTAAAGAATGGTCTCTACAGATGTTCACTGGCCTGTGCCAATTGCCCCAGATTTAAGAAAGGATACTATTGTGCAATGATACTGTTAATCTACCTAAAGTTTAACATTTCTCAAATTCTTATTATACATAGATATCTAACTTGGGCCCCACGTGTCAGCATGAAACAGATACCTATACATGGGTATTTTTGATTTTTTCCCAAACCTTTTTCTAGTTATAGCTCTCTCCTAATTACCAAAATTACTTGGAGCCAAACGTCTTGGACAAGCTTGTTCAAAATAGGCTCCAGTCAACTCTTATCCAGTCCACGTTTTGCAGTTTGGCTTTAACTGTGATTTCCTTAGTTAAAGACTGTGTTTAAAGTTGTGTGTGCTTTCCAGCATTTGGGTTTTAGTCCCAGTTCATTTAAAATTCTAGCTGTGTTTAATGTTTTTTTGTTCTTGGATCATACCCAGATGTAATGATACTGGCAGTAAAATCACTATTAGCTACAGGTGTACAAAAACAGTATTTTTCTGCTCTGTAATTTATAATTAACATGCAGAAGATGCATAAATAAAAATACATTTACAAGAAAAAGTGTTACTCTTTCAAACAGTATTGATTTGTAGTTGCACCTGGAAATGTTATTGCTGCTTATAAATATCTAAATATTATTCTTCTGAATTCTTGCAGAAAAGCCTCTGGCTCCCATGTACACCTGCAAGTGCAGTTACAGTCCCTACACTTATCCCCGCAGTCAGTTGTACATAAAACCACTTTCATTAAAGGTACTTGCTTCAAAATGCGCTCCTTGCACTTCCGTATAGTTGTAGTCGACACCATTCAGTTCTTCCTGCCTTCTGTTCCGAATTGAGCACTGCTACTCCTATTGACACAGGCCCAGGCAGTAGCTCCAGGGTTCCCCCAGTGCCCTGTGTTAATCAGCGCAGTTCTGTTGGGCTGATAGTATAGGGCGCAAACATCACTCAAGCGCTGAACAACAGAAAAGACATTAGGCAGATTAAATACATTCAGTACAACTGTGCCTAATTTGCAACACAGCACACACGCAGATACAGTGTGAACGGGATGCAATTGCAGTAGGTACAGCACCATTGCATTAAGGGTGTTGCCCCTTTGCTACCACAATAATGTTGGAGATTTGGAAAAAAAAACAATGCATTGTGGGTAAAAACATGGCGATTGCCCTTAAAATTGCACTTTGCTCACTGCACTTGCAGACGTAGAATTGTCTTCAATGCTGACAGACATTTTGAGTTTTTTTTAAGGAGGCAACTCCAACATTACCAATTAGGGGCCCATTCACTAAGGTTTTCTAAGAAAAGTAAGATTTTTTTATAATGTTTCCTTTTTTTTTTGAGATTTACGTATGTGTTTTTGGCAGTACAGATATAGGACCCATTATCCAGAATGCTCAGGACCAAGGGTCAAATATTTGATATAATTCCTGTCCTTGACACATTTTTAAGTGAAAGTTAATCCCTTCATTGTTTTCTATTTCACACATGTTCAGAGGGAAGTTAATCCCATTGTTGTTTTCTATTTCACCAAGTTTCAAGGGGAAGTTAATTCCATTATTGTTTTCTATTTCACATATTTTGAGGGGGAAGTTAATCACATCATTGTTCTCTATTTCACCCAGTTTCAAGTGAAACTTAAACAAAGAATGTGCACCAATGCTCCTTAAATGGCTGCTGGAGGAGCAATTCCTGTTTGGAAAAGATAAAGAGGATTCATGAAAATCCACACATTTCTTGAATTTTTCAGCTTGAAAAAAATGTGATTTTCGTACAATAAACTCAATATTTTTGTTGACCCTGCCAACATTATCGTGACAATTAATAAATGCAAGAATGATCTTGTTTTATTTAAAAAAATTACCAAGTCAAGTTTATATGTGTTTCAAGGCCAGATAAATTCTAGTTTTAGTAAATCTGCTCCTTAGTTTTTAGGGTGTGTTGAAGTTGTGTCAAATATTCTGACTTCATAAATGGACCCATTAATGTTCTTCTCTCAAGGTAAATAAGTGACAACCTAGCAGCGGTTTGTAGCCTGACAAAGAAATTGGGTTTTTTTTGGTTGCTTTGCTGGGGTCAGTGACCCCCATTTGAAAAGTTGCTAAGAATAGCCCATTCTATAACATACTAAAAGTTAACCTGAAGGTGAACCACCCCATTAATATTATAAGGGTAAATAAATTCTGTAAATACTTATATATATAAGGGAGGCAAGCCAAAGCCGGTATAAAGTCACTACTAAATAATGGCATTTATACAATTTGTGCAAACATTAAAATAGCAATTTTATATATACAGGTATCGGACCCCTTATCCGGAAACCCGTTATCCAGAAAGCTCCGAATTACGGAAAGCCCGTCTCCCATAGACTCCATTTTAATTAAATAATTCAGAATTTTAAAACTGATTTCCTTTTTCTATGTAGAAAGAAAACAGTACCTGGTAATTGATCCAAACTAAGATAGAAATAATCCTTATTGGATGCAAAAGATTCCTATTGGGTTTAATTAATGTTTTATTGATTTTTTAGTAGACTTAAGGTGTGAAGATCCAAATTACGGAAAGATCCCTTATCCGGAATGCCCTTGGTCCTGAGCATTCTGGATAATGGGTCCTATACCTGTACTTACTAATTAATGATGGCACTCAAACACTGCAACACCAAAACTCCCAGAGTTATATTTTGCCCATTTTATACAGCAGTTCAGAAACTTATGAATTCTCACAGAAACTCACATAAATACATTTCTTAATATCCCTTTTGCAAACGGATCCATTTTGCTTATAATCAAACCCCTTTAAAAGATAATCCTTTATTCCTTAGTTCTAACAGGCTCAGAAAAAAAGCCATTATCTCATCTAATTTTTATTAAAATGATATTCATTAACTGTGATTGAATCTTGGAAGATAGTGTTTGCAATGATAGTATTGTGAAAGATCCGTGTCGGATTGTGGTAATGGAGAATCTGTAATAGTTCAGCAGAAATGAGAGGGGCAAGGAAAAAAATGAATATACAGAGGAAGGCTGATGGTTCTATATATGTATAAGCATTCCAGGGGGGCAGCCAAAGCTCTTGGGGGATAACATTTATTGTAAGTTATAAATATTTCTAAATCTTTTCCTCCATCTTTGTCATTTTTATGTAGCGAATACTATGCAGTTTGTCCAGTTGCTTTACATAAAGGCACAAAGTCAAAACAATAAGTCAGACAATAATATAGGCACCACATGCAAGTAACAGAGAAGTAAAAAAATACTTATGTAAAGGAGATTCTAATGCAAATATAGTACAGTGTGATTTCTGTCTTTCTTAAAAGCTCAGCACCAACAGATTAAGAAGAATGTCTTATTTGCCAGAAGACAGATATTTGCCAAGAAGAAAGCTGCTAGCTCTGAATTGGATCAGCGAGGATAAGGTACACTGGGCTCCATCCCAAGCAAATCAAATACCAACTGAGTCAACTGTGTCAATTAATTGCTTTTCTTTAATGATAAGAATATGTATTAGAGAAATATCCTTGATGGTCTCCATGAAAAATAAGAAAAAATTTAGAACCCTAGCAAGTTGAATTTGGATCACCAGTCGGCATTTGTGCCATGGGCCCTAAAGACAGAAGAAGAAGAGATTACATTAAAGGGATTCTGTCACAAGTTTTTTACAAAATGCATCAGTTAATAGCTCTGAATCCTGCATTGAAATCCATTTTTCAAAAGAGCAAACAGATTTTTTTAAATTTAATTTTAAACTCTGACATGGGGCTAGACATACTCTTAGTTTCCCAGGTACCCTCAGCCATGCGACTTAACTCTGATAAACTTCAGTCTTTCTTGAAGTCCTTTCTTGAAGCACTTTCTTGAGTGAAGTCCTTCCCCTCAGCAGCTAATCAGGACAACAATAGGAAGGTAGCAAGATGTCAACTCACTAACACCTATATTGCTAAATATGCTCACATATCTTGGTATATATGAGAACAGAACTCAATAGTAAAACACCTAAGTCCAGCCAAGACTCCTTCAGTTACACAGAAGAGGAGAAACAATACCTTATCTGGTAGCACTATGGTGAAGTGCTGTCTCTTTCTGAAAGCTCAGGATCAGGCACAATGACCTAAGACTGCTTAAATGGTAGAATGAAATACTTGCAATGTACACAGTGTAATTTAGTAATAAAAGTTACCATAAAAATCATGAAAAATTCCTTTAATCAGTACCCAGTTAAAGACGAGCTGTGGGGGGAGGGAATTCTTGACCTTAACCTCCCCAGATACAAGTTTTCCTGCACACAGTAAACTCTGAATGCAAAATCCTAGGGGCGGATTTACTAAAACTTTTTTCCTTTTAAAAATTAGAATTAAGTCATCTCCACAAATGTCTTAAATTTACTAAAAAGTCTGTGTGGGAAAATTGCAATTTTTCTTTTTCTTTTTTTGATGGTGGGGTTGTCCTGCCAAACATAATTTACTGGCATTTGCTGCCTCTATACACTTATAAAAACTGTGGTGTTGTCTTGAATAATAGATGAATTTCAATGTGCTGTTTATATGCATATTTCTGTAATATACTACATACTACAAAATCCAGGTCAACGTGATTACATGGCCACAAAACCCTGCAGTGGCTCTGGTCAGCGTAGCAAATAGCTGTTATATATATGTGGATTATTGATATTGCCATTGGAAGAAAAATCTATCCCTCGTATACAGTTCATATAGGAGGAATTGAATTGATCAAGCTGTTCTGATGATTCAAGCACCAACAAGGTTAAACCTGTATATGTTGCTGGAGTCTTCATCCTGATCAGACACAGGCACAGAAGAGAATTTTATTTAGTCTTATTGAGCTGTATACACACAGTCATAATTTAGTTTTGTGACATCATTACTTTAAATCCAAGCAATAGCTGATGTCATTTCAAAGATTTATAGACTTTCAGGTCACAAGACATGATTAAAGCCCTTGCTTTCCACCTATGTGAGAGACGCGGGATGAAAACAGATAGGTGTTCAAGCATTTACAACTCAGTGCTGTAATTACAGCCCTGAATTCAGCTCAGTACTTTACTCCTGTGGTTTGGCAAAATGTCACCTAAACATCCTGATGTAATCTCCAGCATGTAATTCATGACACTCATCAATTATACTACAGCCTCATTGTGCAGTGCTTGTATCTTCCTATAATCAGTAGTTGGGGGGGAATATGATCTGTAAGATGTATATTTTGATTACTCGATGCTGCACCCATAATGATGTAGCCAAGTCTAAACCATTTAAGGTTCATATTACAAACATATTCTCAGTGGATTATAATCAGTTTCCCAGTTTGAAACCAATTATCACTTTAGTTAAAGGTAAACTTGAATGTAATGAAAATGTATTTTCTACCTCAAACGCCTGATTTTAAAGTTTGCATTGATTTAGCCACAAAGTCATTATTTCTTCACGGTGTAATATTTTTTCAGTATATAGAAAGTTGTATTTTGTATGACATTTGTTTTCTTTCAAACACAACTATTTTCTCAAGTGTGAGGTTTGTCCTTAAAGTGATACTGACACCAAAAAAATTCTTTTAAAAATATGAACCTACTTCCAAACCTACCTACAGGTCATGTTGACTGTTTTTTTCCTAAAAGTCCGGTTTCTCTACATAAATCCTACTGAAGATCCTGAACCCGACTGTCTGGCAGCCCGATTGTAGCTTTTCAATCTGTCAAAAGGACTACGTCATAAACTGGGAGGATTCAGCTTGCCGTTTGCTTCAAGGAGTTCCCCCTCCCTCGCTCCCTCACATAGCATCGCATGGTGTTGTGAACTAGATAGCAGGCAGGCTTGATCTTTCCATTGCCTGCCTACTTCAAAGGGCTGCCCCCCCTTTCTGCTCTTTGCACGAAAAATTTAAATAGCTTTCCCGTGCCTGCCTGCTTCTAAGGGCTCTCCCTGCCCCCTCCCCATTACACACAGACAGGGGAGCTGAGCTTGTCACACACCGGCAGAAAGCAGAAGGGGCATTGCAGGTTTGTGATTGGGCATATTTATTCACTTGGGAGGCATTTAAATTAAAACTCAGAAGAGGGGAACAAACATGGCTGCTCCGTGGGCCTCTAATTCGTGCTACCATAATTATGAAGTGAAAAAACTTTGCAGATTTAGTTTATAAGGAATTTAAAGCTGATACAAATTAAAACACAACAGCAGGTGAAAAAAAAATGTAATTGGCTGTCAGTATCACTTTAAAACTTCAACTGTTTGATGTTACAACCTTTAGCAAAAGTTTACTAGAAAAAATGCTGAATTGCTATTCCCATTCCAAACTACATAACATGCTTTTTACTTGTTTTCACACATTCCCCCAATAGTCTCACCCTTTACATACACACTTTCCTCACTGAATATTTTTCCTTTATCATATTGTTTTCCCCATCTTCCCCTTTCTCACAGCTCTCTTTCCTCTATGCTTCCTTCTCCACCATCACAACCTTTCTGGCCCACATTACTCACCCAAATCATTATTTTCCCCCATTACCTGGCAAGCATGTGTAGACTAAACAACAGAATGGTCTTTGTATTAAGCATATAGTCTTATAGAGGAATGACTCCCAGCCCATTACCCAACACTGATTCAATTAAAAGCATGCACAATTCGGTGCAGTGACATTTCAGTATTGTATAATTATACAATTATATTTATAAGTGCTTCCCACACAGTATATATGCCCAGTTCCTTGGCTATCAGGTAGCTTTTATTTTCTAATGGATCCTAAAAAACAAAATAACAACAAGCTCTATAAAAGTCCTTGAGTGATGCCAAATGAATATGGTTTCTTTTTTGCCTGATTTCAGTCACTGAGAACAATTCCGCAGTGCCTCAGCCTGGGAGAGCAATTTATCTGTGTCATCTGCCCAGAGCAACATTTCTTATACAACAAGAGGAAATATGTTAAAGCAAGAGTTGATCCCACCCTTCTTCCATTTCATTTGAATTATAGTGTCTGTTTTTTGTGATGTGTCTTTTTTTATTGAGATTTGTTTCTGTTAGTCGTGTGTTAGTCGATGTGTCTGTGATGTGTGATTAAAGTTTCTTCTTATTGTGGAGGGGGGGGGTGCTTGGACTGTATAGAACAGAAATATTAGCAAAAATACATTTCTGTAATGCTTTATGCCCTTTTGCTATCATGCTGCTCCAAGGAGTTATTGATATGCCTTACATTTGTATTTGAAGCTTGTAATAATATTTCACCTTAAAATTTTAGAGCGAACTGCATTTCATATGCACTACTGCAGTAAAAAGGTGACTTTCATTATCAATCATGCGTGCCACTAAAGTCTACTTTTGGAATTTTTATACCATTTCTTATAAATTGGTAGCAGATGCTAAAGTGCTGTCCAGTGTTAATCAAAGTGTTTTGATAGAAAACAATATACCAGAAGTCTTATGGCCAGAAGGGGCAAAGGGGCAATGGGAAATAGGAGCTACATGAAACTATGTAAACACATTAAGCAACTCACTGTATGCCAATGATTTGAGTCCCCGATGTGGACACCTACAGGTGGGTGATATTGGGCTGATTCGATTGTTTGGCCCAATTGCCAAATGACCGGATCACAATGACATTATGCAGGCCATTAGGGCTTAGTCTGGAGTGTAGCTTTCCATCTGGTTACAACACTGATAGTACCATAGATGGTGTGAAGTGCATATGGTAGCATTCAAGCAACTAGGTTCTGTGACCCAAGGCATGTTCAGCAGCAGCACACATTAGAACTGAAAAGTACCTAACCTGCCCCCCCCCCCCCGTGGGGCAGGGGAAAGACAGATCAGAGCCCAAAGAAATCAGGGATCTTTAAGGGTCCCAAGCAGGATAAGCAAATTTGCAAGTGTCCATCTAACTTCTGAAGCCAGAGGCCTGGGAGGAAGATTCTGCCCTTTTTTACACTTATTGAAAAAACTTTTATCTATTTTAGCCACCCCAGAAGTGTCTTCTCTTCAAAAAGTATTCTAAGAAACTCCTGTTTAAATTTTATTCAGATGAAGGCTATAGTAGAAGACCCAGAATACAAAAAATGACAAGGTAACTACCCAAAAGTTTTTTTGTTACCAATGCCGGTATGGTTATCAACCTGAAGATGGTAAACCAGTTTAGAAGGAATAAACATTTCCAAATGGAATCATAAGTCAAATCAGTTATTCATATTGTGGAGAAAGGAGATTTTCTGGCCACAAAGCTTGGCCTTGCAGTCAGGTGATCGCAGTGGTGGCCAATAAATAGGGCAACTATTTAGGAATCTTAGAAAACAAGTTGCAGGTAAAATTCAGACTCTGTGAAAAATGTATAATGAAGTTGTTAAATCAGATAAAAGTGAGTGTATTACTGACCAGACTCGGGATGACTATGATGTAGTTGGTCAGTTTGAATATATTGCAATATATGGACAAACAATCCCTGTTTTGCTTAAAGGGGAGGGCATTTCTTGGTAGCTTAATGCACAGAATGTCTTAATGTCCTATATATATATTGTTATTAGAGGAGCGCAGAGAATTTCTTGTCTTTGTATGAAAGTATTACAAATATGATACAGGAAATGTGTAGTGCAGATTCTGAGTTAACCAATGTTCCACCCACCTGTCTAACCAGATGACAGAGCCATTTAATGTCACTTTTTCGCAATAGTAGTTTGTTTAAAAAGCGTTATTACTATTAGTTGATTAACAGTCCTATCATAAGGGCTGATTCAACACCAGTAAAACCAAGAGCTTCCTATACTAAATAGTAAACAAAGTACGGTATCTTCTCTGCTACCTGCACTGAATATACAAAGTATCTTACCTAAGCCCTTATTGACACCAGTTTTGCTCTAATTTTTTTATAAAAAGGTTTAAAATATAGTTGAGTGACATGCTTGTAGAATAAAGTGTTGTCAGATAGAACACCAGAAACAGTTAATATTTTGCAGGGCAACAGCAACTAAAAGGAAAAAGCTCTGCCCACAATCCCTGCTCATATAATGTCCACTGTATGGGTGTTTTTCCTACTAGTGGGAGCCCACCACCCATACCCAAGGCAGCATTCCTCCCTGGAAATGAAATGTAAGCAATCAATGTATTTTCTGCCTTCCAGCAATACCTTCCTGGCTATTTATACGTTTGTCCTGAAGTTACTTGCAGCTAATGCCAAAATATCCATGTTCTAACTCTTTTAGCCTAGTCTGTCAGGATTCATAGCTAAGGTACTGGAGAAGGGCCATGCTGACACTCAGCGCTCTCTGTCCCAGTATCCCCTTTGTTAGCACAGAATTTAAACACTTTATCCAATGACTTGTCTTTTTGACAAAAAGCAGAACAAAACAAAATGTCATGAGTAGGTTTTTGAAATCTTTATTTTTTTTTTATCCATCTGGACAATTTTTAAGCAATGGTATTAGTGTGTGTGTGTGATTTTAATATTGTTAGGAACATGTTCTATGTATCCAGAATGCTTGGAACCTGGGATTTTTCAGGATAATGGTCTTTCTATGATGTGGATTTAATTTTTGCCTTCTGCTCTGCTACATTGGTAGCCTTAACTTTCCTTATAATCTTATAGCATTATTAACTGAAATATTTCAAATGTCATATTATGCCATAAAGTGAACTGATATTTAGGCAAATAATGAACTATTACTGTTTTACAGTGAATCACAAAAAAGATGGATCTTTAAGACATTTCACTCTCCTGATCATAGCATCAAGGACATGGAACAAGGAAATTATAGGACAAAGGCAAAAAATGGATATCATTTTAAACCTAATATCCCTGTCTGTTGCAGAAGAACAACCTGGGCTGTCTTGATTGTTGGTGAAACCCAGGGAAATCTGTAGTTTGAGGGGTGCAGGCAAACTGATAACTTTTTTTAGATGTTACTAAACTACTAGCCCCAAGACTACATGCTATCATTTAACTGTCAGTGGGTGCTATGAGTTGAACTACTTTGCATTTTAAAAATGCTTTACGGTTGATTCACTAAAGTGTGTTAATTATTATCGCATGCTTTTTTGCTTTTAAATAGACGCGACAATTAGCGCGCAATTCACTACAGTATTACCGCGTGCGTTAATTTGCGTGCAAACACATGAGTTAATTTTAACGCATGCGTTAATTCGCACGCCGAAATAACACTAACGCATGATTCACAAACACTTAGGGGCCTATTTACTTACTCACGAACCGGCCGAATGAGTCCGATTGCGTTTTTTCGTAATGATCGGTATTTGGCGATTTTTTAGGAAAATTATCGCAACTTTTTCGTTGCCATCCGAATGTTGCGCAAAATCTGGCGATTTTTTCGTAGCGTTAAAACTTGCGCGAAAAATCGCACCTTTTTCGTAGCCATTCCGAAAGTTGCGCAAAATGTTGCGATTTTTTCGTAGCGTTTGGATTCATTCAAGCTTCAGTATGGTGACTTTTCTTGGGCCAGGTTGGAGCTGCAGGGTGCCATTGAGTCCTATGGAAGGCTTCCAAAATCATGCTAAGTCTGAAAGTTTCGGCCGCCGCTTACGAACGCTCAATACGAAAAAGTTGCGACAAGATACGAGCGAATCGTAATGGCTACGAAAAACTCGCGTTTTTTCGCGAAAATCGTATTGGTAACGAAAAAGTCACGACAATTTCCGAAAAGTCGTAAAGGCGCCGGAAAAATCGCAAAAAATACGAAAAAGTCACAAAATGTTCGTTTCCAATCGGAATTTTTCCAATTCGGATTCGAATTCGTGTCTTAGTAAATCAGCCCCTAAGTCTGTGCGAAAATTAACACCTACTTGGGGCAGGCAGTAATTATAGAAAAGTACAGTTAATGAGCTTTTGGCAATAAAATATGGACTTTGCAGTGTGATTTATTCAAGTATGTGTTTCCCCTAGAGTGACGCAGCCTCCAGTTTGCAGGGAAATGGGTATTTTCAGTACAGTAATTTTCCGCAAGTATTGGCATGTATGGCTAATATGGCGTGCATTTATTCGCAAGACTATTTATATGCGGCTACTAGTGATGGGCGAAATGTTTTGCCAGGCATAGATTCGCGGCGAATTTCCGTGTTTCGCCATTGGCGGATTGTTTTGCAAAACGGATGAAAAAATTTGCATATGGTAGCATATAAATAGTAGCAAATAAATAGTAGCATATAAATAGTAGCATATAAATAGTAGCATATAAATAGTAGCAATAAATAGTAGCAAATAAATAGTAGCATATAAATAGTAGCATATAAATAGTTGCATATAAATAGTAGCATATAAATAGTAGCCGCATAGAAATTGTAGCATATAAATAGTAGCCGCATATAAATAGTGCATATAAATAGTAGCATATAAATAGTAGCATATAAATAGTAGCATATAAATAGTAGCCGCATAGAAATAGTAGCATAGAAATAGTAGCCGCATATAAATATCTATATGCTACTAATTATATGCTACTATTTATATTCGGCTACTATTTATATGCACAGAATAATAGGCGTTAATTAGCGCGCATGCGGTAAATGCCGCATGCAGCATTGCGCGTAAATTAACGCAAGTATGCTTATAGTGAATCGTGCGTTAAGTTGCGAAAATTTTGACGCGATAACATTTTTAACGCACGCTATAAATAGCGCACATTTTAACGCACTTTAGTAAATCAGCCCTATTAGCTTAAGGGATGAAGGCAAAATATTGCCTCCTTACAGATCTCTGTTAAATAATAATGCTTTGTGTACTAGCAAATCCCACATATTCTTGCTATTTGATAGTTAACTAATATTTTTTCTGGTACAGTATTACACCACGCAGTTCCATGGCCTGACTCAAAATATAGCAATGTCTACTCATAATATTGTCTATATGCTCATGCTGTTCACTATATATCCCTATAAAACAATATTTTCATGTACAAAGGTTACCATCTCTTTATGTTGTTGTGACTGTAGTCTACAAAATATCCATCCTGCTAGCTTCCCTGAAGATTAAAATACTCTAGGTTTCATTCACGTCTGCAAGCGCATAGGCAACTTGTGCTTTTCCATGTAGTGAGTTGCATGTAAAACCACTTTCATTAAAGGAACTACATAAAATGCACTCTTCGCTTTTTTTGTGGTTGCGCTCTGTGCTGCCTTCCTGCCTTCCATTCTAAATCAGGCCCAATTTCCAATGAAGCCCAGTTATGTCTATTTTGTTGAATTGAACGCAACTGCAGTAGGTCCAGCACAATTGAATTAAAGAAAGGTAAAAACTAGGTAAGCTTTATCAGAAAGGTCTATGTAAATACAGCCATAAGCACTCACAGAAATGCTGCTCTGACTTCTCTGTGAAAAAGATTTGTTGTGTCTGTAATTCATGTGCCAGAGACACGCAGCTCTCTTCCTTCTCCCCCCTCCCTCAAGAATGCTAAGAACTCAATCCCCCCATAGGAATGTGGATCTGAGCCAATCAGCAGGAAGCTGACTCAATGGGGGGAATTCACAAAAGTGGAGAGAGCCCTTTTTTGGAGTAAAAGTGGTGGAAAATCTGGTGTAAAACACTTTCTTCAGATTCACAAACAGAAATCCGCCTAAATTCCGACTCAACCACCACTTTTCTGTTTTTGGTGAAAGAAAGACATTTTACAGACACTTTGTGAATTTGTTGTTTAAACGTCATTTATACAACGTTTTAACAACATTTTTCCCCAACATTTTTCCCCAACATTTTCAAAATGGAGTAAAGCTCAGTGTAATGGAGTAAAGCTCAGTCAGATCAATTCTAAGCTCTTCTGTTTTGCTTTGTTTCACCCAGTCTCCATTTCACACCTCTGGTAGGGGCCCCATTGGGGGATCGTTAACATATTAATGGGGATTAGCAGACTATTGTTAGGGGACAAGTCTCTGTCTCACCCTAGAACCATAGGGGCAAAATGCATCATTAACATTTTATAAACAGTAAAACACTGATTAAAAAAAAAGTTTAATTTATATCTTATATATAAAAAGTTTTTACCTCACATTTGCACTGTTATGCTAGTTTTAGCTCAATCAATGAGGCAATAATAACATTTTGTGTGAATATATTATAAACATTTTTATTTAAAGGAAAATTATGCCTCCCAGGCAAATTTTCACTGACATTTGCCCCAACTTATCTGTGCCCCCATAGCATGTCCAGAACTACAGAGCTGCCTGACAGCATTGGTCCCCATCTGTTCCCAGCTGCCATCTTGGGGATCAGCAAACAGCACATGCTAACTGGCATCCAAACTGGGATATTGGGGTACAGGGTTGGACTGGCCCAACAGGGCACTGGATAAAAACCCGGGGGGCCCTAGTCCTGTTGGAGCTCTATTCACCGGACATGTAGGTGTGGGGGCCAGATTGCTGCTGACCAGTAATGAGTAGGGGCTAGAGAAGAAGGTATTCAGACCCTTAAATCTTGTTACAGAAGTGGAATTACACAGAAATATAGAAAACATTAGAAAGCCCAGCTTGTCCTGAAAAGAATGATGTATAGTTTCCCTGGGCAAACTAAAGTTACCCCTCCGGAAATGCCCCCTAAGTGAAATGACAAATGGCATATGAAATGCAAAATCCTGCTGTGGGACTGGGTTTGATGGCACAGACAGATTTACTAACAGCTAAAGGCAAATTCAAAAAAAATGTCGGGAAAATGACAAAATCTGAAAACTGTCTGCTTAAAAGGCAAATTCACAAAAGTGGAGGTTTGTGAATTAGGTGGAAAATCCACTAAATCTATCTCCACTTTTATTTCGTCTCAAAATCACCACTTTTGTGAATTCCCCCCATAGTCTTACTAACTGAGCATGTTCACTTGGTCTGGGTCTCGGTGCAGGAGTGAGGCATTATGGGAACTTTCTTCCTGTTTGGCTTCTGATCATCTGAACAGGTGAAATATGGGGAGACTTAAGGGCACTATTGAGACAACTGAAGGTATGCCTGCAGCTTGAGATTAACTCTTTACTAGCCTTTCCTTCTCCTTTAAGAGTATTCACCCATAATAATGCCTGTGACAAAAACTGTGCATTGTGGAGAAAAAACACATCAATTGCACTCGAAATTGCAAGTGAATGCGCCCTAATGTCGTGCTGCACAGCCTCTGAAATTTAAGGTATTGGACCACTATACCCTCTGATGCTTTTATTTCAATGCCAACAACAAACTATCAATATTTTTAGTTCCCTCTTTCTTTGCTTGAGCAGCTACACCTAAAGGGAAACTACACCCCCAAACATAACAAATAAAGCATACCACAAACGTGGGCTCTTATTTAGTTCATTTGTATTATATACTCTATTTGAACAGAACTTTTAATCTGCTTATGCACCCATTTTACACACAGCCATGCTTTCTCATTCATCCTGAACCATGTTTTGGTTCCTGAGGTCTGGCCTGTTCCACTTAAACAGAGACAGTTAGGAGTAAAAATGTGTTCCTATTTCATCAATACACGTTTTGGTTTCCATCCTACAAAAACCTCAGCTCCATACCCATCGAGTAGTCCTGTACATTCTGGTTATGCATTTTATTCCTTTAGTTAAAGGACATGTAAAGCCTACATTTGCCTACAATGTATATCAGTTGGCAGGTCTCCCCCACCCAAATGGCATCATTTGTACTGCATATACCCCCTCTGTTTGCCAGCACCATCAAATTTTCCTAAAGCAAATAGCAGCTTTCACCCGGTGGCCATTTTTTCTCTGATACATAATCAGATACATTTAAATCTGCAAACAGCCTACACACACACAGACCCTTATTCAGTATACATTTCACCAAGAATACAGGCTCACACAGGCACAACTGTCTCTGATAAAAGTTCTGCTTTGAGCTGAGCACAGGAGCGGGGGGTTTAGAGAAAAAAAATGAAGCTGACAGCTAGAACTGAGTTTCTATGGGAACCAGCAATGCCATCTCTTCACTGGCTGCTAGACTGGGGGCGTGTTTAGTAATCTGAGTTTAGAACAACTGAGCATGTCTGGCAAACCAGGAATCAAAGCAAATTCATGAGGTGGGGGACGAGTGGGTATTACTATTAACCTCTGGGAAACCAGTGTAGCAAGTATTGAAAGATTTCAAAGAGGCTGTTCACTGATTAAATTTTTGTTTGTGGGTTTTACATGTCCTTTAATGCAAAATTCTTACCACTCTCGCACTGTCTGTACAGAGAAAGGATTTGGCTCAAAAACCCCAGGGTGATTTTCCAGGGAGAAACAGTTAAAAGCTAATTAAAAGTCTGAGCTGCAGATCAGTTGTAATTAATCGAAACACATATTAGTCCAAAAAAATAAGGTCCAGGCAAAAATCATTTTGTCTATTTCAAATACGTGAGTTGGCCAACCTGAGGGTTGATTCACTAAAGTGCGATAACGCATATCGCATGCTTTTTTGCGTTAAAATTGACACGGAAAAAAAAATGCGCGATTCGTTAAAGTATTATCGCGCGTGTTAAGTCGCATAATTTTACCGTTTTGTGTTAATTTGCGCACAGAAATAATAATAACGCATCATTCACAAACACTTAGACGCGCTAAATATCGCATTTGTCTGTACGAAAAATAACACCTACTTGGGGCAGGCGGTAATTATAGAAAAGTACAATTTATGAGCTTTTGGCAATAAAATATGGACTTTGCAGTGTGATTTATTCAAGTATGTGTTGGCCCTAGAGTGATGCAGCCTCCAGTTTGCAGGGAAATGGGTATTTTCATAAAAGTAGTTTTACGAAATTAATGCCTTGTATGGCTAATATGGCGTGCGTTTTTTCGCACACGGCGAGTATTTGTGTGCAATGCGTTCATTAGTGCACGTTCAGACAAATACCGCATGAAAATAGTCTTCGCAACTTAAAGGCAAACAGCATCGTGTCTAAATTAACGCAAGTATCCTTTTAGTGAATCGTGTGTTAAGACACAAAAAATTAGACGCAATAAAATTTTTAAAGCATGCTATAAATATCGCACTTTAGTGAATGGGCCCTCTGGTTCTTAATGTGACCAACTTTAAATGCTGTGGGTCATTCAAATACTATTATATATATATATATATATATCAATCCAAATGGTGTCTGCACTCCAAGGCTCAATATTCTGCGGGGTGCATAGCCAAAATTATGTATATACAGAAAATAATAATCATCCGTGGCCAGCACACCCTTCAATACTTTATCAAAAATTTATTGAAAATATATTGTTTAAAACCGACGTTTCGGTCCTCATTAGAAAGGTCCTAATGAGGACTGAAACGTCGCGTTTTAAACAATATATTTTCAATAAATTTTTGATAAAGTACTGAAGGGTGTGCTGGCCACGGATGATTATTATTTTATATATATATATATATATATATATATATGCTTGAGACCACTACAGTCCATTTTGCTTAGTTATGGGAGCTGTCAAAATATGTTTTGCAAATACAGCAACTGTTAAATATTGTGTGTTTCATTTCATATCTGACAATTTTTATTGTACATTGGAAAGCAATGTAAATATGCTCAGCTGGATTATTTTGCAGGCACTTGTAATATCAAGAGAGATGTGAAAACAAGCAGCACAGCAGGGGAAAGCAGTGCCTGATCACTTGAATGTCACAGTATTTCTTATGCTTATTTCCTTGCACGTGGCCGCTACTCAGGCCCTGTAGATTTATCTGCAGCCAAAAAAATAACATCACAAACAAGTGCATTTTGTGAATTGGGGAAAAAAATCAGTGAATTCGCCAACAAAATATATACACATAAATGTACACCCAGTATGCATTAAGTATTTCAAGAGAATGGTACTTGGTACACGTTAAATAATTATACTCAGCCTTCTGTAGGCACAGTGGGGCTCATTTATTAACACTGGACAAATTTGCCCGTGGGCAATAACCCATGGCAACCAATCAAATTGTTGCTTTCAATGTTCTCCCTGCAGCGGGCTGAAAAAAGACAATTGCTGATTGGTTGCTATGGGTTACTGCCCACGGGCAAATTTGGCCAGTGTTGATAAATGAGCCCCAGTGACATATTGTACTAACTTGGCCATGGGGTCACATCTTACACCTAGATACTAACGTTTTTTATACACGTAATTTTGTTTATATAGTGCTACTAGGATATTCGGCTTTGTACAATTATACAATATAAAATACACACAAGGAAGTAGAAATAAGTATAAATATAAGGTGCATTTTTATGATCGCTGGAGCCTAAGTTGTGCGGTCCTAAGGTTTTGTGGTATTATATTTGTATTTCCGTAATCTATTACTTTATTCATAAAGCTAGGCAGTGAACAGCACATCCTTGCCTCTCTCTCTCACTTACCCTGGATATGCGATTCAGATTGCACAAACATAAGGGCAATAAGTATTCTCAACAAAACAGCTTTAGTTCTGTGGTCAAGTGTCTGGGGGAGAAAGATTTAAGGGTGTCATTTATGAATTAAAGGGCAAAAAAACACTCCTTATAGCTTCTGCATAGCCCCAAATATATCTGCCTGCTCTGATGATTTGCACACAACTGAGTACATAGTACAGGGTGCAACAGAAGGCTGCAATTAATGCCTGCATCAAGGACATGGTTCTTCCAAGCTTCTCTTAGCAATTAATTGTATGCTATATTGCATGTTAAGCACCATTCACACACATTTGCAGAAAGAAACATGTGTGCCACAACTTGCCTGTCTGAATTAGTAGCAAGTCTTGGCTTTGGTTAAAAAAATGGCATGTTTCCACCAGCACTGAATTTTCAATTGTTCTTCCTCAAAAGTGTCTAGCCAATTCAGCTAGCAAAGAGCTTGTAAAAAAAATTCTAAATAATTTTCAAGGATATTTCTAGACCAGGAGACTTGACACAAGGACTGTGGGCGCTCTATCAAAAAGATCTATGCAAATGCAGCCATAAACACTCACAGAAAAGCTGCACTAAGTCCTCTATCAAAAGAAACACAGGATTTATTATCTTCTTTTGTGTTCTTCGGTATCAGCCATCCTTCTCTCAGAAAAATCCTCTCTTCTCTCTCCCTGTCTTCACCCTCCCCTCTCTGCTGTAATCTGAGATACCAGCAACCAGAGTTGCAGCATGTTACCGAGTTACCAAGACTAAACTAAAATGGCAGCTTCTATCTTAAACAAACACAGCAAGGTTTTAGTGCTGTTAACTCAGGTATGGTAAAGCTTTCTAGAGAGTAAATATACCATTCTAGCTTGCACTAATGTGACCAATCTGACTAAGGGGCACATTTACTAAGCAATTTTGAGATAAAGTTGGATTTTTTTTCTTACTTCTAGATAATTTTGAGATTTACGAATGGGCTTTTGCCAGAAATCTTTTTTTTTTTTTGTATTCATGTTTAGTTAACTTTTTTTTTTTTTTTAAATCGGCAGGTTTGATCTGTCGAGTACCATTAAGTCCTATGGAGGAGAAAAGTAGAGGAATAGAATAGTCAGTGACAGCCTGTCCTTGAACTTTCAATGAGAAGTTAATCCCCTCGTTTATAGTTTCACCCAGCTTCAAGGGGAAGTTAATCCCATCATTGTTTTCTATTTCACGCAGTTTCAAATGAAACAAACACATTATTGTTTTCCGAGAATGAGTGCCAGTGCTCCTAAAATGGCTGCTGGAGCAATTACTGTTTTGGAAAAATAAAGAGGATTCATGGAAACGAAGGTCTGTTCAAACTCAAATTTTTGGAGTTTTAACAGTACTTTCAACTTGAAAAATGTGGGATTTTCGAATGTAAACTCAAAATTTTTGTACAAACGCTTCAAGCATTATTGTGACCAGCTGTGTCCCCCACACCCCCTTGGGACCCCCACTGAGCCTCCCTAACCCCTGTAGTGTCCCCGCCAAATGTCCACCCCTGAGCACAATTAAGTTTAACGCGTCACGGGAAGGAACACCGTCGGCCGGGGGAGCGCCGGCAAGGGTTGGGTCTGGGCTGCTGGCCCGGACCCAGTCCGACCCTGCCTTAGTCTCCCCCTTACCAAAGCCACTACTTCCCAGTAATATTCACAATTTTTAGTGAATTATAGATGGAACAATTCTAACCAACTTTTCAGTTAAATTATTTTTTTTTTTATATTTATTTTGTATGGTTTAGTACTACAGGTACTAGAATTTAAATTTTGCCTATTTTCAGCCTGCAATAAAAACTGTTTTATGGTTGTCAGTGTCACTACCTCTTGTTGTTCTTTTCTGGCTCCCTCCTATTGCTTTTCCATTTTGACCTTAGCTAGGTTAAATAAGTGTCAGAAGTAGCAGGAAAAAAAGAATCTAAATATTTTAAAGGAGAAGGAAAGGCTAATAAAGAGTTAATCTCAAGCTGCAGGCATACCTTCAGTTCTCTCAATAGTGCCCTTAAGTCTCCCCATATTTCTCCTGTTCAGAAGATCAGAAGCCACACAGGAAAAAAAAACGCTGAGCAGGGTAGAGAAGATTCCCATAATGCAACGCTCCTCCCCAGACTTTGCGACTTGGGACTGTAGGCAGCGCATGCGCACACAGCAGCAGCATCTGGTTGCCATGGCGACGCAGCGACCGGAGATCTCTGTAACATGCAGACCCGGCAGGTGGGGGGAGCGGGGGGGGCAGGTGCGGGAGCGCGGGGGGGGTTTGTGGCAGGAGCGGGGGGTTTGTGGCAGGAGCGGGGAGCTGGGGGGGGGTTTGCGGCAGGAGTGGGGAGCTGGGGGGGTTTGTGGCAGGAGCGGGGAGCTGGGGGGGTTTGTGGCAGGAGCAGGGAGCTGGGGGGGGGTTTGTGGCAGGAGCGGGGAGCTGGGGGGGGTTGTGGCAGGAGCGGTGGGTTTGTGGCAGGTGCGGGGAGCGGCGGAGGGTTTGTGGCAGGAGCGGGGATCGGAGGGGGGGCTGGCTTGTGCTTTTCAGCAATAGCCTATACAGACACGCTGGACAAGATGGCGGCGCCGTTCACTGAAACAAGTATGTAGGTTCTAGTATGTGTATCTCTGTAAATCTTTCATTAGGCAAGCCAGAAATATAGCGTTTTTACACAGCAATAGTAGTTTAATAGTGTGCTTAATAGGTTTTGACTTTCCTTGTCCTTTAAAAGCCACTATACTTGAAAAAAATGGTGGCAGCTGTTCCCATTATGCCCCAAATAGCAAAATTGTAATGGCACACACAGATTGCCATGAAAAAAGTTTTATTTGGCCACAGAGAGTGCACCAAAATATAATATTTCCTGCTGTCAGGCCATCCTTCATCAGATGTTGCTTCATTTTGTGGCTTTTATCAAGTCAAGCTGTGTGTGTGGTTCCTATTTTGATATTTGCAGTACCACAGTGATACCATGCCAGGTATCTAAGGAACACCAGCACCACCATATATAACTTCTGCATAACTTCTGTGTGGGATGCCCCCACAATACTGCAGTACCCATTATACCCTACACAATGCTGTACGTTGCGCTGGATATTAAAGGATTAATTTACATTTGCAATTGCAGCAGGCACCTTGTCGTATTCCCCACAGTTAGTTTCGCCACTTTTATTAAAGGTACTTGTCTCTAAATGCCCTCTTCATACTTCTGTATACTAGCATTCAGTGCCTCTCAGTCATTCCTTCCCTGCACACTTGCGCCTAAACACTTGGCCTAAAGAAATGGGTGCAGATTCCATTTGCATGCCTAATACCAGAAATTATGGCTAGCAGACTTACAAAATATTATGCCCAACTGTGCTCGATATGCAACAAAAATAATCTTGCAAAGTATGCTGCAAACACATTGTATAATGACTTACAATGCTCAGTGGAAGATTTCTAATCCGGACGCCCCGAGGCCACCCCCCCCCCCCCCCATTCGCTTTCGTTGCGGCCCCTAAATTTGAGCCGTCCTAGGCCCGGGCCTTTGTGGCCTCGCCACAAATCCGGGCCTGACAAAGCTGTTTCTACATTAATATTGATTGTATTTGTGTTAAACCTTTGCACAGAACAACTGAATAAGAAAAAAAAGAAAAATAATCACTTAGAGGCAGATTTATCAAAATTTGAATTTGTGTCATGGATTTTTGTGCAAAAACTTACAAAATAAAAAAGCACAATATTTATTAAAAGATCCGAATATAAAAAAATACAAACTAATAAAAACATGGAAGAAATATGAATAACAACTTGCCTAGGACAGCTCCCATTAACTTCCAGATTTTAGATGCAGTATTCTTGTATTCGTGTTTTTCATGGTTTTTACACTTGATAAATAATGAAAAATTTGTGTTTTCGAGTAATTATTTGAGTACACAATTCAGGGAAACAATACAAACACTGGTAAATCTGGCCCTAAGTGGTAATGTAATAATAGCTGCAAATTGTTTTTAATTTATGTATTTTATGATAGAAGGGCCAGCCACTAATTTTCTGTACAACTAATAAGTATATGTTAAAGAGTTTTCGCTATACATAATGCTATTTCTTAATTATAGTTTCCATTTGTAGATTCTACGCTGCTGGCGAAGAAAAGGTTAATCCAGGGGACAAATATATCAAAATGTGAGTTTAGAGCTTAATACATAAATACTCATACCTGTTCTGTTCATTCCTTTGGAAGTTTTAGAAGCATATTTACCAAATGGTGAGTTCTAACTTTCTCCCACTGATAAATACACTTCTAAAAATCCCATAAGAATGAATAGAATATGGGCGAGTTTTTATGTATATACTCACATTTTGATAAATCTGCCCCTTGGTGATGTACTTCTAAATGCTTAGTGGTAATGTAATAAAAGTGGCATAGTTAGCACCAAGCCTAGCAACCCTCAGAAACCAAACAGCAAGGGTCTAAGAGCAAAAACATGATAGGAAACTTTGGGTTTAATTACAACAAAAACACACAGACAGCACTGTGTTATAATTAATGCTGCATGGGAATTTTAGTTTTATATAAAACCCTTTCCTTCTTTTTTTTTTTTTTTTTACTCCCCCAAACTTGCTTAGACATAAATATATCAAGCCTGCCAAGTGATTTTTATTCTAAAAAATGCTGGTATTGGTCAAGGTTACATTCCACATCTGCTCGGTTTCTGGAAGACTGCATCATAACAGCACTTTTCAGCCATCGTTTGGCATCTATACAACTGTTGTTATTAACAGAATAGCTTACAGTAAGCTTATTAGGTTTGGTAAACTATTGGATTGTATTTGAGTATTCCATTAAGAGCAGATAAAGTATAACAATTGTTCTTGAATTCACTATTGAAAACCATAGGATTGTGCTTATTCTGAGCTGGAGTACAGGCACCAAACAACAAATTATAAACAATGTATACAGGTATAGGATCTGTTACCTGGAAACCTGTTACCCAGAAAGCTCCCAATTACAGGAAGGCCATCCCTTATAGATTCCATTGTAATCAAATAATAATTTTTAAAAATGATTCCATTTTTCTCTGTAATAATAAAACAGTACCTTGTACTTGATCCCAATTAAGATATAATGAATGGAGGCAAAACAATCCTATTTGGGGGCAGATTTACTAAAAATGTGATTGTTTTGTTTTAGAAACTCGCGTAAACTCCTGAGAGTTTTTTATTAATAAATTTGATCAATGGTGTATTTTATATTCACGATAATTTGTAATTTGATGGTACAAAAGTTTCAAATTTTGTTTTCTTTTTATGCAAATTGTTCGACCTTCTTTTCTCGAAAAATTTGAGAATTGTGGTGAAATTTCTTGCCGTTTATGAAAAAAAATGGAAAATTTCAACAGACATTCATTTCCTCTTAATTTTTCCCAAACAGAAAGTGCTCCAGTGGCCATTTTAGAAGCATTGGCACTCATTCTTGGAAAACAATAATGTGTTTAAGTTTCACTTGAAAGTGTGTGACATAGAAAACAATGATGTAAATAACTTTTCCTTGAAAGTGTGTGAAATAGAAAACAATGAGCTTCTATAGGACTCAGTGGTTCTCAGCAGCTTAAACTTGCCATGCTTGTTGTCAGTTTAAAATACATTTGTTCGTGAGTAACAAAACAGAATTATCCGAATTTTTCGAGGAAAAAAATGAAACAATTGTATACTGGTAAAAACACATGCGTAAATCTTGAAAAAGACGAAACTTTTGAACATTTCCCAAAAAACCTTAGTAAATAGGTTTAATTTATTTTTTGTAGACTAAGGGGTATATTTATCATGCTGTGTAAAAAGTGGAGTAAACATTACTGGTGATGTTGCTCATAGCAGCCAATCAGATGCTTTGCTTTGATTTTCTAACTGTTGAAATCTGATTGGTTGCCCTGGGGAACATCACCAGTAATGCTTCACTCCACTTTTTACACAGCATAAAAAATATACTCCTAAAAGTATAAAGATCTATATTACAGAAAGACCACTTATCTGGAAAATCTCAAGTCCCAAGTATTCTGAATAACAGGTCTCATAACGGTATATATATAGTATATAAATGAATTAATTCTTGCACTCTGGACTTCATTACAACTCAGGCTAAGCCCAAACAAGTTCATGGAGACCTATTTTTAATAGCAACCCATAAGGAAAAAATCCTTCCTTTAAACATGCTCCGTATATTTATCTGTAAAGCAAAAAAAAAAAAAAATTGTGTATTCAAGCTACATCCAGTAAAGCAGTGACTGTGACAGTCAGAGATCAATCATTTAATAACTATATGACAACCAGCTAGATAACTCGGTTTTATTGTATATCACACCAAAAGCATGATTTATATGTAGCATGTTGGTGTTTGTCCAAGTTTAATATCTCTTTAGATTTTTATGAAATGAAGCTTTACAGCCTGGATACTTACTATTCACTGTTCACCTAGATTAGCCGTGAGAACCAGGCTTTTGTCATAGAGGTGAAATTAAATGTTAGCAAATTAAAAGTACTTGTACCTGGTTAAAATATGGTTCATTTTGCCAAAGGGGTAATTAGCTTATTTTGGATAACAGTAAACCCTATTTCTGCTCCCACAAACAATATTAATTGTCACATATTGTAAAACACAAATACAAAAGTATTGTAGAAATGATACCAAAATACAAAAAAAAAATATATATATATATATACTGTATATTGTTACAACGTCTGCAGCAACTTGATATTAAGTTACAGATCCCAGCAATTGTAGCAAACTAACAGTGTTGGCAACCTTAGGGGCTGTAAGTAATTATTGTGGCAACTCTCAAGGAGAATCACTCAGTCCTTCAAGTTTGCTTGAAGCAGAATCCCAAGCCGTGCAAGGTAAATACTGAGGTTCAGCTCTGCACCATCTGGGGGACAAGAGGCAGGTATATTCAGGGTGGGAATGAGTGCAGTTCCAGGGGCAACCCTAAGCAGAACACACAAGATTAGGTTGCATCCAAAAACACTCAGAGAGCTCTTTGTTTGATCACACTAAAGCCAAATTGAATGATGTGCGGATTCTCAGAGATTAAAAAACCTGTGTTCTCTTCTGATAGGCTACTCCCCCCAGAACTTGTTCTGTGCGAACAAGCCCATTAACTCATGCCTTGCCAGTAACCTCACATCAAAGCCCTTACACATATTTACTGAGGGTCCAAATACAAGCCAGAGAATAAAAATACTTACATTGCCTACCACAAACAATGTTTATTGGTGAGGTCCCCTCTTTATGTCCCCACAGCCCAATAGAGGGCCTTAGCTTAGCTTTAATTGCCTACCACAAGTAAGGTTTGCTTGTTCTGCAAATATATCTTTACAATACACCCCTGTGTACACAGTAAGCGTTTCTTGCACAAACATCCTTTGTTTCATGGTTTTGGAATTTATAGTTTTACAAAAGCCACAATTTCTCAGGCTAATTTGCTAATATTTCCTCTTTATCATGTCCTTGAACATGCAAGGGACGCCTCCCTGACCTGCCTTCTTGGTACTTTTTACATAAAGTACACAATCGCCTATGACCTTTACTACCTAAAGAAACTGAACAAAACATATAATATAGGTGGTGAGCAATTGGTAGCAAAAAATATTTTTGCTTTTGTCAATAATATGAATAGTATGAATTCTATTTTTGTTTTGTAATCAATGTGTCAACTCTAATATGACACCTATTACCCTGCAAATCATGAGGACCCACCACACAAAAAGATTTATCAGCATTGTTTCCCCACACATCTGTTCTTCAAAGCTCTCATCTCATTTAGAATTAGATGTTCAGCTGCCATGTTGTCACATAATATTGAACACCACAGACCAACAGTTACTGGGTGCTACTGCCCACACATCTGCTGTGCTTGGAAGTATCGCATTATTTTCAGCAGGCACTGAAGTGAAATAACATCATATACTGACAAGTGACACCTTGTTGCCACTTTATACTTTTATCTAGTAACACATCTTATTTGATCAGTTTATACTTAATGAAAACCTATTTATAATGTCAGAGTGAAAGAAAAAACATCACATTTTGTGAATATGATAAAATAAAGCAATTGAATAAAGTCTCATACAGTATAAAGGCTTGTCCATATGCAGTCCTTCATTGTGTGCCAAAACTAAGCTCACACTGATCAGCATCACATTCCTCTTGTGACTGGCAGGTTTCTTTGTGTTTGTTTGCTGCCATTTTTGCCAGTTCAATAGCACTTCAGTAACACTCTGTAACCCAAGGTGTGCTCTAAGCCTTCAAACTATTATTTATATATAACTCAGATTGTTATTTTATGTTCAGGAATTTCACATTGCAGATTTCCAATATTTCCATAAATCTTGGGACAATTTCTATGAAGCTGGGACATATTTATCAAAAATCGAATTTGTGTTTTTTGTTTTTTTTTGCCAAACTCATATGTGCACTTATCAAAAATCTCAAGAAATTCATCATGTAAAAAACGTGAAAAGAAACTCGAATGCAGCAAATTTTCGATGAGTCTGCCAAATCTTGAATAAGTCTCCAAAGCTCAAACTGAAAAATAGCTTGAATTTTGCCAATACAACCCCCACTGACATCTACATGAATTTGCCAGCTTTTAGATGGAGAGTTTTAATATTTAAGTTTTTTGCGCTTAATAAAGATCCAACATTCAAGATTCAGGACTGTGAATTGAATTCTCCTTTTTAGACACCGACAAATTTCAATCTCAGAAAAAAAACTCACATTTGAATGTTAATATATTTGCCCTAAATTAGTAAAATGGTTCCCAACTTGTGTGGCAGGGCCAAGAGGGGGCCCATCCTGAAGGCCAATTAAGGTGAAATTTGTGGGGAATGCCTATCTACTCTACTAGATACACCTGAAAACCCAGCTTTGAGGCCATTTAAAATAAGATTTGGGGTGATTTGGGGAGCATTATTTTGCCCTCCTACATAATTTTAAACTATGGTTAAGTGACTGATACATCAATGATTTGTTATATCCGTAACATTCTTATAAACTATGGGGGAACCCTGACCAGAAATTATACTTCCAAAGGGGTCTTTAACCAAAATAGTCTAACAAGCACTATTTAGTGAATTAAGGCCATACCTGTTAAATATGAATTGGTCATGTTGCTTTCAGTTCAGGCAGAGTATTACTTTAAAAAAAAAACGTTTCTGCATATCAACTTCATACCTTTCAGTCAAAATATTAGTATACTTATCAGCTGCCAATCACACACAGCTTAGTGCACACATTTTTATTTAAACACAAGGCTATTAAATAGGATGCCAAAGACAACAAGGACTTGATGCAGTAGAATTACACTTGTTAAAGTATAAATCTCATCTTCCCCACCCATGAATGCCTTAAAGAAACCTCCTTTATGAAGAACAATACAGGTATGGGACCCATTATCCAGAATGCTAGGGACCTGATGTTTTCCGGATAAGGGGTCTTTCTGTAATTCGGATCTCCTACCTTAAGTCTACTAAAAAAAATATTTAAACAGTATTTAAACCCAATAGGATGGTTTTGGCTCCAAAAAGGATTAATTATACCTTAGCTGGGATCAAGTACAAGGTACTGTTTTATTATTACAGAGAAAATGGAAATTATTTTTAAAAATTAGATTTTTTTGCCTAAAATGGAGTCTATGAGATTTGGCCTTTCCGTAATTTGGAACTTTCTGGATAATGGGTTTCCGGATAAGGGGTCCAATACCTGTATATATAAATACATATTATTTATATGAAAGTAAGTGAGTCAATAAGGAATCCTTGGAGTGGGGACACCTGCCTGAAATGACTAGTCAATGACTAGTTATACAAGGATTGTAATCCCAGAGATGTTTTCTGTGCATGGCTCATCGTATATGTTACTAGGGGATATAACAATGTGCAGAGCTGCCAGCAGTGGGCTTTAAAAACTGATGGGAAATGGGGCAGTGAAACCCTCATAGAAGAAAGGGAAAGCCAAGTGTTAGTCAGTGCAGAGCCCAAGATGTGAATAATAATTCAAATAAATACTAAATCCTGAAATGTGCAAAGTTTTCTCAAGTAAAATATCCTCTAAATCCTGTGGCTGTACTGTGAGTGCTATGATATCAGTCTGTTGTTTCACCAAAGCTGTTCATTCATCAAACCATTCCATAGAAGCAACTAACTAATGAATATCCTGTTCTACAGAGGCAGCCTTTATAGAGGGTAAAAGACTCCAGAGTGCAGAAAAGTTACAGAAAAATGTACCTAAAATCGTCAATACATTAGGGGTTGTTCACCTTTGAGTTTACTTATAGTTTCACCTGTAGAGTAATATTCTGAGACAATTTGAATTTGGTCTTCATTTTTTATTATTGGTAGTTTTTTAATTATTTTACTTTTTGTTCCACAGCTCTCCAGTTTGGAATTTCAGCAGTTATCTGGTTGCTAGGGTCCAATTTATGTTAGTAACCAGGAAGTGGTTTGAGAGAGTGAGTGATATATGAATAGTAAAGGGACTGAATAGAAAGATATGTAATAAAAAGTAAAAAAACAATACAATTGTAGCCTAACAGAGCAATCCTTTTGTGGCTGCCTGGAAAGAGGCAGAACAAGAGGCAAAAAATTCAAAAACTATAAAAGATAAAAAATAAAGACCAACTGAAAAGTTGCTTCGAATTGGCCATTCTATAACATATTGAAACTTAACTTGACTTTAAACCTTTTTTTTTTAAACTTTAACTTAACTTGAACAACCTCTGTAAGCAAACTTACTGGAAACCTATTTAGTTTTGTTTTATTCCTTATTCTCATTCTTCTGGTACTGTCTCTTACCTGTTATTGGTTTACTGGAACAGGATGTTTTTTATGCTTCTGATACCTCTCCTCCTCAATCTCTATAAAAAAAGATTTGATAATATGGGCCTGATTCACTAAAGTCCGAAATAAGGAGTGCTATTTATAGCATGCGTTAAAAATCTTATCACTTCTTATTTTTCACTTGATTCACTAAAAGGACACTTGTCATAATTTAGAAGCGATGTTCTTGGCGTTATTTATCTTGCGACGACATATTTTCAAGCAACGTGCTGCGTAATATGTTGTGCGCTGCGTAATATATTGCTTGAAAATATGTCGTCGCAAGATAAATAACGCCAAGAACATCGCTTCTTAATTATGACAAGTGTCCTTTTAGTGAATCGAGCGAAAAATAAGAAGTGATAAGATTTTTAACGCATGCTATAAATAGCACTCCTTATTTCGGACTTTAGTGAATCGGGCCCTATATGTGTAATATATGTATAATGTGTGTTATATTATGTGGCAGCAAAGGAAGGAATTCTGGGTAATGTATTCTGCATAAGGCAATTTAAACCTTTTACCCAAGTATATTTTATTTAAAGGAACAGTAACACCAAAAAATGTATATATTTCAAAGAAATGAAACGATAATGTACTGCTGCCCTGCACTGGTAAAAGTTTTGTGTTTGCTTCAGAAACATTACTAGAGTTTATATAAACCCTGGTGTGTAGCCATGGAGGCTGCCATTCAAAAGAAGAAAAGGCACAGGTTATATAGCAGCTAACAGATAAACCCTGTAGAATACAATGATGTCTTATCTGTTATCTGCTATGTAACCTGTGCCTTTTTTCCAGCTTGAATGGCTGCCCCCATGGCTACACAGCAGCTTATTTATATAAACTGTAGTAGTGTTCCTGAAGCAAACAGCCCAGTTTTACCAGTGCAGGGCCACGGTACATTATATTTCAATTACTTTAAAACACTTTCATTTTTTGGTGTTACTTTTCCTTTAACTTCTAGCTGATCCAAAAAAAATCTGAAGCTGTCTTCAATTTGTCTAAGACACAAAAAAATCCCTCTTGACTCCAGATGACCCAGTCCCTGGATCAATATTGTTCTAAGAGTATTATTATCAGTAACCTTGTAGTCTTCATTGCTGACCTAAGATGTGGAACTGTTTAATTTTTTTGTAGCTGCTTTATTTTAAGACAAAACATTAGGATTATAGGTATGACTTGATAACGTTGGAATGTGATTTAAAGCCTCTGACAGTAACTTGACTTAAACTGGGAAGAAAATGACCCACCCTAACTGAAGTTTAAAGCACAAATAAAGGCTCATTTAATTGGGGGATCTTAATATGTTCACTATTTTTGACCAGGCTAGTGCTTATCAAAAAAAATGCAACAGTCATGGGGCCACAATGCTGAAATGTATTTCCCAGCAATTTCATGCACAGACTGACTATATTTCAAGGTCAAGAAAAAAATGTGATTACTTTAAAAAAAAAAAAAAGGGACAAATCGCTTGTGACTTTTTCATGTGTTTTGACCCCCAAAATTTTGGGGGTCCTCATCAAGGTCACAGAAAAAATGCAGTCTTAGGGGCTGATTTACTAATCCACGAACGGTCTGAAGGCGTCCGAATGCGTTTTTTTCGTAATGATCGGTATTTTGCGATTTTTTCGTAAATTGTCGCAACTTTTTCGTAGCCGTTACGACTGTTTCGCAAATTGTCACAACTTTTTCGTAGCGTTACGACTTGCGCGAATAGTCGCGACTTTTTCGTAGCGTTACGACTTGCGCGAATTGTCGCAACTTTTTCGTAGCCTTTGCGCCGAGTACGAAAGTTTCGGATTCATTCAAGCTTCAGTTTACGATAAAGTCGTAACGACGACGAAAAAATCGCAAAAAATACGAAAAATTCGCAAATTGTTCGTTTCCAATCTGAATTTTTCCCATTCGAATTCGTGGATTAGTAAATCAGCCCCTTAGACTTGTTTCTGCTAATCCAGTATCCCCTTACAAAAAACAAATTTAACCATTTATATATATGAATGTACATTTTTATTTTTATAGCGCTACTTATGTACGCAGCACTGTACTGCATAACATTAAATTATAGAACAAGCAGGGGTCATTACAATAATAAATACAAATAAATACAAAGTACTGTTGCATTAAAGATTAAGAGCTAAATGTCAAAGAGACAAGAGAAAGGAGGTCCCTGCCCTGTAGAGCTTCTAATCTAAGTGGGTGGATAATTTACAGAAAAAATAGAAGGATATAAAGTGCTACAGGTTACAGTGGTTGACCCTGCACCATAAGTGCCTGAACTGGTACTGCGTTAGCTTTTTTTTTTATTTTGAAAAAAAGAAACTAATGCAAAGAGGTATGTACTTTCTTTCCTTCAACCTTTTTTGTTGAACTCTTTACTTTTATAGAACCCAGTCATTAGAAAAATAAATTATTTTTACAAATTCAATCCAAACACTTCAGGTATAATGAAGCACCAGTAGCAACACAAAGTGCCTTTACAGTACCTCAACACATGAGAACTGCCAACAGTGGGGAATGTGGCCTTTGGTTTAACAGTAGCACCACAGGGGTGCAGCACCATACATTTACAAATATATGTTTTGTTCTCTAAGGTTCTGACATGCATGCACAAAATGTGCTCCTTCCTGGACAGATAGAGAACACAACTCTAACAGAAATTCATATTAAAGGATCCTCCCTGGCTCCTGGCTCTGTCTTCTGTTATACCTCTTCATCTCCTAAGGTAACTTTTGGGCACTAGGAAGGAGTCCATCAACCCCCCATGGTAACTTACATTCTGAAAGGAAGAACAATTGGGATTCTTGTGAGGCTGTTATATTTAAGGTATTTTAAGGTTGGAAAAATGCCATAAAAAGACTACATGATTTTGTAGGATGAGAAAAAAATTGGTTTTGATAAAGACAGCTTCCAAAATTTTAGAACATGAGATTAGAGGAACATTTGTACAGGCTAGTCTATGGCACATGTCACCACAGTGGAGGGTCATCAAAGAAGAGAGAAGGAGAGTTAACAAGATGACCTCTGACAGCAGGAATAGAATAGGCTGAATCGGAGTTCAGGTGACATGCTGTGGTATTAATGACTGCACATCAGATTAAAATAGAAAGTGAAGAGCCATCAGCAAAGAAGACATCACTGTGTGCTAATAGTCAAAGCTCTTTGCAGTGCTAACCATATAACCCTTTGGCTGCCCCTTTATGGAGTAAAATAGCAATTTAATGTAAGTGAATTGATAGCCCACACACAAATAGCTAACTTTGGTCTAACAGAGAATAAAAAGGCCTTTTCCAGTTCTTTATGTGAAGATGTATATATGCCTAGTGTGCTCCACGGGTCAAAAGTGACAGATCTGTTACTACAATTAGTTTATCAAAAGAAATATTAATGGTGAATAAAATAGCAAAAAGCCAAACCAAACAGTGAAATAAATAAGCAAACATTGTATTGCATTTTAATCGATGGCAACATATCAGCTATTTTTTTCTTTGTTTTCTTTGTTACAGAAGTGAATTCATGCTAGTGATGAGCAATTTTTTTTGCCAGGCATTGATCCACATCTAAATTCCATGTATCGCCATCAACAATTTTTTTGCATGGAACTGCAGCAAAAATGCCCATGTCAATTAATTTTGAGTGAGAAAAATACAATGAAAAAACATTCATTGCCTTCAGTGCATTTTGTGAATATTTCACGTCTCATTAATTTTTTGCCGAAGTGAAATGGGACAGATTCGCTAATCAAAAATGCAGACAAGAAAACTGTATTTTATATTGCTGAGCTGGTCTTTATTTGCTCTGTCTGAAATGCCTTATATAGTTCTGCACTAAAGTTGCACTGTCATGTTAACTTAGGGGCTTATATATCAGTTTTCAAATTTGAGAATTCGAGTTTGTTTTTCTAAACTGAAAAAACTTGCATGTCAAATGCTCACTTATTTATTTATAATATCTCAAATTTTTTGAGTTTACCAAGTTTAAAAACTCTAAAAATTCGAGTTTTGAATATGGCTTGACTTTGCCTATGAGAACACCCGTTGACTTCTATGGAAACTCGCAAACTTTTAGATGGCAAATTTTTACATTCAAGTTTTTGGTTTTGTTTTGCACTTAATAAATAACAGACATTCAAGTTTTCAAACCATAAACTCGAATTTGAGTTTTTTAAGCTCAAAAATACTTGTATAAAAAAAAAAATCAAAATTGACCGTTGATAAATCACCTCCTTATTGTCATACAGAGTAGTATAGTATTATACTATAATATTATATTTAATATAATTTAATTATATTAAAGTGTAATGTCATTTTTTGCTGCAAAAGAATTCAATTGTTGTTTTTTACAATATGTTGTAAAAATAGGATGGGGTAACATGTGTAGTGGTTGCCCCACTTTCGTGGATATGAGTTAGCAGTGTGTTGGCCCACAGAATATGATATAATAGTTTAATTCCCTATTTGCTTTGTACTTAACTTTATGCAGAGTATTCTTACAAATTACTATAGACTGCCATTATATGATATATTCCATTACTATTGCAGACTTAATTTATTCTGTAAGTTAGTCTTCTATGCTAACCATCCATGTACAGGTACAAGTCAGAAGGTAAAGTCTATTTGCATTTTCATTTTATTTTCTTCTATTGCTACTAGAATTTAGATATTATTTATGAAAATGTCCCCTCGCTGGTTGTTGCTTTCTGAGTTTAACAGCTGCTTCCTGATTTTATGTAAGTTTCTTTCTAAAAAAGGAGTTGGAGGCAAAACGGGATGTTTGATTTAATTTCTCTGGCTGCACGAGGCCAGTAAAACCTTATTGGGACTCAGCAATGGCATTGTGAATTTTTGGTATGTTCCTGTAGGAACCTGCATAACCTAAATAACCCATAACATTTTCTAAAAGCATTTTGTTATTTTTACTGTTATAATTATGATAGCACACAAGATTATAATCATTACTAATTGCTAATAAGCTTACCATTGAAATATTCTCAGCAATAATGTGCACACTAGCTAACTAGCTAATCAAGCAGACACATTCTCACATATCAGATGCCTGAAAATAAAATCTAGTGGATAGCGGTCAATAAGAAAATCACCTACACTGTGCAAAATATATATGACAAATTCAGGCAAATATTGTGGGCCCATGGATCGAGAAAATAGCAACCCTGGCCAGATTTAGTCTACATGCCTAGTAATATTTTTGACCATACTGATGTGTATGGCCACCTTAAGGGTTCAGTTGTACAGTAAATGCCTACAGGCAATGCCAAGATTTTATTTTAAACTTCTAATGTTAATATAACTTTGACACAAAAAGGAGAAAAGGCAACACAAAGGGGCCTATTTACTAACCACTGGATTTTTTTTCTTGATTAGGATATTTAGTGCTAAAAGTCAAAGAAAAAAAACTAATATTATCAAGATTTACTATGGGGCACATTTACTTATCCACAAAAGCTCCGAGCGTTCGTTCGATCGGTCCAATTGTATTTTCCGCAACTTTTTCGTACCTTTTGCGACTTTTTTTGCCGCTTACGCAACTTTTTCGGCGCTTTCGCAACTTTTTCGTATGTTTAGCGCGCAAAAATCGTACCGGTTTGCCACTGTTTACAATCGTTCGGTACAAAAATGTTGTGACTTTTGGATCGCCAATACGATATTATCGTGACTAATACGATTTTTTCATAAGCATTTTCGTGATATTTGTGATCTTCAGAAATTTTTGTTTCCAAACCGAATTTTTCCCATTCGATTTTCAACTCGTGTTTTGATAAATCTGCCCCTATGTGTCAAAATGGCTAAAAATCCAAATCTGCAAATTTTCCAGCTAAAACTTGCTGAGATCATGTAGAAGTCAATTGCGGTTCCTTCCCTTTCCTTGAAGACCTTTTTGTCTCAAAACTTGTGCGACAATTTGAAAAAGTAATGGTTGCGGTGTGACAATTCGATGATTTTTAGTTTTCGCAGTGCCAGTTCGAAAAAGATGCAGTTGCTGTGCCTTTTTCTTACACAGACTTTTTATGTTGGATTTTTTTAATAAGTGTTAGACATTCAAGGAATTAGTTTAGTCCAGTTATTAAAAGGATACTGTCATGATTTTTATGGTGTACTTTTTATTTCTAAATTACACTGTTTACATAGCAAATAATTCACTCTACCATTAAAAGTTTTATTCTTGAACCAACAAATGTATTTATTTTTGGTTGTAATATTGGTGTGTAGGCGCCATCTCAGTGCATTGTGCCTGAGTCTGAGCTTTCAGAAGGAGCCAGCGCTACACATTAGAACTGCTTTCAGGTAACCTATTGTTTCTCCTACTCCCATGTAACTGGAGGAGTCCCAAGCCGGACTTGGATTTCTTACTATTGAGTGCTATTCTGATATCTACTGGGAGCTGCTATCTTGCTACCTTCCCATTGTTCTGCTGATCGGCTGATATGTCTGTAGAACGCTGGGAAATGAAGGATATGCCATATGAAATTTCAAAATAAAATATAAAGAAATATATTTTAAAATATAAAATATTTAAAAATATATTTTAAAAAATGGATTCCAATGTAGGATTCTGCTGGAGAAGCTCTAACTGGTGCATTTTGAAAAAAAAAAAAAAACATTTTTCCCATGAGAGTATAGAGTTTTAGTAAATCTGCCCCTGTATAATACAGATATGGAACTTGTTACCTATAATGCTTGGGACCTGGAGTTTTCTGGATAAGTGATCTTTCAGCAATTTCTCAATACCTCCATCTCCATACCTCAAGTCTACTAAAAAGTTTCTTAAACGTTATTTAAACCCAATAGGATTGTTTTGCCTCCAATGGGGATTCTTTTTTGTTTTTTTTCAATTTTTTTCTACAAACCGGATTCCAAAAAAGTTGGGACACTAAACAAATTGTGAATAAAAACTGAATGCAATGATGTGGAGGTGCCAACTTCTAATATTTTATTCAGAATAGAACATAAATCACGGAACAAAAGTTTAAACTGAGAAAATGTACCATTTTAAGGGAAAAATATGTTGATTCAGAATTTCATGGTGTCAACAAATCCCAAAAAAGTTGGGACAAGTAGCAATAAGAGGCTGGAAAAAGTAAATTTGAGCATAATGAAGAGCTGGAAGACCAAATAACACTAATTAGGTCAATTGGCAACATGATTGGGTATAAAAAGAGCTTCTCATAGTTGCAGTGTCTCTCAGAAGCCAAGATGGGGAGAGGATCACCAATTCCCACAATGTTGCGCAGAAAGATAGTGGAGCAATATCAGAAAGGTGTTACCCAGCGAAAAATTGCAAAGATTTTGCATCTATCATCATCAACTGTGCATAACATCATCCGAAGATTCAGAGAATCTGGAACAATCTCTGTGCGTAAGGGTCAAGGCCGTAAAACCATACTGGATGCCCGTGATCTCCGGGCCCTTAAACGACACTGCACCACAAACAGGAATGCTACTGTAAAGGAAATCACAGAATGGGCTCAGGAATACTTCCAGAAACCATTGTCAGTGAACACAATCCACCGTGCCATCCGCCGTTGCCAGCTGAAACTCTACAGTGCAAAGAAGAAGCCATTTCTAAGCAAGATCCACAAGCTCAGGCGTTTTCACTGGGCCAGGGATCATTTAAAATGGAGTGTGGCAAAATGGAAGACTGTTCTGTGGTCAGACGAGTCACGATTCGAAGTTCTTTTTGGAAATCTGGGACGCCATGTCATCCGGACCAAAGAGGACAAGGACAACCCAAGTTGTTATCAACGCTCAGTTCAGAAGCCTGCATCTCTGATGGTATGGGGTTGCATGAGTGCGTGTGGCATGGGCAGCTTGCATGTCTGGAAAGGCAGCATCAATGCAGAAAAATATATTCAGGTTCTAGAACAACATATGCTCCCATCCAGACGTCATCTCTTTCAGGGAAGACCCTGCATTTTTCAACAAGATAATGCCAGACCACATTCTGCATCAATCACAACATCATGGCTGCGTAGAGAACATTTGGCGCATCATAAAGAGGAAGGTGCGACAAAGAAGGCCCAAGACGATTGAACAGTTAGAGGCCTGTATTAGACAAGAATGGGAGAGCATTCCTATTCCTAAACTTGAGAAACTGGTCTCCTCGGTCCCCAGACGTCTGTTGAGTGTTGTAAGTAGAAGGGGAGATGCCACATAGGGGTGAAAATGGCCTTGTCCCAACTTTTTTGGGATTTGTTGACACCATGAAATTCTGAATCAACATATTTTTCCCTTAAAATGGTACATTTTCTCAGTTTAAACTTTTGTTCCGTGATTTATGTTCTATTCTCAATAAAATATTAGAAGTTGGCACCTCACAATTTGTTTAGTGTCCCAACTTTTTTGGAATCCGGTTTGTATTCTTTATTCTATTCTTAGTTGGGTCAAGTACAAAGTACTCTTTTATTATTACAGAGAAAAAGGAAATTATTTTCTGTGTAATGGGTGTACCTCTACACACCACATTTTTAAAAAATCAAAATCACTTAAAGCTAAAAAAAAAACATTTGGAATGGAGTAAATATAGAATGAAGCATTTCCCAGAATTGGCATCCCCTACAACAAGAAGAATAAGAGATACAGAAGTGACCCAAAATACTTAAAACTCACCAAAGTTGCTGTAGGGCCCTGTGTGCCACCCTGATCCTTCAATTGAAGAGCAAACAAATCAGTAAAAAGGGAAGGCACAAAAAGTCCAGCCCGGGCTTAAGGTAAAAATGTATTTATTTTGATGGTTAAGGCATATCCTTGTAAACAGTGCTTCGTGATGCCATCAGTTTAACTGGTGCTAAGTTTCTGTCACGACTCACTGAAACTTGTGTATTATAATAAATAATATACCCCCTGTTATGTAAAAACAGGCAATATCCTTATATTTAACAAAAGGGGGTACATCAGTCACTATTTATGCAATCCTACGTCTGCTCTAAAGAATCAGGAAGATGGAAAATGGATGTAAATAATGAATACTTAATGGATGTATTGAAAAAATGTGTTTAGTACATGCACCATTTATGTAAAACAAGGGGGCATATTGCCTATTTTAGTAAAATGTAATACCAAAGGCAAAACTTTAACAACACTAACATATGGTTAATCACGGCAACTGCAACATTCTATGAGTGGGATTTCCATGGAGATTCATATACAGTATATACAGTATTAAATCCTATGAATTCCAAAATTAACTGTGCAACCCTCTGGCATTAATTATTGATCTGTGTCTGCATACTGAAAATTCCATATCCTGTTCTGTCTAGTGAAGCAAAGTGTCCTGGGGATTAATGTTGGAAGGCTCTACACTAGCAGTTACGTATGGATCCCTGGATAGTGATGCCATGAAGCTGTAGACAAAAAATGATGCATTATACTATGGATTGTGGCACTGAGAAACTCATGTTATCATACATACTGACACTAGCTTTCTCTGCTCCCAGTGTAATTCATGAAGCACAGTTATTCCTTCTTCTTAATTTTGACAGCGAGAAATTGTTTCCAAAAACAAAGCTTAACTGAAGAGAAAAAATCAAATTAGAGTTTAGAAATTTTGGAATGAAAAAAATAAGTACCATTGAGTGAAGTAACGCATTTGCATAAAAAATATTTTGTTTTCCCTAATATAATTGTTATTATTACTCAGAATGCTGAGGTATCTGTTCGTTGCTACAGTTTTTTGTTCTTTTGCCTCTAAGATTAAAGATGTCTGTCTTTTTAGTTTCCGTGTCAAAATAGCTTAGCTATGCAGAACTGAAGCCAATGGCTTGTGGTGTTCTCGCTGTAATATCTTTGGATATGCTGATATATGGCAGCGAGTGCAAGTGTGCTTTTTAGGCCACAAAGTCCTGCAGGGCAGGTCAGAATGATCAATATCTTAATTGGACTATCTGGGCAATGGCACATGTAGCAATTCCAGAAAAGGTAAAAACTAAGTAAGTTTAATCAGAAAGTTCTATGAAAATACAGCCATAAGCACTCACAGAAAAGCTGCACTCCTCTATCCTCTGAGTCCTCTATCAAAAGAAACAGGATTTCTTGTCTCTTTTTTTGTTAACATGTTCTTAGAGTATCTGACTTCCTCTCTCAGAAAAATCCTTCATTCCTAGGGCCCACGTCTGTGCAGTTGTATAGGATACTGTGGGGATAATTTGTCCAGTTTGTATAAGATACTGTGGGGATAATTTTTACCAGTTTTAAACAATAAACAGAATATGTAGTAAGAGATATAGCAAAAACAGGCCCAACTGCTACATAGGTCTACACCAAGGTGCCTCAGTTGAAGTAAGCAACATCAAGATCCACTTAAAGGACATGTAAACCCTACATTTCTACTATGTATATAAGTTAGGCACATCTCCCCTACCCAAACCACACCATTTGTATTGCATATACCCCCTCCATTTGCCAGCACCATCACATTTTCCTAAAACAAATAGCAGCTTTCACCTAGCTGCCATTTCCCCTCTCACACATCATCAGTGACATTTACATCTGCAGACAGCACATGTGCGCTGTAAAGTTCATTCAATGGAGAATGCAGGCTTACAAAGGCAGAACTTTCTTTGGTAAAAAGTCCTGCTTGGATAGAGCACTGTAATGGTTAAGTTGAGTTAAGGGAAAGAAGTTAGGAGAAGAAACATGTTTCTTCAGCAGAGTGCACAGTTAGAGCAGAGTTTCTATAGAAACCAGCAATCTCTTTATTGGCTGCTACACTGAAGGGTGTGTTTGGTAACCTGAGTTTAGAAGAATAGAGCATGCTCAGTTAGCCAAGAGTCAAAGTAAATTTGGGAGGGAGGGGGCTGAGTGGGATAGAGGAGAAGAAGTAATACTAAGTAATTAAGGGGATGCTTTAGACTCTGATTATTTTTTTATGGGGGGGGTGTTAAAAGTCCATTAAGACTTGAAATGTTCTGCATGCATTATTTCTTAAAGAATGTCGCATAAGACTACAAATGTAGCTTGTTCCTCATTAATAAATCCAACAAATAATTGTGTTATTTTATTGTATGGTCTGTTATTGTATATGGTAAAAAAAGCATGAGTGACTGTATCTGTATAGTTTACAGCAGTGAGCACATTATCCTACATATAGTATAAAATTAAACACTATCCTTTAATGGAAACACACTAATAAAAAAAACACTACTTTGAGCAGAATTCATTCCCTTTAATGCTACATTCTCTAAGCTGGAACCTAGAATGTTTTCAGAAAATAAGCGCAACTTGCACGTGCTATAGGTGGCCATCTTGTAGTGTTCCCAGCAAAAAACACTGTTGAATTAGAATGCTGCCTAAACCTATGGAAGCAAGTCAGAAGGTGGTTAGTGCTGATTTGATGTTCTGATTCTGATGAGTTAGTATTTTCCTGTGCTGATTGCAGGTGAAGATGCTGATGAGTTTACACCAACTGCATTCTCTTGACATAACCCCAGTACTGTCCCACATGCAGCATAAATTCCACTGTAATTTCACCCACTAAGTAGCCTGCACCACAATATATACTTGATTAAACAATGTGCCTGATAATCTGAACTGCATTAAAAATCATGTTCAAGTTGGGTATATGGTTTGATTGCATCATTATGGGGGCAAATTTCATAATTTCGTGACCCGATGCTAGAAATGGTTTTAGCGTGCCAATTATTAGAAGCAAGTCAATTTCATGTGTAGCTGCAACAAGCAAAGGGAGCCCTGAACGAAACATAATCACAAATCTGCCTTATTATTTATTAAGCCTATGTGCTCTTTTTAGCATTACATAACTTTTCCAGTATTTGTTGCCCCTGTTTTTATGTCTATGTTGTCTTTGTACTATTTGCAATTAAATATAGGAATTTAATGATTTGCAAATCATTCCATTCTCTTTTTACATATATAATATTGGTTATAATATCCATGTCTGTTTATATTACTGTTTATTAATGTACCACCGACAAGGCAGGAAACCACAGCAATGCTGTTTGGATTGTATCATGGCATTACAGTCAATGGCTTTTAAGATTACTAGTTTGCCTGTGCCATATTTACATATGTATGGGCAAACCTATAGATTGCAAACTATGCATGATATCAATATCTATGCATATATTTATGCATGTGGCATATTGTTGTCTGGTGTTTTTCTGCCATCATGCAAGTACAGGTATCGGACCCCTTATCCGGAAACCCGTTATCCAGAAAGCTCCGAATTACGGAATGCCCGTCTCCCATAGACTCCATTTTAATCAAATAATTCAGAATTTTAAAACTGATTTCCTTTTTCTATGTATAAATAAAACAGAACCTTGTAATTGATTCCAACTAAGATATAAGTAATCTTTATTGGATGCAAAACAATCCTATTGGGTTTAATTAATGTTTTATTGATTTTTTAGTAGACTTAAGGTATTGAGATCCAAATTACAGAAAGACCCCTTATCCGGAAGACCTTTGGTCCCGAGGATTCTGGATAATGGGTCCTATACCTGTACCTACATTTTGCTGAGGAACCTGTCATAAGTGTCACCTCCTGTGAGATGCTGGCTTTCTGGCTAAAATATTCCAGTCACCACTAGTAGTTTAAATAATTATTTGCCCCTGAAAAACACAGTTGAAGAATAAGCGCTGTGTTCTAATAGCCTTAGGGGCTGATTTACTAACCCACGAATCCGACCCGAATTGGAAAAGTTCCGACTTGAAAACGAACATTTTGCGACTTTTTCGTATGTTTTGCGATTTTTTCGGATTCTGTACGAATTTTTCGTTACCAATACGATTTTTGCGTAAAAACGCGAGTTTTTCGTATCCATTACGAAAGTTGCGTAAAAAGTTGCGCATTTTTCGTAGCGTTAAAACTTAAGCGAAAAATGCGCAACTTTTCGCGTAAGTTTTAACACTACGCAAAATGCGCAACTTTTTACGCAACTTTCGTAATGGATAGGAAAACTCGCGTTTTTACGCAAAAATCGTATTGGATCCGAAAAATTCGTAAAGAATCCGAAAAAATCGCAAAACATACGAAAAGTACCGATCATTACGAAAAAAACGCAATCGGACTCCATTCGACCCGTTCGTGGGTAAGTAAATCAGCCCCTTAGTGTATTTGGCTAGTAATACTGGGCTGTAAGCCTTATAGAAAGTTTTTAACACAGAGATATTCAAATGGAGATGACTAGAGTATCAGTTTTCTTTGAACATCCCTCTAGTCAGTCAGTGTAGTCTTCTTATTTATTCTGTATTAAGATAATAAGCTATTGCTTGAAGGGAATCTTCCATGAAATAAATCCACAAAATCCTCAGTCATAAATTAGAACATCCATACCTGTTATAAACACATTTAAAAAGCTTAGCTGTCAATCATTTATTGGTTTCCCTACCTCTTCCCCACAAAATTTACTTTCATTTCTCTTCTTCCCAGATGTAACTGCTTTCCTCACATTCCTTCTCTCTACTCATTGTCTAAAACTGTATAGGCTATGCATGGGCATCAGGTCTCAGTACTGTACCACATGCAGCATAAATTCCACTGTAATTTGACCCACTAAGTATCCTGCACCACAATATATACTTGATTAAACAATGTGCCTAATTATCCAGAATGCTCAGGACCTGGGGTTTTCTGGATAAGGGCTCTTTCCATAATTCAGATCTCCTACCTTAAGTCTACTAAAAAAATTATTTAAACAGTAATTAAACCCCATTTTTAAAAATATAAATTATTTGATTATAATGGAGAAAATTTTGGCCCTCTTTACCACAGAAGTTGGACAGCACTGATCTAATGTATGTGTAGAACTGTTTCTGTAAAACTACTTTAAAAAGAGAATTCAACAGTTCTCGCTAACTTATAGAGCTAACTATATTATAAGAGCTAACTACAAAGTTATAACCACTATTTAATAAAATACTTAAAAAGTTAAAAAGATATTTCAGATATTAGAGCACTGAAACATTTGAAGTAAACAGTCCAACTATTTGTAGCAGCACACCTGTTAGTGTAGGTTTATATTTCCTCATTATTTATATTATGCTGTGATGTTATATAAATAGTCCGCAAGTTCCTAGGTGTACACAGTTAATTAACACTTTTGACTCATAAAAGAAAATCTGGAAGAGGAATTAGAGAATAGAATCAGAAAGTATAAAACTTGGTTATAGAGCAGAGCCTAGGGGAAATTATAGCATTTTTCTATGGAAAGCCCCCTATCAAGCACGCTGGACCCCACACCATGAGACCAAAGAGGCCATGTTTGGGTACATGCATGCAGCTGATGAGCAAGTGCCCAGCTCATTGGTTAGTGTAGTGTTTGGAGATTTGCTGACTGATTATGCAAGTGGGGTATGTGCATGTGGTCGAGACATCCCTTGATCCAAAGTCACATGCATGCAAATAACGTGCAAGCTCAGGCACTTGCTCATTATGTGCTCATAGTCTGGGGGCCAGAGTGCTCGACATGGGGCTTTTCTTAGAAAAATACTATTGTGCAGGCTCTGTTAACCCGCACCTTCAATGGGGGAAACAATTGTAGGTTATGGGTGTCCCTTTAATTTAAAATTAGTGTAATTGCCACTGAAAACAATATGTCTATCCCTTGCTTAATTTTGGGGGCCAACAATTTGCTCTACATTTGTTACATTAGAAATCAATAAGGGGATCTAAAGCTATGGAAAAGAATATGGAATATATGAGTTCATGTGATTCCTTATTTGTACACATCTAGGTATTCCATTAATAAAATCTATCAGATGCTGAAACACTGAAATGTACACTCAACTTGTGCTGGTCTCAAGTGCTTCTTGAACATGCAAACACCAGGTATCTTTTACTCATAACTGAGGACATATGTTTGGTTTTAAGAAATATTGTAAATCCCTCTAACATTAGAAAAAGATTTACAACTTGAAATAGAAAGACATACAGTATTTAACCATTTAACATTCTTCAGAGAGTGCATTTTTCAAAAAGATTTGGTTATTTTACTTTTAAGGTCTTTTAGGGTTGTGAAAAGAACTGTGATCCAGAAGACTAAAGGGTAAAAGCAGAATTAGTCCTGAGAACTGGTACCACAAAACACTGAGGACTTGGATGCAAAGGGAAACTCCAGTGTTAAGGATGGACAGAGAGAACTGATTTGGGCAAATGTAAGCTGCAGAACAACCAGAGGATACAGTAGACCAGATACTTATGTCAAGTGTGTGTATCCCTCCCATGGAGAGATATACACCTGGTCTTTCATTGCATATCAGTCCTCCCTAATTTTCTCTCTAATTGTTTTTTACAGTAAATAACATAAACTGTTTCTTTGCAGTCTTCTTGTTAGATGTTTTTGTTAGAAGTTTTCCACACAAGGTAAGATTTGGTAACAACTAATTTTAGGGCAATTCCATAAAATGATCTAATTTCTGTAATACTGAAAAAAAATCTTTTAATATAACTCCAACAAATGTGGTCCAGCAAGTGGAAAGGACAAATTTAAAAATGTGGTTGGGAAATGATGGGACAAACTGAATGGTTGATATTTTGGTTAAAATAATTGAGCAGTAAGAAGAATCATAAAACCATACAGTTGGTCACCTGAAATTGACAAAAATCATCCTGTATATGCCTAGCTTTTATGTCTTCAGCCAAGTATGTTGCCAATACAGACTTACAAATATCTATGGCCACACATATATGGAAACAATGTGTGCAGCAAAGAAAGTTTAACAGAGCATAAAAAGACAGAGGAAATGTTTTGGAATATGTCACTCCCTTTTTTCAAGCCCATCCGTGACTAATTACATTCATTGTTTATAACTATTTCAGATTTTATGGGCAAATTAAAGGGATGGCCATGGGCTCCAATGTTGCACCTTCATAAGCAAGCATATTTATGTGTTTAACCTTTTTAGTGCCACAGGACGTAGAATCTACGTCCTGTGTATCAAAGGACCAAAGTGCCACAGAACGTAGATTCTACGTCCTGCTGCACTTCCGGTTTTGGGAGCGGAGGAACGGCTTTTCAAGCCATTCCTTCGCTCCCCACTCGTTCCCCAGCCTCCAGACAATAGTCAGAGGTGGGGAACGAGTGGCCCCTGGGTAGCGATTGCCCGGGGGCCCATGGGACTCACCTGCCATCCACGTGGCTTTGCCGGCAGCTCCTCTCCCTTCTGCAGCTTCCCCCTCTGGCCCCCCTGCTTCCTGACACGCCCCCTCACATGAGCTGATGCTGTTGCTGGGCCAGATCGAGTTTCTCCTGCAGATCCTCACCTAGACCCCAAGTAAGTGGCAAATACACACACAAACACACAATCACACATTTATTACACTAATACACACTTATACTCACACTTACACACACACACATGCATTTTTGGGAGGTTTTCAAACATTTATCACTTACAGCACTTAGAGAAAACTCACACTTACTTGCACACTCGCACACATGCACACAAAACACATTTTACACACATGTACACACACACTTACACACTTATGTAATTTTGTAATTATTTTTTTTTTTCTAATCGCATCGTTTTTATTCTTGCCTGAAAAAAATGTTTTATTGCCATTGCGGATAGTGTATTCGCTAACCGCACTGCGCAATACCTTTTGTGTATTATTTTGGTGTTTCTACTACATTTTCTGTGATTTTGGTGGATTTTTGGGTATTTTACTGCATGTTTAGCCATTTTATAGCATTTTCAGTTATGCATAGTTGTTGTTCGCTTGACTTTGTCTGTAAAACTTATTTGCCCTAGCCAAAATACTCAAACTGTTATTCTGCCCGCAGATATTATTAGGCAAAAAAAAAAAAATGATTTTAGTGATTTTTTTTTTATCTTTATCAATTTTAGTGCTTTTTACATTGTTCTTTGTTACTTGTCTTTGCACATGGACATTTTGTCTGCTGTATTTCAATTTGGCATCCTCTGTACCCCACATAGTTTGGTAAATCTATTCATATAGGGCATCAAACTGTTCAGTAGACTAGTGGCGTTCATACTTAGAGTGTTTTATGTTGGTACGTTACTAAATGTGGGGGTACATAATGGGGTAAAATGCAAGCTTTGTGACAATTTTCAGAAATGTCATAAAAACCGTTCTGTTTAGCATAGCTTTGTAGTTTGGTAGTTTGTAGTAGAAAGATGTATTTACCCATTTTTGTTTTGTCAGAATGTGTACTTTCGGAAAATATATGGTTTTCTAGGGTTTCCTTACTGTTAGGTGGTCGTATGGCACATAATACACATACCGGGTGCAAAAACTGCATGAGCCGAAGCATCTTATGTGAAAATTCATATGCACTATTTTTACTTGGGTGCCCCTGTACCCCACATAGTTTGGTAAATCTATGCATATAGGGCATCAAACTGTTCAGTAGACCCCTGGCGTTCATATTTAGAATGTTTTATGTTGATACGGTACAAAATGTGGGGGTACATAATGGGGTAAAATGCAAGCTTTGTGACAATTTTCAGAAATGTCATAAAAACCGTTCTGTTTAGCATAGCTTTGTAGTTTGGTAGTTTGTAGTAGAAAGATGTATTTACCCATTTTTGTTTTGTCAGAATGTGTACTTTCGGAAAATATATGGTTTTCTAGGGTCTCCTTACTGTTAGGTGGTCGTATGGCACATAATACACATACCGGGTGCAAAAACTGCATGAGCCGAAGCATCTTATGTGAAAATTCATATGCACTATTTTTACTTGGGTGCCCCTGTACCCCACATAGTTTGGTAAATCTATGCATATAGGGCATCAAACTGTTCAGTAGACCCCTGGCGTTCATATTTAGAATGTTTTATGTTGATACGGTACAAAATGTGGGGGTAAATAATGGGGTAAAATGCAAGCTTTGTGACAATTTTCAGAAATGTCATAAAAACCGTTCTGTTTAGCATAGCTTTGTAGTTTGGTAGTTTGTAGTAGAAAGATGTATTTACCCATTTTTGTTTTGTCAGAATGTGTACTTTCGGAAAATATATGGTTTTCTAGGGTCTCCTTACTGTTAGGTGGTCGTATGGCACATAATACACATACCGGGTGCAAAAACTGCATGAGCCGAAGCATCTTATGTGAAAATTCATATGCACTATTTTTACTTGGGTGCCCCTGTACCCCACATAGTTTGGTAAATCTATGCATATAGGGCATCAAACTGTTCAGTAGACCCCTGGCGTTCATATTTAGAATGTTTTATGTTGATACGGTACAAAATGTGGGGGTAAATAATGGGGTAAAATGCAAGCTTTGTGACAATTTTCAGAAATGTCATAAAAACCGTTCTGTTTAGCATAGCTTTGTAGTTTGGTAGTTTGTAGTAGAAAGATGTATTTACCCATTTTTGTTTTGTCAGAATGTGTACTTTCGGAAAATATATGGTTTTCTAGGGTCTCCTTACTGTTAGGTGGTCGTATGGCACATAATACACATACCGGGTGCAAAAACTGCATGAGCCGAAGCATCTTATGTGAAAATTCATATGCACTATTTTTACTTGGGTGCCCCTGTACCCCACATAGTTTGGTAAATCTATGCATATAGGGCATCAAACTGTTCAGTAGACCCCTGGCGTTCATATTTAGAATGTTTTATGTTGATACGGTACAAAATGTGGGGGTACATAATGGGGTAAAATGCAAGCTTTGTGACAATTTTCAGAAATGTCATAAAAACCGTTCTGTTTAGCATAGCTTTGTAGTTTGGTAGTTTGTAGTAGAAAGATGTATTTACCCATTTTTGTTTTGTCAGAATGTGTACTTTCGGAAAATATATGGTTTTCTAGGGTCTCCTTACTGTTAGGTGGTCGTATGGCACATAATACACATACCGGGTGCAAAAACTGCATGAGCCGAAGCATCTTATGTGAAAATTCATATGCACTATTTTTACTTGGGTGCCCCTGTACCCCACATAGTTTGGTAAATCTATGCATATAGGGCATCAAACTGTTCAGTAGACCCCTGGTGTTCATATTTAGAATGTTTCATGTTGATACGGTACAAAATGTGGGGGTACATAATGGGGTAAAATGCAAGCTTTGTGACAATTTTCAGAAATGTCAAAAAAATCGTTCTGTTTAGCATAGCTTTGTAGTTTGGTAGTTTGCAGTAGAAAGATGTATTTACCCATTTTTGTTTTGTCAGATTGTGTACTTTTGGAAAATGTATAGTTTTCTAGGGTCTCCTTACTGTTAGGGGGCCTTATGCCGCATAATGCACATGCCGGTAGCTTATATTGCAGTGTATACACTTTGTATGCACTGACGTCCTTATGGGGTCTCTAAATGCCAGATACAGTGCTGACCCTATGCACAATGGGCATCAAACTGTTCAGCGGACCCTAGGCTTTCATATTTCGGGTGTGTTTTCTTGGTACCTAATGTTATGTGGGAGATAAGGTGCTTGAAAGTGGAAGATTTGATGTGTTTTTCAGGTATTTCACCAAAACTAGCAATTTTGGGAAAGCACTGCGACTCTGTAGTTTGGAGTAGAAAGACATGGGTACCAATTTTGAATTCGCCCGAATGTGTACTTTCCAAAAATATATGGTTTTGGGGGGTCAATGTATTTTTTTGTGTTTTTACCCCACAGAAAATGCAGTTAACATGTTGAATTTTCAGTAGCTAAAGAGACCTCTGGGGCAATCTCTATGCACTGACGTCCTTATGGGGTCTCTAAATGCCAGATACAGTGCTGATCCTATGCACAATGGGCATCAAACTGTTCAGCGGACCCTTGGCTTTCATATTTAGGGTGTGTTTTCTTGGTACCTAATGTTATGTGGGAGATATGGTGCTTGAAATTGGAAGATTTGATGTGATTTTCAGGTATTTCCCCAAAACTAGCAATTTTGGGAAAGCACTGCGACTCTGTAGTTTGGAGTAGAAAGACATGGGTACCAATTTTGAATTCGCCCGAATGTGTACTTTCCAAAAATATATGGTTTTGGGGGGTCAATGTATTTTTTTGTGTTTTTACCCCACAGAAAATGCAGTAAACGTGTTGAATTTTCAGTAGCTAAAGAGACCTCTGGGGCAATCTCTATGCACTGACATCCTTATGGGGTCTCTAAATGCCAGATACTAGCTGATCCTATGCACAATGGGCATCAAACTGTTCAGCGGACTCTTGGCTTTCATATTTAGGGTGTGTTTTCTTGGTACCTAATGTTATGTGGGAGATATGGTGCTTGAAAGTGGAAGATTTGATGTGATTTTCAGGTATTTCACCAAAACTAGCAATTTTGGGAAAACACTGCGACTCTGTAGTTTGGAGTAGAAAGACATGGGTACCAATTTTGAATTCGCCCGAATGTGTACTTTCCAAAAATATATGGTTTTGGGGGGTCAATGTATTTTTTTGGGTTTTTACCCCACAGAAAATGCAGTAAACGGATTGATATTTCAGTAGCTAAAGAGATCTCCTGGGCAATTTGTATGCACTAACTTCCTTATGGGGTCTCTAAATGCCAGATACATTGGTGTTCCTATGCACAATGGGCATCAAACTGTTCAGCGGACCCTTGGCTTTCATATTTAGGGTGTGTTCTTTTGGTACCTAATGTTATGTGGGAGATAAGGTGCTTGAAAGTGGAAGATTTGATGTGATTTTTAGGTATTTCATCAAAACTGGCAATTTTGGGAAAGAATTGCGACTCAGTAGTTTGGAGTAGAAAGACATGGGTACCAATTTTGAATTTGTCCGAATGTGTACTTTCCAAAAATATATGATTTTTGGGGGTCAATGTATTTTTTTGTGTTTTTACCCCACAGAAAATGCAGTAAATGTGTTGAATTTTCAGTAGCTAAAGAGATCTCCTGGGCAATTTGTATGTACTAACTTCCTTTTGGGGTCTCTAAAATCCAGATACATCGGGGATCCTATGCACAATGGGCATCAAACTGTTCAGTGGACCCCTGGCTTTCATATTTAGAGTGTGTTTTCTTCGTACCTAATGTTATGTGGGAGATAAGGTGCTTGAAAATGGAAGATTTGAGGTGATTTTTTAGAATTTTCATAATTTTTTATAGAAAATGCTAAATTCAGTAAAGCATTGCCGTTTGGTACTTAGGAGTTGGAAGACATAGTTACCCATTTCGGATTCGTCAGAATGTGTAGTTTTCAAAAATGTATGGTTTCCTGGGGTAAACCTAATGTTCCAGGATTTTTGGCTTTGGAATGTAAAGTATGCCGTATTCTGCTGTAATGCTTTGAAAATTTAGTAATTTACTGCTGGGAGTTTTTGATCTATAGAAGTCAGAAATCTCAATAAAACTATACATATCAGGTATTGGCACGTTCGGAAGACATGAGGCTTTCCAAATCAGTTGAATTTTTGTCCATAAAATAAAATGTGTTTCTGGTAGAAATCCTTATATCATGAAAAATAGCATTTTTTCTTTTTTTTTTTGTATTTCAAGCTCTAAATCTTGTTCCAGAAGTGGAAATACACAAAAACTCAGGTAGATTTGGAAAGCTCAGGTTCTCCTGAAAAAAACAATATATAGTTTGCCTACCTAAACTTAACCCTGCCCCCAGTAAAAGCCCCTACATTGAGAGAGCACAGAATGTTCACAAAACGTCTGGCACTGGGGGGAACTGAAATGACGAATTCGGCTGGCACTTAAAGGGTTAAAGACAGGCATGTTAATCTTAATGTTTTGTTCACTGGTGACATGTTTGACATATGGCAGGGCAACATAGATCCCATGCAGGCATTTGTAAGTTAGATAGATGTAATTCTTACATATGTTTTTTGCTACAAGCTGCTTTACAGCTGTTATTTTTCCTTAATGTTCTAGTTTTTCAAATTGAAGGTTAAGATACAGGTTTATTCTTTAAACAAACACATCATAATACCCTCCTACTTTAGTTTCAGTTTTTATCTAGACTATGTTAAGAAGGCAATACTGCTGAGTCCATTTACATTTATTAAACATATTGGGCCCGATTCACTAAAGTGTGATAAAACGTGCGCTATTTATAGCGTGCGGTAAAAATTTTAGACACAGAATAAATGGCAAATATGTTATGGGCACTTTATCAAACGGGGACAAATATAATATTGCAATTATTCTGGCAACAAAACATTTGATTGGCAGTTATCGCACTCGCCAGAAAATACGCTACGTACTAATTAACACAAGTTTTACTATTCAGCAAAATGGGCTAAAGACTAAATTGTTGGCAGAATATTTGCAAACATTTATCCCATATAGCATATTGATGCTGTTACTGATAAATGTAAGAGTGTAGGGGAAACTACATGAAAGTATAGAATACCATATCTAGGAAGGCAAAATAAGTAGACATTACTAAGTTCAAAAGTAGAAAAATATAAAATTTTACTAAAAGAAGAAAAAAGGGGGGGAAAAAAACTTAGGGCTTGCTCCCCTTGAGTTCTCTCATGTCCCTCTTGAGTTGATCCACCTCCCCCCGGAGCTGGGCCAGCTCGGCCTTCATGTTGGCCAGGTCCTCCTGCACGGATGGTCCCTCGTGCGCAGGAGAACCTGGCGCCCAGCGCTTGGCCTGGGGGGAGTCAGGGGCCTGGGGGGAGAACTCAAGGGCCTGGGGGGAAACTGGGGGAGGAATCAAGGGGGGGGGTGTCTGGGGCCTCGGGGGCATATTCGGCCTCAGGGGCCAAATGTCCGGCCTTGGGGGCCAATTGTCCGGCCTCGGGGGCCAGTTATTGGGCCTCAGGGGCCAGTTGTCCTTGGGCCTCGGGGGCCAGTGGTGCCTCGGGGGACGCAGGTCTGACCTCGGGGGCCGCAGGTCTGGCCTTGGGGGCCGGTGGTCGGGCCTCGGGGGCCAGTGGTGCCTCAGGGGCCAGTGGTCGGGCCTCGGGGGCCAGTGGTGCCTCAGGGGCCGGTGGTTGGGCCTCGGGGGCCAGTGGAGCCTGCTGGGCCACAGGAGCCTGGAGGGCCTGGGGTTGGGCCTGGGGAGGAGGCGCCAGCTGAAGTTCTGTGAGATAGTATTGCAAGATGTTATTTTGTGTAATATATTTTATATATATATATATATATATAGATTCATACACCATCATAAATAACGGGGCCCCTCACAACAACATTTTTTTTGGGCCCCCCTCCTCCCATGCCCCCAATGGCCCCTCCCCCTGTGAACCCTCACATCAATACAAAGGACACACAGACATTGTTAGCCAGGGCCCCCGAAAGCATTCGTGGTCCTTCCCCAAATGACTCACACTATGGGCCGCTCCCTGCTGCTTCCCCCCTGCTTTAAACTTATTTATGCATATGTATTTGAAAATAGATGTATATATATATATATATATATATATATATATATATATATATATATATATATATATATACAATAGGAAGTGCTGGGAAGCTGCACACCATAAGGAACAATAATACCTGGGTGCCTGTGGCAAAACAAAATCTAGACAGGCATGGGGTGACGGCACACACAGGATTTTCACAAGGAGTCACAAAGATGTGAAATAATATTCAGAGGTTTATTGTGACCAACGTTTCAGTTTCTCACTGGCATTATGGTTGAACGTGATGGACGTATGTCTTTTTTCAACCCAACTTACTATGTTACTATGTTACTTTCATCATCCCTGACATTTCTTACATTTGTACCTTTAGTTCAAATTACTTGCTAAATCTTTTACTGAACGTATACTGTAAAAGCATAATAAAGTACAATAATTACCTTCCGCTATTTCAGCAACCAGTTCTGGACTCCTGCGCTTCAGGTCAGACCACAGACGCTGGAGCTGGCGGGGGTCCACATCAAGGGCAAACCCGGCGAGCAAACCCTCTCTTAGCTTACCCAGGATTGCCCTCTTCCTCTCGTGGACCCCTAAGTCCCCCAGCGGCGGGTCGTCATATCCTGAACGCAGGAGCACGCTGATAATATAGCGCCTCTCCCCTGGTAGCAGATCAGAAACCCCAGGCATGGTCCTCTCTGTAGTGTGGCTGCAGGCTCAATGACACAAAATGGCCCCAAGTCGCACATGTCACGAGATTACAAAATCGCCACAAAATGTCCGCAAGTCGCGAGATTACAAAATCGCGACCAAAAAATCGCCAAAATATACATAGTAATGTATTTTGCGCGACAAAATATTCACCACTACAGTACAGTATATTATCGCAACAAAATATTCACCGCTATAGTACTGTATATTTTGGCGACAACATATTCACCGCTATAGTACTGTATATTAGTAGCGAAATTCCATACATGCCAAGACTTTAGTAAAATTGAGTAAAAAGACACATACATATGCAAAAAATAAAGATTATATAAAAAAAAGACATATACTTGAATAAATAACACTGTAAGTCCATATTTTATTGCCAAAAACTAATTTACTGTACTTTTCTATAATTTTTCGCCACAACACAACCATAAAACATGTTCCTGGGGGTACCAAATAAGGACTGTTATTGGCTATTTGGTAGCCCCTATATGGACAGGCAGCCTACAAGAGGCTCTGTTTGGCAGTACACCTGTTTTTTATGCAGCCAAAACTTGCCCAAAAGCCAGAAATTCAAAAATAAGCAACTGCTTTGAGGCCACTGGGAGCAACATCCAAGGAGTTGGAGAGCAACCTGTTGCTCATGAGCCACTGGTTGGGGATCACTGCCTTAAGGTATAGTTAAAGGAATTCCATCATGGGAAAACATGTTTTTTTTTTTAAAACACACCAGTTACCTGTGCTGATCCAGCATAATTATATTTAATTTTCAAATTTGACATGAGGCTAAACATTATCTTAGTTTCCCAGGTGCCTTCAGCCATGTGACTTGTGCTCTGCTAAATGTCAGTCTCTCTGTATTGCTGCACTGCATGTTGGACTGATGTAACTCCCCCTCCCCTGCAGCCTAGCAACAGAGCAATAGGCAGGTAACAAGATAACAGATCCCTGACACCTCTGCTGAAGGATTCAGCTGCTAAACTGTAAGGGTGAAGACACACAGAGCTACTAGTAACAGTTACTTGTTGTGGCTACTAAAAACGACAATGCTGATCAGTTACTGATAATTGTCTCAACATGTGTTTTAGCAGAGGCAATTCTCAGTATTGTCTATGGCAGGGTATTTTCTGGAGTTTAGTAGCCTTGAAAAAGTAGCTGCTACTAGTAGCCCAGTGTGTCTTCACCCTTAGAAGCTCCATAGCCTGATAGCACTGCTAGTACTCACATTTTAGTGAGTGGGTAAACAGGCAAAACTGCTTATACTGCCTCCCAATAATTTAGGGTGACTTCAGTCATTTCTTTGCCAGCTAAAATACACTGTGGAAAAACTGCCCCATGTGCTATAAACCTTCATCAGTAAAGGATATATGGATAAATATACACTTGTAAATAATTGTACATTGACTTCTATGAACAATAACTCCAAATCCTAAATACATTATACAGTGGGAAGCAGAAGTAGTAGCACCACAAATACACTAAATACAATGAGAATCAATGGGAACTTTAGCCCTAAATACATTAAATACAATGAGAGGTAATGATTTCTGACACCCCAGCCCCCTTACCATTCTAAAAAGCAGGTTTCTTGAAGGCTGGAGATGATTTCAGAATTGTAGAGATCGAAACAAATTCAGAAATTATTTGCATTGCTTAATGTGCTCCCACCTAGTGGTAGAGATGAGAATTGCACCCAAGGGGAAACCCTATTTTTTGCTGTTATGTTAGTCAAATTGAGACCATTGAGCAAGAGGAAAAATAGCTGCCTGAAAGCAGTTCTTTTGTGTAGTGTTGGCTCCTTCTGAAAGCTCAGAATCAGGCTCTTATCTGCCTACCCACCAATATTACAGCTAAAGTTGGGTTAAAAATTACGTTTTAAATTGTTACAGTGAATTACAATTGCAATGTAAAATGTGTAATTTATAAATAAAAAGTACACCATAAAAAATCATGACAGTATTCCTAAGGTCAACAAATAAAGGCTGTGCCTTATACTTATTTATATATTTATGTGCAATTCATGTATACCATGTAAAGATGTTTTGCAATTTACCCATTTATGTACCAGCACAGTGAGAAATATTGAGATACATTGTCATTATATATGTCTCACTGAATATTAGTGTGTTTGCTCTTCAATGCCCTTACGGGCTTTTAAATAAAGTATAAATTTGACTATGTACCTTAACATCCACAATTAAAGGAAAACAGGTGTGTGAAAATCACGTTTTTTATTATTAATAAATTACAGACCTTATTGCCTACTGTCTCTAATAAAAACTATAATTCATAGGGCAAGGGATAATTTATTAGGGATTCAAAATTGGGATTTTTTGATGCTCTGGTTTTATACATAACATTGGAGTTAAATGTGGGTATAGTACCCTTAATCTAAATATGTAATAATCTTTTGAGCTAATTCTTATCGGATCAAGCGACTGGTCCTATAATTTTTATGGTAACTTTAAATTGCTTTTGGATATGTTATTAGTGACCAATGGGCTTGAGAAAGGGAATGCTGTATCTCAAATGGTTGCCCATGTATTTATGCTCTATTTAAAAAAATTATGCTGTGCCCCCATTGTTTTTTTGCTACAATATGAAATGGTCGACTTCCTTGGTGTGTGCATTACACATTGTAAATTGCAGAGAGATATACAAGTGTATATATATAGATAGGAGTCATAAGAATATAGATCTGGTTGTAATATTGTGACTAGGGTCGACACATGTCCAGTATTTTACTTGATGCCAATGTTGTTAATGGGAAAAAAACATAAAAATATAGGAAGCTGGTATTTGTTTTGCCAGAAAAGGTGGCAACCCTAATTATGACTGTGAATGAAAAAAATTAATAGGAGATGGCACTCCTGGTTTTATATGTAGCTACAGCTCTAACTCATCATGCATGTTTGTACCCTGTGATTATTTATTGTTTTTCTCATTGTAGTGTAACTACAGGTTGCCTGACTGGTTTTACTATGATGTGGTAATGCTTGTTCATTATTCCCTCAGTAGAGACATACTATGATGTGTCTTGTGTCTGGCTCTGCCCTTTGTGACCATTCTAATTTCTAAATATGGTGATCCACTGCTATGATTTATGCCATTAAACCTATACCTGTTCTCTCCTTCCTCCCTCCTACTAGACAGCACCAGTTTCCTAGCCATTAGATTTCATTATTATGTTTTTTATATTTCTTAAAATCGATTGGGTTACTTATATGTATTCATGACTAATTGTTCTTTTGGGTTTTATTATTCATTCATTAGTTGATGAAGAAGAAAAAGATTTTTTAATTTTGATATTTTTGTTGTAGTAAAAATGATGTCAACAGTGAGTTCTGTGAGGGGCCTAAATGTATTAAATACTGTTTCTATTAAAAGAGAAGGAAAGGCTAATAAAGAGTTAATCTCAAGCTGCAGGCATACCTTCAGTTGTCTCAATAGTGCCCTTAAGCCTCCCCATATTTCTCCCGTTCAGATGATCAGAAGCCAAACAGGAAGAAAAAATGCTGAGCTGGGTAAAGAAAGTTCCCATAATGCCTCACTCCTGCACCAAGAGCGAGGCCTGGGTACATGATCAGTTAGTTAGACTATGAGTCAGCTTGCTGCTGATTGGCTCAGATCCACATACCTAAGGGCGTGAGTGAGTTCTTAGTATTCTTGAGGGAGGGGGCAGCAGGAGAGGGGAGAGAGCTGCGTGTCTCTAGTAGAGGAAAACAGACACAACAAATCTTTAGACAAAGAACTCAGTGCAGTGTCTCTGTGAGTGCTTATGGCTCTATCTACATAGACCTTTCTGATAAAGCTTTCTTAGTTTTTACTTTTCTTTCTCATTTAAAGAATCTTCCCAAACTGGAATATATACAGTATATCAGTAAATACTGGCCTTTTACCTTTAGCCACCATTTTGTGATGGTGCGTGTGATTCCTTTAGAGATTTCCTGACTGGATATAATGAAGTTCTAACTTTTACAGAAAGATGTGCGGGAGTCAGAACTATGTTCATTAATTTGCTGTGACATAACAGTATGTGTTCCCTTGATTTGTTTGTTTGCACCGTAAAAAATATGATTTCGGTGGGGTTGGGGTGGCCCTTAGTACTTAAAATGGCAGATTACCCAATGGCACATACTACTAAAAAGGCTATTTTATGGTTTATTTAGACCAGTGATCCCCAAACAGTGGCTCGGGAGCAATATTGCACACCAATCCCATGGATGTTGCTCCCAGTGGCCTTGTTTTTGAATTTATGGCTTGGAGGCAAGTTTTGGTTGCATGAAAAACCCAGTATACTGACAAACAGGGCCTTCTGTAGGCTGCAAATCCACATAGAGGCTACCACGCAGTTCTTATTTGGCATCCCCGGGACTCTGTTTGTGTTGCACTTTTTCCAATTGAATCTGGCTCCTGTGTATAAAAGGTGACAAAGCAGGGTTTTACATATGAGCTGTTTTATGCAATATATTTTATAGAGACCTACATTTTTTGGGGGTATAGTTTCCTTTATTAACATTACTTGTGAATTCTTTATACTTTCTGCAATTTATTTAGTAAATGAACCTTTTGTCATCTATAGATTTGCTATTGATTGGGTGTGTAACTTTTTTAGATGTTTTCCTTAGTCTTTGCCTCAGAGATCATATCCAATATCTACCAAGCTCACAGATGCATCAGGTGAATGTGTAATGCTGCTGTGAGTATACCCATGTCTTGATCAGTGTACCTCAGTCTCTTACATGTATTGAACTGATTATCTAGTATAACACATGTTCTGGACTATACAAGAATGCTGATATCTCACTAAAAAAATCTGTGGGGAACTATTTCAGATTTAACGTACAATGCTTCTTACAACTTAGAGCAGGGATCCCCAACCTTTTATACCTGTGAGCCACATTTAAAGGGAAAAAGTGTCGGGGAGCAACACAAGCACGAATAAGATTTCTGGGGGTGCCAATAAGAGCTATAATTGGCTACTTAATAGCCCCTATGTGTACTGGAAGCCTACAGAAGGCTCTGTTTAGCATTATACTTGGTTTTTATACAACCAAAACTTGCCTCCTTACCAGAAATTCAAAAATGAGCACCTACTTTGAGGCCATGGAGAGCAACATCCAAGGGGTTGGTGAGCAACATGTTGCTCATGAGCCACTGGTTGGGGACCACTGACTTAGAGGGACTGCCATAGGTGTCAATGATGCTCCATCATATGCAGTTTGAATGTGTTTGAAGACAGGCATGTTTATCTTGATATTTCATTCACCAACCACTGCTTGGCTAGGTGGCATTACACTTATGACATGTTTGCCATACAGCGGGACAACATGGATTCTATGCAGATTCTATTCTTGGATAGAATTAGAGCTAGGGGGCCATGTCCCAAGTACAATAGTAATTCTCTACAATCCTGCACTATTCTTCTGTTTTGGTTTGGGTACACTGTTGTAATATTACTTAAGGGGCGTGAATGAAAAGGGATGGCATGAATTACTTATATCATACTTGTACACTGGACTTCCAGTACTGCTCAGCTATTTTAGATGATTGTAATGAATGAGTTAGGCTGTTAGGAAACCTGCATGAGGCTGAATCTTATAGAATCAAACAAATTAGACACATGGAATGCAATGTATACAGATCTCTTGCTAAATTCCTGAATCAGCATTTAAAAGCAATATACGAAATGAATGGGTTATATTAGCCCTATCAGCAAAGCAGTATGTGGTATTCTTGCAGGACATCTAAAAAGTTCAGTGTGCTAATTAGGCATTAATCATTAATGCTTATTTATTTCCTGAATCTCAGTGATTGCTGTTTGTGAACAATAAAGAACGATCGCATCTCAGTCATGGCACACGAGCCTACTCCTTACCGTATTAATGATAATCCTCTCCTTTGTCAGAGGGGAATTAACATACACATGCTCGATCCATGTGGTATCCCTCTGTAAACAGAAGGGTTAATCACACTGCTTCTAGAATAGCTGGTGCAAAGCGATGACATTTGAGGGCATTCATATGCCAGTGGTTTAAACCACAGTGAACACAAGGATTTCTTAAAGAACACATGTGCTCCCTGTAACCGATTTAAAGGGTCATTTCCCCCATTGCATGCAACATGTCGTCCCAAAAATACCCTGTAGTGACCTCAAAAGAAAGAAAAAATTCCAACATTGGCAACCCACGGTGACCTGCACTAATAGGCATCTGACTGTAAGCGGCCACACTAATAATCACCCACTTGCACACATCACCTCTTGCCCCTAAAGGTGCAGAGGGGGGTCTAGATAGGCAGCAGCAGCAATTCCCAAGGACAAGTCACCATTTTAGAGCATGTCAGATTTAGCCTGAACATTGTAACTACATTATAATCTCCTTTTGTGCCTAAATTTTAGTTCAGCGTAAGGGAAATAGAAAGGAAAGCTAGTTGGTGCCTCACAAAGTGGCACACAGGTTCAGCCAGCGAGACTCATAAAGCAAATAAATGGGTTAGTTAGTTCTTCCTGCTGCTCCCTCCCCTGTGCACACACACACACACACACATATACACAAATACAATCAGGGAAGGTCAAAAGTTGACAGGCACTGTCCTCTTGTCTTTCCCTCCCTGCAAGCTCCACTCCTCTACTCAAGCTTCAACTCTGCTCCTGGTTTTGCACCTGGTCCCCGGGGCCGCCTCACGGCCTCTCGCTGCTGTTTACTGAGCTCTTGTCCTGATATCACTCCGCTGGCATGGAGGAGGAGGAGGAAGCAGTGAGAGAAGGAGGAGGAGGAGGAGAGCACTTGATCATTGTGATGGTGGCAGGAGGAGCAAAGTAACAGCAGCAACATTAGCAGGCTCTGCTCTCTCAGCTCCCTTCAGCAGCCTCCACTGCTCTACTTTTTGCAACTGCTCTGGCTATTGAGTTGAGTGGCTCTCCCCCTACCAAGCTCTCCCCCCTCCTCCTCTTGCTCACTCAGGATTTATGTAGAAAGAGATACTTTCCTTTTTATTGGTTCTTCTGCATAATCTATTTTATTCTTTTTTTTTTTTTTTTCCTCTCCCCTATTTTAAAAATGCAGGAGAGCCACAAAAAGTACTTTGGACGCTTTGCTGCCCACACAAGTAAACTTTTTTTCCATGCTCTGTGGAAGGGGGAATCCAGTGGGAAAGCAGGCAGTGTGCTAGTGCTGTGAGTGAGGGGGAGTGTGTGCATGTGTGTGTGCCAGCCTGTGCTGTGTGTGTACTTATGGGGCACAAGTGTGTGAAAGTAGTGACAATAATGTGTGGGCACCAAGTGACTGGACCTTCTGCTCCTTTCTGGGGATTTATGAGAGACGTTGGATTATAGAGACAGAAGACGACAAGCGATCTCCTGATACCAGCCCTGAACTCCTGCTCTCTTCCATAGTGCAATATTGTAGCTTGCTTCTTATTGGGTTTTTTTTTTCTTTTTTTTGTCGTAAGAATGGGCGACCCCCGCTCTCCCCCCTGGGGGCTTGAGCTAAGGTGATGCACTGACCCGGTGCCCAAGGCTCTGGCTACAAATACATTGTAACAACTGTTATGAATCTGTGGGTGCCAACCGTGCCCGCCTAGTCATACATTAGCACTCCTGGCTACTGACCGGTGGGAATAACTTACCTGGAGAGGAAAGAGCTACCTATTGGCAGCCACAAAGTAACGGGGGCCCAGAGACACTAGGGGAAAAGCAGTTTGTGGGGGACTCGAAACTTATTTTCAAAATAGTGTGCACGGGGACCGGCATGGGGGATTTCGCTGCCCCCGCTGCCTCCAATGGCAGCAGCCTGTGTATCAGCACTGCCCTGGGCAGCGGCAACGCTCCTAGCATCGGCGGGGTTGGAAGTCACAGTAGTAATAATCCCCCTCCCAGCACTATTGGCCCCAATGCAGCGAACAATGGGAGCAGCGTGAGCATTCCTAAGCACAGCACCGTGGTAGAGAGGCTCCGGCAAAGGATAGAGGGCTGCAGGAGGCACCATGTCAGCTGTGAGAGCAGGTACCAGCAAGCCCAGGCGGAGCAACTGGACATGGAAAGAAGGGACACGGTGAATCTTTACCAGAGGAGCCTGGAGCAAAGAGCCAAGAAGTCAAGCAGCAGCCAAGGAGGTGCGTCTGCAGGAGCAGCTGCAGGGTCAGCCTCTGGAGGAGCTGGTGGCAACAAGCATCACCACCAGCAGCACCAGCAGCAGCAGCAGGTCAAGCAGCAGCAGCAGCAGCAGGATGCAGAGACAGCGGGCAGCAGTGGCACAGCTGAGCAGCGGAACCACACTCTGATCATGGTAAGGGGGGGGGCACTATTGCTGCTTGCTGGAGTTTCACTGCTTGGCATAAGGGGGGAGGAGGTGGAGGAAGGGGGTTTATCCCGTGTGTTTTCTGTTTTGAGAGCGGGGTTAGGGGCGGAGCCAAGAGTATTGGGCAATGCCTCTAAAGTTCTAGCACTTATGGGTTTGGGTAAAAAGTCAAGTTAAAGAAAAAAAATGAGTATTCTTTGTTCTTCTGTTGCTCATTAATGGATGCTCCTGACACCTCCAAGAACTTTTTCTGTGCCAGTGTGTCCTCTGTAAGGTGCTGCTAGGCATGGTTAAGTCTTCAAACTTAGGGCTGGACTTCTTGCCATTGAATGAAGGAAGAATAAACCAAGATAATCCCACTCCTGCTTAACCTCTCTTTTTGTAGCTCAGTGTTATCAGGCAAAGGAATAATTATTTGACACTGATACATTTATATGTGGGAGTCACCAAGACCTTGGCCATTGGTGTTTCCAGCTATCATGTCCCTGAGGCTGTGCAGTTTCTGAGGCTTGGCTTGGATACTGTATTGTTGCATAAATGAATGGCTTGTGTTCTAGAAGGCTGCACAGTTTTTTGCAGTTGAGTCCTTGATGTTTGACTGATAGGAGTTTACTGGCAAGAACCAGCGTGAGCCCTGATCCTTGAATCTCCTTAAGTGGCTTAGCCCCATCTATACAAGCCCTGCTTTGCACACTGATCATTCAACAAAAGGAAGACAAGCTTGCCAACTCTTATGTGGCTTGACTGTTGTGGCACATAAACCTATCCTATGACTTAACATTATAAGGTTTCGTTTATTACAACCCTGATTCAGTTCTGAACAGACCATACGGTGAAAAGAACTACCTGGAGTCTCTTTCTTGTGCTCTATAATTCTGAGTGTTCCATTTAGCACCTTTGTGGTCACATTAAATAGAACTTAAATATAATGTATTCTCATACTTTCACTTTAATAAGAGGAAGAGGATATATATACAGTAACAGATAAACTGTATTGTACTGTATTGTAATTATTATGAATCAATAGAAGGGGTCAGCACTTCACAGAGTGGATCAGGATTTAAGACATACAGAGGGGTTCTACAAATACCATTGTAAACATAAAATTGCTGAAATGTCACAGCAGGAACAAAACAATCATATTTAGACCAATACAGAATTCGTCAACTTATAATTGAATTTGCTCTTGTTTTTATTTTGTGAAAGGGGTAGAACATATATGAAACATTTAGCTACAATAAAATAATATGAAATCATGGAAATGATACAAGTTCTTTGAGAATGTGTTTTATACCCTACAATTATTAAACCAGTTATTAATACAGATAAACTGCATTATAGAATATAGTATTGATACTATACATTGTTTATGTTGCCTATGTGCAGCCTAAAGGATGGTGGGTTAGGCGCTAAATAATATTCTGCTCTGCAGTAGCAAATATGACAGAGATGGACAATTTCTGGTGGTCTTCCACATTTTCTTCCACATAAATTCTTTGTCAAACTACAACTCCCAGAAATCTCTAGAAGTTGGATTTTAGTGGGCCACTGTGGCTAATATGAATTCTGTGGAACCCTGTCCTAGTAACTTGTGCCTGTAGGGTTGCAACCTCATCCTCTAAAACTCAACACATATGAAATGCACATCCTGTATGGTTAATTAGAAACCGTAATGGTGAAGACACATGGAGCTACTAGTAGCAGCTACATGTCGTGGCTACTAAAATAAACAATGCTTATTTAAAATTGTCTCTATGTGTGTGTTAGCAGAGGCAATTCTCAGTATTCTCTATGGCAGGTTATTTTCTGGCCTTTAGTAGCTGTGAAAAAGTAGCTGCTACTAGTAGCTCTGTGTGTCTTCACCCTTAAAGATGCATTCCGCAGACTGCACTGTTTATTGTGGCAATTAGCCATTCAGCATGGGGATATTATGTGGGCCTAATTTTAAATGGGTGAGGTGGAATCCCTATGTACATTATAGCTTCACACCCTGCTATGTCTCAGCTTCTTTAAGACTTTGATATTCACTCAGTTTATATTTCCAGGCAGAAATAAAGGGGGCACACTTAAAGATCTATGTGTTTGAGTAAGACCTTTCTACAACATGGTGTCTGTGCCATCACTTGCCCCCCGAGATATGCATGCAAATAAATCGACATGTTCTATGGGGTAGAAAAGCAGCTTGCTAGGTCCAAAGGCAGGCGGCTGGATTTTTGTGGTTAAGTACCGTCATGAGCGAAGGAGGAGCAGCAGAGCATGGGGGTGGGGACGGAGTGCTAAATGTGCATCCTTCCCTTTTGTAATCAGGGCACTGTCACAGCACAGGCAGGTCTGTGTTTGCTGCTCACTTTGGAGGAATTAAGTTTCGTTTGACAGTGGCGAAGTGTGTGTGTTGTTGAGGGGGAGGGGTGTTTGCACAGTAGTGGCTATTTCCCTGGCTCTCTCCTCCCTCCCTCCCTCCCTCCCTCTGATGCTGTTAGACTGGTTAGATATCTTACATGAAGCAGCAAACTCTAACCCCCCCTCCCCATTTACTTAGCTTCTCCTGCATTAGGGCATAATCAGCCCTACTCTTCCTCATGTAATGCTGTAGAAAGAAAGGATCATCTCTCTTCAATACTCCCAGAGAGAGAAGGGCAGAGTTTAATTCCCATAAACACCTCTGCTTTATTTAGTGTTAGGATGAGAGCCGAGCTAGATTACAGGATAGAGCAGAGCTGATATTATGTGCCGGGGAGAAGTGAATAAAGTGTATAGACAGAGGCTCTTCTGCTGACTGATACGTTTGCTATTCTGTATCCCTTTCTCTACAAGCCAAGGGCTGCTTCTTTTTACTGAAGTATACAATATGTATACAGTGCTGTACAAAGTCTTTCCGTCTTTGGACACTGGGAAACACAATGCTTTTTTTTTGAATATGAGAATATTTCTATATTTTGAATACTGAATATTAATATAATCCTATTTCATATTATGTCTCTCTTATCTTTTCCATGTAAATAAGCATGCTGTGCAACCTCCTAATGCTGGCACCGCCAAAAAGGCAAATCTTCCAGTAGATATTGCATCGTTGACCAGTGTTCTATGCAATGTGCCTAAAGCTGGTATAATAGTTTAATATAAGCTGTGTTTTTACTCTGCGTCCCTTGTTGGCATGAAGTAGTTAACTGCATTTTGTTAAACAAGCAGCCTAGCTGTGCTAACCAGTTAGTGGGAAGATGCTGTACTTCTTTTTTTTTTTTTGCTCCTGGAAATGTTCCATTACCGCTGCAGCTTGCAAGGCTTTTGTTTCTCAAGACAAAAAAAGAATGTGCCCAGTTATCCTCCTGTCTGTTTCAGTTGTTGGATCAAGAACACAGGGGGAGGAGCCCTGCGCTTTCAACCTAGAGACATGTTTTGTGTCTCTCTCTCAGACAGGAAGCTGCAAACCTCACCAAGCTTTCCTGAAGCACAAGAGATCACCCATAATATAGATTTAAGCAGGCGGTACTGTACAAAAACCTCTTACAGTCTGTCAGGGATATTAAAGGATTCTAGCCTTACAAACACAGATATGTGTCTGTAATATTGAGATTTTGTGCCCTTTCTTTATATTTATTATGTATACATATTTTAATTTGTGTATAATCTTTTTATGGAATAATTCATTTTATTGTACCAGCAATGTAACAGACACAGGTTAGGGCAGAACTTTCTGTAATAGTAGATGACCATAGAAAGAATAAATGGTGGATGTGTGGATTACCATCTCAGTGTATATTCCCATGGGTTGCATAATAATAGTTTACACAGTGCAGTATGAAGAGCTTTCTATCTGTTGGGCTGTACTGTACAGCTTAGGGCTCTGTGTTTGCGAATCCTTCATGATCATTTTGATGTACTAAAATCCAATAAGATGACAGCTGTTGTGGCTATTCAGAAAGAAAGCTGATCAATTATTTGGCTGTGGCAGAGGATATCAGCTAACGTGGGAATCAGACCCAGTAACTCTGAATATCATATCCCATAAATATACCCAGTGAGGCACACTTATTGCACTTTGTGCAGCTTTTTAGATCCTATAAATAAGTGTTTGTTTCCAATGGTGAGTTGATGTTACATAAGGACAATAGCACATAGTGGGCAGATTCATCAACACAGGGCAAATTTGCACCAAGGCAGTAACCCATGGCAACCAAGCAAGTTTTTTTTGTTAGTTTACTGGCAGCTGGCTGGAAACACTTTTCACTGATTGGTTGCTACTACGTGCCATAGGGCACGTAGTAGCAAAAGGGGATGCATTCAATCCAGGAATCAGTTAATGAATTTAGAATTGAGCCCATATTTAAATATGAAAATTAGAGTTTGGGATTTGTTCTTTTTTTGTGGGCAATTTGGTATTCAGCTGAATTAAAAAAATGATGTATTTGTTGTATTCCTAGTTAAAATAAATGGGTGCATTTTTTGACCTCTGGGCCAGGAACTTTCATTATTGCTATTGTGATAGCTTGCATTACAGTACCACATTACAAGCTACTTTTGCTGTTGTGTAGCTGCACCTGAGAACAAGCAATAGGCAAAAATGTTAAGAACAGTTTTTAATAAGATTCCATACTGTATACGTGTGGCACATTAATTGCTATTAAAATTGTGCCAGCAGTCGTTCCACTTAGTGTATTTGCAGAGAAACTGACAACACATTTCATATGCACTGTATGCATTGTCTAAGCAAATATCACACATTGGTATCTGGGCAAATATTTAAGTGCTTCAGTAGAACTTTAGATTTATTGGGTTGCTTTTTCTGCTTTCTGCAGGCCCGGGTGAAGCAGTCTTCTTTTGTACTAATTGCTTTTCAGTCAGAAGATGCTGCTATACCCAACTGTGTAAGACTGCCTGCTGAGAAATAGCGCATGCAGTATAATAAATCACATGCTCTATCAAACCATGGATGCTCTTACAGATATGCCTGTCAGTGTTACAGCGAGCTCTCTCACATATCAGTAATTTGTGGGTTTGAGGTGCTGTTGCTTTAAAAGATGCTTATCTAAATGGGTGGGCTGTAAATGTATGCTGCATGCTAGGAGTAGCATGCTCTAAACTGGCATTGAAGGATATTGATACAAGAAAGATAAAAGAAAAACTGATCAGTTATCAGTTTAAAAAAAACAAATAATATTTTATGCCTTGTCTTGTTGGAAAATAATTGTCAAACAATTTGTTTACAGTTTTTAAACTTAATTAGTCATCAGAGCAACCTGTATGGCAGTTTCTGTTTGTATTAATAGATGCAAATCAAAAAATATTTAAAAGGTTATCTTTGCACAATACCCTAAGTCAGACAGTGTTATATATCTCTATAACAAAATGTTTTTCTTTGTTACATCTATATCAGGTGACATATGGTTTTGTTATTAAGAGTCTGCACCACATTTAGGACACGTTTTGTGACTCAGCTAAACCCTAATGCATTTTGAAAAATTCAGATTAACTAGATCCTTACTATGGATTTAAACTTTTAGGAGCAGATTTACAAAGGATTATTTAATTATTTACATATTTATTTCATTAGTGGTAACCACTGGGGAAAAAATGAGCAGTTTCATAGTTAAAATAACAGGGATAACACATTATGGGTATGGGACCTGTTATCCAGAATGCTTGGGACCTGGGGTTTTCCAGATAAATAAGTTCAAGGCACTGTTATTATTACAGAGATTAGGAACTTTCTGGATAATGGGTTTCTGGATCCCATACCTGTACTTATAAAGGTGCCTCATAGTCATATAAACTTTTATGAATTGGTTCTCTGATAGAATTCTGCACAGATTTGCAATACTTCTGCCATACCTTGGTGAACACTTTCTGATGAAAATGCCAGTGTGGTAAGTAGGAAATGCTTTCATAAAAGGGTTAAAATCTAATTAAAGATTCTGTCTAGAAGAGTCTGAAATGAACAATTACCATAGCATCAGCAAAATCTGAATACAGTTTATCAAATTTGAACCTATTAAATTAATACAGAGCACAAGGAAAATCAAGACAAAATTGTGTGGAGAGGGTTTTGCGCTTATCAAGATCTACAAATAAAAGATTTGATGCACTTTTCAGTAATAGGTTCTTACTTATTTATTCTGGTGTCAATCACAAACTTATCAAAAATCCCTAAAATTATTAAGGCAAATTCATGCCTTCTGAAATATAGAGGATGGAACAACTGTCAGTCACTTAAGCTGGCATCAATATAATCATACAAAAGTTTTGTCCGATTTTCGGACAGTTTGTGGGCTCGACATTATCATACAGTGGTGATTGGTCGTTTAGTCGATCGGACAGGTTCAAAAATTTTGATCAGATAACCATAAATTATGCGCATGTATTGTGTATGTGACAATATCATTGGGGAACCTACTATGCATTTCCAGGAAGTCACTTTCCTATGATTGGTGCCTGCCAACTATTTCATGTTTAGAACATCCTCCAATTTGTTATTTTTATGGCTTTATTCTGGATTGTTTTAGATCGTTGCATTTAAAGCTACCATTGATATCTGAACATTTGTCAGAGGAAGACTAAAATCTGAACGTGTATGGCCACTTTAAGTATTAACAGTTTAACTTATGGTTCACAAATGTGTTTATTAATATGAAGAGAAAGTCTGTGTTAACGTTAGTGGCCTCTGTGAGCCATAAACTGAGGTGATAGCAATGGAAAGATAGCAGGCATTCCCTCTGTTGGGCTGCTGGTATTTTCCTAAAGAATATGACAAAATTGTTCCGACACAGAGTATACTCATGTTTGTTTATTGGGTACAGTCAGTGAGTTGTAAATGGCACTATACTGACCATACACAGGGCAATATAAGTTCTAGGTCTAGGCTGTGATATCATGGGTGGGCAGCTGGGCATTGACATTATGGGGGAGCATTGAGGGCAGATATTTGTTAGGGTTTCAGGCCGGCTGTGACATCATGGGTGGGCATTGAGGGCAGATTTTTGTTAGGGTTTCAGATAAAAACTGGATAGGTATTACTGAAGAAAATCCAGGCCAGATAGCCAGACAGCTAGATATCGATTGCTTAGGTTTGAAAATCTTGTCAGATAAGGACAGCATCAGCACATTGATTCAGTCCTCTCCCAAAGGTCTCTGTAGGCCTCCAATATGATCTGATGGTTGGTCCAAGGAACAGAGTTCGGCATCTGCATTGATGACCAAATTAGGTAAATATCCTCTCTTATAGCAACCTTGTCAGATTAATGGATCCTACTGTGAATGCCCATTTTAGACAGATATGTAATTATGCTGAGAATAACAGATACCGCCTTTTCTTTCTGTATCGCAAGCATTCTGTATCACAAGCAGCTTAACTTTTCTTTAACTTTCCCCTTTTCTTTGCTGAGATCTCTTTCTCTCTCTGACTGTGAAGTTGGTCAAAGAGGTGCTTAATGCGCATGTCTGATTGATTTCCATTGGAGCAGAGGCAGCAAGCATGCACAGTAGATACCCCTGAGAAGAAAAGCTCAGCAAAGAAAAGGGTATGAAGGTTGACTAGGCTAGACTAGGAAGTAGCTGAGGGAGCCTACATTGAGCTGCTTGTGATACAGAATCTGAAGGAAAGTGAGCCGAGGGTTAGATATAATAATTATTTATTCTTCAAATACTAGTACTTTTTAAAACAAAAATAAATAATTTTTAAGTGAAACTAACAAGAATAATGGTATCTTCCCCTAATGACACAGTGGTCCTTTAGGACTACTAAACAAGCTTCATCCTCAACAGAATAAAACAATTTAATTTTGTGCACAAGAGGAAAGACAAGCAACATGGCAGGTCCAATTTAAAGGCATGGTTGCAAATAAGCAGAGAATAAATGTATTTTGAATACAGCTTAAATGATGCCCTCATAATTTACTGTTTATTACAAAGAAAAATAAATTACATATAAATATGGTTTAAAAATATTATCTGTTTTCCCTTAAGGAGGATTTAATATCAAGCTCTGTTCTTCCCTAGATTAAGTTTGCCTGTCATTGTCAAATTCTCCATTATAATTAAAGCTCTTCATACATAGTGAAATGACTAATGTTAATTTCACATGCTGCTCTCCTATTTTATTTTCATATATTCCAGGCAGCTCTCTAATATTTCCTTATCTGCTGAGATCAATTTTCTTTTATTTGCCTGTTTAACGTTTTAGAAAGTATCACTTTTAATTGAAGATTTCATGTATCTAGAGTAATTGTGATATTGCTATTATAAAGGAAAATGGAATTCCTTACTTCTCATATTGTCAGTGCTATGTATGTGGCACTAGAACAAAGGCAAATAATTGTGTGGAATAGCTGCTCATTACTGATACTGACAGTAGACATTTTTCTAATATCTTCAACACCCATTCTTTTAGGGGTCTCTGTCCTCTCTCTGAATGATTTGTATTCAAATAAGGCTATTAGGGCAATGGCAAACTTGTTGCTTTTGTGTTCCATGGTATGGTCATTTTTAGGAACTCAAGTGTTTTTTGTGATTACATTAGCAAGCGTTGGAACTTGGTTTGGAACTGATACTAAATATTGCTGGTGCCAAAGAACCTGTAATAACTGTGGCCCTTCCATGTTCCTTGTCTTTCTCCTTGTGCTCAAAATGAAATTGTTTTATTCTGTTGTTAATCTGTTGTTGCTTCCAGTGGAAGAAACATTTCCTCCAAGTTATAACCCCACTGCTAGCATGATGCTCTAAATAATATTTGTCTATCTACAGCAGTAATAGACAAGCTGACATACATTAAGTATTAGGGATGCACCAAATCCCGGATTTGGTTCAGTATTTGGCCGAATCCCGGCTTTTTTTTAAGGATTTGGTTTCGGCCAAATCTGCCGAACCAAATTCAAATCCTCCATGTGCGCATGTGCTGTGTGCGCGGCGATTTTTAACACGTTCCAATCATAATCATCATATGCTAATTCGGATTCGGTTCACAATTCAGCCCAATCCTTCTGGGTGGGTTCGGGGGTTCGGCCGAACCCAAAATAAAGTGGGTTCGGTGCATCCCTATTAAGTATTGCAGCATTACATGCTGAAATATACAGGCAATTTAAGTATAGACAGTTATCTTACCAAGCATTATATGCAAACTCATAATAGTAAGAGTAACTAACACAAGAGTAATTAAACATTTGAAACCAGTATTGCAGTAGAAATCTGCATTAGCCATCTTAGTTGCCTTTTTTCCAGGTATGGCTGCATTATGTGAGTTCCAAAACCTGTTCTTCCATAAGGAACAAGATGTATTTTTAAACTTGCCTCAGACAAGTGATAAACTACTAAAAATGATATTCCCAAGGAATTATATTTAAAGTAAAGGTGTAACTTCATACCTAGGTTTAGCCATACCTTTTTGTGTTACTGTGAACAAATATTGAGATACTATCTAAAATACAGGTCACCTTCAGAATCTGCAATAATACTCTTATTGCAATTCTGTACTATCCTTTCATTTGCCTTGTTTTACTGTCATTATGGTAAGTCTCCAATTGTATTATCTAACCACCAACCACATCTTTCACCCACTTAGAGTTATTAGAAGTTCACCACATTTCTCACCTGGATGTACATCTCGGTGGCCTTTGGCTGCCAATGATTTTTAAAGGGATACATCACCAAAACACAACTTAAGCTTTTTCAAAAGCAAACATATTTTTAAGAAAATTTTCATTATACATCAGTTAAAAAATGTAAAATTTTCATGATTTTTAATGTAAATTATGGTTTAAAACAGTTAGCTAAGCCTGACACCCTGTTCTCTTGCTGATCTTGCAGACTACATTGAGACTCAAAAAAAAAATTAATAGTAGTCATCTGTCCTCAGCCTGTCTTCAGCCTGCAACCCCAAAAACCACAGTTCCCTGCACATGTGATGTCAATAAGGAAAGAAAAATCACAGTGCAATGCATTATGGGTTATGCTGTATTAAGCTGTGGAGAAGTTGTTACAATTTGTAACATCAGTGTTTTAGTCCCACCCCGCCCCCCCCGCCAGGTTTTCAAATGATGCAGAAAGAGAACTGCTCCAGGATTTTAGCATCTAAAAAATATATTTATTCATACTTTTTGAAGGAACAGATTACACTGATAGATATATTAGGGGTTTCTGTGTTGTGTGGGGCTTTTTAACAAATATTGGTTTGAAGCAGGAGTTTACCTTTAACTAAAGGAGTTCATACAGCAGTAACCCCCTAAGCACAGCAATTGACAGTATACATTTTCAAATTGTTAGTACAGAAAACAATTGACCACTTAAAAAATACACTGAAAATGTTCACATTAAATCTTATTTGGTGTGGCTATAACTTTGGACACGTTACTCTATATAACTTTGATGCTCTGTGCAAATTCTGGCCTTTGAAACTGCCTAACTGCTGTGGCTTTCACTTTGGAATTGGCAAACAATTTACACAAAGATGTATGAAGTGTTATGCCTTCTGCATTTGGTCTTTCAGATAATGGTGTGCAATGACCACTGAATGGCCATACAACTAGTAGACTTTACTATATGACATAGTTGGTGGCGATACAAATATCATTCAAAGGCACCACAAGAGACAGTTGTTACTCATTTAACCCTTTCACATTCCTTTGAGTGTGTATTCATTGATCTGCTACAAAAGAGGGGGGCATCCTACTTTATGAAGAAAATATTTTAATGTATGGATTTATAAGCTGTGTATCTGAACTGTCCTAATGGCACATATGACCATATGCATATTCATATAATGCATGATATTCATATACTACAGTTACGCTGCTGCAGCTCATTTTTACTGTGAATGTTTAACATGAATAGGGAAGTTCCTCTTTGTTTTATTGTGCTACATCTGAGCATTGATGGTTTGTGTGTCTTGTTTCTTCTCAGGGTAATTTCCTCTGTTGGTCTCCATGATCTATATTAATCAGTGTGTCTAATACTCTAGTCATCAGTGTGCCCATTCCTTATCATTTAACCCCTCTTCATTTCCTACTCCATGGCTTACTTTTTTCTTTCTCAGAATTCTTTGTTTTTTTCATCATTCTGCTGCAGTTTACTGCTATGTTAGATTATGTTGCTTCCACAGTCATCTGACTTGTCCTTGGCTTGATTCCTAAACTTGATTTCTCTTGTAGAGGAAATGTCGTATGCAGACTGATTTCCTTCACTGTAAGCTTCCATCTTTTATGTGCAGTATAGTCACAAAAATACAATCCCATTCTCACTATAAACTTCTGCATTTGACTTATCTGACTCTTCCTCAAACTGACTTACAAAAAGGATTCATTGCCACACTTACCTGATTTTAATATAGAGCTTAAGTTGCTTTGTCACTCAACTGTTATTTCTACACCCTGACTTGAGCAGATTTACTCTGTTAATCAGTTATGCCAACAGTACTGGAACTTACTCATCGTCATATATAGTAAATAGAAAATCCCCAACTCTTTTTGTTTTACCTCTTACAGTTAAAATATATGGAGCTTAAGGGGCACAGCTCATCAAAAGGTAGCTTGGGGGATTGGGGCATGGCTGGCTGAATTGTGTGTGTATGTGATGTGGGTATATCTTATCTAAAAATGTTTGAGTCAGACGGTATCCAGTTTTGACAAGTTCGTTTCCAGCCATACCTTCTTCCATTTTCATCAGAGAAGCCATACTGGTAAACGGGCAGGTTAGGTGTTACAGTAAGGTTATGGAAGATACTCATTTGTGCAATAAATAAATTCCCTAAGTTTTCATTATGGTAAAAATAGTAGGATGCAAAACATTTTTAGGTCTGCTTTGTATATGCCCCCTTGGCTCTTAGGTTTCTTAGAAATGTACTAAAAAATGATTCGTTCATGCTTTTTTTTAAATTAAAATTCTCAATAGACTGTGAATATCAGCCTGAATACATTCAAGTGTACATTTTCAGGTTGATAAGCACCCTATATCACTCATGTCACTGCTTACACACATGGGAGGGTTAGGCACAGTATTGGCCTAGTATATTTTACCAAAGTGTTTCAGCACTCCCACACCACTGCTCTTATCAGTCCTTCAAAAGTTTGTGCCAGGTGCCATCAATATCACTTAAAAAACAGGTTGATGTCTTGGTTCCCACCCTGGACCTTTCTCAAGACCATATTTTACAATAACAACAGATACATATTAATAGAAAGAACACTCACCTTAAAGCGTGCAACATTCATTGGAAGTGAAACACTCCCTCCACCAAGAGGAAAAACACAAATCTCCCAAAGTATAGTAATCAAAAGCAAGATCTAGAAAGCAGTAAAGAAAAATCTTAAAATTAAAAAATCTATAATAACATAAAACCAACAAAGCTTCTTGGCACATACAATCTATAACAATACAGCAGACCATACAGATACTATGTTTCATTTAGCAACAATATGTATACAATGTGAGCGTTGACTTGAAAAGGACTGTGTGTCAAATTGGTTTTATCTACATATGAGAGACAACATGGGCGTGTTATCAAGTAGTGGTGGTACATATAGTATGGTACCTAATCTGATAACGCTTGCCCATCTGCAGATGTAAAATGCTGGTCCCAGGAGCCATATTCCTACAAGATGTAAAGCTATGATGCTGAAAACAGCCTGGTTTGTCACTTCTAAGCCATGTTGTAGTGAACTTATGATGACTTTTGACTAGTAAGTCACGTAGGCTAGTGCTAGTGCTAGTCTATAACTAATCAATGGTGGATCCGGAATTACTTTCTGGGTCAGCTTTTATAATGTTCCAATGTTTCCCAAAATGTGCCGAAATAGCATTGTAGTTAGTACTAATAACCAAGCTGGGGTTAAGTCTGCCTACCTTCTCAGCCTTGTACTTTTAATTAGACCCCGGATAACCCGGTTCCATATATCTATCCCACATCTGATGCAACTGTAACTCACATGCCTCTTTATTAGTATTATTCCTCAATACCCTACAGAACTGTGAAACTGTGAACAGCTGTTATAATGCAGAAGAACATTTCTATCTGTTGGCTTTCTGAACAAAGAATAGCCAAATTGCTCACCCTGCCTTGAAATCTCCATGTCCAGAAAATGAATACGACTCTTGTGTACCTCACACGTAAACTTAATGGGACTATTCAAGGCATTCAGATCATCCACCATGTTTTGAAACTCAGCCACATTCCCCACCACACAATCATGATATTATCTGTAAAGCAGTGAAAAAAATAGAGTTTAGCAGCATATTTCTCAAAAACATATTTCTGCTCCAATTGGTGCATGAATAGGTTGGCATAGGTGGGCACTATCACCGCACCCATTGCCGTCCCTGCCACCTGCAAGTAAAAATGGTGTTCAAAGCAAAAATATTTTACCGTTAAGCAAGTTCCAATAACTTCTCTAGGAAGAAAATAAAAGCAGCATCATGGAATTTGTGTTCCTCAAGGGAGGAATAGTCTCGCTATGGGGTATACTAGTGTATAGGTACAGCTAAATTGTTGATACACTAGCAGATGTGGAGTAGCTTTCAAATAAGTAGGGGTTTGCTAAACAACTGGCTGCAAGGTGGAATCCAAATAAATACCAATTAGTTGAAGTAGTGAGCACCCCTCACTTCCTCCACCACCTTAGTTTTAAAAGAGAAAATCAGGTCACATACTAACCTCCTATATGCTTTAGTGTCATATGATTGTGAAGGACTTAAGGGCTCCCCATTCATCCTTATTTAAAGGGATACTGTCGTAATTTTATGGTGTACATTGAACCAACAATGTATTTTTTTTTGTTGTAATATTGGCATCATCTCAGTGCATTGTGCATGAGTCTGAGCTTTCAGAAGGAGCCATTATTGCTACACATTAGAACTTTCAGGTAACCTATTGTTTCTCCTACTCCCATTATTTTACAATTTAGAACTATTCTGATATTTACTGGGAGTTGCTATCTTGCTACCTTCCCATTGTTATGCTGATCAGCTGCTGGGAGGGGGTGAAGAATATGAAGAATATGGCTAGCCCCAAGTGAAATTTCAATATTATATATATATATATATATATATATATATATATATTGATATATTGTTGCTGCAAATGTTGTGCACCCAATGGACTATTTTATATATATAAATATTTGTAACCTGTTGTTGCACTACAACTTTTCTTATCTCTTGAAACTCTTGCATTGTCTAAGGATCCTGGTAGTTTTAGAGTGTCAAAAGAAAAGGAGGGCCGTAGATAACAAATCTCTTTTCTACAAGAATCAGACAGTGACTAGTAATCTGCCAGAATCTTGTCCAGAGGTACAAATCACATATCTCTTGTTTGTTCTACTATATTATATCCTGTTTGTCTACATTGTAGACAAAAACCCCGAGGTTCACAGTCACAAGGAATCATAACGTACAAGTTGCTTTTAGTTAGTGAATATGTATCCCATGTTGCTCTGGCTGAAAAGGTGGTCATCGTTTTGACGGCCTGCTGGGGGTGAGGATGTGCGTTAGGAATGTTTTTAATCCATGTAATATGATTACCATATTGCCTTACAGGAAATGGCAGCAACTACTGTTGTCTTGAAACAGCTGAAAGGAAAAAAACAAGCAAAGAAATTGTGAAAGTTTTTTTGAGTATCAGAGGTATGAAACAGGAAACTCAAAAAATCTGCTTGATAATGTGGACAGAAAGTATTACATAAATAGCACGTAACTCTATACTTTGGAAAAGATTGTGGAGTTTGTTGGGACTTAGGGCACACATAATGCTACAGGGTAGAATTTAATTAAAATGTGAGGTAAGCTAGGTTGGAAAATGATTTTTTTGATAGATGCCAATATCAACTCCATTGGCTGCTGGTTTCCTGCATCTGAAGGAGGCAATACTTTGAAAGCATTGATATTCTCACATCACTGGTAACCTGTGGGGCTCTATCACTTCTGTAAAAATCCCTCTTAACAGCACTTGCATGTGTTCTGTATGTGTTTTTTTCATTATTAGTGGCCTGTTGGTAACACTTCCCTGGGCCACGAAGCCTCAGAAAGTCCTCTTGGGGTAAAAAAGGTAGGGAAAAGTACAAACCAATAGCAACCAATAAAATGCTCGATTTCAAAAGCAGAGTGATAAATGCTACCTGCTGACTGGTTTATTTATGCTACTAGAGATTAAGCAAGCATTGCACCAGTTATGTTACACAGGGATGGCCAAGCTGTAGCTCTAACGTTGCTATACCTGTTAGGCCTCCCAGATTTTTTGCCAACAGCACATATTTATACCTCAATTGGGGCATAGCAAAGGGAGTGGTTGGGATGTGGCCAAAAAACACCCAGATTTGGTTCAAAGGAGGATGTCACCTTTGGAACTTCCAGCACCCAGGAATGCTACAATTTGTTGCAGGGATAAAAATCTTGCCATCCTTAAGTTACGTACGCTCAACCCTCCTTCAGGAGGTCCCAGGTTTCATGAAGTTCCACTGAACCCCCTTTTCAGTAACTCAATTATTGCATATAAGGAACAGAATACTCTATGCTGAACATTCATCCAGAGCTTGTGTTTAAAATGAGTTTCTTTGTCTGCTGTCAGTGTGGTTTCTTTTTTTATATATATATAGAAGAAAAGGTGGAATTCTGTGTAAATTTTATTTCATGTACGGTGTAAGTATCAGATAAGTGTGCTTGGGTTTAAAGAGTTTAAGCAACAATGTTACAGACATAGAAGATCTGTACATTTTTCAAACAATCTGTCCTCAGGTTAGAAACTTTTCCAGCACAGGAAAGTTCATTCTATGTGTACTTTATATATCACAAAGTATATGAACATGTGTCCAGTCTGTACATAGCTAAAGAACACGCACTTCAGCCACATTAATTATAACTAAAGTATAAAAATATTTAAGATAATGGCAGCTTGCTCACATGGTGCCCCATTTACTCAAGCTGACTTTAACATTGCCCTTTCTCCTACAAGAATTAACCTGAGTGCTACAATCAAACTGTAAAAACATTTAGCATGTCGCTTTGTGCTTGTTTGCTTTGCGTGGAGCAGGACCTGAGGTTATTTAAATTAATGGCACGCAGCGAAGGAGCCAATATGTATACTTCACATCTACCCACCTTTTTTCTTTCTGCTTGCTGCGCTAATCGTGTGTGAGCTGTTCATGCCACTTTTTTCCCAGTGTGACTTAACTCATTCCAGGTTTTAGGAACAACTGTTCAACAGTCCCTGTGTGCTGCTGTGTGACATTTTTTTTGCTTATACAGAATATAAATTGAGATAGTTTTGTAGCCTTGATTGTATACATTTGCCCTGTGTTTTGAGTTCTTTATAGGCTATTAGGGATCTAGCAAATTTTTGCATTGGTTTGTGCAAGGATATCTGTAAGATATTTACAAGGGTGGCACAGAACTTGGTGCCTGGTCACTTGGGGCAGATTTATCAAAATGTGAGCTTAATACATAAAAACTTAGCCACGTTCTATTCATTCCTATGTGATTTTAAGAAGAATATTTATCAATGGAAAGTTAGAGTTCACCCATTGATAAATACGCTTCTTAAAATCCCATAGGAATGAAAAGAAGGTTGGTGAGGTTTTATGTATTAAGCTCTGAACACACATTTTATAAATCTGCCCCTTAGAGTAGTATTTTGCAGCAAGTGTGGTATTGTATTATATGCAAAGTGTAAGTTATATTATGTTAAAATCTACTAAGGGGCTATCCTGTTTTAACAGGGTATGATGTCACTGTATCTTTGCTGGTAATTGGTTTAATAAAAGCCAGGGGCAAAAAATGCCATTACCATTCTTATTGGCCAGTTAGCCTTGGGAGCAAGAGGTTTGAGAGTGCTCTAATAAAAGACAATCAGAGACAATATTTTGTGCAGGATATATGCTACAGTAAGGAATCTTGGTTCTCCCACTGTCACCGTACAATTGCAGGAACGGCTAAATCCTACCCCAGGCTTAAATACATTTACTACAGAGATTGTGATTTTGGAAAGAAATTAGTTCCAAATGAAAAAAGGGAATTATTTAAATGACTATATTAGTTTGTTCAGTCTTTTTTCATAATTTTGTTTATTATTTTACACTGGCTTAAAGGGGGACCTCTCAACCAGACATTAAAAGCTGCATAATGAAAGTGCTTCTCAAATTTAACATGAAACCAAATAATTGTTTTTAATTAAAACATCCATACCTGTTATAAATGGATTTAAATCTCAGCTGTCAGTCATATATTTCCTTCTCCGCCTCTATTCCTTAGGCACAGAAACCACTTTTACTTTCATTTCTGCATTTAATAGGTGTCACTACCCTCCTCACATTGTTGTGTAGCTGCATAGATTTCAGCGTTCTGAGTATTGTAATTTTTTTTCCTTAAAATTGTATTTAAAAAGAAAAAATTGTGAGGTATATAGTCCTGAGTCTCACTCGACCCTCCTCTTTCTTTACTGGTGCTCTCAATATTTCCCTACAGCAGGGATCCCCAACCTTTTTTACCTATGAGCCACATTTAAATGTAAAAAGAGTTGGGAAACAACACATGCATTAAAAAGTTCCTGGTTTGGGGCAATTAAAGGCTGTTATTGGCTATGTTGCAGCCCTTGTGTGGACTGGCAGCCACACAGGAGGCTAGGTTTGGCAGCACACCTGGTTTTGATGCAAACAAAACTTGCCTTCAAGCCAGGAATTTCAAAATACACACCTGCTTTGGGGCCACTGGGAGCAACATTCAAGGGGTTGGTGAGCAACATATTGCTCACAAGCCACTGGTTGGGGATCACTGCCCTACATGGTTGGGGAGGGGAATAAGTGGGAAATGGAAAATAGTGTAGTTTCTAGGTCCCTGTTACAGAACTCCCAGCCCTCCCAGCATGAGAGCAAGAGGGTCGGTCAAAATACATGATAAATAAATTGTAAAAGCAGCTTGCCTGAATTGTGTAATATAATCACTAAATCTTATTGGTTATGATGACATGCCATTATGTCTGAACAATCAAAAATCTCAGACCTGTAAAAGACATGGGATGTATGCGATCATACATCAGGATGAACACCAGGAGATTTCTCATCCATTTTTCCAATCCGTACACTTTATTTATTTAAATACAGTCACTTTTTGGGTCCAAAATCTTTACTATTACAGAGATATTATTGTCAATGTGTCTTTCATTGCCTTTCATCATCTGCTTTGTCAGATCTAAACTGAACACAAACAAGGTGTTCTTCACGTTGGCAATAGCACTAAATGAAAGAGCAATAGACTGCTAAGTAATATTTAGCAGTCTGTTATTAACAGTCTATTGCAGTTAAATGAGTTCTTAAAGCTTAATTGGTTGCCAATTTAAATGTTTTTCCCCTCTCTGAGTCAAATGAAGTAAAAGTCTGAATAGCTTTACCCATTTGATTTATTTAGCTACTTATGTACTGGTTAGTCCCTGATTAATCCTCTCTTATAGATCAGGATCCTTAGATTGCTTCTTGGCTTTGTATAGTGTTGATGCAATATTGTGCTATATTTTCCATCATTTATGCAGAATGCATGCCCCAGTATGAAGGTAGGACCTGTGGGACTATTAGAGAGATTGTACGTGGAAGTAAAAAGTATGTGCTTCAAAAGAGGAAACTCATTAAACAGCAGACTTTTAGGTTTGGCTTTACTAAGGTTAATCATTTTTCAGCAGGGGTCACAAGATACTAATATGGAAAACAGACCCAACAAAACCCATAGCACATTCATTTGTTTTTTATTTGAACCATTGGCTAAATTACAATTCTCCAAGCAATATGCTTGTTATTCCAACAATTCTCTGCAATATGCTTGTTATTCCAACAATTCTCTGCAATATACTTGTTATTCCAACAATTCTCTGCTTCGTTTCGTTTATTTTTGAACTAGAGTACTAATTTTTTTTTTTACATTATTTCAGTGTTACACCATCATGATTATATACAGTGGTGTGAAAAACTATTTGCCCCCTTCCTGATTTCTTATTCTTTTGCATGTTTGTCACACAAAATGTTTCTGATCATCAAACACATTTAACTATTAGTCAAAGATAACACAAGTAAACACAAAATGCAGTTTTTTAAATGAGGATTTTTATTATTTAGGGAGAAAAAAAATCCAAACCTACATGGCCCTATGTGAAAAAGTAATTGCCCCCTGAACCTAATAACTGGTTGGGCCACCCTTAGCAGCAATAACTGCAATCAAGCGTTTGCAATAACTTGCAACGAGTCTTTTACAGCGCTCTGGATGAATTTTGGCCCACTCATCTTTGCAGAATTGTTGTAATTCAGCTTTATTTGAGGGTTTTCTAGCATGAACCGCCTTTTTAAGGTCATGCCACAACATCTCAATAGGATTCAGGTCAGGACTTTGACTAGGCCACTCCAAAGTCTTCATTTTGTTTTTCTTCAGCCATTCAGAGGTGGATTTGCTGGTGTGTTTTGGGTCATTGTCCTGCTGCAGCACCCAAGATCGCTTCAGCTTGAGTTGACGAACAGATGGCCGGACATTCTCCTTCAGGATTTTTTGGTAGACAGTAGAATTCATGGTTCCATCTATCACAGCAAGCCTTCCAGGTCCTGAAGCAGCAAAACAACCCCAGACCATCACACTACCACCACCATATTTTACTGTTGGTATGATGTTCTTTTTCTGAAATGCTGTGTTACTTTTACACCAGATGTAACGGGACACGCACCTTCCAAAATGTTCAACTTTTGTCTCGTCGGTCCACAAGGTATTTTCCCAAAAGTCTTGGCAATCATTGAGATGTTTTTTAGCAAAATTGAGACGAGCCATAATGTTCTTTTTGCTTAAAAGTGGTTTGCGCCTTGGAAATCTGCCATGCAGGCTGTTTTTGCCCAGTCTCTTTCTTATGGTGGAGTCGTGAACACTGACCTTAATTGAGGCAAGTGAGGCCTGCAGTTCTTTAGATGTTGTCCTGGGGTCTTTTGTGGCCTCTCAGATGAGTTGTCTCTGCGCTCTTGGGGTAATTTTGGTCGGCCGGCCACTCCTGGGAAGGTTCACCACTGTTCCATGTTTTTGCCATTTGTGGATAATGGCTCTCACTGTGGTTCGCTGGAGTCCCAAAGCTTTAGAAATGGCTTTATAACCTTTACCAGACTGATAGATCTCAATTACTTTTGTTTTCATTTGTTCCCGAATTTCTTTGGATCTTGGCATGATGTCTAGCTTTTGAGGTGCTTTTGGTCTACTTCTCTGTGTCAGGTAGCTCCTATTTAAGTGATTTCTTGATTGAAACAGGTGTGGCAGTAATCAGGCCTGGGGGTGACTACAGAAATTGATATTGAAATTGAAAATTGAAATTGATAAACCACAGTTAAGTTATTTTTTAACAAGGGGGCAATCACTTTTTCACACAGGGCCATGTAGATTTGGAGTTTTTTTTCTCCCTTAATAACGTAAACCTTCATTTAAAAACTGCATTTTGTGTTCAATTATGTTATCTTTGACTAATAGTTAACGGTTTTTGATGAGCAGAAACATTTAAGTGTGACAAACATGCAAAAGAATAAGAAATCAGGAAGGGGGCAAATAGTTTTTCACACCACTGTATTTAAGGGCCACTATACATTCAAAGTTATCCTTTTGAAAAATATGCTGCCATTGTTGTAGTGTATTTCTTATTACTGGCTGTGAGAAATCTTGAGGTTTGGTAATGCTGTTAGGTTTGTATATTGACTTGTTCCCCCTATATTAACTCCATGCTTTAGTTGCAAGATAAGGTTATGGGTAAAGTTATGGCCAGGCACTAACACCTTCATTAAAGCCAAAGAAACCAAACCAACAACACATGCATTCACCTAATATTTCTATTAGACTAATACAAAGGGATAATACAAAATTAAGGTATAGCGACCCTGCAAACAGGTCCTACTTACCTTTTCATTTGTAAATATCTGCCAGGTGGATCCAGGTGCCGGCATGGGTAAAGGCTGATGCCAACATAGGGGCTGTTTGAGAATCAGTCCCCTCTGGCATTAGCCCAACAACAGTGACATTGTTATCAGGCCAGTTTGATCACAACACAACCAGCTGAGGAGAGTGAGATATCTTATGTTTGATGTGACAGTGATAGATTGAAGTAGATCAAGGGTAGTTGTTTCCTCAGCTGAGTGAATTACTCACTACCAAACGGTTCAAGAACTATACATCATTCACTTTGCAGGAACAGAGAATAATTGGAATCAATGTAATTGCCTGCATCATATATATATCTATTATAATTCAGCACAGCCTTGAACATTGATACTGGCAAGTTAGAATGAGATGATATGCTCAATGTAAGAGTGCATAGTTAGTTCCAGATATGGAATACTGCTCTTCTTTTACTGTTAATTTTAAGGATACTGCATGATCTTTTTTTAATATTCTGTTGTAAGACAATATCATCATTTTGAATAGTCAGCGTGCCATCTTTATGGTGTGATCTGTAATCTAGGGACCTGTTAATAAGGGTGTGTTATACCTCTGAAATCAGTGGGTAGAATCCTGCTGTCTAACCTGTTGTATATTGTAGCAAGGTGGGCATATCGGGGAAAGGATTTGCTTGTTTGATGGCCTTGCCAAACAAGTGAATATTACTGTGTATGGCTACCTTTAGACAAATTATCTGTTAGAGTAAGCACATTTTGCTACTCTGAGATTTCTAGGCATGAGCTATTTATCCCCAGCACTATGTAAGTAATATTTAAACTGACCCATTTTGTTTGCTCACCATAACAACATTTCAATACAGACCTGCCCTTTTGTAACCCTACCCACAAAATCCACTGCATGTTTTCCACTCCTGCCCTGCTGACGCTCCTTGTGCAGTAAACCTGTTTTCTGCCATGAGGAACAAGTGGTTACTGAAGGCAAGCTGATTAAAATATGGGATATTCTTTCTCTCTATATGTCTATCCAGCTGGCTCAAGGCCAGCAGTCTGGAGTGTGAAATATTCAGCAACCCTGTTAATGCTTTAAAAAGCAGATTATAAAAGAGCACTAATGCCTATCACTACACCAAGAGTGGGATTTTGCCTAAAAAGGCTTGCTTTCCACAGAGGTTAAGGGCATTACAAATTGGGCCTGTCACCAGAATAAACCTTAGAACTTACTGTTAGTAGGAATTTATAGCACATCTTATTCTTGTATTTATATTGTTTTGCATTTTGTCACATTACTTTGCCATATGTTAAGACTAATTAGAGACTAATGAAATTTGTAAACTGCAATAGTAATGTAAGAGAAACCTGGCTCTACCTTTAATAGGCTCCCAGAGCATGTAAGCAAATTAACTTCTGTAAAGAAAAAACTTTTATTTTTTTTAAATTGTTAAATCATTCAGATTAAACAAAATAGTATAATCTTTTATTGATTATGCCTCACAGTCAAATAGCATCTACAGTAGAAAAGCTGTGCACATGGAAATGACATCTGTGACACAAAACTAACAAATGTTACTGCCACGCTCAAGTATCCCAGACAGGAAATATCATGCAAGCTTTCCAAACCGCACCTGATAGGACAATGCAAGGTGCATGGGATCATTTTGTATATATAACCAACTGGCTAATAGGCCCACACAGTCAGATATCTACATTGAGATATCTGTCATTTACAAACTACCCACATAAATAACTAATATAAACATAAATTACATGTCCCGAGTGTGGTCACTTTTATGGAAATCAAATTATGTTTGATTTTTAATTTACTACTGTACAGATAAGGCAATTGCTTATAGCCTCTGTTGTCAGATTATTGTACAGGACAGTAGGGCACATTTGTGAGAGATCACACAGATACCAGTGCAAAAAGAGGATGTTCATACTAAACCTGCACATAGATATACAATGTCATCAGTTCTAAAAAGGTTTGAGACCTCTTAAATATTCATGAATGTTACAAAATGCTTGTTCACATAGGAACACATTGTACTGAACATTGAACTGAAATGTATTTAACTAATTACTCAGTTTAGACCGCCTGCTCATGGCACAACACAGACCAAACTTGATGAACCATATAAATATCTTTAGAAAAAACAAGCAATAAAAAAGATAATTTAACAGCATGACATTTGTTAGATTCCAGGCTGAGGTTCTAACTTAACTAAAGATTTTGACCCTTCCATATAATGATACGTGCCCAACAGGCATGTACATGTACAGTGCATGAGTTAAATGGATTTTCTTTGTAAATGGCTTTTTTTACTGAGATATATACTTTAAGCAGAGAACCTTTCTGTTTTCCAGTCTTGTAGCAGCAGGAGGCTCTTTCTGAAGAAAAGGCAACATTGGCCTTACAGAGAGAAATTGTGAGGGACATGGATCTTCCATTATATAAAGCTGAAGTAGACCAAAAGTGAGGGAATGAAAGCTTTCTATTACATTGAGATTGAGCTGAGCAAAAATTGAGGGCTTATTACAATCAACCCAGGGCCCTTAAAGGGAAAACATATTTAGCACAACCCCCCATACTTGCACATCACTGCTAATTCCCCAGTGCAAAAATGAAAGAACAAGACAGCTATAAAGTATTGTTTTTGCTAATAGTCAGTAGACTTTCATATATAGAATGACTAGCTCTGTGCTCCACCAAAGAGTTACAGTACTAGATTAGCTTAAATCATTATCTTTCTCCTATAAAAATTATTTCTGTGGTTAAGGTGCTACTGAGCAATAGTAAATGTCATTTTAACCACTTGTTTGCTAAGTAAATGCAGGTTGCATTTTTAATGAAAATCGTATCTTACTCCATATTTAAAAAGTATGTGCTGTTTGAGTTCCTCAGAAAACTTGGTAGCTATCTGTGGGTGTGTTTTAGAATTGGGTGTGGAAACTACATGTTCAGGATATAACACTGCCCCAAATGTAGCTCCAACGCCAAGTCAGGTGTAGGAAACAAGAGGAATTCTTTTAAACACAGCATGCTGCAATGCAAGCATGTATTGTTCCACTGCCCACAGTGTGTTTGATTATAAATACCTTTAAGTATGTCTTGACACAGTAAATACAGAAAAAAATCTTAGTGTACATATCCTTATAAACATGGTAACATAGCTCTAAAGTATTTTCTTTTAGCTCATACAGTATAGCCAGCATGAAATAGTGTAATTCTATGTTTTGTACAGCCATTCTGAAAAAGGGCAGGCGAGAGATTATGTTTGGGTGACAGCAGCAGACAGATACTATAGAAGGCATAATTTATATGAATGAGCGTGCAGTGACAGTGCTTGCGAGTTGCAGTAATTATACAAATAACAAGTTTGGCACATAGCTCTTCACCTTTCTTTGCTCTGTTTCCAAACAGTCTTAGCAATGATTGTCTTTCTGCTAGACATCCTTACGGCCTCCTACCGTAGTGAAACATAGGTTTAAATAGAGGGATATCTTATATTGTTATTTCCTTAGAGCTGCTTTACGTTTTGAAACGTTCTTTTGTTTTCTTTTTTTTCAAGTCTGTTTCATTAAATGAGAACTATACCCCCAGAATAAATACTTACTTAACAGATAGCTTATATCATATTAAAGGAGAACTAAAGCCCAACTAAAGAAGTAGGCTAAAAATGTTGTATGTTATGTTTTGGGCTTCTGCCAGCCCAGGGCAATTACAGCCCTTTAACAGGGATGATTTGTGCCTTCAAAGATGCCCCCAGTAGCTCCCCATCTTCATTTCTGCTGATTCACTGCACATGCTCTGTGCTGCTGTCAGTTACTGAGCTTAGGGGCCTACACACAATATACTGTATATACAGAATATAAATGTCACAATATAAGGCTAATTTGTAATTAATACAGATAAATACTACATTACAGTTCAGAAACCAGTGCAGTGAATTTAATAAAAAGCCTTGTACCATCAGCTTATATGACAGGCCAGCCTAAATTTCTGCTTGATAATTTGCAACAACCCCTAAGCTTAGCTTCTCAGCAGAATGCACTGAGCATGTGAGTGTGGCAGACACTTTCCAAGATGGGGAGTTCCTATGACAGGTTTGAAGTCCTCTGGATCATTGCTGCTATTGAGATGCTGAAACTTTAGGCTGGTGGAATAGGTTCAGTATCTAAAATATGGCATTTTTAGCCATATTTATTTTTAGTAGTTAGTTCTCTTTTAAGTGGGCTATTAAAAAATCTTACCAAACTGAAATATATATATCAGTAAATATTGCCCTTTTACAACCCTTTCCTTGAGCCACTATTTTGTTATGGTCTGTGTGCTTCCTCAGAGATCACCTGCCAGGAATAAACAGGAAGAAGTGTGGGAGCAAAAGACAGAACTTTGTCCATTATTTGGCTGATGTGACCTGGCATGTATGTGTGCGTTGGCTTGTTTGTGTGAACCATGAATCGTATGATCCCAGGAGGGCCTTAGTACTTAAAATGGCAATTTTCTATTTAGGATTACCCAGTGGTACATACTACTTAAAAAGCATATTTTTATGAAAATGGTTTATTTAGATAAAGCAGGGTTTCCCATATAAGCTGGTTTATGTTATATATTTTTAGAGAGACCTACATAGTTTAGGTGTATAGTTTTCCTTTAATAAATGAACAGGTTACATGTATGATTAATTTCATTAGGCGGCTGTCATTATAATGTTGTTTTACAGTATATTCTTGAATGGTACTAATTTATATAAAGCAGTTTGTATATTATATAGTTTGCCTTTAATGTGTATAAATGTTTCGTACAGCCAATTCTAGTGAGACCCGTATTTCTCTCCTCAGAAGTGTTAAATAAATAATAAGATAAACAAAGGGTAAGTCCAGATTGCTGCAAGTTGCATCCCATTGTGAATGCCTTTGATTCAAATGACATTTAGCCAAGCTCTAAATGAGACCAAACAGTGGATATGTTATATTGCTGAGAGCTGCAACCCTGTTACTCCTTTTCCCTTATTGCACGTGCATTATTTTGGCCACCTTGTGTTTGCAGAAGCCTTCAGTGCAGGGAATTATATAATTCTTGAGGCATATTATGCGCAGCAGAAACTTGACAGCAAGTAGAAGATTGTAATTACTCTCTTCCATTAGACTCTGTGGCTTTGGCCAGATAAGCTGTGGTGAAACGTGTGACCAGGGCAGGGGATCATGGATTGTCTTTCAGTGTTGTCATGGTGACAGTGATGCAGGTGGCCTATTACTGCCTGGCTTGTCAGATCTTATACATCAAACTGGTGCTAAGTGAAAATATGTTAGAGAAGCTGAAGAGAGAAGAAGGGGGGGGGGGGGGGGGGGGCGGGGCGGGGGGAATTGCCAGCAGTGTTTATAAGATCAGGTGGTTTCTCTCACTTAAACACTGGCTTTCTTCTTCCATGCGTTAACCCTACCCTGGTACAACAGGTTCATTTTCAGAAAGGCATGCTTTAGCAGTTCACCTTGAAATCCCTGTAGTTTGCTTAAGGCTTAAATCATTAATAAAGTATGGATAACATATATTAATGCAAATATCCCCTTTAGAACTGAACTAATTAAACATCTTACAGGGAACAAACTATCTCTTCTTTTGACTGCTGCTGTTCATTAATATTTCTCTTCCCGCGCACTTACGTTTTTATATGCAGTGGCAGTTGGTTTGGGCCACCTAGAATTGGCTTGACATCAGGAAGAGTATTTATAATCCCTGAGAGGGTAAGGCGTGACTTGAACATGTGCACCCCAGTTGTTGCTCACTGTGATGTGCGTGGATGTGTGGAAGTTGTAACACACTCACTTGTAGCATATAAATCGTTATGGTACGAGAGTACCCGGTGACCCTGTGTGCAGGAGGCCTTTAATGCAACTATTGTGTTAAAAATTCAAATTTGTAACAAAAAGGATGCCCACCTGTTTCAGTTCTTCTCTGTCATAGACCTCAGTCTCAGGGTTAATGGTCATATTCTCAGAGCCATTCGGTAACATTCTCCATGTTCTCCACTGATTTACAACTACTGGAGCTTTTAATATGGTTCAGTTCTTATCTTATATTTATTTCTAGAATAGTTATATCCACCAGTCCTGCTTGTGTGGAAAAGTGTATTTTATGCTAGTCTTTTACCTGCATCTACTTTTTTAACAAAGAAAATGGAGATAAGCAGGAGTTCACTATTCTTTTAAATGCAAAGAGTTGTTGTATGTTATAGTTAATACAGCAACTCTGTACGGGCCCTATGCTACTGACTCTTTTAAGGCATAGTTGAACTTTAAATTCTGAGTGGAAAGATTAGGATGTTGAATATATTCAGGATAAGCAAACTCATAAAATCTATATACAATCATTTGGAAACATCTCCAGCTTTTTGGACCTCCGTATTCAATGTCTAGATTTATGACTTGCTATTGAGTTTTTAACCCCCTTCAGTTCCACATCTGCTGTGTATGGCAGCGAGTAGTCACCCCTGCTTGAATGACAGGTCTAAGTGTAATCTAAGTGCATTCTAGCAAAAGTACATAAAGTGTAAAAAGTCACTAAAATTACTGAAATATGGTGAGAGGTTTAATCTGTGTGATATACATAATTAGCAAAAGACAGGAAAAAATCCTGAAATGTGAAAATTTATTAAAGGGACAGGCAGAAAAGTATCTAACCTTGAGGAGTGAAATGTTTTCTGAAAAGTTTCAGGGAGTTGCATGAGCCATGATTTACCTACAATGTATTTCTAGGTACATAACGTGCAATAATAGCCGTGCCTTTGTTTCTGCATTTATATATAACTAAAGGGGTTCATTCACTAAAGGTCGATAAGCGTTATTGCATGTTTTTTTGCGTTTAAATTGACGCTATAAATAACAACCGATTTGTCAAAGTAAAGAAATAATACTAACGCATAATTCACAAACACATATAAAGCGTTAAACGCGCTAAATATTGTTTTAGTCTGTGCGAAGATTAACACCTACTTGGGGCAGGCGGTACTTAAAGGAAAAGGAAAGGCAAAGTCACTTGGGGATACCAAAATGTTAGGAACCCTCAAGTGACTTAAATCGCTTACCTTCTACCCCGGGCTGGTGCCCCTGTACGAAGAGAACAGCACCAGCCCGGGGTAGCTGCAGCGCTTCCTCCTTCCATCTTCGGTCGCGCGTGCATGCGCAGTAGAGTGAAAAGCCGAGAAGTCAGCTTTTCACTCTACTGCGCACACGCCTGTCTTTTAGTCCTTCCAAAATGAAGGCGGAAGGAGGAAGCGCTCCGCTACAGGTACCCCGGGCTGGTACTTTTTTCTCCTAACAGGGGCACAAGGTACAAGGTAAGCGATTTAAGTCACTTGGGGGTGCCTACCATTTTGGCACCCCCAAGTGACTTAGCCTTTCCTTGTCCTTTAAAGAAAATTGTGGTTGGTGAGCTTTTGGCAACACAACATGGACTTTGCAGTGGGATTTTTTCAAGTATGTGTTGGCCCTAGAGTCATGCATCCTCCAGTTTTCAGGGAAATGGTCAGAAAAAGTAGTTTTACGAACGTAATGGTGACGTGCGTTAAATCATGCGCTAATATAGCAAGCGGCGAAATATATAGCGTGCAGCGGGAATTAACACACACGCGGAAAATAACGCAAGAAAAACGCTCATCGCAACTTAAATAACGCAAAGAACATCGTGTCTAAATTTTGACACCTGTCCTTTTAGTGAATCATGCGTTGTCGCAAAAAATAAGAAGCAATAAAATTTTTAACGCATGCTATAAATAGCGCTCGTTTTAACGCACTTTAGTGAATCAACCCAGTGTGTCTTGCAAAATGAATCAGACCCATTACAAGTCTTAAAATGTTGTGATCATTAATGATGTAATAAATTAATGACTGATGTTTACACTACTTTTTATATTCGGTAATTCCATTTAAACTTGCCAAAGTCTGAAATTTGGAGCTTGTAGGTTCTAGTTGCATATCTGACATTTCAGCTCTAAACGTTAGTGTAGTCTATGAGTGATTTTTCCTTCGCCCATTGGTCACTGTGCCACACGGAACCGATGAATGCTGGTGGAATGCATAAAAATGCCACCACAGGGGAACACATAGGAAAACACTCATGGAGACCTTATAGAACTATGATTACGTTACATTTTTGAAACTGTTCCCCATGCTCTGTAGGCTTTTCAGAGTGTTAGTTGGTGACTTCCCTCCCAAGTCCCCTTCTTGTTTAGAGACTGAGATACTGTAGGAGAGACAACTTTTCTTAGCAGTTTCTGAAAAGTGTGATCATTATTGCTGATATATATTAAAGGAACAGTAACACCAAAAAATGAAAGTGTATAAAAGTAACTAAAATATAATGTTCTGCTGCCCTGCACTGGTAAAAGTTGCGCGTTTACTTCAGAAAGTCTACAATAATTTATATAAATAAGCTGCTGTGTAGCCATGGAGGCAGCCATTCAAAGGAGAAAATGCACAGACACACAGCAAATAACAGATATAACACCATTGTATTCTACAGAACTTATCTGTTATCTATGTCACCTGTGCCTTTTCTCCTTTTTTCCAGCTTGAATGGCTGCCTCCGTGGCTACACAGCAGCTTATTATATAAATTATAGTAGTGTTACTGTAGCAAACACACCAGTTTTACCAGTGCAGGGCAACAGTGCATTATATATTTATTACTTTAAAGCTTTAATTTTTTAGTGTTACTGTTCCTTTAACTTCCGACAAAAGTCAGTATTGCTTTTAATACTTTGTCACGCCCTCTCACTGTCTTTTTATAATTGTTATTAATTAAGAAGATTGTTAATTAATAAGAGATTCTTCCTTGTTGTTAATTAATTTTTCCCACTCCCTGCTAAATTGCATAGATCCAATGATATGGGCCAAGCATTTGGGTTCTGTAGAAGAAGCGATATGTTGCCTCTGTCACTGAAGCAGAGAAACCAACCTGGTAAGGGCAAGAAGGGGCCAAAAAGCCCTTCAAAATTCAAGACATGCAATGTTAATCCTTCTGAAAGGATTCACATGCCTTGTGCTATACACATAGCAGTGCCTTAAAACAGTAGACTTTATAAACTGTCTTTATTTTTACTCTACCCACTAGTCCAGTGGGTTGCGTGACTGTACTAAAAAAGTTTGCTGTCTTAGACAGAGAAAAGTGGTTGGCCAGTTTGGTGTAAAACTCCCTTATTTTTAAGCTATATTGATCTATGAATGGCTTTAAAATGATTGTTCAGTTTTCTAAATAAATCAAATAAGATTTTTAAATACTATAACACCATTAGCAAACATTGCTGTGTTTCTTGTCATATGTACTGCCTGGCATAATACCTAATGAATCTAGACATTTCCCTCTAATGCAATATGAAGCTTGAGGATGCTATCACATACTTTGTATCTGAGTTTCCTAACACTGCTCTCTCTCATATTTACAAACGTTTGGTACCTCTTCACAGATAAATAAGGCAAATTGGAACCTTACATACATCCCCATACTGTATAACCTACATTGGGGTTCACTTGGTGTAACATTAGTATAAGGTTTTGCTTAGATCTATGTGCTGTGTCATAGATTATTTTGTCTTATAGTCTGTAATTTACACATTTGTAATTAACACATTTAAAACACATAAGTCTGTTTTTGTTTCTGTAAGCTTCAGCTTCATCCATATACAATATCATTCAGTGTACGTAAAAGCCTAGTAGAATGCAGGTTGGCATTCTGTTGCCTTTAAATCTCTTTAGTGTCCCTAAACACCCACTAAAAGCATTGCACACACAGTTTGCTTGCGTGAGAATGAACAGAATCAGCATATGCTGCTATATAGCAATCAGTATGTTTCTACCACTACGTAGCACAGTGCGCTTGGCATCTGCTATAACATAAAAATGTGCATGCAGTAGGCGGTATGTATAAAATTTACTTTGTGTCTGAATTGTTGCAACTGTCATATTTATGCGATGTAATATATATATGCATATGTTTATAATATATATATTTGAGAAAAAAAATTTGTGGAAACAGTTATTACTACTGTCGCCTTGCTTACTCTGAACTCATGAATATGGCTTTATGCTCAAATTTCCCCTAATATTAAAACCGCAACAACATCACAGCTACTAAATTGCTTTAAAGATGTTCTTTGTTGTTGCACTTTAGGATTAGTTTAGTTGATGAGGTAGTGCTTAACAAGGCACAAATACAGTATATTACTTCTGCAGCATTCATGAGCAGTCATGAGAGCCAGAACCAAAGCTTGTGTTTGTATTTCAATGTATGTAACTACATTTTAGAGTTGCTTAAAGTTGCTTTAAAATGTTATTACCCAATTTGTATTACTGTAATAGAAATATCAGCATATACTGTATCTGTAACCTGTTCCTGTAACAAGGCTTTCTCTGGCTACTTTAAGGATAGCAGAACACTGGGCTGAGCTGTTGGCTGTTAGACATATAATTGTCTTTTTGCTGATCTGTGGAGGTGAAGCTTCAAGCAGGTCCAGAACTAGGGGTAGGCAGAAGAGGCATCTGCCTAAGGAAAAGTGTGGGTGAAATTACAGAAATCTTTTATTGGGTGGAGCAGATTGACACCCTTGTCTTGAGTGCACAAGAGAGGAAACAGCACACTCCTTGATCCAGCGCAGACCTCAAGAGCTTCTGACTGAAAATAAATAAGTAACCAGAAGTTAGGGCATCACTACAGTTTTTTTCCAGCAAATATTACAACAGTTCAACAGAGCTGCAAGTACTTTTTTCCCAAGGACACTGGCATGATAGGTGTTGTCATTGGTATATACCAATAGCCACATTGAAACTTATAGCCCACTACAGCAATTATTTCTGATTTCAGTATGCTCTTGTAGTAATATATAGAATGGAAAAGATTTGATGGCAGTGTGGGATATTTTTATTTATTTGATCCTTCCTGAGAAGTCCTCACGGATGAAAGTGCCTCATGGCATACCCTAACTGTTTTTGAATACCGTAAATCTTTAGATTTTATTTTGCCCTGAAGAGACTTCTTTGCTCCATATTTATTTTTATCTACTTCCAAGCCTTCCTGTCAGTCTAAAATATGATAATTCTTTTCTCAAAGTATCAGTTTGTGAACATGGCATAGGGTGTGAAGCCATGGTTGAGCCGGCACAAACCCGAGACACAATATACTAGAAACAGAGTTTATGAAAGAAAATGCAGCTTAGAAAACAGCACAAGAGAGTCGCCAATGTAGCTGTACATCAGAATGTACTTGCGTATGTCATTAAAACAATATAGTCTCTTAAGGCAAAATTAATAGATACTGCTAAAGTCCCTGCTCAGGGGTGAGAATTTGCATGCAGCCATCAGTCTGACAAGCAACAGGGAGGGTGCAGTTAAATATAGAATCACTAACAGCAAAAAAAGTTAAACATTAAAAAGCTTGCATGATAGTGTGCAATGCTACTGTACTTTAGTCACATGCTTCTCAGCTCAGGAACCAAGATTTTTCAATGAATCAAGTAGACAAAAAGTTCGATTTTATTTTTTGTGCACCTCATTATTAACTAACTGGGGTTAGATGCCTATCATTTCCAGCATTAGGAGAGACTTATATAGCATTACGCTGAACATGCATTACACATGACCAGTGAGAATAAATAATAAATATGCTAATATAGTTACAGAAAGCTAAATTTGAACTGTTGAGAGGTACAAAAGGAAGGAGGTCCCTGCCCCACAGTATATTTTGCCATAATTTCACTTAGTATAAAGGAACTGAGCATAACAGCACACTGGTATCTGGAGCAACATTTATGTGATTATGAGCAGACTCATGCCACCTGGCTGCTGGGAATAAATGTCTTGTAATTATTGCCTACAGTGAGCAAGGTTCAAGAGGGAGTGTCTCCTCTGATGTGAGTGCCTGTGCCTTGTCTTATAGGAGACTCTTCGTCATATTTTTGGTTCTGCTGCATAAGGCACAAAAAGGTATTATTCAGCAATCTAACTTAGTGAAGAAAAAGCAACACATTTGTAGCAATGGTGGCTCAAACATTTTAACTTAGCTTGTTGCTGATTTTCTTTGCACAAAATAACACATTTTTGAGTAAGAAGTTTAATTAGACAAAGCACAGTTGTGCAAACTTCCAGATAACGTTTTAATCTTCCATCTACTGTCAGATGAATGTATGGCACCATGAAGCTGCACACAAAGCCATTATAGTTATAAACAGTGGTCTAGGAATGTTATGTGAAAACTGCTTAAGCTTGGCCTACAACCAGTGAAACAGAACTTCAGGCAACAAGATTCTCTTTCTCTTACACTGGTTAAGAAAAAGTGGTCACCTTTGTTTTAACAGGTGAAGGTGTAGCTGCACAGAAAATTGGCCAGCAAGAAGAGGAGGGACATAAAGTGGGAGAGAAATGGGAAAACAGAAGATCACAGAGGGGCATATTGCAAAATAAAACAAAAAGATACAGAGAATGGCAAAGCATATAAAGAAGGGGGGAAAGAAAAATAGATGGCAGTATCAGGGAATATAAAATAGAATAGTGAGAGAGTGAAAGATCAATAAGAAACAGGAGAGCACTGGAGTGATAGAAGGGAGACAGAGGATACCAGTAAAAAGTAGAACAAATCAGCATGGGAATGATGAAAGATAAAAGGGTAGAAGGGGCTATAAGAACAGAACATGGTTGGATGATGAAAACATAAAAGGAATAAAGAAAATAAGAGCAAGAGCACATGGCTAAAAAGGCATCATAAACAGTAAAAGAGAAAGAGACTGAAAGTAAGGGGAAAAGGGAAAGGAAAGCGAAGAAGAGAAAAAAGAGGGGGTAAAAAGAATAGAGGTGTGGGAGACAGGAAAGTGAGTAAATTAGCGAAAAGGATAACTGAAGAGAAATATAACAGCCAAAGAGAATTGCTTAAAAAAGAGAAAGGGGATCACAAAGAGGAATATAAAAACATACAAAGACATAGGGGCAGATTTACTAATGCACGAACGGACCGAAAGTGTCCGAACGCGTTTTTTCGTAATGATCAGTATTTTTGTGACTTTTTCGTCGCCATCGTGACTTTTTCGTATGTCCCGCGATTTTTTCATCGCCGTTCTGACTTTATCGTATATTTTCCGCAACTTTTTTGTCGCCATCGCGAAAAAAAACGGATTGGTTTTTCTGCCGTTTACAATTGCTCAATGCGAAAAAAACGCGACGGCGACGAAAAAGTTGAGCAAAATACGATAAAGCCGTGACGGCGACGAAAAAATTGCGCAAAATACGAAGAAAAAATGTGCCGCCGACGAAAAAGTCGCAAAATTTTCGTTTCCAATCCGATTTTTTCCCATTCGGGATTCGGATTCGTGGATTAGTAAATGTGCCCCATAGGGTAACTGAGAAAAGAAAAATTTAGAGACATGGGTTTATACAGGTTACTGCACCTGGCCAAACTTTGTGCCTTTGTGGCTTATGGGGTGTTATAACCACTGCTGCCCTCAGATGGATAAAAGTGGCAGTCAAGCTGCCTCTCTCACCCTGACTGACACAGAGCAGTGACAGGTGGTCCTCCACACAAAGATCATTTTGGTACATATGAGGCTGATTTTGGCTAGAAAATATACACATTAGCACTTCCTGGCTTAAATGTTCACTGTGTGCACAGTGAATTCATGCCTGTTACTTAACACACAGGGCAGCATGGGCCCACTTGCAGAGATAACACTTTTTGTAATTGTAGCCTTGTGCATCCCATTTCTAAGCCTTCAGTGCAACAATTCCAGTGGGATGTGCAAAGGAGCCTCTAAAGGACTATATTATCAGTGTAAACTCTAAAGATGGCCATACACGGGCCGACTATAGCTGCCGATATCGGTCCCTTGGACCGATTCGGCAGCTAATCGGCCCGTGTATGGGGAGAGCAGAGCGGCCTGGCCAAAATTGGCCAGATCTCGATCGGCCAGGTTAGAAAATCTGGTCGGATCGGGGACCGCATCGGCTCGTTGATGCGGTCCCCGATCCGACTGCCCCATTGCCGCCCACATAATTCCGATCGTTTGGCCCCAGGGCCAAACGATCGGATTATTTTTTTTTTAACCTAAATGCTCCCTGATATCGCCCACCCGTAGGTGGGGATATCGGGGGAAGATCCGCTCGCTTGGCGACATCGCCAAGCGAGCGGATCTGCTCGTGTATGGCCACCTTTACTGTACAGATTTTTCCTGTATCTGTTTATGTGCTTGTCTTGTTTCACCTTCCATCCACGGTTTTTACAGCTTTCCTACTTGTGCTTAGATAATAACAGAGGGGGAATAAGCCCTATACAGCTAAATGCTGGAGAATAGCCAGATCTGGGAGGCCCACATTGCAGATTCTTGTCTCAAATGTATCTGTAGTAACTGGGTCACATATTTTCCCATAGGAAAATCAGGTTTGCCTGCAATATGTCATTAGTTCTAGTTTTATCTAATAGTAAATATGCTTTCTCTATGAGAAAATCCTCATGGGCGAGATATAAAACCACTGTTTTACAATAGTGGAAACATTAGCCAGTTTTGGTTGTATGCCCCTTTTTACAGACACAAATGTTACCTGCACCCCATATTCAACAGCTCCTAGTAAAATTGAATGAATACTTCACAACATTTGAATAATAAAAATTGTGGCAGAGCAGACAGTAAAGCAGATAGTATAGCAGGGTTGGACTGGGCCGCCAAGACAACGGGAAAAATCCTGGTGGGCCCCGGTGGCCCAGTCTGACTCTTGCCAGCGTTCCCCCTGCCGACTGTTCCTCCCCTGACACGTTAATTTTATACGTGCTCGGGGAGGACATTGGGCAGGGGCCCTGCGGGGGGGGGTTAGGGGACACGGCCGGCGGGGGCACCTGCACGGCCCCTGGGGCGGGATCCCAGGTGCACCCCCCCAGTCCAACCGATGCACGCCCTGCTTCCTGCAACCCCCAATACATTGCGCATTTGAATACCTGCATGGTATGGAGTGCAAGGATGTTTTAGCACTGCACTATTAGCACTGCCTAATGCAGGCAGCAAGTATAATGCTCAAGTATACATTTTCACACATCAAAACAGTTCCATGTGCACAGTGAAGTTATTGGCTGTCTGCACAGTAGTTCATAGCTTTATTGGTGTTTTCTCAGTGGTTTTCTGCAGGTGGTGAAAATACCAGGTGTGACATTCATTGCCACAATATAGGGGAATGCCACCAATGACAACAAATAGGGGCACATTGAGCTATAGTATCCTTTGTCTGCCCCCAAGCCATAGTCAGTAAGTTAAACGGCAGTAGTTTTAGGCCAGCAAGTAGCTAGTGTTTTCTGGGAGTATTGCGCTGTGTTCCTAATGGACACCTATCACAATAATTTTGCTTCCCCCACCAGAGGTGCGGGCTAATGGCCCACACTTTAGCTGGGGGAAACAATAGTTTATTTAAAAAAAACAACCCCTGCGGCTAAGCACCCTTTCTAAAACATGTCTGTGTTATCTCTCCAGGGGCCCCTCAGATGCTAGAAGCTTTGGGCCAATGCAAGCTTTCTGCCCTATGCAAGCAATACACACAAGAACAGTGATCTATATAAAATCCTAAATATTTAGTAGCACTGCGCATTTAATGTTACTTAAGAAGTCTTTCTTTCAAATCTTCATTGTTATCTAAAGATGGGAGGGCCTGGGAGTAAACTCTTCTTTTACCATGTTTCTCTTGGCTAAAAAACAAAGGGAAAAACTCTGTCCTGGCTCAGATTAGCAGCCTGAGAGCCCAGCTATTTAAGAGAGCGAGAGGGAGTTTCAGATATATTTTCAGCCAAGAAAAGCATTTAAATTACAGTGAAGACAGACAAGAAGTAGGCAAGGCACACTTATACTAGATACAGAGGGAATACCTTGATTCCTTTCCTGCCAAGCTGTCTTGGGGAACCAAGTAGGGGCCTACACAATATTTTTTGCACTGGGCTTTTCTTCTCAGTGTGTAAATTTAGTAATTTGGTGGCCTACAGTACTAGGAAACAATGACTTCTGACAAGGGACCTTTATGAACAGCTATTTCCTTTTTTACAGTAGTGTTTCTGATTGATATACTGATTCATGGGGAAGCCATCATTTTGGTTACATGCATACCTCTTTTGGCATAATACAGTCACAGTGTTGTCTGTAGGATTCACTTGTACAAAAAATGGTTTAATCTGTTTACAAGCAATACACTAATTTTTAATGTAGTTAAGGTCTTTTGTATTTTACTCCAGGAAGTTCCTGCTACAGTAAGCATCTTTCAAAATTGGAGAAAAAAGAACGTTTCCCCAAACAGGCCTGGACTGTTATTTAAAATAGGCCCTGACATTTCAAGTACACAGGCGCCCAAACAGCCCCCGGCAGGTCCACTAAATAGTGACTGTCTATGGCATCTTAGAGCCTCCGGCATTTGCGAGAATCCACAGAATGCCAGTCTGGGCATGACTGCTGCCATTTGGTGGTAAGCAGCAGCATTCAGCACACATTGTGATGTTATTGAATGAAGAAACTCCTTGCCTGATGCACACAAAATGCTGACAGACAGACCTCCATGCAAAGAGGCAGATAGGGATCTGCCTCTTTGCCACTGTTTTAATTGGATGTCAGCAGTGGTCAAACAACCTAACAGCCTTGTTATTACCGCCTGCTGAGTTATTTATTCACATTGTTAGTTATGAACCTGTTGGACTGGCTGCTGTGAATAGCAGTCAATCAGTCCCCATGCAGAAATCCTTGGATATCACTAATGATACATGTGTGTATACTTCCCAGCATGACCCTCCATACACACGCACCCTCTGCTGGGGTAATCCCCATTCCAGCAAAACTAATAGTATTCTGAAATGTTACCTATAGTTCCCTTCTACTTCCTTACATATTAAGAGTGTTAAACTGTAATCTAGAAAATTATATATACACCTAGATGTTTACGAAGCATGCAGTTTTAGTTACACACCTCCAGTAAATGTACAGAATATGTTTTTATATAACTAATAAAATTATATATACACCTAGATGTTCAAGAAGCATGCAGTTTTAGTTACACACCTCCAGTAAGTGTACAGAATATGTTCTTTCATATAACTAATGAACACAGAAATAAAGTTAAATAATTGTGGCATGGGACAAGCTTTAGAAGTTCAACTTTCCCCTGCTGCCTGGTTGCTAGAGTAATTAGGCCACAATAAATGAAATGGAGACCAACTGCACAATGTTTTAGATTACTACGTCTTCATTACACTAAAAGTTAATTTGAAAGTTAACTACCCCTTTTAGAGTACTGCATACAGTAAATAGCCGGGCTACAGGAGGTACAGCGTGGATGCTCTAACTGTTACACAAGCAAATTTAGAAACAGGAAGGAAATGTGGCTCAGACGGAAGCAGCTTTCCATCTTAGTTTAAGTACTGTTTTGTTTAACATGCCATTATAATCCAGTGCGTCTTTTGAGAGTGCACTCCTGACCAATAGCTTTATGAATCACCAGGCACAATATGTTACAGTTTATCAGTATGACGCTTTCATGGCAGAACAGTGGTTTACGAGGAACACAAACTAATATAAACTTTTGGTTTATTTGAATGAGCTGCAGAATAATTTTCAGTATAAAAACAAGGTATTAAAGATGTCCAAAAAATTGGGTTCTGCTGGGAATTACATAATGAGTGTTGTGCAACATTTTTCTGAATTACACAATTACCACCTGTATTAGCAATGCTTATTAGCCCAATAATCAGGGGCAGTATTCACCATAAGCAGTTGCTCCTGGACATAAGAATTAAACTGCTTTCTTGTAGCTTGATGGTTTAAATGTGGTAGGATAAGTTTCAATAGTACACAAATAAATAAAATGCTGGGTAGATGAAAGAGTATGCCTAGCCAACCCAGTCCATTCCCCTGTAGTATCATAATTTCAGAGAGATATTACAATGCTTAGTAATGGGTTTAGAAAACAATGCATTCTTTGTGTGGCATTTTTTTTTATTCAAACCATAATGCTCCAGTGTTACATTTAAAGACTACTACTTAGTAATGCGAAGCAATATTTCTACATTTTTCGCAGGGGCTGTGATTTCAGATTAGATTTACTCAACATTAATTGGAAAATAAAGAGAACACAAATTTACTTATAAGGTTTGCTAGTTATGATGCTACATGCAGGTTAGATTCATATAGCATCATAACCATTGGATGCAATTCTATGGGTTTCTGTCCAGTTTCCAGATTTGTCCAGTTCTCAAAACTGGGTAGAAACCCTCCAATGAATGCAGTAACTCTGCCCTTGACGTCGGCAGTTTATATGATGACGTCAGCAACATCTGGGTTTAAAACTTAACAAAGGTGGCTACATAGTCACTGCTAAAGTGTTGCCATTAAGTCATATTTTTTTTCCAAATAACCATGTACCGGCACAGGTTGTTCTGACCGTCGAATTACTAATCTGTGAATTTTGTAATAGGGAATTATGTAAATAAAAATAAATGAAGGCCGGTATTTTTTTCCAGAAAAGGTGGTAATATTAACTGTTAGTGAGGATTGGGAAGTGTTCTAGAATTATGTACTTGGTGGGTGTCAGCACGTAGTTCCATCTAGTACAGCTGATTGATTAAGACAGATAGATACAGCTAAGTTTTAGTGCATTGCATTATTCTATTATTTGTAATAGTGTTATTGCTGTGTTTTTATTATTTTGGGGATGGGGCTTGTGCAGTGTCAATTAGGTTGTCATATTTCATAAATATAATTTAAAGGTAATCATAATAAAATTTTGTATAAGCTTTGGCCACTAACACTGCCGCTTTCAAATCCCTACACTTAAACCTTTCAAATTCAATTCCTGTAAAAATAGCAAGGCTTGTTTTTCACCAAATCATCAAACATTGTAGCAACCATATTGCTTTTTGTCCTGAAGGTGAAAACCCAGAATGCACTTTGTTTAGTACCTCCCCTTGATGTGCTGCATCTTGTCTGACATGCTGTGATGCCTAACACTTTAGTCTAAAATGAGAATCAGTAGTACATCCAAAACCTCTCAAGAAATCTGGCCATACACTCACCGATATTATCATACTAAACAAGGTTTTATACAATATTTGGTGTGTGTATGGTGGATCAATGAGACAACGGATATCTGCAAAAGCCTTGGATATCGGTTGTCTTGTCGATCAGGCAGGACAAAAGATTTTGATCAGGCGCCCAAGCAAAAGCTATGTTTAGGACGCAGGAAAGATCTAATTGTAACGTGTATGGCCAGCTTTAGGCTTGCTGCTTGGTCTGGAGGGTTGACAACCTACTAATATATACAGTAATGACACAGGTGAAACACCAACACAACAGAGCAGGTGCATGCAGGGAAACCCTTGTGTGATTTATTTTGTGGAATGCAACATTGTGGGGGCCTTCCCCTTGCTTAGTAGAAGGGCCTGCCCCCAAATCATTGCACCTGACAAAATAAGGTGCTACAATACATTAAGTTTTGCTCTCTTGTGCTATGTTTCACTTGTATTGTAACATTATATTTATAACCTTAGGGGAAACTACATAAAGAGGTGAGCCTAAACAGTCTGAATACCTTTTGTTCAAAGTTGTAGTAACGGTCAAATATTCTTCTTCATAACTTAACTGAATAATTATAAGGAAAATCAGAAACCGCTCACGCAGGTCTTATGAACAATAAAGATTTTTATTTTCAGGTGTGAACTAACATTTCTCAAAGTTAGAGTTACAGCCGAAACGTTAGTTCACACCTGAATATAAAAACTATCTTTATTAGTGAGCGGTTTCTGATTTTCCTTGGATACTTTTTGAAGACTGCACCTAGGCGTACTTTATTCTCTTCTTCATGAGTGCCGGCTATTCCTGTTTGAGATAAAGTTTGATAAACTTTATTATAAACCATTAATATAAAATCATTTGAAAGGCTGATTCTTCTCTGTAGTGTGTGAAAGGCTAAGACAATTCCCATACTAATTGTGATGACACTTTAAAACAAGGCTTCATATAATTAGGTGTGCTATTTTTTATTAATTTTTTTTTTTGATGTGTCATCAGGAATTATTTTATTGAAAAATGAAAATATCAGCAAAGCAGTCAGCAATTGCCCAGATATTTCTGTCCACTTCAGTTCCTGTACAAGGCATTTTCATGCCAGTGGACCTAATGAAAATTGCATAATTAGGCTGTATAATTGGTGATGGACATCATTGTGATTACAGTTAAAAAACAGTTTTCCTGCATTGAGTAATTTGATAAGGGAAAAAAAACATCTTTCTCCTGCTTTCCATAATCACAAGACTAGAGGTAAACCTACAGATTGAATTGACTGTGTGTGTGCAAATAAATCAATAAAGCTCAGCCTCTCTTAGCCAAACTTCAGAAAATAATTTTAAAGGCAATACAAATCCCAAGAGCCAGTGCTAGATCTAGTCTTATTTATTATGGTATTAACAGATAACCGAACATCCTGAATCTGTTCAGAGAGATACCATATTATACCAATTTTACCCCATAGTCATGATGAGAGAATTAATGTAGCAGTCAGGGTGGAAAGAACAACAGTTGCATGTGCTTTGAAAGCATCAATATGGATAAAGATCCTACATGCATAGTGATAACCAAGCAACAATAGTGGCAGCCACTATGGCAGAGAATTTGGTTCCTGAAAGGTATGTTAAATCATTTGTGGGTGCTACAGAGAAGGTTGGTGGTGTGGTAGGATCTGGATTCACTGGTCTGATTTTAGAGAGTTGGCATGTCTGCATTTAAAGGAAATGACAACCATAGAAACACATTTTCTTGTTTAGCTTCTGTCAGGGCATGTATTGGGCTGCTATATCATTTACTTGTACAGTATACCTTACCTTACCCTGTAGTGCTACACCCGTGGCAGAGCCCTGGCCTCTTCCACTATGCCTCTCCACTTTTCCTAATTCAACACATTCAGATGACATTATTGTACACCTAAAGTCCTCAAATCATCTTCCACAATGTTCAGCCATGGCTTTCCTGGGTGTCCCGTGAGTCATTGCCCCTCAGGCCTTTGGCGATAGACCTTCCTCACAGCTTTTTCCTCTCCCATACGTTCCAGATGGCTAGCCCAGCATGCCTTCCACTCTTGATGATGTAGGTTATATAAGATTGTCCATAGTGGTAATACAGCTTTGGTTCAGATTCTCCATTCTCCCTGAACCTGAATTGGGTCGTATTTCCTCCTCAACACCTTACACTCACAGGTGCTCGTCCCGAGTTGCCATCACACAGGCCTCACTCCCGTAGATGACCAAGTGCCTCATGGCGGTCTTGTAGATTATCCTGTTCATGGTCCAGGTCAAGTGCTGTAACTTCAACAGGTGCTGAGGGCTGAAGTAGCATCTATTGCCTGCATTAATTCTGCCCTTATTTTTTATGTGGGTTTGTTCCTCTCTGTAGTCAGGGATCCCAGATACTTGAACATATGTACCCTTCTAAAACGTGCAGTCCCCTAACTGAATCAAGTCTGGCTCTACTTGTTCTCCCCTCCTTGTCATGAGCATATACTTTGTCCTTTGCATGTTGACAACCAGTCCTGCTTACCAAGATGCCTCCTCCAGCTTCCTAAGGAAGTGTTCCAACCAGTTCACCAGGCCTGCGTTGTCTGCATGGCCAGCACCTGCACTGCTCTATTTATAAGTGTGCCCCCTGGGTTTGATCTCAATGTTACGCCCATTCTCTCCAAGGGGAAGTTGAACAGCATGGAAGTCTCCTTGTCTTAGGCCCCTGCTGACTTGGAACTCCCTGGACACCCCATCCTTTACCTTTGCTTCATGTCATCCAGACCTACCGGCAATATTTTCTAGGTATTCCAAGTGAGGCCAACATCTCCAACAGGTACCTGCTTTCCATACTTTTATAAACCTGTTTATAGTCAATGACACACCAGTTGGGGCCCTAAACTCTCATGTACAGTGCTCTAGTTTCTTTTGCTTTTAATTTCTTTCACCTTTCTTTTCTCCTACTCTCTTCTCTTTCTTCTGCAGACTTTCTTTGCACTGTTTCTGATGAACTCTCAGTTCACTCTGGTTCCTGTTTGCAAGACTTTAGTCCAAGCCTCATTCCTTTTGCTTATTGCAGTCCTGCACTCGTCATCAAACCAGGCTGCTCTTTTTTTCCTAACTCTAAGGTTTCTTCAGTGGCTTTTTTAATTGCTGTTTTAACTCATTCGCGACTCCCTTTGATGCTAATGAGATTTGAGGTTCTTTCTGCTTCCCTCAGCTTGGTATCCATTGACCTTGGCAAATTCCTGAAATGTCTGTTCCTCCTTAACTAATCTCTAGACATTATATCTTGGCATTGCCCTGGTTTGCAACACAGCACAGATATTTTTTGGCGGTACACAACTTTAACCAGAAAATGGTCCTGTCAACATCCGCCACTCTGTGCGACTTTACGTTCCATGATATCCGAACCATGTCTCATGTTGATCAATACATGGTCGATTTGTTTTCTAGTAGCAAAACCGACAAGTCTAAAACCATTGTCATTATACTCATTGTGCATGCTCTCTGCACCAATGGAAGGTCTCCAGGCTATTTCTTTACCAACCTTGGCATATATGTTGCCGAGTACTAGCTTCACATCATGCTGTGGCGCATAATCATACGCTCATTCTAGTTCATAGAATTCATCCTTCACAACATCTTCTGTAGATAGGTGCATGGGCACTCACAAGTGTTATGTTCAAGAATCTGAATCTGACCCATAGCGTGCATAATCTGTCGTTGATTGGCTTATACTTGTACAGAATAACCTGCCCTCCCCAATGCTCTGCATGTTTTTTGTGATGTCATGCACAGAATTATGTTTAGTCTTTGGTCCAGCAGGAGGACCATAACAGTTCTTGAAAGACTACAGTGATCAGTGCACATTCCTGGACCCCAAATTTTTAATCCTGTGCAAGTACATACATTTTCACTAACAGGGTTTTATGTTACAAGTTTATGATCACAAAGCTAATATACCCATGTCAGGGTAAACCCCATGTAGTGGTCTTCACTTTTTATCTGTGGTCATATTTTTCTTAAACTGGTTCATGGTTAGTATCATGAAATAAGTGTCTTCTGTTCAAACTTTGTAAAGGCATAAGACCACTCTTTATTACAGTGGGGATGTTACAGTCACATAGAAGTTTGGCCATGCAATGTAACGCTGTGCAAACATATTTATCAATGCACATTCCATGGCTCCATATTTCACTAGTAATGTTTTCTTTGCAATTGATTTAATTGTATTTCATATGATAGTGATTTCTGGACAGAACTTTTATTTTACCAAAGCTAAGCATTTTACCTTGGCTAAGAGTTAATTAATCTTACCAAACTATTGGCACTTTTTCTCAGGATACAAGAAATGGAATGCAAGCAGGTGTTTTCATCGCCAAGTGAAGTCATATGAGATCTCTTTGTGCCTTTGCCGGCTGTCAGATCTGATATTCCATGCAGGCAGCCACTCTGAAAGTGCAAATGTTACTACTGCTCGTGCCCTTCTTTACAGTATAATATTGGCAGGAACCCATACTGTTAAGTCATTGCTTTATAAAGAAATAAATCATAGGTGCTAAAACTTAAAGAAATATAGATAACTTATTTAAACTTCCCATTTTGCATTATGACACTCTCACACATGCACTGCTAGACTAGGCTTTATGTTCTGCCATGCTTGTGTTTTCTGATCAGTTGGTGACAGTGCTCTGGTTCCCGACGGCACACATTGAAATGCAAATGACAGCAGTAATTGGCTAAGAGATAAATCCACAATAAGCGAGTGAGCAGTGCAGCAGGGAGTTAAGTGGCTAAGTGACAATTACTGCTCTACATCCCCCAGTATCATGAGCAGTGCTATCGTCTGTCCTCTGTTTAAAGGAGATGGAGCATATTAATTGGAGAGCCTCTCTGTTAACAAGTCTCTCTCAGATGCTCATCACATTCCACTTTGCACAGAAAGTACTGCTGCTTTTATACCATTACCCCTTTGTTCCCAGAAGTGGCGAGCACTAAATAACAGTAGTTGTGACATAAAATGTAATAATTCATTTTAATATTTGCACAAACTATTCAGCCAGTATGGCTAAATTCACAAGGCTGGTGTGAGAAGGTATCTATTTCCAAATGACAACAGGTAGACAAATGATTGATAAGGCCTGATGTTGCAGGATAACTATCTTTGCTTCTGAAACATGGGACCAAGCCCGGATTTGTGGCGAGGCCACAAAGGCCCGGGCCTAGGGCGGCAGAAATTTAGGGGGCGGCATGCCGCCGCAACAAAATTTTGACATTTTGCTCCCATACGGAGCAATGGGGACTTCTCCCCACTGCTCCGTATAGGAGTTTAAATGCCCGCGCTTGCGTCGGCGTGGGGGGAGGTGGGTTTGTTCGCGCATGCATGCGCGGGGGGGGCACGAATGGGGGCGGCCTAGAGGCGCTCGGATTTGAAATCCGGCGCTGCATGGGACAAGAGACAGCCCCCCTATTGCCTATGTTGCCTTTTGACCAAAACTGTGTAGATGATTTTTCACAGCTGTACAATCATATGTGAGCAGTCTTAGGACACTAAATACCTAACCCCTGAACATGCACCTCTGTTTCATTTCATGTTCAATATACCGACACAACTGAGTGCTCCGAAAATATCTACAGTGACCTGTAAGATCATTAACTGCAAGCCTAGTGATTGGTTATACCAGGGAAGCTAGAGATCAGTAAATGTTAATGTGGATGTGTTTGCCAACCTTTGCTCCCATCTATTTCTGGACTGCAACTGACAGTATGTTCCAATACTCCTGTTCAGGTGTGGGAGAATTAAAATGTTGGTGTAGCAGTCAGTAAACCTGAGTTTGTAATCAATTAAATAGAACTCAAATGTTCCTTAAAGGAAAACTTTACCAGAATGAATGCTTAACCAACAGATAATTTATACCATATTAAGTGACCTATTAAAGTATCTTGCCAAATGGGAATATATATATCAGTAATTATTGCTCTTGTACATCTTTAGCTTGAGCCACCATGTTGTGATGGGTTGCGTGCTCCCTCAGAGATCACCTGACAGACAGTAATGCAGGTCTAACTGTAACAGAAAGTAGTGTGGGAGTTAAAGGCAGCCATTAATTGGCTGATGTGACCTAACATGTACATGTGCTGTGGTTTGTTTGTGTGCACCAGAATTGTATGATTCCAGGAGGCGACCCTTAATTTCTAAAATGCTAATTTTCTATTTAGGGTTACCCAATAGCATGTTTTACAGAGACCTACATTGCTCGGGGGTATAGTTTTCCTTTAACCTCTGTGATTATCTGAGGATCCTGTGGATGTTTATCATTTACACCTGAATCTGGTAAAATAACACATTTAATTATAATAGCAAATGTACTTTTAAATGGGGAAAATAACTATTCAGAAATATGTAAGTTTGGTAAAATGGGTATACTGTACCTTTTACATGACATACATATTATTAAAGTGCCTCAGTAACATGGAATATTTATGGGGCTTGCTTCTTCATCTAGTGAATTTGGTCTTTGGATTGAAATCACTCAGGACTGTATGATTAGCCAGTTAAATGGCAATAACATTAGGTATGTGGGCTATCTTTTAAGATTGTCTTCTTTTTAAGTTACTTTGCTGTTGTTCCACTTCCTCTTGCCAGAGAAATAGTATGTGTAATCTAAATAATTTTCCTTCCCCAAATGCTTCACTCTACCAACTGCAGTTGAGTTTGCCCACAACATACCACTGAGACTAATGCAGCCAGTGACTTACTTTTAGCTAAATCCAAGGGTTATTAATCCGTATTTAGTCTTCCTTGACTTATCTGATGCCTCTGACACAGTTCACCAGTCATTTCTTATGCAGAACCTTTGACAGTTGCTTGGGGGGAAGATATCTCATGGAGAATTACTGTGGTGTACGCAGAGCTGCATGCAATGAGACAGTTGCACTAAAATAACATTACAATCCCAGTTTGTGGTTGATGTCAATGACTAACCTTGGAGTGGTATGCAGAGCCTGAAGTGCACTGTGTTTCTCTATACACCTACTGGCAGCATGTTATAACGAGCGTGGAGAGGTGTAAGACACCCATGCCATTGCCACCCAACACCACTTGTTAAAAAGCAAATATCTTATTAGTTGCTTAGAAGAAGGGAGGTTCCATTTAAACATTCGGAAAGGATTTTTTACAGTGAGAGCTGTGAGGTTGTGGAATTCCCTCCCCGAATCAGTCGTGCTGGCTGATACATTATATAACTTTAAGAAGGGGCTGGATGGATTCTTAGCAAGTGAGGGAATACAGGGTTATGGGAGATAGCTCTTAGTACTAGTTGATCCAGGGACTGGTTCGATTGCCATCTTGGAGTCAGGAATGAATTTTTTCCCCTCTGCGGCAAATTAGAGAGGCTTCAGATGGGGTTTTTTGCCTTCCTCTGGATCAACTAGTAGTTAGGCAGGTTATATATAGGCATTATGGTTGAACTTGATGGACGTATGTCTTTTTTCAACCCAACTTACTATGTTAGTATGTTACTATGTTACTATGCTATGTGTTACTGCACCCAAGTTTTAAAACAGGCATAGACATTTTCATCTTTTACTTAAGGAGTCTTAACATGTTTAGAAGAGGACACAACAGTATATTTTCCAAGTAAATTGTTGCACTGTAGAAAAGCATACTAACCTCCTCTAGCAGCTGGGGTATTGGGGGATTTATTTCATTTTGCATTATCATTGCATCTTTTTTCTGGAGAAAAACACTAGCCTTTCTATGACTACTACCTTTCCTTACTATTTATAACATTAGTATCTCATATCTAGTATAAATAAATCTAAAGCAACTGGACTTGTTAAGTAATCATTGAAGACATTTCACTACTCATCCAAGCAGCTTCTTCAGTTCAACTGAACTGAAGAAGCTGCTCGGATGAGTAGTGAAATGTCTTCAATGATTACTTAACAAGTCCAGTGGCTTAGGTTTATTTATACTAGATATACCATGACCTGGATGAATGAAAACCGTCATAGTCGTATTGCCATTCATTTTGGAGAGAATACTCTAAAACTGGTTCGGGAATATGAAAGAACACCAAGAAAAATTAGTATCTCGTATTGTTTTTCTGAATGGGGGGGCAATAAAATACTTTCCAGGTGGCATCTCTTCCAAGAACTGGAAGTATATTCCCATCCTAATAAGTCAACTCCTTTAAGATTATTAGAAGATGACATGCTCTAATTTACTGTATGATTCCGTTTTATGTGTTATTTCCTGTTTTCTGTTACTTCCTCAGATATTAAAGGGGGTACTGCTGCTGTATCACAGGGAAGCAGATTTGTTTTTTAGCATATGGTTTTATGTTAAGAGCCATGAGGTCTTCCAGAACACTACAACTGAGGTCACAGTCTGATTTCTTAAAGGAACAGTAACACCAAAAAATTAAAGTGTATAAAAATAATTAAAATATAATGTACTGTTGCCCTGCACTGGTAAAAGTTGTGTGTTTGCTTCAGAAAGACTACTGTAGTTAATAGAAATAGCTGTTGTGTAGCCATGGGGGCAGCCATTTAAATTGAAAAAAGGAGAAAAGGCACAGGTTACTAAGCAGATAACAGATAAGTAGCATAGATTCCCATTGTATTCTACACAGTTATCTGTTATCTTCTTATGTAACCTGTGCCTTTTCTCCTTTTTTCAATTTAAATGGCTGCCCCCATGGCAACACAACAGCTATTTCTATTAACTACAGTAGTCTTTCTGAAGCAAACACACAACTTTTACCAGTGCAGGGCAACAGTACATTATATTTTAATTATTTTAAAACATTTTTATTTTTTAGTGTTACAGTTCCTTTAAGCTTTTAAGTGTTATCAATGGATGAGAAAATGAGTGTCATGCATCAGATCCATGTATTTACGTGTTGCAAAGGTGAGGGTTCTGGGCAGTGACAGTTTAATCAAGTATGATGCAATTAGAATTACTCTCATGCATTTTTTTGTTTTTACTCTCACACTAGGAGAACAAAATATCCAGCCATGTGACACACAAAGTATTCTTTAGCCACTGTTACAAATAAAGATCTAGAAAGGAACCTACCTCCAGGGCCATATTTATTTTAAGTAGGGTTGCCACCTGACCTGGACATCTTGGTTTTTTGAAGGGCTGTCTGTGTCAAAACGCCTTGCCCAGTTTTCCAAATTAGGGAAACCTGGCAGGAATCTTTTAGATTCACACCATGTTATAACCCCACCCATGATGTCACCAGCCCTGCCCTTGACATCACCCACCCCTCCCCAATGACATCACAACCCCCGCCCCTCACCCGGGTTTCCAAGAATCGGAAAGTGTCAACCCTGATATTAAGTTATCCGGGGATCTGTGTCTAGGGCACCGAACCTAAATACACCCCTGCCTACTTCAGTAATGCATTAGGAGAAAATAGAACATAAAGAGCTATGCATGACATCCCACCCTGGCAACACCATATATTCACTTTACTGACTAGATAGTTGTGCTTTATTTTCCCAAAGCCTACTAGAAATAGGGAGCCCCTTAACACCAATTCACATTCTGCCTGGCAGGCAAACTCAATGGCCACAAATATGAGGGACTCATATATGTCAATCTGTTGTGTCAGGCAAATGTCATGGTCTCTTTTGTCTTGTCATGTCTTGATCTCTTTTTCATTCATGACTGGTCAACCCACACAAGGGCAATATAGTTAGTGTATAGTAGAATTATGTGCTGTTAAGTGCTTTGCACAACTACAGGGAATAGTTTGTAGTTCTGAATGTACCTGTCTGGTACACTAAACTGCATGCAAATACAGTCCCCTCCTAATTACCCTTCTGCTTTATTTTGAGGATTACTAGCAATAATTGTAATCTTTGTGACACTATTTCTACTGTCAATGCATTCTTCAAAGGTGAACAGTTTCACTTAATAAGAACCCACCAATGGTGCGGCACTGTGGGCCATAATGTCACATTCTCCCTAGTGCAGTACTTCTTTGCTGCTGCTTTGAGTTTACAAAGCAGCGCCAGACAATAATGTCAATGTGGCCTTCTACTTTACACCTCCAAGAGATAACCTTTACTGACCTGACATTTGCCTGTGTCCCAAGCATGCTTCTAGCATTTTAATGTAACCACTGAAAAATGTTGCTCTCTGGTGCTGGTCTGGTTTTAAATTTATAGAGGACATTTGCACTGGACCTCAAGTATCAAATGGATCATAGGGCCAGAAGCTGTCCATGTTGCTGGGTGTTTATTTTAAGGGACATAACTGCTAGTAATACAAGAAACATGAGGGGGACAGATGCATCCACCTGAGATGTAGTATCAAGCATGGTTCCTGTTTGCAGCATTACATCAGGTTTGTTGGGAATTATTTTTATTCACTCATAGGGAAAGCATCCCTGAAAGTGACTACAAGTACCAGCCACTGTTACAGGCAGGATAACAAGGTCTGTGCTCTTAACTGGAGGAAGCGTTCAGACTTATCAGTGTCATTGTCCTGATTTAAAATGAAATCTGAAAACTCCCACACATGCCATTTGCTGCCAGTGATTCTGGAGAAGGCATTAAATGTCATTTTTTTTCTTATGTTACCAGGATAGATTACTGCTAATACAGTTTAAGCAGAGTGTTCATTAGTAAGTATATACAGTAACTGAATACATTGAAAAAGGTATCAAAATCAGTTAAAAGCAAGAACAAATAAACACAAGAAGATTGTTTGTCAGTCAGGGTTATAACACAAAATAAAGTTAGATAACCAGTTCAAATAGCAGTGATCAGAGTGCCAGCGGCTCACTGAAGGTTGCTTGCTATTGACGTCGGGAAGTGCCATTGGCAGTTCTGAATTATTGGTTAAAAATATGAACAGTGGATAAGGGCGAAATGCATAGGAAAATTACTGTAATGTTGTAGAGGTGATTGCTTCAAAACTACACATGACTGCAGGTAACCTGCCTTTAGTAATGAAGCTTTGCAGTGAGCATTAAGTATTAAGTGTATCTTGGCTGGCAGGCATTCTATATCCAGTTCAGCATCAGTGTGTTTAGAAAATGGTATTTCAGTATAAGGGTGGTTCATTATGTTGAAAATATGAAAATAAGACTATATATAGAAAATATAAACTGTTATTGATTGGATGAGACCTGATAGTTGGAAGCTGAGGATGAAAATGAGTGATCATGATGTGTAAGGACAAAATTTACATCATTCAGTTTTATGATGTGTTACAAGAAGAACAGAATGCACTTAATAAATATTAAACACAGTTTGCAGCTTAGGTGTGGGCATGTTGTTCTAACCCTTGACAGGAGAAGTTATAGAGAACTGTATCCCTGTGAATTTAATAACCTAATATTTCTGTAGCAATAAGTTTGGTAACTAAAAGCCAGGTAGCCTTTATGTGCCCACACACGCATCAGTACACTCCCATTGGTAGCCAATACATTATTTTGCTGTCTGTGCATCTCCAGCCTTTAGGAAGCAGTTAAACGACTTCCAATCAGATGGCTGAGAATCTGTCAGAAGGTATAACCCTCTCTGCCTATTCCTCTTCTCAGCATGTGCAAGATTAGAAGTGAGAGCTTCTGTTTAGATTGTCTTGTTTAGGGCATGCACCAAATGTACTGAGAAATGCTGTTTTGCCATGTGTGTGAGTAGCCATTTCGAACCCTATCCAGTCATACAGCCCAGGGACTGATGGTACAGCACAAGAACTTATCAGATTCACAGTCCATTCTCTGCTGGGGCAGTTGGGTGTTGTAGTCCATAAGAGACAGGAGGTTATATACCCTTGCTTTGCCTGGGTCATTGTGGGACATTCACCTTTATGTGTATGAGAAATTCCACTGCTACTTTGGCCTTGTGTAAAGGCTAATTGTCCAGCTGGAAGATGATCTCTCACCTAACATTCAGTTTTTATTAACAGACTGAAATAGGTTCTTTTGCAGTATTTCTCTGTATTGTACACCAACCATTCTTCGAAAAGGCATCTTTCTGCAAAATATAAAAACATGAGGAATAAATGGAATAAAATTATACAATCAACATTTTTTTTAATTTAAAGAAATAAATGAAATGTGCAGGCAACCATATTGATTTCCTCATACATGTGTGGCTTTACCCCTCATATTAATAGTCCTTTTTGCTTTTTAAGCATATTTTGCACAGCCTAAGCAATGATTTAAAACCATATGCTTTAAATAAATCAATACATACAAAGGCAAAATTCAGGCAATAAATATTAGGTCAAGAGGCTACAGTGTGATAAGATGAAAAGTGTGGAGAGAAGTTGATTAAATGAGAAATTTTTATCTCTAGGGCATAGGTTCTCGGACCCGTCTGTAGCCCCTTCCCCCATTGTGCTGTTTTTGTGCAACAACGTGATGGTTATTTTTCTTTATAACGAATAAATTGGGATTGGGTTCATTAATGATACAGTGCAGAGCGAGCTTGGGATGGCAAATATCACCACTTTGTCCATGCACTGGAAAATGAGCTGTAGAATGTTTTTGTTTTTCTCCCGCCACAGGAATGTGTCTTCATGAAAAAAATAAAATAAAGGTTGGCCAAGCAAACTGGATTGAACAAGTTTGGGGTGGTACGTTTTGTGTGAATGCCGGTGGCTGGTGTTATATTTATTTGTGCATACGCTTACACAACTACTAAATAGCCAGACAGTTGCCACAGAGCTGCTGATTGCTCTTAGGTTCAATAGCAGTGACAAAGCACGGTGTGTGAATGGTTCCGCCAATGACACAGAAAACTAAAGCAGCTAGGATTAAAATAAAAGAAAGCTTTTGTTTCCTCGGCAGATGCATTTAAAGATGCTGAATTGCCGCTTTGATAAAACAATGTTGAGTGTTGCCAAAAGTTTGGCAGCGGTAGAGAAAAAGGCAGGGGGAAGAGAGCTGGGCCGCAGCCAAGGCATGCTGCTAATGCCTGGTGTCAAGGAGACAAGCAGTCCTTTTCCACGTGCACATTATTCCACTGTCCTCACATAGAGCATTAGCAATAGGCGCTTTTGTCTGAAGGCCTTGTTTAAAAGTTAATAAGATGTAAAAGTCGCTGGGGGGGTTGAAGCTGCTCCCATGACATTAACTTCCCATGCTCTGGGGTGGGGGGGGGGGAAGAGAAAAGACACTTGCACTAATCTGACAAGAGTTGAGAAGTGGGAAATTGTTGAGCTGTAATATCTGTTAAGCTTGCTGGTGGAACTGAGTGATGGCGTGTAAGGGATCTATTAACCACTCCATCTCAAGCACAGCAGCCATGTAACAACATAAATGTCCCTTGGGCACCATGGTCATAGTAACTGTATGGTTCCTCATATGTATTTTGTATTTAGGAGCAGCTAGAATGAAGATATTACTTACTTCTATGTTTTTTGGAGAAGAGAGCATCTGTGTGTTTTGTCTGGCTGACATCTGACTAATAAGAATAATGTTTTAGATTATAATAAATACATGTAGTCAGTACTACAAAGGGAGTGAATTTCTGTTACCTGTCTCTTATTTTCCTAATAGATTTCAATTGTAGATTCCTGCTTACTAGATTTTAAGAGGCAGCTTTATTAAAATGTGAGTTTAAAATATAAAAACTCACCCACTCATTCCTATAGGATTTTTAGAAGTATATATATCAATGGGTTAGAGTTTAGAACTAACAATTTGATAAATACATTTCTAAAAATGCCATAGGAATGAATAGAACATGGATGGGTTCTTCTGTGGACTGTGGGGGGTATTTGGTAGATTATGGGATAGTTGTGTTCTGTGGAATCTTTAGATAGTTTTTCTGTGAGTATCTGGCGCATGTATCTGGCGCATGTAAATTCTAGTATTTCCCACAGTGGCTCGATATTCTTTAGTACAATATAAGAAAAGCACTGCGATTAAATCCAGTGGTGCTGATAATGTGTTCTTCAATATATTATTCATAAGTTTGGCAGCATGCAGTAGTATTTATCCACTCTTCGATATGTCTCTTAATTTCTTCAGAAGGTTTCAATATGTCTGCAGGGCTGCTATCAAAAAATCACTTCTTCGTTCAGGGCAAGGTGCAAGAAAGGTATTAGTGACCAATAGAAATTACTATACACATTATACACAATACTATGCATTTCAGGACCCCAATATTCACTCGGACCTGTACATTTCCTTGTAACTTCTAACATGATATTCTGTATGCCTCTTTTATTTTTCATTGCTGGTATGTATGGCCAAGATGACTGACAGCCCTATGAAATCATTATTACCATTAATTATATAGCATCAGCAAGTTGAAAGGTCTTGTACATTAGTTAGTAACAATAATTACTATAGGGGAATGTTATCTAAATGGAGATACTTTTAACTCATCATTGTCACAGGAGGGCTCAAGTTTACCGCCCTGCGCATTTATCTAAGGCAGTCATCCTAAATCAGAGGCTCGTGAGCAACATGTTGCTCACCAACCTATTGGATAGTACTCCCAGTGGCCTCAAAGCAGGTGCTTATTTTTGGATTTCTGGCATGAAGTTAAGTTTTGGTTATATAAAAACTATGTGGACTGCCAAACAGAGCCTCCTGTAGGCTGCCAGTCATTATAGGGGCTAACAATAGCCAATCACTACCCATATTTTGCACCCCCCCCCCCAGGAACATTTTTGCATGCTTGTTGTGCTCTCCAACTTTTTTTACATTTAAATGTGGGTCACGGGTGAAAAAGGAAGGGGGCCCCTGATCTAAGGGAATGGACCAGAACTGAAACTGGTTCTGGTCCATTTTTATTTGTACAGGTATAGGACCCATTATCCAGAATGCTCGGGACCAAGGGTATTCCGGATAAGGGGTCTTTCCGTAATTTGGATCTCAATACCTTAAGTCTACTAAGAAATCAATAAAACATTAATTAAACCCAATAGGATTGTTTTGCATCCAATAAGGATTAATTATATCTTAGTTGGAATCAATTACAAGGTTCTGTTTTATTTCTACATAGAAAAAGGAAATTAGTTTTAAAATTCTGAATTATTTGATTAAAATGGAGTCTATGGGAGACGGGCATTCCGTAATTCGGAGCTTTCTGGATAACGGGTTTCCGGATAAGGGGTCCGATACCTGTATAAGAAAAGCAGCCATAAATGTTTCCTGTTAGAATAACACAAAACGTGTAACACTGTTTTCCTTGTTCAGAAATACTTCTGGGAGATGCTTTCTAGAGTGCATTCATGTTTTTTAGCTCTAAAAGTCACATTTTAAAAAAAGTAGTGGTTTCAGTGCAACAATTAGAAAATTTCTAACTTTCTGTGGCTTTTTCCTGCACCGACTTTTTCAGTTCAGACTTTTAAGTAAATGTCAGACATTCATGGAAATTCATTTTTTTCTCATTTTAAAAATAAAAATGTGAGAAATGTTAGAGTTTTAATAAATGTACCCCTTAGTCTGACACAATGTATTTTCCATAAGTTTTTCTTTTAAAAGTCTGTTGGTAGCACAAGCATTCTGAAAACAAGAGTAGAGCACAACACCTACATGCAAAGATTTTGAGATTTTAACTGCTCTGACCTGTGAAGTCACCAGGGACACCAGCAGAAAGAGTAAAATAGCTACAAAACGTATTTAAATCCCTATAGCACAATCAAGGAATGTACTACAGTGACGAATATGTACACAGAAGACTATTTAGGTACTGTTTCTCCATCTTACCTGTTCAGCATATCTTAGTGTTTTGTTTAGCGTTACAAAATTGCTAATTGTAAAACGTTGATTCTCATTTTCATTAAATACAAAAAGCGGAAGGTTTAGGGGTTAACTGCTTTTGCCTAGAATCTTTCTTTATTGTAGGATAAACAGAACAGCCCCGCTAAGTCTTCTAAAAAATCATTTAAACATTAAATAAACGCATTAGGGTTGTTTTGCCTCTAATAAAGATTAATTATATTTTAGCTGGCATCAAGTACAAGGTACTGTTTTATTATTACAGAAAAAAAGAAAATAGATTTTAAAAATGTGAATTATTTGACTAAAAGGAGTCTATAGGAGATGGCCTTCCTGTAATATGGAGCTGTCTGGATAACAGGTTTCTGGATAACGGATCCTATACCTGGACTGTGAATCCAAAGTAAAAGTCGAATAAAGTCCCACTAATGCTGTGGTCCTTTCCCAGAATTCCTTTGGCAGTACATAAAAACAAGAATCCGAGTAAACTTTAAAACAAATGTGCATGGAGCAAAGGGCATTTTATTTTACTGATACCAGAAAAGTCCTGCAATGATTTTCTTACACTTCTTTGCCAAGTGGGACAGACTTGCACTAAATTATGCAACATTCGGCTGCTGTGCAAATATAAAACTAAACAACCTTCTAGAAGGAGAATCAAAATAGACCAAGAACAATAATCAAAAACTGTGATAATATTGTTGCCATTTCTAAAAAAAAAAAAAAACACCTTCCTTAAGGTGGTGGTGAGGGAGATAATGTATTTCATAAAGAACAATATCAATTTTATAAGTCACATACTTCAAGGGTAACAACTTGAATTTCACAGATTACTTAAAATGTAACACTGGCCTGTTAAATCAGGCTTGTTAAAGCCATGGCATAAATGGTTCAAGCCCACAAAGTCTTTACTTTTTGGTATGGACTATCCAAAATTATTTTTGGTACTATAAGTCCTGATAGACTGGGTTAACATAGTTTCATTAACACAGTATTTTTGCTGTGTTTTTTGGAGGATGAGAAATGACTTGCTAATCTCAGATGCCAAAGATCACACTCTGGATTTAATAGTTATTTGATTTAAGTGTTCGTCATGTTTTTTTTCTCAAACAGTAGCCATACAGCAACTCTCTTATGTGATATACCCATTTTGGCTGTACTTAGATGTCACCTACTTTTCCCAGAATTGATTGAAGACCTTTACCTGGGTAACCTTATGTCCACCTGGTACGTGGGTTTTCCTGAATTTGCAAGCAGCATGAATACTCCTTGCACATTAAGAGCAAATGTCCTTAAATTAACATCTTTGAAAGCAAGTGTGGCTTGACATATTAAAGACAGACTATCCAGCATACACAGTAATATTCTTAGAGACTTCTTGCAGGCACACTTATCCCAGTACAGCCTTAAATTTGAAGGACTTTTCAATTACAGCTTGCCAGCTGTGCATGTCATGTTTTATCAAATTGATCTTCATGGCTTGGCATCCTGTTTATGAGTTAAGGGCATGCATGAACTACTTTATATCCTTGGTTTCCTGTTAGGCAGCATGAGGCACTCTATGATATGCACAACAGCCAGGTTGGAAGATATCCATGCCAATGCTTCACAAAAAGAATGTTCATTGTTACTACTCACCTACGCAGGGCTTTGACTCACAAGGGAAAGACAGTAATTTCTATGTTGCTTATTTATTGGTTCTTCATTGTGCCATGTAGCAACATGACATTGCTTCAAAGTTCTTTAAAAGTATTTATATTACGCACACATACATGCTGAAATTCTTAGAAGCCTCACAGTGGCTTAAAATCAAGGCATAACCAGCAAATTTTGGTAAATCAGTGTGAAATCAGAGTGAAGTAGGCCAGCAGTAGAACTGAATAGGGCAGTTTAAAACATTTTATTTGTAGGTTCAGTGAATGTGACAGGACACCTTGTCACAATAAGCTAATGGCTATGTTTAAACCAGTTTTTCTAATTTGAAACCAAGAATCAGAGAGAGGAGATTCAACTGGTTATACATTGGTCTATTAATCTGGAAATTAGTGACCTCCTTTAAAAATGGAATTTCTTTTGACAGGAAGGACTGCTGTATTTATTGTATGTGTTAGACCTGGGATTATGCCCAGCATATACAATAAAATTCATATTGCTTGGATCCTGCGAAGGCATTATTATGGAGAGATGAGAACAGAAAAATACAGAGCTTTGACAGATAGAATGATATGTTTGTACTTTATGGACCACTTGACCAGGAGCCATGAACAAGCCTTTAGTAGTGAAAGGGAAGAGAGAGGTTTACATGCAGGTGAGATAATAAGTACAGCAGTGTTGGGCATAGATTGTGGTGGGTGGACATGAAAATATATTTCCGCAGTGTTCTTGAAAAGGAATTGTCTTTCTTGTGAGAGATCCACTGTGAGGGATTGGTCTAATGTGGCACTTACATGTCTCGGCAGACTAAATAGAAAGAGGAATCCAGGTTTTAAATACAGTTGAAATATTGAGTTCAAGACAATCCAGATTCAGGATCCTTGAGATGAAAAGCGTAAGTGAGACTGAGGATGAGGGAGGCATTAGATTAGTGCTACCTAGAGTCTTAAAGGTTGGGAAAACACCAGAGGTGGGGCAAGCTGGCCAGGCGTCCTAGGCGACCCATCCGGGCACCTCCCCCCAACTGCTGCTTCACACATCCCACACAATCAGTGGTGGGGGGTAAGAGATCCCGGACTAGGGGTTGGCAACAGAGGTACCTGCCTAGCACCCCTTCACTGTTGCACCCTAGACAGGTGCCTCTTCTACCTACCCCAAGTTCCGGCCCTGGAAAACACAACATAAATTTCAAAAAAGGAAACAGATTTAAATGGCAGAATGGAAAATGGGTGAAGAAAATAATAGGCAAGCCTACCCTACTGCAAACCCCCCGCCCCCTAGGATCTAGTGTACCAGATTTAAGCGAGGCAGGCTAGATAAACATTTGGAAACAATGGCACACCATGAAAACTTTGTGAACACCTGACATCAATTGAACAGGCTGCACTTAATGTAAGTCTGTGGCAGAGATGCTGGGGCCAGAGAAAATACAAGAGGTGGAAATTTTAAGAGATACAGTTAGAAGGTGGTGAATAAAATAAGGGATGGCAATAATGCAGTGTGGCTGTGGAAGTGTGAGAAATGAGAGCAGAAGGCAGCAGAAATATTACCATTAAATAAAAGCATGAGACACAGGAGAGGCACTGCAGGCGCAGATGAGTGGAAAAAGCTTTTTTCTTTGGTGCATATCATGTAACTGTGTGAGCTGGATCTTAGAACTTGCCCACCCCTTCCTGTCACTTTCATTTGTGCTTCTGTTCTAAGTCATTTTCTTCTAGGCTAATAATATATACAGGTATGGGACCTGTTATTCAGAATGCCAGATAAGGGGTCTTTCTGTAATTTAGATCTCCATGTGTTAAGTCTACTAAAAAAAACATGTTGAAGTAATTTAAACTCAATAGTATTGTTCTGCCACCAATAAGGATGAATTGTATCTTAGTTAGGATAAAATACAAGGTACTGTTTATTTTTACAGAAACAATGGTAATCATTATTAAAAATGTAAATGATTTGAGTAAAATGGAGTCAATGTGCAACAGCCTGCCTGTAATTTGGAACTTTCTAGATAATGTGTTTCCCGATAACAGATCCCATACCTGCATATATATATATATATATATATATATATATATATATATATATATAGAGTGAACCCAGGGTGGCACTCTGCTTCAGCTCTTAGCTCGGGTGCAAGGTAAATGATTTAAATATCCAAAAAAGACCAGCAACACCGAGTTATATTCCAAAAACAATCAATTGTGTATTAAAAACGCATGAACAGCCAACGTTACGTTTCGGTCCCCATCGGGACCTTTCTCAAGGCAGCCTTGAGAAAGGTCCCGATGGGGACTGAAACGTAACGTTGGCTGTTCATGCGTTTTTAATACACAATTGATTGTTTTTGGAATATAACTCGGTGTTGCTGGTCTTTTTTGGATATATATATATATATATATATATATATACACACACTGCTAAAATTAAACTTAACTCCATGGCCTTCCTGTAATTGGGAGCTTTCTGATAAAATATTTCATGCCTGTATTATATAAAAACATATATTTATTATTAATATAATTGTTTTTGTTTCTTTAACAAGTATTCAGATACCCGTACACAATCTGATACTGCTGCCAATTGGCCTCTCCCAATCAGCAGCCAGTTGGCCTGGCTATAGCCCAAAACAATTATCTCCCCTTGGATCATTATTGTAGTCGGTGACCAGTAGCTCAGCTTTTGTGAGTGTCCTTGCTGAACAGCATTGATAAAGGAGTTAATATAGTTAATTTGGCCATCAAACCATTTTTTACTGTAGTTAAAGAATGAAGGATTCAAAGTCCCTTACTCATAAGGTTGCCCCATAAGACTTCGCACTTGACTAAAACTCCCACGTGCCTGAAGCTTGACTTTGTGAAGATTCCAACAAATAAGTGCCAGCTGACATTTAGGATATGTAGCAAATAAGTCTGATACCATAATTTTTATTTTCCAGCCCAGACCCTCAACCCCAGTTTCTAAACAGTTTCTAAAGTTAAATGGTACAAGGCAGAAATGTTAGATCATTAAATTTGTGAGTTTTGCAGTGTGCAGGAGAGCAGTGGATCACACACACACACATAAAGAGGAAATATTATCTGTGCCTTCACAAAGCTCCATCCAAGGACAGGCTCTGGCTTTCACTCCTAGCCTGCGTGCTAAGGGCTATCATGTTACTCACATTACATGGCCGTGCACTGGCTTCTTTTTATAGAAACAGCGTGTGAAGAGCAGGAAAATAAAGAGCTTTCTACAGCACCATGAGGCGAGACATAATGTTCAGGAAGCATTTAGGTAGACATACACTCAAGATTGCAATTCAAATGTAATTGTCTCTTATTCTGTATAATGTGTTCCTTTTTTTGTCTTTGTTTTCTCAACTCCTCCAATATGTATACATTTTGCTAAGTTTTTTCTATTTATTTCTTTATTTTCAAAAAAATGCAGCCTCATCATTGCAAACAAAAAAAAAAAAAAGGCTGAGGATGATGGGAGTTATAGCAAGAAACGGCTGGAGAATCTTAGTATCTAAGATTTATAAAGCAAGCAAGAGTGGTAGTATGCCCAGCAAATGAACTACCACCCATGGGATAATCCACTTACCTTGGTCCTGACATTTTATGGGTGTCTGATCGAACTTACCCCAACATACCTCAATGAAGTACTCTTATATAATGAACTTTTAGTAACTACAGGGAGGTCAGCTGAGGTCTATGAATGGGTGGAATGGGTGAGTATGGGCAGATATTTCCTGCATAGCCCTTTGGAAGGAAATATTTTATCTTCCATAGAAGAGCGCAATTCACTCAAGGTATTACATTGGCAGAATCAGATTTTGCTGCTCGTCACAAGGTATTGGTGCAGTGCATTTGATATGTGATGCAGGCAGAAAAGGGGGCTGACGTGCAATTTATGTAGAATAAATTAGGCTTGCAGCATTTGTACAAGGTTTTTTAAATTCTATATAGTCTGTGGGTTGTAACTAGTCTCATTCATATAGGTATAGGACTTGTTAACTAGAATGCTTGGGACCTGGGGTTTTCTGGATAAGTGATTTTTCTATAATTTGGATCACCATACCTTAAGTCTACTAAAAACAACATTTAAACATTAATTAACCCAATAGGATTGTTTTGCCTCCAATAAGTATTAATTATATCCCAGTTGGGATCTAGTACATAGTACTTTCTTATTATTACAAAGGAAAATTAAATAATCTTTGAAAATTAGAATTGATTAAAATTGAGTCTATGGAAGATGGCCTTGCTGTAATTTGGAGCTTTCTGGATAATGGGCTCCTGGATAAATGGATCCCATACCTGTAATGTAACCTCCAATGTTTTGTGCTAGCTTTGGTACAGCACATCATATGGCTGCTGAGGCGATAATTGTAATAATAATAATAAAACATCTGATATTGTTCTATCTTTAAAACATGGGATCAGCTACTGATAACAGGTATGTCTCATATCATAACTGCTGTAATCTTGCTCATAGGCTTTTTTTTTTTTTTTTTTTGTATATGTATTGTGTATTTGCTTATGTTGTAATATTGTGTTGGCTGCAGGTTCATATAATCAACAGGTTGACCATAAAAATAGCCTTAAATTGATAAAAGAAAGATTGGTAGCTTAATTGGAGGGCCAGTCAAACATTTAACACAGTGTGCTTCAAGTTAATATGGAAAAAATATGGGTGAATTGCTGGAAAGTAAATTAAGGTGAGGTCTGCAGGAAGGCAAAGTTGATGTAATAAGCAGTAGATAGGTAGCTGGCAACATAAAATGAACCTAAACATACAAGTTGCAGTTTTTGCATTTTATTTTTGTGTTTTTTTGTTTGTGCTTTTTCAGTATTCTTATAAATGTCTAACATTTGTGGAAATGAGTTTAATTGTGGTTTCTAAAACTACGAAATTAAATGTTGATATATGGGCCTCTTAGAGTAATAAAGAAGAGGCTACCTTCATAAATATAAATGATAGAAAAAAACATTAGAATACTTAATTATTATTTTAAGTCATTTCTACAAGTTAAGTTGCCTACTATCAACTAGCTACTATCTACTGGATTGGTGCTAGATCACGTAGGCCAACAGGTGGCCCACAATTTTTATAGTCTGCAATATGACCAAGATCCCCATATATCTCTCTATATGACTTTATTGTTTTATAACAGTCAGGCCCCCAAGCAAGTGAAATAGTGGATAAATGGCCTGTATCACTGAAAGTCATCAACAGCCCTGACATGGAGCTGTGGTTTCATTAGTAGTTTGTGTAAGGCTCAGCAAACCTAAGTTATGTGAAAGTATGTAATAAGGCGTTCACAGTTAATTATACAAAACCTTTGCTATCTTATTAGAAGAGAAGGTATATTAAACTGTCTGTCTATAGTCGGGCCTAGTAGTTTGCTGTTCAAGGCAATGCTATGCAATCTGATGCCCTGACAGCCCATTTCTCCCCTCAGACACACATACCCACAAACTTATATTCTGTTACACAAGCACTCACAACCTAACTTCTACCACAAGTAAAGTGAGTCTGGCCTTTAGATTGTAAGCACTAATGAGCAGGTCTTGAAGGTTTCATGCATACAAACTTCTACTGTGCAGTGGTAAGGAATATATTGACACTTTGACTGACATTTACAAATGCATATTATTATTATCGGGACTAATAAGGGCTATCTACCAAGTTCCAGTCCGTTGACACCTTTTTCCTTCATTGCTAAAAACAAACCTAACAAAGGATCCATATTTCTTAGCTGTCAGAAGGCTTCTTGGTGTGTAATGATAACCAGCAATGAAACCATCCATGTCACATACCTGTGCTAATTTACTGTGCCTTGCAGAGATCTACATTGACTCTCCCATAAATGACTGACAAGTCAGAAAGTGATTACACAGGATGAATCATGCAGCCCTAAGTGTTATCTTTTGGCTCAGCCCCTGGAGATCAAACATACAGCATCCATATTTGTGTGATCAAGCCTGAACCAATGGGAAACTCTGCTTTATCAATGTGAATAAAAGCAACAATTTCTGGTAATACATAGTGGCTAACCATCCACCCATCAATTTATTTTTCACTCCAATAAAAAATTCACACATATAGATAACTGAAACCACGTGAAATAAAGGTTAAAAAAAACACCAGATTGACACAGGGATTAAGAAGCGCTTTCCCCTGAAGAACTTGCAACCTGATGATTATTTGCATGGGTAATACAAGCCTCTTTATTAATATTGACATTTTATGTGGGGTTTTAGAAAATGAATGTGAAAATGATCAATTACTGTACAGATGTCAGGAGCATAGGCAAATAATGTCAGATGAAGCCTCACAGCCCTCCAGGGTATACAGTTTGTTTGACGTGTAGATGTTATCTGTTCTTCCAAATCGTCATCTTTGCCTGCAATCCCCTGAATCACTTCTAATACCATCTTCTGAGTACAAGTAGGAGAACCATGTATCCTTTAATATCAATACACCGTTTCTGTCATTCCCAGCTGCCCCCTTAAGCAAACTCCTCTATAAGAATGAATCAACACATCTGGGGAGGTATCATTTGACACAATAAGGTCTCCAGCACAGCAGATATTGTAAGTGCCCCTTTTATTCTAGGAATTGCTAATGCAAAGCTGCTAGCATTTACAAATATCTTCTGGGGCCACATTGATGCTGAGATGTTATGTCACCCAAGACTTGCTAAATAGGAGCATTGGGCAAAAAAATTCACCTTAACATTTTTAAAGAATAAGAAATAGCCAGACAATAACTAAACTCAGTCAATAGGGTTTATTCACTAAAGTGCGATAAAATGAGTGCTATTTATAGCATGCGTTAAAAATTGTATTTTTCGTGTCAACGCATGATTCACTAAAAGGATATTTGCGTTAATTTAGACGCAATGCTGTTTGCGTTATTTAAGTTGCGAAGACTATTTTCATGCGGTATTCGACGCAACACGCGCTAATTAACGCAGCGTGCTACTTGTCACGCACACTAATTAACGCACGTGCACTACTTATCGCGCGCACGGCATATTAGCCATACACAGCATTACGTTCATAAAACTATTTTATTTGAAAATGACCATTTCCCTGCAAACTTGAGGCTACATCACTCTAGGGCCAACACATACTTGAATAAATCACACTGCAAAGTCCATATTTTATTGTCAAAAGCTCATTAACTGTACTTTTCTATAATTACCGCCTGTCCCAAGGTGTTAATTTTCGCATAGACTAATGCGATATTTAGTGCGTCTAAGTGTTTGTGAATCATGCGTTAGTATTATTTCTGTGCGAGAATTAAAGCAATGCGGTAAAATTAACGCATGCGGTTGTGCGCTATTTAACGCATGCGATATGCGACTTAACGCATGCAATAATACTTTCGCGAATCGCGTTTTTTTTGTGTCAATTTTAACGCAAAAAAGCATGCGATAACGCTTATCGCACTTTAGTGAATCAACCCTAATGTGTTTTTTTTTGGGGTTGCCTGGATCAGTGACCCAGATCAACAGATAATATTTTCAGTTGCAGGTTGGAGGTAGGCACAAAAGGAACCCAAATTGTTCACAATCTTAAAAAATAAAGATTGTGAATACATGAAGACATTGCAAATAGTCTTTATATATGTACAACTGTATGTTTTTATGTAATTGGCTGTCTACATCATGCTTAAAGTGAATTTCTGCTTTAAAAATAGCCTTTAAATATAAGTTTATGTTTTTGGGGGACCACAAAAATGGTGTAAAATCCATTCAGGAAAATGAAAGATCAGGGAAACCTTATATATTGGTGGGTCCTCAAAAAACAAGGTAAAATTAGGAAAAAAAAACTAAAATCAGAGGTTTCCCTGTAATTTCTAATAGTAAATGATAAGGTCTGCTGTAAATGGTCTCTGTGTCTAAATCATTCATTAAATAACTTTATGATCGTTGGCAGTGGACAGGAGTGTCATTACCCTAACTCTTTGCTAACAGCCCAGCCTGCACCATTGTATTCAGCTTGTTCATTGGTATATATATATATATATATATATATATATATATATAAAAAGGGATGGCAAAAACTTTTAGCTGATACTAAGAAGCCTTTGTATAAGTCCCACACTAAATGCTTCCGTGCCTGAGCTAATCCTATGAATAAGAATAAGAGAGACAGAACACTCACTGAAGCTCTTGTATTCTAGAGAGCAGCCAGCAGGCTACATTGTGTGCTGTTCTCCTTTAGTGCCTGAGTCTCCGTCAAAACCACTGAGCAGCTGACTGAGCCACTTGTGCTTAAGCAGGAAATCCCTAAATCCAGCATTTTTAGCAGGCCCTTAAGGACTGAACTCTGCAGTCCAGAAACGTTCTTCATAGCTCTACACATCTACAGAGCACATGGCCTGATTTATATTACTTCTTAGCTGTATGGAATATCATTATGTTACAGCATAAGCTTTTTTTCTTTTTGAACTCAGTGTCCAAATGCAAAATCAAATTTAAATCCAAATATGTAGTATATTATATAGTAAAATGGTTGCTAAAATATTTGCATGGCCATGGGATTCTGCCTGTTTCTTTATGGCTTAGGAAATGGATGCTCTACTAAATTATCATTTAAAGGGTAAAATATATAAGGCTGTAAATTAATGGTAAATTGAGGCAATGCTGCAGACAATGAGCTCTGGTTCAACAGTCCCTAAAGTTCCAAACCAGGGTTTTACTTTCATTGGTGTTTGATTGTGCTCAATGTAAACAGATGAATTCAGTGAATTTGATACTGGCCTTAAAGGAGAAAGAAAGGTAAAAACTAAGTAAGCTTTATCAGAAAGGTCTATGTAAATACAGCCATGAGCTCTCACAGAAACGCTGCACTGACTTCTCTGTCAAAAGATTTAGACAGTGTAGGACAGTGTAGGACCACGTACAATGAGGGGCCTTGACGTGGCACGTGAGCTTACATATTTTGGCCAAAGTGTGGTACTAACACCTCATTTTTTGTAAAAATTATTTTTAAAGGCAAACTAAGCACTGGCAAACTTTCTTTCTCTTTCTGTCAAAAGATTTGTTGTACTTCCTCCCCCCCTTAGGAATGTGGATCTGAGCCAATCAGCAGGAAGCTGACTCATAGTCTTACTAACTGAGAATGTACACTGGTCTGGGTCTCGGTGCAGGAGCGAGGCATTATGGGAACTTTCTTTGCACAGCTCAGCCTTTTTTCTTCCTGTTTGGCTTCTGATCATCTGAACAGGAGAAATATGGGGAGACTTAAGGGCACTATTGAGATAACTGAAGGTATGCCTGCAGCTTGAGATTAACTCTTTATTAGCCTTTCCTTCTCCTTTAAATGTAAAATCCACTCACTGGGCCAGGTCTCCGTTCAAGCGTGAGCCCATTGTAAAGCGGCATGTACTGAACATTTATTTTGCCTGGTTTAACTAAAGAATATTTTTTTCTTTTTTTGAGTTAAACAAGAAAATAAAAGCCATTTTAACTTTAGCTATTCCTGGTTCTACTGTGGGTCAGTTGCTGTTTGCAGAGAAGCTAATAAAACTGAATACCATTCCACAGATTAGCCCTCTGTGTAATGACCTGTTTTTAATCTGAAGTACAAACAAAACAATTATAGTTGTGGCAAAATAGGAATATATGGATTTTTATGATTCATTGAATATTTTAACACAAGTCCTATGTATTATGATCGTGTTTATTAAAGGCGCATAGGGGTTCTGTATATACTACCCTTTTAAGGTTTGAGGAGGAAGCTTTATTGGCATTATAGAGAGATGTTGTCATTGTAGATATACACACTTTAGTTAGTGATAATCATAACACTCATCCCTTAGGGTCAATCATTCCAAGTGCTTGTGAGCCAGGTTATGTGTAGCAGATGATCATCGTACTTATACTGTGTAACTGTAATCCTTTCAATGACTTATGTTCCTCTGCCACTCTGCTGGTGATTCTGGAAACTTATTAGACGTGGGGGCTTAATAAAGCTTATCCAGTAATACTGTCTCTGCTGTACAGCTTCACAGTAGGTTTAATCTACAAATATAGTGGGTGGCAGTTAGAGCATACGAAGCCCAGCTCTGGTCAAGATGAATTTGTATTAAAGAGGGTGTTACTGGTTCTGTATCCCCAGGTCAGTGAACTAGCTTGGTGTGATGACCTTTCCTCTTTGCCTTGGTTTTCTCGTACAATTAGGACGTCTCCAAGCTGCCACCTTAGAGCAACAAAATACAGTATTCTGCATGGACTGGGAAGTAAATTCTAGGAGGATCCTAGGAGATGCTGCTGAGCCTGTTATTGAATATGCCCCCAATTCCTCTCTTCATCATTCTTTCAGTCCAAGATGCCGCGTGTTCTATTCTTTCAGTCTTTGATAGTCGTTGCAAGTTGGGATATGATTGGCTGAGCTGTGCCTGGGATACAACGCTGCTCACTTAGCAACAGTGAGACGGAGAGTCAGAGCTGAGCCACCTGCCTCAGCCGACACACGAGAACAGCTTTTCCTTTCTCTGGCCACCAAAAGGCGTCTCGCTCTCCTTAACCCTTTCACGGCTGATTGTGACACACTAGTTCATACACCATATAGACAACGTGTGGAATGGGAAACATAAGGAATCCTTTATTTCTGAAATAAAACTCAAGATGCTCTTTATAGCCTAACATGATTGTATCCATATTTTCAGCAGGGTCCCGGTGTTATATAGTACAACTCATTTGTTCTTTTGTTGGAAGTGATGATGTAAAGAAAAGAGTTCTGTGTGCATAAATATAAATTTCTTTGTGTTATTTTGAATAGATTTTCGGGATGACAACAAAGACAATTGTGTGGCAGTGAAACGGTTAATGTAGACCTCTGTTCCCAGTAAGGTTTTAAGCACAAACTAAAACCCAGATGCAAGGCTTGCATTTTGCTTCCCTATTGATCCTGGGTGAAGTGGACTGGGAAATATATGGAGACTGATGCATGAAGTGTGTGTTAACACATGGTAATAGAGGGCGGAAAAAACTCAGTCAGTACAAAAGCACACGGAAACCATTAGCATTGATGTTTCATATGTCAAACACCAGTAAAGGTTTGGGTCTTATATAACATCAACTGAAATAAAGTCTATCAAGAAATTACATATCTATTAGTGTTCTGCCTACACTGTGACTCATAGAGTCAACTGTGCATTTCATAGTTGGAAGTACATGAAACTTTACCCCTTGGTTGCCAGGGAATACTCCCAAGGCATCTGTCTAACTGAAGCCATATTTTGCTCACATCAATTCTTACACCCCCATTTGGATTTGGAAACTGAAAACTTGCAGTGGGCAACAGGATCCTGTGCTATAGGAGAGAAACACAACCTTAGTATTAGTGTTAGATGATAAATGCTGTTTAACTTTAATATTTTCAGAAAAGCCAGTGCAATCTGCTGGCAAATGATAGTGAGAAGGTGAAAAAAAATTAAGTGAAGACTGCTTAGGTTTTCAAGAGCGCTTATGTGTCTTTAAAATAAATAACGTAGCCAAGTGTCTGTAGGGTTCTTTTAAGCTCAACCCCATTGCTGCCCGATAGACTGTCTGTAGAGTTGTGTACAGTAGATGTAAGTAGTAAGATCAATGTGTTGGACTTAAACATACCCTCCAACATTTAAAAATTGCCCCCAGAAAGCATTTAGAATTCATATTCCTGCTTTTAAAATCACACAAGAGGGCTGGTAAAAACATTATTCTCTCAGGTTGAAGGGCATAAACACAGTATGATGTTTGGGCCAAGTGCATGATGACCTGAAATGTAGATCTAAAAGTAAACACAACAAAGATAATTATTTGGGTTGGAAAAAATACTTTCCCCTATGAAGTATTAGCTTTTAAACAACATTAAAGCTGTGTGATGATGCCCCACAGAGTCTACAAAGGCAAATCTACTAAGTAGATTATTCCATTCTGCTGATAAATATGAAGTTGGTGTACTAGTACTTTGTCATTTCTGTGTGTTCTACTGGAGTAAAAATAATGGGGATCCAAAATAGACAATATTATAGGATTGCTTTGCCCCATCAAACAGGGTCACTGCCACGAGACCAAGGTGAGGACCTTGCCCCCTCTGGGCCGCTCCAATACTAAACTTGTAAGCACGGAGCAGGAGAGAGGGGGCGGCATCGGGGCTGCAGCATTCAAAGTATAGTTTCCAAACCTTTAGGACAACACATTTGGTAAAAAATAAGGCAGATGCTTAATTTTTGTCTTGGAAATTCCTGGATTTATACCAGGGTGACTCTTTTATCGATAGATATACAGATATGTATATTGGCCTACAAATAGACTTTTCTACCCAAAATGTCTTAGAACCTTTGCTTTTAAATTACATTTGGTTTCCAAAAGAAAACTTATTGTGTCTCAATGTAGTGCCACCGTACTATTAGTCCTTCCTTAATTCTGAACCCCAATATCAATTGTAATGACAGCATGAAAATAAAAAAACTAAGAAATCCATCAGTTTGGCAAATATTACTATAATGTGTAAATTTGGTATAGTGTTTGGTTACTCTACTATATTACAGTGCTTTAGACAATGAATTCCTGTTTGTTTCCATCTAGCTTCTAATGAGTTAAGTGCTGCATCGAAAAAAATCAAATCCTTTTGTAGTGTATTCTTGAAACAAGTCGTTACATGTTCAAATGCTCCATTTTTGGCTCATCATTTATTTTAATACTTTAATTACCTACAATACAGTTCAAAACATTTTAATTGGTGTTATGCAGTTAATCATAGCCCCATGTCTGAAAAACAGTGTTTATGGACAGCCATACTGCCGACTGGTCTGTCACAGTGATTCTTGCCTGTAAATCAACCTTTCCTGACCAAGAAACAGCAGAAGGGATAAGTACTGCCCTGCAAAAGCAGCACTGACCCAGTGCATTAATACACAACCAATAAGGTATTGCCAAATATAGAAAATACAGCCCTGTGTATGGTCTGCTTTTAGGTATGACATTAGGTTCTGGCATCTCAAGTGATACCCTACCATTACATATATTAATTCATGTATTTCATTGAACCTTGCCCTTTATTTAACATTATTTTACATTTCTGAATATGGAAGGTACTTAAAAGGGTGGTCTGGTCCAGCTGCTAGTGGAAAATACTGGCCTGACTGGTTGGGCACTAGCTCAGGATCCACTGGTACATTACATTCCCGCCTCATTGTTACATACATATTTTCCCCAGACTTTTCCCCCCAATTTTTTGCTGTTGTTATTGTCATGTAAATGTAATCATATAGACAGTGTTTCTTGAATAAATCATGTAAAAAATAGTTTTTATAAAAGATTTCTGCTGAAGGTATTTCCATTTAAATGGGCATTGAGACAACACTATGACCTTTCTTTAATACTGGGCCACCAAATGCTATCTATTAATGAGAAATTCTACTATTGCAGTGAAAAGTATTAGCTGTTGCAAATTAAAAGTACAAACATGGGCATTTAAATTGTTTCTGAAGATGATATTTGACATCCCCCGATATTAGTAGCATTCCTGGAATTGGTTTCCACTGTTAATAATTTCTGTTAATAATAAGATGCTTTTTTTTCTAGAACCCAAGTTAATTATTTTTTAATATCTTTGCTGCTAATAGCTGGGGAATAATCAGGGGTATATATATATATATATATATATATATATATATATATATATATATATATATATATATAAATATATAGGCACATGAGGGCCTGTGCCTAGGATGGCATTTTTGGCAGGGGGGCATCTATATCTGCTGAAAGGGCTGAGGGGGGCGGTGTATACAAATCTCTTGCACAGTACTTTCTCATGCGGTGACTGGAAAAGGGGGGCACAGTGTCTGGTACTTATTCTGGCTTTTGATGGCATTTATATTATTGGCCACAATAAGGCAGGTGGGACTTAGAGCTGAACAGCACTTCCAATAAAACATTTTACATCTACAGTCTAGAAAATTTAGCTTGATGCCCATGTTATTAATAGGGCAGAAAGATAAAAAATATAGGAAGGCAGAATAGAGAAAATGTCACAACCCTAAGTATATTGTAAGGTCAAATAGATGGTTTTCAGTTTTGACGTTCCTGGCCATTTGATGTGAAACATCTTCACCTGCATCTGCATGGTAACGGAAAATAGTACTGAGTACTAGTTCTCATGTGTGATTTTCATGTGAGCCCTGAAGAATATATTCTCTGCTTTCAAAGGATCATCCATAATCCAAAATGGAGGTTATTTGTTGAGCAGAGGATACATATACATGCACAGATCCCAGAAACAATGAGCAAAAAAAGAATCACTTTTCACACCAGGACAACTGACGTCTAACCGATGAATATTATGTTTTTGAATAAATATACTGAAAGCATGGCACATAAAGCTAGCTCACTGTAGGCTTTAGCAGATGCCTTCTCTTTTGTCCATTGTCCATTTGTCTATTATGGCCATTAGATAATGTATGCTGCTCTAATGTATGCTACTGTATGGCTCTGAGTGGAGAAAGCAAATGGAAGCAACATAGCAGCTTTTTACCCCATGTATAAAGGTAGCTGTGTAAACAAACATTTCTTCCATTAATGTGGAAGGGGTAATAACGGTCCATCTTAAAAGACTGTAAGGGCTTTTAAGGGTAACTAAATGTAAGTTGCAGGTAAATATTCTTGGGGGGGGGATCTATCTAGACATAAAAGCTCATTTACATTTATTAGATGTAGTAGTGATGGGACCAATAATGGCACCCAGGATAAAAAGCCATTATGTGTTCTTGTGCCTATATGCAGTCCTTTAAACTTGCATTAGCCCTAAATAGGGTTGCCACCTTTTCTTGAAAAAAATACTGACCTTACTATTTTTAGTTTTTTTTCCTATTTATAACATTGGCACCAGGCATCATTTTTACCAGTCAGGCCAGTAAAATACCAGCCTGGTAGGAACTTAAGCCCCGATTGAGGATGCTTTGATGCATACAAGTTACAAATTGCAAGTAGAAAGCCAAGGGGGTTATGAAATAAAAGGTGCTAATTTTGCCCAGGAACACTAACATGGGTTAGTAGCTACCAATCAGCTGGTAGAATTTACTACTGAGGATATTGCTACTGGTCAAACATAGTGCCTTTTATTAAATATGGGGGTTAGTGTCTTTTATTACATATGGGGGTTAGACTCACTTATGCTAGTTGAATTGCGAACAAACACCACCCTAAATGTTGGCATACACGTTCAGATTTTAGTGTTATTATGACAAACGTTCGGATATCAGGCATATGTTTAAATACAACGATCTGAAACTAACATTCCGATTGAAATTGTAGGATAAAGCCCTTAAAATACAAATCGGAGGATGTTCTAAACATGAAATAGTTGGCAGACACCAATCATACGAAAGTGACTTCCATTGTAGGCCCCTAATTTTGCTGGCAAGTGCACTTGTGCTGAAATACTATTTACTTGTGGGTAAGAAAGCCATGGCAAGTAGCCCTGTTATTTTGCACTTTGTACTTGTTTTGGAAATGAGTCCAATCATGTACAAAACAGATTATGTTTTCTGTGCAGTGACTTTATTACATGTGACCTCAATGCACACAAATTAGATACAAGATTGTATCTTTTACGCACACATATCATTTCTGTTTTTCTCTTAATCACATGTCCACTTGTGCAGGGTAAACAAGTTTATATGTCAAGATGTTTTCCCCATTCTCTGTATCTCTGTATTGAGGATAAAAATGATCATCACTGAGAGGCAATTGTTATTTATTTTTTTTTTTTTTGTCAACTGAAGAAGTTTGTCCCCTTACACAAGAGGCCTTGGCATGCAGTTTGCTCAGATGCGGAACCTTTTTTTGCAGTAGATTTACAAATATGGTTGCCATGGTAACCTTTCTTCTGCAATCTTTTCAAAGGAATATGACAGTACTGGTTGATAGATTACTTGCTCCTTGTGAAACAGAAAAAAAAGTGCTCCTGTCATAAGTGTGGTAGATTAGTATGTAGAATGTGCTGTAACCTCATCACCGCATATATATCCTGGGCAGAGCTCACCTGTATTTTCCCTTTTTGTGTTATTTATTAAAAGATCTGGAAATTGCTTTATGGATGGATTTACAGCCAAGCAGGAAATCTTCCTTAAAAATACAAAATACAGAAGGTTAATGATCAAATTAAGGAATATTGGCCTAGAACATAATATTTGTAATTGTATAGAGAACTGGCTGAAGGATAGAGTACAAAGAGTGGTTGTAAATGGAACATTTTCTAATTGGACCAGTGTGGTTAGTGGAGTACCGCAGGGGTCAGTCCTTGGGCCTTTGCTTTTTAACTTGTTTATTAATGACCTGGAGGTGGGCATAGACAGTACTGTTTCTATTTTTGCTGATGACACTAAATTGTGCAAAACTATAAGTTCCATGCAGGATGCTGCCGCTTTGCAGAGCGATTTGACAAAATTAGATAACTGGGCAGCAAACTGGAAAATGAGGTTCAATGTTGATAAGTGCAAAGTTATGCACTTTGGTAGAAATAATATAAACGCAAACTATCTACTGAATGGTAGTGTGTTGGGGGTTTCCTTAATGGAGAAGGATCTAGGGGTTTTTGTTGATAACAAGTTGTCTAATGCCAGGCAGTGTCATTCTGTGGCTACTAAAGCAAATAAAGTGCTGTCTTGTATAAAAAAGGGCATTGACTCAAGGGATGAGAACATAATTTTGCCCCTTTATAGGTCCCTGGTAAGGCCTCACCTTGAGTATGCGGTGCAGTTTTGGGCTCCAGTCCTTAAGAAGGATATTAATGAGCTGGAGAAAGTGCAGAGACGTGCAACTAAACTGGTTAAGGGGATGGAAGATTTAAACTATGAGGTGAGACTGTCGAGGTTGGGGTTGTTTTCTCTGGAAAAGAGGCGCTTGCGAGGGGACATGATTACTCTGTACAAGTACATTAGAGGGGATTATAGGCAGTTGGGGGATGTTCTTTTTTCACATAAAAACAATCAGCGCACCAGAGGTCACCCCTTTAGATTAGAGGAAAGGAGCTTCCATTTGAAGCAGCGTAGGTGGTTTTTCACGGTGAGGGCAGTGAGGTTATGGAATGCCCTTCCTAGTGATGTGGTAATGGCAGATTCTGTTAATGCCTTTAAGAGGGGCCTGGATGAGTTCTTGATCAATCAGAATATCCAAGGCTATTGTGATACTAATATCTACAGTTAGTACTAGTGGTTGTATATATAGTGTATGTATGTGAGTGTATAGATTGGTGGGTGTGGGTTAAGTGTGCTGAGTTTACTTGGATGGGTTGAACTTGATGGACACTGGTCTTTTTTCAACCCTATGTAACTATGTAACTATGTAATACTTACTTGAAATTAATTATTTTTGTATTACATCATGAAGGTTTAAACTGGGATTTAGAATGTGTAATAAAGTACTACTACAGAGGTTATATTTGTGCTGTAAGTGTGGGAGACCAATAAAACCTGCACATTAAAGCATTTTACACAAAGAGGTATATGTAATGTATGTGTAATCTATATGAATATTATCTTATGCATAGCCAAGTGTAAAAATAATATTTAGCTTGACAAACGCTAAGTTAAAACATGAGCTGAGAACAACTGGTTTTACATAGCTTTTTAGACAGTGGAATATTGCAGAAGAGCTAATAACACTGTGATAAAAGCTGGAACAAATAATGTATTGAGTTAATTTATTCATAATGATAAAAATAATTGTTGTTGTTACTGTCCCTTTAAATGATCACATGCTATTGACACTCAGTGGAACCATTTGCTTTTGGAATATTTGACCATTACGCCAGATCTTCCCTCAGGTTGGATCACAATGAGTTTGCCAATTCCTCCTATCTTGGGGATATATATCAGCCTAGTAATAAGTGGTAGGGCTTAACCTCCCTCTATCTCTTTAGATTCAACACATTGATGGTATGAGTTCACGTGGCTAAATCATACAACAACTGTTTGGCTAGTATTTTCATGCACCTAAAACAGTGCATACATATCACCCTGAATGATTAACTAATGTTGTAGAAATTATCATGCCTATGTCTAATTTGTAAAACATTGCTTTTAAAAAAATGGGGATTCTGCCAATTCCTTCTATCTTGGGGATATATATCAGCCTAGTAATAAGTGGTAGGGCTTAACCTTCCTCTATCTCTTTAGATTCAACACATTGATGGTATGAGTTCACGTGGCTAAATCATACAACTGTTTGGCTAGTATTTTCATGCACCTAAAACAGTGCATACATATCACCCTGAATGATTAACTCATGTTGTAGAAATTATCATGCCTATGTCTAATTTGTAAAACATTGCTTTTAAAAAAATGGGGTTTTGTCGTGGGCAACTAATCTCCCCGTGTGCCAGAGCCATAAAGAGTTTATATACCTGTACAGACTGATCTACTATGTGTAGCCATTGTCAATACTAAGCATTTTGTAAACACAATGCAAAATCTAGACACAACTTGCATTCATGCACTCATTATCGTTAAAGTGATTAATGATGAGACTAGAAAAAAGAAATTGCATCGCAAATAATACACAACTATCTTCTCCAATGCTAGACGCTTGCCCCTTGCGCTGCCCGACATTTCTTTCACATAATAGAATTTGTATTAATAACACAGGTAAGGCTCTCAGCTTCGCAAGAGCAACACAAATGGCTAAGGTGCCCTCTGTAGAAGACACTGTAGATAATGCTCTCATTACAGCCCAATTGGCTAAGGAGACTTCTCTCACATCACATTTAGGCCGATAGTTTTCTGTCACTCGATGAAGTCAACGGACAGCCAAGCCAATTATCACAGCAAAGAAAAGGATATGAACAGGGCAGAATGAATTACAAAGGCCTGTGGATAATGCGAATGAAGGGAAAAAAAGCCAAGCAATAATCCCTGTCTGGTTTAACCTCTTCTGGAGCTCAGTAATTCCAGCCATTTCCACTGGCAACTGAATAGTTATATTTTTCACTGATTATTACTTAAAGACCATAATATGGTAGCCAACAACTTTAAATGTATCTTCTAATAAATGTATTACATTTTTATGATATAGATGAATCTGTGCACTGGACTATCCTTTTCTGTGGTTTTGCATTAATATATTTGAGTGGAAACTGCAATAGCTGCAAAGTAACAAAAATAATAATATTGTGGTGGCTGCTGGGGTCAGAGACTCCCTCTGAAAGCTGGGGGTCTCTGAAAGCTGCAAATGTTGCTTTGTTGGTTATAGAGAATGCCTGCACAGAGTCAAGCAGTATGGCATTATTTGCACACCCCATGAACTATTCCTATATCAAAAGAGGAAATACTGCCGCGTAAACATAGTATAGTATATTTTCCCTTTAATATACAGAAGCTTAAACTGTTTGGAGGGTCATATCACTGCCTGACCTGATCGTCAAAAGTTTAACAGCTCTAACAAAATGACATCAGCCACTTGACATTCTCTGTAGACATTTGCACAAAGGCAAGACATTTTTCTCATGCCTGTTCGCGTGCAACTTATGCTGGAGAAATCTTCCCATATTGTCAGTTCCTGCAGACACTAAGTGGTGGGTGGATATTTGAATAGATCTTTTCTTGTAGGTTCAGGTGAAAGTGTTAGTTGTAGAGTGAAGTAGACAGCAGAATGGCAGAATACTAAAGAATAAAACCCAATCAATACACCAGAAACCAAAGTAACATGGCCTCTTCAGACATTAACAAATGCTCTTTATTTACAGAATCAGTGCTCCAAATCAATAGCATTCTGTTTAGTCTCAGCTTGGAAATTTAAAAACACTAACTTCTACAGAGTTTGCTTTACATTTCTACTTACACAACAATAGTATGTATTAAATACTTAACATTAATAGTAACCTGATGCTTGATGAATGCATTACATATATATAATGTATATATTGATAGATAGAGGTTTGTATATATTGTATGGATCTTTAAAGTAGTTATAGTAACTTACTGTATCATCATATTGTTCTCAGAGCATTACCCTCACTTCCCTGAAGGCAATACTATTTGGGCAATTCTGCCTTCTTTCTTCCTTCTTTTGTCAAAATCCCTGGACCGGCGAATGCACATTAGAGTAAAAAGCCAACTTTTTTGTTAAAGTTCGGCTATTCACTTTACTGTGCATGCGCAAGCGCACGAAGAAGGAAGGGGAGATGCTCGCTATTGGGGTCCTTAAGTGATTAACAATCAGCCACTCTAGATAATTTACATTTCTAATGCAAAGGTCAATGGAATTAAAAGCAACCTCAATAGTAGTGGCAGTGTAATAAAATACATTTAGTACTACAAGTAGTAAGTGACAACTGTTCTAACTTTGGAACTTGTTATGATGGAGTAGGCATAGAATGTTTTGAATTTTAAAAGGTGCCAGCCTACCCAAAAATATTGCAAATTGTTGCTGTATTGGATTGCATGGTATCTTGGTCCTCCATTTAGTTGAAAACTTAAAGATTTAATTTTTGTGGCCTGTAAATTTTCATAAACATCCTTCTCTAACTTGTCACCTGTCACAGATTTACAACAACTTCTTGTGCCTTTCAGTCCATCTTGTATGGATGAACAGTCTCATAAATGCCTGTGAAAAACATAAAGCACAAATCTCACTTAACTCAGCCCTTGAGATTGTCATATCTGAGCCATCCATGCAAACCTTTTTTGAGAAGATAATTCTCTGCTTGTAGCAAAGCTCTCTGGCAAACTCTTATAACTCTTGACAAACAATGACACATGGCTATCTGAAGGACAGCAAAGGGTGTGAGGCTGAAAGAGTCATAGCCAAGTGCTTAAGAGAAATGGCTCATACATTGTCTTCAAATCCTGACTCTGAAATAGTCAGTGCCAGGCCAAGGAGGCCGGGCACCCTAGGCAACCTTGTTAGCCACATTGTTCTCGCCCTCATTCATTTGCAAGTGTACACTCCTTTGTTTGTGAGCAAGTGCAGTTACAAGGGCCCAGACTAGGGGTAGGTGACAAAAGAATGTGCCTAGCATCCCCACCATTGTAGGTGAAGGAAAATGTTGCCCATTTGCTTTCTATTAATTTCCAGATTTTTTCAGACAGGGACATAACATAACGGCAGATGCCGTTGGGAACCAAAAGTATAGAGGCTGCAGTAGGATTTTTTAACAGATTTTACAAGCATGAGAGTAAAATTTTTTAATAGGTATAGTGGGCCACAAAAAGACTTTGATATAAACTTCAATAACTTTTGCCATTGGTTGCAGAACTACAAATTCAGATCTGAGAAAGAAAAGAGCCAGTGGGACTAGAAAAAAGACCAAAGGCACAATCCAATGATAGATACACAGATGATAGATAACTAGACAGATGATAGATAGATGATAGATAGATAGATAGATAGATAGATAGATAGACAGATGATAGATAGACACAGAGGAGAGAGTATAGTTACAGACAATAATAAAGATATTACTATATAATTTTAGTGTTAACTAGAGAGGTATAGAAGTATAGTGTGACTGATACATTACATTATAGTTTTCTCAATTACCAGCTGCACAAGGCCATATTTTCTAGCACATGTATAATAACTAATATTGCTTGTAGAATTGGAGGAAATGGCATTTCAGCAATGATTACAGGTATCTGCTGTCAGTGTGGGTAAGAGACATGTAATTGAAGTGATAGATAATGCAGTGTTTCTAAATACTATTAGGGATACTAATGTAATAATGAGTACTTCTGCATTTCCTCACCTGCCGCAGTTCTTGTCCTCTCTCTGCTGGGCATAGATGAACCCTATATCCTTATATATCCTCATCTGGAATTCTCTTTCTCCTGTGAGTCCCCCATATTCTTACTGTACAGTAATCCAGGTGATTAGGTTGTATGTTATTGTTTGGGTGGAATTGGGAAATATAGAATGTACCTTTTGTCTAAGCTATTGGTTTTAGAATCAGTGAATATTGTCAGCATTCACCCTGACAGTATGGGGGCTGTAGGAAGATATCAGCTGTTAGAAGACCTTTCAACAGGATACGAGGCTATCCTATGTCATTAAAAATAAGCAGGAGAGCTAAGAACTTGGGGAAATGCATTTCAAGAAGAAATTGTATTAACGGATACAATAGATTATTTTAAGGAAGGGTTGGATACATTTTTGCAAAGGAGACAATACAAACTTGCTGCTACTGACTTATTATAGTACAACATTGAGGGCGCCTGAGCAAAATCTACATTTAGGGCAGAATCGACAGATGGAGGTAGAATTTCTATTGTTTCTACCGCCATATCTGATGATTCAGCCCTGAATGTCAGTGGAGGGTAGGAACGATCTTTTCTGCGACCAATTGACGCACAAAAGATTGTTATTGCTTGTGTATGGCCACCTTAACTGCTATCCACCATGTCCAGATCCTTTCTCTATAAAATGCATGGTGTTTCACTTTAGCTGCAAAGGGCTCCATTCTGGCTAGTCTCATTACATTTGATATATTATTAGACTGTGTAGAGGTATCTTTAGAGTGTTACCTAGTAGGAATTTTGCATTGGAACCCATAAAATTTTATGTCACTGGCCCAGAGAGCCCCACCGTGAAATCTTACAGAGTAAACAGTTTCACTATCACTAAGAATCAGATGCTGGGTATGAAAGGGTTATGAGAAGGCCAAACACAACTGGGTGAGCATACAAGCTTGTTGCTAGGTGACAGTGTCACTTGTAAAATATTAAAATTATAAACTGTTCTTTTTGAAATGTGACACACAGAGCAGCGGTTTTCCACTAACACGATTTAACAGTTTTGTTGGTGGAAAGACTTAACAATAGCGCGTGGCAGGAGAAACAGCTAGTTATGCCGCGGCGCAAGCTAATTACTGGGAGCCCAGTGGCAATTTGGAGCGTTTTTGTGTGAAAGCAACTCAAACAGTCTCTTGCTTTTTCACTGTCGCATGGATAATCTTTTATATAAAAAAATGTGTTAATATGCAAGGCTTTCCATTCCTAGGACACAAGGAAAGCTGTATTGTGTGGGTCTGGGGCAGCAGGCAGTAATGTGAAAATAAAAATATACTGTTTAGATCCAATGAAGGAAACAGACTTTAATGTGCAGAGAATATTATTTAAGTCAGGCCTATACATAAACGGAATAGAACAAAAGGATAATATTTGTGTAAATATTTGTGTAAAACATTAATATTAATAGAGCACTTCAAGCTGCTTGTGTGACTAGAGCCATTCTAAACTGCAGCTCACATTGACATTATAATATTTGTTTGTGTTGTTTTATCTTAAAGCTAACAATGGTGAATGGTTTAATCAAGACAAGCAATGTGGCAGCCACCACTTCACATAAATAGACCAGTGCTGATAAAGGAATGTTTGGTTAGTATACCTAAGCTTGTAAATGGAAGTTGGATAAGGGCTCTGGCACACGGAGAGATTAGTCGCCCGCGACAAAACTCCCTGTTCGCGGGCGACTAATCTCCCCGTGTGCCAGAGCCCTTAATTCACCTTAGATCAGTTGTCCCCAAAATGTGGGGGGCTCCCTGATGATACTGACAGACTGATCGTGCTAGTGGATTGGGCTGTTATGTGTCAGGCAGTGATAGGCATAATATTGAATTAATCTGACAAGTTAAAAGATAGCCCATGTAAAAGTCAGACTGGTTAAAAACCAGATTAGAACCCTAGGAAACAGCCTATTTGCTTTATTAGTTACTCCAGAAAGCCCAGCTACAAAGTCTGTTAGGTCGAGACTTGGAGCTGAACCCTTATTTAAACCCCTAGATAGTCTTGAAACTATTGATGAATGGCTGTGTGGGCAATGTTTTCTTATATCTGTTACCTAGCTATACACTAAGGTGCGCACTGAACAAAAGTTGGTTCTTCAAGAGGAGCTTGAGCCTATAAAATCAAACAGCTCCTGCATTAGAGAAGTCCATTTTCTCTATTAGAGTCAAGCCCCACACATATAAAATTAAACACACTGGAAAAGGTAGGAGTCAGGAATCCAGTTATTGTTATTAAGTGAGCCCTTGAGGAGTTTTCACCACTGCCCTCCTCTCAGGGAGAATCACTATGATTAAATGAGTGCACCCAATGGTGTAGGTGATTGCCATAGAAATTAATGGGGGGGAGGGCAAAACTGAACATTTTGTTGCCGACCTGCTGAGTGGAATCACCTCATGTAAATTACTCTTAGCTTAGCCTTAGCCTTCTGTATTTTAAAATCATGATCTCTATAGAACAGTTAAAAAGGGGGATTTTAGATGTAATGAGGGATGCGGAGGCCAAGTGTCAAGCGACAAAAGTACCTGGATAATTTAGATGGTAAGACATGCATATTGCCAGTTATTCCCCTGTTATTCATCTGTAGAGGTTAGTGCTATATTAAATTCAGTAATCAAAACAATCTATTTAAATGAGATAGAAAGAATTTAAAAAATGCAGAGTTTCCTGCTCCCCCTCTAAAGAGCACAGCTTTTATTTGAGTTTAAAATACTATTTACATACAGTACATGTGTATACGGCGTATATATATATCTATATATAGATATATATATATATATATATATTTCCTGTTCATTAAGCAAAATACGAGTTCTGTTAATTGTTGGTGGTACTTAAGAAATATGTTGAGAATTGAAGGATTAATCAAAGCTACTTATTTCATGTTATTATCCACTTGTTCTGAAATGCGTCTCCATAATCTGTGAAGTTAATCTGATACGTTAGCCACTGCTACTGAACTCCAGATCAACATTTTGATTATGGCAAAACCTCACAGGGCTATAAAGTGCCCTTAATTCATGTTGTTATGGAATTTCACATTTATATGGCAATCCCATTTTTAGTTCTGTTTATATACCAAACACATACTTCTTTAAAATTTGATTTAGCAAAAGCAGTGGAGCATGCAGTGTGAGTTTATGCTGTAGACAATAGTGTAATAACAACATTTTGGCTTCTGGTGTATTGTCAATAGTCCTGTTCTTGTACCATCAGTAGTCAATGGTTTCTCTCTTGTACCATCCTGCCATTGTCCTGGGGAAGATACCACAGAGAACAATCTGCTGAAGAGTCCGACTAGAGTTGGTTTATAATCTTGAACAGCAAAATGAAAGTGCATAGGCAGAGAGCTGTATAGCCAGTCCCTCATACCAGCACGTTATATGTATTCTGTCTAGTGGACTGTCTTGCAGCTTTGAATTAATGGGAGATGTATATAAGAAGTAATGTATACTATAAAATTAAAGTAAACTCCCCCTAAAAAATATTTTTTTGTATAATAAAAGTAAATGTACATTTACCTTTTAAATATATGTTGGACAGTACTATTTTTCAAAAAATCACCCACCGACAGCACTATACTACCTGCAATGAGAGGCAGCTCCCAATGCAGGTGCCCTTGTTTCATCCAACACCCTTTGAAACAACTGAAAATGTTTCCCCCAACTGAGTGTAGGCTGTATTACAGAAACAGATGTAAGATAGGCCCAAAAGTAAATATCTTTAAACAGATTAAGAGAATTCTAGTTTATTTTACATCTTCTACTTTTGGGTCCGGATCAGTGCCAGCCTGTCTTACACCTGTTCTTGTGTTACATGTGCACTCAGGCCGATGGCCACATTATAATGCAAATAATAGTAGAATGCTTGACTTTGCAAAGCATTGACTTTGGAACACTATCTCTGGCTCAACATTTAAAGTTCCACTTCTATGGCAAGGTTGGCTGCAGTATGATCAGCCCTGCACATGGGAGGCCAGGCTAATGCAAGTATACAGGGATACAATCCCGTTATCCAGAAAGCTCTGAATTATCACAGACTCCATTTCAATCAAATAATTCAAATGTTTAAGAATGGTTTCCCTTTTCTTTGTAATACTAAAACAGTGCCTTGTACTTGAGGGTAACTAAGATACAATTAACCCTTACTGGAGGCAAAACAATACTATTTGGGTTTATTAAATGTTTAAATGATTTTTTTAGCAGGCTTAAGGCAACCATATGAAATGCTCCTTATCCAGAAAACCCCAGGTCCCAAGCATTCTGGATAATAGGTCCCATATCTGTATAACATACATGGGCCAATAACCCACCAATTGGATCTGGAAGAGCCGAGTGGGATGATTTTATTGGCCTGTGTATGGCCAACTTTAGGTATATAAACACCTTTATTACTCACCAAGGAGTGTCAAGCAAACCAGGTATTGGTATTAGTTTATTTAACTGGAATTAATCCTAATCTTTCTCTCTTGGGTACACTTTCCCTTTAATATTAAACACAGTTTTCATTTCACGGCTTTGTGAGAAATACATTACAGGAACTCAGAAAATCATATTCAAAGTTATCAAGCCGTGTATAATACTCCCACAATACCAGAAATCTTATGTTACTTACAAGAGCAGTCTATTTACCAGGCAAAGATATTTCTTTAAGAGTCTCTGATAACCTCCCAAGTGTGACATTATCTTGAGCTCCAAGGTGGCTGCTGCCCACCTGCCAGCCTCCCTCTAGCAAATGTGATTGCACCCAGCGTGGTGGCATGCTGAGACTGACGTCAGCCACCTCTTGTACCCCACAGAGACTCTGGCATTTTTGTTATTCAAGGACGATGTACAGTATCTGGAGAGAGCTTCTTACGCTCTAACTAACCTGTGATTTGGGCAGGAAAAATATGCAGAGAGGAAATAAATATCTATAATTTATATCATTGATACAATAAAGATGGCACTTTTGTAGATATTCTAATTACAGTGTCTGAAGCTTGAACTTATTTTAATGTTTCTTTTAAACTGTATTTAAAAGTTTTAAATATGGATTCTTCTTATATGCAATTGATATTTTCTTAAAAAAATATATCCATGAGTTTTGTTTTTGATCTAACATTGTTTCAGTGGCTTTATCTTTAACCACACCTCCCAACTGTCCTGATTTTCGCGGGGCAGTCCCAATTTTAACAGCTCAGCCCAGTCCCGGATTCTTATTGAAAAGTCCTGCATTTTCCTTTAATCTCCTCCACTGAACTGCCAAAAAATAATATACAACATTTCTCAAACTTTATTAGATAAGTAGCTTTTGGCAGAGAGCAGAGAGCATACTCAACAGTCAACACTGCAATTGTAACTAATAAGCTAAACAGGTCTCTTGGGGTAACTGAGACTTGCAGGTTAAAGGACATGTCAAACTCAAAAATAATTTTTTGCCTAATAAAAGAAAACCCTATATATATATATATACCTGTATATATATATATATATATATATATATATAACAGCTATTAAAAGCAGTGTCTGCCTGTCCTTTCTATTCTCTGGCACAATGTAACAAACGCCAGGAGATTTTACAGACCTGCCTTGCTGGAGGAGCCTGGCACTTGCAACATTGTTTAAGAAGTTCAACAAATGCTGCGTTCTATAGCAATTAGATTTACAACTAACTTTTAAGCACTAATAATTTTTATTAAATTGATATTGGAAAGTTGCTTAGAATTATGTTTTCTTTTATGAAGCAAAAAATGATTTATAGGGTTGACATGTCCTTTAAAGGGCAATTTCACCTTCATAGCAAAACTGTAATAACACATAAAACAAGACCCCCAAACCCCCAGAAATGTGTTCAAACTTTACATAACCTGCCCAATTTTGGTATTTAGGGGGTGTGGTCACAAAAATGGGCGTAGACAATTTTCATAAAAGTTACGCATCCCCAGTGACTGTATTTACTTACCTGATACCCCAGACCGGTGCTCCTATTAGCAGAAAAATGCTCTGGCTCAGGGTTTTTGTCAGCGAGCACCAGAAAGAGATCCTCTTCCTGCTTCATCTTTCTGGGTGCGCATGCACAGTAATGGAAAAAGCAGACGTTTAACAAAAAAGTCAGCTTTTTCACTTTACTGCACATGGGTTGGTCCCGGGGTAGCGAAGAAAGACAACATGGAAGAAGATGGTGCTTGCTTAAGAGAAACCTGGGCTGGGGCAGTTTTCTGCTAACAGGAGCATTGGCCCAGTGTATCTGGTAAGTAAATACAATCAATGGGGGGTGCCTAACTTTTGACACCCCTCAGTGATTTTACCTTTCCTTCTCCTTTAACTGCTGAGCACGCAACATGCAACTAAAATGGCAAGTGTGGCTTCATTGTAAATTGTACTACTTTGCAGGACTCACCAGATTATGGGGATCATTTATAACATGCAAGAGACTTAAAATCATGTGACATTAAGGGAAATGGCAGACGGGGAGATTAGTTGCCCGCGACAAATCTCCCTTGTCACTGGCGACTAATCTCGCCAATATGCCATCCCACCGGCTTGAATGTAGATCGCCAGTGGGATGGCATATGCGGCGCCTCTTTCCTCTAATGGCAGCTTCCGTGATTTCAGGAAATCGAGGCGCTGCATAAGCCATCCCACCAGCGATTTACATTCAAGCCGGTGGGATGGCATATCGGCGAGATTAGTCGCACGTGACAAGGGAGATTTGTCGCGGGCGACTAATCTCCCCATCTGCCACGGCCCTAAAGCTCTTTAAAATGTGGTGGCAGCAAGATGTTATTCACATAAGCGCATGCTCTTACTGGCGTTCATCTAAATTTGCCAAAAGCCTATTGTGCCTCTGTAGGAGAATTAACTGCAAGGCACCTCGTACTCTGTGGCAAAGCATTCCTGTATTTAACCTCAGCTTTTAGCAGGCGCCTCACTTTGTACATCTTACCTGTCGGTGTGCCTATTGCTGGCAACTGAATTATTAGACACTGCTTGCCAGGGACTTTGACCTCAACACAGCAGAAACATGTTCCTGATTTAACAAATGGGTGCAAGTATACTGAGTTTGAGCAAGCAGATACACATGCAAAATGCATTGCGAGTACAGAACATGGTGATTTGCACCAATATTAACACTTTGCACCCAGCATTCTTATAGAAAATTGTCCTATTGACTGTGTATTTTTCAAGGTTTCTCTTAGCAGGGCTTATTCTGCAAGCAGCAATTTGGAAATTCGTCTACTGACTCATGAGCACATTTCAGAAAACAAAGCATAGAACTCATTAGAGAATAGTGGCTAGCACCAGTTTCCATTTGCCATGCCTCTTCCTAACAATCTCTTTTGTTAATTGAAATGAATGGATGCTGGCTTTCATTACATCTGCATTTTAGTAGCAAATTAAGATTTAGTAAACACAATCTCACTGCCAGTTCATTATGATATTGATAATGCGGTACCATAGTCTGTGGCATGGTTTCCAGAAAGCTAAAGGCTCTATGCATCAAAGTCAAATAAATGCAATTAAGATTTTTTGCTTATCTCTTCATTTTGAAGAAGCCACTGATCTCTTGCAGGTTCTCAATTTGTTATGCTCTTACAAATAATGGAAAGTATTGTTAATCATTATATTCTTATATTTGCATTTTTAATTTATACTACTGCTAATTGTTAAAGAATTGTGGTAAGTATTATTCTGGCAGTACTTACAAAGTAAGTTGTAAATGGTTTGCCTCCAGGCTGCAAGGAGTTGACACAAGTTGCCAGTAATTGAACTTACGTCTCCCCATAGTTGTGTGCACCGTGCCAGCTCCCAGCCGTTGTTAGGGCTCATACTCATGAGTGTTTCTTCCTGCGTTTCCCTCTTTTGCATTCCCTTGCGTTCCACAGCAGGGAAGCACAGAAACAAACGCATCATATTCTTCCTCATATGCTCATACTCACAGAGGTGCAAGTAAGCGCCAAACGCAGGTGAGATGCAGCACGTTGCGTTCCACCTGTACTCAGCACTTACATGCACCTATGTGAGTACAAGTTTGTACGGAAGACTAGGATGTGTTCCTTCCTGCAGTCCCTTCAGTGCAACATAGTACAAGCCCTTAAAGTGTAACTATTAACACAGTGGACTAAAATAATTTCCCAACAAATTCAGTAACCCTAACAATCAATCAACAATAATCATTGATCACTGTAGTTCCATTAGAGCAATGAAAGCAACCCTTTGATTGGTTACAATTATTAGACTCAGATTATCAATTTGTAGATTATGGCAAATGCCAGAGGAGCTATTGTAACATGCCATTTTTTGGGGCTGTTTGGGCCTATTTTGAATTCCGGTCCAGACATTGTGAGAATATTAACCATGTTAGCATGTTAGCAAATGGTAGGGTTTTTTTTTACTATTTACATTCTAGTTCTAGTATGCTGGTAGAACACCAGAGTAAATTTTCAGAAAGTAACAATAATGGATGTGGCAAAGAGGATTGGTGCCTTAAAGTCAATTTGTAAAATATAAAAAATCTGTATGTTTTTCCAAGTGGCGACTGCCGTTAATAGCATACTTTAATAAATCGGATTTGTATCTCTTGACGGGTGAAAAGAGCTTTATCAGGGAATGAAGGAAGACTAGTAGTGTGAGAAGCAATCCCTTTCTGTGAGTGCTGGAGATAAGAGAGATGTGAAGGAGAGGCTGATAGCACCAGCAGCATTGTCCTGCGCATAAGGAGGGGGAGGAGAGGAAATATCACAGAGAAGAGTGGGTGAGGGGGGCTGCTTGTAGATCATTAGTCATTTATTTGCACAGCAAGCTGCTTCCTCAACCCATTCAGCCATCTATTACTAGCTAGAGAAAAGTCACAAAGCCCTGTCATTAGTGGAATCAATCACCACAGGGCCCACCGAGAGCCCTCCCATGGCCTCTCATTTACTCAGCTAAAGAGCTCCGAACGTCTGCCTGTGGCTGACTCAGCTTCTGCTTTCCCCTCTCTACATCTACAGGGCTTGTACTCTGTGTCTCACCCCTCCTTCCTCTCACGCCTGTCTGTCCCATGTCTCCTCCCCCACCTTTATCCCTTACCGTCATCTCCGACTTGTCTCTAGGAACTCACTGTACTATCTATTTCATATATACAAGTCCATACAAATGTCTCAGGGAAAGCTATCCTTTCCAGCACAGGAGTAAATCAGGCTTTTATATTCACACAGTGGCATAAAGGGAAATAAGATATGAAATCCTTGTTTCCAAGATCTTGCTCACATATAGTATAGAAAAATGCAAGTGATAGATGGCAGCCTCTGCATGGCAGGCTTGATAATGTACTGGAGGTGGGGGAAGCAAAATGTCACCATGTAACTCTGGCGCCTTTAGGAGTAGGTAACAAACAAGAAATTGACAGAGAAAGTAACAGATAAACAAATGTAAAGAGGTCTCATCCATACTTAAGTGACATTTAACAACAAAAAAGCATGACACATACTACAGCGAATGGATCTTTGTCCAGTTTAACCACCCATGAACAGGGAAATCAGGTTCATCTGATTTTTTGGCCCCAGGGTCAACAATTGGATCAGATTGTATGGTAATGGAGATCAGGAAGGACCACATCAATGTGAAGTTGTGGTTGTGGATTTAAAATCTGTCCCTGTGCAGAGGCCCATAAGCTGCTTACTTGGGCTGGAAGGGCCGAGTTGAGCTTTAGCAGCCTCTGTAGGTCACCTTAACAGAGAGGGAAAACAATGATGTGATTAAATACTAACCTTATGGTTTCTTAATAAAGAGCTGAGATTGGGATTAGAAATCTGTTGAAAGACATCAAATTCTGGTTGATGAAGAAAATGTAAATACACATTTCCTATAATACATTAATAATTCAAGTGGAGGAAGAACAGTGTGAACAAATAAATATATTAAAATAAAATGTTTAAATAGATTCTAAAAGTTTGATTGGCAGGTGTCAAGAGAGATAAGAGGGAGGAGTCCACTGCCCAGAGAGCTCTCTCTGCCTGTCTGTTTTACTAGCCGATGACTTTGTGTTAAACCTGTTAGTGCTGATGGGTATAAATTGTTCCACTTTCAAAGGTCAATAGAGGCTTTTGGTGGGGTGATATAATACAGGACAGATAAACCCACATAACTACATCTAATCTGCTTTCCCCATTGCTTCCCTTGCTGTAGCACAATGAAATACAATCTTTCTATCAGGTTGTGTATCCACTGCCTGCAATGATTTAGAGAAAGCATCTTTATGCAGTGGTTTAGTGCTGAAGCAGACCCTTCCCTAACCTAATCCACATAAATTCTTATTAGACATGATCCATAACCACTTAATTGGCCGCTTAAGTGCCAGACAAGGTTGCCATCTGTCCTAGATTAGGGAACATCTGCAAACAGCACTGCTTTTTACACTTACGAATTCATTGCTGAATGCCCTTTTTCTTAAAAAAAAATAAATAACAGAGGTATATAATATTTTTATAAAATGTAACAGTTTCAAAAGCTGTTGATTTTGTTGTAATTTCAGGCAGAGGGTAGGAGTTGCTACTTTTTTCAGAAATAATTGTATTGGAAATATCTTGGCAAAGCATGGCTTTATTAAAGGAGCAGTGTACCTGCTCAAATAGGCTGAGGCACTGTTTACATATGTTCTTCAGCCTATCAGAGACCAACACAGGTTAGTATGGGGTGAGCTGGGGGGGAGGCAAAAAAAAATTATAGCAGCGCTTGGGTTTAGGTAGACTTAGTGACACATTGCTGTTTAAACCTGGGATATGTCACTATTCCTTTAATATGTGCAGGGAAACTTACACAGACAGTTACATACATAACCCTAACTAGAGTTAGGACCACCCTCACCGTGGCAGTAGTCTCAGGTTCAAATCTAATTGCTGACTGGTTGCTATGGGCAACATCGCTGGTGATATTTGCCTCCAATGTTATTAAATACACCCTTAGTTATTTACATTACATTTTAAGTATTTTAAACAGTAAAATTACCACAATATTTGGCATTTTCATGCCAGTTAAGAAAAGTAGCTCATTTTGGTGGCAAGCAGAGCCATTTATCGAGTGAAGCATGTGAAAAAAACATGCAACACCTAACATAAATTGTATTTGATTAGGTTTAATTATGGTGCTGTCACATAGATGTTAAAGAAGGGTTGCTTTGTCAAATATCAATAGAATAACCTGCTGTCTGTCTGCTGATTTAATGGCTTTAATTGCCAGCACAAAATCAGGATCTGGTGAAGTTGTTTGAACATATCAGCATGAACCAAATATTTTCAATTAAGATCAAGTAGTGTAACTGAAACAATTCTAATTTGTCGTCAGTACCTTTGACTTATGATGAGGCCCATTTAAAGAGTCTTATGATGGAGCCCTGGTTAAAGAGTCTTTATCACAGACTAATTGCTTTGTAGTGCAACCAATCTGGTAAGTGTCTGCAATATACTGATGGGCAGGTGCCCCTGTGATAAAACTCCTTTCTGTCCCATAAGGCTAAAGCCACACCATGTGTATGGCGTATATTTTCGGCAAGCCAAAAAACGCTTGCCAAAAATACGCACCATATGCTCCTACCTGTGCCTGCACCGGAATGAATGAGATATGCTCGTGTGCAGGCACATGAAGCTGATATCCGCCTATAAATGCAATAAACGCAATGAAATGTAAAGTCTCACGTTTTTATGCGGATTTTGGCTACATGTGCCTGCACCCCAGCGTATGCAATTCATTCAGGTGCAGGCACAGGTAGGAGCGTATGGCGCATTTTTGGCAAGTGTTTTCCGGCTTGCTGAAAATATACGCCATACGCATGGTGTGGCATTAGCCTTATAACATAGCCTTTTGTTCCTCCATCATGCCTCATTACCCTAACCTAATATATGATCATAAAGTTTAATAATCCCACGCCAATATTTACATCATGTTCTGTCCCTGTTGTTGGGAACAGTCTCATATTGACCAAGACCATTTTTCTTGCTCACCCTACTGCAACAGCTCATCTCAATAGACTTTTGCGTCCTCATTGACTTGTAGGTTTGCTCATTCACCCTGTACATTCTGTCAGACCTTATTCCTATTTAATCGTCTCTTCTCCACCATCACCCTAGTCTTCATTTTAACATACATTTTTTCATTTTATGCCTCTGAATTTTATCAGCTTACTCAAAGGCACCCTTTCTGTATCTCTTCATGTTCCATGCTCCTTATCGTACTGCATATCAATTTTCTCCATAAACTACGAGCATCACACCCCCAACCCATCACCTTCCTACATACTGCTAACCTATTTTCCTTTCTCTGAACCTTGCATATATATGCATGTCCATTAAGACAGCTTACAAGTCACATAAAAACAAATATATACTGGACGGTATATGTTCTACTATATAAATCACTGTGCCTTGTAGTTCAGTAATCCTTATCATTAGATGATTTCCCAATTGAAACAATGTTAATTTGTTTGTATAGTTCGGAAATTAAAGCTGTAACATTAGAGCAAAATAATTTACTGAACATTAATATCACTTGTATTAGCACAAAATTAATTATATTGCCAACTATTTCTGCAATTGCTTTTTAAGCCGCTTCAGAGGAGACTGAGGGTTTGTTTACCATCCCACAGACTAGTGAGCAACTCTGTCCTCAGTATCAATGTGTTTTTTTATGTACCCTATGAAAGTAGGCATATTGTGCCAACCACTGATCTAACAGCAATAGCACTGAAACACTGTTTCCGAACTATGTTATCAGTGTTATTTCCCAATTTTTTTAATAGTAATGTCTTCCGTATGCAGGTTAACTATTCCTCCTTATGTTATACTGTGGCAGTAATATGCTCCAATATATTATAGTGGGTGCCTTAAAAACTGCAGCATTGCTCAATGCTCAGGTTTTTTTTGTTTTTTGTTTTTTAAAAAGATCTATACTCATTTTGGAGCACAGTTCTTTAAGGCTCCTAACATACATTTTGAAATGTAAAAAGTTGTGTTGATTTGCCATCAGCAAGGATACCAGATTAGTTACATCATGTACAAGGTACGGTCCTATTATCACATATTAAAAACAAAAAAATGCAAAATATATATTTTTTGTTGAAATAGGGACCTTTGTTGTCTTTTGCCACCTCCCCCTTGTTGGCATGTAGCTTGGCTATTAGAATCTGTATGGCTGAAACTTTTTGGTTACCTTTGTAACAACAGTAGAAATGTTTGATCTGTGGATCTAATTTGCCCTTTCTTTCTTTAGTTGCTTTTGTTTTGCATATCTGTTCCAGCTCTGCCTCTACACATCATTATGATACACAATTTTATTTTAAGGTGGGCATACTAGAATCATGAAAAGCTGCTGACTCTGCTCCCCCCCCCTACTAATTCAGCAGCTTATTTGTCTTTATATAGGACCCTCCCAAAGTCCTGCCAAATTAATGTCAGCCATACCCATCTATGTATCGATTGGGCAAGTAAAAAAAATCAGGTGAGGATTGCACTGGTACATTGATACAGTCCTCTCACCCAATGTGTCTCCCTAGACCCCCATTATTACTTGATTGGCCCAGGCCGGACAATTCAAATCAACTAGATCAGTGCTGTCCAACTTCTGCGGTGCTGAGGGCCGGAATTTCTCTAGCATACATGGTGAAGGGCCACTAATGGAAGCCAGCTTTGACCACTCCCCTTTTTGAAACCACACCCACTTCAAACCACACCTATTTTATCACAATAGTGGTAGCACAGCAAAATCCCAAATGCTTGGTCCTTACTGCGGGGATATCAACCATCATTCATATGTGAAAGAATTATATTATGTCATATTAGGATATACTCTTACATTCCATATGCCTCCTCCTCCCCTGTGGATAGCACAGCAACCCTCAGCATATAATTACACACCTTAGGGACCATTTAATGGCTATTTCCAACTGCTAACAAACTCCCACAACAAACCCCTGTCAGGTTCACCTCCCACAAGCAGCATAGGGCAAGCAGAGTATGGCACACACAGGCAGCACTCTGCCAGTCCTATGCTGCCTGTGTGTGCCATACTTTGCCTGCCCTACCCTGCCTGTGTGTGCCTGTGTGTGTCTGAGGTGTGAACAGGTGAACAATGGGGGTGATTACAGCCTGAGCCTGAGTTGTGAACACTGCAGGGGTTGAACAATGCAGGTATTAAAAGGTGTGAACAACACAGGGGATTACATTTTTAAACAATACAGGAGGATTACAGCCTGAATCTGAGGTGAGAACCATGCAGGGGGCCAATTAATCTCAGTACTGATACCATTTAAATCTTACACAAAGGTAAGCCATCAAAGCAGCCAGACAGGTGGGGGCCACACAGAGGGGGGTCGCGGGCCGCCAGTTGGACAGCACTGAACTAGATCATTCGGATTCAGCATGTCAGTGACCATATTGGTCAAATATACACTCAGTTTGCAACCTTGCTAAATAAGCTGATCCCATAATTTATGCCTACCTTTATTCAAGGTTTGGTGTAAGGTTCAATAACTTCTATCCATTGTATGCAGCCGTTGCTGATACCATGGGGCAGCACTGCATCCTCTCGGTACAGTGATGGTTGCTGGGATTTTTTTACATACTAAATTAGACCTGAGATTGATAGGTTTATTGTGCTGCTTTCCCTTAAGTAGCCAGACTCACACCAACCATATTGAGCTACATGAGAGTGTAATGTAATTCATTATTGGTATAGATTGCTTAGGTATGTTGCACAGAGTTTATTAAAGTTAAACCAAACACACATATACTGAGTAAGTGACAGTAATTAATCCACTTTTGTAAAATTATTGCTTCAGTGATTAATGAGTAACATTAAATAATTATGTGACTTTGCTTCATTCATCTCAGAACATCTCAAGGCCTCTTTTACACACTTCTCTTTACAGTTTTCTGAGATGTCAACATTTAGTTGATAGTAAGAACGTTTGCAGTCGGTTGTATCTGAAAATAAAATCCAAAAATGAACCTGTAAGATATGTGTGGTTGAATAGTGTTTGTATAGCTGTCTGGTTAATAATGCTATATGCTTTAATTATATTTCTGAAAAATCTTAAAACTGACCCATTTGGGATTTCTGCAGGCGTCTACTGTAAGCTAGCAGGTAGAAACAAATGAAACTCAATACTTCAATCATCATAGTTAATAATGCTCATGTAAATGTGGCCTTATGTATAGTACAGGTTCCAGCCTATGGATAAGTAGTTATGTAGCCTATAATTTGGAAACAGCCCTAACTGCATTTACAGATACTTTTCTTGTATACAGAGAAGGGGCGCTGTACAATGCCATCTTTATCTGAAAACTGTTCCCTGAATTCCCAACAGTCAGCTGTTTGCTCCTCTTAGTAAATGGCAAATGTGCTAAAATTGTTATTCTAAACTCCCGCTAAGCTCTTGAGCAGCATGATGCAGTGGTATTCAGGAACAAAATGAGCCAGCAGAGTTACAGGAAAAATGTTTTAACAGGCACAGCTCCCACCTCCACAGCATGGATACGTCATACATAAAAATAGCTGGAAACAAAAGCTGTTGGAAGTAACAGAGAGATGGGGTTGGTGAGTGTGTGATGAAGTGCTGGAGCTTCCATGTGATGCCTCCCTTTTGTATCTGTGCAGGGCCAGTGAAGCTGGGGTTTGTATGGTAGATATTATGTGCATTTTTTGTTTCTTGCTCCACAATCTATGTGGGCGCCAATGGCATAATTTCTGGCACAGAGATGCTTGCACTCTCTTAGCGTTAATTCTGTTGGTGAAATTCAGTTGCAGAGAAAGAGCAAACACTCCAAGGGATCCCTGGAAGTAAAACCTCTTCAAGGCATGGGACGATACCAGCACCCTACAAATAGATTGGGGATTGATCAACGCAAATGCCCATGACCCCTGTTTTGTTAGTTAATTAGTCTGTGCAGGTTCACTGTACCCATGCATCCATAAACCCTGTTCTTTTTACACTTTCCACCTAATCCAGCAAAGCAGCTAACATTCTAGTGCTTGTATTGAGTTGCTTATACTGACACAGGCACTGTAGTTAATTGCATTTTGACACCCTTAACTTGTGTTTTGGCTTTCCACAGAGGGTTTTGTAATGTTATTAGATTATTTGAAAAATCATGACACGGCTGCACTAATTACAAACCAATTAATTTACCTTTATTGCAATGATCTAGCTGGATTTACTACAGGTGTACCTGATTCTCTCTCTGATCTGGTATCCTTAGCATATTGCCCATATGGAGTTATCATTGCCTTCACTCTTGAGAAAGCACTTTTAGTGTATTAGTTATAATAACAACCAAAAATGTCAGTGGGCTGCTTGGGGTGCAGTGTTGGACTGGGGCAATGGGGAAGCAGGAAACAATCCAGTGGGCCCTGTCAGCCTCTGCTTACCCAGTTGGGAGTAAGGGATTCAGAGGCAGTGGTAAGGAAATTAAACTACAGGATGCAGCATAGAGGTACATGTTGGGAGGGGGGGGGTGCAGTCAATGGATTTGCAATGATGTTAGGGCCTCCGTGGCCGGGATTAGGGGTCCTTGAGGTGGACACCTGATACCCCAGTCCACCACTGTTGGTGAATAATGATTTTAAAACAATGGCATTTTAAAGTATTACAAACATACAGTATGCTTCAATAATACATTATTCTACATTAAATGTAACAGTTTCACCCCTAATGCTCCCTTAACACGTGCTTGGATTTCAGAATTGTACTGCCCATTTTCCTTCTCAAAAAACATCCAGTTACTGAAATGAAAATAATGAAGCATATTACAAATATATTTCAGTGCTCTACCGGACACATTTTAATTCTAATAACCACCATTCACTTTTTACTCACTTTTAACAGAATAAAAATTCTTGATTGAAAGGAAACACAATGAGGCCGCCATTAAGCTGTTATTTCACTCCACCTATTGAACATGACACTGTATTTAGCAAACACCAAAAGGAAATGCTGTACAAACGGCTTTTTATACTTTTTGTTCTTGTCATGAACGCCAGCATTAAATTTAGTAAAACAAGTGTGTTACTTTTATTGGAGGCTTTGGTTCTTTAATCTGAGGCTTTGTGTGATTCTCCAGGTCTGGCACAGACCCAACATGTGGCACATTATTTATTTTACTAGTCAAAAGGGGTGTAGTAGGGAGTGTCAGGTACTCTTATTAGGTCTGCATTATTTGGTATAGAGCTGCTAATTTTTGCTACAAGAGAGTACCTTAAAGGAGCAGTTCAGTTTAAAAATGAAAATGGGCAAAATAGATGTCAGGGCAGAGGCATGCGCAAGTGGAATGCAAGCGGAGGGGCTGTTTCTCAGCCTGCGCATATTCTCAGGCCGAGAAACAGTCCAGTGTAAAAATGAAACTGGTTAAAATAGATAGGCTGCGCAAAATAAAAAATGTTTTCAATATAGTTAGTTAAGCAAAAATGTAATCTATAAAGGTTGGAGTGGGTAGATGTGTAACTTAATGGCCAAAACTCTACTTCCTCCTTTACAGCTCTAAGCTGTTAGCAGTCAGTAACCAATCAGTAACTTGAGGGGGGCCATATGGGACATAAATGTTTAGTTAGTTTGCTTTTGAATCTGACTTGCGTGCTCGCAAACTAACTGAATAGTTATGTCCCATGTGGCCCCACCCTAAAGCCACTTACTAACTAAGAGGTTAGAATGCTGAAAGCAGGAAGTAGTGTTGTGGCCATTATGTTAGACATCTGCTTACTCCAGCCTTTATACTGTTGATTACATTTTTGCCTAACTAACTATATTACAAATATTTTTTATTTTGCTCAGTCTATCTACACTGAACAGTTACTTTAAGGCTAAACTGGACTGTTTCTCAGTCTGAGAATATGCGCAGGCTGAGAAACAGCCGTTCCGCTTGCATCCACTTGCACATGCCTCTGCCCTGACAGACACTGCTTTAGCCTGGGTGCAAATACATGAAGTGGATTTTGACACAAACATGCATGCTGATACGTTTCCATGCTATAATCTGCTCCGTGTGTCTGCAGTGTGGCACTAGCCTAAGGACATCTTTATCAGGAAATGCAGTAATGAGAGCTGCCGATCATCCATACAGGGCAAAGGCTAAGGTCATTTAGACATGGTAATCTGAGGGAAAGAAATCCTGTAGAGGGCTAACTGTGGATAAAAGTTGAAACTCCTTGACTGGGCAGCTGTTACTGCTGGAAGTGTTGGTGGCATCATATTGGTGCTTTAGCTGTGAAAATCTCTTTAAATGTCAGATACTACTGAAACATTTGCCCTGTTGTAGGTCTGCCTTCCTAGAAATTCCCAGGTGTTCTATGTTTGAATGGATTTACTGATTTACTCACTTTTTGCTTCCTTTCACAGTCCTGACTTTCTGCCTTGCATTGGCTTGCAGCCATCACAGCAGGAGAGTAAGCTAATGTAGTAGCTCTCCCTAAGCCTATGGCACACAACTCTCGTGGAGAACCATGGAGACCAAACTGCCCTTGCACTGTGGCAGCTTCTCCACACTGAAAACACACTGCCAATAACATATGCTGTCTTTAACGTATTATTATCTCATTTGTATTTTTTGAATCATTTGGCTTTGTGTTCAGCAGCTGTCCATGTTAGAATTTCAGCAGCTATCTGGTTCCTTGGCCTGAAATTACACTAGCAACCAGGCAGTGGTGTGAATGAGAGACTAGAATATGAATAGGAGATTCTATAACATACTAAACGTTAACTTTAATATAAAAACAAACCTTTAATCTCCAGCAAATCATCAGTACTGCTGTTTTGGTTTTTTTTCCCCCTTTAAAAAGGATTGTGATATTTAGTTTATTAGCTGCATTACAGCATGCAAGATAAATTATTTATAAGGGAAATGAAATAAGACAATCTGCAGCTATGGATCTGAACCCCTTTATATGAACAGACAGCTCATAGTGTAAGAACATGGAATATGTGTGTTTTTAAATCTTTCACCAGCTTTCACCAATCACTACAAAGTGATTTCATAAAGGGATGGTTGCACTTAGTTACTAAAGATATGTTTTTCCCACTCCCTGCTGTTGTTGACCTCTAGTTGTTAAACTGGATCTGCCTTTTGTTGCTACTGACATAGATTCCATTGATTTATTGCAGCACATGGAGGATCCCATCACAGTAAATATTCCAGTAATGTCACTCACAGCCAGGCTTTTGTTCTGGGTGATCTTTTGGTCAGGTTCACTTATACTGGGTCACCGGCAAACATAATGTGAAGCTGCTCAGGAATAAAATATTACAAACAGAGGTCTGCTTCACTTGATGCAATTCCTTTTATATATACTAGATGCATTAACAAAGGCTCATTCATCTGTATGTAGGGTTCCAGTGTAAATATGAACATAACAGTACACAATCCTACATTATAGGTTAGAGAAATACAGCTACAAAAACGTTATACTTGCACTATACTTACAAAATACTCTTTCCTGCAGGAGTATGTTTAATATGGTTTTTTTTTTTCTTGGACACAGAGTACTGAGAAACAAATGGTAAATTCCTGTTTCCTGTGAACATTTTCACTGTATTAGAATCTTTACAGAATTTTGGTGGAATGGGAGGGGAAAAAATGCGCATATATTCCTTAATGTATTTTATCACATTTTCCTGGTCTGGACTACAGTTTTTATAGCAGGTACCCCCAACCTATTTTACTCATGAGCTACATTCAAGAAGCAACACAAACATGAAAACATTTCTTGGGGGTTCCCAAGTGTGCTGTGATTGGCTGTTTGATAGCCCCTATGTGGACTGGCAGTTTACATGAGGCTCTGTTTGGCAGTACACCTGGTTTTTATGCAACCAAATCTTGCCTCCAAGCCAGTTGGAATTGTAAGCAACACGTTACTCTGTAGCCACTGGATGGGGATCACTGGTTTCGGGGCATTGCCTCTAGCCCAAGAACAAATATCTTAGTCAGACATTTTTCTTCCCTTGTAATAAAATAATTTGTTAGACACTCATGTCAGGGATTTCCATTCTGGGGCCCTACGAATCCCAGTATCCCTCTAACAGACAATTGCAATATTGAATGCAACTGGATGTTTCTTCTTCAAACCAAAAAATTACCCCCACCAAAATAAGTAGGCATTGGCTGAGTGCCCAAACAATCGCATCAGTGCTGTTAGACTCTCTATGTGCCAGTTAACTTTGGTCAGTTTGGTGCAATTAGAATAATGTATACAAAAGGCGGCTAGTATGGGTTATTGCATTGGTGCACATTTATACCTGTTATAAAATAATACAGAAAGCCCATTAATTGCAGAATAAAGCTGGGCACACATTGATGTATGCAAGGTGTATATGCGAGGTTACCAACAAGTGAGTCTTTCCCTAATATGCGCACTTTGAGTTGGGCGATATTGGACTGGTTCAATCTTTTAGTCCTATGGATCACAACAATGGGGATACAGGAATTACAGAGATTTTAAAACCTGTCTGATTGATATCTGGCCAATTTTCGGTCACATAGGCCCACTGGAGTGCTCCATACACGGTCACTTCCATTGGCCTTAGTGACTGATTATGTATTAAGTGAATCGAATCTGTGGAATATATTGGCACTGTATACATAAATTACCAGTTTTTTCTAAGAAAAAAAAACAGTATGTTTCTATTGCCATAAAAACTGGGACCACCCTGTAGCCATTGGGTTTATAAGAATACAGATTATCTACATTACGTTATAGATAAAAATACCCCTGTTAAAACAGTGAAGGTTGACAGAATGTTCATATGAATTAACAGACATTTGCAAAGGATAAAAGCCTAATAAATTCTGTGTAAACTAAGTCTGTGTTTATTCAGCTTAATACAATGCCAAAACCAAAGCTCTGATGTGTGTGTGTTTATAGGAGGCAGATAGTGCTTGTAAAGTCGTGATTAATTAGCTGTAGAGGTGACGAGAAAATGGAAGAGGCAATACATTTGCCAAACTTAAAGTTGTGTGCCCAGACTGGGTACCCTATAAATCTGATTGACTTTTGTATTCCTTTCTTGATAATTTGATAGAACTACCTGCTGCTGGGGACTCGGGGCTATAATTCTGTATGGGCATGGATGTCTTTTAAGTGAGAAAGACACAGATGTTAATGCTGTGACCCAAAAGCTAGCACTCTAGCCAGCTGGCAAGCACTGCAATTTTCACAGTGTGTTTTGTTGACAACAGCTGGATGGCTATAGGTGTGATATCCCAAGCATGGATTGATGTGAAGCTCTGTGCTAGATTAACTGGATTATACTGTGTTCTGCATAACAGTGGGGCTATTTTCAGAAGGGGCTGCAATGCCCACTATTAAGAAGCAGGGTGCAATGCAGCACTACAAATAATGTTTTTTTTTGGTGTGCACTGCACCCCTTAAGAATGAATTCCCTTTGTCCTCTTCTTCCAAGAAGAAATCCATCTTGTTTTAATGTTTCAGTTCTCTAGTTTCATACACTTCCCTTACCTTTGGGGGCAGGCATATTAAAAAAAAAGCTTTGAAAAGCTTTTGTTTGCAGCTGCTTTGCAAGGTAATAGATAAGTGAAGACCAGTAATATTTATGATCACACATAACATGAAAAAATAGTTATGCTTCATTTATATGAATGAATGTATTTCTTGCGGCACCATTGCTTTGCAACAAAGCATGTCCTCTGTTGTCCCATTTGTTGGAATAGTTTGCATGCCATTTATCCTATAAAACTCAATTCACTAACTATTATATATATATAGCCCAGTATATATTATAAGTTATTTGTGTTGGTGGAAAATAGAATGTGTAAAGCTGAAATCCTCTTGATGCCATTTATAGACATTTAAAAAAAATTAATCATAAAAAAATCATTAAATAAATGTTTTGACATAATTGTAGATTTTGATTATATATACATTGGGGCTGGCACCATGGAAGATAATTTTTTTTACATTACAGAAAAGTTGGCTGTGCGTCCACATTAAGAGCCAATTTGTTTTTTTTGCCATGCACTCACTCTTACTCTTTCTATACATCAAGACCAGACAGACAAACATTTCTGTGAAACTAAGAAATGAAACATTTTATGGACAGATTTCCCATATTCAGCTTGGTGGGGGGAAGGAAAATGTGATTTAACATATTTTCTACCGTTACTGCAAATGCAGATCCAAATTTTTGTATATCTGTCCCAAATTGCATGCTGCAAATGTCGACTTCTCGTCCATTCTTCTTTTTATAATTTCTGATGGTGTGAAAGTTTGGTTCCTTCTCAAGGCAATGCAGATATCCAGACATTTCTATTTGGTCTTAGGGTGCAAAAAGGATTTTGCTGTGAGGTCCATAGGTTAACAGGACCAAGCTTGATTAACTTGTTTGGTGTTTTAGGGTGACTTTCCTATTCACCTCAGGCAAGGTCATTCAATAAAGCCTTATAGTCACCTTTACAGGCTGGTAGCTATATAAACCCACAGGACAAGATTACTAGTGGTGGGTACAATAGAAATACTTGTAAATTTGTGTTAAGAAATTGTATATTTTTAAAATAGTTTCAGTTGAGTTTAAGGTCCATTGGAAGACAAAATCTAGCATAAAAATTTATTTATATTGAGTATATATATTCTTTTTTCTGGTTGCCATTTTATCTGCAGCTATATTTATTTACTACTATGGTAACTGGGATAGTCACATCCATAGATTCCAGTGAAATAGTGGCCTTTGGAGGTCAGATTGTCATGAGTCAGGACATGCCATACCATAAAGTAGTGATCCCCAACCAGTGGCTCGGGGGCAACATGTTGCTCACCAACCCCTTGGATGTTGCTCTCAGTGCCCCCAAACCAGGTAGTTATTTTTGAATTCCTGACTTTGTGGCAAGTTTTGGTTGAATAAAAACAAGATTTACTACCAAATAAAGCCCCTGTAAGCTGATAGTGTGCATAGAGGCTGCCTAATAGCCAATCTTAGCCCTTATTTGACACCTCCATGGACTTTTATGATGCTTGTGTTGCTCTCCAAGTCTTTTTACATTTGACTGTGCCTCACAAGTAAGAAAGGTTGGGGATCCCTGCCATAAAGCATGACTCCCATTAAAAGAGAATGGATCCCAAAGCTTGGTACAAAGAATTAGCCCTGGTGCATCCAGCTTGACATTTACTAGACTTTACTCAGCACAAGAAACTATACAACATTTGCATTCGTTCTAGAATTACTATCTGATCAGTGTAATGTTAGATATTTTTATAATAAAACTGAGAATTGTTCCGACGTTGGATTCCAAACTCCAAGAGAAAAACTATTTCAGTTCCCACTGGAGCTAATTATTTTTCGTGCTGCAGGTGAATAAAAACCCAAAGATTATTGACACATTTGTATTACGAAGCGTCAGATTATATTAAACAGATAGAAGAGAAGAAAATGACTGGGAAGAACAATCATGATGTTCGGTTGATATTGTATGGAAGCCATTAGTGCAGTGGCTGTTGTTGCTTATAAATACTCACTTGCAAATCATAGCTAATTTTTTTTATCGATTCTTTTTTGCAATTAATCTAGTCATGATCTTTATTACAGGGGAACCAGTGATCCCCAACAACATGTTGCTCACCTACCCCTTGGATTTTGCTCCCAGTGACCTCAAATAGGGTTGCCAACTCTGTCGGCTTTCTTAGCTGGGTAGGGCACGGTGGTGACATCACTGGGGGCGGGGAGAAGGCAGGCCATGATGTCAGGGGGGAGGGCTATAACACAGCAATTACTGAGTCCTGCCTGGTTATCCTAATTTGGTGAACCAGGCAGGAGGTTTTGACCCAGGCAGCCCTTACGAAAACAACTGCCTGTCCGGGTTAAAAATGGACAGGTGGCAACCCTAGCCTCAAAGCAGGCCCTTATTTTTAAATTAGGTTTTGGTTGCATAAAAGCCAAAAATAGCATTGTAGGCTGCCAGGCCACATAGAGGCTACCAAATAGCCAATCACAGCCCTTATTTGGCACCCCCAAGAACATTTTTCATGCTTGTGTTGCTCCCCAACTCTTTTTACATTTGAATGAGGTTCAGATTAGTTTGTTTTTTATAAACTAATGGAATAAAAATGTGTAAAGTTAGGACCAACTATTTTGAAGTGTAATTTTGGTCTTGGTCTTTTTGATAATTACATTTCACATTTTTGTTTCACTTACCAGCTTGAATGTGGCCTTTTGTCCAAAAGTTACACAGTTTTCCATTTTGGTGTTTTATTACATCTACTGCGCACTGGTGCAAACTATAAAATGCCCAATATTTTTTTCAGCCACTAAACACTTTAATGACTTTTCAGGATGTATTTAATACACGTTGAATGGAAAATTTGTTCACACATAGTATAAATTATTCACACAGCATATATTTTGTTTCCATTAAGGAATTTTATTACATTCTCCCATATAATCTTATATTATTCTTTCCTTAGTACAACTAATTATTTAATCAATGGACAGTTACCTCCAATACATTACCTTTAAATGAATATTATCTGCTGCCTAGAAACTTAATTACATTATATAGTTGAACTCTTCCTGTTTCAGTATTCAGGCTGTATAGCCTGCCAAAACATATAGGCTGGCAATAAAAGCATGGTGCTTAGTTTTGCAAAGCACAATATCTGTCACTAAATGCAATAGGTGAGTCTACACAGGCAAAGAAAAGCTACTTTAGTGGTGCAATAACCAGCAGTCTAAAGATGTGGTTCAAAAAGCGCCATTATGTGAAGTTCTTTATTGAAATCCCAGCATTCCCTAAGTAAACCATCAAAATAAAAAGAAAATGAAGGGCCCGGCACAAATTATGCAAGGAACATTTGACTGCAGAAGTGGCCTATTCGCATTAAAGGGATCAAGAGATCAAGACCAATTAAAGAACATAATGGTATTTTTTGTCTTCCCATGCCTCATTGGCATCAGTCCATGATGGTCCCATGTCATAATGCCATGTGTCATGTTGAACATAGAATAATAGGAAAGCTAAGCAGGTTAAATATACTACCTCAAGGGGATAAAGGGCAAAAGAAAAGTAAATACACATTCACCTTGTATGTTTTAGTCAAATGCAAAGGGAAAACTGAAAATACAGTAGCCCTTAAGTGATCCTTTCTCACTACATCTCCTTTCAGCATTGATTTGTTAATGTTAACTACAATCTTATAAAGCTAAAGTCTTGTGAATTCTTTTTCAGAGAAGTGTCTTCCAAATTATCTTTTACAAAATCATCTCTAGTAAACTAATTTCTATCCATTGTGTTATTTAGTAACAGAAATGGTTCAATATTATGAAGATAAGCCTTCAAACTAGATGACAACCAGCTATTAAAATACAACTCCTATTATTCTTGGCCAGAGAGCTCTCTCTTGAAGTGTTACCTTGTTTCCTTGTATCACAACAGTGCAGAGACTTGTGGTTATATAGATCAATAAACAGAGAGAGAGGTATACAGTATATGCCTGTGCAAAGTATAATCACTTACCCCTTGCACTGCTTGCAGCTAAGTACCTTGAAAAATATGGTTAAAATGGCTTAGTTTCTTTACAGACAAAATACTTTTGAACAACTTTTGACAACTTTTGAACTGATGAACCATGCTAAACTACTACTGTCAGCATGTCTATAAGTGGGCTATTTGGATAAATGTAGATATATCTATATCATGGAACATATTATGTACTGTAGAAATGACCCTTAATTGCCAATGCTCTTATCAAACACTGGATTTTCAGGGGAATTCCAGAATATTCTCAGAACATAATTGTCATGGGCCACTTATTAAAATATATTACTTCCTTGTGCCACATGTAGTTCCAAACTGAGTCACTGATTGCCAAATAATGTAGCGGAAACAAATAATATAAAGAAGAGTGCTTTCATATGCATATATGTCAGAACATATTTAATTGTGGAACTATTATTATACAAAATCTGGTATTTTTTTGTGTAAAAAAACTAAAATTATTGTTTTTCTTAATGGGCTTATTTAAATGGTTTATTAATGCACTACTTATTTGCATTTTTTGCCTAAAGCAAACAAATCAACCACAGTGCACTGCAAATTGATGGGTTATACCAGAATCAGCCAATTAAGCTGGCCATACATGCTCAGATTTGGTTGGGCAGTTTAGACGATACTGACCATTCTGCCTGGCCATGTCTATACAGCAGGGATCCCCAACCAGTGGCTCAGGGGCAACATGTTGCTCCCCAACCCCTTGGATGTTGCTCTCAGTGCCCCCAAACCAGGGAGTTATTTTTTAATTCCTGACTTGGGGGCAAGTTTTGGTTGCATAAAAACAAGATTTCCTACCAAGTAAAGCCCCCTGTAAGCTGATAGGGTGCATAGAGGCTGCCTAATAGCCAATCACAGCCCTTATTTGGCTCCTCCATGAACTTTTATGGTGCTTGTGTTGCTCTCCAAGTCTTTTTACATTTGACTGTGGCTCACGAGTAAGAAAGGTTGGGGACCCCTGCTATACAGCCAGTAGAAGTTGAAGGTGACCATAAATGTGTATGGCCACTAATAGTGTATCCATGTGGTCAGTTTGATAGAGTATCGGCAAGTGTATGAACACCTTTATAGCAAGGTAAAATCTCACAGCATGAGCATGTGTCGATTGCATCTTACACAAATGTTAGGCTATGGCACGTACAACCCCTCTAAATGAACCAAAGTGCACATATATACATATACTGTTACCAACCTTTCTATACAATCACATATATAAACTGTATATACCAATAGCTATACCAACTGTAGATCTTAAGATCACAACAGCCATGGATGATATGGACAACAATAAGAGTTCTTCTGCGCTCACCCATCATCAATACATATAGGACATTAAAATATTCGGTGCATTAAGCTACCAAGGAATGCATATGTATTAGAAATCAGACTCTAAAAACCCCTTGCCTATCCTTGCACTAAATGTTCCACTTTTCATTCTCTCTTCTTATGGCCTTTATATATATACTGTATGAAGCCCGTTATTTAAATATCTCATATATCACACATGTATGTGTGTCCCATTTTTCAGTCACTGTTGCAGAATGTGTCTGTGAGGTGACAGGGGCAAAGAATACTTGTTCTCTGAGGAACAGGAGGAAAAAGGACCATTTAGATGGCAGATAAAGCTGTAAGTGACTTAATTAGTAGTTGAGGATTCCACTATATTTAGTAAACATTGAACATTGAAAACATCAGAAAATTATGAAGGGAATGCTCTCTGTCATCTACTAGTCTTGAACTGTATACCAAAAAATAGGTCTACAGTTAGACATATCTGGTCTAGGGGACAGAAGAAAACAACAACAATGGGCAGTTCTACATATACATAGAAAATTCCACATAAAAGGAACCATTAGTGGCAGGAAGAAGGAGGAGACAAGAGGATGTCAGGATGATTCGGGAGTGTAATTCGTAATTGTGATTGAAGGGTGATAATGACATTTGAAGAATGTGGTTCAAGTGGATAATGTGAGAAGAAGAGATCTGAATATGCAGAGAGTAATTCAGTACAAGGAATGAGAAATTAGGGTTTTTTTCTAATACAGAATGCAGCCTATCTCTATCCCAGTACATAGAAACTCCTTACAAACATTGTAACACTGCAGGCAAATATGTTTATTTGCTCATTAGAACAAAACTGGGAAAATATGGTATTGGTAGAAATAAAAACATATGGACTGTGTAAGGCAAGCATGGCTAAAGGTCTCATTCTAGTAGAAAATCTCAGTGCAATAGAAAAACGGCATAGAGTTTTCCTTAGGGAGCAAGGCTTTGCAATCCTCCTTGTCATAGGACTAAAGTTGTATAGTGGAGGAGGTAGAGCTCCAGAGCTCTTTTACAGTCACAGGCATGCAAGCGTCATTCTTACACTCTCCTGTGGTGACGGTCTTTGTATACTGAGAAACTGTACATTTGACTCTGCATTGATTTGATTTTACCTCTGACCTGGATGATTCGATTTTAACCTGCTAATGGAATTCTCTGACCAATTTTATGCAGCATGTATTTATTTTTTTAATATAATGGAACACATGGATGATTGCAGCATGCTGGTCTGATATGTTTCATAGAAATTATATTGTTCAATTGTAAGTACAGGTATCGGACCCCTTATCCGGAAACCCGTTATCCAGAAAGCTCCGAATTACGGAAAGCCTGTCTCCCATAGACTCCATTTTAACCAAATAATTCAGAATTTTAAAACTGATTTCCTTTTTCTCTGTAGTAATAAAACAGTACCTTGTAATTGTTCCCAACTAAGATATAAATAATCCTTATTAGATGCAAAACAATCCTATTGGGGTTAATTAATGTTTTATTGATTTTTTAGTAGACTTTTGGTATGGAGATCCAAATTACGGAAAGACCCCTTATCCGGAATACCCTTGGTCCCGAGCATTCTGGATAATGGGTCCTATACCTGTACAACTATACAAACATGTTGTAAAGCCAGAGTCACAATTTATCCTCAGTACAACAGGAACAAATATATGGGTGCAAATATTATGTGCATCTACCTACTGTGCATCTACCTACTGTGCACCTACCTACTGTTACCTACCTGCTGTCCCATAATAGGATGGGACTGCACCCTTTGGTCTGTGGCACATTTAGTCTGCCTTGAGTAGGTGTTAAGTAGAGAGCATCAGATGCACCTTGTGCTTTAACTTGCTCTTATAGAATTGCGTGAGACAAGTAGAAGCCAATGTCCCATCCATGTAAAACCCTTTACCTGGAGGGGGCAATTTGTGGCACAGTTATGCTGGAACTAAAGGAAGAAAAAGTACTGTGTGGGTTTTAAAAAGGCATAGATGTAAAAGCAGACATGGTTTTGTTCTAGTGGCCTTGGGATATTCTTCGTGTCTTCTTCATGGATGTCCAGCCTATACCTCTAACTGTACAGTAGTTGGCTGTAACTTTACAAATCTTGTGCTGCAGCATGGATAAATACTTGTTGCACAGCTCTACTGTATGACTTTTAAACAAGGTCAGAACCATGAATATATGGGGCCAGATTCAATTCAGTGAAAAATTGTGTTGTCAGCAAATTTTCCTATTTTTTCCAAAGTGAAAAGATGTGAAAATAATGTTACAAAGTTGTAGAACTTTCCCATAGACTTTCTCGATTTTCCCCTCAGTCAACAGAATTTGGAGCAGATTAGGACATTTTTAGATAGAGGATAAAATGTATTTATGACTAAAAAGTTTGAGACAACTTTATGCATAAAAAAACAACTAGCAAGTATGGAAATGCTTTAATCAGTGAGCCAGATCATAAAAATATTTTCAGTTCTGGGGAAAAATTGTGAAATGTTTCAGGATGTTGGGAAACGCTTTCATAAATGTGAATAAAATGCAACCAGTAGAAAATAAAAATTGAACTTTTGATTTTCTGTGTTACCTCACCAAAACAGTCCATTTATCGTAGGGCCCAATTCTTCCACCATAGTCCCATGGCTTACCCTTCATTTTGAAAACCAAATTCTAATCACCTGTCACTAGCTACCCCCATGGGAAGTCACACCCATTTGTACAACACCATGTTTTCCTAATCTAAGAGACTGAGCAGAAACTGGCCACCTGCGTTTTTTTGTACCCATTTACCTCTAAAGCTGGCCATACACGCACCGATAATATCGTACGAAACCTCGTTTCGTACGATATTCGGTGCGTGTATGGCAAGTCGGCGAGTCGACCAATATCGCAGGAAGCTGCTGATATCGGTCGACTCGCCGATCGGGCCAGTTAAAAGATTTTGATCGGGCGCCATAGAAGGCACCTGAGCAAAATCTGCCGTCAGAGCTGAATCGGCAGAAGGAGGTAAAAATCCTATTGTTTCTACCTCCTTATCTGCCTGTTTCAGCCCTGAAGGTTAGTGGCGGATCTGACGATCTTTCGTGCGACCGATGGTTGCACGAAAGATAGTCAGATCGCCACGTGTGTGGCCACCTTAAGCAATCCCTGCAGTGAACTACATTGCCAACAATTCCACAATCTCCTTCTGCTGCTTGACCTTTCAATCATTGCCTTGATGTTTTCCAGATACTCTGGTCAACTCCCCATGGACATCTTTTCCAAACATAAACGATTGCCCCCAACCTGATAAGATAACAATACAGTGGACTACTTAGGCTGATGCCACACGAGGCTGATTCTCAGCCTGCAGAAAAATGCTTGCCCGGAATTAGCCCTTCCGCTGGCACCAGCATGCTGCCTTGCCTGCACCCAGAAGCATTGTGTCCATCCAGGTGCAGGCACACGCCTGAAATGCAAACTCGCATGAAATAGTTGTTTCAGGTTAGCATAATCTCTGAGCACCATTTGGACCCACCATTTACCAGTGAGGATGCAAATTCAGAACAAATGAATTGAATAAAACTGAATCTTATTCTAATTAGTGACATTACATTGGTATTGCATTTATGGTATCACTTTGATGATAATCTTATATATATTAAATACAAATACTTGTTTTGTTTGCAATGTGTTGTCAGCCAACAAAGGGTTAGCATGAAAGCCCTAAAAGCACACCTAGCAGCCAGGTTCAGCCTTGCTTCCCAGCCCTAATGGATGCTTGTTTAAACACTGGAGCTGTTTGCATTGCTGCGGCTCGCTGCACGTTAAACACTGGCCTCTGAAACCGTACGCCAATCCAATAAAGGTATCAGCAGTTCAGCATGGGGAGGCAATTACTACAAGGTCCCAAGTGGGCCTTCTAAGCTCTAGGAAGGAAAATTTGATCGAACGACTAAAAGGAAAATCTGATTCTGCTCAGCGTCACGTGGAGGACACAAGGCTTAAACTGCAGCCGGGTCTGTAGCGGGCAGCAGAAAATCAATATTCCAGCTAGTGAGAGCAAGTGAACGTTCTTAAGCGGGGAGGCTTCTAGACAGCCTGTTAGCAACTGTGGAAATTAGATCACATGCCTCCCCCTGTGCTGCTTTTATATTCCTCTCTCTCCTAATGCACGTCATTTTGTATGCCTCAGCAACACAGGCTGCCTAATATCTTAGGCACCCACAACATTTACTCTATGGCCACACTGAGAAATAAGTAAGCTTAGAAAACATGCAATCCGCCCCCCCCCCCCCCCCCCAGGTGTTGCAACATTAAGCGTGCTCCCCAGGCATACAGTTCTTTCCAAAAACCTATACAAGTGAATTGTAAGTAGGAGTAGTTTTTTCTAGAAATTACATTTTGCCATTTTCTAAACGTACCTCAAAATCAGCATAACTTGAGAGGCAAATAAAATGGACATCACTGACATTTGCTAAGCATGCTGGGACAGCAGCCATTGGGAGGGGTGATTTTATTTGTAAAGAACGGCTTTCAGCACTGTTTTTGGTTGCTGTTTGTAGGAGAGTCTGTACCTTTAACAACTCTACCAAGAAAGTAGTTTGATATGGACCAATATAAACCTCATTTGTGGATGGCCAAAGGTTTCCATTTAGCTCATGTGAGGAAGATGGGTTTTATAAAAAATGCAGTACAATATGCAGTTATGATGTATTAAATAATAGCGAAGCACACATAGACAGTAATAGATTTTGCTCTTATATACTGATGCACTGTATCAATACATGCTGTTCGGATTGTACTGCAGATAATCAATTTCACGAAGGCCATTGGCTGTATCAGTACATCACATGACTTTGTTAGTGGGGCATTACAACTGTCATTAGCTTTTAGCTGCATCGTTACATGGGTGCTTACATCAGCAGTCAAAGATCCATTGATAGACTGCTGTACTATACTGTATATACACGTAATCACAATGATAATAAACCCGATGGAGATCTATATACATCTGTAATGTGATTCTGTATTTAATTTAGAGGTTTACCCAGTCTGACCCATTTTTTCAGCCCCTTTGTCAGGGACTGCCCACTGTGCAGTACACATTCATTTATCGCATACTGTATTTATTGTGTAGAAAGTTTTCTGTTAAGTTGTTCATAAAATTGTATTTTAAGTTTTCCTTGTTTTTCTTTTGCTTATTTTTGAGTAAGTGTTGGGTGGCAGAAGTGTCAGTTGTATTCATATCTGTGGCTCATCCGATTAATAAAAAAAAGAGAAGATGAGAAGAGAGAACCAGTAGAGATAAGAAGAAGACATTATGTTGGTGTGGGCTCCTGGTTTTTGGTAGGGGGGGGCCATAATATTCTAATTCAGTGGCTGCTGATGTCTGTACAAGAATGTGCTGGTGCATTATACTGTTTTAATATAGATGGAATGTATTAAACAAAGGTTTTGGGCTCAATTATTGAACATGTATGCAAAAACCCTCGCCCCTTTTATCTGTTCCACTTCCTGCTCTCTTCTTTCCCAAGCTGTGCAGGGAAGCAGTTGGGTAGACCTGATAGGGAACTGAAGCCTGACTTTGCTTGCGTGATGGCAGGGCTGTGATTGGCTATCCACCTTCTAATGTGCTTCTGGCAGGGATTGTTAGAACACCCACCCCTCGTTTGAAACATAGACATAGACCAAAGAGGATTAGTTATTTTTATAGCTAAGCATAATTTTTATCCCAGACCAGCACGATATATTACTTTCTTTTGCCTACAAGTTTAGGAGGATTTTAAATGATGCTAAATGTCCCCTTTAAAGGAATACTATACCCCTGAACAATGAATGTCTCTATAAAAATATTTTGCACAAAACTCCATAAAATCAATATCTAAATAATTCTTTTTCATAAAAATATACTTTTTTAATAGTATGTGCCATTGTGTAATCCAAAATTGCCATTCTAAGTACTAAGGGCCCCCCTGGGATCATATGATTCATGGTGCACACAAACAAACCAAGGGCACACATACATGTTAGGAAACAAGAGTCAACTAATGTTTCCCATACTTTTTCCTGTTACAGTTGAGCTGGCCATACACGCACCGAGGTTTCGTACGATATTCAGTGCATGTATGGCAGCTCAACGAGACGGCCGATATCGCAAAAGGCTGCGGATATCGACTCATCGATTGGCCAGGTTAAAAGATTTTGATGGCGCCTGAGCAAAATCTAAATTCAGGGCTGAATGGACCAATGGTCGCTTGAAAGATCGAAAACCGCTACGTGTATGGCCACCTTTAGAGTTGCATTATTTCCTGTCAAGTGATCTCTGGGGGAGCACAGAACCCATCACTAAATGGTGGCTCAAGGGCATGTAAAAAGTCAATATTTACTGATATATATATTCCAGCTTAAGAAGTTTCTTAATAGGCCACTTAATATTCTACAAACTACAGTATATGTTGGTTCAGTGTTCTTTCTGAGGGTATAGTTTTCCTTTAATTGACGTAGAGCTTCACAGAAACAATATGGTACAAATGTTAGTTAGGTTTTGCTGTGATTGATTAAAACTACCTCCCGTAGATATTTACTTTTAAAAATACCACAGGGTCAGTGCCAGTGCTCCTAGTTTTTGCCTGTGAATATATTATTTTTGCAACTACCTTTACAAATGTATAGTTGGGGAAAAAAAACCCCTTTTAAATATTCAGTTCCATATTTTCACTTTTTCTTCTGCAAAAACCCAAGCAGTTCAGGAACATGCAAGAGGTATAGAAAATAAATGACATTTCTCATTAAATTTCAAGTCTCATTTAAGAAGAACACAGAGAACTGCAGCTTTCAAACAGGTTTCTTCCTGTGCTGATCCTTCGGTGTGCACATGTATTAGCATATCAAATGGGAGAAAAGGCCTGAAAGAATGGCAGCCATGGAGCAGACGTGTACAGGAATTGTGGATAAAAAGAGGACCCCAACTTCACTCACTGAAAAAGCCTGAAGCCCTAACTAATGATCGGATAAGCCAATATTTCAGCATAAGCATTCTTTTTATGAACCAGTGGGCAGGAATTCTGACTGCACCTCAACTATTTTTATTTTAGAAAGTAAAATGCAAGCAATGCAAAACTGATTAGAAATGGGGACCTCTGACTAAATTATAGTTCAGCAGCCTAGTTCTGTCTTTCTACACTGTTTACATAGCAAATAATTTACTCTACCATTTAAAATTTTATTCTTGAACCAACAAATGTATTTTTTAGTTGTAATATTGGTGTGTAGGCACCCTCTCAGTGCATTGTGCCTGAGTCTGAACTCTCAGAGGGAGCCAGCGCTACACATTTCAGATAAGTTTTTGTTCTGGAGGAGTCATGAGCAAGACTTTTTTTATTGAGTGCTATTCTGTTGTCTACCACTTTTAGCATTACAGGTGTCAGGGAACTGCTATCTTGCTACCTTCCCATTGTTCTGCTGATCGGCTGCTGAGAGGGGGTGGTGATATCACTCCAACTTGCAGTGCTGCAGTATGTGGCTAAAGTTTATCAGAGCACAAGTCTTATGGCTGTGGCGCCTTGGGATATAAAGAATATGGCTAGCCCCATGTGGAATTTCAAAAATAAATATTGGAAAAAATCTGTCTGCACTTTTGAAAACAGATTTCAATGCAGGGTTTAGCTGGAGAAGATCTATTAACAGATGTGTTTTTTTTAAAAAAACAAACATGTTTTTCCATGACAGTATTCCTCCAGTAGTCCATTTGTAGCCTTCTGTGAGAAAATAAATTGTGTTAACAGTGTAAAGCTGGCCATACACTATAAGACCTCACCAAACAAGGGGATCTTTCCCCTGATATACCTACGTGTGGGTGATATCGAGCTTATACAGTTGGCCCTAGAGCGAAACAATCAGATTACAGTGATGGGAATTTGAGCTGTCAGAGTGAGGACCACATCAGCAAGCCGATGCAGTCCTCATTTCAAGCAAAAATCAAACCTGCCCTATTGACATCTTCCTAATTTCTCCCAATATCAGTTGTGTAGGCCCATCAGAGGATTCCATTAAATCTACACGTGTATGGCCACCTTTAACCAATGTGGGATCTATCTGTAGATCAAGATCAAGTTCTAAACAATGTCTCACCTTATGTTCTTTTATCCCATGTATTTTTCTTTATAAAATCAGGAAAAAAGAAAGCAACCAGACAGTAATCCAACTGAGATTTTTGTAAACTGCGGTACTCCCTAGCAGAAAATCTACTGATAGATCCTGATCTTGCTTTTTGGTATGTCTGCCCTAGATCTATGCAGATTAATCACCTGACATCTGCCCATAACTGGGATTAGATCTCATATATCTAATATGTAGGGCATCTAATATGTAATCTAGTAAATCAGGGCAATACACCCTAATTTCCGGGAATTGCCCCTAGTTTTTTTAATCCTAGTCCAGACATGGTGAAAGCAATAAAATAATTGGTGGGAGAAATAGTTTTTGTTATGTTTTTTTCAGTCCTACAAAAGCATACTTTTTAATGTTTTCTATGCAGCCTTGTAGAATACTTCCACATACAATTTGATTATGCATCCTTATGAAATATTATAAAGGGCTGCAAACACAAGGGACAAGCTGGTGTATTTTAAAGGGGAACGCCTCCCATAATAAAAGAAAATGTAACTCTAAGGACCTTTCAATTCAATAAAGATGCTCAATGGTTTTACACTTATTTGTAAATGTAATCACTAATAAAAACAGTATCTGCTTGCCTGTTTATATTCTACGTACTTCTGGCTATGAATGCAGAACAGTGAGGCAGAAACCAGCTAATTGTCTCAAGAGTCAGAACCAAAGAACAAAAAGGGATAAATAAATACTGATTTCAACTGCATTACGTAACATTTACAAATAACATTAAAAATTAGAAAGTTATTTAAGTTTAATTCATTGTTCTTTAATTATGCAAAAAGTTATTTTCATGTGCTGTTCCTCTTAATGAATTATAGTGGGTTGTGGTATAATACATAGTAAGATTATTATCTAATCTTTTTAATCCCAGATATAGAAAATGTACGCTGAAATACATATAGTGATGGGCTAATTAGTAAACAGCAGTTACTCTAGCATGCACTGGGATTTGATTTACTCATTCATACAGTATGAGGCAGTTAAAAGGTTTAGATAACAATCTTGCAATGGATTTTATAGCACCCCAAATTTATTTTTCCACTAAATTGAAACATATCTTACAGATTATGCTGTTAAACAATATATATTTATTATAATCATCTGATAAACTACAGGTTTTGTTTGCCTTCTTTCTACCAATATGACAGAGCTGGATGTTGGTTAATAAGCTCTGTTTAGGGATAGTTTACACTGGCAGTTTTTTTGTTATGAGTTAAACAGTCTGCAGTTTTACTGCCCATAGTAGCTGAAACAAAATCGAAGTCACAATGGCAGTGCAATTTCATTGGGATTACATTGTGAGAGTAATTGTAGATATTGGGAAAAAACACTACTCCTGCTTCAAGCAATATACAACCCCTGCAATCATTTCACTTAAGTCTCAAGTGAGTACAGCCTAATATGGAATAATGAAACCTAGTCTGTTTCAGATTGTTAATGTATTGTTTCTTTTCTCACCATTGATCCCAATGGAGCTGAGCTAAAAACAACACTGAAATCTCACAGCAGCTGCCACTGTGATGCTTTTGCTATGGGTATGGGATCTATTACCAGGAATGCTTGGGCTGTGGATTTTTCTCTGGGTAACAGATCTCTCTGTTATTTGGAATTCCATGCCTTAAAGCTATTAAAACATATAAACGTTTAAGAACAGCTCCTTCTTCATCTTTCTTTCCAACCTTGGTTCACATGACTTCCTTGTTTATAATTATATCACTTCCTGTGGAGCATGTAGGCCACTGGTATTGGGTTGGGTTGCAGGTAGCTGCTGTGGGTCAATTAGAGGGTTGGTAAAAATCCAGGCTTCAGGTTTGGGTGAGAGTCATTTGTCCAGTAATTTAGAATTGTGCAGCACTTGTATCTATGTAAAATGTGGTAGCAGATGCAAGCTAGTGTTAAGGATAAACACAAATAATTGGGAATTAGCTGTGGTCACCAATATCTACATTGTCATAATGATCTTGTAATATTATGTAAAGGAAAATATAAGAAGATATATATTTTTGTGCATAACAAGTTTTGCATTGCTAATGTCCCCTTAGGCAACTGACCTGCACATTTCTTCCCATCTCCATATATTAACAAGGTGTCCTTTGTTTACAAACCTGCAGTGCTTGGGGATTGTATGTTGCACGTCAATTTAAGGAGGTGTCACAGTAATTCATAATGAACTAGATTCTGCACATTGCATGGAATTTATGGCTTCCAATTCACCTAGTTTATCTGAATAAATAGAGGTTTGAATAGTTCTACCTAGTATGTAGCAGATGAAAGCAAGAGTGTGCACAGATTCAGTGCACGGGAGAGTTACAGCTATCCTGCTTTTCATTCACACACAATTGGCCACACGGATACAATATGATCCGGCTCTTCACACCTCTGCTGACAAGAAAAGACTCTCAGAAGCAAAGGATTGCTAACACATTCAGCAGTGTATGTTGGCAACAAGGGGAGGGGGACAACCTGTGGGAGAATCTCTATAAAAAGACATTTGTATAAAGAAGGGGAAATAATACCAGCCTCTTCACAGAGATCCATATAAAGGATTATACAATGGGCTTGTCATAGGTAGATTTGTTAAAATAAAATGACACTATTGGTGTTTAACATGTGGCTGAGCACCTTGTTGTTATACATGGTTAGGTTTGTGCCAGTCTGTGCTCACACACAGTTCAAGCTTTGCTCACATACAGTTCAGTCTCAGCATGCTCTAGATTGATTGTGTGCTCTCAAAGCAGCTAACATGCTCTCATGCACAGCAGCTGACCCTACACACTTCCACTGACAGTAGGAGACAGCTGCTCAATATACTCCCACGTGATGACAGGGAGAGAAGGCTGGAAACCAGCTGGCAAAGAGGGTTTAACTCCAGTATAATATGCAAATGAAATATGTATACTGAAAGGCTGCACAGAAACAATTGTTGGTGTGCTCCATGCATTTTTTATAAGTAAGCTGCAAAGAATAGACAGCTGACCACGTCAGTTCTCAGGAATGGATGTAAGTGCAAAATTCAAATGCAATTTACTGTTTTTTCACCACAATGCAGCATATTTCCCAACAGTCCCAACTTAATTGTGTGCACACTCCAGGGGCGCTGCTGCCATGAGGTGAGTTAAGAAACTCACGTTACAGGGGCAGCAAAAAGCCACTCCTGGTGGAATTCCGATTTAAGCTCTTCTAGTGCAGAGAGTGCTCCCAATTGCACTCCCTGCACTAGTGATGCGCCCCTTCCTCTCCACAAGATAGTTTTTCTCACTATATAGTTTCTGGCATGGGAGTGAGTCATCTACTAGTTTTCACAAAAAAATTACTTTTTTCTTTTTAAAGTTCACTCCTAATAATGTAACTATTGATGACTGTTTGAAGAAAGTGCAAAAGATGCTAGAACATGTGAAAATAGACAAAGGTTCAGGAGCAAATGGTATTCACCCCAAACTACTGAAAGAGCTCAGCCTTGTGACCTCCAAATCCTTTACCTAATTTTCTAATAGTTGATAAATGCAGTATGTACTTCTATAGAAATAAGATAAATGCTAGTTAGACAGTGGGGCAGATTTATCAAAACACGAGTTCGAATCCCAAATGGGAAAAATTCGGATTGGAAACGAAAATTTCTGAAGATCGCAAATATCACGAAAATTCTTACGAAAAAATCGTATTAGTCATGATAATATCGTATTGGCGATCCGAAAGTCACAGAATTTTCGTACCAAACCATTGCAAACAGCGGCAGAGCCTTTCCGAATTTTTCGCGCGGGCGCTCAAAAAAATCACGCAGACGTGCAACTTTTTTGCGCGGCCGCGAAAAAAACGGCGAGAATACGCTCGGAGCGTTCGCATGAACGCTTCGAGCGTTCAGGTCTTGGTAAATCTCCCCCAGTGTGTTGGGGGCCTCCTTAAATGAGAACAATTTGGGCATTTATGTGAATAACATACTCTAGGCACTGTCAGTCAATTGCTCTAAAATGAATACATTCTTAAAAGGCCTCATCTAGAGTATGCAGTTCAGTTTTGGGCACCAGTACATAAGAAGAATATTGTTGAGCTGGAAATAGTTCAGAGAAGTGTTACCAAAAGGAATGACTTCTTGGACAGTTGTAATATCCAACGCCACAGTGATCTTAAGATATACAGTTTGTTTAGTAAAGGTATGTGCATATGCATTTTATGTGAATATTGATAGGTCTGTGTTCTATATATATGTATGTATATGTATGCAGAAGGGGTCGTTTTAAGGGGGTTGAACTTGGTGGTCTATTGGCTTTTTCAACTTTCAATTAACTCTGTAACTATATGGGTAATAATGTGCCCCTTATTGTAAAGTATACAGATATTAGAGGTCACCTTGTTCATATGGTCATAAAATTTCAAATGAACTACTAAAATCCTTATTTTTTTTTACCACTGGGGGTACATTATGTTTTTGTGATTGTACAAGCTGACATGTGATGCAAGTGACATCACTAAGCAACATTTGAAAAGATGTATTTTACAGTCAATTTATGGTTTTTGGCTGGACATTCTCAGAGAATTTATGCACTTGAAGTGTGTGGTTTCTTGATTTGGAGGTAAATGTATTTCCAGTTTTGAGAGATGTAGAGCTCATTAATTTCTCATTAGGTTTGTGTCTATATCACAGCTGAGGTGCATTAGTGCACTTCATTCTTCAAAGCACATGTGCTTTGGCTACTCCCAATTTTTATTCTTAAAGAAAAAGAATCATTAGAAGAATCTGTTTCAATTGCAATTAAAATGTTGTTAATTTGTGGAATATTGTAATAGCGTGATGACAATTCTTGAATATATTACTTATTAATGAGCAACACCTCTTGCTGTCATGCAGAGGATTACTGGAGAAAATGTCAATAACTGGAGATGTAATGTCTGTATGCAGTCAATGTTGCATTTCCTTAGGCATCCAATCAGAGGGACTGTTCCATGAGAGCAGCTGTGATAGCCCCAACTTGTTCAATAGATGTAATTCTTTTCTGGTTGAATGAAGAAGCTTATTTCCTGGTGAAGATGATGTTGTTGTCTTTCAACACTGCAGACTGAAGAAGTCATAATATGATTGATTGGCAGATTGACTAGATAAAGAGGCTAAGCTAAGGCAGAGGAGCTAAACCCATGTAAGTTTGAATTCTAAATTTTATGAAAAATTATATCTTAAAGGGACATTCTGCGCCACCATTTTCGTATTACATCTTAAAGGACATGTTAAAAGCTGAGTATGTTTTTCTTTATGTCCACTTAGAGCAGATGTTTTCCCCAAATAGAAAATATGTTTTTATCCCATATCTCACCCAAAATGACTGTGGTTTGAGATGGGATTGATCTTCATGAAATGCTTTGAGTCCTCCTATAGTGGTCAGCCCCCCAATTTAGGACATATTAGTGACTATGGTCTACAGGGGTCATTAGAATCTTCTGGCCTAGGCTTGACAGGAGCAACCCCTGATGGGCATAGCAATAAAGCCAAAGAACCATTCAAACATACTGATATTTATACTGACAAAAGAGTGTCATACAATTTTCAGTATGGATATGGGCAGATGATCCCAGCTGAAAACTTTGTACCTTGGGTATCAGTCAATTCATCAATTAGGCTGGTTTGAAAATCTTGGCTGAGTTGGCTGAAAGCGACAGTAATATCAGTACATGTATTATGACAATAACAATAAAACAATCCCTTTGTTTCATCTTTACATCTGCTAGATTAAATTTAGCTTTTTACATATTACCCTGCCTCCCTATGCAATAATCCTTTCCCAAAATGTTCGAAATTAGGCAGTAAAGACCATACAATATATATATATATAAAATATTATATAAACATTATTCTATTAGACAGGGAACGCCCAGAAAATAGGGAAGACATTTTGGGGCAGGCAAAATATTTTACTTGGTGAGTGCTGAGATATATATATATATATATAGTCTTGTAAAGAATCGGCACTCACCAGTATCGGGCACAGGCTGGGTGCTGACAAAAATAATGCATCAAACTCAACAGTAGAGTGCTTTCTACTGTTGAGTTTGTTATATATATATATATATAGATATAAATCTAATAAGGTTTAGTATGGGTTGCTAAACTTAAACCACTGAAGAATGGGATTACTGTACCCATTACATTCATGAATCAGCAGCTTTTAAATATGAAGAAAATAATACATGTACATGAAGCTGTATGTAGTTTCACCGCTATGGTTTGGGTCATCTATCTAAGAAAAAAAAAGTGCTGACTGCTTTGTGTTACCTCTGCTAGATTCATATTATAGCATTTCCTTTCTGTAACACAATGCATTATTTTTAGAATGTATTTCTATTTCCACCAGTGAGTGAAAGCCAAAGATATCCACCCAAGGGGTCAGAAGGGCTATTATAATTGTATTGTTATTGTAAGCCTTTGTTTTGGAGAAAGCAGAGAGGAAAATAAATACACCTCGTATTACAATATCCTTTTTCAACAGCACGCTTCTTTGTTTCCATTTTTCCGTTATTTCAAAACTTTCTGGATAAAGGGTTCCCAGATAATAGATTCCATATTTGTACTAGATTTGTACTGTAATATTGTGAGAATACAAAAAAAAAGTATGCTTGGAGTTCAAGACGGATGCTAACGGCAATTATACATTGCAATTCCTAGATAGATTTCTGGAGTAGAAAAAAATATGTGGGGAAATTTGATGAGTAGAAATTTGCACCAACTTGGTGAATGCTGTGCACCTACATCTCCCAGCACCTTGGACAGCAACAATGGCTTCTAACAGACAGTTTGTGGGGGGGGGGGGAGGGGTAAGCATAGCTGCCCAGGAAGCTCTTCCTCTCTGGAAAGGGCCACTTTTTCTGAGGCTTTCTAATCAGCCATGCTGCTCTGCAAATAACTGCACGGCCATATTTTAACCACACTCTCTAAATGCAATATAAAAATGAATGTTCTCTTTCTGGCCACAAGGTGTTCATACAATGTATAGGTCTATATATGAGGCTTATTGCTTGTTTATTTCATTCATTTTCATTAAATTCCATATATTCCCAGTCTTAAATCTGACTAAAGATGCCATTATTTTGTGTTTTCCATATGCAACTGTTTGAGAGAGAAAAGGAATGTTCTGCACACAAAAAACATTATGCCTTCTGAATTATAAATAGAATATGGACCTCTGCTTGTAGAAAACAGCTATATTGTCCCTTTAAGAGATTAATATATAAGAAGGAGCCCTATTCCCTTCAAGATAATTCAGTATAATAAAATTGTATGAATCCTGCTGAGTTTCACTCTGGAATGGAATTATTATAAGGCAGCTGTTCTGTTCTGCCCACTCTAAACATACCTAGCTCCCCAACGTGTGTGTTATATGCAAGACGAAAGCACTTTGTATATCCCACTATATCCTCGCAGGAGACCTCTCGCTCTCGCGTATGTTGATGGTTTTATCAAGATGTGCCAGGCAGGTGTCAGCAAATGTGTTTAGACACATATAGTTGCATTTTACAGCACCCAAGGATTTTTCCTTGAAAAATTACTCATGATTTCTTGTAAGAACACATTTACTCGATAAAATGGAAACTCAAGGTGTTTTAAGGTGTTTTGAGATAACAGCGTAACCCGATAAAAGGATAACTACCATTGTGCAGTGGTGCCAGTCTAATTGTCACACAACAGAACAGATACTCAAATATTTACCTGGAGACAAGTGGAGGAGGTACAAGCAACCAACAAACAAATGTGCAGATAGGCTGTAGGAAATATTACCTGCCTGACATGATAAATCATCCTGTAACCTGTGGCCATACCACCATTTCTTTTATTACACTATTATATTGAAAAACCATGTTACATGGATGTCAGTCAGCATTGGCAGGCCCCCTACACACACAAACACAGATAATCATCATAAATGTGTTGTTTCATTTGATTTTTAAATGCGTAGTATGAGCCTAGCTCAATCACAATAAAATAAGTATTCTCAATGTAAAAACTATCTTCACATTACATTGTGTATTGTTAATAGTAATATTAGTCAAATGTTAGTAAATCTAAGTAGTATTGTTGGAATAAAGAGATGTAAGGGGTGATTTACAAATATTTGGACTGAAGTGCAAACTTACTAAGGGGCAGAAGATTGTGCCCTTTAATGCATGGTTGATGGGTGAAGGCCTCATTTGTCTCTGCAACCTAACTTTCACTTCTAAATGCTGTACTAGTGTGGGGGTGGGAGGGGTGATGGCCTATGTGCCTCCCACCTTACTGCCCCTGGGTATACAGAGCTGCTGAATGTAGACAGCACTGTATTCATGAGGGCATAAGCTGGTCTCTGCTCTCCAAAAAGGAGCACAGAGAGCTGCAGGTAGGCAGGGAGGTCTTCTTGTACTTAAATGACTCATTCATAAATCTGTAAACTTTCTACTAATAATTAAGAAAGAAAGAAAAAAAACTGTGAGTAATAAAAGTCAGTGTGAGATAAGTGATCCTCTCTTGAGATTTTGATGTTAACACCACTGCAGCAGTAAAGCCCCACCCCTCAGTGCTTTATATCATTTAATGAACTAGTGGGGGTTATGTAATAAAAGGCACTAAATTTGTCCAGGAGCAGTAACCCATAGCAACCAATCAGCAGATAGAGTTTACTGGTCAACTGTTTAAAAGCAAACATCTTATTGGTTGCTGTGGGTTACTGATACTGGGCAAACCTAGTGCCTTTTAATGCATATGGGGACCACACAGTACTACTTAAATGCCTTCTTTGCCTGTATAGGCAATGTACTGTCCAGAAGCACACAAATATGACTTGTGGCCAAAAGAAGGAGCTTTATGGTACTTGATCATGTAACTTCTAAAGTTATTCTGTATGAAAGAATGGCCAGTGCTTCTAGATAGATTAGCAATCAAACCGATCAGTAATATCAAAATAGGCTTTGATCTGAAGAACTTAACCCATACTGTATGTAATAAAAGGCACTAAGTTTGCCCAGGAGCAGTAACCAATACCAACCAATGTTTGTTTTTAAACAGGTGACTAGTAAATGCTTCATGCTGATTGGTTGCTATGGGTTACCGCTCCTGGGCAAACGTAGTGCCTTTTATTACATAACCCCCTTAAATGTACTGGGCTATTGTTGTAAGAAGGAAACTAGCACTGGAACTGGCATATTGACTACACAAATGTTTAACCCTGCAGGTTTTATATCTGTCTTTGGGTAGAATGCAGCTTTGTAAAAATTGTTTTTGTTTGATTTTCTTTCTTAACGTTCGGTTCGCTCTAGATGTAATTGGTCATTTTTTTTTTAGTTTAAGCCTTGCCGCTAAATTTGTGACTAATTGCTCTAATTACTATTCAAAAACAAGAGATGAAAATGTTGAATAATTTCCTTGCAACAAAAGAGCAATATGTTGCTGTCTCTTTCCTGAGTAAAGATGTCAAAGCAGTATAACAAAAGATGTTCCTATTTATTCCTCCTGTCTTATGTTATTAGCAGAGGCTATCATGTAATTTGAAAGAGACTTTGCTAAATGCACACATTAATATAGAGATATTGCACAAGGCATAAGAACAAAGGGACAATAGTGTATGAAAGCTTTCAATAACAAAAATTGGCATTGTGTGCTCAGCACTAACCCCATTTCTTTACTCTGTACCAAATATAATAAAAAATAGTAGGGGTAATTTATGACCACAAATGCAGTTTGCATCAAAATGCGCTTCTAGCACTCACAAATAGTTGTGCTTGGTGGCACTTGGTCCTTTTAGCTGCCCATTCCAAATCCAGAGCAGTTGCTGCAGAGTAACACAGGGCGCTCAGGGAACCCTGGAGATGCTGCCTGATCCAGAGGTGTTGGTAGCTTCAGAGTTTCCTGAGCGCCCTGTGTCAGTGGGTGCAGCAAACTTGCACCTAGAAAATAGAGCACATACATCACTCAAATGCTGAACACCAGAAATGGTGACAGCCGAACTCTGGCGCAATTGCGTCCAAGTTGCAACTTGCAATATGCAACTAGAATGGAATTCTGGGGAAAAGCTGCATTATGGGCATAAACATGGCAATGGCACTTTAATCACTACACTCGTGGCCATAAATGGCCCCTAATGTATATACATATCTTTGCTTTGCATTTATAGAAGATTTTTCTTTAGCTTGCAGATTCTGCCTTATCCATAGAAGCTATTTTTACCATTCTTTGTCAAAATCCTCTTTAATCTACTCTCAGAACCCCACTGTAAATATTAAATTGATAACAGTATAACCTAATAAAAAGCTACTATATATACAGAGTTGGCCACCTTTCGTTTATTTGGGTTGATTTCTTAAATAACTGGAATATTAGTAAGTGTGCTTTCTCTTTACTACATTTTGGAAGGCCTATGGAAATTTCCTATCAGTACAGAGCAGTGTTCCCCAACCAGTGGCTCAGGGGCAACATGTTGCTCATCACCCCTTGGATGTTGCTCTCAGTGCCCCCAAACCAGGGAGTTATTTTTGAATTCCTGACTTGGTGGCAAGTTTTGGTTGAATAAAAACAAGATTTCCTACCAAATAAAGCCTCCTGTAAGCTGATAGTGTGCATAGAGGCTGCCTAATAGCCAATCTTAGCCCTTATTTGGCACCTTCATGAACTTTTATGGTGCTTGTGTTGCTCCCCAAGTCTTCTTACATTTGACTGTGGCTCACGAGTAAGAAAGTTTGGAGACCCCTGGGATAGAGGATTCTCTGTCCAGAAGGATCACATTGTAAGCTCTTTTGGGTGGGGCCATTTTCACCCCTTGTATTTGTTGTTATAAAAATAATGCTGTACGTTCAATATATAAACCCATTTTTCGTACAGCGATGCGGCATGTATTAGTGCTTTATAAATACATGTTAATAATCATAATAATAATAGAATGATCTTTTACAACAACACTTGAATAGTCATATTGTGCTCATATGGTTCAACAGTATGGTAGAAGCCGTCCAAATTGAGAACATTCCAAACACAAACACAAAAATGTGCCAAAATACTGTGTTGCCCTATAAACAAATGTTATAGTTAAGGGAGAGGCCAGCAAAGCAATATGGATTGCACTTTCTAAAAAGGCTTTCCTATGGTGAAAGTAAATTCTTGCCACCCAAGGCTGAAAGGAAGTGATGCAGATGGAATATATGTAAAAATGTACTGTACCTTTAACTTGAATATAAAAAAAAGTCTGGGAAACAGTTTTTATTTTCTTGACTGATCCTTTATATAAAACTCCCAGTTCCTTTATAGAATTGAAGTGTGTGTAGGGTGGAAAAGAGCTGTGGCTGCAACTGAAGCTGCCACAAGCCAACAAGCAATCATCTGACTATTAAGTGTGAAATCCATGATAAGCGCTGAGAATCTTGTTCGCCTTCTTCGGAGCACAGCCAGCAGGGGTGGGTGAAGAGGGGAATGGAAAGACGATGGGAGGAAAAACACACTCCAGAAGACATCCACACACATCTCACACGTTTGCAGAATCTGTTATAAATATATATCTGTTATAGTATTTTAATCAACAAAAAAATCAGGAAAATGTCCTTTTTTGGTAGCTGCTTTCTATGATAATTGCTGGATAAGTTTACTTGAAAATATGATAACACCTTTGGGTGCCATTTCATATCAGTCATACACAAGAAGAGTAACAAAAGCCATTCTTGGGCACCCTTATAGGATAATGACACATGTAATGGTTTGTTACCTGCAGGAGATCACCTCTCTGACTGAAAATACCTTAATCCTAAAGAATGGGGACTGCCACATGTGAAACACTTTACATGGAGCAATTGAACTTAATCACAAGAAAATTCAGAGGCATAAGTTGTTAAATAATTCTGTTCCACCTTGGAGATATTAATCTCCATGTAACATAAATTGTTTTATGTGTGGTGCCTTTGTTAAAAAAAAAAAATCACAATTTATTTTTTACAATAAACTGCTAAAGAAGATTGAAATGATTGCAATCGCCACTACTACATCCCTCTTTCTTATGTTGGAATAAGAATAAGGCCACATACTTATAAACACAGGCAAAGAATCAATCCATACGCTTGAATAAGCGCTCTTCTGTGTCTGCTTCTGGAGCCACTGTGTCAACCCGAGTGCAGGCATATAAAGTGGATTTTTTTGTGCCAAATGCATACTCAGAGTCAAAAACAGCTCCATGTACCTGCTTCCAGGCTGGTGCAGTTGTTCTGGACACAGACACAAAAAAGTGCTGATTTGAGTGTAGGGGCGAATTCTTGGCCTGTGTCTATCCACATGCCAAGAATCTGCCACATGTAGCATAAGCCTAACAGTTGAAAGATTGGTAGTGTGTTCTGTATACTGAGCCCCTCCCTTACCTTAATTGTTGCCTTGTTTCATAATGGCTTTTCAGAACCAAGGTGGTCAGGTCAGTTACCCCTAATAACATTAAAAGTCTAAAACAGAAACACAGGAGAAAATTTGTAAAAAAAAAAAAATATGCATGTAACTATATTCTGTTAGGTTTCAGGGGAAATGGAATTGCCAGTCTGGAAAATCTCTCGTGACTCGAAAGTGAAAAATGGGCCTTGCAATTGAACTATAACTGAAGCATGGGATCTATTATATTATCTGGAATGCTTGGGACCTGGGGGTTTCCAGATAAGGGGTCTTTCCTTAATTTGGATCTCTATACCTACTCTATATCTACTAAAACACAATTTAAACATTAAGGAAACCCCAAAAGATTGTTTTGCTTCTAATAAGGATTCGCTATATCTTAGTTGGGATCAGGTAAAGGTACTGTGTTATTATCACAGAGAAAAGGGAAATTGTTTTTTAAAAAATATAAATTATTTGCTTAAAATGGGCTCTTTGGAAGATGAGCTTCCTGTAACTTGGAGGTTTCTGGGTAGCACTTTTCCAGATAAGGGATCCATCCCATACCTGTGCTGTAGAGATGATACCATAATTTTAGAGTAGAGTAATGCGATTAATTTATACCACTTTGACAAGTTAGAAGGATTAGTTATAAAGTCATTATGCCAAAATGCTTTATCCTCCTCTAGGAAAGAATGTGTTTAGCCTGTTTTTATGGTAAGAACAAATTTCATCAGAAATATTGTGGGGTCTGTATTTGTGGGAATACTACATATAAAGGTAATATTCTTATTGCAAAGCAGTGTGTTACACTGATCTCATCTCTGGAAGGTATAACTAGAGATATTGGTGTAGAAAGGTATAACCCTAATGTTTGTGTGTGCAGATACAGTATTCTTATTTGCCTAAATCAGTTTGGTCATTAAAAAAAACAGTTTTTTTGCCTGTCCTGAGGGAGTTGACATTTTTTTGCTGCACAGTTTAAACAGAAACAATTCCTGTCCAATCCCACAAGCAAACATCATTTTACGAGCAATTAAATCACTAAGTGGTGTGTAAGGGTAACAGTTATTCAAATCATTTTGGAGCTTGGAGTGCTAGCAATTGGCTAGTAGCAAGCTACCCATCCAGGTAGTGTTCCTCAGTGCTAGAATGCTAAACACAGGCCCTGGGGTAATTGTGATTCTGCCTGATATTAATTGGACTTATTCAATGTTCACTTCACATTCCTGTTTCTTACAGGAAATTGTCATTTTAACCTTAAGGCCACATAGCTACGGGGGTTTTAACTTGTCTTTGCTGCTTTGCTGTGTGGTGGATTTTCATGCTTTCCTCTGGATGGCATCAACATTTTGAAAGTGTATATATACATATAGCATTTCTTTCTGCATGCATTTTCTCTCAAGGAAAATAAACCTTGTTTTGTTCACTGCTGGCCCTTTGTGCCACATAAATCTGGGTCAGAGAAATATCCCAGGGCCGGTGTTCTGCTGTGAATATCAAGACTTGGTTCTCAGCCCCCAGTGCTTGCTATAGTAAAGCCGCTTCACAAGGACTGCCCCTTAAGTCTCAATAATCGAGGCTGTGTATCCAAGCACACATGGGTCATGGAGCTCTCCCACTGTCCGTCCTGTATTTTTTACAGGGCTCATATGTTTTTACATATCTATCAAAAGATGTTATTCTAATTATTTAAGGCCTTTCCTTATGAAATATGCCATATCTCTCTAAAATGATACCATGGTTTTAAGTAGTTCTTTTATAGATGATAACTATTCTAGTTATAGTAATATATTCCCACCTTTCCCAGTTTAATCTACTTCTATTTGATGCTTCTTTTAATGTTTTTTTAGGAGAATTTGCTTTGATTGCCCTCAGGAGTTTCTCAACTTGCCTCAAGCAGCAGTGCCTCTCAAGATACCAGTGGCAGCAGAAAGCTACTCCTGGTGACATTAAGAGCTGCAATTTAGTTGTATAAAGTGGAATGCTGTCTTTTCTACTGCACTAGTGATGCGGCCCCCCTTGTCTGTGAGGAGTGCAAAGAAGGTTAAGGGTGAGGGTTGGAAGCGACTCAGGCCACCTCAGGGCAGCAGTGAGAGCACAATTGCCACTGGTTGCCATCAAAATCATTGAATTCTACTTAGTACCAAGCTCAGTACTGAATATGGTGAGCCATTCATTCCAAAACTATATTATGATTAGAGCTCTTAACTTGGTGGAGTATAACTAGTACAAATAGGGCAGACTGAAGCCCATGGAACATGGCTTATTTGGTCACCTTGCTCTTCCCACGTTAAACAGCCAGCGGCGATTCTAACCCATCATTCCCCCTTACCCCAGCACTTTTCTGCACCAAAAAGGGCTCTTTCCGCTGCTATCTGCACCAGAAGAGCTGAATTTCCAGTTTAATAACCAGAAATTGGACGGTTAGTTACCAGGAATGGGAATTCCGCTTGAGGCAAGGTTCTCACAGCCCTATAAGATTCTGTTTTCTTTAATTTCTTACCCAGATGGTCAGATGCAGCCGTAGGACCAACTAGTAGAATTATCTACAATCTGCTGGAAGTCTTTCATGGCAGCAGCATGGACATTCCTGTTGGAAATTGGTGTATCATTGGCGCAGGGAATAAAGAGGCCCCTTTTATAAATGTTTTCAAGAAATATCTGTTTTAGGTTGTAGACATGGAGCAAGAAAAAACTAGGCTTAATGATTTATTACTGATTACCCCAGAGGCAAATTTTTAGTAAGTATGGGTGAAGGATATAATATTTTGAAGTGAAAACTTAGAGTTACATAAAGAAACGAAGGGCTGTAATTGTTTTAAGATGAATAAGAAAGATAATAGGGCTTGGCTGCACCCTAAGGTTTTGTCTGTACGTTACTAAACCCTGCACCAATAATGTGTAACTCTGCAGGTAGTAAGCACAGGACTCCTGGTGCCGGAGCTTTGCCAGCCTGGCGTGTGAGAACAGACACAACTGGCGACTGGCACAAGGGTATTTGCTATCCTGTGCAATTAATTATAATAGTGCACTTTGTTGTTGTATTACCTTTAAATTCATGAAACGGTTAGAGGCTTCTGAAATGTCTTATTTACTGGAGGGGATTTCATCTATATCTAGATGATTTATTTCTATAGTGACGTCATGTATTTACATTGTATGTAGTAGAGTGATCAAGGCTACCCTTTCTGCATGTGTGATCATTATTTTACAAGGGTTAACTGTTAGGATGCCTTGCCATGCATTGTGGGTGGTTCTGGCAGTGAATAGGTTATCGAAGGCTACTGAAGACAGATCATGATAGGCAAATCCTGTTGCCATAACAACAGCACCTTGGCTTAATCTCTTAGGAGAAATGAATTGCTGCTGGTGGTGTAGCACATTACAGCTCCTCCAGGCTTATGAAAGCCACATGTTCCCTCTTGGTGTTTATGTAAAACTGCTGGATGTGTGAGAACAGTCCTTTATTTCCCCTCCTTTCAATAATGATTTATTAATGATTTTGGAAGGGTTTATGTAACGGTGTTCTCTGTTTTGGATACCGTTTTGTGGCCGCATAGTACCAAAAATTGAAGAAATGTTATATAACATCTAGCAGCACTTTATTAAATTTATTTTAAATGTGTTCTGCCCAAGTCCCAAACCGTATTCCATACAGAATCATTTCACCAGTACTGGCCAACGCAGTACCGACATCTATGTTATGCTCTGTGCCCTGAATGAGCCAGAATGAGCTACACCAGCCCCAAGCTTCACATCACTGTTCTGTATAAGGATCAGTTTGTATATAAGTATGGGTGTATATATATATATATATATAACCCCTCAGGCTTGAGAAAAACTTCAGTATCCATAATAGTTTGTGCTCAGTTAGAATGGTAAGAGTTCTAGTTGTCAAAAACTGCAGAGCCACCAGCTATTCGTCATTGCATTAATCCATTCCATGGCAGACTTGTGTGCTGTACATTTGCTCCCTGGCGTGTATCTCTTAGCACAGCACTGGGCCTCTTGCAGCCTTTCATTTAGAGCAGAGCTAATGGCTCACCTTGCCTGAGCCCTTTCATTAAAGGCTTTATTGCTATAACAGGCCCTAACAGGTACAAGTGTCACTAATTTAATGGTCTGCAGAGCAGTGGATTCCTGGTCATGGCACTCAGGTGATGGGCTAGAGGACTGAAACACGACATTCGCTAGGCAAGCACAACTACATGACTGCACTTCTTTGCAAGTGATTAGTCACTGTCCATCTCTTTATTATTGTTTTAACTGTTTGGGTGCTGGGTTTGTGTTCCTACTGCAAAATATATAGTGGGCAACACAGATAATATGTATATATAGTTTTTCCCATATACTGTACCTCAGGCAAACTGTCTTAAACATTTCTTTTTACCCCTAAATCCCCCGTGTTGTATAGACTTTACGTTTTAATTTACATTTTCCATACAATGCATTGGTCTTTGAAAATTTTATTGGAGTTAAAGCTTAATAACTACTCAACTTACCCTTATTAAAATAAGACAGCCTGAAATCTTACAAATGTTTCTGAACTACGGCTCAAGACCTATATTGTGCATATAACAGAAATTCCCAATCTGCAGCCTAACATGCCTTGCTGAAATGCAATTCCTAAAATCCAAAGGATGCTGGGAATTGTAGGCCAACAAAAGTTACAGATTATGTAAAAATGTCATAAGTTTCAAAGAGACCTTTGCACAAGTGCATATCCAGACTGGCTGGTACACATGTAAACACAGTGTTCCATTATTACATTGCTTCCCTTTTTGCACTCAGTAAGGCTTTCATCTGCCAGTGTCATGGCATTCACTTCTATTTATTTATAGTTTTAATCATATGCCTCATTGTACATATTGCAGTAGTTTTATTGCTATTATTATTCCTTTTCCAGGGGTTTTACATGAATGCTGACATTATACCTAGACTTTTTATAACTATATTTTTATGTTTTTGGCTAATCAAAAAAGTTTTTTATGATATCAAACATAAAGTGGCAGTGCAGACATCAAGGTGTTCACAGTGATTTACTATGTATAGAGCTTTCAGTAGAATGGGCAACTGAGTAATTTTTTTTCTTTTTTCTTTTAGCTGCAGGAAGCTGTCCATAGGAAGCTTGAAGGTGCACGGTCACCCCAAAATGGAGAACAGCAAAATGGGGTTTGTGATGGGAGATTCTCTCCATCTGCTAAACGGAGAAGGAAGGAGTTGCCTGGGATGGACACTCTTAACAATCTTTCCAACATGCCACTACCTTCAGTCTCTCCTCTTCACCAGCTCGATATCAAGCCTCATATACAGAATAGTGGGATCCATTCAGGTGGCTTGGAAGATGTAAGTAAAAATGGTGGGCAACAAGATATAAAACTTGCAGTGAACGGTTCCAGTGATCTAGAGGAAAGTCTCAATATACTCCAAAACAAAGAAATTAAGCACGAGCCTCTAGATGATGCTTCTGTAATAGACACTTCAGAAACATCTCTTTCTAACCAAAACAAACTTTTCTCTGACATCAACTTAAATGACCAGGAATGGCAGGAGTTGATTGATGAGCTTGCAAACACAGTTCCAGAAGATGACATACAGGACTTGTTCAATGAAGACTTTGAGGAGAAAAAAGAGCTAGATTTTCCCAGGCCCTCTGCCCAAACCCCACTTCCGCATGAAAGTGCCAGTGTAAAGAGTGATCCATCTCACTCTCCTTTTCCCAGTGTTTCAATAGGCTCTCCTCAGGTGAGGCCATCTTCATCTGGTCCTTCTTTTTCTAATGTGTCTTCTGTTTCCAGTATACCTTCTGTTTCTAGTGCTCCATCTACCTTAATGCTTGCTGGTTCACCAGCAAGTTGTGTTGTCCAGTCCCCGCAAACACCTACACAACCCCACACTCCTGGTCAGCCATCAACAAGACCTGGAAATGGTTATGCTATGAACCCCTCTTCTAATTCAGGGAGTGGGTCTGTAAACCTCCCAAGTGCTGATTTATCTCCAGCTGAGCAACTTAAACAAATGGCAGCACAACAGCAGCAGAGAGCAAAACTGATACAACAAAAACAACAACAGCACACAACCCAGCCTTCCAGCTGGTCGCCCGTGGGGCCACCATCCAGTCCATATGGAGGGGCATATGGAACAGAAAAACCAACCAGCCCTATGATGTACCCCCAAGTGTTTAACAATCAAACTCCTATTGTTTCTCCAATGGCAAACAATCCTCCAAAAACCACCATGAACAACTACCTCCCTCAAAGCCACATGAACATGGCAAACCAGCAGACAAACAATCTGGGTACAAATTCCATCAGCAAACCTTCTAATATGCTTAGTTATGGTAATACAAAACCACTATCACATTTTAGTGCTGAGATGAGTCAAAGGATGACTCCCCCTCTAGCCAACCAAAACAAGAACTCGCTGATACCCTACATACAACAGCAGCCACCAATGCCACAACAGATGAGCCATTTAAGTGAGGAGCAGAAACGTTTGCTTATTATGAAGCAGAAGGGACTCATGAACCAATCAATGGGATATCCTCCTCTTTCAGCACATGGACAGGTATGTCTCCATTTTCTTTTCATCTCTATGTATTTGATGATGCATTTTTATTTGCACTGTAAGCCTGTTGTGCTAGTGGTTCGAAACCTGCTATAGCAACAATGCTAAAACTGATCTATGCTTTGCTGCAGTTTATCAGATGGAATGAGAAACTTATACTTTACAATTACTATGTTTTACAGAGCCTAGACTAAAATATTCTTTGGTTTCCTGTAGATCGGTAATGGCCAATAGGTGGCCTGGGGCCACCTACAGCCCATTAACGCTAAGCTGCAGGCCTCAAGAAAGCTTTTGTGTGTTGACCACACAGTCTTTGATGCATTTTGTGTGAAAATTGAAAGCTATGCTCTCAATGTGATGCACACATTGGCTTACATAAATATGTGTGCAGTTCCTCTAACTTCCTTTTGGACCCTACCTTAACATACATGCCTGTGCAGTATTGATGAAAACAGTGTTGAAATGAGTTAAACTACCCAATCAAATATGGGCAAGTATGGCCAGCTTTACTGATGACCCCTCCCCCATGTAGGGGCACAACTAGGAGTAAGCAGAAGAGGCACATGCCTAGGGCGCCTTGGGGTGTTATGCATGTACCTCTTTTGTCCTGGATCTTGTTGTCCCATTGTTTACCTGGGCCTTTTGGGCAGTGCACGTGTATATTAGCTTGTTCGTCTAAGGCAGTGATTCCCAACCAGTGGCTCAGGGGCAACATGTATGAGCTGAATCCTTATGGGTTGAGCTTCTCACAGATAGTAAAGAATCTACCAAGCTAATTGTAGGGGTATGCTATAGACCCCCTAATGTAAGCGAAGAGGAGGAGGCCCAGCTCCTGTTGCAAATAGAAAAGGCTGCTAGTTTGGGGCAAGTGATAATAATGGGGGATTTTAATTACCCTGATATTGACTGGGGCAATAGTACTGCCAGGACAGTAAATGGGAACAAGTTTATAAACTTGCTGCACGACAACTTTATGTCACAGGTTGTTGAGGAGCCAACCAGGAACAATGCTATACTAGATCTAGTGATCTCTAATGACCCAGAACGTATAGCAAATGTGCAAGTGGTTGAACCCCTGGGTAATAGTGACCATAATGTTATTTCATTTGATGTTTGGTGCAGGAAACAAATTTACACGGGGGCAACAAAGACACTGAATTTTAGGAAGGCAAATTTTAGCTCCTTAAGGGCAGCGCTTCAGGGCATAGATTGGGGCATTATGTTTTCTGATAAAAATACAGAGCAGAAATGGTTGTCATTTAAAATGATATTAAATCATTACTGTTCTCAATTCATTCCATTAATAAGAAAAAGTAGAAGTGTTAAGAATCACCCCATGTGGCTTAACTCTGAGGTAAAGAAGTTAATAGGGAAAAAAAGGAAAGCTTTTAAGAAATATAAGTCAGAGGGGACAGTAGCTGCGTTTAATGAATATAAACACTATAACAAGTGTTGTAAAACAGCAATCCGGAAGGCAAAGATAGAAAATGAGGAGCGCATCGCGGCCGAGGCCAAGACTAACCCCAAAAAGTTTTTTAAGTATATTAATAGTAAAAAGATGCAGGTTGAGGGTGTGGCCCCATTGAGTTATAATAACAATATGGTTACAGCGGATACAGAAAAGGCAGATGTGCTTAACCAGTTCTTTTCTTCTGTGTATACAGTAGAGGAGCCAGTGGGCCAAGTCTCACCCAATAGCTTCACTGTTGCCTCAGCTCCAACTACACAGTGGTTGGCACAGGATATGGTGCTTAAAGGGTTACACACGATAAATGTAAACAAGGCACCTGGGCCAGATGGAATACACCCTCGGGTACTGAGAGAGCTAGGGGCAGAATTGCAGTGGCCCTTGTTTCTGATATTCTCAGACTCTCTTTCATCAGGTATGGTACCTAGTGATTGGAAGAAGGCGAATGTCACTCCCATATTTAAAAAGGGAATAAGATCTCAGCCTGGCAATTATAGGCCTGTAAGTTTGACATCCGTGGTGGGCAAGTTATTTGAAGGCTTGTTAAGGGATCACATTCAAAATTATGTAGTGGAGAATGGCATTATGAGCAGTAATCAGCATGGCTTTATGAAGGACAGGTCATGTCAGACCAATTTAATTGCTTTTTATGATGAGGTAAGTAAGAAGCTGGACAGTGGGGATGCAGTAGATATAATCTATTTGGATTTTGCCAAAGCATTTGATACCGTTCCCCACAAACGACTGCTTTCTAAGCTAAGGTCTATTGGTCTTAGTGAAGTCGTTTGCACATGGATAGAAAACTGGCTACAGGATCGGGTACAGAGGGTGGTTGTTAATGGCACATTCTCTACTTGGAGTAAGGTTCTCAGTGGGGTCCCTCAGGGTTCTGTACTGGGTCCACTTTTGTTTAATTTGTTCATAAATGACTTAGGGGAGGGTATTATGAGTAATGTATCAGTGTTTGCAGATGACACAAAACTCTGCAGACCAGTCAATTCTATCCAGGATGTGACATCCCTGCAGCAGGATCTTGACCAACTGGCAATCTGGGCAGCTAAGTGGCAGATGAGATTTAATGTGGATAAATGTAAGGTCATGCACCTGGGATGTAAAAATATGCAAGCCCCGTATAACCTTAATGGGACTGCACTAGGCAAATCCATAATGGAGAAGGATCTTGGAGTCCTTGTAGATAATAAACTTGGCTGTAGCAAGCAATGCCAGGCAGCAGCTGCAAGGGCAAACAAGGTTCTGAGCTGTATTAAAAGGGGTATAGATTCACGGGAGGAGGGGGTTATTCTTCCCCTTTACAGAGCACTGGTAAGGCCCCATCTAGAATATGCTGTTCAGTTTTGGTCTCCAGTGCTCAAACGGGACATTATTGAGCTAGAGAGGGTCCAGAGAAGGGCAACTAAGCTGGTAAAGGGTATGGAAAGTCTCGGTTATGAAGAAAGACTGGCCAAGTTGGGTCTGTTTACACTGGAGAAGAGGCGCTTAAGAGGTGACATGATAACTATGTATAAATATATAAGGGGATCATATAATAACCTCTCTAATGTTTTATTTACCAGTAGGTCCTTCCAACGGACACGAGGGCACCCACTCCGTTTAGAAGAAGGGAGGTTCCATTTAAATATTCGGAAAGGATTTTTTACAGTGAGAGCTGTGAAGTTGTGGAATTCCCTCCCCGAATCAGTCGTACTGGCTGATACATTATATAGCTTTAAGAAGGGGCTGGATGGATTCTTAGCAAGTGAGGGAATACACGGTTATGGGAGATAGCTCTTAGTACAAGTTGATACAGGGACTGGTCCGATTGCCATCTTGGAGTCAGGAAGGAATTTTTTCCCCTCTGAGGCAAATTAGAGAGGCTTCAGATGGGGTTTTTTGCCTTCCTCTGGATCAACTTGTAGTTAGGCAGGTTAGGTATAGGCATTATGGTTGAACTTGATGGACGTATGTCTTTTTTCAACCCAACTTACTATGTTACTATGTTACTATGTTACTATGTTGCTCACCAACCCCTTAGATTGTGCTCCCAGTTCCCCCAAACCAGGTAGTTATGTTTGAATTCCTGACTTAGTGGCAAGTTTTGGTTGAATAAAAACAAGATTTCCTACCAAATAAAGCCTCCTGTAAGCTGATAGTGTGCATAGAGGCTGCCTAATAGCCAATCTTAGCCCTTATTTGGCACTTCCATGAACTTTTATGATGCTTGTGTTGCTTTCCAAGTCTTTTTACATTTGACTGTGGCTCATGAGTAAAATAAGTTGGGAACCTCTGGTCTAAGGCACCCAGCCAGCTAGATGACATCAAGGGACTGAGCATTGATGTTAGGGGTGGGTTGATGATGTATGATGACAGGGTCATGACATGATGGGGCAGGGACATAATGAAAAAGGCTACAAATTGAGCATGTGATACCTCCCTGATATCTGAAACTGCAAATGACTCCAGGTTACTCACAGGGCTTGGACTTGTGTGGGCAAGGCTTACTGGAGCTGCTACCCCAGGGGCCCCGACACCACTTCAGTGGCTCTGCCCACCTGCCCCATCCCCCCACACATGGTTACTTTGGGGCAATTGGAGGAGTGCAGCAGGGTGGAGATGACAGCAGGAAGCAGCAGATAGGGATCAGTTCTAGCTCCAGGGCCGGGCCTACGGAATTTTCTCCTGATATCCTGCCAGCCCCGCCCGACCCTGACCAGCCCTTATATTGTGTATGCCATTGAGTTTAATTCACTTCCCCCTACAGTTAATGTCTGGCTTTGTGGGTTTACTTGTTGATTTACTGATAGGAGCACAATGAATTTACACCTTGTACAGTTTAATTACTGTGCTAGCAGATAATGAAACAAATGAAAAATGGAGATATATGTTCATTATGGGTGAACAAAGACCCAGACCACTTCCATTTAGCATTCAGGACATTTGGGGAGAAGCTGGAGGATGTAATACATAGGTGGTAGGTTGTGCAGTGGAGGTTTGTAAAGGTGGCCATACACGGACCGATTTTTTACTTACAAACGACCGATTCCCGAACGATCCGATGCTATCGTTAAGTTATCGTATAGTTGGTGGTGTACGAACGATCGTCGGCCCACTAAACGAGCCGACATTATCGTCCCCAAAATCGATCGGCCAGGTTTAAAAATTTTGGTCGTTTAACGATAAAATCTGCCAGTTGGTGTGAGTGTCAGACATTTGTCTTTCAACGATTGTTCTCTGCGCATGTCACGATTGCCAGCAGCGGAAGTCAACGACATTCGATCGTACGTAGATGTACGATCGTACGTATTTTACGATAATGATGCGACGAAATCTTTCCCGAATTATCGTTGCCCGTGGATGGCATATCGTATGGGAACTCGATCGCCATACGATCGTTTGTCGATATAATCGTTCATCGCACAACGAGCGAAATCGCCTCGTGTATGGCCACCTTAAGGGAGAGTTTTTGATCTTTAGAGGCTCCCAATTCCTTATTTGGATCCTATTCTGAAATAGTTACACAATGTGCATTGAAATATAACATAAACTCTCAGCCAAATATTTGCCAAAGTTTGCATAAAGGTGATGACACACGAGGAGATTCTCTACGATTAATCTCCTTTAGCAGAGGCAACAATAGACTTCATAAAGCCAAAGCAATGCATACCGGCGATTTACATTCTCTGAGAGGAGATTAGTCGCCATTGCTAGAAGAGATTCATTACCCTAAAGATGCCCATACGCCACTGGATCTCTCCACAACCTGATTATCACACAACTTGGCTTACATGCAGAAATCAGCTGAAGTGCCAGACCGAATCTGGGCATGTCTGCTGTCCATCTATATACTGAGTCATCTGAAAATTATTATATAAACAAGGAGGCATTTGTGAAAGGTAATAGACTGATGTAAGTAATGATAATTAGACAAATAGATATTTGTGCAGAGAAAAAGAGAAACAACATGCAATACACAGTAAACAAGATCTTGGTTCCTCTTTAACCATTGTGAAGCTATAAGGTTTCCAAGCCAAAGAGGAAATCTGAACAAGATGTAGTAGCACTGACAGGAGAGGAGAGTGAAGCTGGACTGCAGTTCCCACAAATTCTACTGAGCAACTGTAGATGTAATGGTTGCTGGGCATTAGGGGAATCTAGAAAATTATGATTAAGTATTATAACTTTTAGATCCAGGATGTAATTTTCCATGGAAATGTCAGTGTGCCTTGCCCTCGTTCTATTGCATATGGGCTTATAGCACCCTTGTAAGCTCCTGAATTGGTCAATATTTGTATGTTTGAGGGATGTACCCTTGTATATATATATATATATATATATATAGTTCCTGCCGAATGCACTGTATTGATAGGGCCAGTCCAGTGGCAAAAACTATAGAGAAAGCAGCAGGGTTTCCTACTTTTTGTGAGAGCACATGCGCACCCGCTTGGGAAGGCAGCGGGCATGTAAATGTGAGCAGGGACGGAGGGGGTTTTCAGTGCACGCCGGGCCCCTCCCAAAATACTTTGCATGGGGGCCAGGCAGCACTTTGGTATGCCCCTGGGGCTGTCACAGGTCTCTCAACAGAGTGCACAGACCTGCCGCAGTTCATGTCTGGTGGAATGCAAGGTGAAAAAAAACGACATAATAAACCTATTATTTTCCTGTTTATTCCGTGGTTAAATTTCTCCCGTTTTACAGTGGTGACTACATGCAAAGTTAACAAACTTGTATCATCTTTCCCCTCCTTCCTAATATGCTTTTCCTCTTGACTGGTTTCTGTTCTGCTATTTAAATATAAATTTGAAGGAGGACAGTGATCACAGTCAAAGCTGAAATCTAATAAAACCTAAGCTTTGATAATTTGTTAAACAATATAGATTTAGGACTGTGTATTTAATAGCCAATGAGAAAAATACATACTTTACTTCTCCATATTTCTTCTTTTTTGCAATCAGTTTAGATATCATGGGCAATGGTAAGGATGATGCTTATTGCAGTGAGTACAAAAAAGGATAAAAGCAACCCATGTAGGAGAATGGGATTAATGAATATCTGTCACCTCTATGCACTCATATGAAAAAAAAAAATTTAGTTTAATAAATATGATAAATACAGTAGAACAGTGCTGTCCAACTTCTACGGTGCCGAGGGCCGGAATTTCTCTAGCATACATGGTGGAGGGCCGCTAATGGAAGCCAGTTTTGACCACTCCCCTTTTTGAAACCACACCCACTTCAAACCACACCTATTTTATCACAATGGTGGTAGCACAGCAAAATCCCAAATGCTTGGTCCTTACTGTGGGGATATCAACCATCATTCATATGTGAAAGAATTATGTCATATTAAGATATACCCATAAATTCCATATGCCTCCTCTTCCCCTGTGGATAGCAGAGCAACCCCCAGTACATAATTACACACCTTAGGGACCATTTAATGGCTATTTCCAACTGCTAACAAACTCCCACAACAAACCCCCTGCCAGGTTCACCTCCCACAAGCAGCATAGGGCAAGCAAAGTATGGCACACACAGGGAGCACTCTGCCTGTCCTAAGCTGTCTGTGCGTGCCATACTCTGCCTGTCCTACCCTGCCTGTGTGTGCCATACTCTGTCTGCCCTACCCTGCATGTGTGTGCCATACTCTGCCTGCCCTACCCTGCATGTGTGTGCCATACTCTGCCTGTCCTACCCTGCCTGTGTGTGCCATACTCTGCCTTCCCTATGCTGCCTCTGTGTGCCATACTCTGCCTGCCCTACCCTGCCTGTGTGTGCCATACTCTGCCTGCCCTACCCTGACTGTGTGTGCCATACTCTGCCTGCCCTACCCTGCCTGTGTGTGCCATACTCTGCCTGCCCTACCCTGACTGTGTGTGCCATACTCTGCCTGCCCTACCCTGACTGTGTGTGCCATACCCTCCCTGACCTATGCTGGCTGTATGTGCCATACTCTGCCTGCCCTACCCTGACTGTGTGTGCCATACTCTGCCTGCCCTACCCTGACTGTGTGTGCCATACCCTCCCTGACTTATGCTGGCTGTATGTGCCATACTCTGCCTACAGTACCTATGTCTGAGGTGTGAAGAAGTGAACAATGGGAGTGATTACAGCCTGAGCCTGAGGTGTGAACACTGCAGGGGGTGAACAATGCAGGTATTAAAAGGTGTGAAAAACACAGGGGATTACATTTTTAAACAATACAGAGGGATTACAGCCTGAATCTGAGGTGAGAACCATGCAGGGGGGGCAGTTAATCTCAGTACTGATACCATTTAATGCTTACTCAAAGGTAAGCCATCAAAGCAGCCAGACAGGTGGGGGGCCTCACAGAGGGGGGTCGCGGGCCGCATGCGGCCCGCGGGCCGCCAGTTGGACAGCACTGCAGTAGAAGAATAAAATTGGTTTTACAGTGCTGTGGGTAAATATCTGCCGTGCAACTTGCGATTCCCCTATACTGTATACCAACAGACTGTATTACAACTGGGGAAAAAATTCACCTGCTGACAAATTCATGCGTTGCATACTAATCAGCATTGCCTGCTGCTGTAACATCCCTGCTCTATGGCTGTCACAACAATGCCTTGGTTTTTACTAGGTTTCCAGTTTTACTTGGTTTCCTAAGGGGCAGGCAGCAGTATAATAGATATTTTCCCAGCTTATTGTTGTATTTAACCACTTACCTGCCGCTGATTGTAGAATCCAAGTAACTGGTTGCAAAATGCTTGACTGCCTGTGCTATAGATTCTATATTTCAGGGGTTGTCTGGCTAAATGTGGCACAGCAAGATCACAGTCAACCAGCAGTGAAGGGTTTTTGCCATTTACAAAATATTTTTTTTTATACTGTGTATATTGTACAGTAAGAAAAAAAGCATTTGTGATCTATTTTTTTGTTTGTTTGTTATAAAATTATTCAGATGATGCATGTAGAAAAATTAAGTTTGCTTTCAGGGCAGAATGCTGCTATTGCTATGGAAGCCCACCAAGTAAAGTCTGAGTGAGGACCACATCAGTGAACTGATGCCAGTGCCAAGCCTTGGGCTGATTGCGCCCAAGGCAGGACCCAACTCTTATTACCCCTCCCTCTCCTCCATCGGTCCCCCTTCCTCCACCCCTACTATTTGCGCTACTCGCACTACTCAGTGGGGGATTGGTCCTGTCCAGTCGACATCTGGCCAATTTTTGTCTACCTTTCGGAGGGCCCCATAAACAGGCAGATAAGCTGTCGAGTCAGTCTTAAGCTGGCCATACATGCGTGTATGGCAGCTCAACGAGGCGACCAATATTGCAAAAGGCTGCGGGCAGGGCCCTCTTCACCTCTTGTATCGGTTATTGATTGCTTTATATGTTACTCTGTATGTCCAATGTATGAAACCCACTTATTGTACAGCGCTGCGGGATATGTTGGCGCTTTATAAATAAATGTGAATAATAATAATAATATCAGTCGGCCAGGTTAAAAGATTTTGATCAGGCACCATTGAAGACACCTGAGCAAAATCTATGTTCAGGGCTGAATCGGCAGAAGGAAGTAGAATTCCTATTGTTTCTACCTCCAGATCTGATTATTCCACCCTGAACGTCTGTGGAGGGTGGGAACAATCTTTCGTGCGACTACCATTGGTTGCACGAAAGACTAAAAATTGCTACGTGTATGGCCACCTTAAAGAACCCGTATGTATGGCCACCTTTAGATACTTCAGGAACATGGCTGAATGTTAATTGGGTTTTTATGGCGTAAGCTCTTATTTTACAATATTATAAAATTATGGTTAAATAGAGAAAACAACAGTATTTTGCTATATCTATTAGCTTAAAATAAACCAGGTTGAGCAAGGGACCATTGTTGGACCTCAAGAGAGGGCTCAAATGAAAACCTCTGTGTTATGGTTCTGTTGAAACCTCACACATCCCATTCCTACTGCTTGGTTGTACCGTGTGCCACTCATTCTCTGGTGTATATGTCTCTGAACTTACTTGCTGATTCTCTTTACCTAATATGTTGCTGACCCTGCCTTCCAGACTAGTAACTGTGCCAGTTTTTGCACAATATGATTGGGAACCTTTTAGAGCTGATCAATCCAGCTATAGATACAAGATATATAGATGCTATAGATGCAAGATGGGTTCTCATGCTATTTAGGATGTTTCAACATGATCCCCTTACTACACAAAACATGATCTTGGGCCAGGCCATGATGCTGAGACACTGCAATCATAGGCCTGATCAGACTGTCATATTGTGCATCTAAAAACTGTGAATCCACTGATAAAGGAGAGAAAACAGATTTGTGTGCAAGAATATAGCAATGTGCAAGAATATAGCAGTGTGCAAGCTGTAGAAAGATCTACCAAGGGCAAAAGCAGTTTTTATTTTCTTTCATTTGCCATTTTTTTTTCTACAAATCTGATAATGAGATGAAGTATAGTTATATCAAACATGTTATTAATAGCCTGTGGATTTTTTACACTTCCAATTACAGAATGAAACCTACACAGTTTGCAGTATAGTACATAGAGTGCAGGCCTCCAGTCAAACCCAGGAGTATACATTGTGACTGCAAGGCTACTTAACCTATGCTTTGTGGGTTTGTTTAACAGTGTAGTTAACCTTGATAGGAGGGCATTAAAAAAAATATTTATGCATTGCACATGGTTCCATCCTGCCTTATAACTGTATAGCAGGTTATTGGCTGATTTGGCTGTATATAAACATCCCGGGGAGAAGGTCAGGAGCGCCTGACCCCCCTATTAACATGTCAATGAGGATAGCTGGTGCTCCGAGCTTTCCTTCCACTACATGTGCAATGAGCCTCATTAATTACATTTAGAAAGAAAGGCACACTGCTAGAGAAGGAAGGGGCGCATAAAAGCAGTCTTGGCTCTACGTGAATGGGAATAATTGGATGGTTGGCAGCATGTTAAATTGGTGGTCTATCCAAATAAAAAGATCGTTGTTCTGTAAACATGAAACCAAATGATAATAAAAGGCAGGGTGGCTCACTTTCTGCAAGACTAAATAGATTCAGCGTGCTGCAGGTTTTTTAACAAATCTGCGTCTTGCTCTCCATCGTATTAAAGGCTTGCTTCCTTTATTTTTGGCAAACAAAAGGCAAGCGTAATTGGTAGGAGAATGGGCGTTTGAGCAGTCCTGTATTATTTGATGCTGTGCCCCCATTAGTCTGCTTTGGCAATGCCTGACGTTTGTGTCTGTCACACTGATTTCAGCTAAATCTCATTTTACTGTAGGAAAAAAGGAAAGGAAAAAAAAAGATTTTCAGTTGGAATGGTTTGTATGAGTATGTCCAGAATGTGCTCTCCTACTGAAATGCAGCGACCATGACCATCTATAAATGTGGCGGGGCTGAGGGCAAAACGGCTTTTTTATTTATATAAAGTAAGAATATCCTGTGTATGAATGGCGCTGCTGTTACAGTAAAGCTTTTACTACCACCCATCTTTGATTTCCTTGACCTAGATTTTATGACAGAATATGTGCTAATATGTTTAGCGGTGTCTAATATCCTATGTGCTAGTATGTTTTTCGAAACTACCCTCAGTAGTAATTATTGAGCGGCTTGTATGTTGAAAAAAAAGCAAAGTTAGTATATGGGTCTATCCCCTTCGTTAATCATTTGTAGAATACTATTTAGTTGATATGTGGCCTTTATAATATTATTGCACATGTCCTACATTTTATTTGGCCACTTAGATCAGGTGTCCTCAGCAGTGATGTCAAGTTGGATGGAGAAAGGCCCATTAGTAAATGTTAGACTTGTGTTTGTCACTCTCTGATACCATATCTCCATCATTCCTTAAAGGAGGTGATGTGTGGAGTGGTACCAATCAAACCTGCTGGGGAACTGTTAGGTAGTGTGTAGTAGATAGTATGTATAAACCTCTGACATGCTACAGGGCATATTATTTTACAAATGGCATTATGGGGGCACTCACAGTATGGGGTATGAAGGAAGCTAAGCATTAATGAATGGTGTTGTTTTAATGAATGGTGTTGTTTTAATGAATGGTGTTGTAGGACAGATCTTCATGATGCTCTCATGCAGCTGCCCATATCTAAGCCAACTGGCTGGGCTAGAATCTGGCATTTATCATCAACTATAATTTGAGCTTCTTTGTGCCATATCATATAAGATGAATTTAAGAAATTATTTTCACGCTGTCAAGAAACTATACATTTTTTAGCTTAGAGTCATATGGGGGACTATGGCATTGCATGGCAGGCGAAAATTTGTCCAGTCTGAGATTCATAACCCTTTCTGGAAAAGGAAAAAACAAGACTGTGCCAGCAGAAGTAGGAGGTAAGGAGATCCTGAACAAAAATGAGGGCACATTAGGGGGCTTGGACCCATAAAAACAAAAACCACTTCTGCAAGACATAATCCTTTTTCCTCTCTTGATTTTGGTAGATTTACATGCAATATGTAGAATGTAATTTTCAGCTAACCTTAGTTGTATACAAAATTCATTCTACCAGACATTAAATGTGTTTGAAATGAAGTTGTTTGTTTCTGTATGTGCTCATTGTCTTGCAAGAAGGCCTTAGGCTACACAAGGGTTAAAATCTCTTGTCCATGCAATCATTTGCATTCAGCTATTTGCCCAAGACATGTTATTTTGATCGCTGGCTCTGGCCCATGCTCCTACAAATGGAGGAGGATGGGAGGATTAAATGAAACGGGAGCAAACGCTTGATTTCTTTTTGTCTATTAATCTGTCTTGGGCGCTGTTAAATATTTTCTGCCCCCACCATTCTCTCATTCTGTTGCTAGGAAAAGCAAATGGGAGGTAAAAGTTCAGCAGTGCTCTGCATTGCATGGCAGCATAGAGACCTTTTTAATGAAGAATAATGAAGAGTAATTGCATATCTGTAATAATATCAAACTTCCGAAGTCAAGGGCAATTGGACGCGTCCCAAGAATGTGCCGTGCATGAAGCGTACTGCAGTGACCATCTTGTGAAGAGATCCATCTTGTAAAAATATGCTCGTCCTACCAAAGGCAATTTGTACTTTGTCCAAAGCTCATAACAAACCTTCTGATGTAGCCAAAGGGTAACTGCCGAATTTTGTTCTATTGTATTTCTTCTTTATCCACATATAGATAAATATATGTAAGGCTGCAAAAAATAAGAGCTGTACAGAAAGCAAGCATTGTGTATATCTGAGTTACTGCCTTGTCCTACCTACACTGGCTTCCTCTAATGTCCCATTGTTATTCTCTAGACTCTTGAAGTAGCTCTTGTCCGTGCAATAAATACAGAGCAGCAAAAGTGTAAAATCCACATGGAAATTTAAAGGTCAAAATGTTGTTTTTTTTGTATTGGTGCTTAAAGATATGCCTTCCTTGCACAATTTACTGTAAGTCCATTCTGCAGGCTCAGCACTGACAGTGGGGACCTCTCCTAGGCAGGTCCTACAGTTTCACTACTTACAGCTAATAGGTTTCATGATTGTAGTACAGGTATGGCACCTGTTATCCACAAAGGGGTTTTTCAGATAAGGGATCTTCCCATAGTTTGGATCGCCATACCTTGTGTATTAAATAATCTTTTAAATATTAAATTAGCCCAATAGGATTGTTTTGCCTCCATTAAGGATTAATCATATCGTATTTGTATCAAGTACAAGGTACTGTTTTATTATTACAGAGAAAAAGGAAATCATTTTTAAAAAATGAAATTATTTTTTGTAATGGAGTCTATGGGAGATGGCCTTCCCGTAATTCTGAACTTTCTGGATGACAGGTTTCCAGATAATGGACCCCATTAGTTAAGTGCTTTAGGGCCACAGTGAGCCAGGACTGCTGTTAGGGTCTCTGACAGCAATGCTTGTTTATGCACCTATATCTACAACCCAATCCCAAATGTTATTCTAGCAAAGGGGCCCACATGGTAGCAGCAGTCCTCTCACTACCAGGCAGGCAAAGCAGAATATTTGGCTTCCAATGGTGATCATAAAGAAGGCACTGCTATTTGATGAGGAGACCGTACAGTCCCCAAGATTTCAGATGGCATCCCTTAAGCCTTTAGGTGGCCTGTAATGCTGAACAGGACTTAATGATATTAATGAGATTTTACCCTTTAGATGGATGTAATCCCAGTAGGTGGATACTGTTTATTGAGATGGCCAAATGGAATGGTTGATCACAATAGTGGTTTGACACATATGACAGAAATGTAGGCATTTGAGATATTAATGTATGTGTGGCTGAGGCAATTTTCATTATTTCATTGTAAGGGTTATAGGATGAGAGAGCAATCCATGATATTTTTACAGATCTAGATAAAGTACTGATACAGACAGATGGAAAATTATTCTCTCGCTTGAGTAATCCCAGCAGCAGTGCAGCCCAGGAAGAGGCAGGGTATAATTCATATTTATTCACACTTAATTTCTAAAATCTTCAATGAAGTCTATGATTAATTCAGTCATTTGTGGTGTCTGGGTGTTACCTGTGCCTCATGCTCATTGTATGCGGAAGGAGCAGGCGGTAGCAAAACTGGAGCTAGAAATGAGACACAGATGGGTGCAGCTCAGAATGAGCGCAACTTCTACTCCAGATCTGAGAAAGCTCTCCTCCTGGCGATTTGCCCTTGGGAAATACTGGTTGTGTGAAAAAAAATGGTTGTGGTGCTTCCCCTGCCTAAGTCTGCAGTAATAATAAATGTGTATTTAGTGCACAACAATCAATGCACACTTGTAAAAACTGAGTGCCAGCTCCCTGATGTCTAATAATAAATGGAAGCTGCCGAACACTAACTTTCAGAAGCTCCGGCACACCCTGCCATGCCGGCAAACAACAGCACCCCTAATATTATTTTCTCATTGCAGTTTTTTGTGTTGTGCAAATACATGTTGTGCTGCTCTTTGCTACGGCTCACAAAAAAAATCCATTCTCTAGCTGTGTGCTCCCAGCGGAAGACTTGTGAAACTGACATGATTATCTCCACAGTGGCACTGGGCTGTGAAAATGACTGATCTCTAGCCATTTAAACTTGAGTCATGCGACATACTGCATAAAATATTTCATCTCTTGTTGCTTCTAATGCAGTGCTCTCAGCCATTTGAGACACTTTATTGGAAATTGGATGTTTGGGAGTGTGAGCCCATTAAAAGACTTTAGATGGAAATCTTTTTTTTTTTTTTTAAAGGTTGGTCTATATGTCCATGATGGCGATTCTCTTGTGTAATTTATGGGATGATATAAAGCATGCTGGGAAATTTGACTGTCTGCATTTTCATTTCTTTAGATTGAATATTGGAAGGAGGAAAAATACTTTACAAAATAGAAGTACTGTTCTGATATTATTTTAAAACATAGGAGACATATCCTTATAATACAAAAGAGTCATGAATAACCTGTAAATAATATTCTTATAAATGGTGCTAAGTGATGTCATCAGTTATAATCCGTGCACAGGAGTTCCATTATGGGTATAAAAGCACTCGCCCCTCAGCCTTATGCTTTTATAATGTCATAGAACTCCTCTGTGACTTATAATATTCTTAAATTTTACAATAGGATGTTCCTTATTCACTATATAAAGTGATGCTGTAATTGGTCACCTCTGTCAGATGACAGATTAACAGGAATATCCAAGCTTTGCCCCTCCTGCTGTTGTTGAACTACATAAACCGGGCTACAACATGTGATAAGTTTGCAAATAATAGGAATAAAATAGAATCAAATCATATTTCTTGTTATAGAGCTCTTACCATTTTATGTCATTTACTGGATTTGCTTACCGTGATTTACAGTAAAGCTGGGAGAGAGCAAATTACTTTGCAGTGTTATTAAGTAGCCAGATTATCTCTGGTTTTACACTGTGAATTCTGACTGCCAAATTAACCTCTAATGAGTGCATTTTGCTGGAAGTCACACGATTCAGCTCTGTATTATCCATCCAAATGTTCACAAATGAGGGAAGTGACCAGTGTATTGCACAGGCAACCAGCAGCCTTCCAGAATAGCTGAAATGCAGCTCCTGAAGGATTTCAGGGGAAGTTGGGAATTCAACAACTTTTCGAGGACTGCAAATTACCTGTTACTGTACATGGATTCTACATCCCCTTCATTTGCCCAAGGGTAAATGAGCCCTCAGCATACAGTGGGCACAGATTTCTATGGCTGAAATGCACAGATACAACTAACCCATGAAGTGCAGCTCCATCCACTTCTGCATCTGCAAAACATTCCCCCGATCCAGTGATTGCTAAGAATGATCAGCAATTACTGAATCATATAGAGGGTGGGGGTGGAAATACTGAAGAAAAAGAACTAGCATATATGAGCTGTGTTTTATACAGAAACTTGGCTTTCACTATCATTATATCTGGCTGTATCTTGCTGTCATACACTGGCCACCTATTAAGGACATATACCCTCAACTATAACCAAGAGTCTAGGCCAGGGGTCAGGAACCTTTTTGGCTGAGAGAGCCATAAACACCACATATTTTAAAATGTAATTCCGTGAGAGCCATACAATATGTTTGGCCGTGGATGCTGTGGGGCAAGGTAGGGTGGGTGCCAAGGATGCCGGATGCGATGCAGAGCAGGGCGTGGCCTGTAGTGATGGGCATGGATTCGCAGTGAATTTCCGCGTTTCGCGAAACGGATAAAAAAATTTGCCGTGGAAATAGCCGCGGGTAACAAAAAAATGGCCGCGCAACAAAAGAATAGCCGCGGGCGTCAATTTTTTTGCCGCACGACATTTTCGCTGTTTCGCGAATTTTTCGCCGTTTCACGGATCTTTTGAAAGATTTGCGAATTTTTCGTTGAAACGGAACAGATTTGCTAGTGGCCTGTGTTCGGCGGATAGAAGACGTGTTCCAAGGATTAGAACATGTCTTCTATCCGCCGAGTGCAGGCCACGCCCCCTGTTATTTTTTTAAAGACTTTACAGCGAGCCAGATGCAGCCATCAAAAGAGCCACATCTGGCTCCCGAGCCATAGGTTCCCTACCCCTGGCCTAGGCAGCTTGAGGCCAGAGGGCTAAATGTGACTCTCCAAGAGATTTTTATGGCCATTAGCCTCTTGAAAGGTGCTACTTGCTTATTTGGTATAGTGGACAATTGGCCCCCTACATGAAAAAGGTTGGACAACACTCACCAAATACTAAGCGTAAAGCTGTAATAGTGTATGGGTAATTATTTCATACATAATTCCACAGCATACACATATGTGCCCCACTAACACACCCCACTAAAGCACATGACTCAACAAGCACCATCATGGGAAAATTCTATGATGCAGAGCACCTTAATGGTATTACTTGCATCAGTACTTTGTTGTTAAGTCTAAAGCCTGTAAAAGGTTAAAAAACAGTTAAGCTGAATGCGTCTTGCCATAGAAGCACCAACTGAAATGATAAGACTTAAGTGTGACTGTGGCAGAACAAACTCCGTATTGTCATGGACTTGGTGTTCAGTTGTTTGTGCTGAGCTTAACCAAAGGACTTTCAATGAACAGCTGCTCAGGAACAGCATAATAAAGGCTTGCAGAACACAAGCTGGGCATTGTTTTTCATTAGTCGCCATTATTACACTTGGTGCCCTTTATCTTTGTCACTCAGGAAAGTCTGACTAGGGTGATGCAAATACACACAGCCTCTTACGTCCCCCAAGTCTTCTGATGCCTTAGCTTACGTCTCAGTTTTTGTGCTGTTAATTTTTTTTGTTAGGATTCCCAAGATCTCCAGCTTATTCCCCAGCACTGTTCTTTGTTTTGTGTAGAACATTATAGGTTTCTTTGTGAGCAGTTGCTTATGAAGTGAAGGCTGGCTTGTTGGTGGCTATGAGCATCATAGTCAGTGACTGGGACCAGGACAGAGGAATTCTGTGTAGGAAAGTGAGACCGTCATGATGATAATATGTTCACAGCAGTTTAGGACTTGGTGGAATAGAATAGAGTTCTTGGCATTAGCGGTTCTTTTTACAGCATAATTCTAAAGATAAAATAATACTAATACCTGGTATGATGCTACAACAAAGGCAGGGCTTCCTGCATTTACTTTAGTAAGCATGTGGTAATTTATAGCCTTATAACAAGGCACAGCCAGATAGGCTAAACATCAAATAGTTTGCCTAGTCTAAAGAATAAAAAAAGAACCTACATATTCTGCCAGAATATAAAGAGATATCAGAAAATGTCATCTTGTTTAATGTAAAGTGACCGGGTGAGGAAAAGTATGTTAAAATGAGAGATGCATACATAATCTATTAATGTGTCATTCCAAACAAAATGCCCCCATTGCTTTTATATGTTTGAACAAAGTACCTGACTTGCTTTTAGGCTGGCTTGTACTTGTTATTTTAACTCAATGGGGGTCATTTATAAAGATTGGGCACATTTGCACCTGGGCAGTAACCTTAGTTCAGAACCCAAAATTTGGTCTCCTACTGTATCTGTTTAGGCTGGCTCTTAATAATTGCATTTAGTACAGTGAAAATAATGGGCAAAAGTGTATTATGAATTGTAAACCAATTCCTGGGTAACTAAATAACTCCTAGCCTTAATATGGGGCCCATGAGAAAAGGCTTGACCAACTTTATACTGTGCTAGCAAAACTTTTTTTAGAATGGTTATTTTGACACTAGGAGCAAGATTTAAAGGGAAAATACTCCATTTCAGTTCTACATGATTTTATACATTCAACAGTACAGGTTTTATTAGACCAGGATGAAACTTTGGTGCCTTAGTTTTGGAATGCATACAGTAGAGGTCAGTAGATATGGTCTCCAGGTTCTTGGATTTGATATTTACATGCAAGTATTTCATAGGCTGGCATCTTCCTGCCCAGAAAACATAGGGGTGGTTGGTTTAATAGGATAAGAGATGACCAACCTCTACTTAATACGAGATCTACTGGGGTTCATTTATAAAATAAGTGCAATAAAAAAAGCTAGCACATCACTGCTGCAGGGACCCTAGTCCTCATTGCAGCTATAACAGGTGCAAATCCAAAGGTGTAGGCATTTTACCCAGGAATGACCCCTTGAAAACACACACTGTATCATGACTATGAAGATTTTCATTCATCCAGGTCATGGTATATCTAGTATAAGTAAATCTAATCTGAAGACGTTTCACTACTCATCCAAGCTGCTTCAGTTCTTGAACAAGTGGAGAATTGCATGAGCATGCTGGGAAATCCACCAGAATAAAAAACAAAGTAGTTTGCATTTATACATGAGCCCACAGTGATTCAAATGCAAATAATGATGCATTTCCATGAGGACCCAATCTGCCAGTAAAATTAATCTTGTCCCCTGCAAGATTTTCATCTTGAAAAATGGAAAATTAGACTCCCGGTTTTACCTGTAGTAGATTTCTGGCAGAACATGAACATCAGGCTCAAGTTGGGAATATTGGAGCATTTCCCAGTCCTGTCAGTTGGGAATCACTGGCATAGCCTTGGCACACTACGAGTACTTGACATGCCAGGTGATAGGAATGATTTAGACAGCAGGTTTGGCTCATAGGAGAGAATGGGCTTCTGCTCACAGAACCATGATATATCTTTCATGGGCCAGCAAGCAATGTTCATGCAGCGCTTACTGGCAGTAGAGTTTTAAAGAGCAAATGATCCTTTTACTTGATTGCCACGTGGTTAGAGAATTATGCCAGGGCAATAGTGCAATTGTTCTGAAAACACTCATGGCATTTTTAGTATTTAAATGCTGCTATGTAATAAAACAACTTGTCCCTTTCTTTTCATGGTTGCATTGAGCATATAGCACCAAAAGCGAATGACCCTCATTCCTGCTGTAGGTTTATTTGCCCACCCTTTATCACTAAGTATTCCTACTGACCCGACAATATGCATATTTGTCCTGACTACCAGACAAAGCAACACATGCCATCTTGACTGGCACAATACAAGGTAATTAGGGTTTCTTGTTCAAAGCCGGATTGGAGATCCATTCAGTGCTGCCAAAGCAGAGTGGGAGAAAAAAAACATTAAAGAGACACCATAAAGATTAAAAACATATGTGACTATTATTAGTCTCTTCATCATGCTAATGGACAGCTTGTAAGAAATTTGGCTCCCTATCATTGGCACCAAGCTCTAAATATCAAACAGAGCATTGTTCCTCCTTTCTTTTGATAAGTACGACTTGGAGAGCATAGATAGGATGCTCCCTTTTATCAGCAGCGCTCACACTGCTTGTATAGAAAGCTCGGATATGGAAAGGAGAGCGACATTGTACTGCTACATTCTCCACTTGTCATGACATCCTCTTTAGTCCCTTATGCGCTGTCTCTGGTGTTTCTTTATTATCCACTGGCCCCCTAGCAGATTCACCAAAAGTCAGCTTTAATCACTACAAGGCAAATGTGAGATTAAATCCCTTTTGATTGGTGGGTATTGAATGGCTGAAATCACTGAGTTCTGCCATAAGGGAAAAATACTGAATAGATGAGCACAAAAGATTAGAATATTCTGAGTTCAGTGCAGTCATTTTTCTATTTAGTGGCACGGTAGACGTATAGCATTTTTTTAACACAGCATTTTGCTTCGGCAAATATATACAACTTGTTGACTTCCAGTGAATGTTGAACATAAAGTCCCTTTAATCCCAGAATGAAAATAATGAAATAATGGGTCTTTGGAAGACCCATTATTTGTATTATGGGGAGCTGTCCAACTTTTAGATCTTTAGATAGTGGAATCCATTGATAGCTACTGTTAGGCAATGGGAGGTGGAAGTTATTTATTTATTTCCTGTTATTTATATAGCACGAACACAGTTCAGCAGTACTTTACAGAGATTATACATCATTCACATCAGTCCCTTCCCCAGAGGATCTTACAAGCTAAGGTCCCTATCACATTTACACACTATGGTCAATTTAGCCGGAAACCAATAACCCTCCCTGTATGTTTGAGGAGTGTGGAAGGAAACCGGAGTACCCAGAGAAAAGCCACACAGACATGGAAAGAACATACAAACTCCTCGCAGATAATGCCCTGGCTGAGATTGAACTCCAGAATGAACCCCCAGTGCTGCAAGGCAGAATAAAAGCAACAGTTATAGCCAGCAGGTTAGACACCACACATACAGTATAAAGGATTTTGCTGTGGTATTGCTGTACTCTTCCTACTTACAACGGTTATCGTAATTTGGGAACCCACTGTGTGAGTATCCCAGGGTAGCCCTAAGTATTCTGATTCATTAACAGTAAAGTGAAATCTTCGGCTACCCAGTTATTAGTGAACTACATCTCCCAGCAGCCCACTAATGCCCTCAGCTATTCTACAATACAGGGAATTGTAGTGAAAATAAGCTGATGGGCCACAGGGGGCAGATGATGATTCTAGAATTACATTAGTACTAGAAGTTTGTAGCAGATTTCAAAATGCCTAAAATGCAAGTCTGTATTAACCCTTCATACTTGACTGGTTATTAAGCAGTGTGCCCTCAAGAACATGCTTTATTGGGCATCATAATGATAGCAGTTAAGTACGCAGACAAAGAGCACACTAATTAAAGCCTCCTTTTCATAAAGAGGCCCACATCCTCAGAAGAGCAAAAAGAGCAGCCGCAGTGTTTTCCATTGCTGTATGCTTTGTACTTATTGCTCCCAGCCTGGCAATAAATGTAATTACATGTGAGTGGTAAGCATCTGTCCTCAGAGTCTGTGTGTCAGACAGTGCTGGGGATGCAAGGGCACAGGTGACATGTTTCTTGGTAAGTGAGGAAAATTGGCGTCTGACTGCAGTCCTTCAGAATTTCATCCCTGTCAAGGCGATTTCACTTCAGTGCCAGCACCATCTCATTTCCACATCTAAGGACTCAGGAAATAGAAAAGACGCCTAAATTGGGATTTTTTTTGTATTTTTCAGATGTAAATTAAAATAAATTCATGCTGAATTACTTTCACTTTTACTTTTCAAAATGGGCATTATAACGATGAGAAGGTACCCTTCTTATTTTCTTTTTGTTTTATTTTGAAGCTATTGAAGGATCGTATGAGACATGTGGGCAGTCAATGCAGAGATGGAATAATATGATGGATAAACTTCTGGGGCAAAGCACTAGGTGCAAAGTTATTCCAGTTGTAGCAACACATAGTAACCAATAGGCAGGTAGCTTATATTTAAAAATATATGTTTGGTTGCTGTGAGTTAAAAGTGCTTCCTGTGGGCCAGTCCAAGGGAACTGCATTAGAAAGTATACTATATATAGTAGAATTCAACCTTGTAAGCAGCATACATCAGTCCCTGCATCAGAATAGATAAAGGAATGAGGTGGCAATTATCTGTGATACATGGATTTCAGCAAAGCCCTTCATGGGGGCCCAGAGCCCTGGCTCACTCATTTAAACCTAATCTGTTTCAGTAGCTACTCCCATTTTAGGAGTATTAAGGTGGCCATACACGCACCGATATTATCGTACGAAACCTCGTTTCGTACGATAATCGGTGCGTGTATGGTATGTCAGCGAGCCGACCGATGTCGCAGGAAGCTGCTGAAATCGGTCGGCTCGTCGATCGGCCAGGTTAGAAAATTTTGATCGGGCGCCATAGAAGGCGCCTGACCAAAATTCTCCCTTCAGAGCTGAATCGGCAGAAGGAGGTAGAAATCCTATTGTTTCTACCTCCTTACCTGCCGATTCAGCCCTGAATGGTGTGTGGCGGATCTGACGATGTTTCGTGCGACCGATGGTCGTACGAAACATCGTCGGATCGCCACGTGTATGGCCAGCTTTACCCCCTTCTCACACTTAATGTCATTGTCCTTCCCTTCTATGTCACCGACTTCCTTTATTTACCTCCTGGTGTGTATTCTTCTTTATAAAAGGTGGCTAATGTAGGATCAGCAAGCTGACCTTTGTGGTGACCATATTTCTTATCCAATAAAGCAATGTTTTCAACACACATTTAGATGGTTTTCAGCAAAGTAGGGATGGTGTAGTTCATAAACAGAGCTAAACCCCTTTGGACCTGGGTGCAAAATAATCAACTCTCAACATCTCTCAAAGGAACAAAAAGATTTAACTAGGTCTCAGGTGAAGATTTTCCAGAATGAGATTTTGCTTGTGCACAGTGGCAATCAAAACACCCTTTGCCCCATACCCTAGAACCTAGTCTTATATTCTGTCGTGGTTCACAATCAGTAAGGGTTTCCAGTTTTTTGGACTGGGCATAAACAATTACTGAAGTCGCCATCCGAAAATTACTGAGAAAACAGAGCATGACAGGAAGGTTATCCCAAGTTTGGATACTGCATTAAACAACGCACATAAAGGATCAATAATGCACAGAAATGTTTTTTTAATTCTAAATATTTGTAAACTGTCTGGAGTTGGAGTTTCAGTTTGATGCAAGCAGCACGAGAGAAATAGCTACAATTTGCCCTGTCGGATTTGTCTTTGGCTTCATTGTGATAACTATGATTGAGAATCCCTGACAATGAAGAAAATATAGCGTAGGGACAAAAACATATGAATTACTTCTAAGTATCAGTGAGTAGGCTCATATTCACAGATTTTACAAAATGATGGCTGTTGGATGGTTATTGAGCAGAAAACTCTGCCAAATGAGAAATTATCCTTGATCATTTGTTTCTTAGCATCACTGTGACACATCCATGCATATTCAGGCTCAGAGTCACAAGCATCTTCTGCACAAATTCACTTCCACTGTCTAGAGGGAATTATATTCTAGTCTGTGCTGCAGGGATCTGCAGAATTTCTACCCTGATCTTCTGTCTTGCCCATCCTTCTCCCAAACTGGGCGCTATTGGCAATATCAAGTCCCCAAGTACCCATGAATCTGAATTACATCATGCTAATCACTGTGAATGGACTGCTGCTTATTCAGTGGAAACAGCATTTTACCACATACAGTGCCTTGCATAACTATTCACCCAGCTTGGACTTTTCCATATTGTATCTTACAACCTGAAATTAAAATGGGTTTAATTATTATTATTAATAACATGTATTTATAAAAGGACATAATATTTCACAACTTTGTACAATTAAACATACAAGAAAATATTTAAAACAACCAATAACCAATAAAAGAGGTAAAGAGGACCTGCCCAAAAGAGCTTCAATCTAAAAGGAGAAGGGGTTAAAGCACAAGGTGTAGGGATGGGCAGAATCAGGTGAGAGATGTGTAACTAAGCATTACATTTAGCAGGATATAGTTCATGCTCAAGATAAGCTAAGTGAGGATAAGGTTTTCTAAAGAATTTTGTTTCAAGAGACCTTTGAAGACCTCTGAGGCAGAGAGATTTGGGAGAAAGTTGAAAAGAATGTGGGAAATAGTATCAGAGATGGAGTGCAGCCTTGGCCAAGTCTTCAAGACTTGCGAGTGTATGAGGGCATCTAGGGGGAGTTAAAGAGGTTCCTTGGTTTGCCAAGAAAGGAAGGAGTTTAGATGTGTTGGAGTTATGGCAAGTATTTCAATAGGGGCCCATTTAGATGTTGGTGTGAGGATGGTCCAGCCCAACACCTGACATAGCTATGCTGCTTCATTGTACCTGGGAATATTTGATGTTGCTAGGTCCCCCTATGATATCATCAGTATCACTACTGTTTGTGGCACCAGGTGCCTAGACTATGCCCACACAAACTTAAAAAATATTGTTTGGATGTTTCATACAGTAGCATTTGGCACCATTATGGGTAGGGTTTCAAACAGATCACCCACAGTATTCTTTCCCACTGAGCATACATTTATACTCTGCATACATTTACACTAAAGTAGTGCATGTTTCTCACAGGAGGTAAGATGATGGAATCTGGCTTTTAAAAGGTTAAGATTAGCTGCAGAGTCAGACACTTTTAACTAGTTTGTCAGATTATTGGCTAGTATGTGGGCCCAATATGATAGCCCCTGCCAAACAATCTCTAAACAGGAGGTATCTGTGAGGTTTGTTGGAAAATCATTTTATATGAGGATCTCATCTGGTGAATAATTTGGTCCTCTCCCGCAGGTCGTAATGGAATCCCTAAGGATCCAGGCCTGGATTTAGGCCCGGGCCTATGGCGGCACAAATTTAGGGACGGCATGCCGCCCAGCTGCACCTTACATACAAAGCACTGGTGACAAGACATGCAAAAAAACTTTCATCGTGTCCTTCCCTCAGTGCTTCTTATGTGAAATAAATCGTTGCGCATGCATGCGATCCTAAGTGAGGGAGCGGGGGGGGGGGGGGGTGGTGACTCACTCACTTTGGTCAGTGCCCAAACATTTGCAGGGTGTGCTTACTCTGTATTTAACTACCCTCATGGGTGGCCAAATCAGGCAAAGATCCACAAGGTTGGTGATCTCACGAAATAAAACAGCCTTTCTCCAGTATGACCTCCTTAAAAATGTGTAAAAGGTGGAAGTAAAGGTGACAGTCCTGGCATGCTTACCAATGTTATGAACCATGTTGATCCTTGCATGGAAGGAGTGGCACTATTACTGAGAATGCTAAGGACAAGTGTGAAAGCAACAGTGAATTTCAGGCTCTGTAGGAATTTAAGCACCCATTCCTTACTCATAGTAACTAATCAGAGTTTTGCATTTACTATTTTACTTTATGTAGGCTGATGAAAGGTATTTGCCAATTGGTTGCAATGCGTTACCTCACTGGGACAAATGTGTCCACTGTTAGTAAATGAACCTCAGGGGCTTGTACTCGGCTCATATTTGACTTGTACTTGATCCAGTTCTAGCAAGACAAGGGCAAATTATGTACACAAAAAGAACACTGTGTAGTTTTATTTGGGTAAAGACATAGGCCGGTTGTTGTGCTATCATAGCTATATGTAAAAAAATTCTACTGTTCCCTAATTGCCTTCCCAGCATTCCACAGTGTCCTCCTCGACTTCTTCTGATGACACCTTGAGCTTGCCCACATTTTCCTATGTACCATACACCTCCCAAAACCAACAATTGCCCATACAGTTAACTGGTGGGCTGACCAAAAGGCAATGGAACTGGGATTTGCAAGTTGGTTTAATAACCAGAACATATTTTTTGCAGTGCAAGGCAAACCATATGGAAGCTCTGTGTAGTCATATATTCCCCTGAAATTATACAGAGATCTTTGAAAATGCATGAAAATCACTTTTCATTTTTGATTATGTTATGGCATTCTTACAGTATATTGAGTACAGGTACAGTTCAGTATGACCGAATTACAACATTAGTTGATGTGAGGATAAGTATATTTTAAAAATGTTTTGACTTGCTATATTATAACAGTAAACACAAAAGGTGTTGCAAATACACAATAATGTTAGCTCTAGAACGCCAACAACTCACACTAGCATGCTTATTCATTAAGGCTAAAGGACTAAGTTCTCATTTAAGACTAAAGTCTTGTTTTATTTCTTTATCGATAACCAGGTTAATTTCTTTCCATAGTGTAAGTGTTGCTTTATTTCTGGAAGTGACTGAATAATAACTTTCCATCAAAAGGCATTATAGGTATTATTCTTCCAAAGGTGTTCACTATGACTTGCTGATTTTCAAAGATTTGTTAACACTGATGTCTATAATGTGTTAACCTTATTGGGCAAAATGCATTCTGGGAATGCCTACGCTCAGGTTGACAGTGCATTAGTCACACAATACAATGGCACGAAATATAGACAATAAGTAAATCAAGCCAAAGGTAAAAATAAAGGGTAAAAATCCTATTTAAAAACATCTTCTCCCACAAACATCAGCATCATAAATTTATACAACATCCCTAAAAATACCATGAAGCACAACAGTCTCTAAGAGACATAGGAACGATATTCTTAGAGCTTAGTCCATTTTTCCCTTGCTGCTTCTGGTCCTAATAACATTAGCTGTATGTCGAGTGTATGATGGATGGACAATTATCAGATCTTCTGTGAATAGTGGGGAGGGGACAGAAGAAAAAATCTCAAGAACAAATGGAGGTGGGAGTAAGCCCTACAAGGAAGGGGGGTTGTAGAAATAAGAGGATAAAGCAAATTAATCCATCCTGTTCCCATAGGACGACAGTCATCCGGAGTGAAATATGACGAGGATGTAAAAAGACATCACATTCATAACCCTTATAGGAGATATGAAGACCATTTGTAGCTGTCACTGTATTATATTTATCCTCTGCTTCAGCTACAGTGCAAACACTGGGATTTTTTTATATCTGGGTCGAATACTTTGCCTCTCTTATTTCCCCTTTAAAAATAAAAGTATACTGAATATATTTGAGAACTCCTTACCTTCAAATTATCCTTTAATGATATAACATTGACAATTATAAGCAATTAATTACTCCTATCAGAATGTGCCCCACTGTAATTCCTCAAGCCAAGCACATACTATGGTTTCACACAGGGGGAACATACAAGAACCCCATAGTCAGAATCCAATCCCACAGCAATTGGGTGGGGGGAAGCATTGATAACCACTATCTAGTCATTAATGCCAGAGATTGCTGTGAATTACTAATTTGGTTCTGACTGGGCCATCTCTGTGTAGAACTGCATACCGACCATAGTGAGTAGTGTACAAAGTACTTTTCCGTGATGAATACTGCATAGATTCTTTAGTCATAGAACCTGGTAATCAGTGATGTAAATGCTAAGAATATCATGTCATTTCTATCCTATTTATGTATGAGTACTTGGATAAAACCTGCCCAGTATTTGAGATATTTTGTATTTCCAAATATTTAACTAACAGTTCAGCAAAATGTGCAGAATTTCCTCTTCTAAGTGCTCCTATTATGTGGTTATTAATAGAAGTAAAACAGATGGAAAGTCACTGAGTTTACATCACTACTCTTTAGATTTTCTAACTCTTGAAGATCATGATGTACTGTATTATATATATATATATATATATATATATATATATATATATATATATATATATATATATATCTTGTATATTTGATATTATTATATTTTATATTACATTTTATATATATAGCATCTTAATAGTCTTTTCTATTTTCTTGCCAATGCTTTAGTTAACCCTTAAAGAATGACCATACAAATGGTATTATTTGATGTTGTTTATGCCTGAAATATTGCTCTTTAACTAGATGCTTTCAAAGATAAGCGGCCTTTCTTATGTGTGTGTGGAAGGGGTTAACTGCCAAGCTCTTTCTGCCTGCTCAGGAAGATGAAATATGTCATTCGGTTGGACTCTATCTTCCCTCCTCACTTCCTTCTTGTTCTGCCTGTGTGTGGCAGGAGGAGATCTGTAAGAGGAGAACAAATGCTTGATTGATCTCCTGTCTTGCAACCTGCAAGGCTGAAAACATCCCAGCACCTATATTTGATTCTTTCAGGGCTGCTGTGAAAGGGGGAAGGGCAAGTGCCCCAGGGCTTACTCATATAAAAACCTTCCCGATGCTTCTGCAGTCGGCAGCTAATATTTATCATACAGTAGAATACATACTGTTCTCCGTTAAATTAAAAAAAGAATACCTCTCAGAAGCCTTAAACATTATTTATCTAATAAAATGTAAGCCTTCCGACATAAGGAGATGCAATGGAATGCAGATCCTTGTGCTAATAATATGGTGTCTAGATCTTCCCTGGGCATATATGAAAACAATCAGAGTGCCAGGCTGCATAGAAACCACTCCACCCCCACTCTGAGCTTTTCCCATAAGAATTCTGCTCACACTATTCTCCGTACTAAAGAAGCTTGGCACAAATATTAGAAAAACTTACTGAGTCTTGGAGAACGAATGTTTATCCTCCTGATTTAGTTATATATTAATAAAAGTGGCACCATAGGCGGAGGGTGACTTTTGTGTTTGGGGAGGCTAAAGATGGGCCATACATAGACTGACCTACAGCTACTGATGAGACTAGAGGTCCCCATACACGGTAAGATCCGCTCACTTGGCGAGATCGCCAAGCGAGCAGATCTTCCGCCTGATATCCCCACCTATGGGTGGGCGATATCGGGGAGCTTGAAGTTAAAAAAAAAAATAATCCGATTATGTAGGCGGCAATGGGGCAGTCGGTTCGGGGACCGCATCAACGAGCCGATGCGGCCCCCGATCCGACTGAATCTTTTAACCTGACCGATCGTTATCTGGCCAATTTCAGGCCAGATATCGGTCGGCTAGTCCGCTCGTTTCTGCCCATACACGGGCAGATAAGCTGCAGAGTCAGTCCAAGGGACCGATATCAGCAGCTTCTATTGGCCCGTGTATGGGGGCCTTTAGTGGATTCGCCGCTGGTGTAAATAATTAACCTCCCAACTACCTCTTCTTCCACTGACTTCCAAGGATTCTGTACAAAAGTGCGGGTGTGGGTGCTTTTTTTTACCCTAAAATGCTTAGGATATAAAAGTATTCATAAGTGCACTTCTGTGAGGGGATCTGCCAACATTTGTGTTTGTGATCAGTTAGCTTAAAGGGGTAGTTCACCTTTAAATTCACTTTTAATATAATGTAGACTGATATTCTGAGACAATTTACAATTGGTCCTCTTTTATTTTTAATAGTAATTCAGTTATTTAGCTTTTTGTTCAGAAGCTCTCCATTTGGTACTTTAGCAGCTATCTGGTTGCTAGGGTCATATTTATCCTAGCAACAAGGTAGTGGTTTAAACAAGAGATGGGAATATGAATAGTTATGGGGCCTACATGGAAAAATAAGTAATAAAAAATGATAATAATAATAAAATTGTAGCCTCGCTGAGCAATAATTTTTGGCCCCCATTTGAAATCTGGAAAGAGGCAGAAGAGAAAGGCAAATTATTCAAGAACTATAAAAAATTAATTAGGAAGACCAATTGCAAAGTTGCTAGGAATAGGCCATTCTATAACATACTAAAAGTTAACTTAAAAGTGAACCTCCCCTTTAGATGTGTTTACGTTAGTTTTATAGCAAGAAAGGCAATGGGTACTGACACCCCAGGCACATTATATACAGTGAGACGCAGTCTGTATTTACAAAACCAGCACATTAATTATGGGGCATATGAAATAGATGGCATATATATTAAGCTTTGTTGTGGTCTTTACGTGTGAGCTAATAGCATGTGTCATGATCACTAAATAATTCTTAACAAAGAGCTAATATGCATATTTTTTTAACCCAGCCACAAATAAAGTAAATTAGAGGTGCCTGAGTTTTAAGATTAAGGCTGCAATATCAATACTTTAAACACAACACATATTACATTCACATCTTGCATGACTAATTATTGTCATTTAGATGCTACCTAAGATTGCACTGAGTTCCGCTATGAAGAATGTGTTTTAATATCTAATAAAGTTAAACATGTTGCTTTTATATATGTCATATTTTATCTAAAGCAACTCTGACACACATATTTTACAATAATTTACATTCTAGTTTAGAATAGACAAAACAATAAAGATGCTAATGCAACCAATGCTCATGCTTAGTTTTGATCAACTTTGCCTCCTTATTGATGCACACACTCATTAGAAGTCTACAGAAGAAACTACAGAACTGTCAGATTAATGGTTACACTTCAAGTGCTATGGCGCAACTTGTGCCATACTTTTGGGCTAACGTTTGACCTATGCGGTGCTTTCAGGTTGTTTCCAAGTGGTGTATGCCTACCATGGACAGAGCTGTCAACCCCCCGCCCCCCCATTCCTATTCTTAATGTGAAGCAATGACTGGTGGCAGTGGGAAATTTGACATTCCCTGGGAGCACCTCAGTGGTCACAAGCCTAACACTACATTAACTAAGGTGTTAGGAAGGCAGTGAGAGCCTTCATAAACAGGTATTGGCATGCCTCATGATACCACTGCCTTAAAAAAACGAGAGGCTTTAACTGTTGCTTAAGGAATTATAGGTGGAGACAAGCAAATTAGTCTTTAATGTTACTTTAGCCAATTATGCATCTAAAAGGAGCCAAAGACCTTCTCAAATACATGACATGAGTAACGTTGGATCTTGACCTGCCCTTCTCCCAACCCAACCCCTCCTTTTTACCTGTTTACTTACCATCCCCAATAAACACACGGACACCAATTCTTGGGATAAAATGGCCGCAGATAATTTATTAACAACAATCAAAGTTTTAATTTAAAAAATAACATATATAACAAATGTGAAACAAAACATCTCAAACATAACACAAATGTTTGTATAACAAACAAACCAACTTTTAAATAACCAAACACTGTAACAATCCAATAACTGCGCAGCGCAACTGGCGCTGCCAGCTGCCCTTCTAGCCCGGAACCAACTACCCAACAAAACTCACCTCCTAATCCACTTTCTTACCCCTGAGGTTCCAAGCATGCCAGCCCCAATTAACTATAAAACTCCCCTCCTAACCCAACCATTGTTTTCCCCCAACTTAATCACCCCGCCGACGACACTCCGCTATCTCCACCTCTATAGGGAGGGAGGGTGGGCGTTTTACTATGCTGACTAAAATGGATTGAGAAGCGGGAACAGTTACCAGCATTTTATACCCCTTACAAATCAACCAATCACCTGCAACTGGGAGTGGCTAAGTCTGACCAACGTATCTGTCATGCCCCTGCTTCCCTACGTTTTACTACGGGTCATTGGGCTACTAGACGTGCACTGAGAAATGTTCACATGCCTCATGCTTAACACATAGCAATACTTTTAAACCAAAAATGACAGGCTTTAACCCCCAACTTAAAGGGGGTTAAAGTTACTTCTTAATGTCCCTTTGGCCAACAATGCATTCAGAACTGTAGGTCTAATACAACAGAATATTGCTGCTCCATCCTGCCTTACACACTACTCAATAGCATGAATGGGATACATGGCATTGCGAGACTTGCCGTTTATTGGCGGATATCAGCTGCATCACATGCCTGCACCCAGGCGGATTCAGTGTTTCCTGGTGCAGGCACAACAAGAAGATTTTTTAATTGTAGGGGCAGATTGTCAGCCTGCAGATAAGCTCAGACTGACAATCTGCCCCTACACTTAAAATATACACTCCATAGGCCCTTGCCCTAATAATGTTTTTTTTAATCTATAGTAGCTGTTCTTTGTTATGATGAAGATGTTCACTTTGTGTTTTACTTAAGTTTGTATACATCGTAAAATAGTAAGTTAGGTTGAAAAAAAGACGTACGTCCATCACGTTCAACCATAATGCCTATATATAACCTGCCTAAACTTCTAGTTGATCCAGAGGAAGGCAGAGGGGAAAAATTTCTGACTTCCTGACTCCAAGATGGCAATTGGACCAGTCCCTGGATCAACTTGTATGAAGAGCTATCTCCCATAACCCTGTATTCCCTCACTTGCTAAAAAGCCATCCAGCCCCTTCTTAAAGCTATTCCATTTAAATGGAACCTCCCTTCTTCTAAACGGAGTGGGAGCCCTCGTGTCCGTTGGAAGGACCTACTGGTAAATAAAGCATTAGAGAGATTATTATATGATCCCCTTATATATTTATACATAGTTATCATGTCACCTCTTAAGCGCCTCTTCTCCAGTGTAAACAGACCCAACTTGGCCAGTCTTTCCCCATAACTGAGACTTTCCATACCCTTTACCAGCTTAGTTGCACTTCTCTGGACCCTCTCTAACTCAATAATGTCCCGTTTGAGCACTGGCGACCATAACTGGACAGCATATTCTAGATGAGGCCTTACCAGCGCTCTGTAAAGGGGAAAAATAACCCCCTCCTCCCGTGAATCTATACCCCTTTTAATACAGCTCAAAACCCTGTTTGCCCTTGCAGCTGCTGCCTGGCATTGCTTGCTACAGCCAAGTTTATTATCTACAAGGACTCCAAGGTCCTTCTCCATTATGGATTTGCCTAGTGCAGTCCCATTAAGGGTATATGTGGCTTGCATATTTTTACATCCCAGGTGCATGACCTTACATTTATCCACATTAAATCTCATCTGCCACTTAGCCGCCCAGATTGCCAGTTGGTCAAGATCCTGCTGCAAGGATGCCACATCCTCGATAGAATTGACTGGTCTGCAGAGTTTTGTGTCATCTGCAAACACTGATACATTACTTATAATACCCTCCCCTAAGTCATTTGAACATATGAAAGAAAAACATGGTGCAAATGATCAAGCGCCATTGTTTTGCACATGCTCCTGCATTCCAGCCCTAGGCAATAAGGCACTTACCCTATTAAAGTCCCACCCCATAAGCTTACTTCATGTATTCAATCCCTACTTAGACTAATATCACTGTCATTGCCACACAAATTGCCAACTAATTTTGGTGGATACAAAAACAAACACAAAAAATTCCTACTATGCACTTCCTACTTTGCCCTGCTAGATTATATAGCTGATCTTATGTCCCTTCTCAAAAGAGATGTAACGCACCTCTAAATATCAGGTGTTGGAAATGTGATGCCGTCCCTTCTGAGTTACATCCATTTTTCCTTTTTTCTTAATGCTACTGGTTCTGGTTTAATTTATTTCATTCTGCACATTTATCACAAACCAAATAGAAAATCATTTCTCTAGCTATATATATAAATATAATAATTGATGATTAAAATAAAAAATATATACGACTTCCACCTAACCATTTGTAACCTGTATCTTGTGTGCTGCTGTGTATCTGTCAATGAAATGGCAGCTGTCAGGATCAGAGAGCTACTTAGTGCTCTCATCTGAAATGCCAATGGTGACATGATACAGTCTCTAAAATTCACTCTTTCTGCTTGGCCTTATCCCCCTTGTGGAATTCTGATATGAGAACTGCAAAGAAATTTTCTGTCCTCTCGTTTCTCCATTGCCTTTACATTCCTGCCTGATGGTGTGTGCCTCCATACTCAAGAGTACTTTTTCCTGTCAGTTGGACTGTGATTGAACCCTGAATTGATAGTAATGCATCCAGCGTCTCTTTGGATTGCTCATTTGCTCTTGTGCAGTAGATAAAGGAATTGGTATAAAAATACTTTATAAAGTAAAAGAGTACAGTCAGCCTATATTATCCTGTATTTATATAGTATCAGGCATTACTGAGACTGCTCATAATTAATAAATCTTTCCAGATAGCTCCCAGGTCAGAATTGAAATCAGGACCTCGCTACTGTGCTGTCCATAGGTGAAATATTTTTTGCATTCATCTTTTATCATACCCTGGTGTATTTACTTTTGTAGGACATAGCAGGTTATAGATTTTTTATGCGGAGATATTCTTCAGCATGACGATATCATTACAGCTTCCTATGTTTTTCATTTGTCAATTCTTCCTTACTATCCCAACTAAGGCATGGTTTGTTTTAAGCATGTAGCCCACTTGGGCATGTTCTTTCATAACCCTCTAGCCCACTAGGGCATGCTTCTAGTCAAACCTTTAGCCCACTGCCAGTCTACATAGGGGCTACCAAATAGCCAATTGGCACCCCCAGAACCATTTTTCATGCTTGTGTTGCTCTCCAAATTCTTTTCCATTTGAATGTGGCTCACAGTTATAAAAGGTTGGGGTTCCCTGCTCTAGTCCATCTAGGGCAGTGATCCCCAACCAGTGGCTCGTAAGCAACATGTTGCTCACCAACCCCTTGGATGTTGCTCCCAGTGGCCTCAAAGCAGGTGCTTATTCTTTAATTTCTGGCTTTTGGGCAAATTTTGGTTGTATAGAAACAAGATTTCCTACCAAATAAAGCCCCCTGTAAGCTGATAGTGTGCATAGAGGCTACCTAATAGCCAATCTTAGCCCTTATTTGGCACCTCCATGAACTTTTATGATGCTTGTGTTGCTCTCCAAGTCTTTTTAAATTTGACTGTGGCTCATGAGTAAGAAAGGTTGGGGACCCCTGATTTAGGGCATGCCCCTCATTTCCAGATAATACAGGTATAGCTGTTACATGGCTAATGAGATTGCCATTTTGATGACTTTACCTCCCTCTAAAGAAAACCATTGGTGATATTTAATTTATTTTGTTATGTAACATAGCTATCATCTATTGCAGATGTAACCAGATCTTTTTAAAGTTTAGTAGCCTAACAATTGAAATAACAGGGAAGGGAAGGATTTGGGCCACAAATTCCATTCTCACTAACAATTTGCTCAGATCTCCCAGCAGACATTCCTTTAGACCCTCTGAACATAGATTACTAGAAATTCAAAATCTTTGGGATTTGTATGCTCAGATTATTACAAGGAAGTCTGGTGGCTTCAGAATAAAAGCTAAGGGAACCATAGCAATTGTTTAACAACAAGTTAAGTTTAACCTTGAGTTAAGTTGTTTCTCTAGCAATATAATACAGATCTAATAAGTTATTATGACCAGACTGCAATGTGCATCAAAATAACAGTTATTTTCAGATTTTGCTGCAAGATTGTTTTGAAAAAGATATAGTAATATTTTATTTATTTTAAGCCAAAGTTAATAATTTAAATGTAAAACAGAAGAAAATAATATAGTTATGTGGTACATGTAGCTAGAGTGAATAAGATAAGTGGTGTTTTTATGTGGTCATGTATGGATGTGCTGGGAGAACCTGTCCTACTCAGAGGTGGAGATTAATTTGCTTGGCAATGTAAACTGGAGCGCAGGGCTCTGTAATGCAAATCAGGTGTATTGTGTCTCTTCCTGACTTATAAATATGGGAATATAAATTAAATTTACAGTAATTTTTACACTTTCTTTTTTTAATACTGGACCAACTTCCTTATACAGCCTTATACAGTACAAGCCTCTTGTTGAAATTTTTAGAACCAAGACTGCTGATAGTAATAATCATGTTGTGTAAAGCACAGATTGTAAAGCACATTTATGTATGGAATCATTTACAAAAGAGGTGGTAACCCTTTTATACAATAATTAGTTGTTTCAGTGGCGCATTTACTAGTTGATTATAATGCAGCAGTAAGTCTGGCCATAAATTACTTCTAAGCTTTGGTCATTTACTACTTTTTCTTCTGCGTTAGCAAAATATATTGCACATTATATATCATCAGGGAGGAGGCTTAGAAAACCTCCCAAGTTTATAAATCATGTCCTTTTCCATGGGAGTAATGGGGATTTCAGTCGGTGTTCCTAGTGTCCAGAATCTTGCACTAATGTTACCATATAGAATAAATAATTGAGTTTATTTTTTGAAGCAACTTGTAAAACCTGCTTTTGTTGTGATTTAGGTTTCTTGTCATAGAATATACAGTAGTAACATTCATTGGCATTTCGTGAAGGGAATAAAGCACCTCCTGTTGTAACATATATGGTGAATAAAGTACCCCCTATTGTAAAATATAAGCATGTTATAAGTCACCACGGAGTTCGCTAAACAAATAAAGGCACATGGCCTTTTATACAGATCATGAAATTCGGGGGTGACAAGTGTCAGTAAGTCATCGGGTCACGCAAATTACATCACTAAGCATTGATTATGACTGATAACTCCTGCCATCAACCTAGACGGGTCGGGTGCCAGGGGAAATTACATTTTTATTTCAATACCTGGAGGTGACGTCACACATTTTGCAGCTGAAGCCAAAAAATTCCACCCATGCGTGTGCAAATGCATCAAATGACGCCACCAAACTCTTACTGCACATGCGTGACCGAAATTCACAGAAGGACTTCAAGAGAATTCGTAAAAATCAGGAGAATGCTGCTGGGGGAGAACCACCAAAATCAGGAAACTCCTGAACAAATAGGGGTCTCTGGACATCACCAAGCACCATTTATAAGGATATAATTCACTGGATATGCATGGCTCTCAAAAAGTCAAAAAGTGTATTAGGTCTTAACAATAAAGCAACTCTAATATAGGACATTAGGAGTCAACAAGGAGTTATGTGTCAGTAGGTACTGGGCACTGAACTCTAATAAATGGCCACAGAAATCTAACCTGACATCTAATGCTCTTTTATATTTCACGCTAGGAAGCAGATTATTTCTTAGCATAATCAAGGTTAGGTTTTCATCATCCTGGTACCTAGGCATAGTTTCCCTATACATTGCAGAGTGGGGCACTGTCATCCAACACAAGGCACATCGCTAAGAATTTAATATGTTATTACATGACTTTGCACCCAATACAGCCATTAACTTTACACACATTTCAACATAAATCAATGTGATTTTTTTTGTAAATGAATCGATGTCCTAGAAGGCTTGTTAGTATCCATTTAGCATAAAATCCTCTTAATAAGTTCAGTCACATGCTGAATAGATCCATCCTGCAGGTGACCAGCCTCTCTCAAACTATCTGCCACTAAAGTGGTTTAAACTCGTTTTAATCCTCTATCCTTCTCCTCTGAACCACAGGTTGTTTAGTAGCTAGTCTACTCCCATCTCTCAATCACTAGAGTGCCCTTTTGTTAGCTAGACTTCGTTGCCAGAGCCCTTTTGCAACTGTTCTCCTTACTGAAGCTTCTTGGCCTCAGGGTACTAGCACCACACACAGAAATGTCTCACTGGTTTTGCTGGGGCCTGCAGGAATTTTTTCACATTTCCAAAGAAACGTTTTCTGGACAGGGTAACTTTACATTACCCTTTACATTAGCTAGTGACTTCAATCAGTGCTTTTCTGTGTCCAGAAGCCACTATGTTGTCCCAGATGCAGCTCCGAAACACATGAGTATGCATTTTGGTGCCCAAAACTGTGTGCCTGCACCCAGGCTGTTGCATTTGCTCCTGGCGCAGATGCCGAAGAGCGATGATTCAAGGGTAGAGGCTTATTTACCATGTGTGGCAAAAGCCTAAGTGTCCCCATAAATCTAGCCCACTGACTGAAGAAGGGGTGGGATTCAGCACCCAGACAGGAAAAATAGCAGAGGGGTGTACTGGATATCAGTAATTACTGCACCCAGCTTGTGGTGAATCAGTAATTACTGCACCCAGCTTGTGGTGAAATAACAACTGTTGCCAAAAGTCTGTGTAACACTGCACAACGATGCAGTGGAATTTTTTATATCATGAGAAGGTAATTCATACACAAATGCTTAAGAGATTAAGAAAATGACTTCTATATTTATTACGTAAGCCCAGAGGGTGACAAAATTACAGAGTGCTCTGTATTGCCACAATTTTGTGGTACTATCTGTAAGAAGGCTGAGATTAATAGAGCTGTTGTCTAGAGCAATGACTGAAGTAACTGTTGTGGTTGGAGTCTGAATTTTACCTCTTGTATTTACAGTGCTTCTTTGTTCGGTCTCTTGGGATCACAAACCCAGAAAGCTATTAACCAGCCTCCCAGGCCCAAGAGCATGCGGAGCTGCATTTGTGTAATAAACATTTCAGCATTAGGGCACAAACTGTGTTGAGCTTTTATAATAAGGCATGTTATCACAGCTGCTCCTTTCACACTATTAACCAATGAAGAGGCCTTAATAATATGTTTATTGCACAACCCAGTGGCAGTACATTGTATTTTTAGAACTATTCCAATAAGCAGAAACACAGCTATTTCAAATAGGTTTTGTTCCTTGGTAAAAAAAAAAAAAAAGTTTGGTTTGTGCTACATATACACTATATATATATATATATATATATATATATATATATATATATATATATATATATATATATAAAATATTTGCTTTTTCTGTATCCATTTTTTTCCATCTAGTTCATCTTTTACAGACAAAGAACCACATGTGTTGTTTATGGGGTAAACCCTAAATCTGCTGAGACTTGTACAATGATATATTAATTATTGTAAAGCTTGAATTCATAGCTGATTGAGTCGGCTTGGGAAGAAGGGGAGGCGAGGCAGGTTTGCACTGTGAACCTACTTTTCAAAACAGATGCAGAGACACCCAGAGGATAAAATGAGGATTGATGTTGTGCTCAGAGGTTTAATAGCATTGGGACACAGAATTCCACAATATGTCTCTTCTTGTCTTGTCTGCCATCTATTGTTTCCCTTAACCATTGTCTATTTGACATCACCAAGATACAGACTTTGGTGCAGAATATCAGACGGTCACCTGTGAATCCGACAGACTTTTCTTTCTCTTTTGAAGTAATATGTGGAGGTAATTTTGTGATATTGCAGATTCATGTTGCATTTACAATGCAAAGCACACATTTATCCGTACAATTATCCTGTACCATTTATTAAGCAAATTAACAATATAAGGCAAAACAATATTAGGATAATACGTGTAATATTTACATTGTAATTTGCTGTGAGAAAAGAGAAATAGTTCTGTGTAGTTTAGTAGCCTGGAAACAGGTGAATCATTAGGGCAAGATGAGTAGGCCCACCCTCTACTAGTCTTTTGTAAATGCACTGTTTGTTTATAAATGCATTTAAGCAGGGGCCCAGCTGTAGAGAAAGTGGGGTCCCATGGGGGTGCCAACTGATAAGTAGTAGTAATCTATATTTATGAAAAATGTTTTATTCCCAAAGTTTAGGGGGCCCTAAGCTGAATTATCTTTACCTAATTACACCACTGCATATTGGTTCAAGAGAGACTCAATACTGTTGCTGATAACAGCTGTAAACTATATGAATTATTAGTGATGATTGCTTTGCACAATAAGAGCAGAGGGTGTTTATATAGTGATATTACACTGTACATGGTCTTTTCCCTGGCACTATTGACAAGGAGCCTTTGGTGGCACTATCCGACCGATATCTGGACTAAAATTGACCAGAATTAATCTGATATCGCCCACCTTAGACTAGCATATCAGTGGAAAGATCCACTAATTTGGGGACCTCACCAAACGAGCAGATCTTATGGTGTATTATCACCTATAGGGTATTAATCTTCTAACTAGGACTCTCTATCTATTTCTGAAAGATAGCCAATGGCCACTGGTTTAAGATTCCTTCTTCAGCTCCGAAGAGTCATGGGGGTATATATAAACCAGGAGCAGAGGAGTCTGCTAGTATGAACTCTATTCTAACATATAAACGCATTGGAGTTAAGAATAAGCATTGGCATCCTCTGTGCTTGCCTATACCACCCAATATAAATTTTTCCTTCAAAGATGCTTCTCTGTCAGTCTTGTGCATATTCCCAAACATATGGCACATGTGGCAAAGATAACAGTGAGATCTTATATGCAGCTGAAGTACAGGCAGTGTATTCCATGGAAGTAGTAGCAGAAACACATTGACGTTGAGTCCTATGATCAGAGTACAACCAGAGGATTCATTAGCAAAGATCCTAGCATTTGTCATGAAGCAAATAGAGCTCTTTCTGTTTCATGTTTTTAGGTCCTACAATAATAATGTCTCTGTTTACTCTCTGTAGCACTGTGCTGTAGCTGGGTTTTGTGTGTGTGTATATTATCTTGTTAACATTTGGTAGAATTAAGAGAATTAAAAAGGCTTATATTTGCAAAAACACACAATTGTGAATATAAAAATCTGAAAAAATCCTCATGTTCCTGCAAGCATACACTTTGTTACATCATATGAATTTAGGATTCAGTACAGTTGCCAAACTAACCTCTATAAGTTTCTTTCCTAGTTTCAGTAATGATGCTAGTTAAAGACACTAGTTAAAGACTAGTTACGGGCTGATGGCACGCTAAACTCTGCCCATGGCCCACAACGTTAGAATAACCCTAGATCCTCTAGCAGCTGCATGGTATCGTCTTATTTAAATACTAGCAACTTGCCACATCCCCTCTGGTAATGTCAGAGATGGGAGGGTTGAAAACAGGTATAATAAATATAATGAGAACTCGCCAGGTGAGGTTTATGTTGAAAAAGGATGGGTTAGGGTTGGGTGCTGGTAGACTTTTTGTTAACCTGCACATCACTAAGTGCCAACTTGGAATCAAACAAAAGACCTTGTCACTGGATTTAGCAGCAAAGCAGCAAGTATCTGGCAGTATGACAAGGGGATTTTTTTCTCTTAAGTGCTTTATGTATTTACTAAATAGGTACCCATGAGCCACCCCTCCCCAAAGCTGCTGCCCCAGGCACAGGCCTACGGGTGTCTATATGGTTGATATGGCCCAGCCCATCAGTGTGCTAATTCTCCTATAAGGAACAAAAAGCCAACAGAAGATGTGGCTAAGACATGATAGCGTTAGGTCAATAGATGTTAGGTCCAGATGTCAAAGGCCAAGAAAAAACCCTACCATTACAGTGCCCTCTGTTAACCAGAACAGCTAATAATCAGGTAGTACTTATTAGTACTTATAGTTCTGCTCCTTGTAAGCAAGCATAATTGGTTGCTATTTGTAAACCATTGTAAAATCATTCTTTCTGTTTCAGTCTTAGAGCTCATTGTTTTTTGATTTTGTAGCAGAAATAAAAAGTTTAGCTTGCTTCAGTTATAGATTATACAGACCACTCAGTCTTGGTTTAGAGCATCATATGGAATCCAGGTGCAGGTATTCATACCAAGAAAATTCCATGAACACTTCTCATATCATATGTAGTAAGTTTATACTGCTAAAAGGTTTAAGCAATGTGGGTGCTATAAATGTTTTATTACTGCTTTCTAGCAGACCCTTGCAATTCTGGAGACGTAAATGCATCACTGTGGCTGCTTGCCATTAATATTGGTGTGAACTTTGTGCCAAATATGCAGATTCCCTCCCTTGTTTGTGTAGTGCAGTGTGCAGAGCTGCAGGTTCAGGAGAGTTTGTATTCCTCTTCATTAAATAGGTCAGAGAGGAAGATGGCTCCAAATGTATTTAGCTTTAGTGAACACATACAGATAGCGGTGCTTGCATTACAGGGGGACTTGTAGTCCTTTACATACTTGTAGTCCCCTTACATACAAGGGATTCGAATGGTTAATAAAATTACTTTAGCTAGGAGTTTACAATAAATAGATAAAGTAGCTTAATTCTAAAACCACAATGGTAATTTGAAAATCTATTACAAAAAAGGCTATGTTAATCAGATAGCATATATAGTAACACTACACCTAGAGATAGTTTAATAGTCACTTGGCAAATATAAAATCCAGCAATGCTGCCAAAAACTATTTTAAAACCACAATTGTAAAAAGTACCGTCTCAAGAATTATATACGCAGTAACTTCTTTGAGTTTTAACTCAAATGGGAGGTGTTTCAGTACAACACGATTCCAGCCCAGGATCCCCTTTCTTTGAACTGTTTCACCGTTGCTTATTAAACATAACTTATTATAATTACCTATTATCCTGTCGTTTTCTGTAGAACGGGTTGTTCTGTAATTTGGATAACCAATTCTGCTAAAAAGCAAATAAACCAAATAGGGTTGTTTTGCCATCAGTATGAATTTATGCTGTTTTATTAGCACAAAAAAACAAGAAATTGTTTTAGAAAATGACAGCTTTTTGCTTAAAATGTACTCTGGGGCATATTTACGTAAAGGTGAATTAAACCCTAGCCCATCCTCAGCACCCTACACTGCCCCCTCCAAGTTCCCTCCCCGCAGCATCTGTTAAAAAGATTCCCTGTGTGCCATCCTGCCACAAAACTGCAGAGTTTCTCAACAGAGTTCAAAGACTCCATCTTCTCTCTTTAGATCCCCTTCTGTTAGCTCACCGACACGGATCTTGTGGAAACATGTGCAGTCAAATCTAAGTCCTGACCCAGCTTTGACTGTGCACGCTCCTGCAAGATCCATATTGTACAGCTGACAGGAGAGGTCAGAAGAGAGGAGAAGATGGTGCTTTTCAACTCCGCAGTGCAACTCTGCAAATTTATGACAGGTCGACACACAGGGAAACTTTTTGCATTGTATTAGCAATTGTAAGTATGCTGTTTCTCTTGCAAACTCTTTGTGAATTTTCCCCATACAGTTGAAGTAGTAAAAATGTTCACCCCGAACTACCATCCCACCGGCGAAAATGTAAGTTGCCGGTGGGATGGCACATGCTGCGCAGGCGATTTCATCAAATCGCCGAAAATGCCTCGCGAGGCAACTTCGGCGATTTGCCGAAATCACCTGCACAGCGTGTGCCATCCCATCGGCGACTTACATTTTCGCTGGTGGGATGGTAGTTCGGGGGGATTAGTCGCCTGTGACAAGGGAGATTTGTCGCAGGCAACTAATCTCCCCGTGTGCCAGAGCCCTTAAAGAAATAAAGTATGTGGGATATTAGCGTAGAGGAGGTGATATAGATAATGAGATGCAAAAGTAAGCACCCTTTCTTTGTAATAGCAGGTTGTAAGCCTGAACCTAGAGACATTTACAGTATTTTGGTTAAAATTAATTTTTGTGCTTTTGGTAAATTGTCAAATATTCACCATAGGAATTTCACTTGGCGGAAAAATATGTGAATGTTCACAAGTGCAAAGAGAATGGTCAACAATGTGAAGTTAATAAGTTTGTCATACTTTCTTTTTAGCCACTTGGTGATTCGGTGGCAGATTTTTACTCATTAAGTTGCTCCTATGAGAGATGGCCTTCCTGTAATTCTGAGCTTTTTGGATGACAGGTTTCCAGATTAGAGATCCCATACTTGTACCATGATTTGTATTCTGTTCTTAAAAAAAACAGTGTGGCAGAATCCTCTGGTAAGGGTGATCCTTAGGGATCTTACTGACAAGCATTTCTCCCTGCCCTCCCCTGCATTGGCATTCTCCTGCATGTTGCGTTCCGCCTTTTTTTGACACTTACATGCGCTTGTGTTAGTACAGCCCCATAAGAAACAATGGGATGCATTTCTTCCTGCATTACCCTGTGGTTGAACGCAGAAGAACACAACCAAATGGGAGTACAAGAAGAAACACTCATCAGTACGAGCATGTAGAGCGGTCAATTATATCAGTATAGATCCCAAGAACTATGAAACATATGCTGGTATTTTTTACCAATTACTTATAGAAAAATAAAGTAAATGTAAATCCTTTTTTTAAATAGTATATATTTTATTTCTAAATAGAGAGGACTGGCAACCTACATAGTTACATAGTTACATAGGGTTGAAAAAAGACCATTGTCCATCAAGTTCAACCCATCCGAGTAAACCCAGCACACAACCTATACTAACCAATCTATACACTCACATACATAAACTATATATACAACCACTAATACTAACTGTAGATATTAGTATCACAATAGCCTTGGATATTCTGCTTGTTCAAAACTCATCCAGGCCCCTCTTAAAGGCATTAACAGAGTCTGCCACTAGGAAGGGCATTCCACAGCCTCACTGCCCTCACCGTGAAAAACCACCTACGCTGCTTCAAATGGAAGCTCTGTTCCTCTAATCTATAGGGGTGACCTCTGGTGCGCTGATTGTTTTTATGGGAAAAAAGAACATCCCCCAACTGCCTATAATCCCCTCTAATGTACTTGTACAGAGTAATCATGTCCCCTCGCAAGTCATCAGACTTTCTGTATTGCAAAAGTCACCCTCCCCTTTCTCTGCTCAACCTGGGCTTTATTGGCCATAACTGCCTCTCCCCTATTCATACTGTATTTCAGATCCCTCCTGTTCATTTCTACCACACGCAGGAGAAGGGCATATGACACAGTGAGAGATACCATACTGCTTCAAATGCTCAGAGGTAAAATATAAGAATATAATGTATGCATGCCGGGTGCAGGTTTTTGTACTGTATATAAGGCATTGAGTATACATATGTTCCCTCAGAAAGCAGACCTGCACCGGTGTGGGGCAGAGCTCACAGACAGCTGCATATCTCTACTCTTGTGCTGCTATTCAACTGGAAATCAAATGACATTTTTTGATATATAATAATAAAAAAGGCAAGTAAAGTAGTATGAAGTAGTATAGATATAATGGCTAATATTTCCAATTTACTTTTGTAAGATAATATCAGCTGTTTAACTTTTTTCCTAAATGGGCTTTAACATCAAATCAAAGGTGGGGGAGGGCAAGGCAATTTTGTTTTTCACAGCAAGGCCACATGACAGATTTCATTACGTTGCCACAGCTGGCACCTATCTGCTATATTAATGCAATATTCTTACTGCTTTTCTTGTATTATTGTGGACAATAACCTTTGGCTTTCTGGCTGTACTAAAGATGGTAGCTCAGGGACGGCTGGAGACTGCAGGTTGCACCTATAGCAATAGGTTGCTCTATATTGTAGGAGGGGATTAAGGGGGTTTTATAAGACAGAAGGTCGATTTAAGAGACACAATCTTTCCTTGAGAATAGATAGACAGGAGTTCCAGCTAATACAAGCATAGTTGTCAAATATAACCAGCGTATAGATCAACCCTACAAACAATTACTGGACATAGAAGAGTAGAGCCAGGCCTAAGTGATCCCCACTGATTTTTGTGTCGCCAAAGATTAGAGTGACACCTACTGGGCTCAAGCAGGTTAATAGTTTGGATAAAACATAAGTATTGCAGTAGAAATATTTTGCCTGAGTGACTGACAATAAAGGAGGCTGGTTACAATATTGACAGAAGTGATCAGTTGCATTATATAGAGAATCTATCTGTATGTCTTGCAGCTGTTGTCTGACTAAATCTCCCAACATTCCCTAACAGCCTTGTAGTTCCATAACACCTGGTGGTCTGCTGGTTGAGATAAAAATAGGGGTATAATGGAAAAGATAAGCAGAGTCCCTTGAACACAGTTTAATTCTACCAGTTATTTGTATGCACTCCTCCAGCAGGAGCACTGAAGTAATGCTGAAATAAGAGCACTGGCAGAAATGATGGCTTCTTTAGCAAGCTCTTTATATCAGCCACCTCCGCTGGGGCCGGCACTTGTGCCTACTTACTCGTCTACTTACTGCAGTGTGGTATTGACAGCCGGACATGCTGTTTTAGCAGCTTATACATGGCGGACTGACTTCATCTGCTCCTGTGCAAGGCCTCCTGATGCACTGGATGGGTCACTTGCAAAAGACTTGTCACATCAGCTTCTTCTTCCAGTTTGTCAGCAGCCGGAGCCCTGCTCTCAGAGCAGCCAACTATATTTTCCATGGTTTAAATAGCCAGATAAGATTTAATTAGCACTGCAGCTCATCTCTACAGGAAGAGATTATGGTTTTTTTTATTCTCCTGAAATCGTCTTGATGGAGGGAAGGCCACACTGCAAACCCACCTGCTGTTTAAACAACTACAAGCCCCAGCATCTGCGTTTGACCTCTTCAGTGGAGAATGCTGGGAACTGCATTTAAGGGTTGTAGAAATTGCATACCAGATATTGACCATAAATACATTAGAATTTAAACATTCTCTGTGTGATGTTTAACTCCCTGACAAATGCCAGTGTAGCTCAGAAATTCTGTCATCCAAGTAAACCGTTCTGTATTACAAATAAGCCCCATCTATCAAAGACAATTTTCCATTATCTGTTATGTCTTCTAATTTTCCTCTGACATATGAATCTGAATTGTTGGCTTGAGCCTCCCAATTCCCAGTGATTGATATATGCATTTGTGTTTTGTTCTGGAGAGGAATAAAAGAAAGCAGCTGTCAGGAAAGCCATACTGGTGGGCAAGTAGAAAGCACAGCTAGCACAACAGATGACCATACTATAAAGTGACTGATAGGCCATGGTAAAGGCTCAGTTGCAGAAGGAATCACAGCCCTATTCCCTACAGATTTACATGAAAATCACATGCAAATTGATTTCCATTTTGACCATCATGACACAATTTCCCTTTAAACAAATGGATCTGACTCTGTTCTATGAAAACTGCAGCTTGCACATGGTGAGGGTCACGTTGGCCAGTGTTGACTATGTCACAGTTAGCTTTGCTTAGGCACCTCAATTTACAGATTTTGCCACTGCAGAGGGTGCCAAAGACAATCAAGCATAATGCTCTGTGAACATACTTATATGGTGTAATGTAATAAAAGGTGCAAAGTGTGCCATCTGTTTAGGTTTAGTGTCCCATAGCAGTCAGTCTGCACTTACTAAATAAACTTACTATTAAAATAAACCGCTGATTTGTTGCTATGGATTACTAGGCCTGCAGAAAACATTACCCCAGTAGAGAATAATTGTACAGTACAGAACAGTTCCATGACCATTCGTCTCTATTGAGAAGTATAGTACCTTTGTACAGCAGTGTTTTACATCTTTCATAGACTGAAAGATATCACATTCACCAGTGTTCCCATTCACAGCCTTTCAGTAACACCGGCTGATACCAGCAGTCCTATATTTGGCCTTCTAGCTCTTGACAGGCCCCGGCCCTAGGGGCTGTATGTCACACAGCATCCCAGTCGCCGGACAAATGAGGTTTTAGTTTCAGAGCCAGCCATCTGTCTGGCAGGGATATGTATCCGGTGGTTGGTGCGTACATGTGAACAACGCAGAACATGTGTTTCACTTGAGCTGCCTGTGTTCCAGCTGCATCCTGTAGAAAAACTAGCACTCACTGCCTGCCACCCTAGGCGACAGAATAGATCATTTCAGAGAGTTCCACATGCCACTGCAGTATGGTGAACTATATTTAGTATAACACTAACAAATATGGATGCAAATAGTTTTTACTAACTGAAATTGTATTCATTATTTCTGTAAATATAATAAAATATTTTGCTGATATTTAGATAGAAAGAAAAAGTTCTTTCTCAGAAGCCCAAAGAATATTTTTGTAGTGGCCCACAATGTGCACGGAAGCCCCTTTGCTTGGAAGCACAGACGCCAAAGGTTTGCACTTGTAAGCCAGTTTGACTAAGTGCTAGTTATCTGTATTCACCAACAACATGGTCTCTGGTAATAACATGACTTGCCAACTGCCTTTATGGGGCCCCACATTAATAAGGTTTGTGGCCACCAAAACTATAGGACAATTATTATTATTTATTTTTTTCTTATTTATATAACACCAACACATTTCTACAACACATTACAGATACATAATTCGCTGCCCAAGGTCCCTATCACATTCACAGTAGGGACAGTTTTATCAGAAGTCAGTTAACCTGCCTGTATGTTTTTGTAGTGTGGGAGGAAAATGGAGTACCCAGAGGAAATCCACGGACACAGCATACAAATTCCTTACAGGTAGTGCCCTGGCTGCAACCAAACTGAGCAACCATATTGTCCAATGACCTGTTTTTCAATACAGAGGGAAGGATTAGGGTTTGCCACCTTCTGTAGTTAGGATGCCTGGACAGGGGGTGGATTCTTATAGTATCTGCAAAAGGTTCCATGGCCAGGAAAAACAGAGACCCATTCCCTGTGATCAAGGCATCCCTGCCTTTTTAACCCCTGGCAGAGAGAACTGATCCGTCAGACTACCATGTACAGTTACCATGTACAAAATGTGACAAAATGTTTCTCTCTTTTTTATATTATTTCATGTAAGGTTGCACTTGGGGTTATTTAAGTCCCTAACTTCCCAGTTTAATTTAGCTGGTTCCATGTCAGAGATAGAAAATGTTAACATTAACAGCTAAACTCTCAAAAGACACCAGGCACTGAACATTTAAGAAGCCCCAGACTTTGTTACATATATTAGCTAACCCTTTTCACCCCACCCTATTGGAACTGACGCAAATTATTGGGAATTGTATAAATGGAATTGCTTATGACACTTGGGGTTGGTAATAAGCAAAACAGCTTTTTTTTTACTCTCAAACTGGCACAAGGCCTCTCAATACTCAGAATGGGTCCTACCATAAGTTTTGTAGACTTACTAAAGACCCCTCCCATTATGACTCTGAGACATAGCTAGGCACAGCATATGCTAGCACAGTGGGCTGAGCTAAGAACAATTGAAAAACAAATCTGTGAGTAGTTAATTCCTTATTCCTAATTCTTTATTTGGCCAACAAGAAAAAATCTCAGTAGGTCAGTGGTCTAAGGATTAAAGTTCCAAGGTTAAATAATTTGAGCAGTGTTGTCTTAACAGCTATTGGGCCCCATTGTTCAAAAGCTAAAAATGGTGGTGTTTATACACAGAATTAAGATGGCCACACACGTGGCGATTTTCGATCTTTCGTGCGACCATCGGAAGATCGTTCCAACCCCCCACTGACGTTCAGGGCTGAATCATCAGATATGAAGGTAGAAACAATAGGATTTCTACCTCCTTCTGCCGATTCAGCCCTGAACATAGATTTTGCTCGGGCGCCTTCAATGGCGACCGATCAAAATTTTCTAATCCGCCTGATCGTCGAGTCGTCAGATATCTGCAGCCTTCTGCGATATCGGTCGCCTCGCCGAGTTGCCATACACGCGCCGAATATCGTACAAAACGAGGTTTCGTACGATATTATCGGTGCGTGTATTGCCAGCTTCATGTGGAGGCCCTCCAGTCCTGTTTGTGGTTGTGTAAAGGTACGGCATAGCATGTGGTATATTTTCTTCCTGTGGTTTCCTCTCAATATCAATACACTTTTCTTTCTGTCTTTGGACCTAATGAGTAGTCAGAGTATATTGCAAATCTTTGTACGGAGATCTTCTTTGTTATGTGTTTAGGCTTGGATGATGAAAGGCTGCATAGGTAGACTGACTTGTGCATCTTCAGTAGCAAAACTGGGGAAAAGGAGGCAAATAACCCACTGTCCACTTGAGGAGTTTGATGCTGTTACAGTTCATTCAGTTTTCTAGGCCATGTGCCTTGCCAAGCTTGTTGGTTGGACCCCCTGCACTCTAGCCTGGGGGCTCTGCTCACATCGGTATCGCTAATACGCTGTTCCATTGTTGTACACAGCATGGGCAACAGCTTTAATATTGCGCCAGTATCCTTTTTTTTATTTGTTTTATATCATGATAGAAGGGGAAGATAAGGTAATGGGAGGTTAGAGGAGTCTCACATTTCACTCTTGAAAAAAACAAGTTCCTGCTCTGCAATGATAATGTATTCAGGCAAATAATGAAGCCTGCGCTGACTCACTGTTTCCATTTTCTTTACTTGCATCCAGGTGGTGATACAGAGCGTGACTCATGTGAATTTGCAGGGACATTGTCGTGTGCTAGCAGCCTCCATGTCTCCCTTTACCCTTCCTTCTCTTTGTGTCTGACCATCTTCTTAAGCTCACAACGTTGTCCTGCTTTATGTAATTGCTGCATCAATTCATAATGTTATTTTCTCTTCTCTGTTCGAATCATTTGTGAAAGGACATACGTTCAATACACTCTGGAAATGAGAAGACTTTAGTGTGTTTTATTTCCTTTGTGTAGGGCTGGATTTAAAGGAGAAGGAAAATCTATTAAGCACACTATTAAATAGTACTACTATTATTCTATAATTCTGGCTTGCCTAATGAAAGATTTACAGAGATACACCTGCTACATTCGACATACTTGTTTCAGTGAATGGCGCCGCCATTTTGTCAGCACCCCCCTCCACTCGATCTCTCTCTCTCCGGTCCGCTCCCTTCTTGCCTCTCCCCCCACCAGCACCCGCTTGCTTCGTTTTGTCAGCACCCTACCCCCCCCGTCCGATCTCTCTCTCCGGTCCGCTCCCCCTTTGCCTTTCCCCCCACCAGCACCTGCTTGCCGCTGCCACACACCACCCAATCGCCTCTCCCCACTTTGCCTCTCCCCCCACCAGCACCTGCTTGCCGCTGCCACACACCACCTGCTCGCCTCTCCCCCCTGCCTCTCCCCACCTTGCCTCTCCCCCCACCAGCACCTGCTTGCCGGCTGTCTGTTCTTCTGTGCCGCTGCCGTTCTGTGCCGCTGCCGTTGCATGCACGCCAGGGCAACCAGACGCTAGGGGGGGTTGCGCATGCGCCGCCTACAGTCGCCAAGTCTGGGAAGGAGCGTTGCATTATGGGAATCTTCTCTACCCAGCTCAGCATTTTTTCTAACTGTGTGGCTTCAGATCTTCTGAATGGGAGAAATATGGGGAGACTTAAGGGCACTATTGAGACAACTGAAGGTATGCCTGCAGCTTGAGATTAACTCTTTACTAGCCTTTCCTTCTTCTTTAAACTGCAGGAGCCCCGCCCCTGCCCCCTCCCCCCTAAAACTCGCACAAACCTGCAGCCATTGTACACTGGTAAATAATATGGAACAAAGGCAAAAAGCATAGTGTAAAAATATATATTTTGGATGCAAACATCTGTTTGAACAGTCTATAAATGTCACCTATGGCATATGCATTACTGCTAGTGACAGGGGGATTTAGCTTAACTAAGTGACAGTCTGCATACTTGCACTCAGGTGTTTCTAAGCTGGCTAAATGGAGCTGGTGGGGAATACGCCTCATATGCCTTAGTCCTTTCGCTGAAATAAATTGTAGAATCTACAGCACAGACACAGAAGTAACACAGAAGTAACTAAGCACTACTGCTTTGGATTCACTATCCTGGAAAGTCCCCAGTTTAGGTTTCCTGAGATTTTGTGGAACTTGATAAGGTCTCAGAATGTAGAGCGCAATAGATCTGTGGGCCAGCTGTAATCTGTGGAGCACAGTAAAGCTGCTAATGATACCTTTCCATCACAGTGTTAATAAGCGAAAACACACACCTTTTAAGATGATATATTGACATATATTGTTATAAATACTCTTTTTTCTCTACGCCCACCATAAGCATTTTTGCCAGGTATGGAAAAAAAAAACTAAAAAGGGGCTATTCAGTTACAGTATCGCTGTTCCTTTCTGCTGTCTAAGGGATATACGATTAGGTTGTCCTGTATTTGTTACCTACATTATAAACCAGGTTTCTCAACATGGAAAGTTTTCTGTCCAAGTGAAAAATAAGAAAGCTGTATTTATAGAACTGATTGTTAACACACAACTCCTGTTACAATCACTGGGTACATTTTTCAGGAATACATATTCATATCTATCTTGGTATAGTGACCTTTGGATGTTTGCAGACAAGCTCTGCAAATCATAGAAAGAGTGCACTTTTAGCATGTAATCCCAAAAAGGAAACAGCTTTACCCAAGATTAGATATGAATTATTATGTATTATCAGTGTTACATGCAGGGTCAGGCTGGCCTTCCGTAGCACCTTGGGATCTCCCAGTAAGCCCAGGCATTAGTGACTCCATATGTAGGTCAATTTCAATCAGTCCTTTATTATTAATGTCATCATAGATCAGCACCTATACAGCACCTATGACCTGTCACACTGTCTCCACTTTGTTTTTATGGGTGTGGACCCTGAATGTCAGGCGTGCCCTAGGAGACCCAAAAAAAAAAAAGTTTATCTATTCAGGAAACTCCCCCTTTCTTTTTTCGTTCATACTTCATGTCCATTTCATACCCAAAAAGTCCTCATAGAGATTTTAATTTCAGAGTACAGGATGTAAATTAGACAAATATCTGAAAATATTTTTAAGGGGAACTCTACCCAAACACAACATAATTTCAAGAAACTTTGCAATATACATCAATTTGGTTTAGAACAGTTCCCTAAGCCTGGCCCCCTGTTCTGACTACCTTGAGACTCAAAAACATGTAGTTGACTATCCACAGCCTGCCTTCATCCTGCATCTTCCAAACCCCACAATTTCCTGCACACATGATGTCAAAAAAGTAAAGGAACATCACTGTGCAGTGCATTATGGGTTATGTAGTTCCAGTATATTGTCTGTAAGCTGTGAAGAAGTTGTTACATTAATGTTTCAGTCCCACCTTCTTGGCAGGATTTCAAATGATGCAGAAAGAGAACAGCTGGATTTCAGTACATAAAATGGTATTTATTCATAGTTTTTGAAGGAACAGATTACAGTGATAGGTTTATTATGGGTTTCTGTGTTGTGTGGGGCTCTTAAACACATTTTGGTTTGAAAGCTGGAGTTCCCCTTTAAGTATATAAAGGACATCACGTCCATTTGTGTATCAAATGAATGTAATCAAGTTCACAATAAATGAAACAATACCATTTAAAAAAACAGAATAACACAAAACATGATTCAGCAACATGAAATGTATTTCCTCTACAGAAATGGGTTACTGCATGGGACAAGATAATTGGTCTAAGTGCCGGCAATCTGAACAAAAGCCCCTGTGCTTTTCGTATCATGCACACTGAATGCATGTTTTGTTTCTGGCCCTATATAGGTCAGGAGGAAACATCCATTACATACCTATGCAGTGCGCACTAATGCCCCATCCCTGACAATCACGCCGCCGTAAAGATACAGCAAGAGAAAACTGCACTTCTCCATTCTTTCCCCTGGAGAGCCCATCCAAAGAGAAAGAATGACGCACATCAGACCTCTCCACTTTGAGAGAAAGGCCACTCAGGAGCACATCTGTAGGATAAGCAGGAGTGAGCTCTGCAATCGTAAATCCGATAATAAATATTCCCTTTGAGAACCTACTGCAAATACAAAAAAAGTCCCCCCAACCCCTCTTGTTTTTAATGCAGCCCAGTCCCTTTCTGTTCATAATTGATAGCCAAAGTCCAGCTAGTAGCTCCTTAGTAACTAAATGCAGGCCGGCACATAAGCACAGCCCTCTTCTCTTACAGCTGTTTTTCTCTCTCTCTGAAGGTCACTGGACCACATTATAATATAGCACATTTCTTATCTATGTAAAATCACTGCCATTAATACTCCATTTAAGATAAAATAAGAAGGGACTGTCTGTTCTTGTATTGTGTGTGCCTATAAATCTTGCCCAGCAGAGGAATCAAATGTGATTCTGAGGGTGGGGGGGAGGGGACATTTTGTTCATTTTCCTTCTGAATAGACACATAAATATTTATGCATCGATATAGGAATATATACTGCTTGTCTTACTTATTAAGACTCATGTGGCACCCACTAGCCATTTATGCCTTTAGGATTAGGTGGGAATGAGCATCATAAGCAATGGGATTGGGCCCAGCAACAATGACTGCTGCCCACTTGTCACGTGACTAAAGCAGGATTTCTACTGTGAGTTCCCTGCTCCCAGGCCCAGTATCACTCCGACCACCCACTTTGCCTCCAGTCTTAGAAAAACAAGAAGAAGAGAATATTTTGCTGTGATGTATTGGCCTGTGTTTATGCTATGTTTCTTGCTGTGTGGGATCCCAAGCACAGAAAAAACACAGCACTGTAGGATTAATCAAAGTCACTGAGGAAAAATACACATAAAGTCATACACATACATATACGCACTGCCCTGCCCCTTTCTACAGTACAAAAATGCCTTAAACCAGGGATGTTCTCATACTGCAACCCCCAGCATCTTTGCTTTAAACTTAATAGTAAGACAGATCCTGTCAGGGCTCTGCAACTGTCTAGGTACTGTATATCATATATGTGCATTTAATGCCCCAATATTTAGCTGACACGGCAGACAGAAGCAAAAAAAATTAGATTTTAGTTTTGCTCTTCTCTTCCAGCATGACACTATGGCAAACATTGGTGTCCGCAGTTCACAACTGTCCAGCCTAAAGCTGGCCATTTATGCCAAGATCCACATATTTGGCAAGGACAATGCAGGCCGTCTAGGATGTGCACCTTCAGCACCTTCTAACCTGTACCTTTCCATTTGATGGGAGGTGTTGGGGGTTATATGTTTGAAAAGAATTGAAAGGCCAGAAGTTGGACCCAAAAATAGACTTCATAAAGTAATCTTAAAAGCCCTCTCTTAATATACAAGCTCACTTTTTTCGCTGCTACCCTAATGAGTGCAGTGCAGCACATGTATGTGTTTGTCATAAGATAACTGGAACATACAAGGGACACACGGCACAGAAAGGTTTTCTTGCTGCTAATGGCTTGTGCGACTCCCAGTTCATATACTGATGGTTGTGAGCTGATGTAAGCGGCATAGTGAGGTGCATATGGCCGCACAACAGTTGTTTCCTTGGACAAAGCCTCTGACAGAGCTCCCCACTGCAGACCATATGGCCAGGTACACTACACTGAAAAGGGCTCAGCAAGGTGCGGAGGATGATGTCACGTCACGCCACGTCCAGAAGCCGACTGTTTTCTGCTGTTGTTTTCTTGTAGCTTGGCTGCAGCAAGGGGCCTCCTTTTGGCAGGAGGGTGATGTTTTGTCTATAAATGGAAGCAGTTGGCTTTTGTCCCAGTTCTAGTACCAGCGCGACTCGTGTGCACAAGCCACACAGTTCTTTAGTTAACCCTGTGGATCCAGGCTGCAATAGAAAAGCAGAAGAACACTGTGCCGGTGCGCCCCTTGGCCTACTGTATATTCACTGCTTTTATATCAATATTATTTTATGCATACGTAATATGAACTCATTCTATGTACCTAGTCCTGGGGAAGGTGTTTATTAATGATGCCAATATTAGTTAAGGGCAAAGGCAAAGAGGGATTTGCCCCGGGCCCAACAGTAAGCAAGGGCCCCAGATATACAAATTGGAGCGCTATGACTTCAAGCAACTAAAACATTTAAATACTGAAACCTGAATTGTTGTGCTATCAATATGTTTAAATAGAACTGTGGTAAATGGCAATGTCAGAACTTTCTGGTTAATGGATTTCCAGATAATAGATCCTATACCTGTAGTTAGTTTTAATGTCAGGGATATCCACTAGCTATTACTGACTTCCCAGCATGCCACTGTTGGTTGGATTGTGGGAGTTGAGGTTCAATAAACACTAAAATGTTGCTTAATTGTGATGCCTATAGCATTCAAAGTTTTACGGTATTTCTCCTTGGGGCACAAATAAACTTTATTTTCCCCTGTTCCTGTTTGACTGTGCCGTGCCCCCCCCCCTCCATTTATGATTCTAAACTATGTGCACAGGCCATTAGGCAATACCATACCTCCCAACATTTGAAAAACAAAAAGAGGGACAAAAATGTTGGCAATTTTTTTGACCACGCCCGCTTTTGTGACCACGCCCCAATTAACACACCCCATTTTTTTCTAAAAATACTCGTTTTATATGGTTGAAATGGTGGGATCAGATGCAAATGTGCTATACCCTCATACTGTACTACCTAAGGAAGCCCACAGAGCCCCCCCATACACAGTGCCCTTCATACACACAGCCCCCCCATATACAGTACCCCCCATACACAGTACCCTTTATATACAGTACCCTTTATACACAGAGCCCCCCCATATACAGTACCCCCCATACACAGTACCCTTTATATACAGTACCCTTTATACACAGAGCCCCCCATACACAGTGCCCTTCATACAGAGCCCCCCCCATACACAGTACCCTTTATACACAGTGCCCCCCCATACACAGAGGCCCCCCAAACACAGAGGCCCCCCATACACAGAGCCCCCCATACACAGTGCCCCCCCAAACACAGTGCCCACCATACACAGAGGCCCCCATACACAGAGGCCCCCCAAACACAGAGCCCCCCATACACAGAGGCCCCCCAAACACAGGCCCCCTAAACACAGAGCTCCCCATACACAGAGCCCCCCATACACAAAGGCCCACCATACACAGAGGCCCCCCATACACAGAGGCCCCCCAAACACAGAGGCCCCCCATACACAGAGGCCCCCCATACACAGTGCCCCCCCAAACACAGTGCCCCCCCAAACACAGTGCCCACCATACACAGAGCCCCCTATACACAGAGGCCCCCCAAACACAGAGGCCCCCCAAACACAGAGGCTCCCCCAAACACAGAGCCCCCATACGCGCTCCGACTCCTTGCGCTGCTTCTCTCATGTGGCTCCTTCGCCGGCGGTCCGTGGCCCTTTTATAAGGTTGCGCCCCGTGTGTACGTGTGACGTCATTACGCACGGGCGCAACCTTATAAAAGGGCCAGGGACCGCCGGAGAAGGAGCCACATGAGAGAAGCAGCGCAAGGAGTTGGAGTGCTCATCCCGCTGTCACGGATCCTTCTATGAATGTCCCGCATTTCCGTAATCTATTACGAAAATGCGGGACATTCAGGGAACTATCCGGGACAGCGGGACGAGCTATAGAAAGCGGGACTGTCCCGCTTAAAGCGGGACAGTTGGGGGGTATGCAATACCTATATTGTAGTTTCATTAAAGGGACAGTATACACCCTATTTCAACATGAGCTCAATGAATAGGTCATTTGCTGAACGTGCTTTTTGCCTATTGTTTTAATCAAGAAATATCCATAGAACCCATAGAACTTTAGGAGCTGATTAAACTAAATACCAGTTACTGAGAAGCCCCCGATAATAAGCTGCTCAAATACTGCTTAGAGAAAGGTAGACAGGGAACTCTAAATAAATTGCTCTGTTTATAAAGGATTGGGGGTCAGGTCAGTGAATATAGCCCAGCTTTCAAATTAGTGCTTTATAATGGCAAAAAATAGGAAATATTAATTTTTAAATATTATTTTATTTTTTAATAAAATTAATAGAATGTAATTTCAAAACAAGTCCTATTTATTGAGATAATTTGTAGCAAATGTGTTTTTAGATGTATACTGTCCCTTTAAAGTGGCAGGAGGACTGTTAAGAGAAAAGAGAAAATAATGGAGGCATCACACAACTTTTTCTTTAAAAAGCAAGGGAAATTTCAACATGTTTTCAAGAAAAAATGCCTTGGCTTCTTGGCTTGTCTCTTTAAAGGAGAACTAAAGCGTAAAAAAGTAGCGTAGACATGCTGCATGTTATATTGTTGTTGTTGTTGTTTCGACCACAGCCTTTTGCAGTCAAGATTTTTTTAATTTTGAATATTCCCCAATATCCGCCATCTTCTTTTCTGGTGACTCACTGCACATGCTCACAATATACTGTATATATGGAATATAAAAATCACAGTTGATGTAATTAATTCGACTTCTATGACACGTGAGCCTCATTTTCTGCTTGATGATTTGCAACAACCCCTAAGCTTAGCTTCCAAACAGCTGCCCAGAGCACACTGAGCATGTGCAGTGTTACACTTATAATAAAATCCAAGATGGTGACCACTGTGCACAACTTTGAAGGCCTAAATCATTACTGTTGCAGAGATGATCAAACTTACTGCTGGTGCAGTAAGTTTGGTATATAACATACAGCATTTATACCCATATTTGGTTTTTAGGGTTTAGTTATCCTTTAAGATTTGTTTCCACTTATTATTTCATTTGTATATCTGTTATATCAGCACTCATGTTTCTGGTGGGGGGAAAGGATAGTAACAAATTGTGGACCTTACCGAATGTGTATTTTCATTGTACATGCACAAAACACAGGATTATGCACAGGGGTTGAGAGATGGGATCTCTTTACAAAGATTTCTATACTGGGCCCTGTATGTTGTGATGCTGGCTAGGCTCATCCCAAGCAGTTTGGTTGCCTGTTGCTTGGTTGGGACATTAGCACATGTATATTTCTGGGCACATGTAAAAAGACCAAAAGCAATAGAGCTGTGTCCGATGTAGGTCAAATGTATTTCAGACTGTGTTTTTGGCATTGCAGAATGCTGCCCTTTGCCTTTAAGTATAGACTGTATATGTATATATAAAAGAGAGAGAAGCAGCAGGTTCTGCCTCTGGGACAGCTATCTATGAATAATTAATGGAAATATGCAGACTCTACATCTTAATTCACGCCTCATCACCAGGTTAAAATCTGTATAATTCTCTTCTTGGGGAATATAGGAATCAGTAGCTGTCACACAGGTAGCGCGGATGTGAGCCTACACTTAATGGTACCTCGGTGCTATTTGCACTACTTAGTGAAGCAAAGATGAAACGATGATGGGCAACATTAACGCTCTGCTTGCAATGGGCCTTTTGTGGGAATATTTTTTATAATAATGCCTTTTCCCTTCAGTAGAGATACATTTAAGTGAATTTGAATTGCTCCAAGTTCACACACATTGGTTACTATGAGTTAGCAATCAGTGCCTCTTATTTCCAACATGCTGCTGTTTGACTACAACTCCCAGTGCAACCTGCCAGCCAAATAGAATGCAAAGCCAAAACCCCCTGCTACCCAAATATTATCAGAGCTGTCAATTCCCCCAGGTATCAGGTTAACAGCTCTGTATTATCCAGTGTAAAATGCTTACACTGGGTTCCAGCTTGATAAATGTCCTTCCTTCCTAGATATCCTGATTGCAGAGGCCTTCTGGTAGATTGTATTCATTTGGCATCTCACAGACCAATAGAATTGCATGGTGGTGCTTCATTTATCCCTAGAATTAAAGGGGTTGTTCGACTTTAAAATACATTTTAATATGATGTAGTCATTGCTATTCTGAGACAATTTGCAATTGGTTCACTTTTTTAATTTTTTGTGGTTTTTCAGTTATTTAGCTTTTTGTTCTGCAGCTCTCCCGTTTGGAATTTCAGTAACTATCTGGTTGCTATGGTCTTGCTTACCTTAGCAACCAGACAGTGGGTTGAATGAAAGACTGGAATATGAATAGAGGAGGGTATGCATAGTAAGATAAGTAGTATAAAGTAACAATATTAATACATTTGTAAGCGCACATAGCAATAGTTTTTGGCTGTGAGGGGTCAGTGACATTTGAAAGCTAGAAAAATCTAGAAGTGGAAGACAAATAGTTTGAAAACTATATAAAAAAAAGTGAACCACCCCTTTAACAGGTGGCTATTTAATACATTTTTGTGCATAGTGCTGAACCATTATTCCATCCTGCCCAGAACCCTGGCTAGCACAAGCACAATAATCATAGAAAACTCACAATATTCCTTTATCTCTTTCAGTCTCTGAGAAAGGCTCTGCAAACAGAAACGTGTTCTGTTTCTCTCTCCATGTGTGGTGGGGTATTGCCAAGTGCAGTTTAACACTAAGCTTCAAAATAGGCCCTGGCATTTCAAGGACCAAACAGCCTGCTATAGGCCCACTAACTTGTGACTGTCTATGGCATCTTCTAGCAGCCCCTCTGGCATTTGCCAGAATCCGCAGTTTGGGCCTGACTCACAACCTATTGGTGCATTGCTAAGCCATTCTATCACTGCGGACAAATGTTGGTTGGGTTGTATTTGCAACATTTTTGCTCTTTGAATACTTGGTACTTCTGTTAATATTTTGCATGTGCAAAATGATGTGTTACTGCTTTACAGATGGGGCCCAAGATATTTTATCCTTTGTCACAGTATAAGGTTTCTAACATTCTATCTAGTGTCTGTGTTCCATTTATCTTTGTTTTCAGTTGTAAAAATCTGTTCAGCTGCACAATATGATGTTCTCCTTGCTATATTCCCATCAGTTTGGGGATAATAGGAGGTAATTATAAATCCAAAGCTAACCATAATATTGAGTCTCACCAGAGCCTCCCTGGGCTGACATTAGGGGCACAACTACAGAGGAAGCAGAGCCTGTAACTACAGATAGGCCCAGTGACACTGACTGATAAGCAGTTTCAGTATATGAAGAAACAATGATCCTTTTCCCAAAGTCTAAAGCTGGCCATACACGTGGCGATGGTCGCACGAAACATCGTCAGATCCGCCACACACCATTCAGGGCTGAATCGGCAGGTAAGGAGGTAGAAACAATAGGATTTCTACCTCCTTCTGCTGATTCAGCGCTGAAGGGAGATTTTGGTCAGGCGCCTTCTATGGCGCCCGATCAAAATTTTCAAACTGGTCCGAATATCGTATGAAACAAGGTTTCATACGATATTATCGGTGCGTGTATGGCCACCTTAAGGGAGCCCTATGATTATTTTACTGTAGGGCCCCAAAACTTCTAATTACACTCAGTCCCGGATTTGTGGCGACGCCACAAAGGCCCTGGCCTCAGGCGGCACAAATTTAGGGGCATGCTACCCCGCCGCAACGCAAATGTAACATTTTGCTCCCATACGGAGCAATAGGGACTTCTCCCCACTGCTCCGTATGGGAGTTGAAAAGCCCGCGCACAGGGGGGGAGCGCGAATGGGGGGCGGTATAAGTGATAAGGCTACAGTTGCTGTCATACTGTGGCATTTAAGGGGGAAGGCCTGGCAACGAGAATCTATCATTATATTGTCACTTCTGTAAACCTGTCACCATTCAGTATCCTTAAAACCCACAGTAAGGTTAGAGCCAACCACACTGGCTGTTCTTTAAGCAAATCATACATTATTACCTAGTTATGTACCTAGCTTGATCCAGTGTCGGACTGGCCCACCAGGATACCAAAACTCCCGGTTGGCCCAGGTGTCAGTGGGCCCTCCTGCTCCCTGACCATTAAGCCTGTTTCATTATCATTCCCTATTTGTGAATGGGAAGAACAAGGAGAAATAGATGGAAGAATAGATGCTAGCATGTAAATAAAAGAGACTAGGAGAATAAAGAGGTTGTGTGTTTGGAGAGTGGGTCTATAGTCTAAGGTTTTCTGGTGGGCCCCTGAGGTCCCAGTCCGACACTGGCTTGATCTGCTTCTTATATGTATGTATAAAGGGCTACAAGGATATGCAGAGCTGTATAATCTTACAATGTACAGAATTACACTCAGGGAGGACAAGTGTTATAATAAATACAATAAATAAGTATAAATACACAGAGATTAAGTGCCATGTGTTATGAGACACAGTAGGAAGAAGGTCTTCACCACTGGCCCCTTATATTTGCTTTGCCTGGTGAAGCTAAGGATCACGTTATTCTGTATGTGTATTGCTAAGTCTCAGTGTTGGAACGGAAGTGCTCCTGCCCCCTCTTTTCCTCTCCTGATCTATCTATCTCCCCCTCCAGCCCTGTGACACTATCACTGAGCCCTCTGTGCTCCTTCCCCTCCCCTTCCTTCCCCAGCACAGACACAGGGCCGGGCTCGCCTTGTGCTTCTCTTGCTTTGTCACAAGGGCACTTGCGGAAGGTAGCATGTACACCCCATAGATATATATGTATACATCTAAATGGTGACATTTATTACGTTTTTGAGTGTGCCTTAAACCTATTTAGACACTGTTTACTGGAATACACAATTACACACACAATTTGTGTAGACAGCACCTGCAGGTTTTAAGCAAATGAAGTCTAAGAATGAACTTTTCCTCATATTGTCTTCAGTCTGCAGCAAACTGTGGGGCTGTGCCCCTTAGGGAAGCATAAAGCAGATGATGGGGACTTAGCTGGAACATTAAAATGTGAGTGAATATTAATACTGAGTATTCTTGTTATAAGCTAAAGGCAGATTTGAAAGCCGAAAGTCCTGAAATATGGCAGCTGCTTCATCCCACCATGGGCTGTGGCCATCACTGACTTGTAACTAATTATTCTGACATATATACGTAGCCAGAGGCGAATGCAATTGGAGACCTATGGGTGACCATAATCTGTTTGTAGAGAAGATCCTAGTGGCCTCAGAGTTGATGAATAAGGATTTGGGCATTTGGGAGCCCATTAATGTCAACATATCCAGCCTATATAGCTATAGCCAACCACTAATGTCTAGTGGCAATTGAATCTACAGCAACAAGGTGGTTAGACCAGGTATGGTTTTGTACTGTAACTGCCAGTAATGTCTGCTGGGCCACAGGTTGCCCTTCCCTCAAATAGACCTGCCTTGTGGCAAGAGAATTAGCACCATAAGTCAGAAGGAGCCTTAACCCCATCAGTGCCGTGTCATTGTTGTGGAATTCCCTCTCTGCTGCTTAATGATCAATTGATTCTGAAATGATCCTCCCCTACAGAGCATGTTAAATCTTAAACAACCTATATTTATTCTGCAGGGAACTCCTGGCTGTTGTGCGTGTATATTTATATGTGTGTGTGTGTGAGTGTGTATTTATGTGTTTGTGTGCATGTGTGAGTGTGTGCATGTGTGAGTGTGTGTGTGTGCATGTGTGAGTGTGTGTGTGCATGTGTGTGAGTGTGTGTGTGCATGTGTGTGAGTGTGCATGTGTGTGTGCATGTGTGAGTGTGTGTGTGCATGTGTGTGAGTGTGCATGTGTGTGAGTGAGTGTGCGTGTTGAGTGTGTGTGAGTGAGTGTGCGTGTTGAGTGTGTGTGAGTGTGTGTGAGTGAGTGTGCGTGAGTGTGCGTGTGTGTGCGCTCACTGTCCATCACGCCATCTGTTCGGTATTATGCTCTCAGTTGCCAGGCTACCTGCTCTATGCTGTCACTCTTGACTGCTTAGCTGTACGTTAGCAGCATTATCCCAGACGTACTGTGGGGGCTGTAGGGGTGGGGAGGAACTGTAGTCACGATTAAGCCATCTGCAAGTATGGGGGAGGGAATGAAAAAGGTGGTGATGTTGAAAGGGGGGAGACAGGGAGAGAGAGAACCGCAATCACCCATAGAGGAGCATGTCACCTTTATCAGACTGATATCACCATCTACTGGCATAAAGAATAAATGCCAGCATTGGCCATTTGTGGAGATTTTCTGAGACAAGGGAAGGCATACAGCATGTGTGGTGGCACAGTGGCCACGCTGCCTTTAGTTTCTACTCAGGCACTCAAGGGCCTACCTCTTTTGCCTGAATTGGGCCCCTGTGTAGGGTGGCCATAGGAAGGACAGTGGGAGATCTGTTCTAAGTATAGCCCTATGGTGGGTCCTTACACTTTTCCACATGGGGGTCCTCTGATACTTTTGTCTGTGCACTTGTACAGGCATTGTCATCATTATCCTTTATCACTATTATTAAATTCCTCTGTATAAGGTTCAATACACAAGGAGCTGCCTATCCAAACCACTGACACCTCACCTATAAGGCTATTTTTTCTCTATAATTTAGGGTTAGTAAGTGGGTTTAAGTAATTAGTACTTCAGTACTTGATGTGTATGATTCTATTTAATGGCACCCCACTTCTAAGCACAGATTCTCATCCATTCTTTTAAAGGGTCTGTAACACCAAACAAGGAATTTAAAAAAATAATTATTTTGTATGACTTTAAATATATTAATAGCTACTATGTATCAGTGGGGGGGTTGGCATTTATATTCCAATAGATCTGTAGGGCGCCCAGCTACATAACACATGATTGGCTTTAGCACTTAAGTGGAGATATATAGGGGGTCAAATGTCATTTATGGCTTTCAACACATCAGTGAGATGGAAACCTTTGTCATATAAAATACAACTGTTACTGACAAGAAATATTTCTTTGCAGATGGCATAAAGATTTAAGGTCTCATTTATAATTACTAATAAAACCTGCCAACTTAGACCCTTTAGACCGAGTGGGCAGCTTATTGTCCCATGTAAGGGGCACTTCCAGTAGCCTGCCCAGTAATTATCTGGCCAAAATTCAGATAGGCATCAAGCAGATTAGAAAATCCCATTACTCAAGCGCTGGATCAGCGCATTGATGCCTTCCTTTCCCAGCGGGTCTCCTTAGGCCCCCCATTATATGCCAGTCACTGACCTGAGGGCCAACCAGCCAGATCATCCCAATTTGGCCTAACCAAGTCCGTTAGTGGCCAAATCAGGTTTTGATGACCTCACTAAGTAGATATTACAGTGTATGCCCAGTTTGAGGAACAGGACTTGGTGCAGAACAAATGCATACATGACCAAAGCAAACACTAAAAAGATTTACAAAATGTTCTCTTTTAATAGAGAGTGCTGCTTTTTAGTCTGGTATAAACAATACCTAAGAGATTGGAAAGACAGCAGCAAGTAGTGACATTCAAAATGGCTTTTGGATGGATTTTAGTAGCTGTGTGTGTGGATTAAATTCTGCAGAATGACCCATTCATTACATTTTCAGTGTGAGCTTGTGAATGACTAGATACTGGAGCTGCTTGTGCTTAAATTAAAAGATCCCAATATGCTTTAGATGTTGTGCCCTTGGGAAATTAAAGATAAGCAATTTTATAAAAGAGTGGCTGTCTAGTTTCTAGATAAAAATGTATTAATGTGGCCCAGACAAAGGTCTCTTTAATTCAGCGTTTCAGATTATAATCCTTTGTTATACTGGAGCTAATTTGAAGTTAGTTATCTTGCAAATTAACAGTGTGTGAAGTTTAACGCTTAGAAATCTTTGCTATTATGCTACAAATAATAGACTGTACTTGGTGAATCTAATAATAAAGATGTTTCAGAAAAACGACTGGGGAAAATATACTTGGCCAATAACAGTACATTGCGGGCATTTTGTTTGCTTTGGGTGCAGTATTCCCCCCATATCCTGCGCACAGACACTCATTTGTCTTAAATAACCAGTATCAGATAAACTAGCAACAGTGCTGGCCAAATTCTGCCATGACATGGATCAGTTAGTTACTATTCCATATGTCGGGGGCCAAATTTTTATAAAACAATAGTAAATAAACGAGGTCTAAGGAAAGTGTGTGCTTACTGGGGGGGCATCCAAATCTCTTGGAGGGGCACATCCAGCAGTGGTCCTACAGTTGAACAGCCCTGATCTACTGGAATGCATGATGCTACCAAGTGATAAAAAAAATGGCAGCCTACAAGCATCCGAGTACTGTATCGGGGAGAGATTAAAATGTTAAGGCTCTAGGCACAAACAAGCTGGATTTTATTACATTTTAATACTCTGACTCTCCAAAACCTCAACATGAGCAAACTTAAGCTCCCTGACATTTGTACATTTATAAACTTCGAAATGTGGTTCAGTTTTGCCCCAGTTTAGGCAGAAAGGTTCCATAAGGGGTGAAATTGATTGGGTTTGGGGGTGGTTTAAGCAGGTGTCTGGGCATAACTGGACAAATCTGAAACTGATCTAATGCGGTTAAATGCTTGGAGGTATGGGTTCATACTGCCCACAACTGCAACAAAGATGAGATTCTTATAGTGTTACAAATGCCCTATAAATTGTTAGTATAATCTTACAAAAACCTACATGGTAGTACACAGAGAAATACAAATAACATTATTCACCCGAATAATCCCTTTGGCACAGCTGGAGGAAATTGCCAAAGGAACTCTTAAAATGGTTCTTATCATGCCAATGTTTGCCATAGGGAATAATGTCACTTGTAATTATTGGCAAGTGATTTACAATCCATGTATTTGAATACATTGCAAATAAGACAGTGGTTCTTGGTACTTATTTGGCCACACACAGGGGCTAAAGGAGTAATTATCATGCTCCTGCCCCTATTTCCTATAGTGAGGGCTAAAGTCTTTTATTTTTGTTCTTAGCACAGTGATTTGTGTATACATACAAATCATATGAGTATTATGAGGCATGTTACTAGGGTCACACTGGGGTGTGCAGGGCCCACTGGGCTACAACCCCAGGGGCCCCTGCCGTGGTTTCCACACACCTCCAGGGGCCCCCACCGCTTGCCCAATTCCGTCCCCCCCATGTGCATACATTAAACTTATCTTAGTTGTAATCCGGAGGGAGATCAGCAGGGGAGCGCAGGCACGGTTTGAGTCTGGGTTGAATCCGACCCCGTATGTGACTACAGTTTTCTGGGTTGCTTGGGACCTGGTGTTTCCTTTGGATTACCATTGCATTTTTTCCAACTTTTTATGCAGCTTATAGTATAAGATTCTATATTATTATTACAGAGAAGAAGAATTAAATAGAACTCTATGGAAAATGGAATTCTGATATTTTAGAGCTTTCTGGAAAATGGATTTCCAGATAATTGATCCCATATCTGTTCTTAGACTTTCACTGTATTTACACACAGTGGCCAGCAGATCGGCAGCTTTTGGCACTGGTTCTTCATTTTGGTCTTTAAACCCAGTTGTTTCCTGCTGCTTACAAATCTGTCAGAAGAGCAGTAGTTGTAATATCGTGTACATATGTCTAGTCAGGGTATCAGGAAGCTGAATATAGCATGAGAACAATAATTACAGAATGTCTACCCTTTCTTGTGTACAGGAGCAGAATGCAATTGGGATGTCACGGCCATCTGGTCCCATGCAGCAGTCTGGTGCCACCCCTGGGGGTCCAGGATTCATGCCCAACCAGCCACAAGCTGCCATGATGAAGCAGATGTTTATAGAGCAAAGAGCCCAGCTCATGGAGCAACAGAAGCAGCAGCTTCTCAGGGAGCAGAGACAACAGCAAATACTGGCTGAGCAGGTACAGTAATATTGACATATGTGTCATGCAGCATATGGTGTTATATACAAGTCACAAAACATTATGGATCATCATTATTTATTTGCTAAATAATGCCATATTTTCTGCCTAGTAGTATACATGGAGGTTTGGGACCATTTTTTGTGGAATAAATAAACTCTATATTCAAGCCATAGTCAGTAAATATGGGAATAAATCAGAATAAATAAGACTGTAAAAATGATTTGCCTGGAGTTTTGCAGATTTCCAGCAAATGTGAGTTGTTTGTGTAATGCAGAGTAGGCATTTAGCTAAAGTGAAGTGTTTGCTGCTACTCAATAACACAGGCATAATTCTGCTATGTTTTATGGAACAACTTTCTAGCAGCTAACAGAAAATCAGAATAAATGAACCCACAGCAGCGGCATATTGAAAAGGTAACAGGGTGCCTCTTCTGCGTGGGGTTTTAGACAGTTTCCTTTATGAGCCAAAAGAATGTTGGCCTTGTCTTGGCTACCATGAGCAACCTTAGAGAACACTGCATTTAAATATGATTTTCATCTGCTTTTGAGTATTTACAAAACAATAGCCTTTCTCATCAACATGTGGCATGCTGTTTCACCCATGCCAAAAATGGAATGGAGTTTTAGTCCAATTTCCAAAGGTAAATGTACTGAACTCACTTGGGCTTAGACAGCTGCCTTACATTGACAAGTTCCAGCCATGGCCAAAGCAGCGTGAAGCTGGGATACACCTCATGTGCTGTGTGTGCACCTAGGAACAAAAAGCTTACTTTAGAGTTAGAAAGGATGGTCTGTGCTGGGAAGAACCTTGGGGTAAACTTTGTACATGGTTTTACAGTCTTCTAGTACAAAAAGAAATAGCAATGCTAGAATAAAATGCCAGATCTTAAGCAGCAGCTCCCTCTAGCAGCCTCTTGGCTTTATAACAAGTTAACAATTCGATTAAGTGATACAAAGCAGCAAATTATGTGTGTGGTTGGCTGCTGTTTTGATATTGAAATCCCCATTCTATAGATGTTTATACATATATATATATATTAAATGCTCTGATTTCCCCATATTTTTATACCAGATGCATATTATTTCCTTCTACCTGATGTTAGTTTCTGTAAATGTTGTATGTGAAAAGCTGCAAGAAATGGGATTAACACTCTATGTCCCTTTATAAAGATAGTTGGCATAATCACTGTCTAAGTATACTGTAGCTTGAATTACTTCTGATTTACAAATTGGACATAAATCATGATATAATGTTTATGTATATCATAAACAGAGAGAGTAGGGAGGGAATACAGACCCCATTTTCTCAGGATAGTCATACTTCTTGTGTACTATAATATAATAAAATACCTTCAAATGAAACCTCCCAGTTTTTCTATAATTATTCCCATTTTCTTGCCTACCAGTGCCTCCCTGTCTGTTTTACCATATACAGTTTTATGTGCTACTTATTGACAAACTTTGTGCTTCCACAGCAGCAGATGCAGCAGCCTCACTTGAACAGGCAGCACCTCCAGCAGCAGCAGCAGCAGCGCAATCCCTACACAGTGCAACAAGTCAATCAGTTCCAAGGTAAGACCATATTCTTCTGTTCAGAGCTTTAGAGTGAACCAGAATGCTTCTAACATTGCCGGAAAGTTCAGCTTAGGCCTCCCCCAGAGAGATATAGTGACCATAATATTCAAACTGACTTTTGGATCAGTGCTTAGGCCAGTAATGTGCATCACGGAGTCCTGAAGGTGTTGCTGAACTGCATAGGACTCCAATAGTGTAGGTTCTACAGTTTCTGTACCTGAATCTATCTGTGCACAGGCAAAGCATAGAGTTATGTAAGAATTATAATCCTTGGACCCTGTGGGAAACAATCCCACAGTATTTTTCAAGAATCTAGGTTCATGCTTGTGTTTCCTTTGAAAAGTCCAGCAATTTTAGCTTTACCAAAGTGCTTTTTTTTCTGTTGCAATCAATAAACTCCTATCACAAAGCTTTACACATATGGATTAATACTGGTTCTATTTGAACAAGGTTAAGTATTTGACTGCATATCATAGGCCTAAAGTAGCACTCAATTTTCCTGCCACATTGATTTTTTTACCAACTCATTTTTAGATTGTCAGTGCATTTTGCACTTAAAGCTTAATGGGTATCCTTTTTATTGAAAAGATGAGTTTATCCATGGGGCATAAGTTGTTGGAACATTTACATTTGCAAAAAAATAAATGTTCAATTATTTGAAGTGATATTAAAATGTAAAGGAATCAATTACTTTTGCCCCAGGCTCCATATACAACAAATGGGGGCTGTTTGAGTAGAGAGTGTGAATAATAAAAATATGTTGTGCTATAGCTAACACAATAATAAGTAATATTGTTTGGGAAGAAAGACTCCCTCCTTATGTCATAGCCCTGTTCAATACCCACCTTTATTACCCATATGTCCTTCGGAATTCAGCTGATTTCCCTTTACTTATAGTACCGGCACTTAGAGTGTTAACGCAGTTGGGCACTTCCTCACTGACATCTGTCAACCTGACTGACATCTGGTCTAAAATTGGGCAGATCTCAGGAAGGTTTGATTTACCCATCAGACCGGGACTGCATTGGCTCGTTGATGTGGTCCTAGGTCCGACGGCCCATATATCCGCCTTTTTAATTTGATAATTTTCCCCAAGGCCAAACAACTGAATTAGCCGATATCACCCAACTTAGATAGGCATAATGGAAGAAGAACCTCGCCAAACAATCGGATCTTAACCTGTATGGCCACCTTTACTGACTGTGCCTGGCACTAAAGCCGCACTGCATACACATAAGGCTAATGTCCCACAGAGCAAGTTAGTCGCCTGTGATAGATCTCTGCTACTGCTGGTGACTAACTGCTCCAAAATGAATTTCCGCCAACAACAATAAGACTCTCTAGTGAAAAGACCTATGCGTCACCTCGACTTGTCGCCTCTGTAAAGTTACCTTTAGCCCAATAGTATAAATGGCATAAAAGCTGCACAGTTTGTCATTGGGGATTCAGGCAGCAGAAAAAAACACATTCTACAGATTTCAATCCCTTCAGGTACAGAAACAAACAAAATAGTTCCAGTACTAGTTGAAAATAGTGGGTTTTAGTGTGAACCTCCACCCCATGCACATAATCCAAATACAGAAACAAATCACTTATTTGCACTAGCTTCCAAATAAGTGAGGTACTTTTTGGTTTGTATAACATACATTGCCTTCACCTCAGATGTACTCAAGAACGCATCCACCAAATTAACATTAATGCATATACATAGTCCACTGAAATAACCCTTACTGAACTACCAAGAACCCCCAGGAGGAAGTCAATTCCAGATGGAAAAGGTGGGAAAAACAGAATAAATAACAGTGCATTGGATTCAGCTTAAGTGTACCCTACAGTTTAGTTTAAGTGCGTATTACAGCCAAAGGGTCCCTAATGCATTGTTCCTAAAAAGAAAAGACTTTATAGTACTGCTGAACTAAAACACTAAAACCTGTGTTTTGCAGTGAGATATTTTTAATATAACACATATTAGGGTAGCACCACACTGCTACTCATGTCTGGACTGGGATTCAAAATAGGCCCTGGTATTTGAAGTACACAGAGGCCCAAAGGCCCCCCCGCCAGCCAACTAAATAGTGACTGTCTATGGCATCTTACAGCAGCCCCTCTGGCATTTGCCAGAACCCACTGAATGCCAGTCTGGGCCTGCTGCTACTCAAAGCAGACCCAGCAAAAAAACTCCTGTAGTGGCCAAGGGAAAGGGAGAAGGGTCATGTTGCTAGGTAGTGCAGTAGTGTATATTTTTCCTCTCCTTTGTTTAAATTCTGACCATATTCACTCCAATCAGTAGAGATGTTGGGTTTGTTCTAATGCTGATAGACCAGTAAAATGTAAATACTGTTTGAATGCTTTGGGTTCCTATCTCAGGGAAAAGTTTTGTTATTATTACATAACAACATAAGAATGTTAAACCTGCAGCCTTTTGGAGGCTGGGAACCGCAAGTTTCAGCATTTTTTTCCATCTACTGGACGAAAGCTGGGGGTTGTAGTTTACCAAAGCTGCTCATCATAGGTTTGGCATCCATGCTGCATTTGCACATTATTCCAGGCAAATTACAGTAGGAGCAGTATGCTCAATATATTTACAAGTTCTGCCCTCAACTACCTAAAAGCTAAATTTTAAAAGGTAATGATAGATAAATATTCAGCTCCAGGGCCCACCTAAAGTGTCGCCTGGGTTTAATTCATGTTCCTGATGTGCCTGAGTTATGCAACAGCATTTGGGACTTAAGCTATATTTTTTTCTGGCAGCTTAGATAAAAGGTGGCATTAATAAACATTAAACCTCAGCTATTTTTGTTATAAAAGTAATGAATGAGAACAATAGTTTATTGTATTTTTATTTCAACCTACAGGAGATATGGCAAGAAACCAAGCAGCTCTTCAGAATATGCGAACATCACGGATTATTGTGCAAAATGCAGGAATGATGCCCATGGGCCCATCCCAAAACCCAGGAGCAGTGGGCGCTTCTTCTCTACAACCAGAGATGGGCATGGCGCCTTACAGCAACACATCAACCAACCAACCAGCAATGTACAACATGAATACTGGGGTAAACCAAATGATGCAGCACCCAAACCAAAACAGCATAAATATGGGTCACAGTTCAATCCAAGGTCCAAGACAGCCTTCTTCTGGACAGCCATTGGGGCTTGTTGGGGGCTTTGGACAAAACATACTAGTTAATCCTGTTATGTCTCAACAACATCAGCAAATGAAAGGACCTGTAGGCCAGCCCATAAACAGGACCCAGACACCAAGACTTCAAAACATGATGACATCTCTACCACAAGGAGCACAAGGATGGGCACAGCGAGGGCTACAAGGGATGTCAGTGAGAACTAGTGGAGACATTGGGGCATATAACAATGGATCTATATACCCAATGCAGTCCGGGCAGCCAAGGATGCCCAAACAACATTTTCAACAAGGGCATACTCAGAGTGTCATAGACAGTTCTGGAACTGTAAGGGCTCTAAACCCAGCAATGGGAAGGCAAATGATACAATCATTACCTGGACAGCAACTAAACAACCAGCCCAGGCAAATCATGCCTGGTATGAACTCGGTGGTTCCCAGTATGCCAAGTTTTAACCCATCACCATCACAGCAAATGCCAGGAGGTAGCTTTTCTCAAAACAACCAGGGACAAGTTTATGACAGGAACCCCAGTCAGGATATTGCGTACAGTTACACAGACGTTGGTGCTGGTTCCTTTCCAGGGATTGCAGATGGTGTGGACCTTGTGGACTCTATTATGAACAGAGGGCCAGGAGATGAGTGGATGCAAGAACTTGATGAGTTGTTTGGGAATCCATAATGGGTGTAATTGGAAAATAATTTAAAATATATATACTGTGCTAAATGAAAAAGATGGTTCCCCATCTGTGTATAGCTGAGCCGAGCAGCAGGCAGTTACAGGTCACCTGGTAATGAATGGCAGTGCCGTGTACTATGGGAGAGAAGCTACAAATAGAAAACCATTTGTATCCGTAGTCAGTAGCCTAAGAGGGTACATGTTAAGGTGGTAAAAAGGGAGACTGATATGAGTAGAAAAAAACACCCCGAGACATCGGAGTAGGGTGATTTTGAAGGAAAGGCTTATGGGTAATAGGAATGCTCTGTCAGCATTATACTCAGAAGAGCAGGCAGGAGTCAGCTGTTATGAATGTGATATTTGTACTCAGAGCCTGTAAAGAAAGGATGGCAGCAGCCCCTCCAGCAAGGGAGAGTTCTGGGATTGTTAGCACAGCCCTTTCTGTCAGAGAACACTACAGAAAATTCCTTTTATTCAAGGCAGAAAATGATGTTAATTAGCACCAACATAGCACCTCAACTGATCATTTCTTTAAAAAAATAAAGTTAAAATATGCTCATGTTTCCCCAATATTTGCAGGCACGCGGAGGCAAGTTCTTCCAGATCACAAACAAGTATTGCTTAGACACAGCTGGATTCTGTGCTAAAAGAAGGCCACTGAAATGCTCATCCAACATCCCTTCTAAATTTCTTTTTTGCTATTATCCCTTTCATTTCAACCTCCAGTAGCTATTGTTTGTAGATACAACGATGAAGGGCATCTGTATAAAAAAATACAAAAAGGAAAAAAAAAATACACGGGTAATTTCCATAGAATGTACGTGTCCAATGCTGTCAATTACTGTATCTTTTCCTAAATGTAATGTCGCTTTCCCTGCCGCAACCAAATGAAGGCAGGATGCAGTGCCAAAACCGCTGGCATCATATTCTGGGTTTTATATGTGTGATTTTTAACAAAGAAAACAAAAAGAAAAAAAAAACTAATTTGTGACTGGGATTAAATTAACCTGATTCTGACCTTTTTTAAATGTAATTAGAATTTGTAATGCATTAACATGGCTGCTTTCAGGATTACAAAGCACTGTATTCTGGTCTTCATAATGTTTAATATATTTATTTCTTAGTTATGTGTTGTGGGCTGGCATGTTTACACCCTGCTATGTAATGTTCTCAATGTGATCCTCATCTCCCAAACTGTTATTTAATCCTGTATTGTCACCGGCAAAAAGCATCTGATCCTTGTGTTGCTAGTTCTCATCTCCTCGTGCAACCCAGCGGCGTTAGCCAGGGAATGTTACATGTATGGTTACAAGTATTCTGTGCCCGCATCTATTTGCCTTTTTTAAGGGTCTCCTTTTTCCTATTTTTTTTATAGAGCAATGCTTGGGGAATGCAAGCTTGTAATTATTGTAAATGAAATATACAAAGCAATATGTATAATCTGGTGGTTGCCATGTTCTTGTATATTACCTATGATGGATTTAAAATACTGGATCATTATTTTCCCCTAAATATCATGTTTCTAAACCTCCAAAGATTGAGTTCTTCTACATTTTTCTATGCTAAACTTCATAGAAATGTTCATTAAATTGACTTTGCCTAGCTTAGTTATATTTCATATTTCTAGCTAGTAGCATATCACTGGGTATTTAAAGACTGGGGGGAGGTTCTAAACTCTCCTGCGTGTGTTTATTCCAGTCACCAACTCAGGCCATAGATTCTCCTTCAGTAACAATGTCCCTATATTGTCATCGGGGTACAACACAAGGTTATGCCATTCAGTTCGGTGAAAATTCATATTTAAAATACATTTTAATCAGTTTGAATCGGTTGAAAATGAGTGGATATGACCCAAGATTTAGAATGATATAACAGAATATATATAGTTGCAGGTTACTGAATAGGGTTGCTACTTGCCAAGTATATCCCTAGCCTAACCAGAAAATTCCAGCCAAGGCAGGGAACTGTACCACCCTACCATCTCCCAGGGGGGGGCTATCTAACTAAGAATGGATTAGAATAATTAATAATTGAATACATGATTTCCTGGTACAAATATTGCTACAGATATTTCTAGGTTCAATCTCCTCTGACTTCCCAACCTCTGACTGGTTTATTCCCCCAACCCCATAACAATGATCTGGGTATATAAAGTTATGCTATGATTCCAGGGTATGTGGCACAGTCAAAAAAAAAAATAACCAAATTTTGCTATAATAGGCTTTCAACTGCCCCTTTCCTCTAGATGTGCAGCCCCCCTAGTTTGTGAATCCATGATGATCGATTGGTTGTGCTGAACAAAAGCTAGTGCCACACTGCCCAGTCTGGCAGTGCCCTAAATCACCTTTATGGGAGCCAATGGCCCTGCTGAAAATCACCATTACCGTCATTGTACTTGTGCTAAATGAAAGCAAATTAAATGGTGTATTAAATAGCATCAGCACCTGTAGGGCATGATGGGAAAATCACCATCCCCTGAAAGACCTGTTAGTAATGACTTGTTATTAATGATATACATATGAATGTGATAGGGGTGAGTCAATGAAAGGCACGCTGCTCTTCTGTCAGTTTTAGGGCTCTGGCACACAGTTTGATTGGGGAGACCAAAACACCACGTCACTGGTAACTTCCCTTTGACATGACTGGTAGGTGCCATTAATCTTCCTGCACCAAGCTATGTACTTTTTTGGAGGACGATAACCCATCATTGTGCCTAGATATAATTAATAGTTCTGCCAGTGGGGAAGGAACAGACTCCAGTCAAATATAGTTCAATTCAACAACAGCTGATGTGGGGAAAGTAATATATTTTCATAGCACCGAGTCTCTTTACCAGTGCAGGAGATACATTTGCCACAAATGGACAAGAGGTTGGCCAGGAAACATCAATTCTACTCAGTATCTTCACTGCCTTTCCAGTGTTTTCTCTAAATTCACCATGTTGGGACCAAGTAGAACAGACAGAGTATCTTTTCTTTTTAACTATGGTGCTGATGTAAATGTTCGCAAATGGTTGTCTGTAAATATCTTTTTACATTAATGCAGATATCACTGGGTCTCCTGTCTGTACAAATATATATATATATATAAAAAATATATATAAGTATATATATATATATATACTGTTTGTTTAAAATAGAGTATTTTTATTTCTTTCTTTTATTCTCCATCGAAGCAGTGGTATTGCACTTCAGATTGCTTGTAATTTAAAAATGGTATTGTATAATTTGCAGAGATCTGCACCATATGGGATCATTTTTTCGAGGTATTTTTTTATTGGCTTCTTTTTGAAACTGTAGATTCATGGCGTGTAGAAAACGTGATATTGGCATACCACTTTCAGTACAAAAGGCAATTAAAATGGTTTTGAACAATAACTGTGTGTAGACTCACTGAATGAACCCCGTTTCTCCTGCGTCTGTGCCACTTTGCAGGCTCAGCATTGGATAACTCCCAGCCGTTGGTGAACATTTAAGTCATTTCTTTTATTTAGCTGCAGGGCCGCCGTTAAGGGGAGAGAAGGGATACAGTTGTGCTGGGCCCCATGAAATCATCTTCGGTAAGGGGGCACGGTCGAGTTGTGAAAGTTACGCAAATTATGTAATGCAGACAATGCAGAGAAGCAGGGACAAACTCCACTGACCACCAATGAATTCAAAAGCTTAATTTAAAGGAGAAGGAAAGGCCAAGTCACTTGGGGGTGCCAAAATGTTAGGCACCCCCAAGTGACTTAAATCGCTTACCTTCTACCCCGGGCTGGTGCCCCTGTTAGGAGAGAACCGCACCAGCCTGGGGTACCTGTAGCGCAGCTCTTCCGCCTTCGTTTTTGGAAGGACTTAGGACAGGCGCATGCGCAGTAGAGTGTAACGCCGACTTCTCTTTTAAAGTTTGGCTTTTCACTCTACTGCGCATGCACGCGCTCGCGAAGATGGAAGGAGGAAGCGCTGCAGCTACCCCGGGCTGGTGCTGTTCTCTCCCTACAGGAGCACCAGCCTGGGGTAGAAGGTAAGCAATTTAAGTCACTTGGGGGTGCCTAACATTTTGGCACCCCCAAGTGACTTAGCCTTTCCATGTCCTTTAAGGTAAATTCCACTGTCCCCAATGAACTGCCTGACTTATTAGCACATTATTATTATATCAGCTGTTTATATTGGGATCCATTTACTGGATTATATCAGTGTCTTGTTGCATGAACTTTCCAGCACGGTAATGCCTGGTTATTGGGCCCCTTCGCTTACACAATTTACTTAACTTATGCAAAAACTTATGTTACTTTCAAAAAAACTTAAGTACAATCTCCACTGACCCCCAATCAAAATACTATACTATTTTTATGAACTACTAGTACTAGTTATTGGGCCCCAAGACAATATTATTGTGCCCCTAAACTTACGCAGTTTATGTAACTTATGCAAAAACTTACAGTACATTATGTTCATATCAAGCAATGTTCACGGGGGGCCCCATATAAATAGCTTTTGTGGGGCCACAAAGTTTCTGATGGCGGCCCTGTTTCTGTACATCTGTATGTTTCCTGAACAGCTGACAGTGACCCCACTTGTCAGATTATGGGGATCATTTACAAAGGGCAATCAGCGAGGAAGAAGTTGCAGTGCTCAGTGTGCACACACTTTTGGGTTTATTTATCAGTTTTCAAGTTTGTGAATTTGAGTTTGTTTTTCTTAATTGAATAAACTTGCATATCAAATGCTCGCTTATTTATTAAAGGAAAACTGGTTCGAATAAAAAACTTGAATACCTTCAATTTTTTGAGTTTACCATTCCATCGACAACTCCCATTGACTTCTGTAGATATTTGCAAGCTTTTAGATGGTGAATTTTTACATTCGAGTTTTCAGGGTTTTTGTACTTAATAAACACCAGACATTTAAGTTTTTGAAACATGATTCGAATTGGAGTTTTTTAAGTGCAAAAGAACTCAAATCATGAAAAACAAATCAAACTTAAACACTGATAAATCTCCCCCTTAGCCCAGGGTCCACTTCTCTCTGCCTGCGTTTTGTAAACTGCCTTTGTGCTGAACACTTTTCACCTATTGTTTTATTCATAAAAAATCCAGTATTTTTGTTATTTGTTGTGGCAAAACAGACTGTGTAGACCCCTACTTTATTAACCAAAACAAAGTAACCTACACATTAACACCCACATATCATCCCCATAATCATTAGTGAATGCTATGATTCCCTGAAATGTTCCAAAAATACACAATATTATAATTATAGACCAGTGGTGTCCATCCAGCTTGCAGGTTCCCATTCATACATTAAGGGGCCATGGCAAATGATATCTCCATTTTGATCCAAAAAGTTGACTTGATGTTGAAATTGGCACAGACTGTCAGGCAAATGGATATTCATAGACCCAAATGAGTTCATGGCGGGGTGTATTTCAACCTGAGCTGAAGGTCTGGGTGACTACAGCCAGAAGATAGGTGACTGCATAAAACCCAGTGCAATACAATGTGCCTGTTTCTTAGTAACATGTAATTTCACTGTGCTGCATAATGATACTTATTCCCTCTATATTCAATAGACAACATAACACAACTCAGCCACAAATAACCCACCTATCTAGTTCTTAAGGTGTTTTACTTTTTAGCAGTGTTTACTAAGACAATTTAATGGAGGAGAGGTGTCCCATTGTGATACAAAAATTCAATTCTCTTAAATACTGCACTTAAAAAAACAATAAACAGTAAAAAACACCTTCCCTAACATGTACACCATCTGATTCCTCATCCAAATATCAGGCGCTGCAGTCGGCTGATCAAGTTGATGTCACAGTACTTGTCTAGGAGGCTGTTGCTTAGCCCAGCTGAAGCCATAACCAGTAAGCAGACCAAGGACAGTTTGCATAATGAAAACCCTGGAAGCCTGAGGAACATAAAATAAATAAACGTGTCACTTGTATATGTATTTCATTTATGAGCAACACACATTTTCATGTGAAATTCTGTATGTCCATGCATGTCATGGTGTTTCCAGCTGCTGTTCACATCTTGAGGTCAATCACCCTACATTCTGTGGGTGTTGCTGGGAGAAAGAGAGATGCAGGTTGGGTATCACCAGTGTAAGTTGCCTCGCGAGCCATTTTCGTCGATTTGCCGAAATCGTGCCGCCGCGTGTGCCATCCCACTGGCGACTTACATTTTCACCGGTGGGATGGCAGGTGATGGCAACTCGGGGAGATTAGTCGCCTGCGAACAGGGAGTTTTGTCGTGGGCGACTAATCTCCCCGTGTGCCAGAGCCCTTAGAGGTTTAGAGCTCAAACATCCGGCATCCTCAGCCCTATAGATAAAATGTTTGCTTTTAAACACATACCCAGTAAATGCTGCCTTCTTATTGCTTATCAGACCTTGTGTGAACTTTGCTCCTTTTTTTGATTACCCCTCACCTCCATATACAGCACACCTTAAAGCTTATTTTATCTGTAAACAATTCCAGAGAGCAAAACACTGACTTTGGGAATATCTATAATATTTAACTTAACAGTTCTTGCTATCTTACAGAAGGTGCCATAGTTCTAATCTCCCAAGTCTATAGTTGAAGCCATTAACTATATAGGCAGTATGCCTGTTTTTTTAAGCTGGCCATACACGAGCAGATCCGCTCGCTTGGCGATGTCGCCAAGCGAGCGGATCTTCCCCCGATATCCCCACCTACGGGTGGGCGATATCGGGGACCATTTAGGTAAAAAAAATAATAATCCGATCGTTTGGCCCTGGGGCCAGACGATCGGATTATGTGGGCGGCAATGGGGCAGTCGGATCGGGGACCGCATCAACGAGCCGATGCGGTCCCCGATCCGACCAGATTTTCTAACCTGGCCGATCGAGATCTGGCCAATTTCAGGCCAGATATCGGTCGGCCAGGCCGATCTGCTCTCCCCATACACGGGCCGATTAGCTGCCGAATCGGTCCAAGGGACCGATATCGGCAGCTATAGTCGGCCCGTGTATGGCCACCTTTATTCTTCAGTTTAGGCATACTGCCTAGGCAGTCAAAGGCTGCAGCACTTATATCTTTATATGCAAAGTGCAATTTCGATCGAACTGCCATATTTTTTCCCATAATGCACAGGGTTTTCATTCCAGAAGTTCAGGATTGTTGCCGTTGCAAGGGGGTGGGGCCAAGGTGTGGCAATTGTGGCCAAGTCATCAAAATCCACTTGTGATGTCTCATACCCCTTCTCTTTAAAGATTGTGAGATGTTTTGAGACGCTCCCTCTTTACCTCTTGTACAGCACTATGGAATACTGTATTAATAAATAATACCATTCTTTCATCCAATCTATTTGTATCACAACATAGTGAAAACTGATGAAATTCCATATGTACAACAGAAAGTTTGTCTACTATTATTATTATTATTAACATGTATCTATAGAGCACCAACATATTCCATAGTGCTGTACAATAAATGTGTGTATACATAGAACATACAAGATTACACACAATTAACGTTACTGCACTCAGGAACCAATGTTTCCTCTAATTTATAGGCAAAATTCTTTGTGTGGATCCATGTCTGATCTGCAGTAGTCTCTTTGCTATAACAGCACATATGGAAATAGGATAATGAGTTTCAACAGAAAAGGTACTGCTTAGCATGGAGCTACAGTGGAAAATGCAGGAGAACATGTACTATTCAGCATGAAAAGAGACATGGAGCTGCAGGACCATGTGTTCTGTTTTGTACATTGAGGTGGGAGAAAAGGTACTGTTTAGCATGGGGAAAGAGACAGAACTAAAGAAGCCCATGTACTGTGAAAATATATGTAGACTGAGTTGGAGATGGAGCTGTACAAGCAGGTGTTCTGTTAGCATGGAGCTAGACAAACAAATGTGGTGGTATACACATGTACTGTACTGCTCAGCATGGAGACAAAGACAGACCTGTGGTAAGTAAATGTAGTATTAAGAGATAGACTTAGAAAAGTGGAAGTACATACATGTACCGCTCAACATGCTGATAGAGATGGAGCTGTAGAAGCAAATATAGTATTTAACATGTAGAGAAACCACAGAAGCATGCGTTCTATTTAACCATGAACTAGAGCTGGAGCTGTAAAAGCACTTTGTTTCAGGCATATAATATTAGGGTCAGGGAAAAACAACTGCAACTTTGCAACTTTGGATTTGCAGAAAAACGCTTGCCGAAAATTCAGCCCTACGCCTGGTGTGGCATCAGCCTTAGAACACGACATGGATGTGCACCTGTGAGTCCCTGCTGGGGTGGGGGCCCCTGATGTTGAAGCCACTGTGGGCCCACAACACCTCAGTCTGACACTGTATAACATGTATGTAGGATAATATACATAATAAGTGATTTTACCTTCCTTTAGCTGATTCCACATAGCCATGAAAGTATAAATGGCGACCATAAATGTATACAAGCCCAAACACTGCTGCTAATCCTGTAATATAAAGGTATAGGTAAACAAAGAGAGTCCTGTATAAACAGGGCTGTATATAGAGACAGGCTCACAATTCCCCCCAAAATTCAAAATTTATAATACAATGTAATGCGTACTTATTACAGTGGATGTGTTTTGGGTAAGGATCCTTCTCTGAGGCACAGGGCCAATAGCCTTTTGCTATTTGCAAAGCTTTTACATAGTACAACAGTGTAACATAGCCTAAGGCTACTGGCCCTTGAGGTCTCCCTGTGACTGCATTTTCTCTGTAGGTGGAGAGAAGCAGATGCGCTCCCCTCAACTCCATGTCTCTGCACTGACAGGTACGGCATCAGCTTGTGTGCAGACACAGCCGGATATAAGAGAGAAAATGCATAGTTTCTCATTAGTTCTCCAGTACCTGCTCCTTTTGTCTGCACACTGGCCAACATCATGCCTGTCAGTGCACTGACACTGAGTGGAGGGGAGCACATCCGCTTCTCTCTTTTTTGATATGAAAGTACCATTATTTATTATCCAGCTACAAGAAAAACATTCCAGTGATTCCATTTCATACAGGCTAAAGGTGACATAGAGGCTTGATTGCTAAAGGAGAGCAATGTGCTAAAAATGAATCCTAGTAAGTGTGTATTGTACCCACAATGCAACATTCTTTCCCTGAATTCCAGCAACGTTACATATTCAGCTGTGTGTAATTCAACTGGCTCAACATCAAGTGCCCATAGGCGCAATATGCAAAGGGAATCCTGTACTGTACTGCCTGCTCAAGCCAAATGACAGGTGCAGGGTTCCCTTTTCAAATGAAATGTAATAGTTCACATTTAAGGCATTAGAAATATTGTTGAAAAACAAATCCAAAATACCTTGATTAAAAAACCACCCAGCAGCCCAAAGATCGACCAAAAATATTGCAGAAAACTCAACACAGTTCTGCCTGGAAAAGAAAAAGTTATGAGAATCTATATTATTCATGTAAGTGTAAATCCTACACTCTATTTAGTGTTTCGTCAGTAAGTCAAGATTGCATTTTAAGAACAGAGATAGTATAGTTAAAGAGCCACATAGGAGGCCTGTAGATGCAACATGCACCATTGTATCTAGAGGGCAAAGGGAAGAATGCTGAGAGGGCCACTTTCAATAATGTCTTGAGCCTTGCAGCAGTGTAATTTAACAACACCTTTCTTTACTGTATGTTTTGGCTACATACTGTAGTGTATCTGTATAAAATATATTATATTCATTTTAGGCTATGGGTTTGCATTTAAATATAAGATTAAAGGCAATTATATTAAATAAAAAAGTTGGCTGTGTTGATAGCATCATACACGTTGTACATGTTCGTTCCGCTGAAGCAGATACAATACAGCTTGTTACAGCTAGCAGGGTCAGCAGAACTTACTGCGCTCTGAACGCTCTCTCAAACTCTGGAGGTCCGGTAACTGCAGGAGGATTGACCTTATGTTTCATTCGATATTTTCCCACCAGTTTGGCAAAGTATGCTGCAACATAGAAGAGATTTAGGAAACTGACATAAGTCCCTTCCTCCTTTGAAAGCAAACCTTATATATATATATATACCCCATATTGTATTATAAGCCAATGGGGAGTTCCATGACCATATAAAAGTACTAGGTTGAATGCCGACTGCTCTTATACAGGTCATGCAGCTCCAAGGTCACGTCTAATATCCTAATATTTTTTAACAGAGGGTATTATATTTATTACAAAACACAAGTTTTAGCAAGTCATGTGAAAGGAATTACATCACTAAGCAACAGTTATCACGATATAGTGTACATGATAGTTATGGCTTTTGTGTAATATATATACATATATATTATTTATTTATTATTTATACAGACTTACCTGATTCCACAAATTGATAAACGATGCAGGCTGAGAATCAGCCCCTATCCTGGCATCTTCCCTGTGCATGCACCTGGAGTCAAGCTCATGGAGCAAATTTCAGCTCCAAAATGCATGAGCATCTGCTCCGTGTGCCAAAACTATTGCTCTGGGTGCTGACGCCAGCATAGGGCTGATTCTCAGTCTGTATTTATCTGAAGGCCAAGAATCAGCCATATATGGCTTTAGCCTTAGGCTTACAGTGTCATGCAATCCTTTTCTCACCTTGTTCCTTGAAGTGAGGGATTATTGCACTTGAAGTGTCTCTACTTTTCATACTTAGTGGTGCACAAAATCTGTATTTAAATGTCCCGACAATGTTTATAGACCTTTTTATATAAGCCCACCTGAATGAGCTCATGTAAAAAAGGGGGATATAGTTTTCATTGAACAGTGTACAACTACATTCTTGACAATTTTGTGCTTCCTACAACAATTTGGGAAAGGCCCTTTTCTTTTTCAATAATGTCTCCATGTACAAAGTGAGGTCAACCCAAGTGCCACTGCAAGTCAGACCTTCTTCCTAGATTTCTGGACAGTGTTGGCCATACAGTTTACCTCTTTAGTTAAGTTAAACGTTCTGATTCACTGACCTAAACTGTGCAAGTTTTTTCTAAAATGTACATGGTTGGGCGTGGCTAGTCTGTGTTGTACTCTGGTTTCATTGCCCCCACCGATTATCATTACGCGGTGGGGGTAATGAACTATCAGTTCGCATCTCACACTCCCCCCGCCGAACTGCGCATGCGCGACAACACAGGGGGGGGTTGGGGTGCGATGCGATAGCACAGGTGCAGAGGCGAGGTGGCCGACCGGGTTGCCTAGGGTGCCTGGTTGGCCCAGCCCGCCCCTGCATGCATGTGTGTGTAGGATGTTTTGTAGTATGGGCCTTCATGTTCTTTTTGTGTGTTTGTATAGGGTGGAGAGTGTCAGAGTGAATTTCCTTTGTGCCCTTGAAAATATATATATACGATATCGGTATATTATATTTTAAAATGACTTAAATAAAGAATTTTGTTTTTTAATTTTTGAAGGCTCCTGCGGTGCCCCTGTGTACTCTTGAACTTCTGGATAATTGGCCATAATCTGGTAGCACCCAGGTCACTTTCATTGTTGCTCAACAAAATAGACAAATCCAGGAGCGCATAAATCAAAAAACAAAAGAAAAGAGAAACAAAAATAGTGTAATAACGTTTGAATAGTGAGGTAATATAAACACCGTTTAGAATTCCCTGTGTTCAATATATTAATATTAACACCACAGTGCAGCGGCGCCACAAAAAGACAGGGGGTGCAATTGCTTAGAAAAGCACAAGCAACCTGCTCCGCTATAGGGCGAAGAAGTGTGGCAAGTTTGGATGTTGTACCCCTAAAACTGTAGGAGGAGTAGCGTTTAGAAAATGGGGGACGCTAAGAAGAAGAAGAAGCGGAAGAATAAGCCAAAGTTGAAGAACAGTATGTGGGGTTTCCAACCCAACATAATTAGAGTCATAGAATGTATCTGCACTCCTTTCTGTGTTCAAAAATGTGTTATTTATTCAGTCAACATTCTGTTGTCTGTAAGTGAGTTGAAACTGTAGCCTGTAAAGTTTGATATCAGTGTTTCACTTCTATTATAATATTTCTAACATTCTGACTGGGCCTGAGCTTACATGGGGCTGCACACAGCCCTGTACATTTCAGTTGAGATGCCAAAGTGGCAGTTGGAAACAGAGGTCTAGAGACAAGCACTTGCGGCAGTTGGTTTCAGTACTTGGTTTGTCTCAGACCAGAGTGCATCTCTTGGCGATTCCTGGATCTTCCAAGCGATTTCAGAGTGAGAAAAAGCGATTTTTTTTTGCAGCGGAAAGCAAATTCACCAACTTTGGTTGAGGAATTGCTTTTGAAGAAAGAAGAATATTTCTACAGAATACAGAAGAAGAAAATCAAAAGTCCATTCTTTGAGACTTTATTGATACCATCAAGATGAAGAGAAGGATCGACGACGTGAGCAGCAGCGAGCAAAAAAGTGGGCGAAAAAGGAAGAAAAAGAGAAGAATACACAAGCGCAGCTCCAGTGAGGAAAAACAAATGGAGGGAAGGAAAAGACCCAGAGAGAGTGAGAACAGCGCTACATCAGAACGTAAGTAGAACCTGGTCATTTAATATTTACTCATCAACTGCCATTCTTCTACTGTCTCTACCTAAATGTATGTCTATAGATGTGTGATAGTATATATTTACCTGTCTTTGTCTGTTAATCTATATCAATATATATATTTGGATTTGTGTAACTATCTTTAGCTGTCTGTATCAACTGTCAGAATTTATATGTCTGTTTGTCTATCTATCTATCTCTCTATCTATCGTCTAGCACAGTGTTTTTCAACCTTTTTTGGGCAAAGGCACACTTGTTTTATGAAAAAAATCACGAGGCACACCACCATTAGAAAATGTTAAAAAATTTAACTCTGTGCCCAGCAGCAGTGCCCCCCTAGTACATTGGTGCCCAGCAGCAGTGCCCCCCTAGTACATTGGTGCCAAGAGCAGTGCCCCCCTAGTACATTGGTGCCCAGCAGCAGTGCCCCCCTAGTACATTGGTGCCAAGAGCAGTGCCCCCCTAGTACATTGGTGCCCTGCCTACGGCACACCAGGCAACATCTCGCGGCACACTAGTGTGCCGCGGAACAGTGGTTGAAAAACGCTGGTCTAGCATCTATCTGTCTATCTCTTTTTAGGAGCAGCTGTTCCTTAGACAATTATTACAACCTAGTATTAAGATTTTCAGCACAGCTGCATAGGGCCCTCTCCCTAACTACATTGCTTTAAATAAAAAACAGGGCTTCATCATCTTCATCTTCTGGTTTTAGTGGTGTGCCCCCAGAAGCATGTACACTTAAAACTAAATACAGATCAGCTTCAGTATGCATACTCCTGGCTGAATGTGATGTGGCTGAAGATGGAGGCCACCAATGTCACTGCGCAACTGAACCTGGGATTCTTTAGTGCCACCAATGTGGACAGGCAAGGGGCAGGGGGCTCTATGCAGCTGTGCTAAGTCTAAACCAGGGAAAGGGAAGTATAGTTTTCTTCAAATGGTAGCATGCAGAAAGAAAAAATCATTCCTGTTGTGCTTTTTCTATTTTAATTTTTTTTAAATGTGTCTACATCTTTTTTCTCAGGAGGAAGTGAATTGAAGAGGCCCTGTGTGGAAGAACTTCCTCTCCCAGTAGCAATCAGCAACTGCACCATCCATGCTGAGCTTGGGAGTGGAACATACGGCAGAGTAAGTGCTGGGCTTCTGGGGAATGATACTTGTGTTTTATTATTTAGCACTAGGGGATATAAGAAACAGATAATTCCATGAATATTTACCGAGACATTAACAAACTGAACTCTTGAGGTAAATGAGGCCCTTTTTGGAATATAAATGGCTTTTTACTTATTATGCTTTTTGGTGTAAATGTATCTGTAGTGACTTGGGATGAATACTTTATGTTTATTACAAACAGGTAGAATGAGGCAAAATTTGAGGCTCTGTGTCACTGTGCTGGCTTTTGGGGCAGCACCAAAAAGATAACTTAGGGTGGCATTAAGGTAAATCCAGCGCTTAACCATACTGTAGAAGTGACTTTCTAACATTTTATATCTGTTTCTGCCATGTCTTAGGTTTGGTTGGTATCTATACAAGATAAGATCCAGCATATGGCCATCAAGGTCATTAAGAAGAACAACGACACCAACATATCCAACATCATCACAGAGGCACGGGTATTGAAGACAGCAGCTGGATGCCCGTACCTTTGCTCTGCCTATGGTTCTTTCCAAACACAGGTACAAGAGAGTGTTACTAACTTAATGGGCTAGTTCATATTAACTACCTTACGTTTTAGCATGGTATGAAATGTCCTATACAATGAAAACCTAAATCACTGGGGTGGGGGGTACCAACTTTGTTGGCAAGTTTTGCCCCCGGCCTGGGGTTCCCATTTGGAAATTTCTAAAGCTGCCATTTGTGCAGTTTCTCCCTGGTATCCCTTATGAATAAACAGACTTGTGTTTGTAAAGTAGTGTAATATCAGAAAACTGTGGGTTTGTCTGAATTCTGCAGTGGAATATCTGGGATATCATAGTTGCAACCTTATTCAAGAGTATCATTGTTATACTAAAGGCCCAATCAATAACAATGAAACAAGGATTTTATAAACTGCACTAATTTCCAGCATCTAGAAAGCATGGGTGAGAGTATGTTTATTATAAATATATATTCATGCGGTTTTAGAGTGGTGTGACATAAAGGCCTAGGGCAGCACAAGCTAAAATATACCCCCAGGTGCAGGATAAGTAAGGGCATAAAGCAGCTAAAGCCAAAATACATCCTTGGGTGCAGGATGCAAAAAAGTAGATGGTACCTGAGAATGCAGAATTAGTGCAGAATGAATAATGGCCTAGGGCAGTTCAGATTAAAATACACCCCTGAGTTTAATTTGTCCTTAAATATAAAATCAATACTTTCTGTGCAAAATCACTTGTAATAACGTGCTTTTGGCTATCTGTGCCTGTGATTTAGTTCTTCTCTTATCTCTTGTTTCTTTAATCAGGGGCATGTTCTGCATGCTATGGAGTATATCAGCGGAGGGACCCTATGGAGTGTCATCAAGAACAGCGTCCGACTGGAGATGGACTTAGTAAGGTAAGTGACTGCATGAATGTTTCAGGTAACAGAGCAAGAACTGGACTAGAGTACCTCATTGCTTATAGTTTCAAGCAAAAGTAAGAATAAAGAGTCCAGCATTCTGTATTTTCAGCTGACTGGCTTCCATCTTTTGTTTGTAAAGCAAAAGGGAGTCTATGTAGTCACTCAAGTAATATTCCTTGTTTCTGTATATCTAATACACCAGCTAATAATAACTTTGCTGTCATGTAGCTCCACCTTCCATTGCAATAAATCCCCTGTCCCTACTGCGCAATAACTTCACAAATACTTCACAAGAAATAATTATTGTGTGTGTAAAAGGACATAAAGCTTATGTTGCTGTATCGTGCATACATAACACCTTAACATTTGTAATTACATTGGAAACTGTATGGTCTAATGGAGCTGGTACAATAAACAATGCTACTGGGGTCCATTGTGGCACAGAGCAAACAAAGGGGCAATTTACACTTTGCCCAATACTAATTTGCTGGAATGGAAAGCAAAGAGTGTCTCACTCTGTATGCAGTGCTATGTGTGTTATAGCAGAGATGCAAAGGCAGGGAACTAGGGGGCACATGGGCACCACTTTGAAATCATTCAGAATTCTACAAATTAAAGGACAAGGCACAACCCCTAAGTGCACTAAGCTGTGATCATATGCATTCCTACAGTTTGCCTAGCCCAGACTGTAAGCAGAGTTACAATATTAAATAATACATATTATAGTATAGACATAGCAAAGAAATTTGTTCACTATGGAAATGTTAAATAATATTTTTTCCCCAAAGATTCTACGCAGCAGAGCTGGTGTGCGGCCTGCAGTTTCTACATTCAAATGGGATTATCCACCGGTATGTAAGATTTATAAAAATCCTATATATTATCCTTCTGTTCACATCCCTTCTTGCCCTCCAGTTATAAAATGGTACTGGCTGATTCCCAACATTTAAATTTACATTCCCCCCTACTTACAAACTCTATCTCAATTCTATTGGCATTTTCTTAACCATAATCTCTACCTTGCAGGGATCTTAAACCAGCTAATGTCCTAGTAACCAATGAGGGACATATAAAGATCGCTGATTTTGGCTTGGCAGCTGAGGGAGTCTTTGGCAATAAAAAGGTCAGAGGTAGAAAAGGAACACCTGCCTTTATGGCCCCAGAGGTATGTGACTGTGATGTAATTTAAATGTTTATAACATAGAAGTACTAATGTCTGTAAATATTTTCTTGTGCTTATATGTATGTCATGAAGTTTTCGGGCATGCCCCAGTGATAACATTTGCGTACCTTTTACCCCAGGCTAGGGCAACAATCCTTTAAAAAAAACACCTCTCTGACAGGGATGACTCTGTTATTGTGCTGCCCTAAGGGGCTTTTAAAAGTCTGAAGGTGCAATGGCTCCCTGTGCACTAAAATAGCCAAATCTATAACCAGAATTTTGACTCTCACCTTGCAAGAGCTCACTCCTCTCTGGGTACTTTCCTACAGGGACCATTTTAACAGTTCCCAGGTAATCCTTGTTCTACTCAGGGTGGGGCGCATGTGCAGTATAGTAATTGTTGGGCGCTTACTGTACTATACATGTTTCAAGCTTCAATCAGCTTTAGTCAAAGGGACTAAGGTGCTCTTCGGTTAAATGCAAGAGATTTTGACCCATGGGGGTTGGCACCTCTCCTGTGATTTTAGCTTTCAAACTCCTTTTAGCATACCATAAATACCCTTAGGGTAGTGTAGAAGCAGAGGTGTACTATGTATACAGCAGGGGGGCTTGGAGGGGGGCAGGTCTCCCCCTGGAGGAATTTTCTGCATGGGGGCCTGGAGTGACCAAGTTATACCGCTGTGTGTAGAAGGGCAAGAGAAAATGATATTTTTCAGCTTTACTGGATAATTATACATTTCTACTATTTGATATTTGACATATTTTTTTTACCAATACTGCAGCCATTTTAGGGCACAGAGTTTGCAATTTGTTCAAAAGAAGAGTCACAGAACCCCCATAGATTCAGTTAAACACACGCAGTTTTTTAATACAGATCTGTTCGTTCAATTCTAGATGCTAAATAAGAAGAAATATAACGCAGGAATAGACTGGTGGTCATTAGGGATCACCATATGTAGAATGGCCTCCGGGACCTTACCATTCAAGCAGGGCAAGGCAGAATGCGGTTCACCTATTGTACATGCAGAGCCTTGCATTCCAGAATGGTTTAGCGCAGAACTGCAAGATCTCCTGCAAAGGGTGAGTACAGGAATTTATGGAATGGATGCCACTAGTTCTATTATAATATAAGTATTCCCAAAGGTGCAACATTGTTCCTAGAAATCTAGCAGTAGTACTAACTGGGCTTGTTCTTGTTTGCTGAATAGTGTATAGGCAATTGGACTGGATCCCTGTGCCATGAGGCTATTACTGGCAGGTGTGTAGCTTCAGCTTGGCAATATATATATATCTGATAATGTCTTTTTCCTTTAGCTCCTGGAGAAGGATCCAAAGGAACGGCTAGGCTTGAATGGAACCATTCGGGAGCACCCATTTTTTAACACCATTGATTGGGTGCAACTAGAAAGCCAGAATGTACCACCTCCTTCCCAGCCAGTAGCAGTAAGTACATGACTGCAGCATCTAATTAGATACCACTACTGTATATTTAGAGCCCACAGTGTACTCAATAGGATCTATTATCCAAACCCCCCAGATAACTTTTTAATACCATTCACTTCAGTGTTTTGTATAAATACTCAATTTTTACCCAATTTATTGTTCCTTTGTAGTAAGAAAACAATGTAAGTTAATCAACTGACAATAAACCCATGTTAATGTAAATTTTATTTTTAAATTACTTACTGTGATTTGGTAGACTATATAGTGCTGTTTGGTGCTGCTTATTATAAGTTATTTGGAAAACTCTAGATATAAGAGTTTCCAGAGTAATATTGCTAAACAAGAAGGTGCATCTTCACTTCATAGAAAATGTCAAATGAGAAACAAGGCACCCAGCACCTTTTGGAACCACAGAATCTCCATAGGTCAACAGAATGGACAGGGCTAGGCCTGGGTGGGAATGAACTCACAAAGATTACCAAATCAATGTGTACAATGTGTACTTAATATTTTGTTTTTGACTAATACCTAAACGTTTGTTGATTATTATATTCTCTGTACTGAAAAAATGTCATATAAAGAGTTAATTTATGTTTTGTTTTACTGCAGCTGTCATCGGTGGATTTCAGCAAGACATGTGAGAAACCACCATCATTCTTGGAGTCCCTGAAACACAATATCAGTTCAGGTGATGTATCCCTGCAAGATATGTCATGTCTGGAGTCCTTTTTACAGTGCCAAGCTGTTTCTAGACCTTCAGACACTAATGGCATTCTTAGGCCCCACCATCAGCCCAATACCACCATAACCAGCAGGCCCCATAATCAGCTGGGTTTGGTTCTGCTGCCCTCTCCAAGAAGTCTTAACTTCTGGTGTCTTATCATCACAATTGCCATCATTATACTGGCCTACCGGCGGTACCATCGGTTGCCATGTTCCTAATTTCTGGCCCTTGATATCAGCTTCTACCTTTGGCCTTTTTTTATCATCTTCTCCCTCTGCTAACCCTCACCACTAGGCCTTGCAATCCTTAAAGGCTCTTAAAGTCACCAGGAGTGGATATTTTGCGCCTGGAGCAAATTTATCAACTTTCCTCATGAAAGGAGGAGTCCCCCTGTTTGCACCACACATTACACACTAATATTGTCCCCACATTTTAGTCTAAGAACAGTTCCTTTATTTATATCTATCATGTTTGGTGAAAAGATGTAACTAAAGTACTAAATATACATTTATTTACATCAAAGTAGCATATAATTGTATAGGCTAGTATTTAGAAATAGATAGAAAGTAAAACATTAAACAGGACACTAGAATACAGGCTACCAACACTACTACACATAATACATCACTGATCCAGGGACTTGTCCGACTGCCATATTGGAGTCAGGAAGGAATTTTTTCCCCTTCTGAAGCACACTGGACACAGCTTCAGAAGGTTTTTTTGCCTTCCTCTGGATCAAGATAAATAGGAATCTTATGAATAAATAGTTGAACTTAAATATGAACTTAAATACTAAATTACTAAATAGAAAATAAGATGCCAGCAATTAAGATGGTAGAAGATAAGGATATTAAATGTTCAGTTCAGTGTTCCCCTATTACTGTTATGGCACCACCCTCATTTATTGCCAGTTTAATTCTTTGAACAAATGAGCCTTAAATTCAGGCAAATAAAAGAAATAACTAAAAATCTGAGTAAATAAATAAAATGTCAGACCTTTTATAACATCAACCTGTATATAATGTCAGCTATTTTATTTATATTTAAGGGACACGGTGTAGATTAAATAGAATAACATAGCTATGGATATCTAAAGTAATATGACAAAGGACAAAAATATATTTAAATGATAACATATGGAAGAAAAGAATAATGTTATATACAGTAGCTTAGTGTTAACTAAAAACCCTAACTAGAAGAATACTGTAAGGAAAACTGATAAAGGGATTGGTTGCTGTTAGAAGTCACCTACATTCTAAGGCTTTTGTCACACATTGAGTTTCACTGATGCGCCCACCTCTGCGCTGTATGTGCCTGTCACTATGGACCCAGTGGATTTCAGTCAGAAAATACACACTTTTCTGGCCAAAATCTGCTCTGTGTGAACGCACCTGTCAGTGCTCACAGATACAGTTCAGAGGGGGGCAATCTGGTTTTTACACTAATGGAGAAAGCGCAATGTGCGATAAAGGTCTAATGCATATTGAATTGGGCTGGCTTCTATAGTCCAAATATTTAGAGTCATATCTGGCTAAAAACCCAGACTCCCTCTCAGGATAAGGCAGGAGAAGTTGGCAAAAAACTTAGGACCAGCAATAAAGTAGTGGACTATAAAGTGCAGAACAGAAATAACTAAACTTGACTGATTTAAATGGAAAATTAGCAGCCATATTAGTGCACAGGTGAAAGGTTAGTATTTGTAGATACTTTTTTGTAAATATATAATTTTGTATTAAACTTTTAAAATAGGAATTAAAGAAAGTACATGTTTAATAGAAAGAATATTATAACGTCACAGAAAATGTATATCAAAAACATCTGTGCTGAGATAAATAAAGACAAATAGAGAATTTAAATTATTACTTACTGTCTGACTCTTTTGTTGTATCGCTATTATATTGTATTTACTGTATTATCTTATTCCATTAAGCATAAAGGAGGGACAATTTAGATCCCAATGAGGAGGCCCTTGTGGCCCAGGGTTTGCAAATCTTGAGGAATTTATCTCTGTGGAATGAAAGGCATTTTCTCTTTTCCTCAGTTTGATATACTTCTTTCCTGTTGGCCAGAAATCCTGTTGTTATAGTATTATAGTCAGACCACTTTGGACAACAACTCCACTGAGTTATACCCTAGTCATTTTGTTGCCCTCCTACATATGAGGGCATAGACTTTTGTTGCCCTCCTACATATGAAGCATAGACTTGTACGACTATACGATTATATGGGTGCGTATATGGCCAGCTTTAGGCAATGTATGGTTTGTATTTGAGCAACATAATGCAGAATTGCTTAAATACATATAAACTTGTGTATTAAAACAGTCAAAACTTTGCCTGGTTCATTAACCAAAAGAGACCAATCTAACATTTACTTTCAATATTTTAATTGCTCCATGCATCATCATCAGAATAATTTTTATATACAGCACCAGCATATTATGCAGTCCATTACATTAATTTATAACAAACAAGGGTTTTGCAATAATTTGATAAATAGTTGTTGTCCTTTAGCTGCTCTGGAATATTTAAACAGGACAATCATTTTCCACATTCCTTTGGGATTATTAGAAGCCTATTTATCAAATTGTGAACTCACATAAACTGCTGAGAGTTTTCTGATTAAAAAAAATTTGAATGATGATGTATTTATTAATAGTCACAATAATATTTATCTTAATATTCAAGTTTCATTTGCCTGCCTATTTTTGTCCATTTCTTAACTTGCCATGGAAGAGCACTTAACACTTTTCATGGGGGACACAATCAAATACAATAACTAGAAAGGGAAGTTTGAGAACAAACTTCATGTTGGATTGAAAAGTGTGAAGTCACTGAATGAAATCTGATCTGTTGTTGGCTCCGCCCACTTTTTCTAACCTTGGACCACAGTTATATAGTAAAACCACTGAGAAAAGTTTGGGGACCCTGGTTTTAATAGTGTCTGAATGGCAGCAATTTAAATTTCCCCACTGAAAGTCAACAAGTAACATCTGATTGGCGGTTGGTGGCTCCACCCCCTTTTTCTAACCTGGAACTGCAGTTACCCAGTGACTAACTCTGCAAAGTTTTTCTATCTTTGAGTATGTAGTCACCCAGTGACTGAATGTGCAAAGTTTGGGAACCCTGGCACCTAACCAATAAAATTCAATAGGTGAAATCTGATTGGCTGTTGGTGGCTCCGCCCACTTTTTCAAAACTAAAACTGCAGTCCCCTAGTGACCAATTGTGAAAAGTTTGGGGACCCTGGTGTTAATCCTCTGAGAATGGCAGCAGGTTGAATTTTCCCATTAAAAGTCAATAGGTAAAATCTGATTGGCTGTTGGTGGCTCCTCCCACTTAAAAAAAATACAAAAAACCTTAAATGCGTAGTCACCCAGTGACTGACTATGCAAAGTTTGGGAACCCTGGCAACAAACCAATAAAAATCAATAGGTGAAATCTGATTGGCTGTTGGTGGCTCTGCCCACTTTTCAAAAGTAAAACTGCAGTTCCCTAGTGACCAACTGTGAAAAGTTTGGGGACCCTGGAGTTAATACTGTGAGAATGGCAGCAGGTTGGATTTCCCCATTGAAAGTCAATAGGTAAACTCTGATTGGCTGTTGGTGGCTCCACCCATCTTTTCTTACCTTGAACCACAGTTACCTGGTGCCTAACCCTGCAAAGTTTGGGGTCCCGGTGTTATTACTGTGAGAATGGCAGCAGGTTGGATTTCCGCTAAATCAATAGGTAAAATCTGATTGACTGTTCACAGCTCCGCCCACTTTTGGGCACCCAACAATCATCATATTTTCATTCAGGCTGAACCCATGACTGTGTGATTCAAGTTTGGGGAGTGCAGCCTAAAAGCTGTAAGTTTGGCAGCAGTTTCAATTTCCCCATTAAAGTCAATTGGTGAAATTTGATTGGCTGTTGTTGTCCCCTCCCACTTTGGGGTCATCCAACAAATGTCGCTGTTTCATTCGTGGTGACCCCATTATTATGTTATTCAAGTTTGGGGGGTGTAGCTTCAAAGCTGTAAGAGTGGCAGCAGTTTGAAAATCTTCCCTGTCAAAGTCAATGGGAAAATTGGGGGGTTCGGAGCGGCGCCACAAAAAGACGGGGGGCACAATCGCTTAGAAAAGCACAAGCAACCTGCTCCGCTATAGGGCGAAGATGTGTGGGGAGTTTGGGTGTTGTACCCCTAAAACTGTAGGAGTAGCGTTTAGAAAATGGGGGGCGTTAAGAAGAAGAAGAAGCGGAAGAAGAAGCCAAAGTGGAAGAACAGTATGTTGGGGTTTTCAACCCAACATAATAAAGAATACAGCAGGGCTGTCCTACTAATAAAGTTACAGATATTCTATGCACATACTGCATGGCAGAACACACAAGTTCTGTGCAAGTAATAGCCTATGTAACTTTAAGGGGAGATTTATCCAAATCCATAAAAGTTTCTTGTTTTTACTCGGTTCATCTGAGTTGCGAGAATTCGTGACACGTATTTTTGGGCTGTATTGATAAATAGTTTATTTCTCATTATTATTATTTTTTGCCTCAAAGTTTTTGAGCACAAAGACACCCAAGGTGGGTGACATATTATTAGCTTCTACTGAATAGATTTACTAAACCATCTTAAGAGTAGAACTCTACTATAAAATATAGGTTGGTGAGACCCATTGCATAGAATTCATTTCTAAACTCCTAAGTGTTGTATGGGTTTCTGTGGTGCCTTCCTGTCTCCTGCTTTCAAATACAGGTTTCTTCTGGGTCCGCTTTCCCTCCTATGTGTAAGGGCTCTCAGCCTCCTCAGGACTAAACTGTTATATCCCACAATCCTTACACACAAGCTGGGCCCTTACAATTTTTGGAGGAAGAATATGCTGACAGCTTGGCACTTTACAGCAGTTGGGAGCAAGAGATTCTAAAACAGTAACAAGCGAACATACCAATAAAATCTGATGGTTAGGCCCAAGGTTCTAACACTCAGATTAATCCGATATTGCCCCACAGATCCCCCCGTTTGGAGAGCGGCAATGTATGGCCAACTAATATCAACTGGTATCATTTAGTTTCTTCTTATGGGATCCATAGAAGCAATGACCCAGTCTAACTCCTCAGGGAAACCTTGGCAGGTTATTCTACAAAAAGCCCAAGGTTTTGTACTAGTAATTCACCTACATGGTACTACTAAACTTATAACTGGCTAAAGCTTTATTCAGTGGACCCTAAATCTATGCTTACTCCTCACTGGTGATTCCAGTTCCATGCTCTACATCTGCAAGCATTTAATGAATACTCTCCACCTCTATCTAGCCATTAGCAAAAGTCTTCATTTCTCCATATGTTCTACACTAGTAACAAGCCACCCAGCTGCCTTGCCCTGTTGCCAACAAAATTTCTTCAAGCTGCCTGGGGGTATTTATCCTACAACATAGAAAGGAAGGATTTGAGTGCTGTTTGTGCGTGGATGCACAGCGGCAGCCAAAGGCAAGCTGACACTAAGAGCAGTACAGCTGTATGTGTGTACGCACATACGCACAAAGGGTTGGACATTTTAGAGGTTTTTTCAAATTTTAAGATTAAAGAATGATTTCCTTCATTATTTCTTATCATGTGGCAGTTTTGGACAACTGTGGCACAATTGTAGTAGCGTAGGCCGGGATCCCCAACTTTTTTTCCTGTGAGCCACTTTAAAATGTAAAGATTTTGGGAGCAATACAAGCATAAAAAGTTTCTTGGGTGCCAAATAAGGGCTGTGATTGCCTATCTAGTAGCCACTATGTGGACTGGCAGCCTACAGAAGGTCCTGTTTGGCATAATACTGGGTTGTTATGCCTTCAAGCCAGGAATTCAAAAATGGGCACCTGTTTTGAGGCCACTGGGAGCAACGTCTGAGGGAGCGTGGAGCAGTATGTTGCTCACGAGCCACTGGTTGGGGATCACTTGTGTAGGGGAATATTTATACTGGCATACTTTATTGTGTATTTAATTAAAGATTCAACCCAGTTGTGGTATTTACTGCCCTGTTTAAGTGGACATGTCCCCAGTGATAACTGGATCACTAGAACATTAGGGTGTGTCCCTACTGGCTCCTTGCTCTGGGATTATAAACAGTAAGAGTCCTGTGGTAAGTGATCACAGTGTGGCAATGACTATTTAGGCAAGGCTTTGGGGTATATTTATGAAAGGGTTAACATAAGCATTTTCACTCTTTAATAAATATTCCCCTTGAATTGGAGGTTAAGTTAAAAATACCCTCCTAGAAATGAGACAAGTTTGTCAGAGCTGCAGTAGGTAACAATCGGGTTACAGGGTGCTGTGTGATTATGGGGAACTTTCAAACAATAACTCATTCCCAGAATCATTGATGGAATTCCCTGACACTTGAATTTCAAAGTGCACAGTAGGCGACTGTATAATTCAGTACAGTAACACTCCCTGTTATTGTAGGCTCTGCCAGCAGTTTCATTGACTCTTCATTCAAAACATTTTCCCCATCGCTGTCCACTATACTGTATTTTATCAAGCCATTAATCTGTGTTCTGATAGTAAATGTATTATTATTATTATTATTATTTATATAGCGCCATTAATTTACGCAGCGCTTTACAGAATAGAGGGGTACAAAAGACAGAACAGTTAACATGTACATACAGTATAAACAATTGCAGTTACATTGGATGAGGATCGGAGACACTAGGGGGAGGGCCCTGCTACCAAGAGCTTACATTCTAAAAGGGAGGGCTGAGACATAAGGTCAGGGTAACTAGCATGGCGTTAGAGTTCATGTAGGTGTGTAAAGTGACATTAAGTGCGGAGTGAGAGGTGAAAACCAGTGGTTAGTTAATGTTTGAGGGAAGATAAGGGGTGCTCAGTGGGTAACCGCATTTCTGAGGGTTTAGGTTATAGGCTTGAGTGAAAAGGTGAGTTTTAAGAGACCGTTTAAAGGCTTGGAGAGTCTGGCAGTGCCTAATGGGACGGGGAAGAGCGTTCCAGAGGATGGGTGCAGCGCGTGAGAAGTCATGGATGCAAGAGTGAGAGGAGGTGATGAGTGAGGAGGAGAGAAGGAGGTCGTGTTTAGAGCGAAGGTTACGTCTGAATGACTGTGTTACTGTTATGTATGAATGACTGTGCTACTGTTATGTATGAATGACTGTGTTACTGTTATGTATGAATGACTGTGCTACTTTGTTGATAATTTGTAACTCCCAACACCTTTTACTAAACTACACTAGATTTCCAGAAAAGTAGTGTTACATGGTCCCTTCTCTGCATATTGTACAGGGAGAGAGACCATCTATACATACTCATAGTTAAGGTAAAGTAAACGACTGCAGGATCTCTGTAGGTCGTTTCTAGGTGTAGCTTTAAATCCTGTATTCACGGTTTCTGTATAAAGGCCAGTTGGCACCTTACCTTGCTGGCAGGCAGAAATGAAAGACACCGTAGCGAGTAGGACAATATCCGCAGACATGTTTTGGCAGGAGTGAGAAAGAGTGAGAGAGTCAGAGAGAAGGGCTGTGCAAAGGGTAAGCACACCCACCACATACTTTAACTGTCGGTGTGCTGCTACAGTCTGCACTTACGCTATCTATATTACTAGTTGCATTCAGGTATGTGAGTGTATGTGCATTTACATTTTTTTTTTGGCAGTTCAGATAGTGTTTATGCTGCTTTTCTGCATAACCCCAACTGAATGAGCTTATGTCAGTAAGGGGAAATATTTCCATTTAACCTTTTCCTTAAGGGACCCAGATTCATTCTTGCAGTCAGCTTTGGACTAGCACAGGGGTCCCCAACCTTTATTACTCGTGAGCCACAGTCAAATGTAAAAAGACTTGGGGAGCAACACAAACATCATAAAAGTTCATGGAGGAGCCAAATAAGGGCTATTAGGTAGCCTCTATGCACACTATCAGCTTACAGGGGGCTTTATTTGGTAGTAAATCTTGTTTTTATTCAACCAAAACTTGCCGTCAAGTCACAAAAACAAAAATAACTCCCTGGTTTGGGGGCACTGAGAGCAACATCCAAGAGGTAGGTGAGCAACATGTTGCCCTTGAGCCACTGGTTGGGGATCACTGGACTAGCAGAAAGGATAAAGGCGTTGTATATGAGTGAGCTAGTCAGGGGTGACTGGGCTGCAACTTGGGCCCCAAGCTACTTGGCTCGGCTCTTTTCTTGCAGCAATTAAAAAGGGGAGCAGAGCTGCACTGTGCAGTATATATGTTAGTATCAGAAGAAAGGATTTAGGAATGCTGTTAAGGCAGGAGCAATGAACTGATCCACTAGTGTTGCTGGTGATGACTATGGACTGGAAATCCTAGAAAAAAGGAGACTCTTACAACAGGTGAAGTTATTGCCCACTAGGCTTGAGATGTCTCTGCAAAGTCAACGACCGACTTAAACTCACCTCCAGCAGATTCACATGAGTCAGTAGTGAATAGGACCCAGAAGGCCCCAGCATTATAGTAGCACTGTTACACTGGTAGCTACGCTCCTGACTGCTCTCCTCACCTGACGCTAGTTTTACTAATCTTTATTTGGTTCTGTTATTTCTGTATCACAGAAAAATAGTTTCACCTCAATGAATTAACAAGTGTATCACTGTGTGCATATTCTTTCAAAAGGTAGGTAGTTTTGTACCAACATATACAGGACAAACTTCTGGAGACATTGACTATTTACAGAGAACTAGGTCCCTGCTTCAGGCTCCCATTTTACAAAATAAATGGAAGCACTGAGCATATATATGTGTGTAAAAATACTATACACAATACACCTTGTTTTGTTTGAAAAAAGGAAAATAAAAGCATTTAAAGGACAAGGAAAGTCAAAATCTATTAAGCACACTATTAAATAGTACTACTATTGCTGTGTAAAAACGCTATATTTCTGGCTTGCCTAATGAAAGATTTACAGAGATACACATGCTAGAAATGACATACTTGTTGCAGTGAACGTGCCGCCATCTTGTCCAGCATGTCTGAAAAGCACAAGCCCAGCCCCCTCTGATCCCTGCACCTATCCCAGTACCGGTCGGGTCCCTGCATCTGCCGGCTGACAAAGCATCGCCGCCCCCCGCTCGTATCCCAGTACCTCACGGGTCCCTGCATCTACCGGCTGACAAAGTATCGCCAAAGCATCGCCGCCAACACCCCCCCACGTATACCAGTGTGCATCTGCCGGCTGACAAAGCGCCGCCACCACATCCCCCCTCAACGCTTATAATATTTAGTACAAGCCCTGTTATCTAATGAGGGGACCACGTTTGCTGTTCGTCCAGAGGGCAGCCCTAAAGCATATCACAAACATGGCGCATGGCGCACAGACTGTCACACTGGACATAGATCATACAAAACACAGCATACTTGTGTGCAGTCAGTGTTTTGGAAACATTTAATAATCACAACTGGTAACGATAAGGCACTGAATTGGGCTCCCCACACCTCCCGCCTCGCTGCTTGCTTCTCCTCCTGCTGGCTGTCCTGGTCTGCGTCGCCATAGCAACCAGACGCTCCTGATGTGTGCGCATGTGCAAGGTAAGGATCTCAGGTCCCAGGGTCAGTGCAGGAGTGAGGCATTATGGGAATCTTCTCTACCCAGCTCAGCGTTTTTTTTCCTGTTTGGTTTCTGATCTTCTGAACGGGAGAAATATGGGGAGACTTAAGGGCACTATTGAGAGAACTGAAGGTATGCCTGCAGCTTGAGATTAACTCTTTACTAGCCTTTCCTTCTCCTTTAAAAAAAAAAAAATACTATTCACAATCACATGTAAACACACATGAATCACTGTATTTATTGTAATCATAGATAGATAGTAAGCTCATTGGGACAGTGACTTCTTTTCAACTGTGTGTAAAACACTGGGTATATATGTGGTTTAGAAAGCCATACATCCTTAAGCAGCTCCTGTGGAGTTTACACACTGGGACACAATGACCATGCATATCTTGGGTCCCCACATTATTTCACATTACCACATACCATTCATCTGGATAAAGAATGCAACAAAATCATTCAGAGTCTGTCCTCATCTGCAACTTCGACGCAGTGTATGCCTTGAGCAGGTGTCTGTGTGAATCAAACCTTCCACTCAATCCCACCTTCCCCCAAATCAAACTTCCCCGCCCTGCTCACAATCTGCTCTTTGACATCCAAAGAGGAAAGGCTTTGACATCCATTGCTTTCTCTACCTCTTAAACATGGCCTAAACTTTCACCCATCCAATCCCGCAGCTAGCATCTCCAGAGACATAGGCCGTGTGACTTCTTGCGCATGGATAGACCTTCCGTTTGCGTCATTAAAAGTAATATCTGTACATGAAGGGGCACATTATTCAAAATTAGAGATTTTTTTGTGATGCGCACACTGTGGCAAAAAATACTACTTTAAATATTTTGGGGTTTACATTTGTAGGGACCCCACAGAATTGGGCCCCTTCAGGATGAGTTCCCCCTTTTGACAGGCACCAGAGATTGGCCTTAAAGGTGGTCCTAGCTGTTTATATGTGAAATGGGAGTTTCCCTGTTGCTCAGCAGCAACCACTAGGTGGCAGTGTGCTGCAATATAAAAAGGGATGACACCCATTTTGTGAAGGTCTTAGTCCTGGGACTGCCTCTTGTGAAGAGGTTTACAACAACACTCTAGGAGTGACAGGCAGGCTAGAGAGAACGGGCCCCAACAGGAGAGAGAGGGGTTAAGATCCCCCAGCATTCATGGCTGGAGTTCAGGTCCTGTAGTGTTTAGTAAGAGGAGCCAAGTCAGCACCTGGGAGTGTTCCCAGTGAAGGGGCCCTACGCGTGGACCGGGGTGAGTTCCTAGGTGGGATCACCCGGCGGGAGTACCGGGGGTAGCCCAAAGAGAAAGTGTGACTTGAGCCGTCTGTGTGACATCCTCTGAAAGTTCTGCTTGCATCAATCAATAAAGCAAGTTCATCTGGTTCATCATCATAACAGGTGTCTTGGCTGTTTGTATATTTAAGGATCCTCAACTGCCTGGTAAGCAGCTACCCCAAGGGAGGGGCAAGGTACTGGGAGTTGCAGGGAATCCGGGTCCAAGGAGGACCTCATAGAGTTTTCCCAGGGAGGAGACATATAGTTCTACCTATACCTACCCTGGGTGGAGGCACGCCATTCATTTATATCATACCTGTCCCCCATAAAAAGCGGGGGCTCAGGGCTCCTGTAGCACCCACACCCAGGTGATTGCGTGTTAAAAGTACAACAGTAGCCAAAATAGGATTACACATTTTTAGAGATAAATCGATTGCAAAAAATCTAAAAAAAAAAATTCTAATGATAAACTCCACCACCTAAAACCTGTAGAAAGCAATTGGGCATTTATCTGAAGCATTCAGGCAAGTTGATGTTTGAGATTTTTTATATTGAGAGTTTTAAAACCATCATCATTTTATAGTCTTATTGAAATAAATGGAACTATACAATTTTTCTTCATTATCAACTTTTTTTCATTCCAAATTAATTTTTTATCTCAGACTCAAAAATGAAACTCAAACTCACACTCTCTACATTGTATGCTATTGTATATCATTATAGACATGTCATTGAGATGAAGACTTCAGGGGCTTGATATTATCATGCTAAACTGCTGTACTGCACCAGTTCAGTTACACATAAAGCAGCCAAAATGCAATTTGATTTCCTTCCTAATTATTATATTATCTTGTGCATTATTTTCAAAATGTTCAGGTCCAGATATTTCTTCAGAAGACTGTCTGCAATGCCAACAGCAGCCACAAGAAGCAGCAGAAACAGCATTATCAAACACATCAAGAATCCAGGAACCCTAAAGGAAAGCAGGAGACTGAATTATTATTCTACCGCTCTTTATTTATGTCTATATGTCTATGGATTATATCTATCTATATCTACCTGTATATATGGCTACCTATCTCTCTGTGCATTTATATTAGTACATGACAATACACTACATGACAGAGGGACTAAATTCCATGGGCATCCAAATGGACAGCCATTATTTTATTAAAAGGCATCTAAAACCAAAGTAAACCATGGACTGAGTGGGTTTCCCCCATATACCTTCTTATAACTTAAGGCTTTTATAACTAATTACAGAACAGTTATATCTTTATGGCTGGCTTTGTCCAACATGGCCCAGGAAATATGTTAAAACAGAGACACTTGTGGCTGATTTTTATCATTTCGAGCTTGGAATTGCTTCTGATAAAATATTTAAATAGTAAGTTAATAATTTTTTTTTTTTAAATCCTGCATGAATAAGAACTAATTTGTATTATTTACATCATATCACCTGTACCTGACCTACACACTCATCCCAGTGCATAGTGCTATATAGGCATAGGTCTTTGGACACAGGAAAGTGGCCTATAGGTATATCTGGAGATTAAGGCTATAATTTTCTAAGCATTGGGTTTATCTGGGAATTGGTATAAAAGCACTTCCTACTGTTGTTTCTGTTGTTTTGAGGCTATATTTCGCTGAGATCTTAGTTGCCCATTAAGAAATAATACATGTGCCCTATTTGCAACATACCAGCTACAGCATTAGCCAAGGAAATTTTTTTTAATACTAGACCAAAATGTAATTACAAAGGGCACACAAATGAAATAAAATACAAGTATTGATAGATGTTTACTTAGTGACATTAGGGCATACTCCTAGCATTTCTGAGACCTTATTTCATAGCACCAATCTAAGTGAAGGGGATTCGGAATAGGACCAGATCATTATTATCCCAATGACATAGGCCTGAGAACTGCGAAGTGCACTCACAGACATGGGATCCGACTGTCAGTACACACACAAAGTGGATTACCTGGTACTTGACATATAAAAGACTTTATCCTGTAGAATGAGTCAAGAAGGATACAGTAGTATAGTAGTGACTTTCTAGGCCATGTCTGCAAGTGACCCCATTTTAATTCCCACCACCTATTTCACCTAAAGAAAACCAGTAGGATAACAGAGGTATGTTGCTCTCTGTGACCTTAAGCCTGAAGCAGCTAAAAACTTACGTTGTGCAGCACTGCCCAAGCCCAAGTATGAGTTTAGTTTTTAATTATTCACCCTAGACTGCTGAAAACTACATGGCTGATAGGATACATCTTAATTTCTAGCAATTAACATAACAGTTAGATGTTATTAAGTATGGCATTTTAGCCTGTGCCAATTAGTTGTGGAAATTGAATAGAGTCTTTTAGGTCTTGGAAAAATATTCTGCTTGCATTCTCTCCTCTGATATCTCTTGTGGATAAAGAGAACTTTTGGCCCTGGGCATTTCACAATGGCCCTTCCTCTACACCCTCCTTACATCAGCTACACTACAAAGTTCAATAACAGTTAAAAAGCATCGTTATAGGCTGCTACGAGGGTAGCACTATAGAACAGGGTGGGGAATCAAGTGCATGCAGAAGGCAAAGAGCAATTGCTTAACACAGCCTATAATGTGATAACTACTGGCTACACATAATTAACAGACAACCCCAACCATTGGAGCTGGGCAGCTCTGAGGAGCAGGCAGGCACCCTATTGTATTCCACCACTGTCTGCTTTTATACATACCTGCCTTGTACAGAATTCGTATACCCTCTGTAATAGATATGCCGTGCTATTATGTGTAGCAATCCAAAAACTGCAGCTGTTTCTAAAAATAAACAAACCATGCAAAGATATAAGATTTTACCCTACATAACACGTTTGTGCAGTAGCTTTTCATTTTCTCCACTCAGTATTGTATTTATTCAAATGCGAGTTTATAGCTAGTGCAATGGCTTACATAGCAGTACTCAGTCCTATAAGCAATGATGAGCTGATACTTTAAATCTGTAATGTAGTTTGAGATACTAAGTGCTTTGGCATCCATGGGATTTAATAAAGATATAACTTATTCTAGCTTCTGTTTGTGTGATAATAGTAGATTTGTGCCTTACATTTGTAACATACTGTAATGTGTAGTATTTGATTAATAAGATTTGACAAGCAGGAGCATAAGAGTAAGGCTTATCGAGCATATTTCATTAATAACATATTGTTTCTGAGGAAGTACAACAGATTTACATGAAATGCATAGATCTATGCAGTTTTATACAATCTATATACTTGTGTCTTGTATGTAGTCCAAAGCAGGACTCTGATATTACTTTCAAATAAGGTAAAATAAGGTACACTATTGTTATTTCCTTTTCCTTATATGCCAAATTATTTCACACATGATCTTTGTGGCTGGAAGGAGTATATATACGTAGGAGGGCCTCTTGAGATTCTTGCATTATCTGTGTGATACAATATTTGGTTACACTCATGCCATATGTTGCTTGATTGTGACATGGTTAAGGGTAAGGGGACTATTTTGTGCTGTGTTTAGTAGACAATACACAGAGGTACTGTTGAATATGGATCCATTTGAAGTACAATTGTGTTTTTTAATAAAATGGAATGTATATTTTTAGGTAAATTGGTTATTGTTGATAATGGACTGTGTACTTCACACATAAGGCACTTAACATGAAATAAAGAAAATTCCTATTTTTGAATTAACACTTGAAACATACAGTGCCCTACACAACAGAGAATTTGACACAACATTGCCACCGGCTTGGCATTTTGTCAGGGAGGTGACATCTGGAATGCTGGGGACCTGGGGTGCTCTGGATTGGGTTTTTTTTGTTTTTAATCGAGATCTCCATACCTTAAATTTACTAAAATAAATTTAGACGTTAAATAAAAACTTTAGGATTGCATTGCCACCAATATTGGGATATTGGGTTTCCAGATAAGGGATCCCATACCTTAGAGCAGGGATCCCCAACCTTTTATACCTGTGAGCCACAGTCAAATGGAAAAAGTGTTGGGGAGCAACACAAGCATGGGGGTGTAAATAAGAGCAATAATTGGCTATCTGTTAGCCCCATGTGGACTGGTAGCCTATAAAAGGCTCTGTTTGGCATTACACTGAGTTTTATGCCTTGCCTCCAAGCCAGTAATTTAAAAATAAGCACCTACTTTGAGGCCACTGGGAGCAACATCCAAGGGGGTGCTCACCAACCACTGGTTGGGGATCACTGCCTTAGAGACTTCAGGTAACTCTTCTTTGCTCACTAACTTTTTTCAGGCAACTTGATGACCAGCATGTGTCTCTGTTGTTTCAAATTCATAATATTAACAGTTTAAGCTGCTAATATGTCAAATACGAGAACAAAAATTAATGTAAATAGAGTGCTTAGAAGAGCACTCTGGGCAATTTTATATACATATATTTTGATGGTTTATATTTCCTTAAATTATCCACACAGTAGAAAAAAAGATACAGAGAAGTATAATGTATTATCTCCAAACTGCCCTTCTTATCCAAATATCCTACAATATGAGGGTATCACCTATACCCAGGTACCCATATTTCCCATATCCCTGTTACCTTGATGAAAGTAAATGCCAGCAGTCCACAGCAGTACCAAGAATATTGGTATGAACTCCACATAGTTTTGTCTAAAAGACAGATACATAATTAATCACCACTTTTATTTATTTATGTATATTTATGATCACTGTGCACACATAGGAATAAGTGGCCAGAACTTGTTGGAATAGGTTAGGACCTGTAGTAATAGTAATACGTTAATACTAACCATCTGAGAAATTCTGGCCACTTAATGGGAATGTAATGAAGCCAATGATTCTATAAGCTTAAAATCAATCAATTCCAGAATATAAAATGTATACATTTAGGTTGTTTGATATTTGTGTTGTTTGTCTAAATTACAGTAAATAAAGTTTAGGGTCAGTTTTTTTTTTGCAAGGTGAAAAACTTTAGAGGGCACATTACCAGGGGTAGCCCAGTATGGTGAGAGTGTTGTATGGGCACCCAGGATGTGAAAAAGTGTACACAGTAACATTTTCTTGGTTGCGAGGTCGACAAATATGCCCACCTTGGGTAGGCGATATTTTGCTAATTACAATAAAGAGGATACCAAAAAGATGGATTGAGGACTGCACCAACGGACCAACGCGGTCCTCAGACAGAAAAAGCAAGCCTGTCCGATGGACATCAGGTCAATTTTTGCCCAGATATCTGTCTGGGAGTCCTGTTGGAGGGCCTTATACACAGGCAGATAAGCTGCTGAATCAGTCTGAGAGACCCTAATCAGCAGCCTAAATCTACCTATGTATGGCCACCTTTAAAAATGTTAATGAATAATTTAAAATAATATTATATATAATGTAAAATAAAGTTAATATAAAATTTCCACCACTAGATGGTAGCAAAGGAATATGTTGTTGAAAATGGTGTAATTACTGGTAGCAGCCAGAGAGATTTGGAAAAGACCACCATGGAGTGTGACACCTTGGGTATCCAGATGTTCACAACCCCAAGATTACATTATAATCAAATGAGATTCACAGGCTTCCTTTATGGCATCATTATTTTATTATTAACAGATGTTTATCTTGCATTGCTGTACAGTATCAAACATACCAAACCTAATTGATACAAGAGGTAAAGAGGACCCTGCTTAATAGAATTTGCAATCAATTTAATATAATTCACCTTGTGAACATATGGAACAGCTGGCCCATTGCTTGGATACAGTCGTAGAGTGCTGTCAAGTAAATAGCAATGCATATTTGTGTTCTCCTTGTTTCTCTTCTTTCTAGGTATGATAATATAAAGAAGCCTGGCTGAAATGCATCTGCCCTATCTGCTCTGGGATGTTTGCTCCACTCATGGATATAGACTTGCAGAAGAAGAAGCAGTGTAACTCGTGCAGCTGGGCTTGAGGGTCCCGGAACAAAATAAAGAGGAAAGAAATCCTCCCCTCACATCCCTTACATTATATGTACAGATTTTGCACAAGTGCACATTGCATTTGCTATTATGAAGGGTTTTGTTGAAATGAAGTGTAAAACTGGTGGTTGGTCAGTAAGCACCAGGGCCGCCATCAGGGGGGGCACAGGGGGGACAGTCGTCCCAGGCCCAGACACTTTAAAGGGGGCCCAGCCGTGACAGTTTTTTAGCCCGGGCCCCCTTTAAAAATGACGGGCCCTTTCATTGGTGGTCAGCGGGTAATTTCATTGGTCGCACCCCGTGCATACATGTGATGTCAGTACGCAACCTTTAAAAGTGAGGACGCAGTGAGCCGGAGGGTGCAGCGGGGAGCCTGAGGATGCAAGCTGAGGACGCAGCGGGGAGCTGGAGGAAGGAGCCAGAGAAAGGAGCAGGGGGATTCTGGGGGGAGGGCCCAGAAAATGTTGTCGTGAGGGGCTTGTGATTTCTGATGGCGGCCTTGGTAAGCACCAAAGGGTGCAATAATTTTTAAATAGAGTAAGGGTTTGCACACAGAAAACACAAGCACAGTGGTAGTATTAAAAAAGTAGTTACTGTATATACTCGAGTATAAGCCGAGTTTTCCAGGGCTCAAAATGTGCTAAAAAAGGAATCCTCGGCTTATACTCGAGTCAAGTAGTATCAGCACATCAGTTGCAGGCAGGATGCAGGCACGTTGAGCCGCTGGCAACCCCCCAGAGCCCCCCCCGCGTCGCCGGAGCACTCGAAATCCAACAACTGCATACAGGCACGTCACGCGCACGCAGAAGTGTAAGATGCCTGTTTCTTTGCGTATGGTTCTGTATAATTTAACATGTAAATATCTTTCTTTCTATCTTTGAGAGCTTTAATACACTGTAGAACTCTCAGTATCATTCCTGTTACTTACACACTTTTTGGGAGTGTCCTTTTATTAAATAATTTGATTATTGAAACTTAGCAGTAGCGGCTGCATTTCCCACCCTAGGCTTATACTCGAGTCAATAAGATTTCCCATTTTCTTAGGTAAAATTAGGTACCTCGGCTTATATTCGGATTGGCTTATACTCGAGTATTTACGGTATCCTTTATATAATATACAGAAGGTTTAACAATAATCAATTTTAGTTACAAATGATCGAATTATAATGACGGGCATAGGCAAAGCCGGTCCGGGGACCGCATCAATGAGGCGATGCGGTCCCCGATCTGACTAGATTTTCTAACCTGCCTGATTGAGATTTGGCCGATTGCAGGCCAGATATCGGTCTGGTAGGCCTGTCGGTAGTGCCCATACGCGGGACCGATATCAGCAGCTACTATCGGCCCGTGTATGGGGACCTTAAGTGACCCCCGTCCAGCATATCTTAGGTGGGACAGTTTCCATCCACATCACATTAAAAAATCAATTGTTTTTAGCCAGGCTCTTAAGTACAACCGGATTTGCTCAAACCCTGATGAAAGAAAGAAATATCTCCATTCCTTACGGAAAACTTTTGTTAATCAGGGCTACCATACGCAGGTTATTGATGATCAAATCCACAGAGCAACTCAAATACTCTCTTGGAATACAAACAAAAAATAGAAATCAACAGGGTACCAATTGTAGTCACCTACAACCCACTGCTGAAAATTATAAGAAAAATAGCCAGGGACCTGCAGTCCATGCTCCATACAGATACCAGACTAAAGGAGATATTCCCTGAACTACCCCTTCTGTCCTATAGACAACCTTCCAGTGTGAGGAAAATGATTGATCTTCCCCAAACAACTAAAGCAGGTACATTTCCCTGCAACAGCAAAAGATGTGAGACTTGCAAATACATCCTGTGCAAAGATCAAATTGCAATACCGAATACACAAATAGTCTACACTATTCGGGAGTGCTATTCATGTGTTTCCTCCAATGTGGTGTACATGTATGTACTAAGCGTCCTACAGGAGGAATGTACATTGGAGAAACAGGGCAAAAACTACGCACAAGGATGAACCATCACAGACATAAGATCAAGACCAAAGCATGTGATACACCAGTGGGACACTTCTGCAATCCATGAATTTAAATTTGTGTTTTTTTTTATTATTTTTGACACTGGCTAACACAGTACAGGTATGGGACCCCTTATCTGGAAACCCGTTATCCAGAAAGCTCCGAATTACAGGAAGCCTGTCTCCCATAGACTCCATTTTAATCAAATAATTCAGAATTTTAAAACTGATTTCCTTTTTCTCTGTAGTAATTAAACAGTACCTTGTAATTGATCCCAACTAAGAAATACAGTAAATAATCCATATTGGATGCAAAACAATCCTATTGGGTTTGATTAATGTTTTATACATTTTTTAGTAGGCTTATGGTATGGAGATCCAAATTATCCGGAATACCTTTGGTCCTGAGCATTCTGGATAACAGGTCCTATACCTGTACTACAGTTTTTGTTTTGTATATAATTATAAGTTCTTCAAAGGGAAGCACCTTGTTCATAGCCTCTACATACAGAAACCGCATTCTCCTCCCCTTATAAAGTACATCTGAACTGCATTTGAATGTAACACCTGTGGCTTTAAGGACAAATCAAAACAAATTAACTGGAGGGTGCTAATGTGTTAGCCCTCTCCTCAGTAAGTATAATGATTTACTTTAGCCCCCAAACCAGCTCCTATTCACTGAAAAGTGCAACAGCTTGGGGTATACAATTCCTTTAGCACTGTCTCTGCAGGTGTCACAGTCATCCTCTGTGCTGTCCTGTATAGCCTACATGTACAGCAGATCCGGTAAAGATCCAAACATTTCTCTACTGTGCATGCGGGTTATCCAAAACAGTGAAGAGAATTGCAGCAACATGAGCACAGATGGTGGCACAGTGCTTAAAGTATAGCATCCTGGGCTAGTGCACTTCTCAGCAAATAGGAGCATCGGCCCATCTAAAGTAAGCAAGTATATTCAATAGGGTGCCTAACACTTTGGTAGCCCCTAATGTAATTTAGTTGACTTGTTCTTTATGAATTGTGGTACTCCCAAAATAAAGAACTGCACAGTACTTTAGTCTTGTAAAATAATAGAAGTGTATATAGAGGATTTACAAAGATGCTACACTATTTTTATGGCAGTGTAGGGACTAGGTTGTATTCAGCTGCAGGCTTGTTGATAAGTTTCCCACATATAAAGGTAAGCCTTCAAAATGACACCAGTATGACTAGCTTGGACATTGTTGTAATACCCAATATCTGACAGCACAATGTAGTCGACTAGTACATGTTCCATGTTCCATGTGTTTAAATTTTAAGCAAGGGATACTGTTGTAGGGAGGCCAGTAAATTTTAGGGTTGGGAACACTGATTTTTCTTTTTTTGGCCTTACGCAACCCTTCTGGCCATTCCAGGCAATGGAAAGGACACTATCATAAATGGGCCTCCAAGATTTCTGATGGTGGCCCTGATTGTATAAGCTAAAAGTAAGGAAAGGAATATAGAGAAAAACACAAGAAACACAACATAGAATTTTAGGAAAAATAAACTACTTTGCAGAAAGCTAACTGATAAGAATTAATAATAATATAGTCTGAACTTACTGGGCACGCAAGGTTCTCTCAAATTCTGGTGGCCCCGTCACTGCAGGGGGATTGACTTTATGCTTTACCCTTGACTTGCCCACAAGCGCTGAATAATATGCTGTTAGGAAAAAAGGTACATTGCTCTTACACAACAATAATACACATATATAAGCTGCTGAAACGGTCTGAAGGACCTGAATCGGCAGCTGAAATCTGCCCATGTATGGCCACCTTTAGCCTCACCAGTAAGAGATCAACTGCAACATATTCATATATAAGTACTCAGTCTTCTATTTGTAGCCTTTTCCAAACAAAAAAATTGTACCCTCTTCCCCTTAATGTAAACTTCACCAACCAGGGAATAATGTATAATCTCTGTAGGATGCTGCAGAATAAAAGAAAGGTTTATTACTCAACATTATTATTCAACTCAGGGAGACTGAAATGTCAAGTGATTAACATTCCTTTTTTGCATTTACATTTTTGTTTAGCAATTTTTTAAATCCTGGGAGTGGTAACACCCTGTATTTGTTGCTGCATATAGTGTGCACCCTTTGGACTATATAAGATAGATATACAGATTTTTAGCAATTACTTTTTAAAATAATGTTAAAATCACGGAAAGTTTTACATTTGGAATCACTGAGATTCAAAAGTTAGGAAGCAGGCCTCAATGGGACCATGTACTTCCCATTTACTATATGGCCCACCAATGCTGCACTCTGTACCACATCCCAGAATTTTCTATCTGGTGCAAGATATAAACCACAGCCAGACCCGGGACAGAAGTGCTCGCGCAATAAGCATTTAGGGGTACACACTTGTGCCCCATAGTGCTCTTGGACTTGATTTAATGATTTAAATCTATATTCAAACTGTATATTTTTACTATTTTTTCAGATTAATAACTTAATGCATAATAAACATCATTGCACATGGGTCAATTTTAATGAACTCTAAGCCTCCCCATGCCAACACCAAACTGACACAGTATTTATAACATGTACACTGAGATTTGTGAAATTGGTACTGTATTGATTTTGTCATGTGTTCTACAAATGGCACTTTATCTATCCCGCAAGGTGCTCTTGAAAGTGTTTAACATGGCATAAAATTGTGCCTATATAAAAGAACCCATTAAACAATAAAAATATAGAACATACATAAAAGCTCATTGATATATATGAAGGCAGGTAACCTATAATCTTATATTTTATGTGGTCATAGAACTGCTCAGTGACTTCTAAAATCCTCATAAATGACTGTATGCTGGTACTATCTACTGTATATACAATATATACAGCTACACCTCTTCTCAATATTAGTGCCACTTTTGCTTGTTAGAAAGAACATCACTCATTTGCTGCAAAGCTATTGGTTCAAAAAAATTAAATACATAGCATGACGCAAGTATAAAAATGATGTTGTTTTAGCTGATGTTCAACTGCCCGATGCCTTTAATAGCACTGGAAGATTCTGGGAGGTAAAGTTCAGCAAGACACTTGGCCTGACACAGATTTCTGAACTTACCTGCTTCAGAATAAAGTAGGTACAGTTTACCTAAGCAGCGTAACAAACACATTTAACAAAGCCATATATACTTGAAACATCTTCTAATAACTTGGTATATTTGCACCTTAAATTAAAAAATGGTTTTCGGAGCTGCTGAATAGGGTATCATGCTTTCCTGTTACAGTGTTACATACCGACTATTTTCTAGTGCACTCAGCAGGACATCATGTTCCTGTACTGGAGTGGCACACAATCTGAAGGCACAGTTTATGTCAAATTCTGTTTCTCTTACCAAGCTGACAAGCAGAAAGAATGGAAACGGCAGCAAGGAGTACTGTATCCTCAGCCATGTTTCAGAGATCCTGTCTGTGTGCGACAAATACAGAATAAAGAAGGTCAGCATACAAGACACACCTTAAACATTCACTACCTTGCCAAGGGCTGATCTGTAGCTCTTAAAGAAAGATTCACCTGTGCTCTACATACCGTAGCTCTTTTAAAAATACCCTCATACTTCCCAAACACGTCAGCTGATCTGGCCAGATAAGCCAGGTAGATGGAACAAAAGCAGCTGTAAGGAAGGGTTTGCACACACCGACTTCTCTATTTTGACTAATAGGAATCCCTCGCTCCACCGCCAAATTATGGCACTTACGGTAAACATCTGCAAGAAGAATAAAAGGCTCCACATAGTGACAGTAACACTTACCCATGTTATCATCAAGACACTTGAATTTGCTGCTGTATTGCTTACATGCATGATCTAATGCTGAGGAGTAAGTTTGACCTATACTCTTGAAAGTGGTGCCACACAGGATTTATATCAACTTGCATATACAGTGTGTTCAATCCAAAACAGACATTGTTTAAGGTGCATGGTTTTTAATTTGATGGTGGGTAAAAGGTGGTGGAGAGCAAATCATCATAATAGCTGCATGATTTTATACCCATAGGAGAACAGAAAATTCTTCCTCTTCCAATCATATTGGCAACTGCCAAAGAAAGAAATGGCCTTTACCAAATTGTTGCCACAAAGTATGGAACACAGAATTATCAAGAATGTCGTCGATCATATTGCACCAGTATCGGCAATGCTGGGTATTATTTTGCACCATATATATGGTGTAAACAGACTCAACTATCACAGAGGTAACCCTCCAAGCATGTATCTGAAGGGGTTACTTGCCCTTTAACCCTCTTCTTGTTTTCACTGTTGCCATTGCACGCTTACAATTTTGTTTTTGCACCTTAAATTGCATTTTACAGTGGTGGGTCAATTCAAGATTGTATACGTCATACACAGGGCAATATAGCTCATTTGGTAGATATGACTCAGTGTGGGATTTCTGACAAAGGAGGCAGACAACAGCTATCCTGTGTAAGTAAAATATTCTAAACAGATTGCAGTTGGTTAAAATAGCTTAGTAGGTTAGAGTGAAAAGTCTAAAATCATGTGTGGTCACTGGCCTCCCATGAGATAATCCAGCCCATTAGATGATTACTGGAATGCTGCAGTCAGTCATAACCACTCAAAAGAGGATCAGGCAAGCCCTAAAGCTGGCCATACACGTGGCGATCTGACGATGTTTCGTGCGACTATCGGTCGCACGAAACATCGTCAGATCCGCCACACACCGTCAGGGCTGAAACAGCAGGTAAGGAGGTAGAAACAATAGGATTTCTACCTCCTTCTGCCGATTCAGCCCTGATGGCAGATTTTGGTCAGGCGCCTTCTATGGCGCCCGATCAAAATTTTCTAACCTGGCCGATCGGCGAGTCGTCCGATATCAGCAGCTTCCTGCGATATCGGTCGACTCGCCGACATGCCATACATGGTTTCGTACGATAGTATCGGTGCGTGTATGGCCAGCTTTAGCCAGGGATCCCCAACCTTTGTTACCTGTAAGCCACACTCAAATGTAAAAAGACTTGGGGAGCAACACAAGCATGAAAAATGTTCATGAGGTGCCAAATAAGGGCTGTGACTGGCTATTTGGTAGCCCCTATGTGGACTGACAGCCTATAGAAGGCTCTGTTTGGCAGTACAGCTGGTTTTTATGCAACTAAAACTTGCCTCCAAGGCAGGAGTTGAAAAATAAGCACCTGCTTTGAGGCCACTGGGAGCAACATCCAAGGAGTTGGGGAGCAACATGTTGCCCCTGAGCCACTGGTTGGGGATCACTGCTCTATGCACACTCAGCATATCCGCTTACAGGGGTCTTTATTTGGTAGGAAATCTTGTTTTATTCAACCAAAACCAAGTCAGAAATTAAAAAATAACTACCTGGTTTGGGGGCGCTGAGAGCAACATCCAATTGGTTAGGGAGCAACATGTTGCCCCCTAGCTGGTTGGGGATCAGTGCCCTAAGCAGATGGAATTCCATGCGACCCGCCATCCCTCCCTGCTGCAGCTTCTGTCACTGACCGATCCCATTTCTGCAGCTCCTTTCTCTGACTTGTTTTAGAATTGCTAAATCAGTCTTTTTCCTTTTCTACCCTACTGTCTTCTTTTCCCTATTATTTGTTGTTTGATATGTACATAATTGGTGAAACCAATTTAAAAATACTTGCACAATATGTAATGCAACGTTTTCCGCTATATCCTTTACATCTCATGTACTATTTCATGTAACTGTAATAATGCTGCTGTAAACTTTTTTTCACCAATAAAAAGAGTTAAGAATCTAAAAAAAAAAATAAATTGCTAAATCAGTAAGTGATGTCCCTGGTTGTCCCTGCAGCTTTAAAGCCTCACAGAAAATACGAGGTGACACCTCAGTGCTGAGAGCTAACAACCAGCAGCTAAATCCCGCCCGCCACTATACAGTCCGGCAAGTTCAACAATAATAGAGAAGCACTCAGTCACCAGTAGGGGGAACCAGAGGACATCAGGGGCGGTACGGGAATGCAGGCAGGAACAGAGTGTACCAATAATACTCAGGGGGGGGAGCTGGGAGTTACACGCACGCCAAATAACTTGCTGCCTGTCACTCGTGGAGGAAGCCATGGACAGTGAGGATGAGACAGTGGAGGAGACTGTAGAGGGTGAGTGCTATTGTGTCGGCATTTACAGCCTGAGTGCGACTGTCAATGGCAAACTGGGGTCCAATGCATTAGCAGCTAGCGGACAGATGGAATAGGTGCGAGATAGAAAGTTAGACAAATGAGCCACACAAATCCTGTACTTATAGAGGGGCTGACGGGGTAGCAGGGGATTCTTTACTCCATTGGAGGCGGAGGTAGCGCTTAGCAGCCGGGCGGTCACTAGTGCGCTTATAGCTGTATAAAGTAATGAGTCGGGATCCAGTCCATAGAAGGGAAGGGCGGATCACATGCAGGCCGGCCTTACACAGATTGGTCCTATTACGCCCAATCGGGCCCTGCGCCAATGGGGGGCACGCACTACAGCCCAGAGCTTTTACATCCTCCCCCACCAATGTCCTGTGCTGCGCATAGAGCCCTGACAGCCTTACAATCGCTGACCATTCCCTCCCTGCTGCAGCTCCTCACTTACTGATTTAGCAGTTCTAAAGCAAGTCAGAGAAAGGAGCTGCAAAAGGAGAGGGGGGGTTGGTCGGTCAGTGACAGAAGCTGCAGCAGGGAGGGATGGCGGGTCTGCCTGCACGAAATTCCATCCGCTTAGGGCATACACCATCCTCTTTGCTCGCCCCCCTCCCTTCAGCAGATTTGTAAAAGTCCAGGTACAGCCGCTCAGGGATTGGATGGGCTACGGGGAAGTTTGAACAAGCTATCCAATCCCTGTGCAGCTGTACCGGGACTACAACTTCCAGCAAGAACTAGCAGTATGTGCGGCAATCCTGAGATTGTGCAGGTAGGGACTGACTGTTACATGGGTTTTAATGGCTAATGTAGGGGAGTAATATTAAACGAGGGACTGGGAAAGGTGAAGCAATAAAGGAAAGTGTATGCAACACACAGTGACAGATGTTGCAAAAAAAATGATTTTGCCAAACTTATAGTAGACTCTAGGAAAACTTGATGAAAATGACATTTACCTTCTATGTTCTAAAACCTTGTGGGGGGAGTCTCAAGCCACCTGATTAGCCCTAGCACACATTCTGGCATATTGGGATCTTTGGGATTCCGGCTTTTTTGTAGTTTGGACCTGTTGCTGAATGTGTACCCCTGGAGTTATTCCCCTATACTAAGCACAATTCAGCAGGAACAGACCCCTAAGTTTGCTCATAGCATGTACAAAGAGATACCGTAAATTAACTAGAAAGGGAAGTTTGAGAACAAACTTCATGTTGGGTTGAGAAACGTGAAGTAACTGAATGTAATCTGATCTGTTGTTGGCTCCGCCCACTTTTTCTAACCTTGGACCCAGTGACTAGCTCTGCAAAGTTTGGGGACTTTAGTATTAATATTTAAAGAATGGCAGCAGTTTAAAGGAACAATAACACCAAAAAATGAAAGTGTATAAAAGTAACTAAAATATAATGTGCTGCTGCCCTGCACTGGTAAAAGTTGTGTGTTTACTTCAGAAAGTCTACTATAATTTATATAAGTAAGCTGCTATGTAGCCATGGGGGCAGCCATTCAAAGGAGAAAAGGCACAGGCAAATAGCAGATAACAGATAAAACACCATTGTATTCTACAGAACTTATCTGTTATCTGCTATGTAACCTGTGCCTTTTCTCCTTTTTTCCAGCTTGAATGGCTGCCCCCGTGGCTACACAACAGCTTATTATATAAATTATAGTAGTGTTACTGTAGCAAACACACCAGTTTTACCAGTGCAGGGCAACAGTGCATTCTATTTTTATTACTTTAAAGCTCTTTCATTTTTTAGTGTTACTGTTCCTTTAAATTTAAAAATGTGAAGTCTATAGGTGAAATCGGATTGGCTGTTGTTGGCACTGCCAACTTCTCTAAACTTGGAACATAGTCTACCAGTGACAAACTGTGCAAAGTTTGGGGACCCTGACATTAAACGTGAGAATGGCAGCAATTAAAATTTCCCCACTGAAAAGAAATGTGATTGGCTTTTGGTGGCCCTGCCCACTTTTTTTTCTAACCTTGAGTACAAAGTCACCCAGGGACTTACTGTGCAAAGTTTGGGAACCCTGGCATCAAACCAATAAAATTTAATAGGTGAAATCCGCCCACTTTTGGGCATCCAACAATCATCATTCAGGCTGACTATGTGATTCAAGTTTGGAGGGAGCAACCTCAAAGCTGTAAGATTGGCATCAGTTTCAATTTCCCCATAAAAGTCAATGGGTGAAATTTGATTGGCTGTTGTTGGTCCCTCCCACTTTGGGGCCATCCAAGAAATGTAGCTGTTTCATTCGGGGTGACCCTATGGTTATGTTATTCAAGTTTGGGGGCTGTAGCTTCAAAGCTGTAAGAGTGGCAGCAGCTTGAAAATCTTCCCTGTTAAAGTCAATGGAAAAATTGGGGTGTTCAGAGGGGCGCCACAAAAAGACGGGGGGCCGGATCGCTTAGAAAAGCACAAGCAACCTGCTCCGCTATAGGGCGAAGAAGTGTGGGGTGCTGTACCCCTAAAACTGTAGGAGGAGTAGCGTTTAGAAAATGGGGGGGCGCTAAGAATAAGAATAAAAAGTGGAAGACTAAGCTGAAGTTGAAGAACAGTATGTTGGGTTTTTCAACCCAACACAATGACAGCATTGGTATTTTCTTTAATATTTACCAGAAGGGTAGTTCTTTAAAAAAATGCACCCTATATTTAGATATACAGGTATAGGACCCATTATCCAGAATGCATACATCCATTTTGTGTGACAGTTTGGAAAATGTAGTGGTTATTATGCAACATTTTTCCCACGCATGCTTTTTCAGTTCAGATTTTTTAGTAAATGTATAACATTTGTGGAAATTCAAATTTATTTTTTTTTTTTTTTTTTTTTTTTTTTTTTTTAAATGAGAAAAAGTAGTTTTAGTAAATCTGCCTCTGAGAATTCTTTATAATGATATCATACACAGGTCATTTAAGGCGTTTGAATATTGTATACATCTCCCATCTTATAATGGGTGATCGTGCTGTACTAATGAATAGAAATGAGCCAGGCCCCTGATAAACTTTTGTCAGCGTTGCATCCTGTGAGGGCATTGCCTTTCACCCAGACAGTGCCACTGCCAAACTAATTTTGTTTACTGGTAGAGGAGAGATGTGACTGTGCTGTGAAAGCAGACAGAGATTAGACAGACAAGGGATAAAGCGGCTTAGACTGGAAATATAGTGCTAGAAGAAACAGTCAGTAAACTATCCCAGGGCTTTGTGACCTTTTCTCTCCCTTATAATGGGACCCATATACTCTTTAGTGGCAGTAAATATGAAGGATGGGGTGTGGGGACAGAGGTTAATGGGGTGTAAGAAAGTGGGATAATATTTCCTGATTGGGGGTAGTTTGTTTGTTGTGGCCTAGTAATCCAAGAGCACAGAACCGATCTGTAATGGAATATCTCTGGAACCCTCTGAATGACCTAGAAATCAGAATTTGATTTAACATTTTCCATCAGTTGATATCTGATTCACACAGTGCCATTAATACTAAAAGTGTCTTGTCATTTCTATTGTATCAGACTCACAGATAATTATGCCTTTACATTTGGGATTCTGTAGGGAAATATAAAAAGGGAGAGAAAAGAGCTGCTTTACCAGGCCACAAATTGGCAACTTTCCCCATGACCAATATATATGTACAGTTTGGCCACGAATACCTTTACCTCCACCTGTATGTTCAGGACCTCTGGCAAAGGAAACCATGGCTTTAAATGTGTTTTTTTTTTAATTGTTATGCTCTCTACTGTCTTTTTGTAATCTATTTTTTGTGCATGTACTGGGATTAAATCAAACACCATTAATCGCACAATTGATCTTGAGAACATGTCATCTGTGCTTGCAAAGTCGAGTTAAAATGAATATATATGCATGCAGATATTCGCTATAGATTAGCACTGTAAAACATTTCCTATGTAGTGGGCAGTAAACTGACATACTGCATGTTTGCAGGCTGGATTATATTAAAATCATTATTTTATACTCCACAGTCTGTGGGGCCCATTGTGGCTTTAAATATCATACATCCAGCCCTCAGACCTCCAGTTGGCCAGCTTTGCTATAAATAATGCATTTTATGCTCTTCTTTTATCTGCACATGAATTTACATTTTGTCTGCTTGCAAAGTACTGTATGTTCTCTCAGAACAACATTTAGCCTTTAATTTCATGCTGCCGAACAACAACAATTAACTGAATGTAAAAGTATGGGTAGAATTCTAGCTCTAGCTCTCTATGTGGCATGTAATCTCATTTCAACTATATAACATATATCTCCATATTGGGATAAATACAGTTCAAACAGAAGTTCACACATTTAACTTCCAGTTGCAATGGCACATGGGATGATTTTGTGTGTTTTGTAGGTAGTGGTGATTAATAGCTCCAAAGGTAGGGGCAAAATGCTTGAAAATTGCCTTTTATTCACTTTCTACAGTTGCACCCATGCTCACAACCAATCACTTGTCAGTTGTGATCAATGATTGTATTCACTCTTGCAGGCAATTGCTATTAAATTGAATAGGACCAATTTCAAGTGTTTTGTCATCACCACCATAGATGCCTAAATATCCTCACTGACTTTAGACCAGCCTGTCTTAGGTGTTGGTGGGGTAGACTTGTGTGAGGGGCAGTACAGTAAGTAGAAAACGGCATATAAGGAAGCAGCAGAGGGGGTGGCAAAGTGATGGCATTTAGGCATAACGTGAAGGTACATGTGGGAAATTACAAGGGCAAGTGTAGTTCCAAGAGTTGTGCAGGGCAGTCATGAATTTTTATAATAATATTCTCTCAAATAAACAAACAAATGTCAAATAAATGTTACTGGTGACATAATGGGGGCAGGAATTGGAGCAAACCAGGAGAAACTGGGTTGCATGGGGGCATAGCTGGGTGGAATATGAGTGTATCAAAAACTAAATATTTGTGTATTTGTGACATTGTTGTTAAATATTTAATAGAGGCATTGACTAGTGTTTTAAAGTCTACGCCAGTGAAATGTTCCTGATAATGATGAAAATGTTAATGAGTTAAAATATTTAGCAAAGCAGATAGATGTCAGTTTGTCAGAATGTGTTTGGCTTTGGCACATTTACTTTCTTTGGATTATTGTCCTCAGCTCAGCAGTAGCTCTTGGTACTAACACAAGAGACAATCTGAATTGTCAATTCCTAATGCAAATTACACAAGGAAATTAACAATTCTACCCATTGTTTTCGGCGCTAGGACAAATTTATTATAGATCAGTACATTTTACTGATCAATTTAACAAACAGAAACTTTTTTGTGCAAATCTTGCTCAGATAGCATTCTGTTTCAGTTCTTTGGAGCATCTAGCACCCTACACACAGTCCTTACTACATATACTGTACGTGCACTGCCAGCTTCCCAACACTATTTCTTTGGCAAACCTCGATGCATCAAGAAAGAATAAAATAGAGACTGACCATAACAGTAGCTGCCAATATAAATGCATGGAATAAATAAGGTTTCAAATGTTTACCTGAAAGTATGAATGGAACTGAAGTCATTTACTGACTATAGGAGAAGCTAATAAAAACTTTACATTGTACGACAGTGGTTGTTGGAACCTTTTGGTTCAAGGTCCCCTTGGAGGGTCATTCTGTGTTCAGGATCACCCCAGTTACCTTCATGCTGAACCCCTTGGTACTGTTCCAGTGCCCCAGGGGACCTCACAGTCACAACACAGATTTGATTGTTATAAAAAGGTAGGGATAGTTCAGAAAATAAGTATACATTTTACAGAAAAGTATCCAATAGCAATTTGCTTTTGTTAGTCTTACTGCATTTAAACAGCTATAGTTCATTGTTAAGAAAATTATACTTTGTTATGATGCAGGTGCATGTCCATGGCTTTACCATTGTGTCTCTTATAAAAATGATTTGCCTCCTGTTATTTTATTCATTTATTATTTTGATTACATTTGTTTGATTTTGTGTGCATTTTTGCTACATTTAATCCTTCCACCATGCTATCTGTATTAACCAAATACGCATTATTTAATCCTCTTTATTATTTCTGGGAAGGCCTGTTGGATGATGACGGATTACCTCACGGGTTTTGCACTGTCAACTACAGCTCAACTGATCGGTTTGAGGGGCATTTTGTACATGGAGAAAAAAATGGACGTGGAAAGTTCTACTTCTTTGATGGAAGGTACGTGCATGTAATGCACCTTTTTTTTTTTTTAAGCATATATTGCTACATGCTGGAATAGCAGTTATGGTTTCATTTATTGTTTTTATTGTTTTATTAGGTGCACATCTGTATTAATATTACAATTACTATATATATATACATCAAACATAATAGATAAGTGTATACATCAAACATAAATATAGTATACAAATGCCGAGTGATACAGGAGGTACAAAAAGCCCTTGCTCATAAGAGCTTCCAATGCAGATAGTTGTAATTCAGCATCACCAGGATAGCCAATGGAGGATCTTTACTAAAACTCATTGCACTGTATGCACACATTATGTACAGGTATTGTACCTTTCTGGATAAGGGATCTTTCCTTCCAATAAGGATTAATTCTGTCTTAGGTACTGTTTTATTACTACAGAGAAAAAAGAAGTCATATTTAAAAATTTGAACAATTAAAATGGAGTCTGTTGCAGATGGCTTTCCTGTAATCCTGAACTTTCTGGATAACAGATTTTTGTATAACAGATCCCTATATTTGTATGTCTCTTAGAGTGACTTTGGTCTGCCAGCTTTGAGGGAAGGGGTAGGCAGGTAGAAAATATTAGGATTAAAAACTCAAGGCATCTTTTACAACATTAGTATATGAGCACGAGGGTCACACAGGGGCACTGCAGCACTAGTGATATGGCCCCCCTCGGCCCCTTCTGATGCAACAAATCTAAACACGAAAGGGGGGGACTAACTTGGCAGCCTCAGGCTCAGCTAGAACCCCTGAGGCAACGCTGGGGTGACAAATACATATAATAACTTTCTGGTTAATGCAAAGTAGTTAGGTGACAATGCACAGATAGTACAAATTGGTATTTTGGGGGAGTGACATTAAGCCTCATGTATACTTTTAAAGGGATGCTGTCATGATTTTTATGGCATGCTTCTTATTTCTAATTTACTTTGTTTACATAGTAAATAATTACCTCTACCATTTAAAATTTTGTTCTTGAACCAACAAATGTATTTTTTTTAGTTGTAATATTGGTGAGTAGGCGCCATCTCCGTGCATTGTGCCTGAGTCTGAGCTTTCAAAAGGAGCCAGCACTACACATACATACACTACATACATTCATACACACTCCTACTCCTATGTAACTGGAGGAGTCTCAAGCCAGACTTGGATTTCTTAAAGTGGACCTGTCACCCAGACATGAAAATCTGTATAATAAAAGTCCTGTTCAAATTAAACATGAAACCCAAATTCATTTTTATATTAACACTTCCAAACCCATTATAAAGGCATTTAAAAATCACAGCTGTCAATCATATATAGCTTGCCCCGCCTCTATGCCTTAGGCATAGAGGCGGGGCAGACAATAACTTTAGCTTTCCATTCAGCACTTCCTAGATGTCACTGCACATCTCACTTTTCCCCTCCCTCCTCCTCATATAATTGTGTAGCCAGTGCATGGGCCTGGGCATCTGGTCCCCCATTCTGGCACATAAACAAGATTTTGGCATGATACAAAGCTTGTCTTAATAACAGTGCCCACAAAATGGTGCCTGCCTGCTTGCTTTGATTGAGTAATTCCAAGACGGAAGGAAACAAGATTTATATTATTTATATAGAGTAAGTAAAGTTTATTTTGCTCAACTAACAATATAGAAAATAATTTGGACTTATTTCTTAGGGTGACAGGTCCGCTTTAAATTGAGTGCTATACTGATATACTGGGAGCTGCTATCTTGCTACCTTCCCTTTTTTCCGCTGATCGGTTTCTGGGAAACCGATCAGCGGTGATACCACTTGCAGCTCAGCAGTAAAGCATGACTGAAGTTTATCAGAGCACGGGTCACATGGCTGTGGCACCCTGGGAAATGAAGAATATGGCTAGCCCCATGTGAAATTTCAAAATATCTCTGTGTTTTTAAAACAGATTTCAATGCAGGATTCTGCTGGAGAAGCACTATTAACTGATGCATGTTGAAAAAAAGATGCTTTCCCATGACAGTATTCCTTTAAAGGAGAAAGAATGGCTAAGTCACTTCAGGGTGCCAAAATTTTAGGTACCCCCAAGTTACTTTAGTTGCTTACCTTTTACCCCTGGCTGGTGCCCCTGTTAGGAGAGAACCGCATCAGCCTTTCCTTCTCCTTTAAGTATATTGTTTTATTCCATATCTAGCTGAAACTTTATTTACTAAATTGAGAACAGATGATATACAGTATTGTTAACAAAAAAGCGTTAAAATTGGGGATGTAACTCTCCTATTGAAAAATAGGAGCTTTGGGTTGGAGCCATAACAACATACAGAACCATTCTGTTATTCCAAGTGTTGCTTTTGATTTATTTTACAAGATTTGCATTTTATCCAAAGAAATTATGAAAGCAATGCTTTGGCAGTTAGACAGTAACATTTATAAGAGGGTACAAGGTCTGTGAATTCCTTTAGTGCAATGAACCCTGTCTGTCGTGAAGCGTGTGGGATTTGGAATACATTGGCCTGGTGCCTGTGCAGCTGAGGCTGGTGAAACGCAAATTGTGTGTTTATAGAAACTCCAGAACTTGATAACCCTGCAATCAAATATATTATCTCCTGCCTTTTTTACCCGTGAGCAACATTCAAATATAAAAAGAGGTGGGCAGCAACACAAGCATAGGGGTGCCAAATAAAATAATATTTTATAATAATAATCTGGTAGCCCCTATATAGATTAGCATCCTACAGAAGGTTCTGTTTGGCAGTACATCTGGTTTTTATGCAACAAAAACTCATAAATTCATAAATAATCACCTGCTTTGAGGCCACTGGGAGCAACATCCAAGGGGTTGGGGAGCAACATGTTGCTCACGAGCCTCTGGTTGGGGATCACTGCTTTAAAGGATCAGTAACCTATTAAAACAAAAAGAAAAGGGGGGGGGGGGTTGCGGTTTATATGTTAAAAAAATGATTGCATAAAACAGCTTATATATCATTTTTTATTGAAAATATATTTTCTTATTACGTTTGCCATTGGATTATTCCATTGTAACACTGACACCATTTAAAACGTGTTAACATTCCTGTCACTTGTTTGTGAGCAAGATTGCACAATATCACAAAATATTGGCTCAAAATATTTATTAATATATTTATTCCAACTTTGATAAGGGCCTCTGATCATCTGTCAGGAAAAAAGGCCCAAAACAGTTATTTACTTTTGCTCAGCATGTTGCCTCTTTAATGATATTGTGTTCAGACTCCAGACCTGCAACCTGCTTGACCCACGGGTTTACCCTTAGGTCAGGCAGGTTAGGTTTTCAATTTGGGCAACTTTTGTTGGTTTAGGTTAGGTGGAAAAGCCTTCCTCTGCTCTCAAAGTTTCCCTGTCTTGGAACCTAAGGTGCGCACAAAAATAGCGTAGAGAATGAAAGATGTGGGTACGGGTTGGGTGTGGGACCTACAATGACAGCATTTTGCAGGTAAGGATTGAGAGCTGGTTAAGGTTTTGTGGGTTAGAGTCAGATAGGGGTTGAGTTTTTTCTGACCCACACATCACTATAATATAAGATCCATTTAAAGAATTCTACTATTCCTCTTGCTATTTTAGCTTCCATGGTTGACTATGGTGACGTGTTATGTGCTCATGGAATAGCTGTATTTTATTGGCATGGGGTGACTGCTAATTTTTTCTCACTCTCTCCAGCACTTTGGAAGGTTTTTATGTTGATGATGCACTTCAAGGCCAAGGGATTTACACTTATGAAGATGGAGGCTCGCTTCATGGCACTTATGTGGAAGGGGAACTAAATGGTCCAGCTCAAGAATACGACACAGATGGAAGACTCATCTTCAAAGGACAATACAAAGATAATGTCCGGCATGGAGTGTGCTGGATATATTATCCAGTATGATCAGCTTAGCAAGTATTTCAAATCTTAATTAGTTTATTTTTATATTCTTCACCTCTTTTGCATTAATGCCATCAGCCGCCTTATTTATTTATTATTTGTATTAAATTAACTGAAATTCAGCTAGAAGAGAATATCTAATCCTTAGGCTAAAAAAATCAATGGTCAAAACACCTCTATCCAATTGTCCCTGCTGTTTGAGCCTGATTACAACAGCATTCTGGACCCGCCCTGTGTGCCATTATCATACTACATTAACATTTAATTTAAACATGTTTCAAAGCAGAAGAAAAATACATTGGTGTGTTTCTTTGCAGGATGGAGGTAGCCTTGTGGGAGAAGTAAATGAAGATGGAGACATGACAGGAGATAAGGTAGCTTATGTCTACCCAGATGGTAGAATGGCACTTTATGGGAAATTTATTGATGCTGAAATGCTGGAAGGGAAACTGGCAATTCTTACTTCAGTTGATGAAGGAAAGCCGCACTTTGAGCTGGTTCCAAACGGTAAGTTCCTGGATCCATTCCTATATGGTCAGTATTAGATTTAATAGTTTACATTAGATATAAAATTGAACTTCAAGGAGTTTTTTTTTTTTTTTTTTTTTTATATATACCAATATATATTTTTTTCATTTACCCTAATATAGTCATGTAGTTTGACAGCGCTGTGAAATAAAATAGCAATAAGAAACTTATGAGAACTATGGGAGTTAAAAATAGCTGTAGTGACATGAATTTAATTTCCCTGTTGTGGTGTAAATGCAAGACATACATTTTAAACCCCCTAAACTGGGGGCCCCTAGCAGATGAAGTGTTTTCTTCCTGTATAGTTACACCCCCACTTCCTTGTGCTTTATTGAAAAGGTAGGTAACACATCATAGAAAAATGCAACTTATTTGGTTTCAATTTTCTTTTACAGGACCAGTTTATAATTTTGATAAATCAACTCCCTCCTGTATTTCTGTAAATCCTCTGCTCCCTGACCCATATGAATCAGAAAGGTATAGTATCACAATATATTTATATTTGTATATTTCCCACTGCTTTCTATGTTAATTTAATTTGCTTGGGGAGTTTCTTGGAAATGAGTGTGTGATATATATATCATATATATTTGCTGTTAGAGCTGGGCGGTATGACCAAAAATTTATATCACGGTATTTTTCAAAATTATATCGGTATCACGGTATTTGACGGTATATAAATAAAAAATAAATAATAAATATTGGTGGCCCCCCCCACCCCCCCAACAACCCCAACCCCAGCCCCCCCAACCCCCCCAGCCACAACCCCCCCCAACCCCCCCAACCCCAGCCATAACCCCCCCAGCCCCAGCCACAACCCCCCCCCAACCCCAGCCACAACCCCCCAGCCACAACCCCCCAACCCCAGCACCAGCCACAACCCCCCCAGCCCCAGCCACAACCCGCCCAACCCCAGCCACAACCCCAGCACCAGCCACAACCCCAGCACCAGCCACAACCCCCCCAACCCCAGCACCAGCCACAACCCCCCCAACCCCAGCACCAGCCACAACCCCCCAGCACCAGCCACAACCCCCCAGCACCAGCCACAACCCCAGCACCAGCCACAACCCCAGCACCAGCCACAACCCCAGCACCAGCCACAACCCCAGCACCAGCCACAACCCCCCCAGCCCCAGCCACAACCCCAGCCCCAGCCACAACCCCAGCCCCAGCCACAACCCCAGCACCAGCCACAACCCCAGCACCAGCCACAACCCCCCCAACCCCAGCACCAGCCACAACCCCAGCACCAGCCACAACCCCCCCAACCCAGCACCAGCCACAACCCCAGCACCAGCCACAACCCCCCCAGCACCAGCCACAACCCCAGCACCAGCCACAACCCCCCCAACCCCAGCCACAACCCCAGCACCAGCCACAACCCCCCCAACCCCAGCCACAACCCCAGCACCAGCCACAACCCCCCCAACCCCAGCCACAACCCCAGCACCAGCCACAACCCCCCCAACCCCAGCCACAACCCCAGCACCAGCCACAACCCCCCCAACCCCAGCACCAGCCACAACCCCAGCACCAGCCACAACCCCCCAACCCCAGCACCAGCCACAACCCCAGCACCAGCCACAACCCCCCCAACCCCAGCACCAGCCACAACCCCCCCAACCCCAGCACCAGCCACAACCCCCCCAACCCCAGCACCAGCCACAACCCCCCCCAGCACCAGCCACAACCCCCCCAACCCCAGCACCAGCCACAACCCCCCAACCCCAGCACCAGCCACAACCCCCCCAACCCCAGCCACAACCCCAGCACCAGCCACAACCCCCCCAACCCCAGCACCAGCCACAACCCCCCAGCCCCAGCCACAACCCCAGCACCAGCCACAACCCCAGCACCAGCCACAACCCCCCCAACCCCAGCACCAGCCACAACCCCAGCACCAGCCACAACCCCCCCAACCCCAGCACCAGCCACAACCCCCCCAACCCCAGCACCAGCCACAACCCCAGCACCAGCCACAACCCCCCCAACCCCAGCACCAGCCACAACCCCCCCAACCCCAGCACCAGCCACAACCCCCCAACCCCAGCACCAGCCACAACCCCAGCACCAGCCACAACCCCCCCAACCCCAGCACCAGCCACAACCCCAGCACCAGCCACAACCCCCCCAACCCCAGCACCAGCCACAACCCCAGCACCAGCCACAACCCCCCCAACCCCAGCACCAGCCACAACCCCCCCAACCCCAGCACCAGCCACAACCCCAGCACCAGCCACAACCCCCCCAACCCCAGCACCAGCCACAACCCCAGCACCAGCCACAACCCCCCCAACCCCAGCACCAGCCACAACCCCAGCACCAGCCACAACCCCCCCAACCCCAGCACCAGCCACAACCCCAGCACCAGCCACAACCCCCCCAACCCCAGCACCAGCCACAACCCCCCCAACCCCAGCACCAGCCCCAGCCCAACTTACCCAACTTGTGGTTCCTCCAGCGATGCGTCCTAGCGACGTCGCGTGCGCGCCGACGTCACATGCGCGCCGACGTCACATGCGCACGGGCGCAACCCGGATGTAATTGGATAAAAACTGCAGGAGGCGCGCATACCGGTATAGCGGTATGTTCAAAAATCATATCGTTTTTTTTTCAAAAACCGGTATACCGGTTAAACCGGTATACCGCCCAGCACTATTTGCTGTATACTTTTATGTTTCACTGCACTTACAGATTATTTTCTCTACAAAGTTTACTCTTACTGGCCTGCTGCACATGATTCTAAACCAATTTGGGTGGCACTTTATTTTAGCTTTAGGAAGAAGCTTATGGTATTAAAATTGTTAATCTTTTAGTGAAAGATTATGAATACTGAAACAAATTTTTTTTAGGGTTTAGTGTGTGCAGTGAACTGTACAAGTAAAGCTTTTCTTTTTTCCAATGTTATAGTAAAGGGGTATTTAAAAGGAAGCACAGGTTTGCCCACTACACATGACATTCAACAGTGGGGTATGCAGGAATGTATTTTTTCCTAATACGGCATCTCTTATGTAATTGCCAAATATATTATTTTTTGTTTGGATAAATCTGGTTAATTTTCTGAGATCCAGTAAAGGGTTTTATTGTATTTGTTCCTAGAGTGTATGTGAATGACTCTTTGATACATAATGCTGGAGAAGGCCTCTTTGCTAAGGTTGCATCAGCGGCTCAGACTGTAATGTCATTTTATAATGGTGTACGAATTACACATCAAGAGGTGGGTACTGTAAAAATGTTAAGCTTGACAATGACATGAATGGGAATTATGTTTGGTGCCTCTGTATGGATGCTTGTGGCAACCAATAGAAAAACATATTGCTCCTCCTCTTCATGGAGTAACTTTTAGATACAATTTGTAACCATTTATGCCTCTTTTCCCACTATTTAAACCTGATTATTATATATAGATATAGCTACATGCATTACCTTTTGAGTGCATGCAGTTACTAGCATTTTCCTTTTCATGTAGTTCATAATTCAAAATGGCACAAGTCCAACTTCTTAATTGTCCAAACACTGTGTAGCCAGCCACCAGGACTAAATTACTGGAACCATGTTCTTTATTGTGGTTGGTCAATTTTAGTTACAGCAGCCAACTATTGACCAGTATGTGATCCCCAAAAACCCTGTGATTGGATGGCTAGAATATGCAAAGGGTTAATAGCTGAATGCAAATAATGTAAATTTGATTTTGATGCTCCCCATAGCCAGCACAGATGTAGATTCACTTCATGATTGATGACCTACCACTTGTACAAATTAGATGTAATAACCTGGTACCAAGGGCCAGAATTTTTCTGGCCTACATGGTGATGGACTGATAATGGAAGGTAGTTTTGATCACTCCCCTTTTTAAAACCACACCCACAACAAACTACACCAATGTTATCACAAGAGCTTTTAAGACCATACCCACATTAATTGTGGTAGTGCAGCAAAAACCAAATGGTTGGTAGTTGGAATATCATCCTTCATTCATGTGTGAAAGAAGTTTATTACACAACTTAGGGACTATATGATGACTATTTACAAATTCTAACAAACTCACAGAACAAACCCCTGCCAGGTTCAACTCCCAGAAGCAGCATAGGGCAGGCAGAGCATGACACACAGGCAGCATAGGGCAGGCAGGCAATGGCACACACAGGCAGGGTAGGGCAGGCAGAGTATTGCAAACAGGCAGCATAGGGCAGGCAGAGTATGGCACACATAGGCAGCATAGGGCAGGCAGAGTATGGCACACATAGGCAGCGTAGGGCAGGCAGAGTATGTTACACACAGGCATCATAGGGCAGGCAGAGTATGGCACACATAGGCAGCGTAGGGCAGGCAGATTATGGCACACATAGGCAGCGTAGGGCAGGCCGAGTATGGCACACACATGCAGCATAGGACTGTGTGTGAAAAACTAGCAAAATGTGTAAAATTAATATCAAATCAATTGAATGTGTCATTTTTTTTGTTGGTGTAAAAAATACCTAATTGTTGTGTCACCAGGTGGATAGCAGAGAATGGGCCCTAAATGGCAACACAATCTCTTTAGATGATGAAACCGTCCTTGATGTGCCAGCACCATACAACTCATATTACAAATATTGTGCATCTCTGGGACACAAGGCAAACCATTCCTTCTCACCCAACTGTATGTATGACACGTAGGTATCACTTTTAACACAAATATATGTAACGCATATATATTTTTTTCCTTTTAAATGCCACATAAAGTAAACAGAATGATACTGACCAAATCCTGTTGTCACTATTTTTTAAATATCTGGCATATTAAGTGAAGAGACTACTTGGCTACTTTGTTTGTACTTTATTTGTAGGTTCTATATGAGTGCAAGTTATTATGTGAGTTCACCAGGGTTAAATAGAAAGGGGACTCCACAGCTCTCTGCTTAATTGTATAGGATTATGATGGGAATATTTATTAAAGGTGAAGAATAGACTTTAATAAATATGCCTCTTATAAACTTATACAAGTGAATAAATTTCTGTCTAGCAAGATCTTTTACCCTTGATAAAAATGCCACATTAATGGAATCGATATAAAAGGGCAGTTTAATAGATTGGCCTGTTCAATTGATTAAGCAAAATTTGATCAAAACCCATGTTTATCAGATCATGACAATCATGATCTAATCAGAATTGAGCATTCCTTATGTCAGCAGTCTGGATGTATTCCAAAAATCCTGTTAATATACGTGCCATTAAGAATGAAATATTTAAAGGGGAAGGAAAGGCTAAGTCACTTGGGGGTGCCAAAATGTTAGGCACCCCCAAGTGACTTAGATCGCTTACCTTGTACCCTGGGCTGGTGCCCCTGTTAGGAGAAAAAAGCACCAGCCCGGGGTACCTGTAGGAAGCGCTTCCTCTTTCTTCTGCCGGCGAAATCCGTCGGCTGGCGCATGCGCAGTAGAGTGAAAAGCCGACTTTCTTGTTTAAGTTCGGCTTTTCACTCTACTGCGCAAGTGAAAAGGAAGGAGGAAGCGCTCACTGCTACCCCGGGCTGGTGCTGTTCTCTCCGTACAGGGGCACCAAACCGGGGTAAAAGGTAAGCGATCTAAGTCACTTGGGGGGGCCTAACATTTTGCCACCCCCAAGTGACGTAGCCTTTCCTTCTCCTTTAAGCATTTGTGTGTATTCTATGTAACTATGTATTGCTTTTACTGCAGGGCAGCTGCTCATGTGCCAGTGCATAAAGAAGTACAAAACCTATTCATATATTTACAGATACATTATATATACACATATTAGCTCATTTGTAATGGTGTTTGGGAGGGTGGAAGGAGGCCCTTACGGGGGGGAAGGGGCAAAATAGGTAACAAGTAGGCTTTGTTACATAATAATTATAATTAATAATAGGAGTAATGCTTGTTCGTTTTTATATGTGATGCAGTGGTCAGGACTAGGGCCAGTGCCTAATTATGTATTACTTTTAAACAACTGCCTATAGATTGTTAGACACACATAAAATAGAGTTATATGTTTGAAATGTATCTGTATTTGAAACACACTTTATGTTGGCATACTATAATTGCAGTTTCTTAAATTGGATATAAAAATGTTATCTTATTATTTGCAGTTTTGTCCACCCTCGCTTTGGGCCCATCAAGTGCATCCGAACTATGAAAGCTGTGGAAAAGGATGAAGAACTCACTGTGGCCTATGGATATGACCATAGCGTTACAGGGAAAAATGGCCCAGAGGCACCTGAGTGGTACCAGCAGCAGCTGACAGCATTTCAAGCTACTCAGCAAAAGTGAACAGTAGTTTGTTTCGGTACATTGAGTAATAGGATCTATGCATTACATTTCTACAGAAGACTGATCATCCCAAGATTATTTTCACAGACCTGTCTCAAGACAGAGATTTTCTAGAGTATTAAAATGAACTGTTCTTGTAGTCAAAATATATCGTAGTTTTGTGACAGTGTTTAACCTTAAAAGGAAAAAAATGCTATTTAGCAGGTAATTGTGTTATTTTTTTTCTAATCCTTTTTTCCAGTGTCAAACATATACAAGGAAATAATAAGTCATTCTAGACCGTTTTTTCTTTGCTATGTATACATTTTAGGGCTCAATATATTGTCCTTTTTCGTGTATACATGCCTATTGTGATGGTTACAAGGTAACTGTATTTTGATATTCTAGATTACGCTAGTAGAACTTTTGCTGTTTAGGCTTTCTGGTTGAAATAACTGATTTGATCGCTTTTGTTTTATTAATTACCGGTATGCTGTGGAATTCTTTACTCATGATTGCTGGAATATTTATTTTATTTTATTTTGGTGTGTCCATAAAATAGTGTTGAGAGTTAACTATATTCTTTCATTCCTGTGACGAAAAATATGATCTGATCCATATCTGAATTATTACTCTCGAAGGCCCAAACAGCTCTGCAAGAAGCTCAGAATAAAGCAATGATTTAAAGTAGTCCCTCCAGCATTTGCAGGTTGCCAGTCTGGTTGTGGTTTCTAAAATGCAATTTTTAGGTTAAAAAAACCAGCAAACTACAATATTTGTTAGGGTGAAACCACACGGAGCTACTTGTAGCAGCTTTTAAAATAGACAATGCTGATCATTTACTGATAATTGTCTCTATGTGTGTTTTAGCAGAGGCAATTCTCAGTATTGTCTATGGCAGGGTATTTTCTCTGGTTTAGTAGCCATGAAAAAGCAGCTGCTGCTAGTAGCTCCGTGTGTCTGCTTAACCCCCATAACTATATTCCTTTTACACAACAGTATCTGATGTGTGTTTGTTGTTTTTAGGCAGTCTGAATCCTTGACAACCAATCTTGAAAAAGGAAATCATTTAAAAAAAATTTAATTATTTAATTAAAATGGAGTCTATGGGAGATGGGCTTTCCTGTAATTTGGAGCTTTCTGGATAACGGATCCCATAACTGTATTGAGAGAACTGACTTCAAAATAATATATTCTTTATTTTAAACAAAGCTTGTGTATATGATTTTAATATTAATTAGTATATTAATACTATATTTAACTAATGAACCAGTCAGTGTTATGACAATGACACATGGGTTATTGTGGCATTTTGTCTCCCTGGCTATTAGTAGCACATGGTTCCAGTTGCCTCAGATGTAAAGCACTTTTGTCCATGGCATAGCTGCTCGTTGGGCACCTTAAAACTCCAAATTGCCCATTCACGTTGAGATCCGCTCACTTGGCATATGTAGGGCCAAACGATCGAATTATAACGGGTGCAATGGGCGCAGTCGGTTCTGTCCTGTATTTAATGCAATGGCTGCCATTAAGTCTAAAGGTGGCCATACACGGGCCGATTGTAGCTGCCGATATCGCAACGGCTTGTTGATGCGGTCCCCGATCTGTGTAAATCTTTTAACCTGCCCGATCGATCTCTGGCCAATTTCAGGCCAGATATCGGTTGGGCATGCCCCTCGTTCCTGCCCCTACACGGGCCGATAAGCTGCAGAATCGGTCCAAGGGACCGATATCGGCAGCTTATCGGCCCTTTAGACTTAATGGCAGCCATTGCATTAAATACAGGGCTCTGCTGGTGTTTCTTAGCTTGCACATTTTAATGATATACAAGCTGGGGGCATCCGAGGAGATGCCTATGTACAACCCCCAGCTCTCTTAAGGCTAATGCCAGACGAGGCGTAGGACGGATATTTTCGGCAAGCGGAAAGCGCTTGCTGAACATTCCGCCCTACGCCTCCTACATGTGCCTGCACCCGAATGAATGAGATATGCTCGGGTGCAGGCACATGTAGCCGATATACGCATAAAAACGCGACTTTGCATTATCTCGTGTTTTCATGCGTATATCGGCTACATGTGCCTGCACCCGAGCGTATCTCATTCATTCGGGTGCAGGCACATGTAGGAGGCGTAGGGTGGAATTTTCAGCAATCGCTTTTCCGCTTGCAGAAAATATCCACCCTACGCCTCATCTGGCATTAGCCTAAGATGAACACAGGCAGTGCTTTATGGATCACTATTACCCTAATGACTTGGGGTTAGTTGACATTTCTGGGATTGCTTATCATTAATGAGATTAGGTAAGGTAATAGTAAATTCAGAACCCCATTGCTCTTATTATGATTGTGATGTATATTACAATCTGCCCCAATTATTTTATATATTCAGTGTATGAAATGATACTCTGACACTTGCAGATGTCAGCCTGTCTATAATATAGTTTCACCTTTGTCCTTGTTCTAATTGGCGTATAGAATATAGTACCCAAGTCACACTTACTGCTGGTGCTAAGGCAAACTACTGTACTACAGTTTCATGCTTAACTAGATGGAAATGGGGAGCGCTTTTGCCATAATTTTGTTTCAGGTGACAGTTGTTTCTTGTAAGGGCTCTGGCACACGGGGGAGATTAGTCACCCGCGACAAATCTCCCTTGTCGCTGGTGAGTAATCTCCCCAAAATGCCATCGCACCAGCAAAAAAAAAAAAAAAAAAAGGCGAAAAAATAAATCTTTGTATCGGTTTGTAGAGAAATTTAAATGTTTATCGAAAGAGAAAGACTTAACACAGACTTGCCCGTATTAAATAATGTATAACTTACTATGTTCAGCTTCCTGTGCATATTTATGCCTTATTATTTTGATGGGCAGATTGTTACAGTTGGTTCACCAGTGGGTATTATACCAGATCTGTGGCCAAGGAGAGTGGTGCTCAAAGGATCTCAACCAATATAAAAAAAACATGAAAAAGTTTAATGTAATAAAACATTTGACAATCAACACATAACATTTTTGAAGCAGTATCGGGCTACAAACTGTTCCAGAAGAGGCCTTGTAGACAACAAACTGAATGTACATTGGCCATAAAACAGAAAAATATATGTGGTGGGAAAACAAAAACTCATTACAATACAAACCTGGATAAATTGCATCAACAAAGAGGAACTGCGGCAACAAGTTAGAGGCTTACTGACAGGGACAGAAATACATTGCAAGATAAGTGCATACACTAAAAAAAATAAATAAATAACCGCAAAATTAGATCAGCATGTCTGTCACCCAGTATCAACAAATACTCTATTTTATGCATAGCATAACATAAAGAAATATAACACGATTTAAGAAGCACAAAATCTGGACCCTAAGCAATAGAACAAGACTGAAATAGCAAGCAGGAGAAGCTCTGAACTAAAGCAACAGCAATTCTAAAGCCCAGCATTTTGGCACTTGTATGACAGCATTCCAAGAAGGACTTTAACTTTTCGGAGAGCAAATGTTGATTCTAGTCCTCATTACGTAACTAAAATTATTACTGTTACTACACTGTTTGTTGTTTCTTTGTTTATCCCATGTTTCTGGCAGTGTGTTTGCCTCAGTAACACCAGCGTAGAAGCAGAGGTATTGATTAGCAAGCTACACTTGCAGCAGGCAAAATATAATTATATAATTGAGTTAAAATGAACCCCCTGCCATTAGGGCTCCAAGAGAAAGAGTACACACATGGTGGAGCAAAAAAGTTTTGAATTCTAGATGCTGAGATTCAAGGTATTTTAGCATGAGCTTTGAATATAGATTTGCTGTGTTGTGATATTATTGGAATTGGACCTGTGACTGAACAGCAGATATAAAACGGCACTGAAGTTGGTTTCTTATTTGGCCAGTTTCTTATTCAGTCAGTGAATAAGTAACTGGTGATTTAAAGAAATAAATAACCTTGGGCCAGGGATTTAAAAGTCCACATTAATTGACAGGGTTGCCCTACATAAACTACAACTTGTTCCAGCCTGGCCCGAAACGATTCTGGGCAGGAAAACTGGCACCAATGGGGCAATAGTTTCTTATTCGGTCCAATGAATAAGTTTAAAGGGTTAAATGACCTTGGGCCCCTAATGTCAACCTATTGTAGGCAGGGGTGCCCCGCATTATGTGCAGCCCGGCCTGGCCTGGCCCAAAAAGGTTCTGGGCAGGAAAAGTGGTATCAAATTGAAAATTGTTGCAATCAAGTTATTATACCACAGTATAGCGCTGAATGAACTTTCTTCTGCTCATTGTTGCAATTCTGCCTATTTAAATATGTAACCATGGTGCTGAAGGGGTTAAACTACCTTGGGCCACTGATGTCAACCCATATATTTGTACGCTTTTCCTGCCCAGAACCTTTTCGAGCCAGTCTGGAATGGGATGCATACAATGCGGGGCACCCCTGCCTGCATATATATAGGTTGAAATTAGTGGCCCAGGGTGATTTAACTCTTTAAATCATTAGTTATTCATCCGACCGAATAGAAACTATTGCTGCTTTAGTGCCAGTTTCCAGGCCAGGCTGGAACAAGTTGTAGTTTATGTAGGGCAACACTGTCTATGAATGTGGATCTTTAAATCCTTGGCCCAAGGTCATTTATTTCTTTAAAACACCAGTTATTCACTGGATAAGATACCAACTTCAATACATGAAACAAAAACTGGCCAAATAAAAAAAACTATTTCAACGGTGTGGATATACAGGTGTCTCAAACCAAAAGTATCTGGAAAGCACAGGGTTATTGGGAGTCACCCGGGGGTGTGCGGTGCTTTCCTAGCTGCTGTCTTGCTAAGGAGGGGCCTCAGGTATAATAGCTGGGCGGGGCCAGCACTTGGTGCACTTGTCAGGGGCTGGCCCGGATGCTTTACCTGTACACACATTTCCAGGAACAACTCTCTGTTTTTACTTTGTTAGAAGACAAAGGTGCGGCACTTAGTTCTGCTCCTCGCTTCTCTGGTGCGACACGGAATGCTGCTGTGACAAAAGTGAGTGGGAAGCCATGTGTGATTCTCCCAGCCAACTTGCTTGAGATTCGCTGGGACAGCAACACACAAACAGAGCCTCACAGAAAGCAGAAACCTGACCGGGGGAGGGATCTGATCTCATTACTGCTGACTTTTTTTCATCTCCACTGGACAAAGGTTCATACCTGGTGTGTCTAAGCCTTATAACATGCCAACCCTCCTTGTTATGCTGGCTTCTTCCTATTCAGTGTGAGGGCTTGGGTTAATTGCTTCGGATGAAGCTAGCCCATACTTCCCATTCATACCCTCCTGATTCTTTTATAAATGCCCTGCACTTGAATCCCTGCTAGCTGAAGTTTAGCAGGCTTGGCTTTATCCCAGCATGACATCACATTGTAATCTCCCGAGACTATCCCGCCAGATATTTTCAGCATACCCAATTTAGTTAACTTTCCGTTGTTTTTTTTCTCTGCACTCTTTCTTCTCTGCTTGGTGCTGCTATCCCTCCTAGTGTTTATGCCTCCTCTTTCAACAGTATAAATGTTTGCTCAAGTACAAGGCATAAATACTGAAAGGTAGTGATGAGCAAATCTGTCCCTTTTTGCTTTGCAGAAAAATTCACAAAACTACTGAAAAATTTGTAAACCAGCGACCGCAACTTTTTAGACGCGACAGTGAATCTTCTCGGTGAAATTTTGCAGAAGTTTCTCTAAACAATTCGCCAATGGCAAAATGCAGAATTTTGCTGCAAATCCATGCCTGGTGAAAAAATTTTCTCATCACTACTGAAAGGGTATGGCAGCGTCAGAGCACACTGGAGGGGCTAAGGGTGGTGGAGTGCATAGAGCGAAAAGAAATACTTTGCATTATGGCTTTGTGGATAAATTCACAGTAGGGCATTTGAAATGCTGGGGGCCAAAATGTAGGATGGAATGCTTGTGCAACGCTGAAGGTGTCACAGCGTCGTGGAATGTTTAGAGCCACAATACAGTATATTGTAAAGTAGGGACCATTGTTTGTAAACCCTACCGTAACACTGTCCCACTGTGCCCCTTAGTTTTGCTATAGAAGTTGCCAAAAACTTAATTATAGATGCAAGTAAATTCACTAATGAGAATTCTGCTGATCAAAAACTTTATTATAAATGCAAAATAATTGACCAAGGAGAATGCTGAATAGCAGCACTGTCTGATGCATCTTGCTGTTATCTTGTATATAGAGATAATCATGTCTTTTTTCAATTCATTATATGACACAGGGATAAGACATGGGTATGAAGGACAGACTTGTTCAGTGCTGGGAAACTGTGATTTTGCTCCAATTGCTGGAACAAAGAACATTGTACCACATTTACACAGATCAGCTGGGATTCTCTTGCATCTTAATGCAACTGCTGGCCCTGGAGATTTTGGGGAAAGTTTTGGAAAAGTTTTATTGTGCAATATTGCTTTAAGAACACAACAATGATGTTGCTGAACTAGAACTCCCAGCATGCCTTAACCTTAATTATATTAATGTTATATTGTTCTGGGATTTGTAGTCCAGCAACAGCTGAGTAAAGTTTGGTTGAGCAGTTCAGCACAGCCGGGTTTAGTACCCCTTTTAAAATTCCTTAAAGTGCATCTTATGCTGGTCAAGTGTGGATTTGTAAAATAGACTTATTTGGGGGTGTGACCATAAAGTGGGCGTGGTAACAAAAATTGTTGGTGCAATACACACAGTACATGGTTTTTGTTCCTCTTTTTATTTTTCATGTTGAGAGGTATAGGATAAGGATCTCGGTGCCTTGGGAGAGTGATTGTTCTTTGTGCCTCACAACTATGGATATAGGCATAATGGGGTCCCTCACAACTATGGACTTAGGCATAATGATTCCAAGGTCACTAAATGCACTGCTTGGTCTATTATAGTATCTACCATAAAATCACCTTTATCAATATGCCTATTGATTTTAACTGGGTACTGCAGTATAATGATTAGTCTCCAACCGGGCCGGATTTGTCTTCTGGGCGCCCTGAGGCCGCCCCCATGGTCGAATGCGCAAATATTTACACTCCCATACTGAGCAGTGGGGAGAGGTCCCCATTGCTCCATATGGGAGCCAAATTTAAAAATGTTGTTGTGGTGGGGCATTTTGTTGCAGCATTCCATATGTGAAGCCCTTTCCACTGGTGACTCCGATTGTTGCCGATGGACAGATCTATCGCGGGTGACTAACATGCTACGTGGGACATAAGCCTTATCAGTTATGTAGACTTTGCGGCCATTGAAAGATAAGTGGGGCGACCGGGAACCAATTAAAAAATATTAGGAACCCCCCCCAGGTACTTTAATAAAGGCTCAACTCACTCCTTCAGGATCATAAGTAACATAGTATGCTTTCATGTATGGTCTGAGCCATCTTTATCAGAATAATGTTTAGTAGCTCATAAACCTAGTTATAGAACAGATGCTGACTTCAAACTCTCTCTCCTATAAACTACTCCATCTTAATTCATTAATAGCCCACTTTTAAATATCTTTCATGGATAGCTTTGCCAACTTTTCTGGAAATAATTACTGGCCTACCTATATTTTTGTTTTTGTCCATATTAATAACATTGACATAACGGATCATTTTTACCTGCCAGGTGGCAACACTAATAAATGCATTTGTTATTTTTTCTATGTTTAGGACACAATAAATTCCCCATCTTTGCTAGAGTAAGGTAATTTCTATTGCCTTTCTGATGGATCGCTACCGCTACTTTATTTTCAACCAGAGGAGCATGGTGGTGTTGGGGATCCTTCAGATAGCATGTGCTGGGATTTCCATTGTGTCTGGCTTCATGGATGGAGCATTCAGAAGAGAATCCACCCTTGGAAGAACTAGGGCTCCACTATGGGCTGGGCTGGTAATATTACGTACTTTTATATGAACATCTATGTGGTAATAGAAAGTCTCTGTCAGTACCTGTGGCAGAGAAAAGGCCCCATATGCCCTTGGGCATTGGTGCAGTTACTGCTCCTGCACACATAGTAGATCTGCCACAGTAATATTGTGATCACTTTTTAAATGAATAAAGTTAATAATAGTTAATTATTATTATTATAATTATTATAGTCACAATTAGCTGTGATGCATTTTCTTAAAAAATTATTTATTTAATTATTTTTAATGCAGGGTATTTTATATAAAATATCTGGTTTGGGATAGTAAACTATATTGCAGGAATCGATGATCTTACAGATCATGTATCTAGGAAAAGATCTTGGGAGGTAAGCAGGTATCATAGCCAAACTGATACGTGAAATTCTCTGTTTTTGCAGATTATGACCATACCTGGAGTTCTGGCTTTATTTTCATCACAGAAAAAAAACCCAGTTCTAGTAAGATTTTTGCTTTGTTTCATTAAATAAGGTTAGGACATTCTTGCATAAAAACCGAGTGGTAGTGCCAAACAGCAGAGTGTACAGAGATTTATTTTAAATGAGCACTCATTGCAGGTAGTGCGTCACATCATATTGTTACTGTTTGGTTCATTTTCAAGGTCCTGACCTTATTTTAATTGATGTGGTAAATGTACTCCAAGGCTGAGGTATTCAGGCAAGTTTAGAAATTATATCAAGATGAGGAATATATCGGCCTCCATGCACTGTCTACCCACTCACAAGATTCATATGGTGGCTGCTTTGCAAAAGTATTAATGTCATTAAAGGACCATTTGGTTTCAAATGCTACGCTCAGTGTGGCAACATGTTGGCTACACCCACTTTGTGGCCACATTCATTTTACCAAAACATAACCTTACCTGCTAGTATAATTATTATAGAAAATGATAATTACTATAGATAATCAGCATATTAACACCAGCTGTGCCAGTGTAATCACTGTAGAAATGACCAATGAGCACTCCATTAATCCCAGACAAGCCAATAAGCACTCTGTTAACTACACACATGCCAGTAAGATCACTAGATAAATTGAAAGCATTACCTACCTTTGCACAAGCAGAATACTAAAAGCAAAGATTTCTTTCTGCTCCCACACTGCTTGGTATTTTCTTTCTCTGCCTGGCTTAAACTACTGTGAAAAAAATCCAAGATGTCCTTGCATTCCACACCATGCACGGCCATCTTGACATTTTTCCAAAAAGCAGGGAGTGCAATGGTGGGAGAGGAAGGCAGAGGTGGCTGTGGTGGCATGGGGGTAGGGTTTATAGGGAGTGAGTGGAAAAAATTAAAGACAAATCGGGGGGGGGGGGCTTTTGCCCCTTTATTAAAGTGGCCCTGGGATGCTTATATATAATAGTAAAATGTTTCCCCAGCAAGAGGCCTATACAATAAGAAGCCTCATGTATAGGGAGCCCTCTGTGAGAGAGCAGGTGAATGTTACTGTGGGATGCTTTTTGGCTGCTCCTGCAGAAGCATTGCTCTAAGCAAGCTACTCCTTAGCACTTCACTTTAGGAGATCTGCTGCAGACTCTGGTTATAAATTGGCAATAAAGGCTCTATCCTTATGCCCCAGTCCTGTGATGGAACATAACTGTAAGCATTTCATTATATGTGTAAAAAATATCATGTCGCACATTCTTTTTAGATGTTTCCCATTTTATATAACATTTGTGTTTTTCTCCCCTACTAGGTTAATGCACTTATTGCTGCTTCGGTTTTTTCATGTTTTACCACCCTGATTGTTATTGTTTATGCTTCCCTGACACTTGGATATGGGGAGGACGATGATGACATTTTTTCTTCGCCTCCACATGTTATTCATGCAGTGAGTACCAATACTTAGATTTATTGTTCTGTTTGAAGGCCATGCTGTTGGATTATACGCCACTACTGATGTAACTAATCTGTAATGCAATATAATAACATGGTTCTGGTAGAATTATGTGACTTAAAGAGACAGGGTATAGGTTATTGTATCAACACTTACATCACCTTTAGGACAGGTATGGGGGTGTTGTTACCGAGGAGATGTCTCAGAATACCCCTGCCTGCATTATGCTTAAACTGTCCATTTTATTTCAAATGTAGTTGTATTGACTTATTTGTGAATAATAGCATAAACCTATATTGTAACTGCTTATCAGTAATGCCTCATTGGGCATCCAGCAGTTACACTTTTCAAAAAAGAAACCTGGAAACAGCCAGACGATGCTTCTCATGTTTCTGTATTTACGTAGCCTATAGCACATGGTAACAAACACAGTGATAATGTGCAGTTAGAGGCAGGATCGCTATGGCTTTTCCTGATATGAAAGCTGATTGACAAATTACATTGCTGTAATCTTTTCAAAATCATTTTTGTGTCTTTTGTGTTCTGTAGTTTGGAAGCTGTTTTTCTTCATGTTCATAATAATTTTTTTCATCCTTTTTATAGAGATTTATCCTGGGTAAGCTTGTTCAAGGTGCAAATATAGCAATGTTGATTGCATCGGTCTCCAGCCTTTGCGTTGCTCTGTGCATTGCATACATGGGTTGCAGAAGCCTGCCACAATGCATGTGCTATGATGATATTACTGGAATGGTGAGCATTTTGAAACAAAATAGTAAATTACAAATTGTTTTTGTATAAAACTGGCTCAGTGGCTATCTTCAAACCTACAAAATATAAATCCAAAGAGTCATTTCTACAGGTCACAGAATCTATTTATATAATATCCACATTCACTTTTTTTTTTACAGAAGACTTTTGCACCCAAGGCTGCAAATTTTCAGCTGGTTTTTACAAAACCTTTGTAAAAGATTCAGCCAAATATGAATTAGGCTAGAGAAGGGTTAGAGAATCGTTTCCATGTTTATGTAGCATGTGGATTTGGCAAAATCCGAATCCTTCTGAAAAAGGCTGAATCCCGGATTCGCTGCATCCTGAGTTTTTAGCACAGCATAACTTAGAGCGGAAATATTGGTTAATTCAGGGTTCATTAAATAGGCTTGTTCAAACAGCTGGTTCTTTAGGGAGTATTTTCTGGGAAGGTAACACACTGATAGGTCCTGAAAGGTGATCCCAGACAGACAGAAGTTCACAAGAAGTCCTGCAGTAAGGAATGTGTTGAGCGCAGAAGAGAGATGAAGGACAGACATAAAACATTACAGTAAACAATATAACTGGCATAGGGTTCTTCACTGAAAATGTCACAGATCAAGCTGCTAGAACTTTATGGATTGCTTTCTATTATAGCCCACTCAACTTGCACAGGAGACCTATATTTTTAAACAATATAATGTGCTTTCTAGGAATTCCATCGGTTCTGCATAGAACTCAAGTTATTAAACTGACTCTTGTACTATTGCACTTAACACTAATAGAACTAATATTGAACATTAATATGTGAAGAGTAATGTCAGTATCTCTTTAAACCTTTGGTATAACATTAAATTGCACAAAGACCTATAATTTAGTATAATTCATTGTGAAAAAGAGAAGGAAATGGCATAATAGCATTATGCAGCAACCTGGGCAAAAATGTGTCGTACTTCAGTAATCTATGACAACTAATCAGATGATTGTTATTATTAAAGTTTATAAAGTGCCAACGTATTCCACATTGCTGTGCAATAAATGGGTGTATACACTGAACATACTTGATTACATATAAAAACAACCAAATAACCAGTATGACCGACAGAGTAGGCCCTGCCTAAAAGAACTTGCAATCTAATAAATGTTCTCATTATTTTAAATGAGCTAAGCCATTAAACTCTGCTCTGGGCCAACCAACCAATTAGCCAGTAAAGTTCTGACTGTATAAACATAAGCAAAGGTGGGTGCAGTTTTTTGAAACTTTAAATAATATATACTAGCTCTAGCTTGTTAATTGGCTTGATAGTATCTTCCCTTATTCTGAACCCAAATAAACATCACAGAGCATATGTTCTCTCCCTTTCTGTTCTACACTGTTCACCCCTATTCTACTCCCCTCCGTCTTCATTGTCTTACACTTCTCTCTTCTTAAGATTCTTTTCTGTAAGCCCATTTTCCCTTGCCTTTTTGTGTTTTTTTTTTTTTTTTTAGCTTTTACAACCCTTTTCCTCTTAAATGATGTTTTCTCCTTCTACTTCTTCTGTACTGTTTCTCTCCTAGTTGCCACTTCACCTTTACTTGCTCCCAGCTTTGTATACATAGATTTCTGTTCCCTCTGAGCTCTTTAAAATGTATTGCCTACAGTGAATAGCTTCAGATCTGTCTAACTAGAAGCAATGTTTCTGCCGCTGTCACTAAAGCAGTGATTGTCTCTTTGCAGGACTGGTTACACCCTGAGGATGAGCAGCCTCAGACTGTTGAACTTGTTTGCACTTTCAGAGGTGAGATTTCTATTTCAGGACCTGATGCACAAAAGATTATATGGTTTATAAAAATCAGATGTTGGCTGAAATTAAAGAAATTAATGAAGATATATAAATGCCAAATTTTAAGACATTAACTCTTGCACACTTTTTTTTGGTGTGATTTGAATGTATTAAAGGGATATAGTAACATAGTAAGTTGAATTGAAAAAAGACATACGTCCATCACGTTCAACCATAATATAATCCCGCTTGATATCTGTATTTTTGTCGGTAGAGTTGGCAATGCTAATTAGAGGTTGGAGAGACTTTTAAAAAATGATCCATTTGAATTGATATACAATTGAATTGATATACAAGTTACTGGTAATGAATCTACCAACACACTCTACAGTATAATATAGTTTACTTATTAATAAACCGTTATTGAAAGCCGACTGAGCTCAACCCTTAAAACACAAAAAATGGAGTTTGTAGGACAGAACCTATGTAGTCTCTGTGCATTTGGCTACGGGTCATATGGCCTGTATAATTTCTTGGTGCCAAGTTATGAAATGATGATGTAGCAAATCCATGTTAGAGTTACTTTGTTCTTGTTTGGTTTTGCTTCCTCTTCCCTTTTATGCTGGCGACATAAAATCCACCCACTGTATGACTAATAGAGGGCACAAATGTGTCCTGCACAAGTTCTTTCTCAAGTGATAAAAGGATCATCTTGTATTTTAGTTTATTTATTCTGAAGTGATGAGATGAAACCATAAGGCTGGCCATATACATAAATATCTGCTTGTTTGTAGCAGTTGCCAAATGAGTGGGTATATGCAGTACAAATGATGCCATTTGGGTGGGGGAGACGTGCCCAACTGATATACATTATAGGCAAATGTAGGCTTTACATGTCCTTTAAGTTCAACCATAATGCCTATATATAACCTGCCTAACTACTAGTTGATCCAGAGGAAGGCAAGAAAAAACCCCATCTGAAGCCTCTCTAATTTGCTGCAGAGGGGAAAAAATTCCTTCCTGACTCCAAGATGGCAATCGGACCAGTCCCTGGATCAACTAGTACTAAGAGCTATCTCCCATAACCCTGTATTCCCCTCACTTGCTAAAGTCATCCAGCCCCTTCTTAAAGCTATATAATGTATCAGCCAGTACGACTGATTCAGGGAGGGAATTCCACAACTTCACAGCTCTCACAGTAAAATATCCTTTCCGAATATTTATATGGAACCTCCCTTCTTCTAAACAGAGTAAGTGCCAGGAAGGACCTACTGATAAATAAAGCATTAGAGAGATTATTATATGATCCCCTACATAGTTATCATGTCACCTCTTAAGCACCTCTTCTCCAGTGTAAACAGACCCAACTTGGCCAGTCTTTCTTCATAACTGAGACTTCCATACCCTTTACCAGCTTAGTTGCCCTTCTCTGGACCCTCTCTAACTCAATAATGTCCAGTTTGAGCACTGGAGACCAAAACCATATGCTTTTCCAGATTAAACAAACAGTATGTTAAACAAGGAGGTATAATGCCAATTTTAAGCAAGGGAGCCAAAAATTTCACTGCCCTGTTATTGGATAAGTACACGGAAGGCTGACAGTTTTACAGTGGTCCACTGAATACCAGTGCAATGCTGTCTAGAATAGGAATGGTTTTAAAAATGCTAAATGGCACATATGAAAATCTACCCCTGCTGTTTCCAAAAAGTTTGTTCTTTTTGTAGAATCAAACATGAACAGATCTGTAATCTTGTAATGCAAAGAATTTCTGTTAGCCCATAAAATCTGCTCAGTCAGTTTGTATCTTGCTGGAACAGGGGCAAGTATAAATACTAATTGAACAGTTTTTGCACTGTGTACAGAAGACTTGACTCTCTTTTTGCATTGGCTCAAGCATGAAGCAAGTTTATTTTGCAGATATTCTATAACCTATAATGATATACAGGATATGAATTTTAGTGTGTATTGGCTTAAATATACTTATTTAAATGACTCTTAAATTACTATAAATGATCTTGAATTACTTTTTCTTAGGTGGGGATGAACGGATCTTCAACTCTGCTTCTCAGTTTACAGACTGCAACACGGAAACAGAAGAGGAGTTCTCTCGACCTCCACCATATGTTAGATTTTCATGAACTTATTTTATTCTTTTTAAAGCATTCTGGCCTTGGGCACAAAATGAATGGATTAGCCACTTTCTAAAGAGACTACTGGGAGTTAGCACATTTTTTTTGGTACCAGATCTCCTTTCTGGCCTTCCACATTCAGAAGGTACTTACACATGATCAGCTGCTTTTCTTTTTTAAGTAAATTGTCTGTTTTCCTGACCATTTTTACTATTTTGGAATAAGAAGCATGCCTTTTGTTTGTTGGATTAGTTTGAATTACCTTTTCTGGCCTCTTTCGCTTCAGGGCTTTTGTAAATGCATGGGTCATAAATGCATAGCATTGTTATAGAATAGCTCAATACTGAACCCAAAATACCAGCAATGTGTGTTGCAGAAATACAGAGGAAGGTTTGCTAGGACAAATCTCACACCATTCTACAAGTTCCCTGCCTTCCTGCCATGTAGCACTGTACTTGCACACATTGTCCTAAAATTACATATTGGTCAGTTAATGGCTTGTGGTCAGTGAGAAGTCTGAGAACATTTCTAGGTGATGAGCTGACATCTAAATAATTGGTAAGATTGTATATCCATCCGTCCATTTGAAAAATATTGCACATTTTGTGTGTGTAATACAACAAATCTACCTCCTTCACAAGCATGAACACTCCACACAAAAAAGGCTTCAGCCAAATACAGTACATTAATGTTAAATGTGATGCACAGGTTTAATAATTTAATGTGTGGTCTAAAGTTTTTATTCAATTATGTTTTATTGTTTTAAATAAATCAATAAAATGTGTTTTTTAATATAGAATATGCTGCTACTTCTATGATCCTCACATGTGGAAATCTGAACGTATTTAATCTTCTCAACCACTGTATCCCAGGATCATTACCTACTCCCCTTAAAGAGAATATTCAGAAAAAAAATATATAAATCTAATATAAAAGGGGCATGTGGGACAACCTACATGTGCTCTGCAGTCACCCTTTGTTTTTGCTTTGGGGAGGACACAACTAAAGACAGCCACTGATGGGGTGTTATGAAAAATGTATATGCAATTGTTTTTATTAATTTGTTGATTTGTGGTAATTTCCCTGCACCTAAAAAAAAAAAAAAAAAAACTTGAGAGGTTGTACACCTTCTGGTATGATGCAGAATGCTATTCTGAGGCAATTTGCAGTTGGTCTTAAAGTTATATTATTTGCGGGTTTTTTAATTATCTAGCTTTTTGTTCAGCAGCTCTCCACTTAGCAGCTAAGCAGTTGTTTAAGAGAGACCGGGATATGAATAGAGGAGGGCCTAAATAGAAATTTAACAATAAAATAGTAGCCTCACAAATGAATAGTTATTTGGCTGCTGGGGTCAATGACCCCCCATTTGAAAGTTGGAAAGAGTCAGAAGAAGGTGGAAAATGATTCAAAATCTATAATAAAAATAAATAGTACAGGCCAATTTGAAAAGTTACTTAGAATAGGTCATTCTATTACATACTAAAAGTTAAAGGGGTGGTTCACCTTCAGGTTAAGGGTTCAGTATTATCTGAGTGCTTCAGAATTGGCTTTAATTTTCATACAGTTCTATTTGTCATCATAGCAAAAATAATGAACTGCCTAGTATAAACCATTCTTATTGGCAGGGTCTTGCAGTGAGTTGTCCAGTCAGTACTTTATATGTGTTATCCCCAGTGTATCTCTGCAGGAAGTCTCATTCAAACAACTGGAAAAACATTGCTGCTTTGTTTTTCAGATGCATCTTGCTCCATCTTGAAAGATAAGCTTGGTTCACTTGATGACAGCCGTAGGAACCCTGCTTGTATTACTCAATTAAACATTTGCCTAAAACAAAGTGCAAAACGTCTAATTCTGTGTAAGACTTTAGCAACAGGTACTTTATTTTATTCTAGGGCGACCAAATCACTTAAAAATATAGGGACTGATTGCAGTTTTAAATAGAATCAGTGCTGCCCTGCAACATGTATTTATTAGACATGTCTAATTCGACAAACGAATATTGCCAGAAAAGCCATGGTATGTAGGTATGTCTGTCAGCAGCTCTATAATAATTTGAGGCCTTCAGAGTGCACTGGGGCTCCTCAGCTAAGATAAGTTTAGGGATTGCAAGAAATTAGCTAAAAAAGAGATTCCTCTGTCATAGAAGCTGATGCTATAGGGATGATTATTACATTTGAAGCAGAATGCACTGACCTTTGAGATGTAATGTACTATGAATCGGAATTACTAGCCTTGGAGTTTTATATTATACAGTATAAATTGTATATTGTGAGTTGATCACTAACTGACAGCAGCAGAGAATGTGCTGTGAATCCATTGAGAAGAACATGGACAGCAACTGGGGATACCTTACAAGGTACAGATCTTCCCTGCTATAGAGAAGTAGTTATTTAGCTCATAAATACCCTTATTACATGAGCAATAAGACTTAGGCCACAAGGACATACAGTAAGTCGACCACTGAGAAGCACAATATACTAGAGTAGTGTATAAGCAGCAGTAGGCAGGGTCACAAGCAGAGTGATGGCAGGCTAATAGCCCAAAAATCTACCAAACTGGCCAATGTAATAATTCTGCATTCCTACCATAAGTTAAAGGAACAGTAACACCAAAAAATGTATTTATTTTAAAGAAATTAAACTATAAAGTTCTGTGTTTGCTTCAGAAACATTACTAGAGTTTATATAAACCCTGGTGTGTAGCCATGGGGGCAGCCATTCAAAAGAAGAAAAGGCACAGGTTATATAGCAGCTAACAGATTAACCCTGTAGAATACAATGGTTTCTTATCTGTTATCTGCTATGTAACCTGTGCCTTTTCCCTGGTCCTCTCCCTCTCAGCACTATCCGGGTTAGCTCCTCCCATTCACCATTGAGAAGAACCCTCCCAACTAATAAATATCCGTCCTGCCCCTTTACCTGTGTCTTTTTGTTCTTCTCATTCACTCCTTTGAAAGGAGTAGGATTTTCTTATGGAGATAGCAGGACCTGCGGCAAAGCGGTCTGGGCTGGGGTTGTATGCATTCCTGGCAAGGGTTTCCCCTTCGTGCAGGTCCTGCGGTTGCTAGGCAACGCCGCTTGGAAGGACCTGCACTGCCCGCCCGCCTGGCCAGTCCTCCCGGTCTGCGGTAATGCGACCGATGACAGGGACACCATCGCAGCGCTCCGGGTGTCAGCGTGGGCCAGGCGGGGAGGGTGGCGGCGGTGGAACGCAAACCGTCATGGCGGAACTTCCGGTTTGCGTTCCAAGCTCTGGCGCGAGTAAGGCAGGCGGCGATTGGCTCCTGGGAATTTAAAAGGACTGTCAGCTGGTGCCGCGCGTTGTTCCTGACCTGGGAGACGCTGCCTACCCGAGTCCTTTAGCCGGTCTGCCTCTGCTTGCCCTGCTGTCCTGTAAGTAAGTGGTACTGGAGACTGCTTAGATAAGGGATCCTCTTATCTATTAAGCTTGTGTTTAAATTTTTTTCAGGCATCTCCACCATCGCTTATTACTGCTGCCACCCTCACTTCAAGTCTATCTCCATTGAGGTAAAAAAAAAAAAAAAAACCCACGCAAGATGATATGCATGCTAGACAGCTGCACTCATCATCATGATTATATATTTTAATGTTTCTTGCAGATGAAACCTGCCAGAACCAAACAGAAGGAGAAGGAGCTAACAAATGATGCCCCGAGTGTCTCCACAGAAGATTCTGGATCCTGTGTGGCATGCTCAGAAATGCCTCTCCCGAATAAGAGATTGTGCCAGTCTTGCCTAGTATCTGTAGCAGGGGGCCAAACTCTGGCTTCAGCAGATATCATATCCCTAATCAGGCAAACAGTGTCTCAGGAAGTCCAAGCCTTGGCGACTCCTAGGCTAGAGCACTCTAGGGAAGACTACCCGAGTGACAGAGGAAACAATACTGGTTATTCGGAGAATTCTTCAGGAGAAGAGTCTGAAGAAGATTACAGGGGAGCTTTCGAGTTTGCAATGGTGTCGCCCCTAATTAAAGCTGTTAAAGAAGCACTAGACCTTCAGGAGGAGGATCAGCCGGGGACTTCAGCATCATTCCTACCCGGGTCTAAGAAGAAATTTCAGTCTTTCCCTTTCCATGAGGAAGTGAAATCTCTAATCAAAGATGAGTGGGAGGTGATCTCGAGAAGGTCCGCTATGCAATCCAAATTTCGGAAGCTGTATCCATTTAAAGAGGAAGACCTAAAAGATCTTTGCACATTGCCAGTAGTAGATGCTCCCATCATCAACCTGGCAAAGAATACGGTCCTTCCAATAGATGATCTCTCATCCTTGAAAGATACTATGGATAAACGCATGGAAGCAGATCTCAAAAGAGCCTTTTCGTGTGCAGGAGAAGCAGCTAGGCCAGCAGTTGCATCCATATCAGTAGCAAAAGCCATGGAAGTATGGCTAGAAGGCTTGGAGATGGCTCTCAGAAACGGAGAGGAGAGAGCAAGGATTATCGAGGGTCTAGCTGACCTCAAGTTGGGTGCTTCTTTCCTTGTCAACGCAGCGGTAGACCTCACCCGTCTTGCCTCTAGGTCCCTTGTCCTCTCAGTCTCCGCCAGAAGGGCCCTCTGGCTTAGGGCTTGGGAGGCAGACTCTCCCTCCAAAGCGGCTTTGTGTGCCCTGCCATTCCAAGGTCAGGTCTTATTCGGAAAGAAACTGGAGGATCTAATTTCAAAGGCCTCAGGTGGTAAGAGTCAATTCTTACCTCAAAAGAGGAAGCGGGGATTCCAATCTAAACGATCCCCAAAAAGGAAGTCTTCGTACCGGTTTAGGCCAGGTTCTACAAGTGATTCCAGGCAGTTCAGGAGCAGAAGAGAGGCTCCAAAGGTGGGCTCTTGGCAAGGGAATCAGCAAGGTTCCTTTCGGCAGTTCAGCCATAAGTCTGGTGCCAGTTCCAACAGAAAGACCTTCTGAAGGTGGTGGTCCCCAGGGACCCGGAGTTGGAGGAAGACTCAGCCAATTCAGGGATGCCTGGGTAAGATCCATAGAGGACAACTGGGTCTTGTAAATCATCCAGGGAGGTTACATGCTAGAGTTCGCTGGGAAGATACCTCCGAAAAGATTTCACCGGTCGCCCGAACCAGATTCTGTGGACAAGATTCAAGCTCTAGAAACTTGCATAGAATCCATGCTGTTCCAAGATGTGATAAGGCCAGTCCCATCCCAGGAGCAGGGAGAAGGAGTTTATTCACAGTTCTTCCTGGTCAAGAAACAGTCGGGATCCTGGCGTCCGATTCTGGATCTGAGGTGGCTAAATCAATTCCTGGAGGTAAAAAAATTCAGAATGGAATCATTGGAATCAGTAAGAGTGGAGGTGGTTCCAGGAGACTGGATGTGCACTCTGGACATCCAGGATGCCTATCACCATGTTCCCATAGCAGAGTCGCATTGGAAGTTCCTGAGGTTCGCAGTGGGAGAAAGACAGTTCCACTTCACATGCCTACCTTTCGGGCTCTCCACTGCACCAAGGGTATTCTCCAAAACCCTGGTCACCCTGGTTGCAAACCTAAGGTGGGAAAAGCTAAGGCTTTTTCATTACCTGGACGACCTCATTCTTTTATCAAGATCAAAGAGTCAAGCACTGATCCAAAGGGACAGGGTCATTCAGGTGCTGGAGCAGCATGGCTGGTGCCTAAATTTTTCAAAAAGTCAGCTCACGCCCAGTCAGGAAATCATCTTTCTGGGAGCTCGAATAAATTCAAAGACCGGAATAGTGTCTCTGTCAGAAGAAAGACAGCGGAATCTACAAGGTATTATCCGACATATTCTGTCCAAAGACAGTGTTCCAGCGGGCATACTGTCTCAAGCAATTGGTATGATGGCCTCCTCTATTCGCCTAGTCAACTGGGACCAGTGGCATATGAGGCAGCCACAGGTTGCGTTCATCAGATCAGGGGGAATTACCGATCCTTCGGTCCAGATTTCAGCAGGCTCATATCTCAGAAAAGCTCTAGGCTGGTGGTCTCAACCAGAGCGCTTGTCCGCAGGGGTTCCATTGTTTCCAGAAAAATGGGTCATATTAACAACGGATGCATCAGGATCAGGATGGGGCGCAGTACTGCAAGGCCGAGCAGCTCAAGGATCATGGCTACAGCCCTCCTTAAACATGCCCTCAAACATTTTGGAACTAAGAGGTATTTGGCAAGCTCTTCAGTTCTTCAGGAACGATTTAAAAGGCAAAAGGGTTAAGGTCAGATGCGACAACTGTACAGCAGTAGCATACATAAGAAAACAAGGGGGCACAAAGAGCGTTGCCTTACTTCAGGAAGTAAAATGCATCTTCGAGTGGGCAGAACTAAACCTACAAGAAATTACAGCAGTCTATCTTCCGGGTTGCCAAAACATCAAGGCGGATTTCTTGAGCAGAAACAGTCTAAATCCCCACGAGTGGCAGTTGAACCCCAGGATCTTCAACCACCTAGTGAATCTATGGGGGAGGCCGGGCACAGACCTCATGGCAACGGCGGCCAATTCGAAATGCAGTCAGTTTTTTCTCGGATACAGGATCCCCGTGCACAAGCCACGGATGCATTAATCCAGTCTTGGCCGAAGAATTTGTGCTATGTCTTTCCACCTCTTCCTCTGATTCAAAGGGTGCTACACAAGCTAATAGAGGAGAAGGGAGAGTTAATATGCATTGCCCCAGCGTGGCCCAGACGGCCGTGGTTCCCAACTCTCCTGAGATTATCAGTCAGTCCTCCTTGGAAGCTGCCATGTTCCATAGATCTGTTAACCCAGGGGCCGTTTGTCCACCCGAATCCAGGTCAGCTGGCCCTGATGGCATGGAGGTTGAGCGGCAAGGCCTAGAGGCACAAGGGTTATCCGAGAGTGTCATTCGCATTCTGATGAAGTCTAGGAAAGCCTCCACCAACAACAGGTACTGCAAAGTATGGAAAGCCTTCATAGACTGGAAGTCCAAAAGATCGGGGGAAGTTGCAGTCACAGTTGCTGAGTTGTTGGAATTTCTTCAGGCAGGTCTGGAAAAAGGGCTAAGAGTCAGTACACTGAAAACTCAAGTATCGGCTATTTCAGCCTTCTCAGAGACCAGATGGGCACTACATCCTCTGATAATCAGATTTTTCAAGGCGGCTATCAGGATCCTACCAGCAAAGAGACCCTCATGCCCTCAGTGGGATCTTCCGTTGGTTTTGGAATTTCTGTCTTCTTCACCATTTGAACCGATACAGGAGATTTCTGTCTGGCATTTAACACTAAAAACGGTATTCTTAGTGGCAGTCACCTCAGCTAAGAGGGTAGGGGAACTGCAGGCCCTCAAGTACGCCAAAGACAGCCCCATGTTCTTTCCAGACAAAGTAATCCTGAAATTTGTTCCCACATTCAAACCTAAAGTTGTGACAGAGTATCATATCAGGGATGAGTTGTGTTTACCATCCATTGGTGAAAAAGCATCAGGAGAGCAAGAGTATCCTTTTACTTACCTAGATGTCGGCAGATGTATCAAGGCTTACTGCCAGGCCACGGACGGGTTCAGAAAGGCTGACAGATTCTTTGTCCTTCCAAGTGGATCCAAGAAAGGAGAGAAAGCTTCCAATTCCACCATCTCCAAATGGATAAGGAAGACCATCAAAGATGCATATATGTCAAAAAACCTCGATCTTCCACAGTCAATCTCAGCCCATTCAACAAGAGGTCAAGCGGCTTCATGGGCAGCGGAAGCAGGGACATCACTGGAAGTGATTTTCAGGGCAGCATCTTGGGCATCTCCAAACACCTTCATATCACACTACCGGCTGGATGTGTCATCAGCAAACCAGGCTGAATTTGGTCACAGTGTCTTAAAAGCAGCCTCTTCTCAAAATAAATAATACTTTACTGCATAGTGTTGTGTTTATTCCCACCCAGTCTTCGGGAGCTTGCTACATCCCGGATAGTGCTGAGAGGGAGAGGACCAGGGAAAAGGGAAAATTGTTTCATACTTACCGTGATTTTCCTTTCCTGGTCCTCTCCATATCAGCACTTCCCTCCCCAGAATATTCGAACTTGCTACCAGACACAGGTAAAGGGGCAGGACGGATATTTATTAGTTGGGAGGGTTCTTCTCAATGGTGAATGGGAGGAGCTAACCCGGATAGTGCTGATATGGAGAGGACCAGGAAAGGAAAATCATGGTAAGTATGAAACAATTTTCCCTTTTCTCCAGCTTGAATGGCTGCCCCCATGGCTACACAGCAGCTTATTTATATAAACTATAGTAGTGTTCATGAAGCATATACCCCAGTTTTACCAGTGCAGGGCCACAGTACGTTACGTTTCCAATACTTTAAAACACTTTCATTTTTTGGTGTTACTGTTCCTTTAATTGGGGTTTGCAGCAAACATTGAGTCTTATTATCTAGAATAGAATGTGAAGTGATAGATGTCTTGACGGTTTTATTTTCATTAGAAAATACTGAAGACAAAAAAAAGTAATGTTTACAAAAAGTTTGCCATGAATGTCCTACAAGGCACTGTGTCCTGCAGAAGGCTACAGGTGAATCAGTGACCAAAGAACATACAACTCTTGAAATCAAATTCATATATTTTTTAAAAAGGGAATTTAGTACAATACAGTACAACTGAAACCACTAAAGGAGCCAAATCATGAGGTAATTCTTCAGAACAAAGACTGTAGTGCAAAACAGGAATATTAAGAACAGTTCTTCATTTATTAAGCAGCATGATTTAACAAAGTATAAAGTGTTATTACAAGGGCAGGGATTCTAAATGAATAAAGCATTTTCAGTAAATTTGAGACAAAACTTTAATTTCTTCCACGCATTTTTTCTTAAAACCATACAAAATAGAGGTTTTATTTTTTTCTGTCAGTTTGATTTTTGTTTACCAAGATTTAAAAAGTATGTATTGCTCTTTCTAGGCTTCTGGCTTGCCCCCATCCTTAAACACTTGATGGCACTTTTTGTTCTAGCTTGGGCAAATCTACTTCCTGGTACTCACCTGACCATTTCTATTTTCTTTCTGGCAAACAACAGAAGCCTGTTCTGCTTTAGACCAATGTCCTCAGACGTAAAACAGCAGTGGGCAAAATGCCTCAGATACATGAAATCTAAGCCCGTAAGGCCTATGGCTTGTGGGACATATCCTCCAATAGCAGTTTTCAGCTTTTTAAATAGGTCCAGTGCCCAAACCCTAGCAGTGAAAGACACATGCAATTAGTTTGCATTAACAGTGTCTACCTTCTCAGCAGGATTTGGGTCTTCCCTGCCTTACGCCATAAATTCAATATGACAAAATACTTGACTAAAAAAAATAAATAGGTACTACAGGTATTATCAAACAGGGTAACGATACAACAATATTGCATTTCTCCGAGTGTAGCGCTTTAGGTTTTATTCTTTACTTGTTTTTCTGTTCAGGCCCTCTCCTATTCATCTTCATTTAAATCACTGCCTGACTGCTACAGAAACAAGTAATTTGGTCAACTGTTTTTGCAATCACTTCATCTGGAATTTCAAGAGTTAAATTATTTAAGAAAAAATTAAGAACATAAATGTGTAACAATTGTATAAACTCTAACAGATGATTGGATACTTAAAATGATCTTCAAGGAGTTAGGTACCCCCATAGACATTGTAATTGCTTCAGTGAAAACTGCCAAAGCCAAGGGTAGTTGTGAAGGAGTGCCACATCGCAATCTTCTTCTGTTTTTGGATCCTCTCTCAGCAGCCCAGGGCTGGGTGTGCAGCAGAGTGAAATGCTGGCTTTTTCCTTCAAAGTTTGGCTTTTCACTCTGCTGCACATAGTGGCCTCAAAAGATTCTTTGGAGACAGCAAAGATGGCGACATGGTGCTCCTAGTGTAACCCAGGGCTGGTGCAGTTCTTTTTACCTTTAACTCGGGGTCTCAAGTGACTGATGATAATAACCGATTATTGGCATCCCCCTGTGATTATACCTTTCCTTCTACTTTAAAATGAATACTTACAATATCCTTTATATTCACATTATCAAAAGAAAAAACGGAAGTCGTCTTACTACTCAAGAGACTGTCATACCCAGGAATGGTGTCACAGTAACCTATATCACTCCTATACTTTGGCTGTACTACCAAGTCATCACAAAGCATCTATCCTTCTTCTCTGGGGCTTTCTTGATAACGGGCTTCTGGATAATGGATCCCATACCTGTACTTCCAAAGCTGTGCACAATAAACCATATTTATAACTGTCACTGTTTACAGCAAGCTAAAACTGAATGAACCCTTTAATAGATGCCACCATAAAAACAGAAATTGCACCAGAAACCATGAGTAATATTGTCTTTCTACTAAAACTGGTGTCTAAAATGCTGATGTATAGACTCAGGATGAGAATGGGTCCCTATCATGACCCATTGTTAAACATTTATTACACTGAATAGATTAATTATAGAGGCATCTTCATGCAGCAGAACACTACAATTACTGAATAATTGCATATGCTACACTGCGGCGCTAGTGACTCCCTTAACCAAAGGGTTGTTCACCTTTGGGTTAACTTTAAGATGATGTAGAGTTATTCTGAGACAGTTTGCGACTGGTCTTTATTTATTATTTGTGGTTTTTGAACTATTTAGCTTTTTGTTCAGCAGCTCTCAAGTTTGGAATTTTAGCAACTATCTGCTTGCTAGGGTCCAAATTAGCTTAGCAACCTGGGAGTGGTTTAAATGAGAGATTGGTATATAAACAGGAGAGGGCTAGAATAGAAAAATAACTTATAAAAATATGTTACTTTTTAGTATTTATTTTCATAATTTTATCTAAAACTGTGGTTTTAACAATTGATATGGTTTTAACTAATTTTCTATGTTAATATATATGTTTTTAACTATTTATATATGTATTTAAATTGGAAAATCCAATATGCCCCTATGACCTGTAACTAAGCTAAGGTTAGACAGGAAGTCTCTGAGGAAGTGTATTTTATACATGAAACACATTAGGCTGGGTTCAGGAATCTTACATGTAAGTTTGAATTTTTAAATTTGTGTTGAATTGATTAAAATTCTCATCAGTGCATTCTGTATATATTGTGCTATATGGAGTGGCTGTTCGGGAGTGTTGTGAGGGGAGAACTTGCCGAGAGAATTAGGACCATGCAGGCACCAGAAGAAAGTCATATGGGCAGAAGAGATGCAAGTTGGTGCATGAAGGAAAGTGACACATCTAGTAACTTATACAAAGTGGGACTTTTCCACACACAAAATAAGTTGCTAAATAGCATGCAGGGGTGGTAATAGAAAGTCTACCTAGCTATGAGCTCTGTCTGACTTTGTTTTGGAGGGAGTACTTATTCATACACCACTGCACTTATACATTGTGCTCATCTGGAAGTGAAAACAAACCAACTGTATATTGCACTCACACATAAATGGCACAAGAATTATAATTGTCTAAAAATTAACTTATTTATGTATGGAATATTGAAAGGATTTGGAAAGAGTGTTATACAATTCCCTTTTTTGCTTGCTTTCAACAATAAAACTGTAGCCTTATAGAGCAATAGTTTTTGCTGGGGTCAGTGACCCCCCCCCATTTGAAAGCTGCAAAGAGTTAGTAGAAGGCGGCAAATAATTCAAAAACTATACAACATAAAAAAAAGAAGACCAATTGAAAAGTTGGTTAGAACGAAAGTTAACTGAAAGGATATTGTGGCAATCTGCATCCCCATGCCACAACTGCTTACACAAGTGCTCTCAGGCAAATGCCTAGCATACAGGTGTGCTAACTGGTGGGAGCACACTTGTAACCAGTTCTCAGTTCAAATATGGCCAAAGTCATAGGAACAATTAACAGGCATTTTAACCTTTGCAATAAAAATTTTAGCTGAAACTACTTTAGGTTGTACTGGCTACTATAGAACTACTATGAGCAGTCCCTGCCTGTGATCACATTTTTCTCATCAATATGTTTAGGCTGTGGATACACACAGTAATTCTCTTTGCAGCCAGTCAAGGCCATGCTGCCCACTGTGATTCTTGCCACAAATATGTAACAATAAGGGTTTAGGCATTAGACATGACAAATGACAAACGAAATGACAAACATCAACCTTATACAAACCAACCATAACACATTGTTTTGGGAATTTTAACACCTTGCTTAATTTACAGTGATTGAGGCTGCTATGACACAGCATCACACCAATTCAATTTATGTGCCAATGTTATTTTTGCCTCCTGAATGGCACAGGCACAGGGGACAATTCTTGCACAATTTTCAGCTCGGCAGCAAGTATACAGAACAAGAATGTATAAAATATCAGATATTTTACTTTTGAAATAAAATATTTTCCTAACTATAAATGTCAGTAAATATTGGCTCTTGATTTGAATCTGGTCTTTCAATGTGTCATGAAATTCCCACTTGAGATTAGTCCACTTCACTGTTACCCAACATGCTAAAGTTAAGGCAAGGCAGGTATAATACAAAGATCAACTAATTGTTGTTTCATTCATTTATGGATAAACAGTTCATTTTGAGGCAGCATTGAGCTAGAGCTTTAATATCAATACATCAATATAAACCCCACTTATGTTTACAATAGACCCCCCCCCCGCAAAAAAAAAAGATAGAAAAACAAAGGTAACATTTTTGGAAGCATGATAAATGACAATTAAAAAATGCTCCAATTTGTTGTTGGTTCTCATAATGATTGTGTTATAATATTATAATGCTCTGAATGGCCAGGCCCTGTTAACATACCAATATCCTTGACTAGACCTTGATTCTGATTCTAAGGCAAAATAAAAAACACCAGCAAACTTCTTGTTAAAATCTCCTAAAACATAACATGAATCAGCCCAGCACCAGAATACTCAGGCCCCTACACATTTATGAACAGAAAATAAAACTGATCTGAATAGTAACAAAGAGGGAAAAGAGTTAGATGTAGTATATTAGTATGAGAATGCACAAGTGCAACATATGCTGGATCAAAGACTGCCAACCCATGTATCACCCAGGCAGCGGTAATACTGCCATACTGCTAGGCTGATCACTATTTAAATGTATAGAAGCCAATACAAATTTCTAGTAAGCAAGGCAGCAGGTACATTTGAGTTTAAAAAAAGGTAAAAATGCATTAGAAGGAAAATTATTGGGCCCATCCCCAGACTTTGCCCCACCCCCTCTTAAAACAGGTTTTCATACATATTATATGTGGATCCATGTGTGGAGCTTTGGGACTATCCAAAGTACAGGATTAAGAACCACCACTGCCCTAGGTTAACTAAGTCTGAATATTGGCTTCTATAGCATCTCAATTAATTTACTCTCAATTCATTTACATTACAATCTATGTCTACACTTGATTGATGAATAGTTACTGTATAGAACCACAGCTATGGCTGAACTACAACCTCCATAAATCTTCCACCATCAGTGGTGGCATAGAGATGCTGGAAATGTAGATTATCCATAGCTGCATATCTAGACACTGCTGCTTTAATACTTGGCCTTAAAACATTAAGGATGTCTATGCACGAAGGATGTTTTATGTAAAAACAAGATACTGCCCGTTAATGCACTGATTAATCTAATAAGGTAAAGCAGTCAGTTTTACACACATATGGCGTTATTGTGTACAAGCAAAAACTAAAAGCAGTAAACACAACAAAAGGAAGATCTAACAATCAGCACATATATCATCATGAAGCTCCAGTTATAAAAATCAATGTTGAAATGATCAAGTTGTTTGAAAGCCATATGAAGATAGCATAGCTCAAATGCATAATTACTTCCTTTTCTTTAATTATTAAAATTAGGGTCTCTGAGTAAGCAAAACCTTTTAGCACAGGGCAAATCTGCATCCTAGTATAAATTATTACACAATGCTGAGTTATCAGATGTAGAATGCAAGCAATTTGGTGCACAGATGCTGACGAGGTAGCAATCCTAAAAATAAAATCATGCAGATATGAAAATTCCCATGACTTTAAAGGCCTAGGTCATATTATCAGAGAATCCATGCAACCTCCAAACAACTGCAACCTGTAGTCCAGTCTAAAGTTCTAATGTAGTTCAGTTTTGGTGATAAATCTTATAAAAATAATAAATCCTAGCAGCCACATGGAAACAAAGTCTTTGGACCTGAATTCAACTCCACCATATTATCAGGAGGCTGGCTCAAAATTAGTGGCTTGTGGCTCTTGAGTTTGTGGGCCAGCGTCATGAAGATGGCTTCCACGTGGTCATTTGTGTTCTTGGCTGAAGTTTCAAACATTGGCATGCTGTGTGAGTCAGCAAACTTCTGAGCCATATCCGTGGGAACCTGGATAGACCCTCGCAAGTCACATTTATTACCAACCAAAATACGAGGCACATCATTGGATATTAAGTGCTGTTTGCACTCCTCAATCCAGGCAGGTAAACTCTGAAAACTGGCCATATTGGTGATATCATATACAAAGACTACAGCATGCACATTCCTGTAGTAATGCTGCACCATACTCTTACGGAAACGTTCCTGTCCTGCAGTGTCCCACAGCTGAATCTGCAAAGGGTAAAAAAGGATGTACAACATTAAATAAGTCACATTATCATAAGCAGCAGAACTTCCCTGAACATCTTAATCTGCCATCTATCTATCAACATTTCTTACTTTTTCTTACTGTCTACATTTATATTTATATATTTATATATTTATATATATAGCAAGTGAAGATGTCCCGCACTCACAGGACTTAGGTGAAATAAAGGTGTTTATTCAATCCACATCATTATATATATATATATATATATATATATATATATATATATATATATATATATATATATATATAAAATCTACACACACACTATACTGGTAACTGTTTCTAGACACTGTTTAGTAATGGGACATACTTCTGATGACCTGAGACTTGTGTGTAACATCATGATTAAGGTCCCAGACCAGGACCGAAACGTCGATGTGATGTATTTTTATACTGCAATAAATTGAAGTGGACATTAATGTGCAATCTGGGCAGCTAAGTGGCAGATGAGATTTAATGTGGATAAATGTAAGGTCATGCACCTGGGATGTAAAAATATGCAAGCCACATATACCCTTAATGGGACTGCAATAGGCAAATCCATAATGGAGAAGGACCTTGGAGTCCTTGTAGATAATAAACTTGGCTGTAGCAAGCAATGCCAGGCAGCAGCTGCAAGGGCAAACAAGGTTTTGAGCTGTATTAAAAGGGGTATAGATTCACGGGAGGAGGGGGTTATTCTTCCCCTTTACAGAGCACTGGTAAGGCCCCATCTAGAATATGCTGTTCAGTTTTGGTCTCCAGTGCTCAAACGGGACATTATTGAGTTAGAGAGGGTCCAGAGAAGGGCAACTAAGCTGGTAAAGGGTATGGAAAGTTTCAGTTATGAAGAAAGACTGGCCAAGTTGGGTCTGTTTACACTGGAGAAGAGGCGCTTAAGAGGTGACATGATAACTATGTATAAATATATAAGGGGATCATATAATAACCTCTCTAATGTTTTATTTACCAGTAGGTCCTTCCAACGGACACTAGTGCTGGGCGGTATGACCAAAAATTTATATCATGGTATTTTTCAAAATTATATCGGTATCACGGTATTTGACGGTATTTTTTTTTCCCCATGCATGATTAGGTGACCACCCCAAACACCCGCCACCCGCACCCCCCCCGCCACCCCAAACACCCCCCCATCCGCACGCAGCCCCCCACCCCCCATCCGCACGCACCCCCCATCCGCACGCAACCCCCCACCCCCCACATCCGCACGCACCCCCCCCACCCCAAACACCCCCCCATCCGCACGCACCCCCCCCCCACCCCAAACACCCCCCATCCCAAACACCCCCCCATCCGCACGCCCCCCCCCACCCCAAACACCCCCCCATCTGCACACACCCCCCCACCCCAAACACCCCCCCATCCCCTTCACATAAATATAACCCCCCACCCCACCCCATCCCATCCCACCCCCCCCCAAACACAACCCCATCCCCTTCACATAAGTATAACCCACCCACCCACCCCAAACACCCCCCCCCCAAACACAACCCCATCCCCTTCACATAAGTATAACCCACCCACCCCCACCCCAAACACCCCCCCCCCAAACACAACCCCATCCCCTTCACATAAAATATAATTACTGGCCAGGCACCCCCGACAGCTCACATTGGTATCCGACTCTGAATGCGTCCTAGCGATGGCGCTTTTGTAGAGTGTGCGCGCTGACGTCACGTGCGCGCTGACGTCACGTGCGCACCCGGAAGTATTCAGCACACCGGTATGTAGAAAATTCATATCGGTTTCAAAAAAAAAAACCGGTGATCGGTTTTTACCGGTATACCGCCCAGCACTAACGGACACAAGGGCACCCACTCAGTTTAGAAGAAGGGAGGTTCCACTTAAACATTCGGAAAGGATTTTTTACAGTGAGAGCTGTGAAGTTGTGGAATTCCCTCCCCGAATCAGTCGTACTGGCTGATACATTATATAGCTTTAAGAAGGGGCTGGATGGATTCTTAGCAAGTGAGGGAATACAGGGTTATGGGAGATAGCTCTTAGTACAAGTTGATCCAGGGACTGGTCCGATTGCCATCTTGGAGTCAGGAAGGAATTTTTTCCCCTCTGAGGCAAATTAGAGAGGTTTCAGATGGGGTTTTTTGCCTTCCTCTGGATCAACTTGTAGTTAGGCAGGTTAGGTATAGGCATTATGGTTGAACTTGATGGACGTATGTCTTTTTTCAACCCAACTTACTATGTTACTATGTAATGGAGTGCGCAGTACTTTCGGTGAGAGATATTTAATACAACCATATGCAGCACCCAACCATTTATTTCACTGAAGCTTCAATAAAAGTTAAGTTTTATTCACGAGGAGTGGGACAAACCTTATATATACAATGAGATTCTATATACACAGTATATAGATGATAGATAGAATACATTCATTATATACATACTTATGCGTGTAGACATGTACAGCAATACAACAAACAGGGGTCAATACAGTAATAAATACATAATATATTATGTTATTATTGTCATTATTTTTGTCAGCACCCAGCCTGTGCCCGATACTGGTGAGTGCCGATTCTTTACAAATATATATATATATATATATATATATATATATATATATATATATATATTTTTTTTTTTTTTTTTTTTTTTATACAGACATACAGAGAGGAAAACCTGAAGGAAACCAAAGTCGGCATGAAATCACATGGACCATTTCCCTGGCCTCAGCTTGTTCCATGTTAAAGTGATATAGTGTAGAAAATCAGTCTGCTTTTGAGAATCTAACCACTGCCCACAATGTAGGTTTGCCACCTCTCCGGTTTTGATCCGGGTAGCCCAGTTTTCGGTAGGGCTGTCAGGGTCAAAACTACCTGCACGGTTTTCGCAGTTTGGAAAACCGGGCAGGATTCTCTAAGATTAACAAGGCGGTTGGCAAAATGGCAATCGTCATGTTATAGCCCTACCCGTGACAGAGTTCCCGGGCAGGAGAGGTGGCAACCCTACCACAATGTCTCCTACAGCTTACAGCAAGCAGGAGTGTTCTCAAATGAAAAAAGGTATGCCAAGAATCAAGCCCCAGAATCCATAACTTCAAGGTGTGGGGGAAATTAAAACAATGCCAGCCTAAAGATGGTTTCCTTTCATTCTGAAGAAGTAAGACTATCAAAAGAAAAAAACAAAACAAAAACAATTTTGGAAGTTTCAAACCTCTTTCCAACACGCATTACTGCACTTCACTGACTTCTCTAATTGTTTCCTTACCTTGATCCTTTCCCCATCTATATCCACAGTCCTTTCTCGAAAGTCCACCCCTATTGTAGCTTCTGTCCTTTCCGGAAAGCAGCAGGTGCAAAATCGGTAAGTCAGACAAGTTTTTCCAACATTTGAGTCCCCAATCACAATGATCTTAAAAATCCTGGCCCGGGAGACACCAAACGAACAAGAGCTGCTTATACTTGCTTCCAGGGAGGACTCCAACCCTCCATCACCACCGGAGCCGGCTGACATTATGGTCACAATGCGGCCCTTGAAATAAAGAATACAGCTATAATGACACAAAAGTCACACTGTCAACAAATTGTTAGTTATTTAACACCTGACCCTAAAAAAAACTAAGGATTTTTTTAACCTTCCTTTGGGTAATTTAAAAAGTAGGTAGGAATTTGAGAGAGGGGCTCAATAGTTTCAAGTTTATTGTCATATACAAATAACAATGAAGCATCATTACTGTAATGAAATTTTTTTCGACCCGTGTTCCTCCCAACTTTACATAGACAAACAAAACAAAACAAAAAAAAAATAGATAATTATGTTAGATTAAATGAAATGTGTGTTTTTAATATATTTTGTTGCATTCCCAGAGAGAGAGAGAGAGAGAGAGAGAGAGAGAGAGAGAGAGAGAGAGAGAGAGTTTTAAACAACTAAACAAATTTTAAACAACCCAGCAGGTTTATTTATTCTTATAAAGAAAAAAAATGCATCAATAAAGCAAAAAAAAAAAAAAAAAACGAGAGCAGCTGCCATTTTACTTACATTTCCCATGCATTGCTAATGCTGACTGATACTCCTGTGTGTGCAGTAGAATATAAATAGTTTACTGTACATGCGGTTGAAATCTGATTAGGGAAGACTGTAAAAGGTAAGCAAGATGGTGGAATGGCCCTGTATTCATTTCTTTCCAGAGCTGGTGCATTTTTTGCATTTGAGTTGGGGATTCAGTGGGGGGGGGTTGCCTAACATACAGCACCCTTCAGTGAACCAGGGTTTTCTTTGCCCTTTAATGTAAATGTAATTGCAGTTGAAAGTAATTATTATAATTACTTTTCAGTTTGCGATGAAATTCACTTCGGCAATAACAGATATATCTATAGAAAATGCATATTTTCTGTTAACCCCTCAATAATCCATTATTCAATACTCAGTCCAACAGAACATTGAACTTGCGCCAGGGTTATGCAAAACCAGACAAACGATCCTTAGTTAAAGACATGCATAGTAATTAGTATTTACATTTGCTGCTACAATAGATCCTCAGAATGACCATCATCCATGACAATGCATCTCTGAAAGGCTATATTCTATGGCTCGCTCCCCCTGACCAGTCTCATTTAGTGAGTAAATCTAAAGGCAATCTATGTAAGGCTAACTATTTCAGCATTAAATAGTGCTGGATAATTAGAAATATCATTTATCAAAAGCAAAGAATTAGGCACCAATGGATTACATTCAATCCAGGCACCAATGAAATTCACAGCAATGGATTTGGATATGACTGCTGCAGTCTGCACTGATCTTAGTACAGCCATGCTTGCGTGGTTCTAAATAATTGGCAGAATGGTATACCTGATGTACATACCTTCTGCAGTCACTAGCGCTCTGTATGTATAGTGTAAGTAATTATAATAAAATGGCTGTAGACAAGAAGTGGCAAAATCTCACTACAAACGTATAGCAGAAATGTCCTACCCGTTAATCGCACCCATATGTGATGTTGCTTCTTTTTAACCTTAAATGCGTCTAACCTGACAAACGGAGCCCTAAAAGCAAACTTACCGCTATGTGAGTAGGGAATCCCACGCAAAGACAGCTCCCGGCCAGCTGTGCCCAAGCGCCACGTCCTGAAGCTTTGGGCGTGGGGTTGTGAGTGGGAAAGCCGAGCAGTCACTCTCTCACCGGGACACAAAGTCAGAAGCTGCGATAGCAGTTGCGCTGTTTCCGCGACTTTGCCTAAGCCCCTCCGACCGACAGCAGCGCTAACTGGCATCCGTGGAAAACTGCCCTATGATTCCGCATATTATTTCCCCTCCATCAACTCCCTGCTCGCTGGCCGTGGCACCGCCTCTTTCCGGTGGCAGCAAGTGCGTCAGATCAGAAGCGGCCATTTTGAAGATGGGCAGTTTGCGCCTAGTTGTCCCACTTGAAGATGCGGGTTCACGTAATAGCGTGCCTAGGTCAACCTGACCTGTAGAGCATCGTGGTTGTTGCAGTTACATTTGGTACACAAGATCCACGAATGTCCTGTCAAATTAATATCCTTCTAAATAGCGTTTGGTGATGTCATAAATGGTGCAAAAATGGTGCAAAGTGATGTATATTGTGTTTCATGGCCCAAGGTCATTAAAAATGGGCAAAAAGATGTTCCCCTGCTGTAGGCCTATGTATAAGCCTTCAAAACAGAACCTTTCCTGCATTACCTTTATTTTTGCTTATAATTGTGGCACCATGTACCTCTAACCAGTGCTGGAATTAAAGGAACAGTAACACCAAAAAATGAAAGTGTATAAAAGTAACTAAAATATAATGTGCTGCTGCCCTGCACTGGTAAAAGTTGTGTGTTTACTTCAGAAAATCTACTATAATTTATATAAATAAGCTGCTATGTAGCCATGGAGGCAGCCATTCAAAGGAGAAAAGGCACAGGCACATAGCAGATAACAGATATAACACTATTGTATTCTACAGAACTTATCTGCTATGCAACCTGTGCCTTTTCTTCTTTTTTCCAGCTTGAATGGCTGCCCCCATGGCTACACAGCAGCTTATTATATAAATTATAGTAGTGTTACTGTAGCAAATACACCAGTTTTACCAGTGCAGGGCAACAGTGCATTATATTTTTATTACTTTAAAGCTCTTTCATTTTTTAGTGTTACTGTTCCTTTAAGGAAGGTGTGGTGGATGCCTTCCCTCTACTTCTTTATTTGTGTCAAATATTTGTTCTATGGGAGATTGCCACCTAGATAGAGCTAATGGGTTTGGCGGCAGCCTCCCGAAGATGCGCTGAAAAACTTTATTTGACCCCTACAGCCACATTTCTGCTTTCCCCTTCTGACATGCTTGTGCCCTTAATATGTGGGAGCAAAACAGGTCTGCCCAGTGCTGATTGGACAGTATAGAGCAGGAAGGGGTAGCTGAACAGGGAAGTTAGATTTTTTACTTCAGCGATCATGGAGGATGCAGTTTCTTTATCTGCTACAGACTCCATGATGAGAGAGTATAATCTCCTTTATATTTTAAATATGAGAAGAGACATTTTTTCTCTGTTCTGAAGAAAAAGAGTGATTTTAGATTCTGTTTTCTTTCCTTCTCATTTGACTGCCCTAGCAAGGGTTCAGTCAGGTTTCAGGAGTTTTTTAATGTTTGGAGTTAAACTAAGGGGCACATTTACTAATGATCGGTATTTTGCGAGTTTTTTGTAAATTGTCGCAACTTTTTCGTAGGCGTTACAACTTTTTCATAGATTGTCGCTACTTTTTCGTAGCGTTACGACTTGCGCGAATTGTCGCAACTTTTTCGTAGCCGTTGCGCCGAGTACGAAAGTTTCGGATTCATTCAAGCTTCAGTATTGTGACTTTCCTTGGGCCGGGTTGGAGCTGCAGAGTGCCATTGAGCCCTATGGGAGACTTTCCTTGGGCCGGGTTGGAGCTGCAGAGTGCCATTGAGCCCTATGGGAGACTTTCCTTGGGCCAGGTTGGAGCTGCAGAGTGCCATTGAGCCCTATGGGAGACTTTCCTTGGGCCAGGTTGGAGCTGCAGAGTGCCATTGAGCCCTATGGGAGACTTTCCTTGGGCCGGGTTGGAGCTGCAGAGTGCCATTGAGTCCTATGGGAGGCTTCCAAAATCATGCAAAGTCTTAAAGTTTTGCCCGCCGTTTACGAGCGCTCAATACGAAAAAGTCGCGACAATATACGAGCAAATCGTAACGGCTACGAAAAAGTCGCGACAATTAGCACAAGTCGTAACAGCTACAAAAAAGTCGCGACAATTTACGAAAAAAATCGCAAAATGTTCGTTTCCAATCCAAATTTTTCCCATTCGGATTTGTGGATTAGTAAATGTGCCCCTAAGAGTATCTCATGGTTCCACTCTCAGTAAAGAGGCCCCTGTAGGGGGTCTGTCCAAGAAGGCCTAGATCAGTGTTTTTCAACCTTTTTTGGGCAAAGGCACACTTGTTTCATGAAAAAAATCACGAGGCACACCACCATTAGAAAATGTTAAAAAATTTAACTCTGTGCCCAGCAGCAGTGCCCCCCTAGTACACTGGTGCCCAGCAGCAGTGCCCCCCTAGTACATTGGTGCCAAGAGCAGTGCCCCCTAGTACATTGGTGCCCAGCAGCAGTGCCCCCCTAGTACATTGGTGCCCAGCAGCAGTGCCCCCCTAGTACATTGGTGCCCAGCAGCAGTGCCCCCCTAGTACATTGGTGCCCAGCAGCAGTGCCCCCCTAGTACATTGGTGCCAAGAGCAGTGCCCCCCTAGTACATTGGTGCCAAGAGCAGTGCCCCCCTAGTACATTGGTGCCCAGCAGCAGTGCCCCCCAGTACATTGGTGCCAAGAGCCAGCCTCCCTAGTACATTGGTGCCCAGCAGCAGTGCCCCCATAAGTCAGTGTGCCCCGTGGCCCCCCCTAATACATTGGTGCCCAGCAGCATTTTACTCTTCGGCGGCTTCAGCAGCATCTTCCCCTCACGCGCGCCGCCTCTGCACTTCTGCCTACACGCGACCGCACACAGGCCCTTTTATAACGTTGCGCCCCGTGCGTACTGACGTCACCCGTACACACGGGGCGCAACCAATGACAGGGCCCGGATTTTTTTTTTAAAGTAAAAATTGCGGCCCTGCCTACGGCACACCAGGCAACATCTCGCGGCACAATAGTGTGCCGCGGAACAGTGGTTGAAAAACGCTGGCCTAGATAATAAGTTTTTGCCTTGAATCTCTCTTATTGCTTCCTAATTGGCTCTAGAGAGCAGCTCTATTTATTGGCCAAATCTTCAACCATGTGACCAGCCTAAGAAGGTCTCACCACAGCTGCACTGGCTGACTTTAAATCTGCCTCAGTGTTACTTCTGCATGTTTGGCCTCACTTTACTTTCATAAATATGGATGTTTTCATAATACATAATCCATATTAAACAGGGCTACTATTCCTACCAACACAACAAAACCTCCATCCTGCCATTCTCACCTTCTCTATAAAAGAAATCAAGGAAGGCAATGCTTTGGTTAAACATAACATCTGATCCCTGGTATTCAGGACAGTTAAAGGGTCTTTGCCTTTCTTTACAGATATTACCTATACAAGTATCTGTATTGTATCCCCTTTATCAAAAAAGACTAGATATCTTATTAAAGGAACAGTAACACCAAAAAATGAAAGAGCTTTTAAGTAATAAAAATATAATGCACTGTTGCCCTGCACTGGTAAAACTGGTGTGTTTGCTACAGTAACACTACTATAATTTATATAATAAGCTGCTGTGTAGCCCCGGGGGCAGCCATTCAAGCTGGAAAAAAGGAGAAAAGGCACAGGTTACATAGCAGATAACAGATAAGTTCTGTAGAATACATTAGTGTTTTATCTGTTATCTGCTATGTGCCTGTGCCTTTTCTCCTTTGAATGGCTGCCACCATGGCTACATAGCAGCTTATTTATATAAATTATAGTAGACTTTCTGAAGTAAACACACAACTTTTACCAGTGCAGGGCAGCAGCACATTATATTTTAGTTACTTTTATACACTTTCATTTTTTTGTGTTACTGTTCCTTTAAATGCTCTCAAAAGAAGGAAGATCTCTTCAGGAGATCCCTTGAAGAGAAGATTGGTCAGTTGGACAGGTCACATTCAGCAAGTGCTGAATACAAACATACATATATATCATTTTTACCTGCATTCAGGCAAGCTGTTGGCTATTGGGCCTGTTATGGGAATATGTATGTATACACTTCAAAATAAAAGGATTAATAGATCTTCCAACTATTCTTCATGCTGGCCAATAAGCAATATAAATAAACTTAGAGGACACTTGCCATTAGGTCCCTAGGTTACTCTTCCCACAGGGAGCTAATAAGCTTCGTTTGGAGTACATTTCTTTATGAAAGCAGTAGAGAATCACCTACACCAGTGAGCATGTCTTGTCTGTGTTACTTGGATAACCTTTCAGTAGTAGATCACACTAGATGGTTCTTGATAACTGTGGAAGATCATATACTTTGCCCATTAGCAGATGTAGTGTTTTAATAAACTCAAATCAAATCAATACTGGACCAAGACCAACAATGGCAATTTAAGAGGTGTAATTGTAATTTGATCACCTTAACTCTTAAGATACCCACAGAGACAATCTTATATGATGGTTATACTATTTTAGAAGCATCTCACTCTGACTGGTGGCAAGCATTGTCTCCTGGAGCTAGCTCCAGTCTTCCACAAAGCTTCACTTCTGTGCAGAGATTTTCTCCTAAACTTTTTACTGAAGGAGTGAAACTCAAAAAATAATTTATAGAAACTAAATACTGGAGCCAAAACAAATTAAACAAAACCTGACAGTTCTCTTCCATCATAGAACAACTCCTGGACCTAGTAGTCCCAGCCAATGTATCATTCAGTATTAGGGGAGTCTCACAATACCAGAACCATGATAGTTTTCTGGTATCCAATACAGTACGTTATCATGTACATTTACTAAAAGCTCATGGCTGCCAAATTTGCAGTTTAACTGTACTTGCCCCATATCTAGTCACAGTACCTCAGATGGCCAACAGGAAAGCCATATCACCATACCATATATTGCTAAGAGGCTGTTTTGCCATAGACATCTATTTTGGGATTTCTTAAGCTTCAGAGAAATAAATATAGTCATCCCAACATCATTCCAATCTAACAAATTTGTTTGAGAATTTTGCACAAAGTGGCATGTACAGAGGCCTTTGTGCCTCTCTTAGCATGGATTCACAGAACACTCGTGAACAGCTTCAAAACAGGGCAACACAAGTCGTTATAGTATTTCCATTACTTTTCAAAATTTGGAATATTTTGCAACAAAGGTTTCATGGTCTTAAAATTTCCTCAGGTTTATAACAGAATTCCTTCAGGCCTAGGAGTTTCTACATAAATGAATCTATCCATTGTGGTTGTTAGCACTTATAATGGTTAATGAGATTTCAGCTCTTCTCTTTTTCTCTAGCTAAGAATGTAATTGTGACTCAATATATCCAGTTGGCCTTATCTTAATATTTAATATAGATCTTGATTCGTTTCCTGTACATTGCTTTTACAACAAACTGTAAGGAGTACCTTCTCTACAGAGGCTTGTCCATTCTGGTTATGAATACATGTAGGACATCAAACTCATGTTGTCATTCCTATGAAAGATGTCTGATAACTATCCTGACTAGTGCTCAATATTACATGAGCATGTCTAATAGCCATAGCTTTCTCAGCTATAGGAGAAGAACTCCTATACACTCTCTTATACACTCTCTTATACACTTTTCTGACCCTTGGTTATGTATGACATTATCCTTCAGAGGGTCACAACAACGTATTTCTGCAGTGTGGTTGAATTACACGCAATATAAAACATTGATCCTTCCTTGGTGTGCTTAGTTAAAGGACTCTTAATTTATTTACACAGAACTTACTCCTTAAAAGGAATTATTACCCATTATTAATAACTTCCAGATAATCTCACAAGATTATTAGTTGATTTCTGTTTACTATTGAAATTTTATATTGATACCGTCCAGCTTAAGAGACATACTTTTGGAGGATCCACAACAACAAAGGCTGCTCCAAGATGTCTCTACCTTTCTGTTATAATGAATGTAACCTCATGGTTTCTTCCAGAACCTTTCTAAACACCATGACATAAGGGGCATTCATAAAAGCAACTTCTAGGTGTGGGCTACACTCCTATTAGCTGTTGCTAGGTGGCAATCTCCTGTAGAACAAAGAAGTCTTTGCAGAAATCTATAACCTGCAAACAACATTTGTTCTAGGCATAGGATTGCCACCTAGCAACAGCGCCCACCCTTATCCCACCCTTTAATGACATCATGCAATTCTTTCCAGAATTCCTAGCAGTTGTGATTACCTAGTGAATTCTTCTTCTTCATGTCTTGCCTTACACCAAAATTCTAGGAAAGATTTGGATTATCAATCCAAACCCAAGGAGAACTAGAAAGGATGCTACTTTTATGATTCTGAAAGTACTAAATTTCTCTTCCTTTAATGTGCTTTGGTTAATTTTACAGTGAATGTTGTGCTATTGGTAGTTAAATGCTATTTCAAGGGACTCTAGCCTCATCTGTCACTTCTTTTATTCTTAGCCCATTTATAAGACAATTACAACTTGAACTGCTTCTTCATGTTTTATCATTACTTTTAAATCTTGGTTCCAGCAGACTCCCGGTAAAAAATCTAACTTCCCCGTTCAGCCATGCCCCTTCCTGCTCTATACTGTCCAATCAGCACTGGGCAGACCTGTGCTTGCTCCCACATATTAAAGACACAAGCACATCAGAAGGGGAAAGCAGAAAAGTGGCTGTAGTGGTAAAATACATTTTTTCCAGCGTATCTTCAAGAGGCTGCCGCCAAACCCCATTAGCTGTTGCTAGGTGGCAATCCTATCCCTAGAACAAATGTTGTTTGCAGGTCATAGATTCCTGCGAACACTTCTTGCTCCCCAACCCCTTGGATGTTGCTTTCAGTGCCCCCAAACCAGGTAGTTGTTTTTTGAATTCCTGACTTGCCGGCAAGTTTTGGTTTAATAAAAACAAGATTTCCTACCAAATAAAGCCTCCTGTAAGCTGATAGTGTGCATAGAGGCTACCTAATAGCCAATCTTAGCCCTTATTTGGTACCCCCATTTATGATGCTTGTGTTGCTCTCCAAGTCTTTTTACATTTAACTGTGGCTTATTAGTAAGAAAGGTTGGAGACCCCTGCCTTAGGGGATGCAAGAGTTTTTAATTCTGTAATATTTATATTGTAATACTGGAGCTTCTTTTCCTCTTCACTCCTGCATGTAAATAAAAAAGAGAGGTTAAATGGGACATATTGTGTGAAAAACAATACTGTGCCAATTAATGTGCTTTAAAAAGTAGTATTTCAGGCTGATTTATTAATATTTTTTCCAAAAACCCTATGAGTCCCGCCTGTCTGTTTCTCTTCCTGTTGCCTCCTTTTCCAGGCTGTGCAGGGGGACTAGCAACACACTGCACTGTAGGATAGGAACCAATCAGCAGCTAGGCTGGCCTGATAAGGTACTGAAGCCTGTCTTTGCTTGTGTAACTGCAGGGCTGTGATTGGCTATCCCCCTCCTATTGTGCTTCTGGCAGGGACCGTTAGGACACGCCCACCCCTCATTTGAATCAGGGACAGGGACCTGAGAGGATCTATAGGGAGCACTAATAAAGGGGCCATTTTTACAGATAGTATTAATCTGTTTGTTTAAAAAAAATAGCATAATCATACCTCCCAACATTTGAAAAATGCAGCGTAGCGCTGCAAAAAAATTTGACCACACCCATTTTTTGACCACACCCTCTAAATACAACTCCCATTTGGCAGGTTATGTAAAGTTTGGGGATCTTTTATATGTGCTATTACAGTTTATTTAATGAAGGTGAAATTGCCTTTAAGCTTCAAGTCTCAGTTCCCCCAAGAGATCTGTTTATCTTATTAATTACAATTGTATTTCAGTGCAGGGGGTGAGTATTCTGGGCTTCCTGCCAACAGCTACTTATCTAATTAAGTTTCAGAAATTTTGTATATTTTTTGGTGTTCAGTGCAGGAGAAATGTTGGCATTTTTAATAAGAATCCGGGACTGGGGGCTGGTGCAAAAATATGTGCACCCGCACACAAACGCAATGCTGCCGCAGGGGGGCCAGGCAGGTACCTCTCCTGCCTACCCCTAGTCTGTGCTCCCTTGTCATTGCTCCTGTCGCTTGTCATTGCGCAGCCCCCTCATCGTTGCACCTCTTCTGTCAACCCCTAGTTCCGGCCCTGGTTAAATGGTTATACCACAGACACAGTCAGCAGCATATATTAAATATATCCTTACAAGCAATTAATATTAGTTACAGTGTGTTACATGAATTCCAGGCAGAAAAAGTCAAAGTTCCAAGTCCATGGACGTTAGTGTTAAAAATTGATAGACTCACATTGCTTGTAAAGTTCAGTCATCCACTTCAGAAGCAACTTTGTGCAAGTGAGCAGCAGCTGCAGCTACAGATAATATAGTAAGTATTTATTAGATAATTGCTTTATTGCCACTGCACAGGCAATAATAACAACTTTTTTGGAATTTGGGAAGTTCAGTATTAAACCATAGCAAAGCTACATAAAGAATAGTAAATGAATTGCTCAGGAGATGGTGATGGGGTAAATAACACAAATCAGCATTTTAAAAAGGAAATTGATATTGGGAAAGTGCTTAGAATAGCAAAGTGGATCAGGCACACACACACACTCAGGGGGAGACACCCCTTTAATATAATGTCATCTGTTACTTATTTGCAGGTCATGGACAAAGTGGAACTGAGTGGTCCTCCCTCTGGATTAGAGTCCGAGTTTAATACCTTACTCACGCCGGGTGCAATTCATTTTCTCAAAGAACTTACCAGCACTTTTAATGAAGATGTTGATACGGTAACCTGATTTTTACTGTTGTGATTTAGCTCATAGGGATGATTATTGATTAAAAATTATATAGAAAGTAGATGAGTTTTAGTGAAATTAAATATGGAGGGGCTGAAAGGTGAATAGCTGAGGATATGATAAACCAATGATAAGGAAGGCACCTCTCCTGCTACCCCTAGTCTGGGCTCCCTTGTCATTGTGTGTGCCCATGCAATGCCGTTGCAGGTGGTCATTGCCCCCACCACACAATGACAGGCAATGTCCCCACAGTGCGCGTGACCGTCGCGGTGGCTGAGCAGATTGCCTAGGGCACACGGTTGGTTTGGCCCACCCCTGCTTTTCCCTCCCAACACATTTTGTGCTTCATTAGAGCAGGTTTGGTATCCCAGGAAGTTTCCCTTTTTATACCCAGTAAGTGTGAAAAACACATCTCATAAGGCAAAGTTATAAGCAAGTCAAATACTGCTTCCTTCCTTTAACCCTTTTGCTTATCCACATACTTGCTTCCTACCTCCATATCTGACGATTCAGCCCTGAATGCTAGTTGAGGGTATGAGAGACCAATAGTCGCAGGAAAGATCGTAATTGTAACGTGTATGGCCAGCTTTAATTTGAAGGTGAACTACTCCTTTATCAATAAATACCTTATAAAGACCAAATATGAACAAAAAAGTGGCCCCTCACATTGGGGCACATTTACTTATCCATGAACACTCCGAGCGTTCATTCAAATGGTCCAATCGTATTTTCCGTGACTTTTTCGTACCTTGCGTGCCTTTTTCAATGCTTGCACGACTTTTTCGTATTTTTAGCGCAAAACAAATTGGATCGGTTTTGCCGCTGTTTACAATCGTTCGGTACGAAAAGTTTGTAACTTTCGGATCGCCAATACGATATTATCGTAACTAATACGATTTTTACTGATTTTTACGTGATTTTTGCGATCTTCAGAAATTTTCATCTCCAATCTGAATTTTTCTCATTCGGGATTCAAACTCGTGTTTTGATAAATCTGCCCCATAATGTGTTTGTATTTATCCCATTTGATACAACTGTATCCAATGATTCTAACCTTAAAGGAGAAGGAAAGGCAAAGTCACTTGGGGGTGCCAAAATGTAAGGCACCCCCAAGTGACTTTAATCGCTTACCTCGTACCCCAGGCTGGTGCCCCTGTTCGGAGAGAACAGCACAAGCCCGAGGTAGCTGCGGTGCTTCCTTCTTCCTGCTTCACTCGTACGCATGCGCAGTAGAGTGAAAAAGACAAACTTTAACAGTGCATGCGCCCATCCCGGGAATTTGCCAGCAAAACGAAGCAGCAAAGAAGAAGCGCATCACTACAGGTATCCCGGGCTGGTGCTGTTTTCTCCTAACAGGGGCACCAGCCCGGGGTAAAAGGTAAGCGATTTAAGTCACTTGGGGGTGCCTAACATTTTGGCACCCCCAAGTGACTTAAGGTGGCCATACACGAGCAGATCCGCTCGCTTGGCGATGTCGCCAAGCGAGCGGATCTTCCCCCGATATCCCCACCTACGGGTGGGCGATATCGGGGACCATTTAGGTAAAAAAAATAATAATCCGATCGTTTGGCCCTGGGGCCAGACGATCGGATTATGTGGGCGGCAATGGGGCAGTCGGATCGGGGACCGCATCAATGAGCCGATGCGGTCCCCGATCCGACCAGATTTTCTAACCTGGCCGATCGAGATCTGGCCAATTTCAGGCCAGATATCGGTCGGCCAGGCCGATCTGCTCTCCCCATACACGGGCCGATTAGCTGCCGAATCGGTCCAAGGGACCGATATCGGCAGCTATAGTCGGCCCATGTATGGCCACCTTTAGCCTTTCCTTGTCCTTTAAGGGTCCATGGAAAGATTAGTCACCCATGGTTAAATCTCGGCTACTGCATGCAACTAACCTCCCTGAAATGCCTTTCCGGTGGCAATAAAGTGAATCACATTATGTTACCTTAAAACAGTTCTAATATGTAGGGCTGGCTCCTTCTGAAAGGAGATGGCGCCTACACACAAATAGTACTACAAGAAAATACATTTGTTGGTTCAACAATAACCATTTAAATGGCAGAGTGAATTATTTGGTATGTAAACCGATACCACGCAAGTAAGTCTTTTTTATGCTAATTTTTCGCAGCAACATCACTATTCACAACAGTTTGATTACAATAATGTTCTAAACTTTGAATTAACAAATAAAAGTAATTATCAAATAATTGCAGATTTTATGGCATCGAACTGCCCGGAAAGTCCAGCTTGACCTCACTAACAGCTCCCCTGATTTTGCATTGGCCAACTCACATGTTAGAAATGATCCTAGCTGGAGAGTATCCCCTGTTCCAAGGAGGCTGCAGAACAGACATGTGGATATTGGGGACAATGCCCCATGCAAAACTGAACGGTTCCACAGAGCATTACTTTCATCTGCACAAGGCATTCAGGTACCATAGTGATAGCATTATGTCTATATGTAAGCATATTATTGTATCAATACCACAAGTATGTATCAGTAGTAAATGACTCCATTCCATTTTATGAATACATTACATTAAATTATACATGTAAAAAATGTGACAATTCCTGGTTATTGCCGACAAATACAAAAGAAGATGTTTTTGTGCAGTTTCCCAAGATCAACACATGTAAAGTGTTTTGCATGCACAATTCAAATGAATTTGGAGGGGCAGGTATTTTGGGGCGCTTTGTCATTGCCCTAAATTTTGGCTTGCAATTATCTCCTTAATCGTTTTGCACCCACTGATATTTATTTCTATTAGGTGGACTTTGATGATGGCAATTGTCCTACATTCTTCAACCAAATCAAAGGCATCTTTAACATCTACCAAGTTGTTCACAATAAGGTTTCAGGTGAGATTACTGCACCCCCCCCCCCCCCCCACACTGTGCCTCTTCTGCCTACCCCTAGTTCCAGCCCTGTATCCATGCTTGTTCTATTTATGATAATGTCAAATTGTATTTTTTTTTTCCTTTTGTGCTGTGATCGTTATAGGTATACCCCCGATTTCTAAAGTCCCTGTTTTGATGCTTAGACCAAGAGCATGGAATATGGTAGAACACAACATGATGGTATGTTGCACCTTAGGAATTCTTTATGCTTTAAAGTAGAGGGGATTTTGGGATGGAAAGTCAGTTTTTATCTTAAAATTTCCATTTTCATCAAAAGCTCTCCCCCTGGGCTTGTTAGGCAGAGCCGCTGATCTGACAGGTTTCACCTGGATTCCATCCTTCCCAGGATTCCATCTGTTTTGCATACAAGTCTCCTTACTTGAATTGCTTTCTATGGCATTCCTTCATCCATTCCAACAATAGGGTTAAATAATCTCAATGGATCTCTTTATGGCTGTAATTCAGCAGTAAATTGGACCTTACTAAAGCTTCTGCACCAAACAATTTAAATACAAATTGTTTCTCTTGAGAGACCTTCTGTTTTCTGTTATTTTTTTTTCTTTTCAATGTAACCATTTCACTCATTTTTTAATCAATTTTAATCACCAACATCTAACCTACATTTGGTTGCTCTTTTATTGAATGTTAGTTCTACTTTTCTACAACGCTGTAATTGTTGTATTTACTTTGAAGCCTCATTATATGATAATTTAGCCATAACTACTTTTGCTCCTTTTGGTTCCTATTTGCAGATAAATGGCAGAGAAGTACCAGGACCCCTCTTTGATTATGGTTTGCTGATGTACCATACTGGAAGAAAACTTTATGAAAGTGAGAGTGGCCCATTTTTCTACTTGTCTAAGGTAGTGTTTCTTGTAAAGTCATTTAAAAGATTGTGACTACACCAATCCAATTAAACTAGCTATTTTAGCACTCAGTAATACACACAAAGATATATATAGTAATGAGCAAAACTTTCCACAAGGAGTGAATCTGTGACTCCAATTTACTTTGCTTATCTTTCAAGTCCTGTGGAGTGCTATACTTTGTTGTTTTTTATAATTACTGTTTATTAGCACCCAGACAATTTTCAATTAGTGACAAGTGCTCCTTCCAGAACTGTTTGTTGCATTAAGCTACCAACAAATGCCCTCCCCTTTCAGTAAAGATACTCATTTGTTTATTTGGGTTTCAAGGGTTAGGAAAAGCAACAGAAAAAAGTTACTTTCTTAACAAGATACCACAAGGTAGTAGTCCCCAACTCCTAGAAATCAGACGTCAGAAATATAGAATGAATCCACAAGATTAATGATGCGGCTACCCACCAGATTAGGAGAGTGGAAATGTACATCTGAATGTATGGTTCATCTTGTCTCTAGTTACAGAGACTGACAATCACAAACCAAGCCATATGCATGACTGAATCTTTGTTTCTATACTGACAGGCCCTTTTAATTTTCTATAGGTGGAAAGCTCTCTAGAAGCCAAGCTTTGGAATGATATATTTGTTTGGACAGAGAATAAAGTGAGTCAACTGAACTGTACAAATAAATGTTATATGGGTAATGGTTGATACTATACATAGGGGGCAGATTTAACAAATCAATATTTGAATTCACGATTGTAGTGCAAAAAAACCAAACACTCAAATGAAAAAATTCATCTATAAGCTGGTGAGTTCATGTAGAAGTCAATGGGAGTATTTCCAAATTGCAAGCTATTTTTCAATTTAAGTTTTAAAGATAAATTTGAAATTCATCAGACAGAAAATAAAGGGTAGAATATGATTTCACTGCGTTCCAGTTGTTTTTTTCACATTTTTAAGTGATTAAGGTTTTCAGATTCAAGGTTTTTCTTAAATAAGCACTTTTAAGCTTTCCAGTTTTTCAAATTCAAGCTTTGATAAATCGGCCCCATAGATTTCTAATTAGCTTTCTGCAACTTTATGGTGTATTTAGAGCATGTTATGACAAACAGTTGAACAAACACAATTTACATAGAATAGCAGAGGAAACCCTGCCTCTGGGTGGGTGCTATATAAATAAGGGCCGTGGCACTCTCAAGGCAACTTCATTGCGGCGCGCTTATGCCATCCCACCGGCGATTTACATTCTCGCTGGTTGGATGGCATTTCGGGGAGTTTAGCCGCCCGCGACAAGGGTGATTTGTTGCATGGCAACTAATCTCCCCTTCTAGTGAGGGAGGCTAACAAGAGACTTATGACAACTCTGAAGAAGTTACAGGCCTCAGTGGGTGGGACCTAATCTCCCCATGTGCCACAGCCCTAAAGGCTAATATATAAATATGTATGTATGTATGTATGTATGTATGTATATCTGTACAAACAGGGGATTATTAAGATAATAATAGATAAATACAAAGTATAACAATAAATACAGATAAATACAAGATAAATACAGTTGCAATAAATTAAGAGTCAAAGACACAGGAGGATGGAGGTCCCTGCCCCGTAGAGCTTACAATCTATATGGGAGGGTAACTTACAGACACTAATAGGCAAATACAGTATAAGTGCTGTAGGTCACAATGGGTGACAATATAATATAAGTGCTGGTTCCCAGATCAGGTGCTTCTCTCTGAGATCCCAGGGAGTTAAGGTGGCCATACACATGTATAGGGCCCTCAGATGTTGGGGCGAAGACTGCATTGGCTTGTGGATGTGGTCCTCACCCTACTGGCCTACATTCTGTCATGTCAATTATTCGATCATTTGGCCCTCAGGTCAAACCATTGGGTCAATCCGATATCTCCCAACTCAGTATTGAAGAAAGATCTGCTTATTCATTGACCTTACCAAACAAGTGAATCTTCAGTGTATATCCACCTTTAGCCATGTGGCAGGTCAGGAATGTGGATTTGGCCATCAGTTCTACTAAGTACATATTAGGTGCCCTCTTATATAGTGATAGACTATTAGTGAAGCACCAAGGAAAACATAACAAATCAGAGAATGTTCTGAACATGAAATAATTTGCAGACACCAGTCATATGAAAGTGACTTCAATACACATGCGGATTTAATCAGTACCAGACCAAAATTTTCTAACCTGTCCAATTAACTAAACGACTAATCGCCGTTTATTTGGAGCCATATACGTTCCGAAAATCGTACAAAACTATGTTTGTACTATTACAGTATATTGGTGCGTGTATGGCCAGCTTTATTTGTTAAAAAGAGTAGAGAGGTATGCCGAATATGCTTTTTAGAAAGAAAAAAAATAATAATCATTCTTTTTTGACTATTTCCTTCCAGGTAATGCTTTTGTGTCATATATTAGGCTGCACTACATACTTACTAAATCAGGACCAATGCTGTACCCAGCTACCTTTCTCTAGAACTCACAGTACAAGACAAATAATAATGTTTCAAATATGAATTTTGGCTTTCATTGTTTTCTGCACAGTTGAATTTACCAGTTGGAAGTATTAAAGCTACAGTTCTAATAGAGAGTGTGCTGGCTTCGTTCGAAATGGAAGAGATCCTGTATGAGCTTAAAGAGCATTCTGCTGGCCTGAACTGTGGGATCTGGGATTACTCAGCCTCCTTTGTCAATAAATTTGGTGAGAAAGTTAGTTAACATCAATGAACAAAAACAATGAACAAAATACATCTATTTGCCATAGTTTATATTGTCATTGGATTGCCAATCTATTTTCTTTTATTTATACATAGCGAGTTTAGCACGCTAGTTTAGCACAGTAATACTGGTTAGTAAAAACACACTCAGAAACACTTCTCTTTCTAATGTGCCTCTGCATGTGTATGTCTATTATGTAAGCAGCTTATCCCTGGCACTTGTGTGTGTTACTTATTAATAAAGGTGCCCACCCTAAATTCCCTACACAGGGCCCACACTGTATCCCAAATTGAAGGCACAGGGCATTCATTTCATACATTTATACCAGTACTGAAAGGATAATGTATTGCTAATCCTTATTTCCCACCAAGAGACAATGCTGTAGCTGTTCCTGACAACAATCTGTATAGGACCCTCAATAAACATCAGTGCCCAGGGTGCTAGCCCCTGCCAACTTGCCTCTGGTGGCTGTCACATTCATCAATAAATTCCACAGTAAAATGAAGGCCATTTAAAGTTTAAATGACAGAAGGGTGCTAATTTTTTATGCACCCCAGTGATAAAATTTGCAGAACTTTTACCTCAGCCAGTGCACACTTTAACAAAACAAACAAAGCACCTTACTCCAGAGTGACACAAAGCCATCTTTTGCCTCCTCCCATGTACTGTATGCCATGTGTTGATTGACCATGGGTCCGTCTGTTGGCTGAAAGGAAGTGAAAAGCTTTGCAACAAACAAAGTTCTTCATACCCATGAGCCATGTATGGCATCCTATGGCATGCTTAAGCAGCAGATTAATCAAAATGTGAGTTTAGAGCTTAAGGGTGAAGACACATGGAGCTACTAGTAGCAGCTACTTGTCACAGCAACTAAAATAGACAATGCTGATCATTTACTGATAATTGCCTCTATGTGTGTTTTAGCACAGGCAATTCTCAGTATTGTCTATGGCAGGGTATTTCCTAGTGTTTAGTAGCCGTCAGAAGTAGCTGCGTGTGGGGGTTGCCTAATATTTGGCACCCCCGGTGATTTTTACTTTTCCTTCTCCTTTAACATTTTAGTGCAGGTGCTCCTCACCCTTCTGTCCATCCGTCTGTAATATATACCCTTTCTTATTCTGTATATGGCTCTACCTGTAACACAAGAAATTGAAATGTCCTAAAAGTACTTATATTCCATTTTAGCAGAATTTCTGTAACGCTCTCTATTTTTATTTAAAAATACCAGTAGCTTTTTTTCGTATGGTTTTTGGGAGTAGTTTATGTATATGTATTATTAACATATTATATGGTAATAATATTTATTAACAGACCAGATGGAGCCTTGTAAAGATAGACAATAAGAGATGGCTAAACCTGACAGGCCAGATAACAAATATACTGCAATAAACACCATGGGGGTAATATACTGCCCTTAGTGCTCACTTACAGAGCATTTGCACCATGATGTGGGCTGCTTCTCCTGGCGCTTTGTACCTTCTGGCTACTTCTAATAATAATAAGACAATAGTGTGAATATAATTAGAGGGAGACTCATGCAAGAAATCAATTTTTTTTCAGGCCACAGACAGGAGTTTTTGCTGCCAGATCGGAGTAAATATGTGAATATGGAGAAGCTTTTCCTTAAAAGTTACATGGATTTGTTGGTGCAGACTTGTCATCGCAGAGGAGCTCTGGCTACAGGAGGAATGGCTGCACTTTTACTACCAGAAAACCGAGCAAGCCAAGACTACCAGAATGTCATTGAAGCTGTCACACGGTAAGATGTATACTGAGCAAGAGTTCTATTCAGCGTTAAACAATACTGGGAATTCACATAACTGTGTAGGGAAGCAGATACATTAAAGGAGAAGGAAAGGTAAAAACTAAGTAAGCTTTATCAGAAAGGTCTATGTAAATACAGCCATAAGCACTCACAGAAATGCTGCACTGAGTCCTCTATCAAAAGAAAAAAGATTTCTTGTCTCTTTGTTTTCCTGTGCCAGAGTCTACGCAGCTGTCTCCTTTCTTCCCTCTCCCTCAAGAATGCTAAGAACTCCCTCCCCTCCTTAGGAATGTGTGATCTGGGCCAATCAGCAGGAAGCTTCCTCATAGTCTTACAAACTGTGCATGTACAGGGGTCATGTACAGCAGTCTTGGTGCAGGAGTGAGGCATTATGGGAATTTTCTTTACAGAGCTCAGCGTTTTTTTTTTTTCCCTATGAGGCTTCTGATCACCTGAACAGGAGAAATATGGGGAGACTTAAGGGCACTATTGAGAGAACTGAAGGTATGCCTGCAGCTTGAGATTAACACTTTATTAGCCTTTAACATCAGAACACATTAACATATTTGCTTGGGGAGGCAATGGCCAAAGGGTTACCACCATTGCTATGTAGGAACTCCAAGCAGGGAGGTGAAGCATGATGTCATGAGGGTGGGGGCAGTGACGTTATGGGGCAGGATGCTGATGTCATGGGGTTGGGGCCAATTACCAACCGCCACGTCAATCTTGGGAAATCCTGGGCAGGCAGTTTTGACCTGGATAGCCCTACAGAAAACTGGGCTGTACGGGTCAAAACAAGACAGGTGGCAACCCTAAATGGCCCACTGGGGGGCACTGAGAGCAACATCCATGGGGTTGGTTAGCAACGTGTTGCTCACGAGGCACTGGTTGGGGATCACTCCTTTACATCATACTAAAGGCAAACAATCCCTTTAAAAGAAGAAAAAAGAAGGATTAAAAGGCTGTGCTGTTGTAACGGAAAATGCTGTGCTTCATGTGTCTTTGTCACAGGTTAAAGCTGTTTGAAATCAGTGCTGGTGTAGATGGATTCATGGTGTATGATATTGACCTGGTAGCACCAATGCAAAAGGTAAGTCAATGTATGCAATAATGTGTTACTCTTTAAATAATGTTTACAAAGGACATTACCCAGCCTTAGCTCCAGATCTGACTCCAAAAGGTACAGTCAATGTATGCAATAATGTGTTACTCTTTAAATAATGTTTACAAAGGACACTACCCAGCCTTAGCTCCAGATCTGACTCCATATTTAACTCCAGCTCTCCGGGAATGCACACTGGGGTCAGCACGCGGTATGGAAACGCCAGATGGTGGGGGGAGTATATAACACAATTGCTGTTGTTTCTATCATTGATCTCTTTGTGTTTCCGTTAAATACTAAGGGGAATAACAAATAAAAACAATGAATGAATACAACAAGGAAGATAGTGAGCATTTATTTAATTCACTAATTTATATAGAGGCAAATGCTAAAAATCACTCAGCAAGAGAGAGTGCTTACCCATGGGGCACAGCAGTGCAGTCTGTATGAGAGAAATATCATCTCTATTCCTGTATGTAAATAAGACATAATTGTTCTTTTTTAAGCTTTTCCAGGCACACACCAAAGGCCCCAACCAGTTACATGTCATTCCAGATGTTACCGTGTCCCAGTCTGACTTGCTCTCAATGCCTGTGGTATGAATAAAGCTTTCTACATTTCTATTCATCTACCTGAGCTGCTAGTAAAGCATAATTATTTGTTTGGACCTGAATTCATAGAAACAAAGAAAAGTCTATGCTGTTATTGTGGGTTCTGACATTTCTGACTTTCCTGGCATTTAGATCACACATATATTTTCTGGATTAGAATGTGCCAGTAAGTGAATGTGAATTGGCTGCAGGATGTATTATTTCCGGTACAATATAGTTTTTCTTTTTTCTTGTTGTTAGGGAGGTGTCACACTTTACGGCCTGAAGTATAATATTGCTGTTGGAATTCAATTCATTGATGCTTGGTTCAAAGGTATGATGGAATGAAATACAATGAGAAACCAGAGGTGCAAAAAGGTTGCCAAATCCAGTAAGTTAAAACCTGGCAGTTTTGGAATTCAGGAAGCTGAAGATTGCCACATTATATTTCCAGCCTCTTCTATAATACAGGCTAAATTTTTCTGGCCTACATGGTGGAGGGCTGATGATGGAAGCCAGTTTTGACCACTTCCTGTTTTAGACCACACCCACTTTTAACCACACCCATGCTTTTACAACCATATCCATATTAATTGTGGCAAACCAAAAACCATATGGCCTGCTTACTGCAAAAAAGTTTATTAAGTCATATTAAGCCTTACCCTTAAATCCATATTGCTCCTCCTGCCCTGTCAGTAGCACAGCAGCCTTCAGAACATCATTAACACCTTACGAACCCCTTAACCACCTACCAAGTACTAACAAACCCCCACCAGGTTCACCTCCCACAGGTAGGGCAGGCAGAGTATGGCACACACAGGCAGCATAGGGCAGGCAGAGTATGTCACACAGGCAGTATAGGGCAGGCAGAGTATGGCACACACAGGCAGCATAGGGCAAGCAGAGTATGGCACACGCAGGCAGCATAGGGCAGGCAGAGTATGGCACATGCAGGCAGCATAAAGCAGGGCAGGCAGAGTAGGGAAGGAGACAGGGAACGCTATCAACACTATGTAAGTAAATGATCATAACCACTCAAAGATGAAGAGTTTGTACTGTACTACATACAGCGACACAATGCCAGCACTGCTCCTACAGTCTGCCTAAAGGTGTTAACAATGCAGGGCCTTACATGTGTGATCAACAAATGGCTTTTTAGGTGTGGACTGTGCAGGGTCTTACATGTATGAACAATGCAGGAGCCAGTTTAACTCAGTACTGATACCTTTTAAAAGCTTACACCAAGGTAAGCAGTCACAGGAGCCAGACTTCAACAGGGGGCTACACAAGGGGGGAATGCAGGCTGCCAGGTGGATTGTCTAACTTATTACATATAATGCGACAATTATTTCTTATATAGCGTGTTCAATGGTATCACACAATTAAGCCTTTTAGCAGACTGGGAGCCATAAAAATCCTTTGTAGGGCCACGTTTGTATTTCAGCCAGTAGGATCTGAGTTACTGCAGTGAGTGTGCATGGGGCCTAAAATACTTCATACACACTTGATCCTGTTGTGGGTTTCTGCATTTCTCACTGTGACTGGCCAAAGCCGCAATGAGTAATGTTACATATATACGTATATTTCTGTTTTTGCACTGTATTTAGGAGAAGGACATTTCTTCTACTGTGGGAAAGTGGAGGATTCGGCCACTGCAGAAATTTCACGCTCTCAGGTATGGTGGGATGCTTCCATCAGCTTATCTATTATATTTTTGTATAGAAATGTTAGGGCTTATTTGGCAGTGAGAACTTCCTTTTTTTTGCCTTTTGATAAATATGGCCTGTAAATCCTATAGATGTGAACAGAGAGGTGTGAAAATGCCATACAAGTGAATGGGGTGGACAGCATTTTAACATTGTTATTCCCTGACCACGGTGCTACTAATTGAGCAACAAACAGCTCTGTGTTCCCCCCATGCACCAGTATCCTTACAACAACTCTGTTATAATATGAATTTTTAGAACAGAACAAGCCTAAATATTGCATCCATACTGGTTTTCTGCCTATATAAAGAGATTAGTAAAAGGTAAGCAGAAGGTTATCTGGTATGAATGGTAAAAGTGTAAAAAAAAAATGACAAAATGCAGCAAAACAGTCCCAGCACATTGGCAATATAAGTACCTGTACTGTACTTAGAACATAGAACACCTCAGTCAAACTGCCATTAATGTTTGTCTTTTTAGCCTTTAATAGATCTGGTTTGTAGGCTTTAATTCTTGGGAAGTAGTCACTATGTCACAAAGTAAGAGAAGCAGTTACTTAGTAGTTAAAAAGGTCTCTCACTGCTGACTCAACCAGGATCAGACTGGTGACACACAGCCTTGTGAGCTGAACAAGCAGATTGTGTGTGAGCTGGCCAAACTTGCACTGTTAAATGGCACTAATTGGCTGGAGAAAATTGTTAGGGAACTGGGAGGGAGGTGTGATCCATGTGACTTCCTACAAGGATTGGCAGATTGAATTTAACAGAATTTAGACAGATCGTCTGTGATTGTAGTTACCATTACAGCACCAAATTGGCTGATATAGGGCCACGGATAGAATCCCACTTTGTCTCCTAAGGCCCCATACAATAGAAGCGTTTGGGATCCATTGTGGCATACTGCATAGTACAAACTATGGGGCCAATTCACTAAAGGTTGATAAAACGAGCGCTATTTATAGCATGCGGTAAAAATTTTATCACTTCTTAATTTTTGCGATTTAACGCTCGATTCACTAAAAGGACAGGCGTCATAATTAAGAAGCGATGTTCTTGGCGTTATTTATCTGGCAATGACATATTTTCAAGCGATATATTACGCAGCGCGCGACATATGGTAACATTGATAGCTCTACCTGTGCAGGTCTGGCAATGGATCAGGCACCAAGTCCGTTTAGAGGAAGATAATCGCACTGTTACTCGAAGCCTGGTGCAGTCCCTTGTGAAGGAAGTAGAGTGTGAGCTTGCTGTCGAGCTGAGTTTCTCTGAGTTGTAAGTAGTTTGTATAATGGCTGTTTGTGTGTGTATAGAGTGTTGCTTTTATGTGCTTTGTTGAGGATATGTGGAAAAAAGAGATGTGAGTCTTCTTGGTTCTTCTAGCCTCCCCCCCTATAAATGCCACTGAAATAAAATAGTATCAGATTTAGTTTGATAAGAAATTGAACTACAATTTCAGATTCTCCCATAGACGCCAATGGTGTTTTCACGTGAAATGTTTTCTTAGTAATATGAACCTGGCGCAATAAATTATCAGTAAATCTTTGTATTGGCTGAACAGGCGTCCAACCCTTTGTTTAAAACTATTTAACCCTTTGCCTGTCAAGCATGTAGCTTCTATGTACTGGAAGGCAAAGGCTTTAACTGCCAAGACAGTCATCAGCAGACACAGACCAGATCGGCTGAATCGCCACGAGTAAAGTAATTCACTTTTGGCAATTACAAAGTAAATGAATGGCAAGGCATTTTAAGGAAATGTTGCCAGCGGTAGCAGTTTTTTAACGTGGGTGACAAATCTCCCCGTGTGCCATTGCCCATACAGTCACATTACTTACAAAAAAACACAGGACAACTCCATACTTCTTATCTGACACAATTTATAGGGAGTGTGTTTACATTTGGCTGGGCACACTGCAGCTTAAGTCTTTGCTGCTCAGTTTGATATGCCTGCCTCTATTATTTGTTGCAAAATTACAAGCCAATTAGTCCTTCTGAACTCAAAATTTCAAAACCCTTGACTTTACCAGCATCTATATTGTCTACAAAGGGATGTAACACCCACAGCAGTGATGCATGGGTCTCAAAATGACCCTCACCCATCCAAGCCTACAAACCCTTAATTTTTTCTCAACTGAAGAGAATGGCCCATAGACTCAGCTTGCCCTGAGATCAGTATGTACTGACACACACAGCATTGGCCTGTTTTTATGTATGTATGTATAACTTTATTGTATGTTTTTAGTTCATGAAACATGAATGTATGCATTTGTGAACTGAAATCAGGGCCAATTATATGGATGTCAGTTCCCCCTGATGTTGGGGCAGAAGGAAGCAAATCAGGGTTTTTCCCTGGCACAGAAAGTGCCTGTGTGACATTGCCATTTTTTGGAAAGATTTAAATAACAGAAACACTGATAAGTCACTAATGACTTGCTATTAAAGGAACAGTAATTGAAATAGGGCTAAATGGCTCAGGTTAGGCAGATAATGGATAAGCTTTGTAAAACACCATTGTATTCTGCAGAGCTTATCTATTTTCTTTTTTGTGACCCGTGTCTTTTTTTCCTTTGACAGTACATTAGATTTTAATTACTTTATTACATTTTTATTTTTTGGTGTTAGGGCTCTGGTACACGGAGAGATTAGTCTCCCGCGACAAATCTTCCTTGTTGCGGGCGACTAATCTCGCCGATATGACATCCCACCGATTTCTGCAAATCGCGCCGCCGCGTATGCCATCCCACCGGTGATTTACATTTTCGCCGGTGGGATGTCATATCGGGGAGATTAGTCACCTGCAACAAGGGAGATTTGTCGCGGGCGACTAATCTCCCCATGTACCAGAGCCCTAACACCGAAAAATAAAAATGTAATAAAGTAATTAAAATCTAATGTACTGTCAAAGGAAAAAAAGACACGGGTCACATAGAAGAAAATAGATACGCTCTGCAGAATACAATGGTGTTTTACAAAGCTTATCCATTATCTGCCTAACCTGAGCCATTTAGCCCTATTTCAATTTGAATGGCTGCCCCCATGGCTACACAGCAGCTTATTTATATAAACTATAGTAGAGTTTCTGAGCAAACACACCAGTTGTACCAGTGCAGGGCAGCAGTACATTATATTCTAATTTTACATTTTCATTATTTGGTGTTACTAATGAATCATTCGAATCACTCTTGACAAGTAGGCTGACATGTTTACAGCAAAAATCAGTTACAAATAATATTGGGCTGCTTGTGTGACTGCCATTTGTCTTCTTTCTAGGGAGAAGCAGAGGCTTCATGTGGCTGCTGAGATATTTCTTGAAATTGTTCTAAAAAGGGATTTTCCTGAATTCATCACTACATATCTAAACCTGGATCACACATTTCTTGGCAGTACCATCTGAACATAGAAAGCCACACTTATACGTTTATACGTACTGCCTTTATTTGGTGTATAGCTACCATGGAAACCAGAATACTAGAAACACTGTGCCTAATAAACCATTATGTTTATACAATGTATTTTATTTATTTTTTGGACACTAATTAACAAAAATAGAGCCTTTCTTCTTGAAGTAAAAACAGATCTCTGCAAAGTGATATACATAAATGACCATGAGAAAACAGGAGCTAATAATATAAGTAGACCCTCCTTTCATGTAAGTACTTAGCAGATGCACCTTTAGCAGTGACCCCAGCTTTGAGTCTGTATGGCTGGATCCCTATCAGCTTTGTACATCTGGATACTGCCGTGTCCCCATTCCTTTTTGCAAAAGCCCCCAAGCTCTGTCAGGCTGCATGGGGATTGTGAGGGAAAAGTTTCTTCAAGTCCAGCCACAAATTCTCTATTGCTACTTGAACTGACTCAACTAAACTTACCCCAAAGATCAGGTTTCTCAGGTTTTCCTTCAGAATGTCCCTGTTGTTAAGTTGCATTGATTCTACCCTCTACCCACATTTTTAGGGCTGTGACAAACCTCCCTTGTCGCGGGTGACTAATCTCCCCAAAATGCCATCCCACCGGCTAGAATGTAAATCGCCGGTAGGATGGCATACGCTGCACAGAAATCTCCTCTCAAGGCAACTTAGTCGCCCGTGATAAGGGAGATTTGTCGCCCGGCAACTAATCTCCTTGCCTGTCACAGCCCTTAGTTGCCAGCCTGTTCTTAAACAAATTTAAAGCTGTGCCATACTCTTTCCATTTAACTGTACTCCAAGAGATATTCAGTGGCTAGGAAGTTTCTTGCACCTATCCTAACTTTTCAATCACCTTTTTTACATAATGGCTTAGAGTTCATCATGGCGTAGGTTATACCTTTATACTGGCTCCCCAGAAGTTAAGGTGGCCATACACGGTGCAATCTGCTCGTTGGGTGAGGTCACCAAATGAGCGGATGGTCTCCTGAAATGCCCACCTACAGAGTGCAATATCGGGCAAATTTGATCGCTTGTCTCTAGGGCCAAACAATTAAATTTAAACAGTGGGTATATGAGCCTTCAGACCAAGGACCGCATCAACGAGCTGATGGTGTCCCTGATCCCACAGGAAAATCAAACCTGCCTGATCAAGATTTATCCAATTTTAGGCCCATTGGGGGTGCCCATACGTGGGAGATAAGCTGCAGAATCAGTTTGAAGGACTCAAACGGGAAGCCAAAATCTGCCCGTGTATGGCCACCTTTAGGTATTTATGCTACAATATCTTGAAATACCTTGACTACACATGTGATCTCCATTAAGCAATGTGATTGCTGATTAGGTGTGCCCTATACTTATGTAATTATTCTGAATCTATTTTCATGGAAATTAATGGAAATCAATTTGCACAGATCTGACTTCACTTTGACACAAGTCTATTTTTTGCTAAACCCCTAAAATAAATGTAATCCATTGCGAGTCCTTGTTTGAAAATAATTCACACTTCTTGGGTAGAAGTAACCCTTCTAAGTTGTTTTCATATAATAGAAAGTTCTCTGAAGAATGACCTAATATATTGTTATTTGGCAATAATGGGCTGATCTGGTTATTTACAATCTGCCTTTTGGGCACCTCTTGTCTTGTAGGACTTAGGCTGATGCCACACGTGGCGTTTTTACGCTGCATATTTTCTAATTCTCTCGGCGGCTGAAAAACACACGATATCATCTTCCATAGAAATAGCTTGAAAAGACTCGAAGCAAACCACACAATGCGTAAATACGCTAGAAAGCGCCTTACCGCGGATTTTTCAAGCGTTTGCCGAAATACGCCAGTAATTGCACTGCAAGCTATTCCCATGTAAACACAAAGGCAGCTGCCTGACCTAGCGGAAATATGCTGCGTTTTTTACTATTTCGCACTATTAGCACCATGGAAACGGGATTTGCTACGTCACCAGTACTAGGCTGAAAAACGCCATAGTCTCGGGCTGTGTGGCTTGTGCAGTGTTTTTAGGCTGAGAAAATATGCAGTGTAAAAACGCCACGTGTGGCATCAGCCTTATTGGACCAAATTCATTAAGTGATACTGACACATTGCTATGTTTTAAGAAATGTCAATATCACTAGTTAAAGAGAACCCACGCTGACATATTGGCATCAATAAGCCAGATGAAAAAGTGTAAGCCAACAACTTTAGTAGCTCAGACTTTCCTTATTTACTACACCTTATTGTACAGATTGATCAGGACAGGATTTTAACCTCCGCCTATCAGATCTCATTATTAAATGGGCAGGTCATTGCTATGCCCCAATATATGGGCTGATAAGCTACAAAACTGGTTTGGAGAGGCTACTAACATCACTTGCATGGTTACTTATAGATTGAAAGCAAAGGAAGTCTTTCTATCAAGTGGAAATAATATAAGGCTAATCATACAATGTTGAGTCAAGGAGTGGTCCAAGTACCATTTTGGAGTAAGGAATTGATGCTTCTTATGTTCTCTGGCCCATTCATCTTAAAGGAAACCAATACCCCAGAATGCATACTTAACCAACAGATAGTTTATATTATGTTAAGAATCTCACCAAAATGGAATATATATATGTAAAGATTTCCCTTTAAAATCCTTTCCCTTGCTCCACCATTTAGTGATGGGCTGTGTGCTCCCTCAGAGATCACATGACCAGAAATAATGCAGCTCTAACTGTAACAGGAAGTAGTGTGGGAGCAAAAGGCAGAACTCTGCCCATTAATTGGCTGATGGGGCCTAGCATGTACGTGTGCCTTGGCTTGTTTGTGTGCACTGTGAAACCTATGATCCCAGGGGGTGGTCCTTAATTATTAGAGACCTACTTTGTTTGGGGGGGTATAGTTTTCCTTTAAAGCACCAGACTTTATTGCATAAACTTATCATCCTGCCCGCCCTACTAAACTACTCTTTCTTTAGAACTTCCTTAGTAAAAGACCCATCTTAAGCATTGATAATTTAAAAAGAAGTAATATAAGCCAACCATGGATGATTATCCATTTGGGTATTTTACATTGCAGCATCCTTGCTTTACTGCAGGAAAATTCACTGAATAATGAAAAGCCAACAGTAGTTGGAATCCAAAGAGACCAAAAGATACATATTTACTCGTCTTCACATTACTTTGAGAAAATGCCCTTGGTTTTCCCCAGCAATAATAATCATTCTTGAACCTTTACAAGCCTGGTTGCCTTTTTGAAAAATCCCATTTATTTCCAGGTAATTATAAAATGGTACTGCTGTTTTTTTACCTCAAACCCCAAGGTCTGTGGAATATGCACAAGTGTGTTCCCAGCAAGAATTGTGTTAAAATACCAAAGTTCCAGCATTTTCACAAGATTGCCATTGCCAGCAAAGGGGGAGGAGTTAATTTAGGAAGAGGAAAAAGGAAAAAAATGGCAGAAATAATTACACATACCATTTCTATCCTACTTATTCCTACACATTTCTATACATAATGGTTTTATTTAGTAAAGCTTTTCATTTACGAGACCTCAACCCCAGAATATACAGTGGTGTGAAAAACTATTTGCCCCCTTCCTGATTTCTTATTCTTTTGCATGTTTGTCACACTTAAATGTTTCTGCTCATCAAAAACCGTTGACTATTAGTCAAAGATAACATAATTGAACACAAAATGCAGTTTTTAAATGAAGGTTTACGTTATTAAGGGAGAAAAAAAACTCCAAATCTACATGGCCCTGTGTGAAAAAGTGATTGCCCCCCTTGTTAAAAAATAACTTAACTGTGGTTTATCAATTTCAATTTTCAATTTCAATATCAATTTCTGTAGTCACCCCCAGGCCTGATTACTGCCACACCTGTTTCAATCAAGAAATCACTTAAATTGGAGCTACCTGACACAGAGAAGTAGACCAAAAGCACCTCAAAAGCTAGACATCATGCCAAGATCCAAAGAAATTCAGGAACAAATGAGAACAAAAGTAATTGAGATCTATCAGTCTGGTAAAGGTTATAAAGCCATTTCTAAAGCTTTGGGACTCCAGCGAACCACAGTGAGAGCCATTATCCACAAATGGCAAAAACATGGAACAGTGGTGAACCTTCCCAGGAGTGGCCGGCCGACCAAAATTACCCCAACAGCGCAGAGACAACTCATCCGAGAGGCCACAAAAGACCTCAGAACAACATCTAAAGAACTGCAGGCCTCACTTGCCTCAATTAAGGTCAGTGTTCACGACTCCACCATAAGAAAGAGACTGGGCAAAAACGGCCAGCAAGGCGCAAACCACTTTTAAGCAAAAAGAACATTATGGCTCGTCTCAATTTTGCTAAAAAACATCTCAATGATTGCCAAAACTTTTGGGAAAATACCTTGTGGACCGACGAGACAAAAGTTGAACTTTTTGGAAGGTGCGTGTCCCGTTACATCTGGCGTAAAAGTAACACAGCATTTCAGAAAAAGAACATCATACCAACAGTAAAATATGGTGGCGGTAGTGTGATGGTCTGGGGTTGTTTTGCTGCTTCAGGACCTGGAAGGCTTGCTGTGATAGATGGAACCATGAATTCTACTGTCTACCAAAAAATCCTGAAGGAGAATGTCCGGCCATCTGTTCGTCAACTCAAGCTGAAGCGATCTTGGGTGCTGCAGCAGGACAATGACCCAAAACACACCAGCAAATCCACCTCAAAATGGCTGAAGAAAAACAAAATGAAGACTTTGGAGTGGCCTAGTCAAAGTCCTGACCTGAATCCTATTGAGATGTTGTGGCATGACCTTAAAAAGGCGGTTCAAGCTAGAAAACCCTCAAATAAAGCTGAATTACAACAATTCTGCAAAGATGAGTGGGCCAAAATTCCTCCAGAGGGCTGTAAAAGACTCATTGCAAGTTATCGCAAACGCTTGATTGCAGTTATTGCTGCTTAGGGTGGCCCAACCAGTTATTAGGTTCAGGGGGCAATTACTTTTTCACACAGGGCCATGTAGGTTTGGATTTTTTTTCTCCCTAAATAATAAAAACCCTCATTTAAAAACTGCATTTTGTGTTTACTTGTGTTATCTTTGACTAATAGTCAAATGTGTTTGATGATTAGAAACATTTTGTGTGACAAACATGCAAAAGAATAAGAAATCAGGAAGGGGGCAAATAGTTTTTCACACCACTGTATATAAAGGTGCTTTTCTATTGCGCTTATATAGGTACTCTGTGAGCCATGTCACCCTATAGTACCAAACCAAATCTCCATGCCTACAGGTAATTCAAGACAAAGTTTGGGTGCTCATTCATTTTAAAAACAGTCGCCAAATACAATTACAGTTAAAATACTTTACAGAAGAGCAATGTAAAAAAAATGCATTAGAAAACTTAAGTTACATCGACAATTCCTTATCACATTTGGCTCTCAGATTTGCTCTGCCAAATACAGGACACTTTAAAAACGAGCACCAAAATCACAGCCTTTCTGTAGGTGGAGGAGGAGCTGCACATCCCAAAGCTAAGCACTGCTGCAATGCAATCTGATACAGGATGATGCCATGTTATCACCACTGCACCCAGGAACTAAAGAAGTCAGGCACTGATGGGTTAAACTAGCGGAAGTGTTTTCAAAATGGTTTTATTGCATTACATTTGGTACCTTATGATAACAAAAAAGGAAATGACAGGGTTAACAGCAGGGAAAAGAAGCTGGTTTGTTACTGGGAGAAAATGCAAAATTAAAAAAAAAAAAAAAAAGCTCCTTATTACAAACCTAGGAGCCTCTCGTCTGATATTCTCTGAGCAAGAATTATACGCCATACAAAGAGGGGGCTTCAAGTATTACAAACTTGTGACACTAGGCAGGGGGAGATGACGAGGTATCTGAACTGCAGTATGGTTTAGTTCTGCATAATGTGAGCAAGGCTGATAGAGGTTGTCAAATAGAAAGCTGTTGTCAAGCAACAGAGCTCGTCCAGTCCCAGCAACCAGGACCTTCCTGCTGCATCAAAAGAAAAACCACGCTGGTAACGCGTCACGTTCCCGTTAGTGCTGAAACACAGTGCATGATTTCTTTTGGTTCTCGCAATACAGTTTAACATGTTTGGCAAACCATATGTAAGGGACTGCTCCTTCCTACAAAGCAGAGCGTTATGACTGGTGGCCTTAACAGCTGCTGTGATCTACGCTCCAAGCTTCTTCCATTTGTTCGGAGGGATGCCGAAACTGTACCTCACAGTGGCTTCAAGCCCGATGGTCTAACAGAACTGTTTAATCTGTATAAGGGAACAAACTCTTGTTTTTCAAGTAAAGGTTTGGTATTTTTTCCTAATATTTTAGCAGAAGAAAAAGAAAAAAAAATCTGTTGCAGAAGCCACAAATGAAAAGTATCCAGAGAACTGCATGGGGCAAGTGTTACTAGAAAGCCCTTTGTTCTCTGCACCCCTCTGTTTGGGTATCTGCTTACTTGCTCTCTATATGAAGTTCTCCGGGGAATCACAGTTGGACAGAAACCAGGCGCCAAAAAAATCTTGTGCTCAGTAAAAAAAAAAATCCAGTGCTAAAACAGCAAATTGCCCCCCTCATCCCTTCCTCTCACCCTATGGCCCAAGGGTCTGCAAGGAAAGGGTCTGCAGGCCCCTCAGATACTGCTAGGAGTGTGCTGTTCAAGGTAAGTAATCTCTCTAAAAGACAAACTGTTAGTAATATTTGTGCCACACACCTGCTCTGGGTACTGTAACCATCTTTAGCTCATATATAAATTAATTTAAAACAGGGAACTCCATACAGATGTTTCTCCCTCTTCAAATGTTTAGCAGCAAATTTATTTTTAAGAAACCAATCCTCCTCCCATATCCTGTAATACATTATATAGACTACCTCAGCAGGATATAAAAAAAGTAAAACAATATTTAAAGGCAACAATTCTTTTACTCCTTTCATTCTCCACATAAGTTACAGAGCGATACAGCAGGTGCGTGACAAAAATATTAGATAGTTGATATGGTCCAATGTCTGTTCTTTATCAGCTATTCACATTTCATTAGCCAGTTCTTCTGTTTCAGCAGAGCTATCTCCATTAATTGTGATACTCATGTCTTCTTCGTAACCAGGAGGCATGAAAGCTAAAGCGTAAGGGTAGAGCTTGTGGCAACTGACTCGATAACATTCTGCAGCCTCCTTTTCTCCTAAACTGCCGTCTCGCAAGCCTTCCAGAACATCAGTGCACGTCTGAAAGAGAAATACAACATTTTAACATATGGATGTTATGTTTGAAAGCAGAATTTAACATGTGCTCAACAAAACCCCCTTTTTCCATCGGCTGCACCAGATCATATTTATGCACAACACACCTACTACACTTAATGGGACCTAGCATTGGCACTGAAAGGCAACCATATCATGTTCACTGAATATGTTATGCATTTTATCCATATAATACAAAAGATCTATGAATATCCTCTAAATTCTTATAAACAATGCTTAGTGATGTCATTGGATTGTGTACATGTATGGGACCTGTTATCCTGAATGCTTGGGATCTGGGTTTGTCTGGATAAGGGGTCTTTCCATAATTTGAAAAAAACTGAAAATGGTGAATTATAATACATAATGTACACCTGGTTGTAAAACATAAGGACATTAAAAATCACCTCGGAGCTCTATGACCTGTATAAAAGTAGTCTTCAGCCTCATGTTTATATTGTCAGGGAACTCTTCTGTGACTTATAATATCATTATATTATATTTTTCAATAACTGGTACATTATTCACTATATAATTACACACATTTATATACACATACATACATAAGCAGTAAGATCACACTCAAAAACAGACTCAAAAACACTATGGCAAAAAGGACAGCAATATAAATTATTTTCTAGAATCTAACGAGTTACCTGGAGACTTTGGTTACTGAGCGATTCATCCAATCCTGTCCCCAGCTCTACTGCTCGTTTTTGACTTGAACGGTCCAGATAGTACATCATTTTGGCAGCTTTGAGAAAAAAAAAGATAAAAGGCTTTCTTTGTGTTCATAAAGGCATTAACTTGAACATTTACCAGGGTCACAAATGTGCTCTGTTCTACACAGCATATTATAGTTAGTGTGCAGGCACACTAAGGCGAACTGCATAAGCCATAATTCCTGGCCCTAAATGTGTTTCTGCCTCATCCAGCAGCTGCATCTCATGGGACTCTGAAGGGTTCTTGTTGAAGTCAAAATAGCAGCCATGGGTCATGCCTAGTCCATAGATAATGCATAAACATAGCTCATACCCCCAAACACTAGATATGAAACAGTCATTAATATCTTGATGAAACTACTGATGTTTTCACCCACAAGAGAGTCTGCAAATGACAAATATGTCACAGAGGAGACAAGATCTGCATTGTGCAAATGTTTTTATTTCCCTTCTCCCTCATAGAATGAAACATGGCAAAAATAGGGTTGGCACTTCTTCTAGCAATAACAAAAGTGGGTAAGACTTTCTTCAGTGGGACACATTTTCCAGCTTTAGACTCATATAAATGTGTAGAACATACCTGCTAATCGGTGTGGTATAGAGTTGGTATGTTTTTTCAGGAAGGAATTATTAAAATTTGCTGGGCTTGTTTCTCCAAAAAGTCTGCACATTTCTTGCTTTAACACTGTTCGAACGGATTCGTTTAGTTCTTTACTTTCAGAAACTGGCAAAACAAAGAAGAAAAATATCAAAACCCACTTTAAAGAAATCAGACATTTAGAAATTAAACAGTACAGCTGGTCTCACTGTACATGAAGTATTACTTGTGCTAGAGACATTCTGTAAGACAGAATTGGTTACAGAAAATCCCCAGGTAACTGCACCCTTACACATGAATGAAACCTACTGCTAATTTACAAAAGCTTCAAAGTTCAAAACTGCCCTAAAGAGGCACAAAGTTCCAGAGTTATGTATTTTTTGGCATTAAGAGGGTCTGCACTCACCTGCACAAAAGAATCGGACAAGACATTGATGAAGCCAAGGATGGTTTGGATCTATTGCATACGCTCGCTTCACAGACTGCAGCATCAAAAGAAACTTTTCTACAAAAAAAAAAAAAAAAAAAAATAGAAAAATGTTTTAAAAATTCAAATTGAACTTTGCACTTCATTTTATAATCATGCAAACCCTGGCAATATACTGAGCAGTTGGGAATTTAAATACATAACAGGCTCACAAAGTTATATATTTTTTATAAATATTCTGTCCACCAAGGCTCACTGCAAGTAGAATCAATTCAGATCTTTTCTAGCAGATTAGAGGAGCCTGCAATGTCTCTGCGCTGCTTTGCTAACAAGACTCAATCAAGTCACGTTTAAAACATTCTGTTGATCTTAAAAAGCAAAAAAAAAAATAAAAAATAAAGCCAAAGTCCATATTTCCCACCATGAGAAAACCACATACAGACTGCAGGAGCAGTGCCTCTTGTAAATAAATCCATGCAGTATGTAACGTTATTAACTAAAGTCTGTATTGTGCTGCGGAATAGGTCAGTGCTATATAAATAAATAATAAAATAATTGTACAAAGAGGGCTGAGGAGATTTCTGTGCTATATCTATCCCAGCCTCTCCACCTTTATTTTCTGTTAAATGTGTCACATCTTATAAAAACTGCCCTTATGTTTCTTAAAGGCAATGGTCTTGTAGGCACTTGTATAAACTTACTCTATACATTTCTGACACTGTCTACTGATCCAGAAAAATGTGAAAAACCCCACATAAAACGTTTTTTCAATTTAACTCAGGAGGTGGGGAAAAAAAATCCTTCCTGACCCCAAGATGGCAATCAGTCCATCAAAAGTTAATTTCAGTAACCCTGTATTTCCTCACTTGCAAAAAAAGCCATCCAACCCCTTCTTGAAACTATCTAATATATCTGCTACTATGACTGGTTCAGAGTTCTACAACTTCTCTGCTCATAAAAAAAAACCTTTTTAATATTTGTCTTAATAGGAGCATTTGTCCCCTTAAGAATGTTGGACCCAAACACCCACACTGACCCAACTCTTGCCATCCCTGTTCTCTTGCCATGAAAAAGAGAGCTAATTAAAAACTCACCTTTCCTGAAGTAGATTTCAAAGGCATAAAGATGTGTTTCTATTTTGTTCTTTACCAAGTTCTTAAGAGGTGTTAAAAATTTAATAGCTTCTTCCAAAGGATTGTCAACCTAAAAAAAAAAAAAAAAACCCACACAACTTTGTAAAAGTAGAAAGAAGGTGGTACGCACAGCATAAGCACTGTCCATACCATCAATATTCCACCTACTTAAGGAACCAATGCAGATTTGTTTTTAAATAAATACTCATATGCTTAAAGTATTTACACCAGAAGTAGTGACTTTCTCAGACCTCTTATATTGCCTTCCTTACTTAAATAAGTTTTACTTTCACTTCAAAGACAGAGCCCAATGAATAAAGTACATTACTCTCTATGAGCACTAGTGCCAAAAGACAAGTTGTTTGTGCTTGCTTAAATACAGTGACAGTTTATTGGAACTCTTTCCATAAAAGCTGATCCAGGGACTGCCCTGATTTCCTTTTGAGCCAGATTTTTTTCCCCCTAAGGTAGATGATTTAGCGTGGCTTCAGACAAGTTCCCCCCTTTTCTCTGTCAACTATGAGTTATGGGGTATTTGTTAAGGGGGTTGAGCTTGATGGCCATGTGTATTTTCTCGACCTGATCTACTATATAAAGGGAGTAGCTGCTGATCATTAAGAGATAGCAAAACCCTGTTTAGCCAGGAGCTTAGCTAACTTACCTTAGCTAACTTTTCTGGTATAAGCTCTTCCTTCGGTCCTCCAATCTCTTCATCATCATCTTCCTTTTTCTTCTTTTGGTTTCTCTGCTGCTTTTCTTTTTCAGCATTTTTTTTCTCCTCTTCCAGTTGTGCTTTCTTTTGCGCTCTCCGTTGTTTGTTACGTAGTTTCTTTAGCTCTTTGTCAGACATGTTGGCTGCAAAGACAAAGAAAAAATTGCATACTATAATAATAAAAATATCCACAGCACCAAATTTTGGGGGATACGTTTTTTGTATTTTTTTTTTTAAAGGGGATGTAAAGTCATTTTAAAAAATGCATATACTGTATATACTCGAGTATAAGCCTAGTTTTTTAGCACCCAAAATGTGCTGAAAAAGTCACCCTCGGCTTAAACTTGAGTCGGGTGCCATGGGTCCCTCCAGACTAGCACCCTCTGTCCTTTGTGTGCAAATTAGGCCACCCGCAACCAGATCCTCCAGTGCCCTGGCCTGCTCCCAAATTCATCTTCATCTACCATCCTCACCTGTCCCATTCTGCACTATAAATTGCACTTTATATTCTATATAAACTATATATTGTTTTAAAGGATTTTAACTCATTGGGCCTGATTCACTAAAGTGCGATAAAAATTATCGCACGCTTGTTAGCGGTAAAAAAGACGCGATAATTTGCGCGCGATTCACCATAGTATTATAGCGTGCAATAAATCGCCATTTTCGCATGCGGTATTTCTCGCGCTAGTTTTACCGCATGCGTTAATTTCCGCGCTGAAAAGAATACGATCGCATGATTCACTATAACTTTTGCACACTAAATATCGCATTCGGCTATGCGAAAATTAACTCCTACTACAGGTAGGCGATAATTATAGAAAAGTACAGTAAATGAGTTTTTTGCAAAAAAATATGGACTTACAGTGTTATTTATTCAAGTCTGTGTTTCCCCCAGAGTGACGCAGCCGCCAGTTTGCAGCGAAATGTTCATTTTTAATACAGTAATTTTCCGCAAGTATTGGCGTGTATGGCTAACATGGCATGCGTTCATTTGCGCGACTATTTATATTTGGCTACAAGTGATGATATGTTTCACCAGGCATGGATTCGCAGCGAATTTTTGGACGTGCGTTGAATCGCGGCAGATTTTTTCATGCGTTTCGCAAAACAATCCGCCAATGGCAAAACACATGAAAAAATTTGCCACGCAAAAATTCAACGCACATCCAAAAATTTATACAAGCGTCAAAAAAATAATAGTCACGGGCAACAATTTTTTTGCCCGCACAACATTTTTGCCGTTTTGTGGATCTTTCGAAAGATTTGCTAATTTTTCACTTAAGATAACCAGAACACATTTGCTCATCACTAGTGGCTACTATTTATAAGCATCTACTATTTATATGATACCATTTATATGCTACCATTTATATGTGGCTAATATTTATATACACCATTTATATGCGGCAACAATTTTTATACACTATTTCTATGCTACCATTCATATGCGGCGACTATTCACGTGCGTAATTTAGCACATGTACCGGCAAATAACGCATTGAAATAGTCTTCGCGTGTTAAATACCACATGCAATATCGCGCGTAAAAAAGCGCAAGTATGCTTATAGTGAATCGTGCAAAAAATCGCCAAAATTAAGACGCGGTAAAATTTATAGCGCACACTAAAAATAGCGCACATTTTATCGCACTTTAGTGAATCAGGCACTTTGTGTTTTAGCTTGGTTGCTGATTGAGCTAAGGGGGTAGTACCCTTAAGGTATCATTGTTGATACCATATTGTTTTTGTTGACCTTCTTCTCCACTTACAGAGCTAGTTTACGGTTTTTCTTAGAAACAAATACCCCACTGATGCCTCATTTAATGTAATTTTATTGGTATTTTCTTTGATTATTGAAATTTAGCAGTAGTTGCTGCATTTCCCACTCTAGGCTTATACTCGAGTGAATAAGTTTTTCCAGTTTTCTTAGGTAAAATTAGGTACCTCAGCTTATATTCGGATCAGCTTATACTCTAGTATATACGGTATAGGATCCTATCGCAAAAAAAAAAAAGTTTGTAAGTATGTCTGTACCTGCTATGAGGTAGATGCAATTGTTTTGCAGACTTTCTCTTCTCTATCTTGTTTGCAATCTCCTTTTAAGTTCAGTGGCCGGTTGCCGTCTTACACCCTGGCACGGAGAAGCAGCAATTTCTGAACAAGCATGAATATACTTAAGGGCAGTGGCAGATGGGGAGATTAGTCACCACGCAACTAATCTCCCCGATATGCCATCCCACTGGCTAGAATGTAAATAGCCGGTGGGATGGCAAAGGGGGCGCAAAAATCGCCAAAGTTTCCACCCAAGGCAAATTCGGCGCGCCGCATATGCCATCCCACCGGCGATTTATATTATTGTCAGTGGGATGGCATATGGGGAGATTAGTCGCTTGCGGCGACTAATCTCCCTGTCTGCCATGGCGCTAAGGGTTAAACCACCCATTGAGCCTTATCTAGCAGCTAAGCATCAGAGGGGCATTCCATCAATCACTAGCGAGCAGGACAGCAACTGAACTTTGAAGTAGATTTCAAACAAGAGAAGAGAAAGCTGCAGAAACAATTGCAGACATACAGTACCAATTTTTTTAATTTAGTGATAGGAACCTATATATGCATTTAATAGATATCCATTAAAATTGTTGATATTTGGTGCTTCAACTGCTTAAAACTCATCTCACTTTTGATTTGTTGCTACCTGCAATCCCCTATAAACACATAGCAACCCCACTTCTTAAAGGACATGTCAACCCCATAAATATTTTTTTTTCCTAATAAACAGACTCTAAGCAACTTTGCAATGGTTTTTAAGTTATTTGTCTGAGTGCTGAAACAATGGCAGCAGACTGACAGACCTGTATTGGGGGAAGGAGACAGGCTTTTGCAACATTGTTTAAAAAGTCATAACCAGGAGTTAAGCAAATGCTGCTTTCAGTAGCACATATACTTTAACATTTATTATATTTACACAACTTTAATTGTAATAAATTCATATTGGAAAATTGCTTAGAATTCTGCTTTCCTTTATTAGGTAAAAAATGATTTTCTGGGTTGACATGTCCTTTAAGTCTTCAAATTGTCTCTGTATCCCTTCCATTTACATAGTTCAACTTATATTTCCACAATCAACAGAACCAGTAGTTTAAGGGGACACTCCGATGCTGCCATACTGTTGGCCAACTTTTTGGAGATGAAGTAGAATCTTATAAAGAATAAAGATTATCCCCCAGTCCCTGCAGATGAAAGCATAATACAATGCCTTACTTTAAGCATTTGAAATGTTTGAACACTTCTATAATTTACTAACTTGATATATCAATAAGCAAAAGGCAATTTAAATAATTAAATTAGTGGATACAGACAAGGAGCATAAGGGCAGTGGCACACAGGGAGATTAGTCCCCCGGGATAAATCTTCATTACCTCGGGCGAATTATCTCCCTGTAATGCCATCCCATCAGCAAGAATGTAAGTCGCCGGTGGGATGGCGATGGGTTGCCGACACCCAAATGGCATTATTTGTACTGCATACATCCCCTCCACTTGCCAGCACCATCACATTTTCCTAAAGCAAATATTTTTCCTCTGATACATAATCAGTTACATTTAAATCTGAAAGCAGCCTACACACACACACAGACCCTTATTCAGCATACACTTCATCAAGAATACAGGCTCACACAGGCACAACTGTCTCTGATAAAAGTTCTGCTTTGTTTGATCACTGTAATGGTAAAGCTGAGCTCAGGAGAAACAAATTGAAGCAGGCAGCTAGAGCTGAGTTTCTATGGGAACCAGCAATGCCATCTCTTCACTGGCTGCTAGACTGGGGGCGTGTTTAGTAATCTGAGTTTAGCACAACTGAGCATGCCCACAAGCCAACAGCCAAAGCAAATTCCTGAGGGTGGGGGCCAAGTGGGTTAGAGGAGGAGGAGAAGGGGTTTACATGTCCTTTAAAGGAGATTAGTCACCCGCAATAGGGAAGATTTATTGCAGGCAACTAATCTCCACGTGTGCCACTATCCTAAATGTCTGCTTAATTTTATTTCAAAGCAAAATTCCACCTTCTGAGCAGCCGCTGATATACCCACACAGCTGTCAGGCCCCTTATTATACAAGTGCTGACACAGGCCATGCTCCACCAGCCTGTTAAAGGAATAGAAGTAGAAATTAACTATGCAAGAACCTATAAAACGAAGCAGAAATATAAAATATTATATGTATACATATATATATACATACATACATATACACATACATACATATACACATACATACATATACACATACATACATATACATACATACATACATATACATACATACATACATATACACATACATACACACATATACATATACATATATACACATATACATATATACACATATACATATATACACATATACACATATACATATATATAGAGAAAATGAAGAAGCTGCTCTCAAAGGTCTTATGTGCAAACTTAAAATGTCTTTTATTATATGGTGAACTGACGTTTCGGCTGAAAACCTCAGCGAAAGGCTGAGGTTTTCAGCCGAAACGTCAGTTCACCATATAATAAAAGACATTTTAAGTTTGCACATAAGACCTGTGAGAGCGGCTTCTTCATTTTCTACTTTTGTTTCCTGCTTTGAATGCTGCACCCAGGCAATTTTTCTCCTTAAAACGTGAGTGCCAGTTGTCGCTATTTGTTGTTTTATATATATATATATATATATATATATATATGTGTGTGTGTGTGTGTGTGTTTTAATGAACTGTATATGCATAAGAGTCCCTACTTTTGGGGGTTCTTTCCAATTTATGTAATCAGTTACTTGTGCAACATTTATATATATTTTTTCCCTTTGTAAGTTGAAGTGGTCACTCCAACAAGAATCCTTCCATTAGAGTGGTCGCTTTTGAAGCTCCAGTATACCGTCACTTAGTCAAATATTAGTTGCCATACCTGTGTCAGCCTCATGTTCCTTATTCTCATCTGTTAAAGGATTATCATGAAGTTTCAGATAAATTTCTATCGCAATCCGTGCAGCCTTGAAGTAAAATGGATGCTGCCTTAGTACATCCTCTAATTTTAATAAGTCCACATATGACCTGAGTGTAATTTTTCTCATACAGTAAGTGTGGAAATCAAACTGGTCGTCTGTAATTTCTACAAAATGCTGAAAAAAAAATAAGAAGCATTAATATTGAAATGTTTGTTTTCAGATTTCCAAATAAACACATCATTCCCACCATTCTTCAACAAAACAAAATAAAAAAACTATGCAAGAGAGTGAGTACATAACAAGTTAGACTTTACTTACTCTTTCAATTTCATGACATTTTTTAAGTGCTTCGCCATATTTATTCATGGACTTGTAAGCTTGTGCACATTCTGTTTGGAACCACATGCATTGCATCTCATTTAGATTCTCCACAGCTGACGTTCCTTCCTGTAAAGAGTTAAAATAACCAGGTGAAACAGATACATAAATAACAAAATATAGCTTTTCTATAATAAGTTGAGCAATAATGGCTATAGAACCAGCAAGAAATATTTACCAACAGTTTCTTTCATGTGCACAGAAAGATATTCTTGAACTACTGTTCTATGTATTGCTCATACTGTTATCTACAATTCAACAAGTAGGCCAGAGCTTACTTATGTCGAACTGCATATAACTATAGGGAGGAGAAAGTGTACAGCAACCTAATTGGAAAATAACATCATAAATGGGTGTACTTCATCCAGGAATATTTGTTTCTATTTCTTGTTAAATCTGTAAATACCTTGGATGTTCTAGAGGAACAACATAATTGTGGTCCTTTAGGATGATGTCTCATGGGAAGATTAGTGGCCCGTGGCAAAATCTCTGCTACCGCAGGCGACTAACTTACCCAAAATGCCTTTCCAACGGCAACAAAGTGTTGCCGTTGGAAAGGCATACATGTCACTCTGTGAAACTTTGCACAACTTTGGGAAACAAAGTCACCCCCGCAGTAGCGGAGATTAACCACAGGGCACTACTCTGCATTAGTCCATTGCCCTTATGGATGGGATTCACAGATAAATGCAGGCCAAGAAAGAGCCCCTACGCTCCAACAGCTAACAGAGTTGCTCTAGTTGCAGGCACGTTTAAAAGCTGTTCTGAGTGTAGGGGCTGATTCTCAGCCAGCATTTATCTGCAGACTGAGAATGAGCCCCATGTGGCTTAGGCCTTACGCTTCTCTTTATGTAAAATATCTAAAATTACCCTGATGCCCATCATATAGGTATTTGAAAGTTGCATATGTGACTTTTATATGGCAGTGCCTTTGTTTTAACCTACAGCTATAGGGACCTTTTTCCTCCTGGCTTCATTCTGGTTTAGGGATGTAGCAAATCCCAGATTCATCAAATTCAATATTGTGAAACTGAACCTGAACCCTATAAAGTCCCACTTACAGGGATTAGAATTCAATCCGCATTAGCATGCATAACATTTAGGATTACTAAAATCTGCACAGTCTAAATACCTTTTAATTAATAACCAAATTATGTGTTATGCCCCTTTTAATGTTTATAAAGTGATGGAATAAGTGTAATTTGCAGAATAAGCGTAATGCAGTTTTATCAGTTAAAACATAACATACCCTTGTAAATTTTGAGCACATTTCTTCAGCCTCTTTAATTAAGTTTGCTTTTAACATATATTTTGCACATTTAGAATTGATAAATCGGTCAGCTGTATCCAGTGCCTGTGCCTCATCCATCCATCGGACAGCTTCTTTTATATTTCCAGCATGCTGCAAGAAATATATATATATATTTAGATGTAGGCAACATCACAATGTATTAAATAACATCACTTTACATAACTGGTCACAAAGAACAATGCTACTATGTGTCCACATAATTTCTTGCAGACTCAGGCCCCACAAATACATACACCAATTTACACACCTTATAAATTTTAGCTTTGACAAGGAACAGTTCAATAAGAGTTGGTGTGCTGTCGATTGCAGCGTTAATATATTCCAGAGCAATTGATGGCTGGCCAATTTTGTCATAGTGTTGTGCCAAGTAGTACTGTACCCACAGTAAAGTTGTTGGTGGCTCTTCTTTCCCATCATCTGCAGAAGGAAGAGTGAAAAGGTGAGTTTAAAATGACCGTAAAGCTAAACTATGAAGGAAGAAACCTGTTAATGTTCCCTTGTTGCTACCCTATGCTTTTCCGAGCAAATCCAGGGATAAACGCACATTCTTCCAACATTATCTGTTAATCCATTCTGTAAAGAATAAGTAAGCCTTTTTTCTCTCTAAAATCACTCTAAAAATTGTGCCCAGAATAAAATAACTTTCTCCCTGCACTCAGACTCATGCAGATTCTGTATCACAAGCAGCTCAATTTTAGTCCTCTGAGCTACCTCCTTCCTTCCTTCTTTGCTAAGCACTCCTCCTCTGTCTGCAAAGATGGTCAAAGAGGTGCCTACTGAGCATGCCTAATAGGCATTTGAGCAAAGGCAGCAAACATGCACAAAAGACACCACTTTGACTATCCTCACAGACAGAGAGAGAAGCAAAGCTCAGCAAAGAAAAGGGATAGGTTATTCTAGGGGCCATAAAATGTCTTTTTAAGGGCTTTTTATGATAAAAGGCTTTAATTATCCTTTAAACATGCTTCTGTGATTTAAATAAATATTTTTATCTTGCTTACATGTGAAAAAAAATATCTATTCACAAAACCAAAGGTGTCACAAGTTTTGCCACTTTCCATTTCTAATATACAGACATGGAATCTGTTATCCAGAATGCCTGGGACATAAGGTTTTCCGGATAAGGGATCTCTGTAATTTGAGTCTACTATAAAAATAATTTAAACATTTAATAAACCCAACAGGATTGTTTTGCCTCTAATAAGTATGAATTCTATCTTAGTTACCATCAAGTACAAGGTACTGTTTTATTATTACACAGAAAAAAAGAAAACACTTAAAAATTTGAAACAGAGTCTATAGGTGATGACATTTCTCTAATTAGGAGCATTCTGGATAACAGGTTTCCGAATTATGGATCCCATACCTGTTCTATATAAAGTGCTCAAATATCCACATGATCATATATCCCTATTTTATGGCAGCACTCCTACATGCAGGCATTCTATCTTTCTAAATCTAATACTCACCATTGATGTTAAATAAACGGCAGCTTTTCAAGGATGTTTCATAACCAACAACTAAATCTTCAATAATCTCTACCTAGGAAACCAGTACAAGAATGATATTAGCAATCAGGAACACAAAGTTGCTGGATACATCTTAACATTGTCTTGCTTATGTCTGTGTGAAAATTAGTGATGATTTAAGCGATGATTTAAGATCATCATAAAGTTGTCTTAGAACAGAAAGGATTCAAGTTTTTTTTTTTTTTAACATTGTTTAACAAGCCTAAACTAATGCCTGTGCTGTCTAATAAGTATCCTTGTGTGCTTGCAATTTTAGATTTTCTTTCAAAATCTGATGTAATGCTTAAGATAAAAAAATATTAATTGAATAAAAATCACTATTTAATTATACGAAAGGTTTGTTTTAATTACAATATTAAGTATGACTGAAAATGATTTACATGAACTCATACACATATATACATACCTTTTCTTTATCGCTGTATAATGATCTCAAAGTATTAAATACTGGAGGGCATCCTTTGCTAAAATTCATCCTCAAATATTTATCCAGACACTCTCTAAATTTTAGACCTAAAAGAAACAGAAACAAAAAAAGTCACATTTAAAGCTCTATGACAACTGTATGGTAAAACAGTTTGTGTGTGTGTGTGTAACCATTTTAGAAACCTGCTAAGAAGTTTAAAGGCAGTCTCCTTGGCACTAATCCTCTGGGATATTTTGTCCAGCTGTCTTCATAAATCTTCAGTCTTTCTTCCATACTTTCTGTATAAAACCAAGAAACATAAATTCCACATTTAGGTCTCAAGCTAAAAATCTATTAATTATAAGGTAAGGATTTTAACAAATATTCAAAGTACGACTACGATGTATTTGTACCCCCAAATGGGCTGTTGTGTATGAGCCCAGTAAAACATAAATACCTGGTTTAAGTGCCTTTTCTAAACCCTTGTAATATGCCCAGTTTTCAGGGCATCGGTCCTGCAATGCACTGTACACTTCCGCAGCCTCATCAAGCCGTCCTAAACGTAGCAGCAAATCTCCTAAAATACAGAAATAAATGCAATTAAGTCTAAAATGGATTCTATCCTTGTGTGCTCATCTACTCTTTAGCTCCAAGTTACCTAGGTTGGAGTATTTAAAAGTATTTTTAGGTCAGTATTTAAATAGCAGCTCTTCAAAGGCTTGACTCAGACAAAGCAATCGTGTAAACTTGCTAAAAGATTTTCTGCAGTACCACTTAGACATAAAGGTGAGATATGATGCTTTTGACATACCTATTTCAAGCTTGATCAACCACATTCTTTTCTAAAGTCACAGGGGTGAAGGAGTAGAAGTAATTTGAGATTACTTCTTTAAGTTAACCATCCCCAGTGCTGTCAGAGACAGTGACAGAAAAGGAACATGAGCAGTCCCATGAAGTAATGTGACGTGAGTGCTTTAAAATAAAATTAAAAAAAAAAACTTGACCCCAAAAAACAGGTGCTGATCCCAACTACAAATGCACTATTCTGTTAAAACTAATTGTTTGGCTGCCCTTTACTATACTTGTAAGAATGCCACAGAAGGCATTCTGTGGTTGTTATCAGCACTTACCCTGGCTATGCTTTCAATACCCTATAGGCTGAAATTCATTTGCTGGATTTTAATGTCAAAAAGTAGCTCCTCTTTTAGAGTAACAAATACACCTCTCCAATTATACTGAAATAAAAAAAGTATTCATAATGATTTTTCTCTTTAGCAATTCCTAGTTTACATTATGTACTTAGATTTCCAATATGATACCTTTTGTTTCTTCAACAGCTAGCTTATCACAGATTTGCTTTTCATAGGTGCAAAGATGATCCAGAGCTTCTTTATAGAGCTCTGCCTCTCTGAGAACTTGATTCTGATAAAGAAGTAGCTCACTGTATTCATAGTCCACTTTGTCTGGCGAAGTCTGACGATAACAGGTAAAAACAAAACAAAATACAGCATTAGAAACCAAGGTTTTAATCATTTTTGGATCTTAAGGGTATACATGTAGAAATCCCAATATTTCTCTGTACAGAGATATGGGAAAGGGATAGTGACAATCAAAACGCTCAACCCCCCTGCCAGTTGCTTCCCATTAAAATAAATGAGTAAAGGAAAAGCCTATGGCAGACACTGGCAAATGAAATGGCTCAGGAATGCCAATAGAGCAGTGTACAAATCTGAGCAGTATTTATTAATTCAACAACAGAAATATCTGTCCAACAATTAAATGCAAGAAGCCTGCAAACCTGAACATTTCTATAGAACACAATATTAACAGCAAAGTATTCACAAAATCTTAACAGGGTAACCACTAATTCTTAACTGGAAGTTTCACTCTATTTAATATCCTAATTGTGAAATAGTTTAACATTTTCAGCAAGTAACTTTTAGACAAAAAATGCATAAATAAAACAAACAGTAAAAGCATATATGCATTGTTTGCTCCTTTTCTTTAACAATTAGATTTCTGCCGAGTGTCCCCTATAAGGGCAAAGACACACAGGGAGATTAGTCGCTGTGACTTAAGGAAGTCAGTCGCGGTGACTAATTGCAGTGACTTTTCATCCATAGACTATAATAAAAGTCATGGCAAATAATTGCACACAAATTTTCGCTGCACAGATTAGTCGCTGCAACATTTTAAAAAGACGACCAATCGCCCTGTGTGTTTTCACCCTAACACTCCAGCACATACTGAATGGAAAGGCATGAGCATAAAGAATGAGCACACAATTTGGAACAGAAGAACTGACTGTGTGGTGTGCATATACAACACTATGCACTAACTGTATGTTGCATTCAACAAGTCTATTTTTCCTGCAGTTCATGGATACAAGTGATGTGTGGGTCACAAAAAAACTCAACCCACACCCATGTCTTTCTGTTGTGTATGCTACTTCTGCAAATGCCTTAGGTTCCAAGACAGGTAAACTTTGGAAGCTGAGGAAGGATCATTCTTTCCCAGTATGACCTACACCCAACCTGAACTCGCAATGGTCGCCCACATTTCAACCCTAATCCACAGGCCAACAAGCACATCAGTAATCGATACACGTATGGGTTGTCTTTATGGTTAATCAACACTGACAAAATAAACATCAAGTCATTCACCGCTATAGGTATATCTTCTAGTTTGTTTACATTTGACAGCATCTTATGTATTAAAAATTAGTATAGACAATTAAATTCAGGGGTAAAAAAAAAAAAAAAAGTAAAGGTTCTGTAGCAGGGGCTGTAACTAACAGAGTGCGCTGTGCACATTGGGACAGGCCGTTCCTAGAGTCAGCCCTCTCAATCTCAGCAGCTGATCAATGCATCTGCACTGAAACCAAAAAATCAGGCATGTACATAATTTAAATATAGATTTGCTCAGACGCATTTTTGCTGAACTGTTATAAAGGGAAGTGATCTTTTGCATAATCGTTTGCTTTATTTGCCTATATGTCTTGTGAAAAAGGAAAAATACCATGCAATGCCATGCTATACTGGCATTCAAGTTTTTTTTCCCCAGTGCCACAAAAAAAAAAACGTAACCTTACCTGCTGGGTTTTACGAAACTCCTCCAGTATTTTTGCAGCCATTTCATAATCTTCAAGCAAATGGTAAGCAATCGCATATCCAATCCAAGAGGCTCTCTGTGCAGGCCTTAGCTGCAGTAACTGGTACCTGGTTTCCTGTGAGCAAAAAAGAAGATTGTGTAATGCCTTGTTTGTGATTTGTACAACCAATAACGGGTTTGCTGCCCCAAACAAGTTTTAAACATAGATATAGGGCTGCATGTTTACTAAGCACTGCTGTCTGTACTTATAAACATGGATCAGAAACACAAGGTCCTCAAAATCATAGAGAGAAAATTATATTTTGAGCCTGGCGGAGACAATGAATAGTTATGCCTAAAATTAGTAATGCAATAGTTTAAAAATGTTTGGCAGAGCACAGGACTTAGTAATCAATATTTAGTTATTACACACTTTCAGTTTCACTGGCGAACCTTCGTTAGCATTATGAATTAGGGCTGTGACAGACAGGGAGATTAGTCGCCAAGCAACAAATCTCCCTTTTCGTGGGCGACTAATCTCCCAGAAATACCATCCCACCAGCGAGATGTAAATCGTCGGTGGGATGGCATACGCGGCACGGTGATTTCGGTGCCGCGTATGCCATTCCACCTGCGATTTACACTCTAGCCAGTGGGATGGCATTGCGGGGATATTAGTCGTGCGGCGACTAATCTCCCAGTCTGTCATGGCCCTTAGTGGAGCTGCAATATTGGTGTCTTTCATGATGCACTAAGCATTTAATATCTAAATATTGACTACTAAGTCCTGTGTTCTGCCAAATATTTATATTATATACCCTTGGGCTTTTCAAATTTACCAGCAAAGTAAACATACCCTGTAACCTTCCAAGTCCCTCATCTGAATCTGCAGCAAGGAGAGGTCTCTCAAGATCTGGAGATTGTCCTTATCCCATTTCAGTGCATTCCTGTAACACTTAATGGCTTCATCGTACTTCTTGTCTGATCTTTGCAAGAGACCGTACACATGCCAGCCTAAGAAAACTGGTGTCAAGGTAATTACAACTCAAAAATCAAAAAAATATAATGCCCCTGTAACAACTTCATTTGGTCTTTAACTGTCTGAATAGACACAACATGCATTGTTATTTAGATGATTGAGGTAACACAAGTTCCATACAAAAAGATACATGTATTTGAGCAGTCTAAAAAGCAAGTAGGTCAGCAGCCATAAGTAATTTAGAGTTCATATTTAAAATCCAGCAGACTGGCCACAAGGACAATATTTGGAAATTTTCTGAATGGCCATGAACAGGACAAGTCAAACAGCAGTAATCTGTTTAGAACATCTGAAAGGATGTGAGAGGGAGATGTGGCTCATTTCATATCTGCTAATGAAGTATTGATTCCCCTAGAAGAGTCACTGACTGATCAAAATGTATGTTTATACAGATCCTATGGAATCACAGGATGGTGTGTTAAAACTATCCCCCTAAAGAGGCAATATATGAACAGGTGGTAAGGCAAAACATTTAATATGCCCAGTCAAATCTGTGCATAAATGACAGCAATTCTGAAATTAGTATTGCCAGCCTAAAAAAAATGCACTGACAGGTAGTAACTGTGCTTTAAAGGCTTTTTTTTTTGTAAAGCTAGTATGTACATGGAGTAACTGTGCTTTAAAGGCTTTTTGGATCCACACAAGGAAGCTCTAAATTCTCCACTGGCTGACTTTTCCCCCTATGTTTTGGCCAAGCTACTTTGGCGGATTTCAGCCATGCTGCATAACTGCCTGCCGAACCAAATACAGGAATATGAATATGAATATAGCCATGATGTACAAAACCTTGAGCCAATAATAAAGAAGAACCTTTTTACAGTGAAAATGATTATGGATTTCATGTAACCAAAGAAAAAGTCACCTTCATAGTGAGGAATGCAGTGCTAATCAGTGTCAGACAATACGGACTGTGTACATACACAGCCTGCAAGCACAAAAGCACAGCCAGTTATTTGCTGAGTTAGAATTAACTAGTACTGAATAAACAAAAGAGGAAAAATTGAAGGGAGGGGTAATTTCAGTTCTAAAGAAGACAATCTCCAAACACTAGACAACTTTCTTTGCCGAGTTCCCATTCAGTTATATTATGAAATTAACAAATGACATTTTTACTTGCAAGGCCTTAAAATGCAGCTTTTGGTAGGGATTTATTAAAAATTTCCCCATAAACCTTGTTGGCACCATCCAGAAATTCCTGCTGGCTTTATTCCCCAGATGTGCAGAAGTTAGCGGCACTTTGTAATGTAGGATACCAGGCAATTAACAGCAATGCAGAAAAGACAGAACTGCATTTTATTGTTCCCTGTATCAAGACAAGTGGTGTGACAAATGTGATTGTCTACCTACTTCCTCATGTTCTCCATTCAACACACAACTGTACCACAGAAAGAAACCAGAGAGGATGTATGGTAATCTTCAAAAAATGTGTAATTTTTTTTTTAGTCCAGAATAAAAACACAACATTTATCACAACCTACATGAGGGTGCTTTAAAAAAAAACAAAAAACAAAAAACAAAAAAAACCTATATTGTCCCCCTTTAATTTCCACAGCAGAATGCCATGAAATAGGCTCTCCATTTTCACTGTGAAAGGATACAGACATGGCTCTTCAGATCATTCCTCAGGCCCCTGCGAACAAGGTCATAGGCATCCTCTTTCTTCCCAAGGCAGTTTAAAGTCAATCCTTTCATTGCCAGGGTTTCTAAACCAAACAAAGTGTAACAGTCAGTAAAATATAATAACTACCAAATGAATATGCAACTTGATTCATGTAAACAGAAATGTTTATTTTGTTGCTATAAAACAATAAAAAAAATTATAAAAAAAATATAATAACCACCATCAGAATCAAAACTCAGTCATAAAACATTAGCACCAATCGCAAACAGCATGTGGTCTGAATTGAATTAGAGGGTCACCAAACTGGAAGCTGAGGGGCCACATATGGATCCTCCAAAATATTTAATGCTTTTCATGCAGTCCAAACTCACTTTTCCTATATAAATTTCCAGAGTCATGACCACCTGGCGAAGTGCATCAGAACTGCAAAATGTTAAGAAGAATAATGTCTACTCTTCACTTCTTCTGCCGATGCATCATAAATTGGCTGACATGACCTATCTGCATATGAAACCAGATTCTGGGACAGATCAATATCCACATTATTGGACAGGGTTGGGGGGGGGGGGGCACCCCACACAAAGCAATTAGCAAATTACGTTATTTTGTATAATATTATTGGAATGGCCAAACTTAAGAAATTGGCCTTTATTTTTCAGTGGCCTAGTTGTCTAAAAATAAGACAGCCGAGTCTTTTAACTGCATTCTCTTACCATAGATTCTGCCATGTCAGATTTATGTCAGCAATGGGCAGAAGGAGAACTAAATGTGGCTCTGAAACAATGACAATCATGTGGCAAAGCTCTCTAGTCCAGAGAGAGACAGATTTGCAAAATGTGGTAATAGAAAATGTGATAATGTGTTAATTGAAATAATTACATTTTTAACTATATAAATATTTGTGTAAATTACAAAATGTCTCATTTAAAAGAGGTAAATTCAAAAATAACATTTGGCTTTATAAAAATAAAGTGAAATCTAGCATTCAATTATTTCAGAAGGTTTTAAATTATTTGTAAATGTATTTTTCTAGTTTCTTAGTGCATTGTTGGTCCTGTCTCTTGAAACAATGCAGCAGAATTAAGCTTTGCATGCTTCTTCAGAGGTACAATACACAACATCACTATCTTACCCCTCCCAGACATCCCTAGCACAGACTGAGACTCGCACATGCACAGAAGATAGGATATTACAGTATTGCATGGGCACAAATCTAAATCTGCTAAGGAATGACCAGGAAAGCTAAGAAATATAAAGGGATTATCCTCAGCCAAAAAACTTACTTGCACCACTTATCCTTTAGGGAATGTAAGGTGAGCTGGCTACAATAAAAATACAGTAATGCATAATAAACAGTTATTCTCTGAATCTCACCTCCATGTTCTGCAAATTTGGGATTGGAGAGGATCTGTTTGCAAAACTTTAACCCATTTCGATATTGCTTGTGTTCATAACATCTCTGCAAACAAAGAACAAAAACAACGCCACTTATTTATTGGCAGCATTGAATTAGATTTTTGATTCAATATTGGTATACACAGGTTGAGTACAGTGTATGGCTATTCCTTCATCTGTCTCCATCCCTAAGCAACACTTATAAATCAGTTCAACCCTAACAAGCTTTAAATAGCACAAAGCTAGGAATTGTTTATATTAACGACAGTGTTACATACAGTAACAACATATGTTTATGGTATTATAAACAAAGATGTAAAAAGATTGGCACACTGCACTACTTTACAAATTCAAGATCAGAGAAGAGCAACTTGTTACAACGTACTATGTGATGAGCAGGATGCAGTGCTAGTGTATTTCATGTATAATAAATACCAAAATGGATAGGTATCAAGCAAAAAAAAAAAAAAAAACCTGCATTGCCACATTTACTAGTGGTATAGTGTAAAATATATTTCTTATTTTTTTTTGGGCTGTCTAAACCAAAGTTTCACCAACAACCTAAATATACACACTGATGCCATATTTAGGTCTTACAATCTAAGCTTAGGCTGGAGAGTGTTAGGACAACAACCAAACCTAAACTTAGATAATAAGCATCACATATATTAAATCCAGCAGCAAGGTAACTCTACAAGTTGTAGAAGCAGTTCACTCTAAGGCTCTTGGTAAATGCAGACCAAAAATCCACCCCTGTGCTGTAAAAATCTATTTTGTGTGCCTGCACCCGGAGCCATTTTGTAGGTCTAGGCGCAGGCATACAGAGCATATTTCATTTCAAAACTGCATAATCAAGCAAATTTACACCAAATTCCGTGGTCCTGCGCCTAGGCCAAAGCAATAGCTCCAGGTACAACAGTAAGCTATTTGAAGCATGGGGCAGATTCTCAGCATGAATTTATTCCCCTTGGTGAGGTTGCTAAGTGAGTGGATCTTCTTCCGATATCCCCACCTACGGTTGGGTGATATCGGGTGGATTCAGGCTAATTCGGTTGTTTGACCCTGGGGCCAACCGATCTAATTAGAACACCGTAAATAGGCGCAGTCGGTTCAGGGACCGCATCAACGACCTAATGCAGTCCCCGATCCAAATAAATTTTTTAACCTGCCCAATTGATATCTAGCCGATTTCAGGCCAGATGTCAGTCGGACAGGCCTATCGTTTGTGCCCCTACACGACCCAATAAGCTGCCGAATCAACACTGTTTTAATAGAAGAAGGGATGTATATAATAGGCTGTAGTGACATAAATTTTAGGAAAGAGTTTACAGCATTAGCACATCCTCCCATATAATATTGTTTTGTCTAGACACTTGTCCATTATTAAATTATTTATTTTATATAACTTGAACTACACATTTGGCAAATAAAACTGCTATCCATGGACACAAAACACAAATGTAAACATAACAGCAAAAAATATTCTACAGAGCAATCATGTATACTTGCAATTATGCTCCTGGATTGTGGAGAGAAAATAGCCTTATATTAAATTCAAACTTTTATGGTAAACTAAATGTTTGTGCATTCCCTGCATGTCTTATGGCTTTAGTAATGAACTTACACTTGCCATAAATACAGATAAAATTGTTCATATAAAAACCTTTGAAAGATATGTATGTAGACTGACACCAGGTAAATAGAAATTACAAAATACAAGTGAAGTTGAGTTCTCTAGGAGGCCTAGCAAATGACGAGGCCTAGAAGATTAAAAGAAAAGAACATTCATTTAATCACAGCCACATGTAAGTGTGCTGGAGAATCATACTGCCAAGAATAAAGCCGAAGCAAAACGACAAATGTCAGTATCCAATCTATTAAGCGTAGCGGAAGAGAATGTCTGATGACACTGCAAATGTCACACCAGCCTCTTGTAAGTGAGGCTTCCAACGGGTGGAGCAGATCTTTGACAGGCTGAGAAAAGGCGGCATTCCTGGCCTTAATACAAGCCACAGCACGCCAATAATCCAAGTAGCTATACTAAGCCAGATGAACAGCCTCACTGTCAAAAAGCAGTCTAACTTGCTAGACAACAAGCCATAATCTACTTACAGAAAGCACCATGTTAACCCGATTCTCAGTGACTACTGACCAATCTACAGTATTTCACATCTTCTCCAGGGTGTTCCACTCAAAGCAAAGACTTACGGCAAAAAATGTTACAAATTAATTTATAATATAAACCATTCATAGCCTATGGGTAGCTATACAGCAGGTAGCCGGATGTGACATTTTAGCATACCCAGTGACAAGGCTTTAGCTGGCCATTCATTTTAAGATCTGCTTGTTTGGCACAGTCAACAATTGATCGGATCTCAATAATGGGGATACAGGGCTTTGGGGCGAGGATTGCATCAACGAGCTGATACAGTCTTAGATCTGACAGGAAAATCAAACTGCTCAATCGTCATTTGGCTGATTTTGGTCCACATATTGGCCAGGTAGGCCCATCAGAGATTCTCATACATGGGCACGTAAGCTGCTAAATGGTCTGAATCAGCCCCTTTATGGCCACCTTTAGTATAACAGAATGAATGCTATTCTCTAAAGTTCGAACAGGATGGAAACAGGAGAGTGCCAGGTTTACAAGCAAAAGGACACAGTTCACCCCTGCCAACACTGGTAGCGATTACATACAATACAAAACAAAACACCATACCTCCAGTTAGGACAATGTATAACTGGAAAAGAAAATCTTGCCTTATCATTAGCAACTAAATACAGCATCCTCTACAAAATGGTCACACATCCTATAAATGAAACTGAATGGGAATGCCTAAAACTAACCAAATAATGTACACTGGACATCAAAAGGAAATGAAAACATAATGTAGCCATAAGGTAGTTATGAAAAGAAAATGGCAACTGGGTCACATAAATGTGACAAGTACGCAACATGCCTACAATTTAATTTCCCTTCATCTACTGCAGATAGAGGAAACCGTGAATTAAAGCTACAACAGTGGATATGTACCTGACATAAATGAAAAAGGCATGATTGCCTATAGTGTAACAATCAAGGCAAATGTTGTGCATCTATATCACCAATGAATCCCCACAACAAATTTTGGGAACCTGATAAAATCCAAACTGAAATGCAGAAAAAGAAAAATAATGGTATCATGAGACCATGGTCCAGAACCACAAATGCATTTGACAAACTGGACTATAAACTTAACGATTGATAGATGAACTGGACCAGTTTATCAGCCAGTTTATTTACATCATTATTTAGTGGACATAATGACAAAAGTAACAAAAAAATGCACAAACGGATATCAAAAAAGAAAGGGAGCTCAAGACACCAATCACTGGCTTTGACTTTAGAGGTAGCTACTTAAAGTCAGTGCAAGTCAACAATTAAACAGAATTATCTGTAAAAATGTTGGGGGAAAGAAACACCACAATATCCCTTAAACAATGTAGAGAAAATCATAAGGTAAATGTCACTATAGAGAAACCTATGTGAATAAAGGTGAATGAACCTGAGAACATACTCAAAAAAGTCTGTAAGCATTTCTACCAGCAACAGAAGTTCATCACAAGGAACTGCTCTAACACTGTAGCCTGCATTACTGGCCAAGGGCCAGGACTGCAGATTAGCCAAATGAGTGAAACACCATATGCAAGTATGCTGACATGCAGCCTATCACACTGAACCTGTCACAGACATCAGCAGCCTGGCTATCTAAACTGTCACAGTACTTTTTCTGTTCCTACGTAGAGGAATGTTTTAGCAAAACATTTCCTCAGCATTTCTATTCATGACTTTAAACAATAACTTGCCACAAATGTCTGATCAAATTTCCACAACAGCTTTTATTCTTATTTCACTCCCAATTTATAGTTATCCCTCCCTTAACTACAGTATAGGGATAAACTACTGCTCTGGCCCATTTTACTTACAAACACTATATACAGCCCCACATTTAGCTTGGTTTGTAACGTGAATAAACCTCTAAGTTTGTAACGTGAATAAACCGCTATAGTGCGACATTCTAGCTAAAATTAGCTGCACTCTAGTTAAAATTATGCTGACTGGAATTTATAGATTGTAAGCTCTACGGGGCAGGGACCTCCATCCTCTTGTGTCTTTGACTCTTAACTTATTGCAACTGTAACTGTATCTTGTATTTATTTGTATTTGTTATACTTTGTATTTATCTATTATCTTATTAACCCCCTGTTTGTATTAATGTATTCTACTGTACAGCGCTGCGTACATAAGTAGCGCTTTATAAATAAAAATATACATACATTTACTGGGAGATGGAGCAATGTACTACTACGGGGATAATTAGGAATGACACTTTGGATGGTGACAAGAACATATTTGGGAGCCACTACAGTTTCCAGTAAAACCTTCCCAGGGAATATAATGAGCTACATGCCAATACCTTCAATCCAAGCCCACAGAGCCACTTGTCTGTCTGACACCCAATGCAAGCAGCAGTGTGCTGAGGTTCTCTCTCATGGCCTAGTATGGGAGTGTCCAACCAGAGGCCTCCCCGGTCCTGTTACCCACAAACGCCAACATCCCTTGAGTGGAGGATGCTGGAAATAAGAAGCAACAGGTGGTGCAGGACGCAGGTTGCCCATCCCCAGCCTACTGTCACCCTGATAATGCAAAAATTCAGAGACCGAGCAAATACACCTACAGGGCGTACACATTTGACAAGAGTGCGAAGCCAGAAGCACCCCTACCCAATTCTCCATTTGAGCCACCCCCGCACCCCGTTCAGTGGTATATCCCATTCTTACCAGTATGCGCTTGAAGAGTGCATTCTCTTTAGGCGGGAGACTGACGCTCGGCATCGTCGCAGCCACTGCAGGAGCAGCTCTTCCCTGGCACCTCCCGCTCCCTTCTTATGGGCACAGTTCGCGGGCCGTGGTTCGGCTGCCTGAGGGCCGCTGGGAGAGATAAGGATGAGCAGTCACTACCCTACAACACACGCAAGTGCCCGGCTGCAGTATGCGCAGCACAATAGAAGGGACGAGCCAGTCTCCTTCCGGACCTTCCTATGCCCAGGCTTGTCAGAATCCCGCCGGCCGGTCAGTTCACGTGGTAGCTGAACAGACCCGACAAGAAGCAGAGGCCAAAATGGCGGAAGGAGGAGGGACAGCTTCCCGGGTCAGGGGTAGAGTAGCGCCTGCGTCCTGACCCGGTACCACGCCTCTTCCGCCAGCCTTACCGGAGGCAGGAAGACTTTGCCGTTCGGCACTCGCTTGGTCTAGCCTGAAGCCAGAGTAGTGAAACGAGAGACGAGAAATCGATTGGGTTATTCCTACTGTTAGCCGCCATGCTGCTGTCACGGGTAGCCGGGACCTTGAGACTGCCCTTAGCGGGTGAGTTTTGGCTTAAATGTAGCACCTTTATCAGAAAGCATTTACCTTGTGTCCCTGACCCTTACGACATTGGTGCTACGATATATAGGGGCTTCCTTCCTTGGCTCCATGGGATGAAATCAGGCAGCGCTGTGCATTTGCTGGAATTCACTATATAAAGTGAGGTTAGAGCTGCTGGGAGCACTTTGCTTTGGGTCAGGCCTGAGTGACCTTTCTGACATTGCGAGATTCCCCTCTAATGCACGAATAATATAGATCCCATACAGAGCTAATACAGAACAATCAGTAGACAAACGTATGCCACTCATTATCCTAAAGCCCCTGTACCCAGACTGCCCCGCATTCCCATGTGACTCCTGTAGCCCCAGTCACTTCAGGGGATTGTTGTTTGGAAACATGGACTTGACACATTTTGTTCTTGCCTCTGGGGCTGATAATCCTGCAGCACAAAACACTTGCCCTCCTTGTCATCATTTTTAAAGGACTCAATCCTTGGATTTTTAACTCCTCCTTCACACCCACTTAATGTATATTCCAGGTTGCTCTGGTCCATCCCACCTTCTTTTTTTTTTCATCATTCAGACTATATGTGCACATCTTTATGGTTGAAAGGCAGTTAGGACATTGGAGCTTAAAGGTTGAATAAGGGTCAATTATTAAGACATAGCAGCCATATGATAACCAAAATGCTTTATACGTGTGTAATTACTTTTTTGTGATTTTAATTTCTACAAAGCCATAAAAAGTCTTTATACCAGCACTTGTAAATGTTGGTGCAACGGGTGTTGGGCAGGGGTCTGTGTATTTCTACTCATTGTTTTTGTTGAAATAAAAAAAACTTATCTACATATATTCTTTTCTTCCTTACTAAACTTGCTGGTATATGGTTCTGGTAGAGATTTATCATATTTATTTTTTATTTCAGTATGTAGGCGCTCAATGTACACAGCAAGCAAACCAGATACATCCAGACCAAACTGGCTGCGTGTTGGCTTGGCACTAGGAAGCACTGTAGCTATATGGGCTCTTGTAAGTACGTCATAAAATTCTAAAGTAGACACTAACTCTGCCATTTAACAGGCGTCTCATATAGATGCTAAATATTTTAAGGAGGACTAAACCCTAAAAATGAATATGGCTAATTCAGAACTTATTGCACCAGCCTAAAGGTTCAGCATCTCTATATGGGCAATGATCCAGTCCTTGTCACTCACCATCTTGAATTTTGTTAAAAGTGTCAGTGACACTCATGCTTGGTGCACTCCTGGGTTGCCAGGCGGATGTTGACTGCCAGGTGACTTGGGTCCTGGGGGTAGATAGATCTGGTCACTGATACGTATCAAGGGGGGTAGATTTGGTCACTGATACGTATAAAGGACATGGAAAGGCAAAGTCACTTGGGGGGTGCCCAAGAAGTCGGCTTTTCACTCTACTGCGCATGCGCCTATCGCATAGTCGCAGCTAAACGAAGCAGGAAGTAGGAAGCGCTACAGGTACCCCGTGCTGGTTTTGTTCACTCCTAACAGGGGCACCAGCCCAGGGTACAAGGTAAGCGATTAAAGTCACTTGGGGGTGCCTAACATTTTGGCACCCCCAAGTGACTTTGCTGTTCCTTGTCCTTTAAACAGTGGAAATGTATGTGTATAGTTTAGGGTTTGACATCTTGATTAAGGTCTTAGACCAAGACCAAAATGTTGATGTAATCAATTATGAAATAAACCAGATTAAAGGACAACAGAGTGTGCACAGATATATATATATATATATATATATATATATATATATATATATATATATATATTGTGAGTTGGTCCCTAAGCTCGTCTTATCATGTAATCTCTTTAAAACTAGAAGCACATGTTTGGATAATAAAGGGGTTGTTTGCCTTTGTACAACATTCACAAATCTAACAGTTCACATTAATAGAACAATCTTTGCCATATAGATAGTTAAACAAAATGTGCAACTAAAGAGAAATTCAGCCTGTGTTAAGCTACAGGAAGGATCGCATGACAGCGGATCAGCTTTCCTCCTCCTAGGTAAAAAAGGTGCAGGCAGAGTAAAGGGCATAATCCGCTCAGTGTGCCCCTGGCCTAAGGGATGCTCTACAAATACTGTTAGCATAAATACCAGCATTACTCTTTGTAGAGACATAATTTCTGCCAGACAAAGTAACCATACCTCACCCTTAAGGCTGATGCAACACTGTACAGATTCACAGCCTGTCCAAGGATCAGCCCTTATGCTAGAATCGGCCTCCTTCTTTGTCAGCACCTGGAACCATTATGTTAACCAGGATGCAGGCACACACAGAGTATATGTGAACTTTCGCATTTCTTCACCGATATCCACCACATGTGCCCACACCCAGGCTGTTATAATGGTTTTGAATGAAGACAAACAGGGATGCTTACGCCAGTGTAAGGACTGATGCTTGGCCTGTGTTTTTATATAGCATTTAGGGTGTGGCATCAGCCTAATACTGCACATCTACCACCATTGCCTAAAATATATTTTGTTTTTTACAACTATCACTTAAAGTTTTTCAGTTATTTAGTTTAGTTTGGCAGCTCTCCAATTTGGAATTTCAGCAGCTAACTGATTGTTAGAATCAGTGTACCCTAGCCACTGGGCAGTGATTTGAATAAGAGACTACAAAAAATAAATATTACAGGGCCTGAATAATTAATAAAAAGTAAAGATCATTTAAACTGTGGCAATATTTTTTGGTTGCTGTGGTCAGTGGCCATATAGATTCCAAATAATGTGATGGGGCAGGTATTGTTGGACGCTTCATTGCTTCCGGGAGAGGAGATTTCCTGCTGATGATGAAGCTCTCCGCCATTGTCATTGCCCTTAGAAGATAACTATAGTACACAGCATTAGTATTGGTGTTTAGGTGTTTTTAATCAACATAAAGAAAAAACTTTAGCACACCACTAACATACATGTTCTCAAAGGGTGCTTAACTTCCACAGCTGCTCCCAAGCCTTTTTTCCATGTATCTTTACAAAGGGGAAGACGCACACCAGTGTGTCGGCAATGCCTTTAAATCATTTATTTGCAGAAATGAACAAACAGCACAAGCTTTTCGGGGGTGACCCCTTCTTCAGGTGAAATACACACAAGTGAACAATTTACACACTAAATACCTTAACAGACCATGTGACCCATTAACCCCATCACGGCTGCAATACCAAACAGTCCCAAGCAGCCATTCAATTATGTGAATCGACAATCCCCTTCATAGGAGTCCTTTACACTTCATAATCTGTAAAACATATAACCAAAAATACAAAGTATCACATTTAAAAACCAATTATATAAAGTATCCTACAATAAACAGTTACAAAGTCTATAAAAAACATTTCAAGCTGAAGCTTTCGTTTAAACATTGAGGGGAAAGAGAATCCAGTTTTTTAATCCACACTGTCTCTCTTTTTAATAATTGTTTAGTCAAATTTCCACCTCTAAGTAAATGGACATGTTCTTATATTCCCCATCTGACTTGTGCCACTGTATGCTTAGCTACATAAAAATGTTTGGCCACAGATAATTCAGATACATATTTCTTTCCACTTTCTTGTTCAGATTTTTCTTTTTCTCTCTCTGGTGTATAGTTCCTTATATTACTTTTATGTTCATTTAAACGGGTTCTTATTGCTCTAGCTGTCTGCCCCACATAAGGGACCCCACATGGGCATTTTATCATATAAATTACCCCAGAGCTGGTACATGTAAAATGTCCTTGAATTCGAATTGGTGTACCTTTAGTGGGATGAGCAATCGTATCCCCTCTGATAATACCTGTACAGTGCGCACAGTCGCCACATGCGAATGTACCCGATTTGAGGGGTGCTAATAACCCACTTTTCTTTTCGCAAAACCTTTTTGGAAAAAAACCTGTCTTATTGATTTCCCCCTCCTATATGAAAATAGTGGGGTCTCTTTAAACAATTTGCCTACTTCACTATCGTCTTGTAACATGTTCCAGTGCTTTAAAATTATTTTATATTATGGGTGTGGCTACCAAAAGTTGACACAAAGGCCACTCTCTCAGATTTATTTTTCTTCAGTTGTATTTTCTTGATTAGTAACTCCTCACGTTTTACTCCTTTTAAAGCCTGCTTAATTTGATTAAGTTGTTTCTCATTATAGCCTCTCTGCACAAATTTTTTTAACCATACCCTGTGCTTCTGCCTCATATAACTCCTCACTAGATGAAATCCGTCTCACTCTACTCAACTGGCTATATGGAAGACCTTTAAATACACCCGTAGGGTGACAACTGTTCGGCAATAAAATAGTATTACAGTCAGTAGGTTTATAGTGCATGGTAGTCATTATTTCATTATTTACAATTTTAACTTTAACGTCTAAAAATGCTAATTCCTGCTCGGATTGTTCCGATGTGAATTTAATGCTACCATGCACCTGATTTAGCTCTTGTACAATTAATGCAAGCTGTTCTGCTGTTCCTTTCCAAAACATGAAAATGTCATCCACATAGCGCCAATAATAGCCAATAGAGAATGTGCTCATTCCAATTGTTATTACTTAAAATGAACTTATTCTCAAACATATGCATGAACGCATTCGCATATATAGGCACCATGTTCGCCCCCATTGTACAGCCCATCAGCTGTACATAGTACTGTTCATAATATATTCAAATTTAATTAAAACATTTGTGCAGAGAGGCTATAATGAGAAACAACTTACCGTAATCAAATTAAGCAGGATTTAAAAGGACTAAAACGTGAGGAGTTACTAATCAACAAAATACAACCGAAGAAAAATAAATCTGAGAGAGTGGCCTTTGTGTCAACTTTTGGTAGCCACACCCATAATATAAATTAAAATAATTTTAAAGCACTGGAACATGTTACAAGACGATCGTGAAGTAGGCAAGTTGTTTAAAGAGACCCCACTATTTTCATATAATTCACATTGGAACAATCCGAGCAGGAATTAGCATTTTTAGACGTTAAAATTAAAATTGTAAATAATGAAATAATGACTACCATGCACTAAAAACCTACTGACTGTAATACTATTTTATTGCCGAACAGTTGTGGGGCAGACAGCTAGAGCAATAAGAACCCGTTTTAATGAACATAAAAGTAATATAAGGAACTATACACCAGAGAGAGAAAAAGAAAAATCTGAACAAGAAAGTGGAAAGAAATATGTATCGGAATTATCTGTGGCCAAACAGTTTTATGTAGCTAAGCATACAGTGGCACAAGTCAGATGGGCAGTATTAGAACAAGTCCATTTACTTAGAGGTGGAAATTTGACTAAACAATTATTAAAAAGAGAGACAGTGTGGATTAAAAAACTGGATTCTCTTTCCCCTCAATGTTTAAACGAAAGCTTCAGTTTGAAATGTTTTTTATAGACTTTGTAACGGTTTATTGTAGGATACTTTGTATAATTGGTTTTTAAATGTGATACTTTGTATTTATGGTCATATGTTTTACAGATTATGAAGTGTAAAGGACTCCTATGAAGGGAATTGTCTATTCACATAATTGAATGGCTGCTTGGGACTGTTTGGTATAGCTGTCATGATGGGGTTAATGGGTCACATGGTAGTGTCGCATTGTCTGTTAAGGTATTTAGTGAGTAAATTGTTCACTTGTGTGTATTGCACCTGAAGAAGGGGTCACTCCTGAAAGCTTGTAGGTGTTTTTAATGCCAGTGCTAAAGACAGTTCAGAATCCATCTTTACTGATCTGTGTCCTTTTTTCAGCTTTTCACACAACATAATGATGATGTTGCTGAGTATAAAAAGAGAAATGGATTACAGTGAGCAAAACACGATTTTCCACAGAGTAAGTAAAGCATATTGTGCAATGGTCTTTGTTTATTTTTGACAAAAAAATTAGATATCTGTCACTTAAAATTCCAGATATAGTTTTAACTAAAAGAGTTAAACACTTTATCATTATTTTTTTTCTTATACAGCAGAGCCACATTGTTCATTTTTCAAGGGATCTGAAAAATATGGTGTAATATCAGGGAACTGCATTGTGCATTATATATTGCTGGGACTCCAGCATAGAATACAGGAAAACTTAAAATTAGGGCATGTAAAAGTGAGATTTCACTGTATGTGACTTGATTCCATATGATGCATTAGGTTGCATTATCTCAATGCCATGTTTTAAACCACATGCACTTTTTTTTATTTATGTAAATACTTGCTTTGGTAATGCTCATAATACGTGTTTTCCTTTTTTTATTTAGGTGTATATGAACAAGCTTTGAAGATGAAAATTGTATGTTGCTCACAAAGTATTTTCTTGTTTCATGAATGTTTCTTTCTATTCAATAAATATTGGTAACATGGTTAATTGTGTAATTTTCTCAGCTTTGTATCCAAATGGAAATATAAGGAGGTTGTAAGCTAACTACCTTACAAAGCAGTTGTCAATTCATTTTTAAAAAATGAATCAAATTACTTTAAAAGCCCACTGTATTTGTTATGTAATTGTTCTGGCTGTGCTTGTCTGAACTTGCTTTGGACTATGGAACCTAGAGCATTGTTGAAGGACTGGATAGGTCACATGCTATTTATGGCTTAAAACCAGACAGCTGCCCTACTTTACAACTCCAGTACTGTTGTATGGAGGGTGCGCAAAGCTGCAAATGACATCATAATTTAGTTCCTCGAGGGGCTGCCCACTTTGCCTTGAGAATGGCCTAATGTTCATTTAATCTGCACCACTTATCTTCTAGCTGTGTATTAGGAGCCCTTCTGCAACTCTTCAGCAGTCTTAAACTTGCCCCCCCCAGTACATTATACACACACACACACACACACATTTATTTATTCTTTTGCACAATTACAGCCACACATAATACACTATATGCCACAGACTGCTGGCTACTGTGAGAAAGGAGGAAAGGCACTGCACAATCCAGCAGCAGTGCAGTAAACCCCTTAGTGCTGCCAGGACAGCTTTCTAATGAAGTGCTGGGGCCCATGTATCTTATATTTGTGGGGTCCCTGTCATGAAATACTGGGGCCACTGTGCCATGAAATGTTGGGATCACTATTATATAGTGCTGGGTCCCCTGTGTAATGCTTGGGTCATTATGTCATTAAATTCTGGCATCTCTGTGGATTGCTAAGGTCACTGTTTAATAAAATCCTCGAAGTCTGAGACCACTGTTTAAATATGGGGCCACTGTAGTGGAGGGAACAGGAAGAAGTGTGGGAGTAAAAGACTGTGTCCATTCATTGGCTTATGTGACCTAACATGTATGTATACACCATAATTCGTAAGTCTCTATTTAGGATCATACTACTAAAAAGTAGTAAAATATTTTTGAGCTTCTACAGCAGAAAAAAACCCATTGCGCTACAGAAATGTAGGTGGTATGATAGTGAGTCTGTGTCACTGTCACCCAGCAGGTGAAGGATGCTAATTAGTTAGGAGTGGATTGATTCAAAATCCGCAAGCAGATCTGGGCAGAGAAGGTGAGCCACATGTGAGAGTTTGGGCAGTATGCATGTCATGTTTCAAGCAGGACAGCTACCCTTTGGTGATATAATAGTGCTAATTCCACACATATATGTGATATTTGGGATGAAAACTTATCCAATGCTCTAGAAATTGTTGGAACTATAGCTGACTGGAGCCACCTCTGTCATAGATAATAAATTCCAAGATAGCTGGACCTGTAGCAAAAGTGCTCAGGAGAGAACCCTCTACATGTCTTTTTTTTTATAGAGCTTTCCTCACCCTTTTAATATATTAATATGGTCAAGTACAGTAGCTCATTGTTTTTGAGCTACTGTGTGGAGTTGGAAGTTTCTTATTGACCAGGGGTAATCAGTGATTCCCTAATTTTATAAAAGGGAGAGGAACCCAAAGTTCAGCCTATCTGGACTCCACTTCCTGCAGGAGGTTGATGGTGCTAAAGAGCCTGAGACAGAAGTCATCAGTACAAGATGATCTGGCAATATGTGTTAGCTCCTGTATAAGCTCACTCTAGGACTAAAGCTGGCCATACATGCACTGATAATGTTTCGTACGACATTCGGTGCGTGTATGACAAGTCAGCGAGTCGGAGGCTGCTGATATCGGTCGACTCGCCAATCGGCCAGGTTAAAAGATTTTGATCGGGCGCCATAGAAGGCGCCTGACCAAAATCTGCTGTCAGGGCTGAGTCAGCAGAAGGAGGTAGAAATCCTATTGTTTCTACCTCCTTATCTGCTGTTTCAGCCCTGAAGGTTAGTGGAGGATTTAAGATCGCACTGTGGCCACTTTAAGGGCTCTGGCACACGGGGGAGATTAGTCGCCCGCGACAAAACTCCCTGTTCGCGGGCGACTAATCTCCCCGAGTTGCCATGACCCGCCGGCGAACATGTACACGCGGGATGGCACACGCGGCGGCGCGATTTTGGGAAATCGCGCTGCCGGATTAGGGTAGCAAGTAGAGCAGTCTGAGGCTCTACTGAGGAAAGCAAACAGAGTTAGTACCCTAAGTAGTCCTCTAGAAACTGTGTTCTGGCTATTATGATAGACATCTGCATCTTGCATTTTTGCCTAACTACATTACCAATATTTTTTATTTTGAGCAGTCTACCCATTTTACTTGGTTCATTTGTACACTTTTTAAACTGTTTCTTTAACCAATATAATCTTACAAAACTACATTTTATACTAATTTCTGAATGTGTGTAAGCTCTGAATTATCATCCTGATAATTTTTGTACCATGGCAATCGTTTGTTTAATCGTTCTGACAGGTTTGAAACGTTCGGTCAGGTAACGATAAAATCTATGAATGTATTGTGTATGTGACAATATCCTTGGGAGACCTACAGTGCATTTCCAGGAAGTCACTTTTGTACAATTGTCTGCCAGTTATTTTATGTTCAGAACATACATCGATTTGTTATTTTTAGTAGATTATTCTACAATTTCAGTCAGTTAGTTCTTGATTATTGCATTTAAACGTACAATCAATATCCGAATGTGTAGGGCCAGCTTTGTACTCTGGGGACTAGTCGTCTGCAGAAACATACACACAGAGAGGGCAAGCATTAAGTGATGAGATAACAGAAATAGAAGGAAGGTGTCCAGAAAGAACAACAGTGGGCTGAGCACATAGCCCTGGGGCACCCCCCACAATAAGGGAAACAGGGGAAGAGGACAGTGGCATAACTTGGTTGCACCAGGCCCCCCTGCAAAAAAATCTTCTGATGGAAAAAAAGGTAGGCGAGGGGCTGCAATACAGCAGACCCTGCGGTCCAGGCCCCCCAGTCGTCTGCCGCCCCCAGCAACTGCTGGGTCTGCTGTATAGCTAGTTACACCACTGGAAGAGAACCATGTTAGGAAGAGCAACAGAAACTGAGGGGTATGAACTGAATCAGGATACAGCCTTACAGTAGATGCTAAGAGAATAAGAAAAGAGAATTTCAAATGGAAGTGAAACTCAGTGCCCAAGATGATATGTGCAGGAGTAAGCGTCCGCTCCTCACAGACACACACAGAAAGGTGATGTTATAATTGGGGGTTTAGCAACAATAAAAACAATAAAGCTGATCCTTCCGCTCCCATTCCCATTGTCTGACTAGCTATTGAAGCCACGCCCAGCTTATTAAAATAGCTCTAACCTTTCTCCCACTTATCTTTTAGCCAAGCCTTTGTGCGCATTGCACAGGGAAACCCAATGCCGGCCTCTACCATCACTGAAAATACAGGGGGTGCAGCGGAATGTTGAGTTGAGTAAATGGAACTCCCAGTCAAACGCTGGCACTGAGAAACACCCCCGCATCACTTGTCGTCCTTCCCAAGGGCTGGCGTTGCTGATGTCACTGGTGCGCTGATGTAAGAGCCGGTATGAGAAGAGAAGTCCCACATCTGTAGGTCGCACGCTGACTTATTTCCATCCCGGCACCTATACTGTGCTTATTATTGGTATTTAGTTCTCCCCCAAGAATAGTGACCCCTGGTACCCGCCCTCTCCCCAGCGCACCGCGTGATGTATCAAAGCCCAGCAAGCAGGCTGTCTTCGGCGCTAAGAGACGTGCTAGCTCCGTGCGCTTCTTCTCTGCGCCAGCACTCGCCTGTCAGGAGGAGAGCCCTTCCGACCCCAGGGCAGGGGTCCCTGTTTGGGCTCAGCTGCTGCCACAGTCTTGCCGGCTGGATCGGAGAAGCACCAGGAGTGGGACATAGCAGCTCCGCAGCAGCAGCAGCAGCACAAGCGAGTGCGACAACGGGGACAGTGGCTCGATCGGCCTCTAGGACTGGTGAGTAAGGAAACCCTGATGCTGGACCCTGACTTGCTGGAACAGACAGTGACACAGTCTAACCTGCTAGCTGGATTGTGGGTGCTTCCCTCTGCCTCAGGTTCCACATTGTCTGTGTGACTATCTAGCCGGCTAAAGATACATAGAGGCCGTTTGAGTGAGCCACATTCAAATAGAAAAATTGTTGGGGAGCACCACAAGCACGAAAAAAGTTCCTGGGGGTGCCAATAAGCGATAAGTGGCTGTCTGAAAGCCCATAAGTGGACTGGCAGCCTACAGAAGGCTCTGTTTGGAATTACACTAGATGGTTTTTATTCAACCAAAATTGGCTTCCTAACCAGACATTGAAAAATAAGCTGTTTTTAGGCCACTGGATAAAATATCAAAGGGGTTGATGATAACTGATCTTTCTACAGGGCCAGAACTAGGCGTAGGCAGAAGAGGCACCTGCTTAGGGCACAACGATGAGGGGGCACCAGGCAGGTAGGTACCTCTCCTACCTACCCCTAGCCTGCGCTCCCTCGCGGAAGCAATGACCCACACACACGCGGTTCCCACATGAGGTTGCAGGGGCAAGGTGGCCGACCGGCTTGCCTACGGCACCCAGTCTTATTGCTCTGCACCTGTCTATTTAATCTATATATCTAGATTATTACACACAGAGAGACATAATATATTATTCAGCCAAATCAACTCTCTCTAGCTAGAGAGAGTTGTAGATATCTATCACTATTGCTAAAGTTATCTATAGCGGTAGCTAGAGATAGATATAGAGTGATTGATTGCTCTATGTATCTATCATCTAATGCATTTGGCATTTGAGTACAGTATGAAATGCTAGAGGTAATGAGGTAAAATGACCTTTGCTTGCATAGCAGCTGATTCATTAAGTCGAATGGGTGTGTTTGTGTGTGGCCCTTGGGCAATATAGCTGCATGTGGCTGGATGTCAGGTCTCCAGGTTATGTACAGAGACAGATAAAGGAGACAATGGGAACAGTGATAATCCAGTTTAGAATCATTCAAACAATGAACTCACAAAGTAGTTAGAGAAACAGTGGCTTCTGCTGTGTTGGTGTTGTTAGGGCTGCTCAGGTGTCAGTGAGTAGCCACATCTGGTAACTTTAAGCCGATTTTTTTTTAAAAGGGGAATTTTGCTCTGTGCTCTAGCGATGCAGCCCCCCTTTTCATTGGTTTTATTACTGTTATTATTTTATTTCAGAATGTAATTGCTATTGAAAGCAGTATCTGTTTGTTCTCTGCTTTTATCTGTGCTGCTGGTTCTGACCACATGTGCCATTTTAGCAGTGTCAATATTCAGCTCTCCTTCAGCCAAAATCTATTTCCTATAATGCCTTGTAGATTTCCACCTGGAACACTTGTGCTGGAAATTTTCCAAGCATTGCTTCTGTCATGTCATTTTTGGGGGTTTAGTTCTTTAGATGTAAGTGTGCTGTGCCAATTGATGCAGGCCACTTTGGAAATATGGGAAATTTTCTTACCTGAATTTGTGATCATAAATAAGTCCTTTGGTGTTTCAAATAAGCCCTTTAAGCCAATTCAAACAGGTGCTGGGTAAGGGCTGCAATATTACTTGTGCCATCACATCCCTACATTTCTGCACCCTGTGTACCTATGAGATGGGGTTTACTCTGGATTTACTTTGCTCAGCCAGTTTAGTAAACCAGCCTGATCAGGCTGCACGAGAAGCTGTTGTTTTTAATTACATCACTGAAATGAAGGACACCATGTACTATAAGTGAAGTACTTGGTGTCACTAACGGTGAATCAGTTTACCTCGTCCCCACGTACAGTTCGTTCTCCTTTGTTTATGCTGAGCCCAATCCAACTGCTTACTCTCGTCAGTCAATACTACACAAAACTCCCTTTAACAAAGCACTGACAGATTCACTTACTAACTGAAAGTCGCTTATAACAATTCCCTATATTTTGTCACATTCCCACGCATTTGTGCTTGAGTGTTGGTGTGTGCGTAAGTCTAATAGCACCTCCGTCTTGCCTGAGACACTGCTGATTTCTTTGTGGATACATCGCTGGTGCCATTGCCTTAAATTAGGGGTTTTTATATTATTGCTGACCTTGGCAAATGACCTGTTGAACCTAATGCTATGAGTGAGATAGAATGGACATATCTGCTATCTTGTTACCACGGCTGATCCCTGCAACCAGATAGTGTTCTGAAACGGCAACAAGATCAATTGTAAAGATACACAGTTAATGTTTAGATGTGTATATCTTATCATGAGTGGAGATGGCCTCCAAGTAGCTATTCATAGTTATTGCCCCAGGGCTGAACATTTTGTATTTGTTAGACTAGGAAATCAGCTGCTGCCAGGAAAGGGCTTCTCCCTAACGGCAGTGACACACGGGGAGATCAGTCGCCACGCGACAAATCTCCGTTGTCACGGGCGACTAATCTCCCGCAATGCCATCCCACCGGCTAGAATGTAAATTGCTGGTGGGATGGCATACGCGGCGCCGCGATTTGCTGAAGTTTTCTCTCAAGGCAACTTTGCAGACTTAGGCAAATCTTGGCGCTGCTTATGCCATCCCACCAGCGATTTACATTCTAGCCAGTGGGTGGCATTGCGGGGAGATTATTCACCCGCGACTACAAACTAATCTCCCTGTGTGTCACTGCCCTAATGACTGCAGTGATCCAAATCATATACATGCCGCTGGCCTTATGGTGCTTACACTACCTCTGAATAAAATGGTAGTGATAAATTTAACCTGCAGGCACAGAAATTCTCATAGCTGAGCATTTTGATATCCAGCGAATCCACAAGATGCAGAGAATCAGCTCCCTGTTCTTTGTGCACCAGTTGTATGGCCAGTTCACTCAAAGCGCAGGGGTTTGTTTTCCTGGCCATTAGAAATTTGGCAAACAATGTGTGTCCCTTGTTTTTATGTGCTTTAACCAAAAGCAACTGCTTGATAAACAAAGATAGCAAATATTTGCCCACAGAGGCAGAATCATAGATAGTGTTTGGTTGGGCATTTTACACATTGGAAGAAAAGTCATTCTAAGCAACTTTCTAACATAAATTTGTTTTTAAAGTTATTTGTAAATGTATTTCTTTTGAAAGCAGTATCTATCAGACTGTTTATATTTTGTTTTACTCTGTAACAATGCAGCAGAAGCCAGCTGATTAACAGACCTAGAGGAGAACCAACTTCTACTATATTGATTCAAGAGTCAAAACCACCAGTGAGTGCAGGGAACAGAAAGCATTTTGACTTAGCCTTTCCTTCTCCTTGAAAGGAACAGTAACACGAAAAAATGAAAGTGTATAAAAGTAACTAAAATATAATGTGCTGCTGCCCTGCACTGGTAAAAGTTGTGTGTTTACTTCAGAAAGTCTACTATAATTTATATAAATAAGCTGCTATGTAGCCATGGAGGCAGCCATTCAAAGCAGAAAAGGCACAGGCACATAGCAGATAACAGATAAAACACTATTGTAGTCTACAGAACTTATCTGTTATCTGCAATGTAACCTGTGCCTTTTCTCCTTTTTTTTCAGCTTGAATGGCTGCCCCCATGGCTACACACCAGCTTATTTATATAAATTATAGTAGTGTTACTGTAGCAAACACACCAGCTCTTTAATTTTTTGGTGTTACTGTTCCTTTAAAGGGGTGGTTCACCTTTAAGTTCCCTTTTAGTATGTTACAGAATGGGCATTTCTAAGCAACATTTCAATAGGGGTCACTGACCCCAGCAGTGAAAAAAACTGTGATGCTACAGTTTTATTGTTGTTGTTACTTTTTGTAACATTCTTTTCTATTCAGGCCCTCTCCTATACCAGTCTCTTAGCCAAACCACTCCCTGGTTGCCAAGGTAACTTGGACCCTAGCAATCAAATAGTTGAGCCCCCTTTAATAAAGGTATAGTTCTTTTTAAGTATTGGGTTTTGGCATGACCGTGATATTGGGATGGGAAATACATGCCTTTTCATTAAGCACAGATTGCAGGTCATATTGCAGGAATTTGGAAAGTTGCTTGTAATTAAAGGTTTTTTTTTGTATAATGAAAGAAGAGGTTGGTAGAAATCTATTTCTAGTCTAATTGTGACTGATGGCATTAGGCGTTACATATAGACCCCTAGCGTATCAGGCCAGCCTAGCTGTTGATTGGTTCCTACCCTACAGTGCATTGTGCTGAGTGCTGCTGGCTTCGTTGCACAGCCTGGGAAACAGGGTAGAAGGAAGATGAGCAGTACTAATGGGGTTTTTGGAGAACTATTTGATAAATCAGCCCAAAACACATTCTGTTTTAAGCACTGACACATTATTGTTTTTTTAAACAATATGTTTTTTTATTTTGAAACGTGTTGCTGGCATCAAATTCAAAATGAGCATATATTTTTCAGAAGACAATATATTTTCTTACTTTCAACTTTTGATATGTGGTCTTTGTACGATTTGCAATTTTATATAGGGTTAAATATTTTGCAAATCATCCCATTCTTTTTTATTTACATTTTATAGTGTCCCAACTTTTTGAAAATGGGGTTTTAGGATTGGGTTTGATAGGTAAGACTGATTCATTCATTTCTTTAAGTTTTCTGAGAATGAACGGTATATGGGAATGTATGTGCCCACTAATTATGTACTATAAAGCACACATGCAAACTGCTCACAGCTGAAACTAACACCTAAAAGATGTAGCTGTGTAATTTACAAACCCTTATTTTCTAACTTGGGAATGTGAGAACTGCCAGCACTTGTAGTTAGCGTGTAACCTTTTGTAAGTCAGACTGTACAATTAATAGGTACCATAACTTACTGGTGAGTATGAGGAATGTGACAAGTCAGCAGTTTGCTTGTTGTTTGTCATGTGGTTCCTTTGAACCCTGACTATTCTATATATACCCTGTAATTGTGTATGGCTTAACCTTGCTACCTTGCTGGTGCCAAGCTGCTCTTTGTGAACAATATATAAATGTTTTTGAAGGACTTTCTGGTGTTAGTGGCCATTTATAAAAGCAGCCAGTCTGGGGCAAGCTAAACAAGAGCTCCTCTTGCCTCGAAAGGAAATAGTGAGCTGTGAGTGAGTCAGTTTATTAGTAAATGTTAATGTATTCAGTTCTAATCTTAAGTGTTTGTTTGATATGAGTCACATATTAAGGGAAAAATCAACAAGAATTGTCATTTGCTTAAGTGCAAAGTTATTTTATCTACCTATTTTTTATTCTTTGGAATCACTTTATTAATATTCTAACCTGGCATGTTAGAGAGTTGTTGTTATGGACTGTACCTAGAGGTTTGTGACTATCTGTAAATGCACCATTATTCAGCACTGTGATTACAGATCTACATATATGTATATTTTTATTCATATAGAACTACTTATGTATGCAGCGCTGTATAGCAGATATGCTACAATATTTATTTTATCCAATATTTCAAGAACTAAAGGTAATCATACACAGGCCAATAAAAGTTGCCAATGTCAGCAGCTTATTGGACTGTGCCTGCGGCCTTCTGATGGGCTTACTCAATATATAGGGCAAATGTCAGCCTGGCAGCTTTGATTTTTCCCTTTAGATTGAAAACCAGATCTACACATTGATGCCTTCCTCGATCCGATGGCCTGCATAGCTCTCATTTGGTGATCTTTTAATGTATGGTCACCTTAAGAGCCGGAGAGAACCCATGTGGGCAAATTGCACTAATACATGACCAGTTGGTACATCATCAGCTGATGACCCAATTTGCCAGATGTGAGCATTGGCTAGTCAAAACTACAATGGCACACAGTCCCGTGTAGCAAACTAGCCAATCTCCCATCGGCTGATCTGTTACATTACTTCAGACAGTCCATCTACACCTGTTCATCAACAATACGCCAACAATTGGTCATATCCTGAACCATGGGTGTGCGGTTAGCATAAGCATCCTTTGTTTTTTTATATCGATATATTCACTGCCAGTCATGTTAGTAAATCCCACTGACTGATGAGACTTTCACATTATAATTCTTTACTTGCTACAAAGGTAACAGTTTGTCGCATATCTGATACTATTATGTAAAATCAGTTTCTGCTTGGCACACACTATGCAGAATGTGCAGTAATTCCAGTAGATGCCGCTGTCTACATTTTCATGCCCATCCTCCTCACGTGACCGTGAAGTTTCTGTTTCATGGCTATCCCCATTACCAGACAGCAGCGTTCAGTAGGCTGGCAGAATAATTGCTTTTCACAGGTGCGTATTCCAGCACAAGCTCTGCCCAAGTGGGCAATATATCTTGGCATGTTGGCAGCCTGCATAGGGACCCCATGAGAGCCATGCTGGTGGGTGCGGCTGGTTTATATGCGTGCTGCTCTTTCTTACGCCTGCAGTGGTTTCAGCAGACATAGTTAATAACCCTGTCCTTAACACCGAATCCAAGGGCAAGAGACAGGCAGCAAGGAGGGGCCCTGTGTTTTTATAAACCCAAACTAATCCAGAAGCAGAGTCCTTTAGATATATTTAGGTCACTGATGGGTCTCTCTTTTTACGTTTGCAGCAGCTATCTGTCCAGTGTTACAGGGTGTTGCAGTACAACAAACAGATCTTGTCCCAGGCATATATATAATTCTATAGTCTTTTTTTTATTTTTTTATATTCTAAGTATATTACTTCAACCCAGTATATAACTTCAACCCAGCTTTCCCTCTTAATGTTATGTCTGTTTCATTTAAAGGGGTCCTGTGCTGTGTCATTCCCCAGGCACATCTTCTGCTGGTTAGCTCTGGGTTTCTTGGGGAATTAAGGGGGATTGTGGAACATTTAGCTGTTTGCTCTCTGTGAGTAAAAGGGCTAAAGCCAAAGTCTTGCTAAATTGTACAAATGTCATTGTTATGAAGAACAGGCACTGATAGAACAGATGTTAGGGACTGGCAAGTTAAAAGTAAGTGCTGGTAGGTAGATGTAATCTCTGCACATGTCAGTTTGGCTCTATTCTATGCTCCACACAGGTTTATTTCCTATGGGATGTAATAAATTGGGCCTCTCCATATCGGGAGATGTCTTCTCTCCCTGATTGTGATAGAGTCACGGCGTAACTGGCTGCTCTGCATGCTGTCTTTGTCACTTACACTGCTCTTTGCTGGCATTCTTTGGGCCAGACACACTATTCAGGCACTGAGTGCCTCTGCCAGGAAAATGTACAGCTCTCTAGCATTTACTATAGAGTTCTAGGTTTCTGTGCAAAGTCACCTTTGTAACTCATGCAGTGATCTATAATTAAGCATGATGCTGCAAGTCAACAGGATATTTTATGGCTTCAAACAGACATGGGCTGATAATAGCTGCTGACTCTGCCCCTCCACAGTGGGTTGACAGTCAATTAACCCTGTAAGTGGGCAAGCCAGTGGCATGCCTTAGTGGTCAGGTACCCAACAGCAAATTTAAAATCCAATCATTAAAATATATGATATACAGATATCATCACAGAGTTCCTTATCAACTGCAAATAGCTTTTTAAATTTCTAGTATGTGATGCATTTTCCATAATCTGTGAATTTCCCCCTGATATATATTGGAAGTCACTGAAGTGTCCCCTGACCATATAGTCATGTAGACTTCATTTTAATCAAATAATTCACATTTTAAAAATGATTTTTTTAGTAGACTTAAAGTAAGGATATCCAGATTAAAGAAATACCCCAGGTCCTGAGCATTCTGTATAACAGGTCCCATACCTGTACACACAATTCTGAGTATACCATTATTATACCATTTACAAGGATATATTTTACTGCTTTTTTCATAACAGTTGTGCATTATATATGTTCACTGTTTACTGGGAATAACCAAGGAATTGTATGTGTATTTTCTACTCTCTTATGTTAGAAATAAACCAGAACCAGAACTGGACTGGCACCTGTTATGGCAAATGCTGTAAGATGCCATAGACAGTCACTATTTAGTGGGTTGATGGGGCTGTTTGGGCCCCTGTGTAACTGAAATGCAAGGACCTATTTTGAATCCCAGTCAGGACTTGACCATCACTAACCTGCCCAGTCAACTTTAGCAACACACATCACAATATTCTAAACTACACCGACATGTCCCCTTTAATAAATACAGTAGATAGGTGTCATATTATGCCACCTTTGTAGCACAGAACTAAAATGGAGCTAGCACTCTAAACCCCTACACACCATAGATAACCAAGCTGCTATAATAATTAGTGTGTGAGCACGCACTGGGGGCAGGAAGTCTCTGTCCTTTGAGGTTTGTACATTGAGTCTGGCGGAAGCAGCATATACAGGAATTTATGATGAAATAAACTGCAGGGGAGGGGAAAGTGGCACTAGTAAAATGTTACTGCTGGGGGTTGGGGAAGACAAGTTGCTGTCAATAAATATTTAGTTTGGAGATGTTAGACATATAAATATACACTAAGTAATTATTTCTTTTTCTTATTCCTTTAACATTTGAATGCTGCTTGGGCAATGTATGGTCAATAAACTTCAGAATTAGATGTGTGTGAATATAAGTTGCCTTTGACATCTTCTTCCACATTAATATTGTGTAATGACAGCAGTATGAAGTATGTGCGGTATTTACATTCTGAGATGTCCTCAGCAGTTCTGTGCCCTTGACTGTGGTGTGACGTGGCTTGGAGTATTTAAGTTCCTCTCCCCGTACCTGGTCTCAGACAGGCTTAATCCCCACAAGGTATATATATGGGCAGAAATGCAGAATTAGCACAAGAGCTGTGAGAGGAACATAGGCTGAGGCATAGGAAGAATGGATGCACAGCTCCCAGACATGATGGGCTTCTTGGAGAGGGGATACCTGTCAGCGAGAGGTAGGAGTCTAATCATGCTGTTTGGGCTGAATGGCTGACGGCTCGCCTTTAGCTGGGGTAAAACTGTAAATCCATTGTTATGTATATGTAGAACTGCCCAGGTTCTTCAGGCTTAAATAACTGTTCCTTTAATCTTTAAACTATGTTTCCTGCTACCTTGAACTAAAGTCATCTCTTCTGTTAGGAACGTTATTAATAATGAGTGTATTACACAGGCATACATGTGTTCTGGTTAATGTCCAGTGCTGCCCAAAGAAAATCTTCCCTTTTCCTGCTGTTTTTCTGGTGTTTAATCTCCACCACTCCCACTTAACTTGTATTTGTTTGGGAAAATGGCACAATGTGAAAATTAAAAGGTCTTATTACCCACAGCTATCAAACAACAGCTAGCAAAACCAAAGCTGCTGGTAAATTGCTACTGGGAGTTGTAGTTCCGCAAAATATCTTTGGCAATAAGTTGCTCATTACTAAGGGCCATGGCTCACTGGGAGATTATTCACCTGGCAACAAAGTGAATCGCCAGTGGGAGGGCATACGCCAGCTTCGTGCTTGAAGTTTGTTGCAGGAGAAACTTTGGGCAACTTGTAAAAACAAAGCACCACATATGCCAACCCACTGGTGATTCACTTTATTGCTATTGGGAAGGCATTTTAGGGAGACTAGTAATCTGTGGTAGCTGAGATTTAACCGCGGGTGACTAATCTACCCTTGGGTCATGGCCCTAAATAAGGTCACTTATTCACTTTTTTCATTCTACATTCTTACAGCAAGGTTATTAATAGTAATATGCAGATAAGCAGATAGTAGGCAGTTATAGTATAGTATGGCAGCTCCTACTCGTGTCGCTATGCAGGGAATCCTCTGTTTACACAGTAAACTCTGCCTTTATACTTCACAATATAGATAAAAGAATAAAAAGAAAATATGGTAGATATTTTTCCCTTTTGCAATCCGTATTGGGCCCTATCATGGTCCAAGTATTATTACTGGCCAGTTTCACTGCTGCTTTATCTGGGTGGTTCTCTAGCTCTAGTAAACTTTGTACTTTTTGCTCACCCTTAGTAGGTATGGGAAAGAAATGCACTGATCATGTTTGTTGTTGAAGTTAAGACCAGACGACCATTTTAACACTAAATTTGTTACCTCTGTTTCCCTTGTGACTTCAGGGAGAATGACCTTGCGCTGCCTAAAGGCAATCTGGTACAGCAGGCGCATCTCTCCTACTGCTTAATCATAAGTGGGTCATATACAGATTTAGAATGATCTGGTTCTTCTAGTCTGTAAGGATTAGTAGGTCTGTTGGTTAGTCTGAGTTTGTTCCCAAACTGATGGCTAAATGCACTGGGGCGGTGAACTTGTTAGATAAAATATGGGCTCACTTCTCTAGATTAACCTATTTACCTACTTCCATTTGTCTGAAAAGCACCCTTTTGTTTTTTGAAGCTGTCTTATAAAATGTCATTGGCATCATTGCAAATTTCATACAGTAAAACATTTGAATTGTATAGGTGCTGGAAATTGCCTTGTCCTTCATACACAATGCAAATGCTTTACAGCTGGTGGTTGGCCCTGACTGCGCCACTATATTTATAGGTAGGAGAGGGGCCGGGGAGGGTGGACTATGGTACAGCAGCGGGGTCTACTGTATACATAGTTGCGCCACTGCACCAGGCAGTGTTTTGGAAGCCATGGTGGAAGGTGAATAGCAGACGGTCAATATCTGTGATGGCAAGGCAAGAAAAATTCTTAGAATTCGTAGAATGGGTAAATTTGTTGCATACCAAAAGTTAATGTAAAGGTGATCTTCCCCTTTGATTTGTGCCAGGGAGGTTAGTAGGTTAGTTGCTGCTATGTATAGCTGGCTAGAAGTAGATTTATTAGTGTGGAGCAGATAGAGGCATAAAGTCTTAGAAGGAATCCCATTTCTAGCTAAATACTTTGTTTTAATATCCCTGCGTAATGGAAGCCAGTGGCTCCAAGGCTTGTTAGCAAGTTCTCTTTCCCTGCTTGCATTAAGTAATACTATTAATGGTACTGCTGCAGTAGGCCCCATATGTATTATGTGATACATAGTTAAAACCAGTAAATAGCATATTAATTTTTCCATTCCATTTCTCCTCCACAGTGTGTTCCATGGGAAACAGTACCAGCAGGCTGTATAGCGCTCTGGCCAAGACACTTAGCAGTAGTGCTGCTGTGTCCCAGCACCAGGAGTTATTGGAAACCCCTGACCATGACCAATCAGAATCTCTTGATCCCAAGGACCTTCTGGAAGAGTGCCAAGTGGCCCTGCAAGATCGGCCAGCCCGGCTCCACCGAGACCTTGTCAGCCTAAGGAATGACTCAGGCAGCCAGCCACGTTCATTTAGAGTGATGCAGTGGAACATTCTGGCACAAGGTAATAAACAGAATGCCTCGCTGCTTTAGGTGGGAGCAGATTCATTGCTACTTAGTCACTGCACATCAATATGTGAGCTGTAGGGGACTGAAAAGATGTGGGACCAGAAATGTCAGGTACTTATTCATTGCAGGGCCCAGCAACACAAATAACAGAACAGTTAGCAGAAACCCTATCATATTTGTTTGCTGTATGGAGAAACAATTCTTCCAATTCTCTTACTTCATTTCTGTATCTTTACTTTTTAATATGCAAGAATTGAATTGTTTGGTTTTATTCTGTCACCTGGTGGTCCTGTGTTAGATACTGTCAAGTCACATTCATACACACTCTGCATCCACTGCAACAAAACAACAACAACAAAAGTGTTTGCTATTTCCTGCATGGTGCAGCCCCTAGGTTGGTTACTGGCAGCTGGCATCATGCCTGTGTGCTTGTGTATGTGATATGTGACACTTACCCTGACTGAGAGAGTTGGCTGGCATGCCTACAGCACAAGATATAAGTTGCAGCAGCCAAAAGTACAGACCTGACTGTCTATTTTCTGCATTTTTTTATAGGGACTAACCAACAGCAACACAACTTTCAGGGCTGTGTAGGCAGTCTGTTGTGTGTATTTTCTGCTGCTTTAGCTCCAAAAATACAGTGCATTGCAACTCTGCTAGCCAGGCACCACAGTTTCCCATCACAGATATGTTGTGGTCTGGGAAATTATATTAGCAAATACAAAGTTTTCCATCTGTTATCCGCTGGGACTATTAATAAACATACAGCACAAATTGCTTTATTGTACAACAAGGTGTTATTGAAATTAATTTGGACTTTCTTTTTTCCCTTTTAGCTCTTGGTGAAGGCAAAGACAACTTTATAATGTGCCCTATGGAGGCCTTAAAGTGGGAGGAAAGGAAATACTTGATCCTTGAGGAAATCTTGATGTACCAACCTGATGTATTGTGCCTGCAGGAAGTAGATCACTATTTTGACACCTTCCAGCCTATACTGAGCAGATTGGGCTACCAGTGCACTTTCTTAGCCAAACCATGGTCTCCCTGCCTTGATGTGGAACACAACAATGGACCCGATGGCTGTGCCTTGTTCTTCCTGCAGGATAGATTTCGGCTGGTTAACAGTGCCAAAATCAGACTGTCGGCCAGAACCTTAAAAACCAACCAAGTGGCCATTGCAGAGACCTTGCAGTGTTGTGAAACTGGGAGGTTACTGTGCTTTGCTGTGACCCATTTAAAGGCACGGACAGGATGGGAGAGGTTTAGGCTGGCACAAGGTTCTGACCTTCTACACAACCTCGAATCGATTACTGAGGGTGCCACAGTTCCATTAATTATTTGTGGAGACTTCAACGCAGAGCCTACGGAGGAAGTATACAAAAGATTTGCCTCCTCCAGCTTGAACCTAAACAGTGCTTACAAGTTACTGAGTGAAGATGGAGAATCTGAACCGCCCTACACTACATGGAAGATTCGCCCCACAGGAGAGTCATGCCACACTCTGGATTACATCTGGTACTCCCAGCATGCATTGAGGGTAAACTCTGCTTTAGGTCTGCCAACGGAAGAGCAGATTGGGCCCAATAGGCTCCCTTCTTTTAATTATCCCTCAGATCACCTGTCGTTAGTGTGTGACTTTAGTTTTAACGAAGATCCAGCCAGATTGTTATAAGGGCTTTAACTATTCCCATGTTCTACTGTGATTTGTGATGTGAGCTGAAGTGTAAGGACTGCTAAAGTGGTTGTGTTAACTATACCGTGCTATATACTTGAGATTGACTTGGTGGACCTCTTCTATTTATTTAATAATTATATATACGTTAATTTATTGAAGACTTTAGTAAGCTGCTAGGACCTAACTTAACAATAAGGACATTTGCATTGTTTTTGCCAAATATCTTACTGTAAAGGGTAAATTACCTAGTATTCTCCAGCTGAACCTTTGTATTTAATCTTTTCCTTTATCCCCTGAGATTGTACATGTTCAAACCAAATGCCTTTCTTTGCACAATGATGCACATGTGTGTTTGTAGACACATTTCATAGTATTTATTTTTGTACATGGAACATTTTAAGTTGCTTTACGAGTATTCTATATCTATAATTCTATATATGTATCCGTTGTGATATTGTATAAGCCAAAAGAGCCATACTATTGGGAGGGCATACTACATGTTTACAGACTGGCGAGTTTGAAGTGCAATATTTTGACTTATTTATTTTGCTATTGCAGAACTTCAGCAAAGTTTCCAGCTGTGCTATTATTGCTCCTGCATCCGGACTATTCCGCAGTACTAGGATAGTGTTACTGAGAGAACTGCAAGCTAATTGATCGAGCATTCCTTTTTTTTTTTTTTTTTTTTTTGTTAGTAAATGTTTTTCTAAAGTTTCTTTTTTTAGTTCTTTGATTAACAATTCTAGCAGGTTTTCTTTTAATGATTGTTAGAAAATAAGGGCATAGACTATTGTGAGTCTTGCTATATTTACTTATTTATGGTTGATAAATACCTCTCAGGCATGGTATTACCCCCTTTTTCTTTAACTGTGCAGAAAAATTGCACCTCTGCTGTTTTCGGAGCCCATAGTCTGCCAGTAATCTCCATGTAAGAGTGCAGTGGGCTCTGCTCAGCAGGTTTATTTCTCTCTCGGCACGGCGCTAGTGAGGATGGAGAATTACCTTGTTCCATCCTAATGGGGCTCATATGGACATAAGTGCATCAGCCTTTAAACTGCTACATTTATATTATTTCAGAGGAAGTATGTGCTAGTTTATCTGAAAAAATCAGATTTGTTCTGGATTAATTTAAATTCAAACTATAAGGCCATATTAGCATGTCAGAAAGTCACAGATCACACCCAGCTCTCATCCTTAATGCTTCGAAACTTCATATCATTTTGGAACTTTTTATTAGATAATTATATAGACAAATGTATCTATTAATAATTAGGTTTTCTGTAAGAAAAATTGAGTTTACATTGTTGGGGAAAGTCATAATATGGTTTGAACTCCGCGAAATTTTCTTTTCTCTTTCTTTGTTCTTGCTTTAATTAAATTGTCACTGTCTTTGCCCAAATATTGCAGAACAGGGGTGTGTTATAAGCAGTATCCTGGCTGTATGTGTGCTACAACCTACTAAACCTGATGGGAGTTGAAGTTGCACAGCTAGAGGGCTGCTGGGTAGATAAAAAAGCCTGCACAGCATATTGTCCTTTTCTAGACAAAGATGAGATCTGACAGTTAAATTCCAAAGCATTTGATATCATCAAACCATTTTAAATAAAATTTATAAAACATTGTTCTGTTTTGGTTTTTTTTTTATTCACTGTTTGTCTTGATCTGTTGAGTACATTTGGCTTTCAGAGTATCCAAAACAAAGTCCTTTCCCTGTTTGGTTATTCTGCACCATAACTTTCAACAAGAAGTAATCTGGATCACAACATGGGCTTGTATTCAGATAGTCAATCAACCATTGTATCCAGAGAATACAATTTTATTGACTCCATTTAGAATCAAACGCAAGCATAGCAGGGCAGCGAGAGAGAAAGCCTTATGCATTTGGTATCTGCACAACCACAGCGCCCCCTGCAGACACCACACAATTTATTTACACATTATTAAAAACATTCACACAAATAAAAAGAAAAATAGATATTTTTTATATGATCACTGCTGCATAATATAGCAGCTTAAAATAGGTTAATATTAAATGTGTACAATTGAATATACATCTTTAATGACAAATAATAAATGAGATACACTCAAAACTCTATAGCAGCAGTAAAACCCATCAATGTCTGTAATATTGCCTCAGTCTTTAATAATAAGTACCCAAAAAACTGGTACAATCCAAAGTCACCAAAGAGGTTATGGAAAGTTAAATAATTTAGCAATCCAATAATAATAAGTCTAAAAATCATTCTACAAAGCAATTCAATTCCCTATTCAACCCTTTCAGTGAGATGGTATTCAGGTATTCCAGAAACACTACCTCTCAAAAATAAAACACTTCTCTCCCATATAAAGGTTTTGCCTACCCAATGCGCCTCAGGGTTGTTTTCCTACCACTGCCTCATTTTTCCTGGGCACCTGTCAGATGGCTGTGCTGCATGTTGTGCAAAGGACCAGGGTGCCATTCAAATGATCATGCACTCTGAGAGTCCTGCCTCTCCAGACAACTTGGGAAAATTGCACTCTTTTGGTCAGAGTGCTGGTAAGGCCCCATCTAGAATATGCTGTTCCGTTTTGTTCTTCAGTGCTCAAACTGGACATTATTGTATTAGAGAGGGTCCAGAGAAGGGCAACTAAAGTCTCGGTTATGGGGAAAGACTAGTTAAGTTGGGGTTGTTTATGCTGGAGAAGAGGCGCTTATGGGGAGATATGATAACTGTATAAATATATAAAGGGAACATCTTTCTAATGCCTTATTTACCAGTAGATCTTTCCAGGAAGAAAGGAGATTTTTTTTCAGTGAGAGCTGTGAAGTTGTGGAATTCCCTCCCTGAATCTGTTGTAAAGGCTAGATAGCTTCAAGAAGGATAAGGCTTTAGATGGGGATTTTTTGTTTTTTTTGCCTTTCTCTGGATCAGCTAGCAGTTAAGCAGGTTTTATTTAAACATAAAAGTCTGAACAACAGATGTGTCTTTTTCAACCTAGGTTACTATGTAAAAGAATTTAGGAAAGTACCCTTTTTCTGTTGTTTGGGCTGTAATGATAAATTCACTTCTCGAAGGGGAAAATGATTACGTAGCACTTGCAAAGAAAATAAATTAAAATCCGGTTAACACCTTCTGCTGGTGCAACATGTGTCCTTTTACACAGCCTAAGTCAAGATTCCTTGCTAGAGGACAGCCCACTTTATATTTTTCTTCTGATGATTCTGCAAAGGAAAGTGTTTCCAAGTTCAGACCATAATCTGAAGAGAGTGAATGCCCAAAAACAAAGATGATATTGATGAGCCAATTGCTGCAGTAAAGGGATTAATGCCTCAGTTTTTACTTTGCAGGCATTTCCTATCAGTTTTATATAACTATATATATATATATATATATATATATATATATATATATATACACCGTATTTTCCGGCATATAAGACGACTTTTTAACCCCAAAAAATCTGTGCCAAAGTCGGGGGTTGTCTTATACGCCGGATACTTACCTGAACCTTGCTTCCTGGTCTTCCTGGTGTGGCCTGCACAATTGCATTTTTGTTGCCACAGCAACGGGAGACGCGCTATGCTGGGAGACGCGGCGGGGGGCGGGGATACACATACTCTGCAGCTCCGGGTATCTCTGTGCCGCCAGTCCTTCAGGCTTTCTGAGATCTGCTAAAAATATGTACATTACATTTTTATAGATCTGCTAGAGCTAAACATTTCTTTGTCACACTGATATTGAAAGCCTTGGAGAAGCCCCGCGATTTCTTTCCTGCCTCTGGCTTTTATCATACAAGTCGTATTTTCCGGCGTATAGTCAGGGGTCGTCTTATACGCCCAGTCCTCTTATACCCCGGAAAATACGGTATATATATAACAAGAACAAACGGAGCACACCCTATTGAAATTCAAATGCCCAGGGTGCTAGCAAAAAAAATATAAAGCAAGAGAATGAGCTGCACACACCAGGACTTGGCAAAAATATAATAAGTTTATTTAAGAAAAGAAATCCAACGTTTCGAGCACTAACTGTGCTCTTCCTTAGGTGCTTTTCCCTGAGGAAGAGCACAGTTAGGGCCTTTTCCAGCCAGTACCACACCTACTATTCCCAAACCCACCATTGCTTATCACAGGGGTTGCAAGCTAGAGAGGTTGGGAGCGCAGCTCAAGGGTCTCTTGAAACTTTCCTTTGATCTAGGAAAAGTTAGCTAGCTTACCTTTAAGAAGCAGTTTGGCGGGTTCTTGCCTTTGAACCAATAAGTCAGTAATATTCTAATCTACACAGACAATGCAGGTTCCAGCAGCAGAGATTTTATGTCAAGAACAAAGACAATAATTGCTTGTGCACAGGTCTGGACTGGGACTCAAATACACCCTGGCATTTCTAGTACACAGAGGCCCAAACAGCCCCCCACCAGCCCACTAAATAGTGACTGTCTATGGCATCTTACAGCAGCCCCTCTGGCATTTGCCAGAACCCACAGACTGCCAGTCTGAGCCTGCTTGGGCAGAAAAAAATCTAAAATACCTCTCTCTCTCTCTCTCTCTCTCTCAAGCAGATTTGCTGTAAAACAATACACACAGGAGAACAGAGTCTGTAGATAAATTTCCTGATCTATGTAGATATTGGGGGTTTCCAGACCTAGACTCCATTGTTGTTAAAGCAAACATAGACCTAATGCATTTCGTAAAAAAAAAAAAATGTTTTCCCATTACAGAATCCTTTTAGGGATGAACTAATCAACTCAGTGTTTGTCCATAGTATCCTCATCCTTTGCGACTGGTATGGTGGTGCATTAGATCAGTGTTTTTCAACCTTTTTTGGGCAAAGGCACACTTGTTTCATGAAAAAAATCACGAGGCACACCACCATTAGAAAATGTTAAAAAATTTAACTCTGTGCCCAGCAGCAGTGCCCCCCTAGTACATTGGTGCCCAGCAGCAGTGCCCCCCTAGTACATTGGTGCCAAGAGCAGTGCCCCCCTAGTACATTGGTGCCAAGAGCAGTGCCCCCATAGTACATTGGTGCCCTGCCTACGGCACACCAGGTAGTGTGCCGCGGAACAGTGGTTGAAAAACGCTGCATTAGATACTGCATAGTCTGCCTTGCAGCTCTGTCTCAGAGCTTATGTTTTAGGTACTAAATAAACTATACTTGTGTATGCTATATGATGACTTATTTTAAGTGACTTTTTAATTGGCCTTCATTGTTTATTTTGCATAATTTTAAATTATCAGCGTTCCTATTGTACCGGTGTGCAATAATATTTTGATATCCTTTATTTTTAGCTTTCTTTTCAGGCAGTCTACTGGTCACCTTTTACCCAGGTACAACTTTAAATTCCAAGATTGAGAGTTGCAAAAATAAAATAAAATATATATATTTATATATACAGTTGGTGCTTGAAAATTATTAAATCCCCTGGAATATAATCTTACATAGTTACATAGGGTTGAAAAAAGACCATTGTCCATCAAGTTCAACCCATCCGAGTAAACCCAGCACACAACCTATACTAACCAATCTATACACTCACATACATAAACTATATATACAACCAGTAATACTAACTGTAGATATTAGTATCACAATAGCCTTGGATATTCTGCTTGTTCAAAAACTCATCCATCATCTTGCTGCATAAATGTGATATGACCTAAAACCTGAGCTCTATATCCTAATGAATCATACACCTAATGAAAGCCCAGACAAAACAACTTTTTAAATGTAAAAATGTTCCAAAGTTCCATATTTATGTGTTGCAAAAGTATGCGGCTCTCTAGGAATCTTAGTTCATTGGAAGGGGAGATTAGTGTAGGGCTTTTAATGTATGGGAAGATAATTATCTGTGCGAGGGGGAGGCAGTGCTGGGCCTAGGGTTATGGGCACCCAAGGAAGCCCCTTCTTCACTCCCTATCCCACATCTTCTCAGCCACCAATAGAACAGTAACACCAAAAAGATGGAAGTGTAAAGGAATACTGTAATGGGAAAACCCGTTTTTTTGTTTTTTACCAAAACTCATGAGTTAATAGAGCTTCTCCAGCAGAATCCTGCTCTGAAATCTGTTTTTTTTTTTTAAAGCACAAACCGATTTTTTTATATACTTAATTTTAACATTTCACATGGGTCTAGCCATATTCTTCACTTCCCACGGTGCCACAGCCATGTGACCCCCCACCCCCAGCAGCCAATCATCAGAACAATGGGAAGCAGCTCTGTGACACCTGTATTGCTAAAAGTGGTAGATATCAGAATAGCCCTTTATAGTAAGAAATCAAAGTCTGACTCGTGACTCCTCCAGTTATATGGGAGTAGGAGAAACAATAGGTTACCTGAAAGCAGTTCTAATGTGTAGTGCTGGCTCCTTCTGAAAGCTCAGACTCAGGCACAATGCACTGAGATGGCGCCTACACACCAATATTACAACTAAAAAATATATATATATATATATATTTGTTGGCTCAAGAATAACATTTTCAATGGTAGAGTGAATTATTTTCTATGTAAACAGTGTCATTTAGAAATAAAAAGTACACCATAAAAATCATGACAGAATCCCTTTAAAATATAATGTAATCTTCTGCTGCACTAATACAACTGGTGTGTTTGCGCCAGAAAGACTACTATACCTGTAGTTCATATTAAAAAAGCTGCTGTGTAGCCACAGGGGGCAGCTATTCAATTGGGAAAAAGGCACAGGTTAATTAGTTGATAAGCTCTGTAGAATACAATGGGTTTATTTCTTACAAAGTTAAGGTACCAATACACGTGAAGATCCGCTAGTTTGGCGAGGTTGCCAAGCAAGTGGATCTTCTCCGATATCCCCACCTACAGGTGGGCAATATCGGGCAAATGTAGGCAAACTCGATCCTGGGGGCCAAACAATCTAATTCTAGCGGCGGCAATGGCACAGTCGGTTCGGGGACGAGCCGATGCGGTCCCCAATCCGACTAAATCTTTTAACCTGCCCGATCCATATCTGGCCAATTTCAGGCCAGATATCGGTCGGGCATTGCCGTCATTTCTGCCCCTACACGGGCCAATAAGCTGCCGAACCGGTCCAAGGGAACAATATCAGCAGCTACAATCAGCCACCTTAAGATCAACAGGGTTCAAAGGCCATTTATACAGACCTATATAATGTAGAGCTCTAATAAAATAGTTTGTATTACTAGGAAATTATTTGAAGCTTCTAAATCAACAAATACAAAAATTAGAAGTAAAATAAGATATTTTCACAGTTTTAGTTCTCGTTCCTATGAATAGTTCTTCTGCAGAAGAGTATTCTAATTAAACACATCATCTTAGATAAGTGATCCCCAACCAGTGGCTCAGGAGCAACATGTTGGCCTCAAAGCAGGTGTGTATTTTTGGAGGTAAACATAGTTTTCATGCAGCTAAACAGAGCCTCCTGGAGGCTATTAGTTCACATAGAGGATACTACAGTAAATAACAGCCCATATTTTACACCCCAGAAACCTTTTGAATGTTTGTGTTGCTCTCCAACTCTTTTTACATTTGAATGTGGCTCACTGATAATAAAAGGTAGGGTACCCCTGTCTTACATGAAGTGTCTGGAGTATGCCAAAATCCTTCAGCAACAGAAAGTAGTGCTGGCCAAGTCGGCTTATTAAGAATAACTAGTAGCTGCTTTGGGTCTCATAGCTGCAATGTACACTTATACTGACCACGGGACCTATATACCACAAATCCAAGCTAATCACTTTTTCATACTGAACCAAAGAAGAAACATACATTTCTAGAGGCATTTGCTCAAAATTGTCCAAAGCTTTATTTTCCTTGGAAAAAGGACATAGGGGCAGCGTAAATGGAACAGTGACATTTATTAAGATTGTTTGGAGTGGGGCATGGTATCCGCAGCGGCACATCTGCATGTATCTGTGGCTGCAGCGATCTAAAAAAGAAATGGTGATGAAAGAATGACCGTGCCTGTGAGTGCAGATGCAGCCAGGCCGAGAGCAGCCTCCATGTAGCCACTTGCCTGTAGCTGCCATGCTGTTCTTCATCCTTTCTCTCATATCATAGTGTGGATATTGACTAAAGCTCTGTACTTTCCCTTTTAATTCCCTGTAAATCCACACTACCACTGACCAATAGATCCTGCTGACTGTATAGCACGAAGGGTCCAACATATTGGCAGCAGTTTGGAGGAACTGACCCAGATAACAGAATGTAAAATACAATAGTTTGACATTTGTAAGGCATTCTGAGGGATACGAATATTCCACAAGAGAGTCCATTTAAAACACAAAAATGTAAAAAATAAAGACAGGACACGGACAATCAAATTAATTTTCTATATTGCAGTAAAATCTACTCGAATACACTTTGAAACAAGAGTACAACAAAATAGAATATACTTCAAATGTTGAATATACAAACTATTTTAGTTCATTCTGAACACTGGTATTTACCCCCCATGCCCTCCCCTAAGCAACCCACCTTCATAACTTCAACTAAAAAAATAGCAGGCTTCAAACTCTATAACCCAAAAATGGACACATGCTTCATGGTGACCTTTCAAATGGATAGCATAAAAACTGAAATGTTTGCAAGGGATTCTGGCAAAAAAAACAACAACAAAAAAAGCATGTTACATTTAAAGGCTCCTCTGACCTGCCGTCTCCGCCATGAGACAGTTTGTACCCTCCCGTGAAAAGCTTTCTGCTCGAGATGCTTCAGGCCTTCCCAAAACACTCAGAGATATAACAAAAATGAACAAAAAAAAAAATCATACTTTTAACTACTGTATAAAATAGGTTACGTGTAATTCTATACCAATACTGTGCTAGGTACAATGGGTTTTTTTTTTCTCTTTTTACATTTTTTTTTAATATGTATAAAAATTGCTTTACATAAACAAGCTGTTAGCTTATTTTACAGAAAATAAAACTAAAAACGAGTCTAAGGCTTTAATATGAAATCTGCATCTGTCATCCCCTTGCGGAACTCAGTGGGCGTTATTTCCCTGCGTGCGCGTTGGTACAGTTTATTTAGCCTACAATACTTATTGAGCAGTTTCTCCCGCATAGCACCGATGAAGTGAGAGCTGTCTGCACACACAGCAGTACACATTTCTTTACCATTTACATTTACTGTGGTTCTGGGATAACAACCTCCTGCGATGTCATTTAGTGTTCCTCTTTATTTTTAGTGTAACAAAAAAAACCTGAAAAACGAAAACAATAGATCTGAACAATCACTTTGGTCCCTTTCAGTTTGCTTTTTCTTCCGATGCCTTAGGAACATTTCATAACATGAACAGATCCCACTGAAAACATGGGAACAGAATTCATTTCCAGTCAAGTTTTTCTTTTGTAATTTGCGTATATTTATATTGTCTTTGTTTAAAGTCTCCGCAGACTTCCTCACTTCTTTCTGTCCAGAAGTTTCGTTTAATCAGCGTTTGATTCTTAAATGTCAGTTTAACACAAAATTCTAGAGACGCAGGCAGGCTTTGTCACTTTTCACACACCACACTTGTCTCTTGTTTGACAGTAATGGGGAGGTTGATTGCGGAAGGGGTGCTGACAACAACCACATGGGTAACTGTTTTGCCCCCATCTGCAGGTTTATCGTCTTTAATTAACTGAAATGTTTTTATCTCTCCCTCCTGTCTGCTCACTACCATGTCTGATTTAATTTCAGGTCCTTTGATAAGGGTGCTAATGACCCTAGGGGGAGTCTGACATCTGGCTTGCTGTGCTGGCATTGCCAGTCTCATAACTGGAGTTCCATGAGCTATTGAAACAGGGGTAAGTGCTCTCACAGTCAGTGGTGTTCCCACAAGATTTAAACTCCCTGACCCACTTAATCCAGGCTTTGTCTGCAACTGACACTGGGTGAGTTGGGAAGTTGGAATAGTGATTATTTTGGCAGGTTGCACAGTGAATTTGTCTCCACTTTCAGACGATGCTGGTAACATTGTAGGGATTGTCTGGATGACAACCTTTGGAGCTGATGCTGTTGTTGGGCTGCTGTTTGCAATCAGAGGAGAACCTGGATTCACCGACTGAACAGCCAAAGTAGAAATCTTCTGCCCCAAAGATGTCATTACTACAGGCACTTGCATGGCCACCCGGACAGTTCTACAAAATAAATAGAAAAGAAAAAAAAAAAAGTTATGTATTAACCTTGCTGGTGTTTTAACTAATTCTAAAGCGGACAACCTATGATAAAATGCGTAAAAGTAAATTTAGGTTTTAGGAAGGTAATGCAGAATTGTGAAGCAACAACTTTGGGATATATGTATTCTGCAGTGCAAAGTCAGTTGGATGTTTTTGTTTGGATACGCTCTTCACCCATGGTTTAAATAAGGATTTAGAATTCCATCGGTTTATTTATGTGCTTATGTTGGATCATTATCTGGGCACATTAGACTCCAGCTTTACACAACTATAAGAATTGAGTCTTTATGTAGGAACGGACGGTACAACAAAAGTGGAACAAAGGGCATCTGCCTTTAGTGATTGTTCAGTGCAATTTGGATGTATTTTTCTTTTAGTGATAGATACTAGGAGGTTTCCCCATGACTGCAAATGCAGCCCCAAGTTAACTGGAGACTCAGCTTTACACATTTAAAATAGGAACATTGTTTCTTTAACGTGATGAGTTCAGTATGGAGTACATATACTGAAAGTTTTATACAAGAAATGTAAAATGTTTTTACATGACTATAATTTAATGTAATGCATTTTCACTTGAAGTATATTACTGCTATATGTCAACAGGTCTAACAAAAAAAAAAAAAAAATGGGTGAGTGCAGAGGATCTCTTGACTTTATTCCATCCCCATCTAAAGGTTGAAAATTTACTGGTGAGCATAACTTTCCCCCTTTTTTGCTATGGTTTATACAGAAGCAGTGGCCAGCTCCATGCTGTAGCTCCCACCCATCCCAGCTACAGTCAGGTGATGCCAGTGGTGGCCAATAAAAGGACAACCATTGTGAATGAAGTTTTAACCTTAAAAAGCAAATTGCATGTAAAACTCACTGTGAAAAATGTATAATGAAGCAGTAGAATTCTTATTGAATCAGACGAGACAAAACATATGGTCAAAAATCTGTTAAGGGGGGGGCATGTTATAGCCGCTTATTGCACAAAATTGCATGTGTGTGTGTATATATATCTTGTCTTTGTCAACAGAAGATAGAGATATAGATAAATGGATATGATAGATAATTGATATATGATCTGTGTTAAGATTTATATGCACTTTTAAGTGAAAACAAAATGTGGAAGACACCAACTGACCTCTGTGGTGCTGTTGGCGTGGTGCTGGTGGGTGAGTGAGGTGATACCTCACTGACAGGAGAGGACAAGCTAACCAGTCTTGGCTTCCTATTAGAACTCTGCTGGGTTGGGCTCTTCTCTAGCCTAGCCGGCATTGCCATTTTCATGATTCCTTCGGTGGGGATGGAGACTCTCTCCAATGATTTGTCATCTATGGGAGACACCATCTCTTCACTACAGGGCTCTGCTTTGTCATCTTCTATAACCACAATGTTCTTGGGCATCTCTTTGAATTGGTAGACCAACCTCTGACCCTCAACTTTTGCAAGGATCCCTCTCTGGTAGTAGTACCTGCATAGATAAAACAATGTCAGTATCAGTGAGGCCAATGTTAACATTAATATAAGCTTAGCAGCTTGCAAGTCTCAAATTACGGTGAAACACAACTTTTTTAAAGCATAACTATTCAAAACACATTTCTTTTCATGAGTATGATTGCACAGGCATTAGATCTTTTGCTCAGAATGTATGGGACCTGGGATTTCCAGATTAGGGTTCTTTCTAGAATTTGGATCCCCATAATTTAAATAAAAATGAAATAAAATATAAACCCAGAAGGACTGTTTTGCCAACAACATGATTTGATGCAATATAGTTACCATGTAGTATAAGGTACTGTTTATTACAAAAAAAAAAAAAATGAAATAATTTAATCAATTTAAATTATATACTTAAAATGGACTTTGGAGCTTTCTATAAATCAGATTTCTGATTTCTAAACCCTGGAAAACTATTGCATTCTTAACTCAATCAAAAAACAACTGTGCATTTAACATACTTTAGATTTCTATGCTGAAGTACACAAAGAAGCACTTTCCTCAGCTGACCTACAGGAGCACAGGTGTACATTTCTCTTTCATATTTAATACCTTAAAGCTCGACCCATAGTTTCATAGTTCATATCTGGCTTGTTCTTATGCTTCCCCCATAGTCTGGAGACGGCCTTTGAATCCACCAGCTTGAAGATTCCCTTTTCTCTCTGAGTCCACTTAATGTAACGTGGACAGGTGTTCTTATCCTGCAGCAGGTCCAACAAAAACTCCCACAGGTAAGTGGTATTGCCTAAAAAAAACAAAAAACAAAAAAAAACATAAGACACAATCACTGTGCATGAGCAACTGTTACTAAATCATCAGATCTGGAAGTCCAAATTAACAAAAAACAAGGAAATTCCAAAGCCCATAAGGTTTAATGCCTTATAGATATTATAACAAAGGGACAAAAATTTTATTTCTGGACTTAAGACCACAGTAGACTATTAAAATAATGTAAAATAAGTAAACAAGTTGGGAAAGGGTACAAAATTATACACAAGTGTTTTGATCTTCCAGTGGGCATTAATTTAGTAGGAAGCTGCACTAAACTACCCAGGGGGTGTCTCAAACAATCATCTCTGTGCAAACAAAGAGCCTTGTAAGGGAAGCCTCAGGGGCTGACAAACATTTAAAAAAAAAAAAAGACGAGTAGCTGAGACTGAGGTGCCATGCCTGTATGGAAGGGTGAAGTACTCAAAAACAGTAAGTTTGGGGGGAAAAAAGCAAAAAAGTGACCCAGTTTCTTGGACACTGTTCAAAGCAATATGCTTGGAACACTCCTATTTTTTGCAGAATTTGTCAAAATCATTAGTTTAGATTGGTTCATGCGACTTTAAAGCTTTGGTCAACTAAACAGGTTTTTCTTTGCACGTAATGCAATTGGTTTTGCTTTTCTCAAATTTGAATATGCAATTAATGGAGAACCAAAGATTAAATGAAAAGGGCAGAAATGTTGTACATTTTGTTGTGAAAAAGCCTAAAGCAACTACAGCAGGAATATTCTGTGCCCAGAAAGATACCCCCAGTAGCTCCCCATCTTCTTTCTGCTGATCCCCTGTACATGCTCTGTGCTGCTGCCAGTTACTGAGCTTAGGGAGAAACACACAATATACAGAATACATAGAATATATAAAATGACTATTTCTTTCAGTTTACCTTTGCCTTCCCTTTGCTTCTTCTTGATTCCCAGTTCTGGGGATCCATTGGGAAATGCAGGTTGTTGCATCTTTGGTTTGCGTCCAGCTGTACAAGAAGATAGATATAATGGCGTTTTACTTTATTGTTGGTGGAAAGGCATTTCAAGGGAATATGTCGCCCGCAGTCTCTGAGATTAACCACAGGCGACTAATCTCCCCGTAGGCCATTGCCCTTACTACTTGCAGGATAATGTGATTTACTTATATCTTTAAAATAACAGTATATCATTGATAAGTAAAATTTTCAAATATATAACAAATCAAGCTTGACATTTGATAGTGGTAGGAAAAAAAAAAAAAAAAAGACAATCCTCTGTGTCCCCCTGCATGCTTTGTCATCTGTGGTTAAATCTCTGTGACTAATCTCCCCCCGAAATACCTTCCCAACAGCAATAATGTGAATCACCGGTGGAAAGGCAAACGCATTGCTAAGTCTACTGAAGTTTCCTAGCAAAGGACACTAGGGGGCGACTTAGCAGTGCATATGCCTTTCCACCGGTGATTCACATTATTGCTGTTGGGAAGGTTTTTCGGGGAGATTAGTCACACAGTGGGACATCACCCCCAAGTTTTACAGATGGATTAACCGCAGGTGACTAACCACCCGAAGGATATCAACTTAAGGGTGATGGCAGCGGTTGCTACTGTGGGTGGCAAATCTCCCAAATAAGGCATTTCAGAAGAGTTTATACCTTTTTTCTTCTTCATCGGTTCTCCAAGTTCAATAGATATTGGGATGGACGTTGAGTCCATTGGTTCAGAATCTTCAGTGGAAACTTCCACAACTGTTTCTGTAATTACATCTGGCCTCATAGCCGCATGAATGAATTCAGGAGTGGAGACACATGGGGGAACATAGACTTCCACTGTAAAAGAAAAGAAATGATGGGGACAGGCTTTGAGCACATTGCCAATACAGTCCTGAAATTCTGAAGTTATATTCAATAACTTAATCCTGCAGTGATTTTAACAATGGAGCTCATCTGTTGAAAGATCATCCTAAAGATACACAGAACTTCAATTACAATGCTCAACAGAACCATTTAAAAACTCCTGGTTTGTAGTTCTCTCCAAGGAATTGAAATGACCTTTAAAACAAGATGGCTATGCTCACTAAAGCTTACAATCTAATTGACAATCCTTGTGTCTTAAGTCTCTGAACTGTTCTATTATTGAAAAGAAATGCATAATTTCCTGCCCCTGACTGAATAAAAAAAAAAAACTAAAAAATATAAAAATAGAAACCTCTGTATAACTATCTTTCCATCTTTTTTACTGTATATGTATCTGGAGCTAACTCTGGACTACATTTTCTATATGCAACAGGAAAAGTGTTGGCTTTGCTTGGGTATTTAGAACTCAATCCATTTACTTATCAGCCACTGGAATCCATCCAGGAGGTGTGACTGGCAATTCTAATTTTGTTTTTAATTTAATGATTTACACGGAAACACAGTTAAAAATGATTATCAAATGTACCACCCAATAATTTCTCCTCATCTAAGCACATATATAGGTGTATGAATAGAAACTATGCAGACACAGGGTAGAGTAGAAGCACTGCAATTTAAAATGTCCAATTACAAAAAGGGCAATAAACATGTTTCATAAAACATTTAGCTTATTCATAGGAAAAAGGGCCACCCTGCTATGTCTGATTAGGAAACATGTTCAAGTCCATCATGCAAATCAGACAATACTCTAATATACAAGAAGTAACTGTTACAGCAAGTCTACACCTGCCTTCCCACACTATATTCCCTCAAAATACATGCAAACAAAAGGAAGTCCATAAACTGTTCAGCTGACAGGATAAGAGAAATAAGGTTAGTGAAGCGATCCTGTATCCATCCTTACCTTTTAACAATAAACTAAAACATATCCCATATTTATCAGTGGCTTACTACACGGATATATATGGGATATGTTTTAGTTTATGTATTAGCATGAGTTTAGATGAGTATTGAAGTTAATGGTGATATTTAGAAACTCAATTTTTAGATATGACATGTGACTTTGTCATGTGTCTTGATAGATTGACTTATATGTGTTTCAAAATTATATTTCACTATGAGCTTTGCCATGTGGCTTACTACATTGATATATATGGGATATGTCCTAGTTTATGTATTATCATGAGTCTAGATGTTTGATAATTATTCTATTTTTGATCATATGGGGATTTTTAAGTGCCTGGTATTTGATTACACTTTGCACATGTTATTGAATGGGTTAATGTTGTATAAACATTGATTGGATACTGCGGGTTTTTAACCTGACACTTCACTTCCTGTCTATCATCCTGATGACGATCCTGTGGTGATCGAAACACGTAGATGGTACGTCGAAATAAATTACTGACTTGATTGATGCTATAGCTGTGAGTGCTTTCTACTGTTGAGTTTGAGATATATATATATATAGATATATATATATATATATATACACACACACACACACACACACACACATATATATATATATATCAGTAAATATTGCCCTTTTACATCCTTTCCCTTGATCCACCATTTAGTGATGGGCTCACCTGATCACCTGAAATAATGCAACTCTAACAGGAAGTAGTGTGGGAGTAAAAGACAGAACATTGCCCATTAATTGGCTGAAGTGAACTAACATGTATGTGTGCACCGTGAATCGTATGACCCCAGAGAGTGACCTTTAGACTTAAAACGGAAATTTTCTATTTTGGACTACTCAATGGCACATAGCAAAAAAAAAAAAAAAGTATATTTTCATGAAAATGGTTAATTTAGATGAAGCATGAAGCAGGGCTTTACATATGTGCTGTTTTGTGAGATATATTTCTAGAGACCTACATTGTTTAAGGGTATAGTTATCCTGTAAAGAATACAAATATCCTAACAATATCCCTGATAGTGGTAAAGATGCCAGTAATAAAACACTACAAAATGTGCATTAGCAAGTGGTGAGGTGACAGACTGCATGATGATAATAAGTGCACATACCGGGGCTCCTGGTATCTCGCAAGATAGTAGGCGACTCCATGTGAAGCAGTGCTTCCGCAGCCTCAATAGTCTTATCCGTGCAGTGAACATTGCTGCCATGAACCGATGCTTCCACTGTAAAACACAGGCAAGAACCAAATAAATCAATTACATTCCAAATGACATTGTTAAACGTAGGAGTAAACAGTAAATAGCTAACTACTGTCACTGCTGGAGTGAGAAGACAAATAACATAATTAGCCAGAACACTACTTCCTGCTTCAGCTCTCTAACCTTTCAGTTAGTCAGTGACTTTAGGGGGGGCACATGGGACATAACTATTCACTTAGTTTGTAAGCAGTTATGTCCCATTCGGCCACACCCTTCAATTCACTGATTGGTTACTGACTGGTAACAGTTTAGAGAGCTGCAAAGGAGGAAGTGTTCTGGCTATTATGTTGGACATCATAATCAGTACCACACATAAAATATTTGACCTTAAACTAAACAAAAAGCCATTCTTCAAACTCTGAAAATGATCATATTCTGGTAACATGCTGGACAATTAAATAATACATTCTGGAAAAGGCCATTTTTGTCATGTGGTGCCTGTTAGCAAAGCATTATATTATGTTTGTATATGGAAAATGGTTGTCCTGTAATTTGGACCTTTCTGAATAAGGGATCCTATCCTGTACCACACTCATAAGGTAATGCAAAAGGTTAAATGACTGTGACCGAAAATTGGATTGTTTTATCTTATATACACCCTTGTGTTTTTGTGACTAACTACTGTGGTAGCTATGGTGGTGGGGGAAAGAAAAATAAATTGTGAAAAACAGGTTGGTGAGAGTGAATGGTTAAAAACTTCACTAGCAATTAACATGTCACCAATAATATATTTTACAAGTGAGACTTAAACTGAATGGAATTATGTTCACACCACATGTCTGATGCATAATCATCCTATCCTTATCGTCACTACATTTGACTTTGTAGAAAATGTATATGGATGTCCGGGTTGCCTTAAATCATGAATCACAATACTCCTGCCCAGCCACACCTCGTTATGCCCAAACACCCCCTAACATCCCCCACCTAATTTCTCTTGCTCCCTGCCCTTTTTGCCGAAGTCTAGACCCCACTGGGGCTGAACTCCTGCATGGGCTGCCGATTTACAAACTCCAGCACAAATCTCACTTATTGCCTTACAAATTAGATGCCACTGCTGAGAATATAAACAAACTTTCTGAAAGCTTTTACAAGAGATAAACACACGCCAGAGAGAACTAACAAGGAACTGGCACAACACAAAGCAAAATTCAAGGGTAAATATTTTAGGGAGTTTTATCCCCATCAGACACTGCTGAATTTAGGAACACATGCCAGCTACGATTTTTAGAAATCAATGCAGCCACACCGAGGGCACCTCTTCTAAAATGTAGCTAAGCTGCTCCTTGCTGTATGGTTCCTAAGTGAAAGAGGCTATGGCACGCACAGAATTGGCTCCGAGTTTATCAGCTCTTTAATGTCACGGTCCCGTCAGCACCTGCTGCTCCTCATCTACTTTGCCTGCAAGGTGCCATCTCCGATTGCTGTGGCCATGTATGGAAATGTGCTCATGGCCGAGCCATTCCTAACAAGCAGCCAGCAACGCTGCACTCCATCTATCTTTAGGTTACCCTTCCTCATGCTTCTTGCAACTGGGAAATGAACTGCAAGTGGCCTAGAACACACCCATAACAGATAAAAACTTGGTGCTATATACACAGTATGGTGTTTGTGTGTGTAAGTTACAGCTATGTAAACTAAGTTGGTGCTTCATAGTAAATTAAATAATAAAAACTAATGTCAAAGAAATGCCGATTTGGATGGCAAAAAATAAATGTTAGCCAATCTAGCCCATGTCCAAATTCTTTTCCATAGTCCTTCTCACAACTGCAGAAAGACTTTTTCATATAATTAGCAATCTTTCTGCAGGGAGTACTTATGTTACCTTTCACATTTCCTGCCATAAGCTTCATGTTGCACCCCCACTGTTTAACCCCTGGCCAAAATGAATTGTGGTTGGACACCACATTGCAAATAGTTTTTTTTAAAGGAAAAGGCACAAAAAGTGATTCAGAACAATTTGGTCCCACAGCACATGCTCAAAATTAACTCCCATGCGCCTGTATGGCAGCTACCTGCAAAGCTGAGGCCACTTGTTTATCAGGAAACTGCTGCTTGGAGACACAGACACATGCATGGAACTCTGCTTTGTCATTATGGCCACAAACAGCCAGATTTACAGGGCAGCTTGTCATCTATTTGGCTAGATCCCTGTTTCTTAACCTTGCTAGACTACAACTCCCAGTATGACTTTACCCATGAGCATATGTTGAAGAATCCTGAGAGCTGATAACACATGAGGATGCTAGTTCCTTTCAGCAAGCTAGGTTAATATTCTGATATTTACCAAGATCAATAAAGTGACCGATTAGGTTTTTCTTTGCAAAATTTATTAAGAAACCAGTAAAGCCATAAATGTTAATTATTTTTAAATATAACATTTCCATCTGTTCATTTAAAAACTCTTATTAACCTATGTGTTTGCAACAAATGCCACATTTTAATTGAGAAAACATTTTATGAATGGCATGGAATTTTTATCTCCCTGTGTAAGAAATTGTGCCTTGAGAGGAAACTCTCCAAATCGCACCGCTGCGTACGCCATCCCACCCGCGATTTACATTCGAGCTGGTGGGATGGAATTTCAGGGAGATTAGTTGTCCACAACAAGTGAGATTTGTCGCGGCGTGACTAATCTCCCTGTGTGTCACAGCCCTAAATGTATGCCCTATAGGCAATTTTTACCCTGAATGCCTATCCTCACAGCTGAACTGTAGCAGTCCTGTTTTTAAAGCAACAGAAAATTTAAACCAGTGATTATATTTAAATAAATACAAAACCCTTTCAGTCATCAGTGTTAATGGTCCTTTAACATATTGGGCGTACGGTAACTTCAAGGTTAATGGCACATGTATTGACACATTTCTGCCGGTGAAGAAAAGCCCACCAAAGATGCCCGCCACTGACTTTAATGGCCAACAGATTTTGGTCAGAAAAATCAAAATGTGCATTTTTAGGCAGATATTCACATCATGGCTGGCAACAGACTGGTTGTATATAAGTCAATAACAGAATTCCCCCCCACCTCACAATCAGATCAGAAGCTGTCATGCCATCACCCTACTGCAAACTTCTTTTTCCCCACAAACTGAGCCGGCACAGTTTCGATTGGGCTACCAAGACCAAGTGACTTTTTTTTCAAGTCAAGTCATAAAGCAATAAAATCTTCCATGTGCATAAGACCTTAACTGGTGCATCTTTTACCAATTGCCAGACTGCAATGAAAGCTTTTTAAACATAAATATAATGAAAATTTGACAAGTACAACAGGTAATCCTTTATATCTTGTTTCTAAACATTACCAGAGCGGTTACTCCTTGTCTTAGCTGACAAACTAGCTAAGGGTTAATTCCTTACAGCTGCCCCCTAACCGTAGCCAAGGGAAGCAGGGTTCCTGTGTGATGAATTCACCAACACCCAATCAGTCTCTGTTAGGGACAATAAGCAGTTAAGGCCTTTTGAAAGAGGCAATACTTGGGAAGCAGCCAAGAATATGCAAGCTTCCTCTCTGTAATCAGTCACTGATGGCTGTTTCTATGGTTATCACTATGCGAAAACCATACTGACAGAAAAGGAGGAGTCATGAACGCTTCAATCAAGAATCTTTTAAGAAGCACTCTTTCCATTCACTTTGGCAATTCAAGTTACTCCTTGTGGAGCACAAAGAGTACAGCAAACTAGGGGGACAGAAAGGGGCATTTATTTTAACTTTTCAATACGACTTCTGAAATGCAGTAGCCATTCTATTTCTTGGAACACCAAGAAGGTGTTCCAAGGTGTGCATCACACTCAGTAAGCCAGCTGCTAGCTGGGTATTCAATGGGTGGGTGTCACCTTAAAACACACTTAACAGAATACATCATCTCTGGTTAAAATCCACTACCTGATTAGCACCTGGTTCCCAATGTGAAGTACAATGGGAAAGAGCCTTGACAAGAGGACACAGTTGTGCAAAAAGTCCTTCCCTGCCTCAGTACCACCTTACAGGATTTAGTAGGCCCTCCAGTGGATTTCTATGTCGTCGATCTGCTCAGGTGTTTCAGCGTCTTGTTTTTCACTTAACTCATTGCCCCCCAGCTAACCTATAAACAGAGTTTGCTCAAAGAGATAATAAGCTCTGTATAAACAGCCCAATACTACAAGCCTTTGTTAGGCTACAACTTAAGCTGGCCATACACGAGTGATGTCGCCAAGCGAGCGGATCTCAACCCCATATCCCCACCTACGGGTGGCGATATCGGGGAGGCATGTGGGGCAGTCGGTTTGGGGGCCGCATCAACGAGCCGATGCGGTCCCCGATCCGAATGGATTTTCTAACCTGGCCGATCGATATCTGGCCAATTTCAGGCCAGATATCGGTCGGCCAGGCCCCTCGGTTCTGCCCCTACACGGGCCGATAAGCTGCCGAATCGGTCCAAGGGACCGATATCTGCAGTTATAATCGGCCAGTGTATGGGGACCTTTAGGGTTTGCTGCTCATTATACAGAAGGCTTATCAGTGGATTGTTCACTTGTTTTAGTAGCTTCTTAATGCTCTTATGCTCAAAAGACCCAGTGAAGATTACTGCATTATCTTTATGTTTGCAGAAGAATTCCATAGATATTTCTTAATTAAAATAGGGAAAAGGTTTTTTTAGCCTCAATATTGTAAATATGTTATTTATATATTAGAAGTTCAGAACTACAATACTACGAGGAACATTTTGCTCTAATAAATGAACTTTCAGGAGGCAGCAGATAAAAGGAATTTAAGGAACTTGCTTCTTTTGTGCTTGCTGAATTATTAGCCGTTCTATTCATTCTCGGGCCAAAGAAAAATAAAATGCTAGCTGGTTGCAAGGGACAGTGACTGCAGCAATACCATTATTGTAAGACTTTAATTCATATTTTTCTATTCCTATGAACTTTCATTCTAACATTTAAACCAGACAGCAGTTTAAATTCTCAAATTATAATCTTGATATTAAAAAGTACAAATTCAGAACCCCACAAGCCCATAAAAAATAGCATTTGGAAAATTACCTTTAATGTCATTGCCTATATTATACCAAGAGTCACTTACTTATGATCCCAAAATACTTTCTGCTGTCCCCTTAAAAGAAGTAACTTGCCTTTAAGTTAAATTTTAGTATGTTATATAATGTTCTATTATTAGCAACACTGGTGTTCATTTTTCTAGTTCAAATTATTTACCTTCCTCTTCTGCTTCTTTCCATCATTTCCATTTGTCAGGCTCCAATTTTACTGTTACTTTTTTTTTTATAAAAGCCCTTTTCTACTCATAGTCAGCCATTCAAACCACTGTCTGGTCCTTTAAACGTAAACTGGACCCTAGCAACCAGAGTACAGCTGAAATTCTAAACTGGGCAGCTACGGAATATTTTTATAAGGGGCAGACATTCTGCTGTGCTGTACAATATACTAGGGATGCACCAAATCCAGGATTCTGTTTGGGATTCGGCCAAGATTCAGCCTTTTTCACAGGATTCAGATTCGGCCAAACTGAATTGGAACCCTTAAAATCAAAATTTTTTTGATGGGCGATGTGTGCGCGATTGTTTTTATACTTTGTGTGTCTTAGTTTGCATATGCAAATTAGGATTCGGTTCAGAATTTGCCCGAATCTTTCACAAAGGGTTCAAGGTTCAGCCGAATCCCAAAATAGTGGATTTGGTGCATCCCTAGTGTACACACAGAACCTACAGATTTACATACAAAAACAACCAATATCTGATACTAGAGGTAAAGATGGCCATGCCCTTACAAGCTTGCAATCTAAAAAAAAACTAAATATTTAAAAAAAACCACAACAAATAAATGGAGACCAGCTACAAACTCTCTCAAAACATCACTGTCTACATTACACTAAAAATTAATTTAAAGATGAATTACCTCTTTAACCCCATGAATATTACCTTGGTAACCCCATGAACTGATATAAGTTTTGCTATTTACAAAAAACATTTAAAATATTTCACTCATCTCTAAGCAGTTCTAAAAAACTGCCAGTGTTTTAAATAGCCAGGTATACAGCCTGCAGCTATGTTGCCCATGATCAATTAACAAGTTTCCCCAGTCTTTTCACTGCAAAAGGAAGGAAGCATTCAAACTTTTACTACAAAAAGGCTTAGTACACAATAGCATGCATAAGCTGACACTATGCTTTTATCTCAAAATCTTTTTATCTTAAATGTAGAGTAAAAGAGTAAACACAGGTGACCTAGGGATGTGTTAAGGGCTCTGGTACACGGGGAGATTAGTCGCCCGCGGCAAAACTCCCTGCTCGCGGGCGACTAATCTCCCCGAGTTGCCTCCCCCCTGCCATCCCACCGGCGAACATGTAAGTCGCCGGCGGGATGGCAGACGCGGCGGCGCGATTTCGCGCAAATCGCCGAAAAAGACTCGCGAGGCTTTTCCGGCGATTTCCCGAAATCGCCCCGCCGCGTCTGCCATCCCGCCGGCGACTTACATGTTCGCCGGTGGGATGGCAGGGGGCAGGCAACTTGGGGAGATTAGTCGCCCGCGAGCAGGGAGTTTTGCCGCGGGCGACTAATCTCCCCGTGTACCAGAGCCCTAAAGGGAGAATCTGTAACCACCTTCTTTAATTGTGCCAGAAATGGCTTCCCTCTGGCTACAATGTCACCACAACATATATTACCTATTTTAAGATTGCTGGCAGAGGGGTACTAGTTACTCACATTTTTAGGGTTGTGTTTTGTGAGATGAATAGGCAAGTCAATGGGCCAATAAAATGTAAACAAATCAAAACATTTCCAGTTTAAAACAATGGAAATGACAAAGGATTATGGATTTAGGATTATGTCACACACAGCATTTTTATGCATGATATTTATAAGGATCAAAGTGGGTATAAAAATGCCAAAGAAACATTACTATAGAAAATACTAGACTACATATTATTATTAACATTTATTTATAAAGCGCCAACATATTCCGCAGCGCTGTACATATGTTACAAAACAGACACATCTGCCATAAGTATGTAGGTTTTCAGATGCAGAAGCCGATACACCAGAGAAAATTATTATCTATAAAATTAAATTAATATGTCAGGTAGATGGCATTATTATACATGGGCCTACATAGTCAGTTATGTCTGTGGGACCTGAAAAGAAGTCCAGGGGTCATTGTTTGTTATTCAAACCACAAAGTAACACCCTGATCATTTCATTACACAAAAACTGTGTCACTATTTAATTAGAAATTATATATAAAAACCACAATTTATTCCATATTTTCTGCTTTTATAACACATAGGAAGGTTGTTTGAAATATATCCTAGCAGAACCAGAAAATGTGCCTATTCTTTAAAAAATGTTTTGTTGCATGATTTGAATGATAGTATTCTTTTACTCACGAAAAGACAATTCTCAACAAGAGAAAAGACAAATGCTCCTAGTAATATAGCACAATTCCACAGCAAAGCATTAAAGATAAAGGGACATTTGCACAAGGCAAGGTATACCTCTGAATGAGACTGGATATATTACAAAAACCTTGACTAGGAACGAGAATTTATTAATGACGCAATAGTCCCATTAAATGCTAAATGACACAATGTGCTGCGTTTTGGCTTTTTTGGGGTGGATGTGGAGCTTTGTATCTGGCATGCAATGATGATGATGGATTAAGGAAGCAGCGTTATGATACTAAATGTTTTTTTAGCAATAATCTGAATACTTTCAATGGGAATAAGCCACCGAAAGTGCATAAGGAGTTAAAATGTCAATAAAAATGATGCAATAAAACACAATCTATCAGCATTTCTGCTGTATTATTTGAATTTATATTATGTTCTATTGACTCAAACGTAGGGTAACTCAACATCAGCACCCAGCGACCCAAGCAGCTTGCAATTAAAGAGGAAACCCCCAAGAGAAAGATGGTGCTTATGCCATCAGCACTATCCGTTTATTCAGTAGGAAACTATGTATTTACACACCATATAAGATTTAAGGGCAGAACGCACGAATTCGAGACAAGCTGTTTTTGACACTACGTTCTTCCCTTGTGGAATCGGTCATTGTTTCTATTTAATGCCCGTTATGTTTGATATATACACATGCCTAAAGCACAGCGCTGTGGAATCCGTTGGCGCTTTCTATGTGCCTGTTAGCAATGTTACTAGGCAAGCCCACATGGCATGCTCGCAGTAGCGCTCTGGCTGCCCCGTACAGTCCCCGCCTCTCACTTCCGTGTTTACATCTCTCTTCTTCCCTCCAATTCCATCCGCATTGTGAGCTCACATCTCCCTGCAAATCAAAGCCTGGCTAATTGCTGATTGGCCCGCAACCCAACCTCTCCACCTGACAATGCGAAGGCAAATCTATATTACAAAGCAAACATGAAGCCCCGTTGGCCAGTAGGTGAGCAGAGAAATGGAAAAGAAGCATAAAAGAGAGAGGCTGTAAGTAAATGCAGGCGCACACACAGGCTGTACGGAGCGGGAGCGCACAGAGAAAGCAGACAGCGTGGCACAAGACAACATTCTCACACACTTCCTGGTTGCACTTGCACGGCATGGATGTAAGTGCACAAGTGCCAGGGCCTCCCACCCGCTGCGGCCAGGCTGCAGCCATCACTTCCTGCTTCCCATTCACTTATCCCCACACAGGTATAGAGGCGGATAAAATAGACGTGCGCGGCTGCCATCACGCCTTCCGCTAATCGCAGCTAGCAGCGCGCAAGGGAGCCGGGTGTGCACGCTCCGTTATCGCAGCTCTCTAGCCGATGCCCCCGCCTCCCCCTGCATGCAACTGCGCTCGCCACTACTGCCTCACCGGCTCTGATGAGCAGATCAAGCTGGTTGGTAGGTCCCTCATGCAGCGAAGTCGCCATATTTATCCCGGAGGTTCAGCTTCACATTGGCAGGAGAGAGGAGGAAGCGGAGATTCAGACACACACAGCGCCTAGTGTGTGCGTGCAAAGGGAGGAGGGGTTACTGGGATCCTTCCGCACCCTACAGGAAGCGAACGGCTGCTACAAGCAGAGTGTATGCGTTGCACGATCCTTCCGCAGTCTCACACAGGAAGCGCACTGCTACATCTCATATGCCTGGCCACATTATCCCTCACTAGTCCCTATGGTCCAGCCAAGCAATCCAGGCATAATGTTGATGTACCACAACTCTACGCCTCGCTTGACAGCGACGTGTCTAAACTGAACAGAAGCCCGGCGCATATTTTTGGTCGGAAGCAGCTAGTACTACGTACAATTTCAGCTAATATTTTCCACCTGTGCAAACCTGGAGCGCCGATTCCGCTACACTGACTATAACATGTTTCCCTGACACATTCTTCTCCAATGGGGGTTGAAAGACCAGAGAATAAGTTCCCACTGCCTCAGGAAATCGTCTGAGCGATGCAATGACTATTATTGGGACCCAAAATTGGGTTCTTATGTTCTCTGGTGTGTGGCCCCAAGATCCCATTTAATACAATAAAAAGCTTTTTATGAGGTGCAAAACAGTGTGATTTTTGGACTGCAAAGTTAATTTTGACCCCCAGAGAAACCCCTGTTCCTAAGGCTAATGGTTGAGTAATTAAGACTGTCAGGGCCCTATACAAATATAATGTAAGAATGATAGTCAAAGTAGTTCTGAGAATTCTGTAGTTTAGAACTAGGGATGCCACCTCCTGTAAAATGAATATTACTACTAAAGAAGAAATATGAAATGAATGGAAGGAAGGACAGCAAATGTGGCTGTTATATCTCTGGCCTGCAAGATATCCAGCTGGGTCAATAGAATGTATGTACGTTGTGTCAGTCAATTTATTTTCACAACTACTTAGTACCTAAGCCATTATATTAATAGCAGTTCGGTCCATTCTGGTCTTTTTCAGCCCCCATATTTTTAAGTTTCATAAACTTGTGAAGCTAAAACACATTAAGGGTGAGGAGGGTTGGGACTACCCAACCTCCATATGTACTATATCGCCTCCAAAGTGTCCTACACCCACTGGTGGCTTGTCCAAATACGGCATTACAAGCCACAATATTGGACTCGGTGGAAACTATGGAAAATGCCCCATACAGAATGCAAGGAGATATACAGCACATCACCCCTATTATAAAATATACGCATAGACTGTGGCTTATGGCACTGCATAAATTAGGTATAGACCCACCACTGCTTTCACCTAGGCTCCCCCTTTGGAATAACAACAACCTCATTCACCTTACTCAACTGCCCCAATTTCAGATCTGGCCCATAGCAGGTATAAAAAGGCTCAGGAACATACTGGAAGAAAACTTGTTTCCCACGTATAGTGATCTTAGGAACAGACCTTTACTGACTAACATTAAACTGTAGCAATACTTACAACTGAGGGAGGCATTTGTAGACCCATTTCGGGAAGCATCCCTAGTCTACGAGAATTATCCCATAGAAAATCTACTGACTCAGGAGTGCCCCCCCCAAGTTGGTCTCTCGACTCTACTAATCTCAGCCTCACAGGCCCCCTTTCACAGAGAAGGGGAATGTAAACCAAACGAACAAACCCCAAAGGGATTCCCAGGCATAAATTTATATGAAGTAAATAAATATATAATACCCAGTATCGGGTTGGGCCCGGGTGTTCAAACCCCGAACCTGACGCTATGGTTCAAAGAATCACACAATGCACGTCGCTCAAATAGTGTAAAAGCTGAGGAATCAAAGAATAGCTCACCACAGGCCGATAGTGGTCCGGGTGCTCAAGGCCCCGAACCCGCAGCTGAAGGGGGAAATCTCCAAAGTTAGCATATGGAACATCAAGCACTCCGGACACGTGAAGACTGCTAAAATCCAAAATTTATTTCTTCATGTTTAAAACAATAAACGCCTGACGCGTTTCGTGCCCATTAAGGCACTTAATCATAGAACCTACCTCAAATGGAGGTCACTGCTAGATGACCTAACAGAGGAGCAATGGGAGGAGGTAACAGACCTTTTACCATTTTTTGGTATCCTCAAGAGACAGATTAATTCAATACAAATTACTGATGCAGGCCTAATATACTCCGCGGTCAGACTAAAAGAAATTGGTCGCATTTGTCAGATACTGACAAATGTGACAGGTGCCAAGCAGACCAAGCAGATTTCCTGCAAATGATCTGGAACTGCCCCATGGTCCAGGACTTTTGGGAAGATATTACCACTCATATGTCAGCTCAACTAGCCTACCCTCCTCTCCTCTCGCCACATGCCTGCCTACTTGGCATTATGGAGGACCAAGTGGGAGGTACTGCCTCCTGACTGTTTGCCCGGTCGCTACTCTACTATGCCCAAAAGTGTATCATTCTCCGCTGGATGGGGCCAAAGCTCCCCTGAAAGAAACAATGGATTAAGCTTATTAACGGAGCCTTACCCTCTATCAAACTGACATACCTAACTAGAGGATGTCCAACAAAGTTTGACAAAATATGGCAACCATGGCTGGACATTAAAGGGGACCCCCTGCCTAGAATAGGAGACACTCCTGACCCACCATGCTAAGTCCCTATATGCCTCACTAATTCCAATGCGAGCATAATATTTAAACCCTTCTACTACTACTTCTCTTTCAACCCCCCTTTCTCCCTCTCTCTCTCCTTTCCCACCCTCTTCTTTTATACCTTGTTTTGAAAAAAGGAAAATAAAAGCAATTAAAAAAAAAAAAACACCTTAAGGGTGAGGACACACAGAGCTACAAAGTAGCAGCTACTTGTCACGGCTACTAAATGTCAGAAAATACCCTTTCAGAGACAATACTGAGAATTACCGCTGCTAAAACACACTTATCAGTAAATGACAATTATCAGTAAATGATCAGCATTGTCTATTTTAGTAGCTGTGACAAGTAGCTGCTACTAGTAGCTCTATATGTCTTCACGCTAAGGACAGTGGCACACGGGGAGATTAGTTGCTCACGTTAAGGGCTCTGGTACACGGGGAGATTAGTCGCCCGCGGCAAAACTCCCTGCTCGCGGGCGACTAATCTCCCCGAGTTGCCTTCCCTCTGCCATCCCACCGGCGAACATGTAAGTCGCCGGCGGGATGGCAGACGCGGCGGCGCGATTTAGCGCAAATCGCCGAAAAAGACTCGCGAGTCTTTTTCGGCGATTTCCCGAAATCGCGCCGCCGCGTCTGCCATCCCGCCGGCGACTTACATGTTCGCCGGTGGGATGGCAGAGGGAAGGCAACTCGGGGAGATTAGTCGCCCGCGAGCAGGGAGTTTTGCCGCGGGCGACTAATCTCCCCGTGTACCAGAGCCCTAAATCTTTGCTTCCCAAAATGCCATCCCAACTGCAAGAATGTAAATCGCCGGTGGGATGGCATATGCTTTGCTTTGGTTTTCCAAAGTCGCCCTAAGCTTCCTTGTTAGGTAACTTTGGGAAACTGAAGCAACAAATATTTCCCGTGTGCCACTGCCTTAAAGTTTACATAGCAAATAATTCACTCTACCATTTAAACTTTTATTGAACCAACAAATGTATTTTTTTAGTTGTAATATTGGTGTGTAGGCAGCCATCTCAGTGCATTGTGCCTGAGTCTGAGCTTTCAGAAGGAGCCAGCGCTACAAATTAGAACTGCTTTCAGGTAACCTATTGTTTCTCCTACTCCCATGTAACTAGAGGAGTCCCAAGCCAGACTTGAATTTCTTACTATTAAGTGCTATTCTGATATCTACCGGGAGCTGCTATCTTCCCATTGTTCTGCTGGGAGGGGGATGATATCACTCCAACTTGCAGCTCAGCAGTAAAGAGTGACTGAGGTTTATCAGAGCACAGGTCAGATGCCTGTGGCACCATGGGAAATGAAGAATTTGGCTCGCTCCATGTGAAATTTCAAAATTAAATATAAAAAAAATCTGCCCTCTACTGTCGGAGAATTCAGTGAAAAAGCTAGCAGGTTGCCCCTTAGGTCACAACAAGGCTGTAAATATATCAAACCTGGTCCTAAATAAGGACCTAAACAAATGGACAGCAAAAAGTTGGAAAACCTCTGGGCATTATGGTCTGCTGCTTTAGCTGGCTACTGAGTATAATTCAGCAGACACAAGTATTCTTATACATATTAATGAATACAAATAATTATTCAGTGTGCAGTATCAACTTTGTTTTCATTTTGAAACTTTTAACAAAATAAAAACAGGCTACAGCACTCCTACAGCTGATGTGAATATAACAGTTTGTTATTTCTGTGATGAAGTTATTAAACCAATGTGGAAGAGCAGCAATGTTGACCTTTATGCATTTGGATATCCATTAGACCTTTGTGGTCCATCATTTAGTCAAGTCCCCCGTTAACAAGTTTACCACTATAGTTCCAAGAATATCTAAGATAGCAAATAAAGCTGGGCTTACTTAAGGCCAATGTCACACATGGCATTTTGTCATTACAACAAAATGCCAGAAAATGCGCTGAGAATGCTTTGAGAATTGCAGCAGGTAAAACACTTAAATTGTGTAACTGTGCAAAAATACGTAGAAAGTGACCACAATGTTTAACCTTTGCTTAGTTTGTCTATACACCTGCTAGGCCAAATCAGCTGAATCGATCTATACATGTGTCTTGGTTTATATTTGCTTTACTTTATCTTTTAGTCTTATTGCACACTGGGTGTTTCTCCCACTGTGTCTTTGGGGAGTAAGTGCTTGGGTGCAGGACCAATTTACTATTTATGCTGCCATAGAATGACGTGTTGTGAACCCTTACCTTTCCTGCAAAATTTATTGACCAATATATCAAAACCCTTCCAACCACTGCATATTTAAAGCAGAACTTAAGTAATATTCAAGAAGACCAATTGATAAATTTTTGAGTATGAGAAGAGAAAAAAGTGATTGCGTCAACAAACTGCGACAAAACATGCGTGACCTTTCTTACACACGCCTTGTTTTTTTTTTTTACTAGAGCATTAGCTTATTTAAGAAAAAACTTGGCCAGAATAGCTCACAGTTTTTTTTTGCAGTAGAAAAATTGCACAAGTGAAAATAATTGTTCCACTCATTTTCAATGAGGCTGAATCCAAAATGTTTTTAACTGGAAAATAAAGTTTATCGAGACTATTCCCACTGACTTATATAGAATTTATATATAGAATATAGAGTTTTTTTAATGCGACGTTTTTTTTTTTTTTTTTTTTTTCCAAAAATTGATAAAAACCACAAGCTCAGAAGTAAATATATCTAGCCCTAAATATACAGGTCAGCCTTTTAACATATATCCCATCCTGTGGTAATAACCATATAAACCAACATCTACAAGAACTGGCTATTAACTTTTCTATTGGAAAAAGCTCTAATGGACATTTAAAAAAGTTTTAAGGCAAAAGATAATACGGAAAAGCTTAAAAAAAAGGGGGGGGACAAATAGTTTTAAAATATACAACAAAGAAATCGAGTGTTAAAGTAGTGGTCAATAAAATACAAAATGCATTTTAAGGGAAAGCCAACCTAAAATGTAAGAATTGGTATGATTGTTCTGTGCCTTGTTATGAACTGAATGATCGTATAAGGCATGTAAATACCCTATTTCAGTCAGTTTTGTTCTACAGAAATCAGTTGTTCTCTGCCTGTATTCTTTTGAATTTCCTGCATGTTGTGTGGGATTTTTCAGCTGATATCACCTGGGAAATCTCCGATTTTCACCATACACACCTATCTAAACACTATCTGCGCAAGTTTGTTCTATATTCTTTACAATATTCTAAAAGATAAAAAGAAGCCCAGAATGCGCAGAGAATTCCCAGAGGATGTGCTGAACTACTTCAGGTGAATGAGTAGTGTTTGGAAAATATCAGGATAAATCACTGAACACATATAATAATCGCTTAAAGTGATAGCTGCTGTAAATCATGTAAAGATACTATGCACTGCAGGGAAATCCCATGTGGCTGCAGTAGAGACTCTAGTTGGTAATGGGATAAGAAGTCTGGCTGCTGAGGCGCAGGACTAGATGCATTGTTAGAGCGACACTCAAAGTGAGCCTGGCTTGAGGAAGCAAGCTGCAGAAAATTACTTGAAAATATATAGAACTGCCTTACGGACTATAATGGAAAGTTATTTAATTTGGAATGCTCTAACGGAAAAAGTTTTAAGTTTATTTTAAAGTGCCTACATTATGTTTTAGGCAATGGCCTATGTTGTAGAATGTACAAAAACAAAAAAGGAGCGGTAATAAAAGCTCCAAAAAAAAGATTTTTGACATTGCAATTATATAAAGAAGACCCACAAAGCACCCCAGTCTATATATGTGTGGTATAACATTCACAGAAAAAGGATGTGGGTTCCCCAAAAAATGAAAAGTGATAAGGATTTAGGACAAAGAAAACCCTAATGTGTTTCGTGCCTGTTGGGGCACTTATTTATAGGCTAATGGGCACACTCCTGTACATGGTTTTTATGGGGGATGTGGCCAATCAGATTAGAATACACAATAACCAATCACAAATGTGGAGACGATTCTAGATCAAGCACAGTGGTACAATTCAATCCAAATAGGCAAAATACTCATATGTGTCTAAGACTAAAATGAAAGGGAAAAAAAAAAAATCATACAGGTATGGGATTCCTCATCCGGAAACCCGTTATCCGAAAAGTTCCGAATTACGAGAAGTCCAGCTCCTATTAATTCCAGTTTAATCAAATAATTCCCATTTTTAAAATTGTTTTTTTTTTCTATAATAAAACAGTACCTTGTATAATTAATCCTTATTGGAGGCAAAACTATCCTATTAGGTTTATTTAATGTTAGTAGACTTAAAGGACAAGGAAAGTCAAAATCTACGTTATTAAATAGTACTACTATTGCTGTGTAAAAACGCTATATTTCTGGCTTGCCTAATGAAAGATTAACAGAGATACACTTACTACAAACTACATACTGTATATACTCGAGTATAAGCCTAGTTTTTCAGCACCCAAAAACGTGTTAAAAAAGTCACCCTCAGCTTATACACGAGTCGGGTGCCATGGGTCCCTCCAAACTAGCACCCTCTGTCCTTTGTGTGCAAATTAGGCCACCCGCAACCAGACCCTCCAGTGCCCTGGCCCGCTCCCAAATTCATCTTCATCTACCATTCTCACCTGTCCCATTCTGCACTAGACATTGCACTTTATATTCTATATAAACTATATATAGTTTTGAAGGATTTTAACTCTGTGTTTTAGCTTGGTTGCAGAGTACTCTTAAGGTATCATTGTTGATAAAACAATTGCTTTTGTTGACCCTCCACTTATAGAGCTAGTTTACAGTTTTTATTTGAAATAAATATTTAAAAACATATACCTCACTGATGCCTCATTTAATATAATTTTATTGGTATTTATTTTGATGAAACTTAGCAGTAGCTGCTGCATTCCCCACCCTAGGCTTATACTCGAGTCAATAAGTTTTTCCAGTTTTCTTAGGTAAAATTAGGTACCTCGGCTTATATTCAGATCGGCTTATACTCGAGTATATACGGTACTTGTTTCAGTGAACGGCACCACCATCTTTAAAAAGGGATGCCCATACCCTTTCCCTTCACATCTCTACTGCGCATGCGTCCCCCCCGTCTGCTCCCCGCTGGGCTACTAGTAGCTGATCCCAGACAACACAGAAAGCGGCCTCTGCACCCCGTCACCCTCCCTGCGTCTTTGTCCGGCGGAACCTGGCCCCCCCTCCAATCCTCGCACCTTTGGAGTCCTTAACCACCCACCACCCTCCCTGCTCCGCTCCAATCCCTGGAGTCTTGGTCAACCAGTACCAACCCCACCCCCAAACCCCCCCTCCCGCTCACAGCTCCCCCCCAGCACACTCGCCTGTCCGGCTTCTAATGGCCCCAGGGCGCTGCTGCATGCGCTATTTATACAGCGACAGCCATAGCAACCGGACGCTTGCCGGTTTGTCAGAAGGGGAGTGCACCTGCTTATGCTGAAGAGGGACATGTGCACATGCGCCGCCTACAGTCCTGGTCGTAGAGTCGTTGCAGGAGTGAGGCATTATGGGAATCCTCTTTACCCAGCTCAGCGTTTTTTTTTCCTGTTTGGCTTCTGATCATCTGAACGATGGCAATTTGGGGAGACTTAAGGGCACTATTGAGACAACTGAAGGTAAGCCTGCAGCTTGAGATTAACTCTTTGGTAGCCTTTCCTTCTCCTTTAAGGTACAAAGATCCAAATTACAGAAAGATCCAGAAAACCCCAGGTCCCGAGCATTCTGGGGTGGGTCACAAAAATGTGAAAAAGAAGGAAAACGTTAAATGAAAAAACTTTTAATATACTGATGCATTGGTATAGTAAATTAAAAAGAAAAGAAAGAATAGTACCCCACACAAGTTATGGAGGGAACACCAGGCTGTATAAGCAATATATAACAGTGTATGATGCATACATGTAAATATAAAAAGCTGAATATAGTTATAAAATTATTTCCAGGCAAAATGAAGCATTAAATATACAAATATATATACATAAAAGACGCTTGAGCATGATTTTTTTGTGTGTTTATGCAGAAAAAGTAAAAAATGTGGAAAGAAGCAGAGGATGGAGAGGGGGGAACATGTATCTATTACATATATATTTATTATTTTCTCAAATAGCGAGTAAAATTGAATTCACAGTTAAGACCTAGCGGTTTCCTAGCGTGAAGATGGAAAATCCATTTTGTTTCAAGTTGGAGCAACCTTGGTTATTAGGTCTCCTCCTCTTATATTATTCCCCACTCTATCAACAGCGTTATTAGTTGATTTTGTAATATGTCTTCCTTTGCATTCTTTAAAGGAGAAGAAAAGGTAAAAACAAAGTAAGCTTTATCAGAAAGGTAAATACAGCCATAAGCCACTCACAGAAAAGCTGAAAGTCCTCTATCAAAAGAAACACAGGATTTCTTGTCTCCTTTTTTGTAAATATGTTCTTTTGTATCTGACTTCCTCTCTCAGAAAAATCCTTCATTCCAGGGGCTAGTGGTTTTATTCATTCCTATGGGATTTTTAGAAGTGTATTTATCAATGAGTGAAAGTTAAAATTCACCAATTGATAAATACACTTCTTAAAGGAGAAGGAAAGGTAAAAACCAAGTAAGCTTTATTAGAAAGGTCTATGTAAATACAGCCATAAGCACTTACAGTAATGCTGTACTGAGTCCTCTTTTAAAAGAAACACAGGATTTCTGGTCACTTTTTTTGCAAAAATTATGTTCCAGTGTCTGACTTCCTCTCTCAGAAAAAGCCTTAATTCCTGGGGTCAGAGTCTGCTCAGTTCTCTCATCACTCCTGCTCCCCCTCCCACCAGAATGCTAAGAATTCCCTCCCCCCTCCCTTAGGAATGTGTGATCTCAGCTATAATGGATAGAGACTGCAGGAAGGAAGCTACCTAAAATGTCAGCTTCTATCTTAAGCAAAAGGAGAAAGCCGTTTACTCGGGTATATTAATGGTTTCTGCAGAATAAATATATTGTTCTAGGTGACACTATTCTGGCAAATCTATTGGCAGTAAAATGACTTTCCTTCTCCTTGAAAAACCCAAAAGAACCAAAAGAACGTGGATGAGTTTTTATATATTAAGCTCTAAACTCACATTTTGATAGATCTGCCCCTCAAACTAGTCTTAATATTTTATAGTTGCAGAATTATTTACATTCCTCTACTACCTCTTTTCAGCTCTCAAATAGAGGTTACTGACCCTGGCAGCCAAATCTATTGCTCTGTGAGAGCAATAGTCTGTTTTACTGTTACTGCTACCTTTTATTACTTAAAAAAGCTTTCTTTCCCCACTTTACCTATGGTCACCACATGTAATTTATTTTACATATGGCAATTCCAACTATTGTAAAGGGGCAGGTATTGACCGACATCCTTATCGCCTGAAGAAGAGGAGATTTCCCACCGGGAGAAGAAGTGTCCTGTGTGACAGGACCCCTAGAGTCGAAAATGACACACAAATGTACTGTGCACAAAGTAATTAGGAATGTTTTAAGGAGAAGATATTGTGAAATGATTCTAGCAAAGGGACATTTTTATCAGTAATTGCCAAATGTTTGATTTGTCAATAAAACACTCTATGCTAATGGGGTCATTGACCACTCTGGAACATTATGTGCCCTTGCAAAAACGTATCCATCCATACACCCAGCAGGGCTGTCAGTCAGTGCATCTGGTCTTCAATGATTAGGTTTCATCAAAAGCTTGGCCAGCTTTAGATTTCAGTCATTTTTGTATGTTTTATGGTGCATTATAGTCCCATTGGCTTTTCACTGGCTGTAAGGCTTTGTTGGAGAGGGGCCAGTGATTGCTTTCCTGCAATAAAAGTAATCTGAGAGCAGTTCCACTACCTGCTTATAGTAGATCCAGGGATGCACTCACTCCCGGTGTGGCTGGCACAGGTCTCACAAAGGGCATTTTAAAACCCACCAACTTCAGCTAGATTGGTAGTTCCCAAATATATTTGGTCAGCTTACTCTGCATAGGTCTCTTATCTGTGGCCATGATTCCAAGAGATTGGATTGGCCTGATTTGTTCCACAACCTGGGTGGCTGTATCAAAAAAAAAAACCATCCACTTATTTGATGACCTTGCCAAGGTGTAATGAGTGTATCTTTCAGTATAAAAATATTGTGGAAACTGAAAACAATACATATTGTAGGATACAAATGTAACCAGATTGTATTCAGAAATACAGCTTTAACAGTTATGTCAGGGGATAATGTCATAACATTTATTATGCTAACTATTGTTGATAATCCTATTTATTTCGAATACAAAATGCCCCTTTGTTCAACAAAAGCCTAAGGCATAGGGCTTGTGTTCAGCGGTTTTAAAAATATGAACACTCACAGAGGCTAAATACAGACATACATATTAAGTGAATCCTTTCACTCTCATTTACTTTCTATCTACTTTATTCAGAGAAAAAAATGGCTTTCTAATTGTTGTCAGTCTCTAATATGTACAGCAATATTGTAGTGCATAGCTATAATAATGTTGATAAATAGAAACTGAAGTAAAATTAGTCAAATTAGATTTCAGATTCAATTACACATGATTTATCACAAGCAAAAAGATAATTTAAAATATTAAGACACTGTTGGGGTTATGTAATAAAAGGCACTAAGTCTGCCCAGGAAGCATTTACTGGTTTAAAAGCAAACATCTCATTGGATGATGTTATAAAAAGTACCTAACAGGGTATGCAAAATTAAAATGGCCACTAGATAGGTCCAGTTTCAGACTGCTTAAAAGCACTCAAAGCTCATAAATGCAACCTGTGTGCTATAAAGGCTGTGACAGACATATCGGGGGAGATTTGTCGTGGGGCGACTAATCTCCCCGACATGCCATCCCACCGGCTAGAATGTAAATCGCCAGTGAGATGGCATACACGGCGAGGCAATTTGCCGAAATTGCTGAAGTCACCTTGAGAGGAAACGTTGGCAATTTCGGCACCGCGTATGCAATCCCACCGGCAATTTACATTCAAGCCGGTGGTATGACACTTCGGGGAGATTTGTCATGGGGCAACTAATCTCCCCATCTGTCACAGCCCTAAGCCTTCTAATTGTCAGTAGAATCTCAGCAATAAGGTATGATTTAATGCTACTTTGTGAAATCTAACTCTTATTTAAATGCTATAAAAAAGAAAACCTTACTCAGGTTAAAAAAAGTGGTATTTTTCTTGCTGAAGGGGGATAGTCTTGCATAGGCAGTAGACTAGCTAGCAGCAGGCAGGTATCTCTTATCTGTATCATCCCTTCTGTTCAGATTTATCCCTTTGATGCAAATTACTTTTGATGTATGTATTAAAAGTTAACACAGAATCTATACCATTGGAACAATGCCAGCACTGTAGATTCTACATTTGGCAGCATGTAAAAAGTTCATTAAAAAGATATTATTTTACTTTATTTAGAAAGGAGTAAGGCAAATGCTAAGAGGGATAGTTTCAATGATGTTTGCAGCAATCTAAATTTTCCACTGATTTAACACTTTTCTCTGCAGGCTGCAGTTTTCAAGTCATGCCCCACCTAGTGGAAGACTGTAATAATAATACATTATAACACTTATTATATAGATTAATAAAAATATTTCTTTAAGCAGAAGGAAGAAAAAAAAAGAAGAAAAGAATAAAGTGATGGTGTCCCTTCTGACTACATTTTCATTTGCAGAAGTATTTTGTTTTTTGAATGCATGTAATTCTTTAAAGATGCCCTAATATATACAACACATTAAGCACACAAAGTACACTGTTTATGTCAGCACAATGCATTTGTAGGCATACACAGATTCTAACACAATCCTGTACACTTTTCTTTAAAGCAGAAGTATCATGAAAATGTAAAAGGAGCTGCACCCAGGGGTGCTGCTGCCATGAGTCAAGCTGAGAATCTCAGTAATAAGCTGCTCCTGGTAATTTCGAGAGCCAAGTTCAGTTATTAAACTTGAATTTCAGCTCTGCTATCCATTCTGGCACTAGGGATACAGGCAACCCCCCCTCCCCCCAATGAGCTGCTCCAACGCCAATTTTCTGATCGAAGTAGGGTGAACTCTGGGAGCCTAAATGTCCCTGGCTGCACCCCAAGAAACTAAATGTAAACAAATAACAATTTTGTACAGTTTCTGAAATCAAGTCACCCATCAGTATTCCCCCAGAATTTGTTGATCTTCATGTGAAGTCGGATGAATATTTTAATTGACAGCTACTTGAAAAGATAGCTAGCACTAATACATTGTCTAGGCAAAGGGAGGACACACCCATGTAATATTAGGGCTGTCATTCAAAATCCGAGTGTTAACACAAAAAAAAAAAAAAAACAGGAAATCTTGTAGTTTCTACTATAAGCTGCAGTATTCTTTAACCCACACAGAGGGTGCTCCTGTTCCCTGTCAGTGCTCTTACTTATAGCTGTGTTATCAGCAGAGGAAAGAAAACCACCTCTTTTCCCTTCTAGTGAGTTCATTAAGCAAGCATGAAATGGAAAATGGATATCAGTAAGAACTGCTGCCAATGTTATTTTAGTTAAAGGGCAGCTTAACCCTGCAAAAACTTCTAAGTGTATAAAATGTACCAGTATCCTAAGACTCATGTACAAGCAAGCCTACTGGAACTGCAGCTTAATGTCACAAAGGGCAATAGCACAAGGGGTAACAATGCAATTTTTTCTTATTGAAAAAAAAAAAAAAAAAACCTCTCCTACAATACAAAAAGGCCAATGTTATCTGGAAATCTGGTCATTTTCCAAAGAATGCACAAAACACTACTTGATTTGTGGTCAGTCAGTGTGGCTAATGGTATCACTTGCTAGCATTGCCCATCCCCAGCAGCAGTAGGTTTATATTGACGCAAATTACAGTTTATTTTGTTAAGTTATAAAATGTATGATCAATATTTTTTTTTTTTTTTTTGCTTAAAAGCCCTGTGCATATTTATTTGTAAAAAGAAGAAATATAAGATAGCCCTGCATAAGCTTATGCAGTGATTTAAATAATGTATGAAGGTAAAAAAAAAAAATAAAAATGATCAGTGTTCCTTTAAAAGCTTAGTGTACTATGTTTATAATGATTACATAAGAGTAAGACTGTACAGTAAGCTGTAGAGTATTTTTTATATTACTAGGAAACACAAAATGATCAAGTTACATCCTTTGTGCCAATGGGATTGTTGCATCATCTTTATAACAAATCCCTTGTGCATTCTGAGAGCAGATTAGGAGAACATACCTACAAGCAGATTTCTTCCATAAAAGGGAGATCCCAAAGTCTTTTTACAACAAAACAGACCCACCAAAGGTGCATCAGTGACACCCCTTTGCATATGGTTTATGCCAAACAGCAGTCCATCCTTATCCACTACATGGAGGAGCAATTTAGGAGGAAGTCACCTGGTTTCAATGTACAGAGTAGGCCGAGATTATACTGGGCATGCAGTTCTTTTTTATTTTTACTCCCCAGTCCTTCTGCATTTCTACCTTATGAGCCATCTTCCATTGCATCACAGGCATCCCCTGCCCTACCATTCAATCTACTGCCTTTGAGGAATGGTGGTAATGCTGCTCTATTTAACATACACATTTAGTGCACCTTACAAACAGAACCATCCAAAAGCAGGTTCCATATGAATATGAGAAGACAAATTGCTCCTGGAGAGGACAACTAAGCTACTCATTAATGATATAATAAAAGCCAGTATGTTTAGTTTTCACTACACACAATCACACAATAGGGAAACACAGTAGCAAGACATGCAGATTAACTGCGTGAAGCCCATATATTTTCACTATACTGTGCTACTTGCAAGTGAAATTCATTCACCTTTGTAAAGCTTTCTGCAACAGACTGATAATTTTCCATGCAAAATTACCATATGCCACTATATTCTAAACCATTGTGACTTTACGACAATATTTTGTACTTTTATAACATGAAGCATAAACAAAAGCCACATTGTTGAACCTTGTTAAAGAGGCACCTAAATTAAAACATACTAGACAAAGACCAGGTCACTTTTGCTAGTGTATTACATGGCCTATACCAAGAACAAAACCAATGCTTTCCTCAAAAGATCTCTAAAAGACAGAAAAGTTATTATTTTAAAATACAAAGATTAAATGTAATTCTTAACTGCAAGCTTTGAAGACAGCATAGGCAATATATAGAATTTATATCACTACTCTATAGTTCACTAATTGTGACTAGAATAAAACAAATCTGCTTTTCAACTATTAGCAGCTACTTGTTGTGGCTACTAAAATAGACAATGATGATCATTTACTGATAATTTTCTCTATGTGTGTGTTAGCAGAGGCAATTCTCAGTATTCTCTATGGCAGATTTTCTGGCCTTTAGAAACAGTGAAAAAATAGCTGCTACTAGTAGCTCTGTGTGTCTTCACGCTTAGGGCATAAAATGAGCGACAATTTGCCCTGCTTTGGGGCTGTAATACATTTTTGGCTTACCTTTTCTGATTCTGTTAGTGCATATATATAAGTACAATTAGCCCACTGGCTTTTTGTATTTGTTGATACACCCTTATGGGATACATTACATATATATAATTTTTGATACACCATAGCTTTCCAATTCTAGGTTTAGTATTTCCTTTGGAGACAATACAGTGTTATAAACTCGTGCAGCAGCAAAAAAGTATACATTGCATATTTTATGTTACTATGAGAATTTCTAACAGTTTACAATTTAGGACAGGGGTAGGGAACCTATGGCTCGGGAGCCAGATGTGGCTCTTTTGATGGCTGCATCTGGCTCGCTGCTAAATCTTTAATAAAAAAAAAAATAACGAGGGCGTGACCTGCCTTAGAACACGTCTTCTATCTGCCGAGCGCAGGCCACACCCTCCTCTGATCGCATCCGGCATCCTTGGGACCCACCCTACCTTGCCCCACAGCATCCGTGGCCAAACATATTGTATGGCTCTTACTGAATTACATTTTAAAATATGTGGTGTTTATGGCTCTCTCAGCCAAAAAGGTTCCCGACCCCTGATTTAGGATATTTTTGTACAGTGGGACACAGAATATTTTTTCTGTTAAAAGCTCTTCTTAAAACTCTTTCCATCTTGTGGTCTGAATGTGCATTGCTAACGGCTGCCAGCTCACCTGTAAGACACAACTGTGTGCACTTCTTACAGGAGATTATGTTATCTGACATCCCACCACTGAGGTAACTATTCTGCTTTCTCTTCAATAAACCTTTAGAAAAAAGAAATGTATTCTCTTGGTACTGCAAGAATTGCAAGGAAGGAAGAGAAGTATGCCATCTGGGCAATGTCACACAGGTTTGTTTCAGTGATGCCAAAGTGTCTAATACAAGCCCCCCCCCCCACATACTAACTTTGAAGTCACTTAGAGACACATTTTTGGGCTACCTTAAAATGTGCATAAAAAAAACTAAAATGGCCACGTCAGACACTGCTTTGGAAGAAGGCTTTCATGATCATTTAACTGTGTTTGTCTGCAAGTTCACTGAAAGATGATTGAAGAGGACTGAGGACGGAAAGAGCATAGAAGGTATAACAGGCAATGTTGCTAAATGACCCCATAGAATGCTATTACAAAATCTTTTCCTTACAGAAGTTTATTGATTATTATACATTTAGGGGCAGATTTATTAAAGTACGATCGGTCCAAATCTGACTTTTTTGTACTGTGTGTATTTTCTGTGACTTTTTTGTACCTAGTAACTAATGCGTTTTTTTCGTAAGCATTTTCGTGATATTTGCGACCATCAGAAATTATTGTATCCAATCCGAATTTTTCCCATTTTGGGATTTGAACTTTGATTAATCAGCCCCTTAGTTTTAGATGTAAACTAGACAATTCGCAATGCAGTAGAAATGTTATCTCCAAAAGCCCATTAGGCATTATATAGCGTGTGGCATGATTATATCTGCTTTTGGAACTTTTTCTTGAGCCTAGCGTCATACTATCTAAAGCTGCAATGGCTCCAAAATCATAACATTTTACAGCTTATACTGATTCTAGAAAAGAAGCTTTGGAAAACATTTGGGTGAAATAGGATTCTTTATACAATATTAAAATGCTAAGAACTGGCTTTTCTTTCTTTAACTAGTACAATAACTAGTCGGATCCCTTATCTGGAAATCCATTATCCAGAAAGCTGTTAATTACGGTAAGGCCATCTCCTAAAGAGTCCATTTTAAGCAAATAATTAAAAAAATTTAATATTAAACCAGTGTCGTGTACAGGTATGGGATCAGTTATCCAGAAAGCTCCAAATTACAGAAAGCTTGTCTCCCATTGACTACATTTTAATCAAAGAATTCAGATTTTTAAAAATAAACTCCTTTTTCTTTGTAATAAAACAGTACCTTGTACTTGATCCCAACTAAGATATAATAAATCCTTACTGGATGCAAAATAATATTATTGGGTTTAATTAATATTTTGTTGATTTTTTAGTAAAAGGTATGAATATCCATATTACAGAAAGACCCCTTATCCGGAAAATCCTTTGTCTCAAGCATTCTGGATAATGGGTACTATACCTGTACTTTATCCTAACTAAGATTCACAAATCCACATTGGTGGCAAAACAATCCTATTTGGTTTTTAGCAAACGAAGGGTACTGGCACACGGGAAGTCATCTGTGATAATTATTCACAACTGCAGGCAACTAATCTCCACAAAATTCTTTCCCCACACACAGCATTTAATTTTTCTGAAGTTGCCTGCAGTTTCCTCTCAAGGCAACTTTGGCAAATCGTGGTGCCACATATGTAATCCCATCGGCGATTTACATTAGTTGCCCGCGACAATGAAGATTTGTTGTGCGGCGACTAATCTCCCCGTGTGCCAGAGCCCTTAGGGCAAGGGCACACAAAGCGCCTGCTTCACTTCTCTGCACCTGTGTTTTTGTAAGCAGGAAGAGAGAAGCTTTCATGTCAAGCTGTGCTAACAGCCTAAGTGCAGATACACAAAGCTGAGATCGGGCCAAAAATGCCTGCTACACACGGAAGTGTTTAAAAGTGGATCCATTTCTCTCCGTCTGCCAACAAAACCCAAGTGGAGAGAAGCAGAGCAAATGCTTTATGTGCCTGTGCCAGTGCCCTTACATATATTTATGCAAAAAAGGAAACTCTAGTGCCCCAGTGGGTCCAAACATTAAGTTATCTGTGTAAAATCTTTTAGTTATTTACATTTGGTGTGGTCTAAATTATTAGTATTGTAATTGTGATTTCCTGTGCATCTCTTATGGGATTGTGATCATAATGTGCTTGCCTATGCATCTTTACTGGCACTGTAATCATACTGTGCCTGTCTGTGCATCTACAATGGGATTTTAATTATACTGTGCTTGCCCATAGCACTCACCTATTTCCACGCATTCTGTCTCCACCTCATGCTCCTCTGCAAAATCCTGCATCATGAAGGTCTCATCATCATATACCAGAACCTGGGCTGCATAACCCTGTTCCAGCCGGGCACTAGGAACTGGCTCTACTATCACAGCAGGGTATTCAGTTACTTGAACTTCTTCCTGTGACAACCAAATAAAATGAACAGTATTATATATTTTATTATAAATTAAAATATATTGTACTGTTGTCCTACAGTGGTACAAATTGTGTAAGAGAGAACACACACCTATATATGTGAGGACCAAAACGTCAGATTCTTTTTAAACAATATGTCTTTTTTTTTTAAGGGTGTGCTGGCAACTGAATATTTATTGCTGAATACTCAAATTTTGGCTGTGCACCCCGCAAAGTTACAAGCTTTGGAGTGCAGACACTACAAGGACTAATATATATATCTCATTTCAAGGATTGTGCGCACTCCAATCCCAATAATTTAACTTTATTATAAACACATGGTTATTCCATCAACGTTTCGGTCCTGGTCTAGGACCTTGTTCACGATGTTATACCCTATAACATCGTGAACAAGGTCCTAGATATATATATATATATATATATATAGATATATATATATATACACAACCATATGCAGCACCCAGGAAGTTTGTGAGCAACAACACTGATGAGGGAGTGCGGACTATTTGGAAGTGTTATATATATATATATATATATATATATGCATACACACACACATATATACATACATATATACATACACAAATCTTCATGTGTTTTATTGTTTTTTTGACAAGATACACATACAGTTAGCATCAGTCTGGGTTCTTACCTGTTCCAAATTCTCCACTCCATTGCTGACAATGTCTCCCACCGATCCACCGCCATCCACAGCAGCAGAGGTCATGTTGCATCCCCTGAGTCCAGGTGTTGCGCGGTCTCCAGAAACCGTCCCTCACTACCTTGCCTTTGTTCTAAAAGAGAAAAAAACCCATTACAATCAATTTTTTATTAAGTGATAAAAAATCTTTAATCGACCCAACATTAATGAATGGATTAATCTAAAATATCTGTTTAAACATTATCTCCTGCTGGAGGGCAAGTAGCTGTCTTGAAGAAAAGGTAATGCCATAAGTGATATAATTAATTTCAGTATATCCAGCACCCACAAACAAACTATTTCTTGACAACAAATGTCCTATTATATATGAGAGAGGCTTTCATTTGACAGTTCTGTAGAAAGCAAAGAATGGCATTTGACCTGTTCATCCTCCTGTGTAAGATCTAATCCATTTTATTCTACACAGTTTATTAGTTACTTGCTATGTAAACATGGGCCCTACACTCCAAATTCAACTTTAAGGAAAAATAACACTAACATTTTTCAAGAAAAAAAAAATGTATTCTACCCTGCCCCAATAATTGCCCTATCCGGCACACCATTTATTATTGTGAATGCTTTATTACAAAATACCTGCTAAAACTTGGCTTCCGATCATTTGAAATAGGGCGATACGGCGATGCAGTGCAGAATCCACTATGCGACGATCGATTGATCGATCCTAGCCCGACTCCTTTCTATACAGAAGGAAGGCTAGGATCGATCAATCGATCGTCCCATAGTGGATTCTGCCCGGCATTACTTTTCCTTTAAATGGCTCACCCATTTGGCAACAAGGTTATTCATTTATATAAACTGTAGTAGTGTTTCTAAGCAAAGTGCAGAATAAGTACCATATATTTTTAACATGTACAGTTTTACATTTTGATGTTATTTTCCTTTAAATGGACAAGATGTTCATTTTGGTCTTCCATTTGTAACTGTCCAAAAGAAGTACTGAAAACTAAAAATATATGCTGTAATTTTCTACTAGTTTACTGCCCAGAACCATAGCCTTCCTGTGGAATTGTAATAACTAGGAGGATAGCCCAGGGGGTTCATATAAGTGTATTTACTAACATAGGTACTAGTGATGTGTGGGTCGACAAAAATTCAACCCGCACCTAACCCAGCCCGCTGAGCTGTGTACATTTTTATACCTGCGCCCGTCCCGCGTCTATAAATAGCTTACATGTTCGCCGGTGGGATGGCGGGTCATGGCAACTCGGGGAGATTAGTCGCCCGCAAACAGGGAGTTTTGTCGCGGGCGACTAATCTCCCCGTGTGCCAGAGCCCTTAAGGTCCCCATACACGGGCCGTCTATAGCTGCCGATATCGGTCCCTTGGACCGATTCGGCAGCTAATCGGCCCGTGTATGGGGAGAGCAGAGCGGCCTGGCAGACCAGGGCCAAACGATAGGATTATTTTTTTTTTTTACCTAAATGCTAATATTTACCTAATATTTTTTTTTTTACCTAAATGCTCCCCGATATCGCCCACCCATAGGTGGGGATATCGGGGGAAGATCCGCTCGCTTGGCGACATCGCCAAGCGAGCGGATCTGCTCGTGTATGGCCACCTTTAGACTGTCTTCTTACTAAAGATATTTTCTGGGGCTATAAACAAACTCTTCTGTCAAGCAGAGGTATAATTTACCCCACCCAGCCTCAAGGCATAGATAAAACATCAAATATGTTCTCATGTATACTTCTAAACCCTCCTCCTAACCAGCATTATAACTTTATATACTACCCAAAACACCATGCAACAGTCATCACCATTTATCAAGAAATTAAACTTTCTTACACTTAAATATACTTGTTTCCCCAAGAGTTTTTCACACAGAGCACACACATGATTGCCCCCAGTCAGTATGTTTTGGCTACCACTCTCAGAAAGCTTTGGCAAACAAAACACTCACCCCTGCTTATAACCACTTCAAATTCACTAGCTGTCCATAATACAGACTTTCTGGTGCGCAAGTAAACACAGACTTACACATTTCAAAACAATGGCTGCCTTACGGCATAAATGTGTAAAAGAGAGACCACTACTGTCATTCAAGTATATGTTAATGTATAATTTATAAACAGTGTTTATTATTACATTTAAACATTACAATAATGAATACAAATACACAGTACAGTTCCATCAACATTTAAGAGCTGTCAAAGAGACAAGAGGAAGGAGGTCCCTGCCTTGTAGAGCTTACAATCTATGTGGATGGGTAACTTACAGACACAAATGGGAGGATATTAAGTGCTGCAGGTTAAAGTGGTTGACCCTGCAATATAAGTGCTAGTTCCCAGTTCAGATGTTATGCTTGATTGTACAGCTATAGGACCCATTATCCAGAACGCTGGGGACCAAGGGTATTCCGGATAAGGGGTCTTTTCGTAATTTGGGTCTCCATACCTTAAGTCTACTAAAAAAAAAAAACAATAAAACTGATTTGAATCCAATAAGGATTAATTATATCTCAACTGGGATCAAATACAATGTTCTGTTTTATTATTACAGAGAAAAAGGAAATACATTTTAAAAATCTGAATTATTTGATTAAAATGGAGTCTATGAGAGACAGGCTTTCCGATAACGGGTTTCCGGATAACGGATCCCATACCTGTACTTCTGTGATATAACAACAATATGCCTTTTACTCTATTGCTCTTATTCAAAGTTCCATGTTAAAATATGAAATGTTTAAAAAAAAAACCCAAAAAAACTGTAACAAGTTCCCTAGTGTTTATATTCTGTAATCTCTCAGCACCTGAGAGAAGTGGGAGCTATAACACTGTAAACATTACTTGGCTGTAAACAATAATGTTTTGAATTCATATAAACACGTATGGAAAAATAAACTGAACACATATCATGCTTATTGTAGGCAACACTAGGACCCCTAATTGTAGAAGGGAACACTAGTACCCCGAGGCAAAGAATGGTTTGCTTTGCTTCTGCAAATCCTCTGACCAAAGATCTGTGCACATGGGGAGGGGGAGGAAAAGAAATGAAGAAATACAGGAAACTGGCAGGAAATGCAATGACTTTTGCAGAACGGAAACCTCCCCTACACTAGCATAGCATCAACATGAACTACAGAAGTAACGGTTTTTGTTAATCAGAAAGGTTTTACTAATGCCACAGCAAGTTACTAGAGTCTGTGGCATTCTAAGGGGTGTGATTTTGTGCCCCTCCACAGCCTTCCTGCATTTGTGTCAGGGGCATAAGAAAATGAGTATGGACGTGCGTTTTGTGACAAACTTTTAATGGGTTATCAAGCTAGAAATAAAACTGTCATATTAAGGAACAGCCATATGCTTGCTAAAGTGTAATATATGTCTAACACATTTTTATAGTTCGTAAACTATTTGCAGCTGTCCATTTGAACAGTTAGCTAACTCTCAGTCAGCTCCCCCAACCCTGTTTAATCAGATTATTAGTGGCTAAAAACTTTGCTTCCATAGTGATTTTAGCTTCCCTTCCTTCAACCAGCATACTTCAACTCCCATAATTCCCATCCCTGATTACATCAGCAATACATCCACCTCCTTCTATGCCAACACCGGTGCCTGAATTATCAGCAGCTGCAGGGAGCTTGGCTCTGCCCCGAAAATCAATTCAAGCTAAGCATATACTCCAACTGTGAAATATATATGAACTGTATATGAACACGGAATGAAAAAGTCTGGCCACCCCTGATCTAAGCTGTCCAAATCTGCTTGAATGTTTGTGTTTCCAGTCCTCTAACAAGATTTATATTACAATAGAGGGAACATTATTCATTACTTATATATACACAAGTCATAAAGGAGTTCCATGACCATACAAAGGTGCAAGGCCAAAGGTCAAGCACTTTTACATAGGTCATGGTGCAGTGAGGTGTAATCTAATATATTTTATTTAATTTATGGGGTACATTATTTGTACTAAGTACCAAATATAAGAATATAATTTACAGGATTTTCACAACACAATATAATTACCTAAAAAAAATTAACTTGATATAAATCAAAGCGTATAAATGTGTTACTCAAACATATTCCAGCACAGAGAGGAAGGGCAAGAGGGATTTAAATTGCTGAGTCTGTGCTGCAGTATGTAGTGGGATGGCTCAGGGAGCTACATGAAGTGTCCAAACTAAAGACATTTGATTGTATTCCACAAATTGCAAGCAAAAGTTTCTCTTACATCCCTGGTATTTTGTGCCTTTGCCTGCCAGCACTTAGGAAAAGCATAGTTGGTGGTAGTTTGTTGCATCTGTAGTGCTATGAGTTACCACATATATACTACTATGTGACCAATAAAATAAAAAGTAAATACGCTACAAAATCTCCAGCAGCAACACTGAAAGAGAATGAAAGGGAGGAAGAGCACTTAAGTTGAGAGGTGAAGATAAAGCAGTGCAAAAAGGTGTTGAAGTGTTGAGAAGAACGCTACTTTTTAGTTGTGACTGAGAAACAGAAAAGCAATAACATGATAATTGATACTACAAAAGAATCAATATGGCAGATTGGTGAGCATCTAGACCAATGGGCAACTGAAGAACAACAACTCCCAGAATTATACTGACTCAGTATACTGTCAGGAGTTGTGAGTTGTAGATCAACAACATTTGTGTCCTCCAGTTGCCTATCACTAATTTAGAATGTGTGACCACCGTCTAAGGCAAAAATGACATCTACTACAACCACAGACCAGTAGCCAACATACTACCTAAAGTAGCAATCTGGAGTAGCAGGGGGCTCTGACTCAAGGCCAGTTACTGTGAGATTTATGGAGAATGAATATAAAATAAACCTAAATAAGCCAAAATAAACCTGAAGTCCATCTTGAAGTTCAATTAAGATGGAATTTGTGGTTAACACATATTTGATGTCGTTGGTACAGGTATAGGACCCGTTATCCAGAATGCTCGGGTTATCCGGATAAGGGGTCTTTGCGTAATTTGGATCTCCATACCTTAAGTCTACTAAAAAAATCAATAAAACATTAATTTAATCTAACAGGATTGTTTTGCATCCAATAAGGATTATTTATATTTTAGCTGGGATCAATTACAAGGTACTGTTTTATTATTACAGAGAATAGGGTAATCAGTTTTAAAATTCTAAAATATTTGATTAAAATGGAGTCTATGGTAGACAGGCTTTCCGTAATTCGGAGCTTTCTGGATAATGGGTTTCCGGATATGGGATCCCATACCTGTACTATAATGAATGCTATGTCAAGGTTTTCCTAAATCTGTAGCCTTGTTATGGACTAAGGGGACTCCTAACCAAAGGGGGGACCTCCAAGTTAGGCACTGAAATCCACTGTCTTAGAACAGGAAAATACAGCCAGTAAAAAAGATATGTGGTGTTATGGGTGAGTTAAAGGAACAGTAACATCAAAAAATGAAAGTGTTTTATAGTAATTAAAATATAATGTGCTGTTGCTCTGCAAAAAACTGGTGTTTATGCTACAGAAATGCTAATATATAAATAAGCTGCTGTGTAGCCATGGGGGCAGCCATTCAAGCTGGAAAAAAGGCACAGGTTACATAGCAGATAACTAGTAGATAAGCCCCATATAATGGGGGTTTATCGGTTATCTGCTAAGTAACCTGTGCCTTTTGAATGGCTGCCCCCATGGCTACACAGCAGCTTACTTATATAAACTATAGTAGTCTTTCTGAGGCAAACACACCAGTTGTAGCAATGCAGGGCAACAGTACATTATATTGTAATTACTTTTATACACTTTCATTTTTTGGTGTTACTGTTCCTTTAAAGGAGAATGCAAGTCAAAATTTAAAAAGCATACTGCCCAATAGTCCTCCTATTGTTTAGTAAAAACGCCACACTTTTGGCTCACCTAATCAAATATTTACTCAGTCACACTTCACATTTTCTGTTTTCTTAAACAGGCAGCCATCTTTAAAAAGGTATTCTCCCTTCCTTTACCTCCTTGCTTCATACTGCACGTTTCCCTACCCTTCCTGTGTGAGCCATACTCTGCCTGCCCTATGCTACCTGTGTGTGCCATACTCTGCCTGCCCTATGCTGCCTGTGTGAGCCATACTCTGCCTGCCCTATGCTGCCTGTGTGAGCCATACTCTGCCTGCCCTATGCTGCCTGTGTGAGCCATACTCTGCCTGCCCTATGCTGCCTGTGTGAGCCATACTCTGCCTGCCCTATGCTGCCTGTGTGAGCCATACTCTGCCTGCCCTATGCTGCCTGTGTGAGCCATAATCTTCCTGCCCTACCCTGCCTGTGTGTGCGGCACACAGATAGCATAGGGCAAGCAGTGTATGGCACACACAGTGACACAATGCTGACACTGCTCCTACAGTCTCCACAATAGCTATATATTTTTAATTGCAATACCACCTCAGTATATATTCTTCTTATAGTGTGCAGGGTTTATTTGTGAGTTTCTATTGCTCCTACAGTCTGTCTAAGGTATGAACAGGTGAACAATGTGGGGTTTACACTCTGTGCCTGAGGTGTGAACAATGCAGGGATTAAAAGGTGTGAACAACACAACAGATTTCATTTTTAAACAATACAGGGGGTTTAGAGCCTGAATCTGAGGTGTGAACCATGCAGGGGGCCAGTTAATCTCAGTACTGATAGCATTTAAAGCTTACACAGAGGTAAGCCATCAAAGCAGCCAGACAGGTGGGGGCCACACAGAGGGGGGTGATGGGCCGCATCCGCCAGTTGGACAGCACTGCCATAGTGTATTATTAAAGGAACAGTAACACAGATATTTGATGTGTGCACTGACCCGGAAGCTGTCTTTGCATTGGAGGACCTTCGGCATGTAAGCCCTTTTATCAGTGCCTGTAGTTTAAATTTATGTTTCTATTCCTTCAGACAGTTTGGGGGGGGGGGGGTTTAAGGTTGGGATCATAAATTTAAATGCCAGGAGCTGATAAAAAAAAACTTAAGTGCTGAAGGTACTCCGATGCGATGTGAAGACAACTTCCGGGTCAGTGCACACAGGAATTCAAGCACCCTTCGCCTTTTCCCATGCAGCTATGAAGCAGTTTATGACTAAAATTCTAAATGAAGCATTTAAAAAAGACAAAGGGGAAAAAGAGTAGACCTATTATTAGAAATGTTTTGTGGTGAATAAGGTATCAAATATTTATGTTTTACCGTTTCTTTAATGCTGTACTGCTTTAATCTTGTTATTAATACAGAAAAGTACAACTGACTCCCGTGCTTATATAACTTGAAGCTTAAAGTAACACTCAAAAAAATTAAACTGTATAAAAGTAATAATGTGCTGTTGCCCCGCACTGGTATGACTGGCATGTTTGCCTAATAAAGACTACTATAGTTTATATAAACCAAAATGCTGTGTAGCCATGGGGGTAGCCATTAAAAGGAGAAAAGGCACAAGTTACATAGCAGATAACAGATACAATATTTATATTCTACAGAGCTTATTTATATAAACTATAGTAGGGTTTCTCTAGCAAAGATGGAACACAACCAGTGCAGGGCAATTGTACATTATATTTTGATTACTTCAAAGGAATACTGTCATGGGAAAACATGTTTTTTTTTCAAAACACATCAGTTAATATGATATGAGAAGTAATAGGTTATCAGAAAGCAGTTCTAATGTGTAGTGCTGGCTCCTTCTGAAAGCTCAGACTCAATTCACTGAGATGGCGCCTACTCACCAATATTAAAACTAAAAAAAAATACATTTGTTGGTTTAAGAATAAAAGTTTAAATGGTAGAATGAATTATTTGCTATGTAAACAGTGTAATTTAGAAAGAATATAATAAATATACCATAATCAATAAACCAGAATCCCTTTAAAACACTTTAAATTTTTTGGTGTTACTTTAACTTGCTTTAGCACATTTCCCTGATTTTACATTTTCTTGTATTTAAAACATTTTTTTCTGGTCCTTTGAAAAACATAAAATAGGGCTCTGTTAAAATTGCATTTTCTTTGGAAATAGATGCTCAAGTATGCAAATTATATTAACATTTGGCATATAGTCAAGCTCTGCCAATCATTCAGGGAGTATAATGCACTACTCTGGAATATTTCTCATGTGTTCAGTTGATATTCACCCATCTGGTAGAAGCATAGTTACAGCCATAAGGACACACAGTAGGGCACTTTTAGAAGCATTCAGTTTTTCAGCACCATGTGCACCAAGTCTCTCTTTTAGCCCTGACCTAAACAGATGACAGTCTGTAGAGTAAGCAATGATACTGGTCCCTTGTGCAACTGTTTGCCAGGGTATGCAGGGAATTGCTGTATAAAACCTCCCTGTTTCTGAGTTGCAGTACTAGGAACACCAAGGCATTAGGAGGTGTTTCTGGACAGCAGCTCTATGAATCTTCCCAAAGAGAAAATCTGGACAGTTCTGGCAAATATCTCCTCCTGTTCATACGGTCATATACAGGCAGATATAAGCTGGCACCTTATCTAAGTCACCAGCCTACTAACCTGTGTATGGGACCAAACTTATCAATATCCGAACAAGTATCAACCAGATAACTATAAAGCAGGTAAGAAAATTCCAGGCAAGGAGCAGATCAACCTTTTGATGTGGTCTTCCCCATTACACCTACACTGGCTACCCATTTTGATCTGATAGCTGGCCTAGGGGCTAAATAATCACATCAGCCACATTTAGTCCTCTATTTGGTTGGCCCATACTCTCATCTTGCCCTAATTTAACAACTGAAGGACTCCAGGGTGCTCAACCCTGCTGGTGTTCTGCATGCAAACTAAATGAGTATGCAGTTGTAAGTGGAATTGGTTTATCCATTTCTTTTCTCAGCTTTAGAAACAACTTGGCAGAAGTCAGTTTTTCCACAGGTCTGTTAAAGGAACAGTTCAGTGTAAAAATGTAAGTGGGTAAATAGGCTGTGCAAAACAAAAATATTTTTAATATAGTTTGTTAGCCAAAAATGTAACCTATTACAGCACTCAAAGCTGTTTGCAGTCAGTAACCAATACGTTAATTAAGGGGGGGGCATATGGGACATAACAGTTCATTTAGTTTGCTTTGAATATGACCTGCGTGCTCACAAACAGTTATGTCTCATGTGCCACCTCCCTCAAATTGCTGACGAAGTGGTTAGAGAGCTGTGAAGGAGGAAGTAGTGTTCTATTATGTTAGACATCTGCTCACTTTATAGATTACATTTTTGCCTAATTATCTTTAAAAAAAATATACGCAATATAGATTATTTTTACTTTCAGTTTATACTAGTAGTTTTATCCAGCCAGCATCATGAATTTGTACCTAATACAGGAACTGTCTCCTAATGTCTTTCTGCTCAGTTCTATCTTTCCTTACAGTCAGAGAAATAACTAAACAGAGATGAGTCAGATGCTTCATGCCCCAGTAACTTAAGGACAATGAAAGGTTAATATAAATTAAAAGTAAGTCTAAAGGCATTCTTTTTAAGTACTTACTGCATATCTAAATTCCCAGATCCCTGCTTGCTTCTCTGAGATATGGTGCTGGCAGCCTACAGCAGTGTGAAGACTACAGTGACATCACTGAAATCTCTCTCCCCTTCCTGTAGGCTGCCAGCGGCAGCCTTCCTATTCTCTGAGCATGTGTGTACCTTGATCCTGTCTCCTGCTCTGAGCTACACATGCCCACCAGCCAATCAGAAGCAGATTTGTCAGAGGGGAGGGGGTGAGGGAATGAAACACATGTGCAGTATGAAGCAAGGAGGGAAAGGAAGGGTGAATACCTTTTTAGAGATGGCTGCCTGTTCTAGAAAATGTGAAGTAAGTGTGACTGAGTAAATATTTGATTAGGTGAGCCAAAAGTGTGGCGTTTTTACTAAACAATAGGAGTACTATTGGGCAGTATGCTTTTTAAATTTTGACTTGCATTCTCCTTTAAAGGAATACTGTCATGGGAAAACATTTTTTTTAAATGCCTCAGTTAATAGTGCTTCTCCAGCAGAATCCTGCATTGAAATCCATTTTTCAAAAGCACAGATTTTTTTTGTATATTTAATATATATATGCAAGTTGGAGTGATATCACCCCCCTCCCAGCAGCCGATCAGCAGAACAATGGAAAGGTAGCAAGGCAGCAGCTCCTAGTAGATATCAGAATAGCACTCCATAGAATTCCAAGTCTGGCCTGGGACTCCTCCAGTTACATGGGAGTAGGAGAAACAATAGGTTACCTGAAAGCAGTTAGCGCTGTGTAGCGCTGGCTCTTTCTGAAAGCTCAGATTCAGGCACAATGCACTGAGATTGCCCTACACACCAATATTACAGCTAAAAAAAATAAATTTATTGGTATAAGAATAAAAGTTTAAATGGTAGAGTGAATCACCTGCTTTGTAAACAGTGTAATTAAAAAATAAAAAGTACACCATAAAAATAGAGAAAAGCTCTATTCATTGATGCGTTTTGAAAAAAACCATGACAGTATTCCATTAAATGTATTGTGACAAAGAAACAAAATGGTTTCAATTGTGTTTTAACTTATAAAAATGTCATTATATCAGAGCTGCAGGGACAAACTTTCAGCTCTGTATCTATGTTGTAATCAAGGCCAGGGGCATGTCCTTTCATTCTCCCACAGGTAACAGTCATGCAAAGCTCTGCAGCAGCCCAAGTCCTGCCCCCATCTGTGATTAGTCGAGCTGTAAGTTTTCCTGCAATCCATAAGGCTACAGCCACATGCAGTAGATAAATGGAGGCCGTGAATCACCTCCTAAGCTCCAAACAGCCTTTCCATGTGCCTTCACCCGGACCCACTGTCTCGGCTCGGATGGATTTTGTAAAATTTCCTAAAATACGTGCAAGTGTATTCAGTCAGAATTACTGTTTTTCCCTTTCTGTTCTCTTGGTCTGAAAACAATGTAAGAGGAGTCATGTCACTACCAGCTCTCAGAGCCAGGTGTGGAGAAAATACAAACAGCAAGACAGAAATCTCCCGTGTATCGGGCGACTAATCTCCCCGGATTGCCATCCTGCCGGCGAAAATGTAAATCGCCGGTGGGATGGCATACGCGGCGGCGCGATTACACTGAAATTGCGCAAGTTTCCTCTTGAGGCAACTTGTACGATTACACTGAAATCACGCCGCCGCGTATGCCATCCCACCGGCGATTTACAGTCTCGCCGGCGGGATGGAAATCCGGGGAGATTAGTCGCCCGCGATTGCATGTTTGTTTCATGTTATATTAAATTACCAGTGCACTGATAATCCCCTTGCACAATGAATACTTGCCCAAAAAAAAGGGAAGGGTGGTAATTAAATACTGGCAATCTAATTATCTACTTTTCAAGGACCAAACATGGACTAAAGGTGGCCATACACGTACCAATTACGATCTTTCCTGCAATCAGTGGTCGCATTAAAGATAGTTTTTTTTTTACCTCCACTGACTTTCAGGGCTGAATCGTCAGATATGGAGGTAGAAACAATAAGGATTCTACCTCCACCTAACGATTAAGACCCTAAACGCAGATTTAGCTTGGGCATCTTTAATGGTGCCCGATCAAAATCTTTTGTCCCATGCAATCGCCGAGACAACCAATATCTGAAGCTTTTGCGATATTGGCCATCTAGTCCACCAAACACGCACGGAATATCGTATGAAATGAGGTTTTGTACAATAATATTGGTGTGTGTATGGCCAGCTTTAGGCTAGTGCCACACTGTAAGGATTCTCAACCTGACGATAAACGCAGGCTGAGATTCTGCACCTACGTTTGAAAAATTTTCAAGTTGTGCTGATACCAGGATTTTTGAAGTGAAGGAGCAGAGTTTGGTCCTGTGCTTATCCGCAGGCTGACACTCTGCCCCTTCACTTCAAAAAATGATCTGCCAGTGTGGCACCTAGCCTAAGTTAAATTTCCCAGGTTGCACTATTTAGCTCAAGAAATAACAGAAAATAGTTTAACTTTAAAACCACTGCAAATTAATATATATTGGAAAGTTTCTTAGAGTTACATTCTCTTTTACTATACAAACAATATTTTTGAGGGAGGATCCCAAACAAAATGCATTTGCTATCTTCCTAGATTCTACCTTACATTATATTACCTTACATTACAAAATATAGATACAACTTCAATTGGGAAAAATGAGACCAGATCCCAGAATGAATCACTTCACAATAAAGCATATATGTGCAATGAAAAATGAAATTTATTTTTGGCAGTTCATTTAGTGTTTATACTTTTTTTTTTATTACATAAACCCAACTGAAGAGGCTCATATCAAATTCAGGTAAGATAAAAAAAAAATCATTAAGCTGTGTTAATATTACACAATAAACAGAGATGGCTGAACACCTAAAAGATATTACAAAAACAACAAATTTCTATCACACTCAAAAACAAAGAATTTGCCAGCAGACAAAACAAAAAACAATTTTGTCTATTGATAACCCATAAACATTGTAGATCTTCCTGTATTAAGAAGGTTACACAATAAAGATAAAGTGACTTGCCTCACAGTATTATCCTGTAATAAAATATATCATCTAACATGGAAAACTCTGTGTCATAAATACAAGGGCTTTCAATGTTCCATTTATCCACATCAATGAAGTGCTGCTTTCATAGGGAAAGCAATGCCTAAGTAGAGCCTATTATAGAGACTCAATTGTAGCAAAGTTGAAGGGAGAATGAAAACAATAGTCAGGGGATGTATGCAAATTCGTATTTATAAGGTATATATACAATCTATTTTAAAAGTGGACCTGTCACCCAGACATAAACTGTATAACATAAAGGCCCCCATACACGGGCCGATAGAAGCTGCCGATATCGGTCTCTTGGACCGATTCGGCAGCTAATCGGCCCATGTATGGGCAGAAACGAGCGGCCTGGCCAACCGATATCTGGCCTGAAATTGGCCAGATATCAATCGGCCAGGTTAGAAAATCCAGTCAGATCGGGGACCGCATCGGCTCGTTGATGCGGTCCCCGAACCGACTGCCCCATGGCCGCAAATGTAATCCGATTGTTTGGCCCCAGGGCCCCATTATTTTTTTTAAAAGCAACTTGCTACCCGATATCGCCCACCCGTAGGTGGGGATATCGGGTAAAGATCCGCTCGCTTGGCGACATCGCCAAGCAAGCAGATCTTATAGTGGATGGGGACCTTTAGTCCTTTTCAAATTAAATAAGAAACCCAAATTAATTGTTATATTTACACATCCATACCCATTATAAAAGCATTTAAAAACCTAAGGCATAGAGGCAGGGCAGACAAGAACTTTAACTTTCAATTCAGCACACACTTTCCCCTTCCCTTCTAACCATCTAAATGTGTAGCCAGTGCATGGGCCTGTGCATCAGGTCCCCCATTCTGGTACATACACAAGATTTTGGGGTAACACAAATTTTGCCTTATTAACAGTGGCCACAAAATGGCACCTGCCTATTTGCTGTGATTGTGTAATTCCAGGACTGAAGGAAACAAGATTTATATTACTTATATAGTGTAAGTGAAGTTTATTTTACTTAACAAACACAATAGAAAATAATTTCAAATTATTTCTTAGGGTGACCGGTCCTCTTTAATGTGTATAGGACCTGTTACTATCCAGACTGTTAGATTTATTAGAATTGTTTTGTCACCATCCCGTACATACACACACATTAAATATAATATAATATTATATATATATATATATATATATATATATATATATATATATATATATATATATATATATATATTAAAATGCAGTGAAAACCATATACACTGTTAGTGCTACTGTAATACATACATAATCTAATCAAATAACGAAAATGATCAAAAAAGCACATCATTTTACTCCCACCTGGTTAAAAGGGACTCTTACTCAAAAGGCCATATCTAAAATCTCACATATTTTTAGAAATTAAGATGTAATAGTAATAATAATAATATACAAACCAAAAACAAATAAATATCTCCAATCTCGTATAGCTGTATATTGAGGGATATGAATGTTAACACACATATGTGATAATGCACATTCAATGTGTTGTGGCCCATCAGCTAAATCCATGATGAGGCACACTGAGCAACCTAATATCCCTAATATGTGGTAATTTCAAAATGTCATATTGGCATATTTATATGGCCTGACACACACTGGTGGTCATTTATCAACACTGGGCAAATTTGCCCATGGGTAGTAACCCATGGCAACCAATAACATTTTAGCTATCATTGTTCTACCTGCAGCTGGCTGAAAAAAGTAAATCACTGATTGGCTGCTATGGGTTACTGCCCATGAGCAAAATTGCCCAGTTAATAAGTGAGCCCCATTGTCTATAAAAATATCCCAAAAGAAGCACTAATAAAAGATCCATAATTTAATTTGTATAAAAAATTCAAAAAAGGTCATACATCCAAAATTAGAGCTTTATAGGCCTAAAAAACACCTTAACCAGCCATTCCTATAACAGATGGTAAAAATAAAAAAGTGTGTAAAAAGTGCAAAATGTGCAGAAAACTGTGCTAGTAAACACCCAGTCTGTTTTTTTTTATTTATAAAAAGCCCATAAGGTATGATAATCACTAATATATAAAAAAAATTGTCAGAGGACCTAGCTGATTTACACAAACATGCAATAAATACATTTCATCTGATTATATAATAATCTCTATTGGTTGAGAAACGCCAGTGGTTATTGTCTCACATCTCTTAGGGTAATGTTACACTTCAAGTGTGGCATAAGGGTGCTTTAACTACACAAGCAGGGGAGAAGCAATTATGCTTGGGGAAATGTTTTTTTTTCACGAGACAGAGAACAATTGCTGTACACTGAACAATGTGCCAAACTACTAGAGCAATATTATACCATGGCCAAATAGAACCAAATAGAACAGAAAATACACAAGAACCCAGATTTTACATTTCCCAGGGACAGCATCAAAACAATGTAAATTTTGGGAAAGTGTAAAATCTGGAGAAAAAAAGATGCCACAAATCAAATGTATGTAAAGATCCACTGTAATTGAGTAATGTTATGTAAATACACCGTTCAGTTCACAACATTGGTTAATACCTAGGTACCTAGCTGCTATGACATAAGCATTAAGAACCTCCTTTAAATGTCAAAATGAGCATCATGGGTGTCACTAGTGAGTGTACAATGCACCGAGCATAACTGCCCCACTGCAGAGTCACATAGCACCGCAGGTTCCACTGTGTCTCACTAATTTTGCCACATTGCAGCAAAGTTGGGCAGAATCAACATGGTATGTGGGAAAAACAAAAGATCTATAATTTTGTCATTTATCCAGGATTCAGTTCAGTATTCGGCCAGGATTCGGCCTTTTTTGGCAGGGTTCGGTTTTGGCCGATTTTAGCATATGCTAATTAGCACTCGAAAGGGTAAATTTCGCCACGCGTTGCGCAGACAACGTTTTTTAACCCCTCCGAGTCCTAATTAATGCTAATTAGGATTATGCTTATTATGCTTATTCGGATTCGGTTCTGTTAAAAAAAAAAAAACTGGGTTCGGTGCATCCCTAATATTAATATAATGGGATTGCAAATGTGGAAGCACCCTCTCTAAACCTACAAAATAATCTGATAACACCTTTAAGCCCACTGGCTGCATTGAGTTGCTGCAAGGCACAGCTTTCATTTCTCATGAGCAGGTGCTGAGGGAACACCCCATCTCTCATCTCTGTCAGGAAAACTGAAATTACAACATCCCAGGGGCCCCGCAATTTCAAGAAGTTTAAATGCCAAAAATAGCATTAATGGAAGCAGGAATATTGTTCCTTGATCTGTTAAGTACAATATGTTGTAGTGCTTGGCCTGATGAGCAAGGCTCTGCCATTTATGAGAGATGCTTTATCTAAAGGCTGTTGGGGCCAAAGATCACAATATCACCTGCAGTAACACTTTTCAACAATTGCTAGCATCAAAGTCCATCCAAAAACAGTAGAACAGAACCTAGCAAGATGTGCTCAAAACACTTTGAAACAGAAACTTTTACAAGGGAAGAACAAAAATCTGTGAAAACCCTGGGCCACCTCCAGAAGCTTTCCTACTTCCAAACCACATCACTGGGGACCCCTAATATCGCAACATTTGCAGTATCTGGAAATAAAAAGCAGTGTAATGCAGGGGAGTTGGTGAACACCATCTTCTCTGATTGAGAAGAAGAGGGAGTAATGGTTTAAAAGCCAGTCCTCTGTTTTCTGCACCCCAACAGATTGTAGAATATTCAATCTGTGGTACTTTGGTCTCATTACTTGGTGACTGTAAATTCCATACAGTGGAAACGGTGGCACCACATTTTTAATTAAAGGCACCAATAATCCTAGAAACCAGATAGTGGTTAGAAAGAAAGATGAGCAGGGGAGTGCTTGGAAGAAAGAGAAGCACTACAAAATCACAGTGCAATACATGCATTTTCTGATGTTATGCTAATTGACCAGATCCATCTCTCTCCCACTCCTCTTTATCTCATTCTATTTTCTTTTACATAAAAACATCCATTACACAGCCCAAAATGGCAACCCTAATTTATCCTAGATGATACATACCAGAACGCAGTAAGTTCAGCTGTTAATCAGTTTCCAAAACAAAAGCCGGAAAACGATGCAGCAAAATCGTGTTCAGATCTAGAGAAAAAAAAGTAAGAAACTTTATTAAAGAGTCAAAACTTAATATGTAATATTTTAGTGTTAGTATGAGAATATGTACACCATGTGACTCCAATATTAATAGAACAGAAAAATAACCAAAAGGGCAACTATGACAGAAAAAGGTGACCTAGAAATGTGGTTTTTGAATTATTTAGCCTTTTTGTTCAGCAGCTCTTCAGTTTAAAATTTCAGCAGTTGCTATAGTCCAATTTACCCTAGTAACCAGGAATTTGATTAAATGAGAGACTAGAGTTTATATAGGAGATGGCCTAAAAGAGATAACTAATAAAGACTGATAACAGTAACAATGAAACTATAGCTTCAAAGAGCAATAGTTTTTTTGACTGCTGGGTCAGTGACCCCTATTTGACAGATGGAAAGAGAAAACAAGGCGGAAAATAATTCAAAACCTATTAAAACAAAGAAAACAAATGTAAAAGATGTTAAGACTAGGTCATTATATCTCATACTAAAAGTTAACTTAAAGGTAAATGCAGTTACATTCCAGCTTTATTCATTACATTGTTTAATACTGGCTTTTTAAATATCTCAATAAACTCATAGTACCTGGTGAAACAGCAGTTGTGGATAAAAATAAGAATAAGTCCTTTATAAAATGCTAGAACCCATTTTGGCATTAATACGTAACATCCACTGAGCAATATTTATATCAATAACATCAGCTGGCAGTAGCAATGTTTGTCTGAAAATGGGACACTTTTTTTTAATCAACCTTCTCTATCCCTGCAAAATTAGAACATCATATAAAATCCACTGTGCTCATAGTCTATTTCCAATTAACCTGTTTAATCCCCTCCAATACGCCCTATAGGCGCACTATTGTTTAACAGCTTGTTTTGTGTATTTGTGTACACAAAACAAAGTGCATGCAATCCACATCCCAAAATACACTCTAATGTAATTTTCATTTCCTCCACAACCTCTACCTTGTAAGGAATTAATGGAAAATTACTGTTTGCATATATAAGGAAAAAATAAATGAATATAACTAATAAAACTCCATCCAGCATAACTGATCCAGACATGAAGTATATTTATGCATTAAGTGTTTATCAGTTATCCAGTAGTTGGATTCTAAAAAGACTCATCCATCCTGCTGCAGCATCAAGGCCACCACAGCTGTGGGAAGTATGGCATATTATACCTCTGGCAATGGCTTAGCCCAGGTTAGTAACGCCTGTGACAAACTGATAACCATGAATTTACAGGAACACTAAGAACAGTTTCAGTTTGGGTGGCTCTTTCTTCCCTGGTTTATATGGCTGGTTTCCACAACATGGATATGGATGTTATACATGGATATAACATGGATATTGGTTTTACATCAACATGTGGGCATAGAGGCTTTTAATTCTTACTAAACAAATGACAATCAGGACACCTCTTTCTTAGTGCACAGGAATTTCACCAAAAAGAAAATATGGAACTTCTGTAGGGGCCATGTAAGTGGCAGGCCCTGGACCCAAGAAAAGGGCCTACTGCACTGAAAAGTGTCAGCCCTGCTGACAACATTGGTGTTGGGATTTGTGTGTTCTTGTTTGGTTTTACTGTCATGGAAACTGTGGCTCTACCTCACATGGGAAGTTTAATTTTTATACATTGTCCACCTTATGACATTTTAGCAGATGACGGGTATGAGCCCTTTGTACTTTGGTATGTTATGTGAATATAAGAAAATAATTTTGCAGTACTAAAATAAAAGCATACAAATGGAGAAAGGATGCAGCAAGCTGTAGCTGTAATGGCTGGAGAGGTATATCATTACTAGGCCACAGCTTCACCTGTCAGCTAACATCATAGCATTTCCCATTCTTTTAAGCAAGACCTACTGTCCATAAAAGCCCTTGTTTTCATGGTGTCCATGTTGTGTGGGTCACAATATAAAAACCAACTGGCAATGCAGTGGAATACAGCCACCACAGCCCCCACAAGTGATGTGAGAAAATATCATTTAAGCCTTAGCATCTCACATTATGAAGAAATATAGTGCTATGGAATATAACATGTGTAATCCACGATAGCAGTAAAACCATAAACATTGCCACACAAGTCCCAGTGCCCATGTTGTAAGATTAAACCATATAGGCCCAATGCACATGTAAGGCATACCAGACAACACCATACCTAATACGAATGATGCAAGTAGGGCTGAAGTTTTTTTTGGTGGAAAAAAAATACCAACCTAATTTTCTCTTATTTTTCTGGCCAATAGATAACATTGACACCAAGTGTTATTTTTAGCAGTCAGGCCAGTGCAATACAGTACAGGTTGCAGCCGTAACTGTGAAGCAACATGGCTGCCATCAGAAATATTTTGGCCCACTACAACAAAATATTTTGGACCTCCCTGTAATACAGTGCTTTGCATTTTAACCAGAAGCAGAGCCTGACTAACTAGGCATTAAATGCTTCATACACATTCCTGTATATAGTATCTCCACACTAATAAATGTACCTGATACTGAAGCGGTTATTTGCTCTGGCATATCCTACACTACCTGCTACATGTGAAAACCCACCTACACATGAATCAGGTTTATTATATATATATATATATATATTTTTTTTTTTTTTTTTCATGAAACTTCACTTGCAGGCATACACAAGGGCTTTAATACATGTAAAGGCACTAAGATATAATTCATATTCTCACACTCACAACCATACAGATTCACACCCACTGCCATACAGATGCTGGAGAGGTGCTTTCAAGTAAACTGCTTTCCATTCCTGCTTTTCCAAAACTGCTGGGCTTGGTTGTCAGTGTTGGCACTGCAGGCAGGATCCCGCTCCCCAGAAGCTTGTAGGGAACATGCACCACCAAGTATGCTGACATCACATGGGCACTGGGGGAGTGGGCATGCAGCATTTAAAGGACCAGGCACATCACCCCCTTAAAACGGCAACCATGGCTAATACTTACTCTGCCTCTAGTTCTGCCCTTCTATTTCATTATCATTAAGGCCCCAGTAACCATGTTGTGAGGCACAATACATAAAATACAGGTTCCCTGATAAAACAGCACCACACATACCCCAGTAACCATATTAGGATTGAGATAAAGCCATTCCCAATACCAGTAGTAAGGCTAAACAACACCGGCTCCTGCAGACTAGCCTGGTAGCCATGCTGTGAGGCAATGCCCTACGCCTGGACACTATGGCAGGGGTGTCCTGCTTGCCATGTGTTCAGTAAAACATATAAAGCCCGTGTGCAGCAGCAGCACATGGAGATGTAGAGCAGCCAAGCTCCGTGCCCATGTTGTGAGGAACAGCCATATAAAGCAGTGGGAGGGACAGAGCCACCCAAACCGAAAGTGTTCCTAGTATTCCTGTAAGTCGCTGTTTATCAGTTTGTCACAGGAGTCACTAACCTGGGCCGAGTTACAGGCTTGCCCCCCGTGTGCCATACTTCCCGCGGCAGTGCTTCACATGGAGGCGGGATGGATGAACTGCCAACTCTCCCACCCCTGCACACACTGACTGGCTTACACAACAAACATATAGGCCCTGATGACACCAAGCTCCAACCCCCCACCCTGTTCTGATCCCATCCCCTGTGCACTGGCTGCTGCCTCTGGACATGGCCAGGGAGGAGGGATTGCCTAATGCTTTAACCCCTCCTGTAGCTCATATTAAGGGGTCTCTCCGAGCCAGACGAGGTGAAAGGGCAAGGGCAAAAATACACAGTATGGCAAGGAGAAGGGCCGCTCTGCTCATGCCTACTACTCCGGGCTGAGCGGTACGAGCGCTACCATCATGTCTGCCGCTGCCTGGGATTCCCCTCATGCCCGGCTCCCAGATGCCTCCTTAACCCCCCACCCCCTAACGCTGCAGCAAAACAGCTTGTAACCCCATGGAGCGAAAAGTCCTCCCCGCCGAACAGTACTCCGCTACTCCGAGGTTCCTTACCTTAGCCGGCCGGAATGTGCTCCTGGGTCCGGGAGAAGTGAGGGTGGGGGTCGAAGGCTGCTGAAGGGAGAGCAGTGACAACAGTGTGTGTGTGAGAGGGAGAGAGAGCCAGAGAGGGGGGAGGTGGGGGATGACAGAGACAGTGTGTGAGAGGGAGATACACTGGGAGAGTGTGTGTCAGAAACAGAGGGAGGGATCATGGCAGCTAGGGGGAGGCACTTAGTATGTTGTTTGGGAACTGGCAGAGAGAGAAAGTGCTTATCCCTTGGTTACTCCTCCAGCTTTCGTTATACTACAACTCCCACAATTCCACCACAGGCAAGGTCGGGATATGTAATACTGTAACTATTAAACTGATGGAGGGTTGCAGGTTGGTCGTGCCTGGACTCAATTAGAGTATTTCTTACAGACCAGGAATCTTTAAGCGGAACTCGGGCATTTGCTAATAACGGAAGGATTTCCAAGGAAGCTGGGAGTTGTAGTGCGTCTGCAGTGACAGCCTATGGGATGCTGATCCCTTGAAAGTACAGGGTGTCTGTTCAGTGAGGACATGACCCATGGCAAGCCAGAAAGTGCCAGCATTGAATTGGCCTTGTCGGGTGTATAGTAGTGGAACTACAAGTTACTGTCCCCCCACCCACAACATTATTTTAGGGCACAACTCATATCTAGAAAAAATATATTTTTCCTAGACCCCACTGGTTCCCCCAAATATGCAACAGCCACACCATATGAACTCCCAGTCATCATTTAATAGTAAATATGGGCAGGGCCGGGCAATGTCATTTTTGCATGAAGGGAGAAGTAGGAAAACATACACTTTATAGTACTTTATACAACTAACATATAAGGGTGTCTGCACCCTAATAGCTCACTGGGGAGGGAAAAGGAAACTTCCCATCCTGCATGCTGAGCCTCTGCTTCTAATGGGCAGGGTGAAAGGAGCTGCAGGGTCCTATATCCTGCTGTTTGTGGTAGAGGCTAACTCTAGCCCTAGTATAAACTTTCTGCAAAACCAGTAGCATAATTTTTGACAAGAGTCACCCACCCCCCACCATTAGCCCGACTAGAACCTGTAGATGTTAGTGAGTTGGGGTGTTGGTAAAAGGTCACAAAACACTCCCCAAAAGTTTCTAAGGTTCATGCACCCCCAAGTATGCAGATGTCACGTGGACTATACCCAAAGCAGGTGCCTACCTGGTCTATGCCTTGTTCCAGTACTTGTATAATGACCTGTCAATCTCAACCTATATGGAAATGGACGAATATGTTGAGGAACAAAGTCAGGAAGGGAATATGATATGTGAGCTTGTGGGTCAAATGGCTGAATGCTGTATTGGGTCAGTCTGGGTTTTGCCCCCTAAAATTCTCCATTGCCCTGTTCATGTGTTTCAGAACACAATCAGACCTGGGATTGCAATTTGTATGTACTGGCAAATGCCATCGATGGCTGCCATAGACAATCTCTATATTGGGCCTGTCATTGGGTTGTTTGTCTTTACCACATTAGCAGAGTGAGGCATAAGATTGGCAACCCCACTCTTCTAGAGGAGAATACCCAAACCCAGGGATTGGTTAAGCACCAAGTGATATGTTTTAATGATCATCTTCATAAATAATGTAGCATCATAATTGGTTACACTAATTCATAAGCTAAAATACACTTTATATGAAATTGTGCCCAATGATACTGCGCATGATGAAGCTTTGGGAATGCTGATTGGCCTAGTTATATTGAAAGTATTTTTGACTACATCTTTTACAGGGAAAGAATTGTTTCATTGGATCACATTCTTATTGTGAAAAGGGGGACACCCATTAGGGCCCTTACACAGGGGTATTTGAGCATGCATCTGTTGAAATGCATCAAACTACATATATTGCATCTACATGCTTTTTTTCATGTGGTTCATATTATGAGTTCCATCCCTGTTTCTCTGTTTTATTACATTCTAAACATGCATCAAATGCATAAAAATGCAGTAGGAATATATTCTTTGTTCAAGTGCAGTGTGAAAAGTATATTTTCCCACAATGCCAGTGTCATTTTGTCTGACAGCAGCCTTGTGTTTGTTGCAAATGCATCCAATATGTAAAAAAAATGCAACTGAGCAAGCATTCTTTCCTAAATCAGGAGTTGGCTAAAATTGTGCTGCGGGAAACTGGGGAGCTAATGCCATGTTCAAGGTGGCAGTCCAGGGTTCTAAAGGTTCAGTCGGTGCACTTGTGCACAATTATTCTTTGGGGGTGTGACAAACAAATGGGTGCTCTGCTATGCGTGGGTGGCCAAATAAGGGGTATCTTATCCAGAGTTTGACTGGAGTACTCAGGGCCCACCATCCAGCTACCTAAAGGTGGCCATACACAGGCAGATTGTAGCTGCCGATATTGGTCCCTTAGAACGATTCAGCAGCTTATTGGGCCGTGTATGGGCACTAACAACGGGACTGCCCGACCGACATCTGGCCTGAAATCGGGCAGATCTCGATTGAGCAGGTTTAAAAATTAGTCGGATCGCGGACCACATCGGCTCATTGATGCCGTCCCTGAACCATCGGACACCTATACCCGTCGTATACCTATACCTGGCGACCTCGCCAAACAAGTGGATCTTAGCTTGTATGGCCACCTTAATTTCCCATCACCCTGCTTCCATTCTACCCTCAGCCACCGCTCTGCTGTACTACTAACTTCACTGCTACAAATTAAAGATGGCAGTGCTTTCCACTGGGGAGCACACAGCAAAGTAAATAGCACAGTGGAGAGGGTAGTGGTGATGGTTAGGGACAGCTGGCTTGCAGGCAGGTGGCAGGGTCAGGGCCCACTGTGTTTTCACGGTATACCAGTGGGCCACACCGTGGCAAAATTATGCCTTCAATTTTTAATCATTTAACCATTAGCGCAAGACCAGTTATCAGTGGGCTGCAGTGCTGTTTTACTTGCAAAGTGACATTTAGTGGGGAATAACTAGTAGCATACTGACACCTCCCCAGGATACCTTTGTGCTTGCATGCTCAGCAGGTGCTAAGGTCAGATTGGAATACAGATTAAGAAATATAGTTTAGATATGCCATGACTGCCATGAACATACTTTTGGGCCATTGTTTTGACGTTAAAAATTTGATGGTTTTGTTATTCTTTGAGCTAAACAGGCAAATGGAGAAACAAAAGCTTCTTCACATTTGAATATAAAATCTCATCTTTTATACTGGTATGGTGTAGGTTTTATTTATTTTTTTTACATTTTCTACTCAACTAAAATAATTTGCTGATTGTATGTTGTAATGGCTAACTGGCACCTATGGCTTGCCTTGATGATTTTTTTTATGGAAAATATATGTTTGATATAATATAAACTCTCGGTTGGTACTTTTTAAATATGTAATAATAATAATAATAATCTGCTAATTCTGGGAGGCCTTTAGATAAGAAATAATCTTTAAAGTGCTTGATGTACCTATAATGCCCCAGTAGGTGTCACTGTATATAAATTTAGTGGTACATTTGTGAATTGCAAGATGAGTAATACAGGAAAAATAAGGGTACAGTAACCTGAATTATTATTACAAATCAAGAAAATCATTGGTTTTCAGGTTTGCTAAAACATTTTTGGCACACTCACTAAAGATTATATATTTTAACTTTATATAAATGTATACCACTTATGTTACATAGAATGATGCTTGAAAAGGTTCCCATTAACATCACTTCTATCTCTCTTCTCCAAACCCTGCTGTGCCCCCCATAACTAACTTTGACATATTTCTGCAGTACATTTTTCTGCCCCCAGTCACAGAAGCAGAAAACTATATAATACATATAGCCCAGTGTTTGAATTTGAACAGTTTTGGCACATTTCTCAATCATACCCACACATGCCCTGGTACCCCTGAACTTTTCAGAAAGCCCTGCACCTATGTGCCCTGCGGCTTGAGGCTGCCCAATGAAAATTAACATTGAGAGGATATTAATAGTCGTGACCTGGACAAACTGCTAGCTAGTAAGAATTTGACTATTGCCAATTCCATGGTTATGGAAAGCACAAACATGGAAATGATTACCTGCATTATACCCCATCTCCTTATAGACTGAAAGGTCTTTTGAGCAAAGCCCTCTATACTATACTATCTGTATCGATAAGTATTTCTATAATTATCAACATTAATATTTGCAAGAATATCAACATCATTTTCTAACTGAAGCAGAGGGTTGTGACCTATATCTGCCTAAATATCCACAAGGGTTGGTAAATCTCTCTGTCTAGTATAATGTACGTATGAGTAAGCAAGACTGGAAATGTCCACAGATTTTCCATTTACAAGTAGTAATTTCCAACCAGATCTTGAGGCTTTGAGGCAGTGGATTGATCCTTGCAGCCAGGAAGAGGCATATTCTGAGGGAATGACATGTAGCATTTACTGTACTGAATGATCCTGCTTTAAAGCTGAAGTATTAAGAATTCTACCACATTTGATGAAGTATTCGTCTGGCTTTCTATATCAAAGGGATCTGCATCTGCCCTTGTATGGCCACCTTAAAGCTGGCCATACACGCACCGATACTATCGTACGAAACCTCGTTTCGTACGATATTCGATGCGTGTATGGCATGCCGGCGAGTCGACCGATATCGCAGGAAGCGATCAGACTGGTTAAAAGATTTTGATTTGGCGCCATAGAAGGCGCCTGACCAAAATCTGCCGTCAGGGTTGAATCGGCAGAAGGAGGTAGAGATCCTATTGTTTCTACCTCCTTATCTGCTGTTTCAGCCCTGACGGTGTGTGGCGGATCTGACAATGTTTTGTGCGACTGATGGTTGCACGAAACATCGTCAGATCGCCACGTGTGTGTGTGGTGGTAATGTTGTCTATTAAAGTGCAGGGAGCATAACCATATCATGAAATACCTGTGGCGAAACACCCATATACATATGGGTGCTAAACTTTTCTTAGATATATACAGTAATCTGTAAACAGAATAATGTGCAATCAGCACATAATAGATCCCCATTAAACTGAAAAATAAAGATGCCTATTATAAAGAATTTACAAGAAAAAAAAGAAGTTATTAATGTATCTCTAGGAATATTGGTTCTGTTTCTTCCATTCATTCTGGTGCACTTTATTATTGGGCTTGCTCTGCCAAATTGCATTTTTTGCACAGGGTAATGTAGCCAAAAGTCAGCCCTGAGGATAGACATAGGACAGTTGTTAACCGCTTTCCCATTCATTCATGCAATATAGAAACTGAAATTCTGCTAAAATATAGTGCACTAAATCTAAAGCGGTGTAAACTCTAGAGATAAATATGCATGCAAAGTCACCAAGTTGTTCATTACTCCAAAAAGACAAACTAGACAAAAATAGAGGAAAAGTTTTTATTTGCAGAGGTAAGTCTCACAGTGGTATTGTATCTACATAGAAATACTGCACATTATGTAATAGTGTAACAGAAAGGAATGCTGGGAATGTACCCCAGTCACAGCTTGGTAGCTCTGTACCATTTAGATAAGGTACCTGTTTCTTTTGTAAGTGAAAGAAATATGAACTTTTGTGAGGTAGGACCCGACGTTCAACTCACAGTACGGTTATAGAAAGATCAGAACAGTCTCCTACACAGCAGTTTATAAATCATGTTACAGGGGTTACCTGTTGGCTTCTAAATAGATATTCACATTAAAATAATCTGATTGTAGCCTTTTTCAGGACATATCTTCGTGTTCCTAACACCCATTTAGTATTGCTGACTGCTGATGCTGTATAAATCCAGGTATCCATATAAAGTGTAAAGTGTTCCCTGAGTGAGGTATATTGGGAGGTTTAGTACTGTCATTCTGGCAGTGGGAAAATGGAATGCTAAAATGCAGTCAGAAGGTGGCCCTGAGGCTACAACCTCAATTCTTTCTCCACATAGATTTTTTAAATTTAAAAATGTAAAATATTTTCTTTAGATCAAGAATCTTTAATGCGTGTCCCTCCAGTGGTTGTTAACTGATAAGGGGATTCCTAATCATACAGCTATAAAGGTTGCCTATGTTATTATTCTATTGTTCTATAAAAACAGGCTATGGAAAACAATGTGGCAGCCCCATACGTATGTATAAGTGCAACAAAAATGGAAAATACTATGTAGAAAGTACATCTTAGAAAATATGGGTGGGGATCAACCCAAATTATACAAAAGGGATTATTTAACAATTGCAGTATATTTCTGTTTGTGTAAAGATGAAGATTTAAGGGAATGCACATTGAGTAAGTCTTAATTTTGATAATGTAACAAACTTCTGAAATGATTCTACTCTACAGACCTTCTATAGAATAACACAGGATTGATACAGAACCCATGTGTATTCCAGGCCCCGCTCTGTAGGGATTCTGTGAACATACATGGAAAACCCACGGTGGATAATCCTACTCAAATTCCCGAAAATCAATTTGGAAAAGTAGGTTGGATCAGATAAATAAGTGGATCAGAGCACATCTTGGGCCAAACAGAGATGGATTGTTCTACTGAATTTTGAAGACCTGGTCACAGTTTATAGATTTTTTTATAGGGCAAACTGATTTTTCCCCTACACATCTCCATGTATAGCTACCTTTAGCACTATACCTGTATTTAGATTTGGAGCTGTGCACATCTGTAAGTACACAAAAATAAAGCACCTGAAAATATAAAATAGTGTTAGATAAAGCAAGAATGTCATGAGACCAATACTGTAATCATTGCACCTGAGGAATCATGAAAAAGGGGGGTTAAGAACAGTTTTGTGCCACATCACATGGTCAGTGGTTAAGCTCCTTTGTTACTGTTGAATTTATATATATATATATAAAGGCTCTGTGTTCATCCCTGCATACAGTACATACCCAGATTACTGATTGCTAAAACACTTTTGAGAGGTACAAACATATTTCCCAGTTTATGGCACAGAAAGTAGGAACATGAATAGATAAAAGTTTTGGAAAAGTCACCCTTTTAAACTGGGCTGAACATTACCTTATTATGCCACATTTCACTGAATAACATACTCAGATCTATATATTTCCTGAAGGTAGAAAAATATTCTGATTGTCAAGCAGCTTTCCCTTTCCACAGCCTAATTTTATCAAACCCTTCTCTGCTGAAAGATGTACTAATCCTTTCTGGTTCCTGACATAATAGATGGTCCATCTAGGAGAAGTGCAAAGTAGTGCATAGTAAAGGTAGAGTAAAAAAAACACATGCAGCATGTGGGGCAGCTAAATGAAGCATCTCTATATCCATGTGTGAGAATATAACATCTCCAGTTCACTATAAGTGGTATTTCTTCCTGAGGCTGAAAACTGCTACAGGTCCCGGAGAGTTCACTGGAAGCTGATATTGCTTGGTTCTTTCCATTTTCCTGAGGCAAAACTTTCCATGTCAGTCTTAAGGAAACTGAATATAAAGAGCCCGTCAGCTGTGCACCTTCATAGGGAACTGCCCGGCCTGCTGTATAGACATGGAAATAAGCGGGTGGGTGTACTCTGTAGGGGATTCTGGAAATGCAGTTGAATCTGTTCAGGGTTCCTGGAAATTGCTAGTGTTTGGTATATTATATGGAGATCACATTTGAAGAAGGATTTCTTCTCTAGAAACAAAGGGGGGAAAGAGAGAATTGTTAAACATGAAAGCATTGATAGTAACTTATTAAAAGGTGAATATGCTCGATATGTAATTATCTTCCATTTGCATTCCTTGATACAGCCAGTAAAAATTTTCACTGTTTGCATTGATGAATAGGAGTGGGAGCTGCTATAACAATCGCTGCAGCAGGTATTTTATTACAGACACCAAAACAACTTCCCCCAAGTGGCTGTAAATAAGTAATCTTCTGTTAAAGTTTCTTGTTGCCTTACAGTACTGGAGTCCTAGGAGTGATTCTAACTATGGAGTCTGAATGTGCTCCCTGTTTTCATTTGGGTTTTCTCCCATACTCCAAAACCATACCACAAGGTTTACTCTCCCCAGACCTGGGTTGGGATACAAAATAGGCCCTGGCATTTCAAGTACACAGAGGCTCCAACAGCCCCCACAGGCCCATTAATAGTGACTGTCTATGGCATCTTACAGCAGCCCCTCTGACATATGCCAAAATCTACAGTCGAGACACTGACCATAATATATGTAAATGTGATAGGGACTAAGGCTAATGCCACACGAGGCGTAGGGCAGATATTTTCGGCAAGTGCAAAAGCACCTGCACTTACATGTGTCTGCACCTGAATGAATGAGATACGCTCGGGTGCAGGCACATGTAGCCGATATACGCATGAAAACGCGAGATAATGCAAAGTCTTGCGTTTTCATGCGTATATTGGCTACATGTGCCTGCACCCGAGCGTATCTCATTCATTCAGGTGCAGGCACATGTAGGAGGCGTAGGGCGGAATTTTCAGCAAGCTTTTCCACTTGCCGAAAATATCTGCCCTACGCCTCGTGTGGCATCAGCCTAAGCTCTTCTGAGTCAGGAACTGAGGTGAATGATTAATAATTTCTGTACAGGGCCAGAGATGCAAAGATGAACAAACCTTTTATGTAAGTAAATGCATGTGATCCTTGAGATCCAAACAGCTGTTCTGGGATGGGATATTCCCTACTCAGTTGCATTCCTATTAATTCACACCTCCTTAACTCTTCCTTTACCATATATTTTCTGTTCTCTCCTTCTCCCCTCTTCTCTTTTCCCAACTAAGTCTTTTCCCTTTGTTCTGTCCTTCTCTCACCACTTTCTGGAACCCATTTCCCTGTCAGTGCAGATAAACAAAGGTGCAGATGGCAATGCATCGGCTTTTCTCTGCCTTTGGAGAAATTGCAGGCAAGACACAGTCCCATATGTCCTTAGCCTAAAGTCCAGAGTAAAATTCTGATGTGGCCAAATTCAATACAGTTATGAATGTACAGTATATTTACTTAAATGAGAACTAAAGCCTAACTAAAGAAATAGGGAAACCCAAAGCAACTACCTTTTAGCAGGGATGATCTGTGCCTCCAAAGATGCCCCCAGTAGCTCCCCATCTTCTTTCTGCTGATTCACTGCACATGCTCTGTGCTGCTGTCACTTACTGAGCTTAGGGACCAACACACAATATACTGTATTATACTGTATGTATCAGAATATAAGGATGACTAGTTATTAATACGGATAATTTCTACATGGGAGCTCAGAAACCAGTGCAATCCAAAGCATCCAAATGTAATAATCAGCCCTGTAGCATCAGCTTATATGACAGGCCAGCCTCATTTTATGCTTAATTATTTGCAACAACCCCTAAGCTTAGCTTCTCAGCAGCTGCCCAGAGTGCACTGAGCATGTGAGTGTCACAGACACTGTCCAAGATGGGGAGCTCCTGTCATTGTTAAACCTTTAGACTGGTGCAGTAAGTACAGTATATAATATATGGCATTTTTAGCCATCTTCATTTTTAGGGTAGTCATTTTCCTTTAATGACTTCAAATACTTGACAGTGGACATGGCAATGGATAACATTAAATATTTACAAAAAATATCTTTCGCATTGATATTTTTAAAAAAAGTGATGGTAGAACCTTGTTCCAAAACAAAAAACAAAACAAAACAAAAATATATATGTAAAGGAATACTGTCATGGGGAAAAATGTTTTTTTCAAAATGCAGTTTCAGTTAATAGAGCTTCTCCAGCAGAATCCTACAATGAAATCCATTATTCAAAAACACAAACAGATTTTTATATTTAATTTTGACATTTCACACGGAGCTAGCCATGTTCTTCATTTTCCAGGGTGCCACAACAATGTGACCTGTGCTCTGATAAACTTCAGTCACACTTTACTGCTAAGCTGCAAGTTGGAGTGATATCACCCCCCTCCCAGCAGCCAATCAACAGAACAATGGGAAGATAGCAAGATAGCAGCTCCCAGTAGATATCAGAATAGCACTCAATACTGGAGTTACATGGGAGTAGGAGAAACAATAGGTTACCTGAAAGCAGTTCTAATGTGTAGCGCTGGCTCCTTCTGAAAGCTCAGACTCAGGCACAATACATTTGTTGGTTCAAGAATAAAATTTTAAATGGTAGAGTGAATTATTTGTTATGTAAACACTGTAATTTAGAAATAAAAAGTATACCATAAAAATCATGACAGTATCCCTTTAACTTCTCCGGCTCGCTGTAAAGCAGCACCAGCTCTGTAAATTAAACATACTATACATAAAACTTCTCACTTTAAATTGCTGGCTCTATGCTAGTGTCTTACCTATTTCTAAGAGCTGGCAGAAACTTCTTCGGTTTGTGCTACCTCAAGGCTCTCTATAAGGAAAAGATGCCATTACTTACATGATAAAAACAAGCAAACAAACAAACATGTGCTGTAAATACACATTGTAAAACTAAATGTGATTAGCATGCAGTAATATACTTACAGGTTCACTGAATTACTAAGAAAGAAAAGTATGCAGGAAAATTAAAAGGGGCACAATTTTAAGGTGAGTGACAATGACTCAGTAGGACTGACTAGAACATTTTAGCAGCCAGTGCCAGCACAATATGCAGCATGGATTCTTAAGAGTGTTCCAGAGTTGCTAGAAAAAAATATACACAACTAATAGATGGTGTTGAGGCTGCAAAACATGTCATCAAGTCATCTAGGCTACTGAAGTTAGAAACAATGGTCCTACATGAGGTCAGGTCAGTGCAGGGGCTCTACTTCTGCTGGACAGTTGTGCCCTTTGTGGTCTGTCCTACTCAGGTTTTTCTAGCTGCACTCCCCAACTGCCCCAGTTTCCCACTTCTGTCAGGTGCATGATATATGGCGTGCATTTTATAACAGCTTGCTTTTCTGCATCCTGGCACAGGAGTAAATATTAGCTGCTTGAAAAGAAGCAAATTCACGCTCAAATGGCTTTTTTTCCGTGTGGTACAGATACCATATTCAGCATGCAGTAGCAGTGAGCCAATAAAATGTGCCTCTAACATATCAATGAAAAAAAGTTATTTTATGGTTTATCATGTAGAAACTTATTGGTGAGATTCAATCTGATGAGAAAAAACGTTTCTCCTAATTTAGTCCCAGTCTTGCCAATATTCTTCAAGTGAAGTAAGTCTTTCTTTTTAAATTGTATCTGACTCCATTGGAAAACCTGGCACTGAATAAGGATATAAGCTTTTCTCATTAAATTGAATCTGGCCCATTATATGCTAAAGGCCAGGGTAGCGCCTTGTGACACTCGGCACTAGTAACTCCTTGGTTTGATGTGTGGGCAGCAATTGAGTGCAGATCTGGCCTTTCTTATAAAATCTGCAAAAACATCCAAAAAAAACCTAGCAAAGTCACACAACCGAGTAGAATTGTGAGTAGCTAAATGCTAAGTGCCCCATTCATAAAGAAATCCTGCAGTAATTATCAAAAGGCTAAGTGGAACCCCTCTATGTTGTGTATCTCATTCATATACAGTATCTTCAAGTTTAAGACTCACCTGTTGTAGCTTGTACTGCCTCTTCACCAGCTTCCTCTGGCTTGTGTGATGAAAGCTCAGACCAATCATCTGCAGCAGCAGCAGCAAGCTCTTCCTGTATATTACCTGATGTTTCCTCTAACACAGGAGACGACTCTTCAGCTGAGGCAGCTGCCATGGTGCCAGTGTTCTGTTCTGTAAAATCAAAAGAAAAAAACTTTTTTTAGCCAGTAGTTCTGTTCTCTTCTATAAAGGCATGCCTCCACCAGGGAACTGTGAAAAGATGAAAGTAGGGGTAAAATCACATATGCAGATTTAAAACTAGGTTCTAAAAATGATTTAACACATCTCTACTTAGAAAATCAGTTTGAAGCCAAGTCTAAAGTTTCTAGCATAACAAATCGTTAAACCTGGGTGCTATCCAAGCCAATAGTACAAAAAAATCTAAATACGGATGGACACCAGGAATTTTTACTAACAAAAAAATTGAACTTTTATTCAACATTGTTAAAAAGAAAACAGGCTGACGTTTCGGTCCCCATCTCGGACCGTCCGAGATGAGGACTGAAACGATGGCCTGTTTTCTTTTTTTGTTAGTAAAAATTCCTGGTGTGCAACGGTATTTAGATTTTTTGTTGAATAAAAATTACGTTTTTTTTAGTTAGTAAAAATTCCTGGTGTGCATATGTATTTTGATATTATGATATTATATATATATATATATTATATATATATATAAAAACAATATTGGAATATACAGGACCAGCAACACAGAGATTCTTTGTAAATTAAGCATGAACAACATCATGTTTTGGACCCTACGGAGGATGGGGGGATGTTGGCTGTTCATGCTTTTTTAAATACACACGTGGTTTGCAGTGCATCAAACTGCATAAAGAATTGTATCAACTATAAAAAAGTAACCCACCAAACAAAGCATCAATGTATCAGTGTTAAAAACTACCAGTAGAGGGCAGCAATATACCTTTACATCTTATAATACAGACTGAGCTAAATAAGAATACTTTGCAAAACAATAAGGGGGTAGTATATCAACATTAAAATACTAGATTTTTTTTCAAGATTCAAGTTTTTTAGTGTTAAAACTTGCACAATTCAAGTTATGGTTTAAAACCCCGAACACTCAAATGTAAAACCTTGTGATCTTAAAGCTTGCGAGTTTCTATAGAAGTTAATGAGAGTGTGTGAACTCGAAAATTTGAGGTATTCCAGTTTTTTTATTTGCACACGTTTTAAGTTTTTTTTTTTATAAGCAAGCATCCGATATGCGAGTTTATTCGATTTTGAAAAACAAACTCGAATTCACAAACTCAAAAACTGATAAATAAACCCATAAATGTATTCTATATGCTACAAGTAGGTAGGTGCTACAAGTAGCCCTTAGCAGGCAACTGTGAGTGGGGAATGTGCTGTCAGCTGTAATCCACATGTCCTGTGGCCTAGGCATTTTATCTGCTTAGTATCCACTACTATTGTCCTGCTGACCTGTGTCTGACATTAGCAGTGCCATATGGCCATTTTAACACAACTAATCTACAAGCCTACTGAGTATGCCTGAAACAGCAGCGGGTAACACTAGTGTTATTTGTATAGCAAGGACATAGCTGGATTCTGAGAGGCCCAAATAATCAAATATTTCATCATACTTTCCAGCAACAGTGCCTTGTGTTCAAGATACAGTATAAGCAGATACAGGGGATTTTAACACATATGCATGTAAACTGTATTTTTATATAGTGCTACTGTATAAACAGCACTTTACATTTTTACAATACCGTAATAGTAGAAACAGAGAGGAAACCAATGCAATAAATAACAATATATGCACATAGTAACAAACATTAAGTGCAATACCCAAATACTACTTTGGTTGTGATACTTCTAAGTATCTACCAGCTTTGCCTTTGTGAATGATACAATTTTGTTGGATAGGGCCATTGCTGATTCAAGTCTTCTAGATTCTAATTTAGATTGATAGCTCTGAGCATCGACTGGGCCTATTTTAAAGCTGTCCATACTTGCCAAGAAGAGGATCCCTTCAGAGTGATACTCCTGCATTCTTGGTGGATTAACAATTATGGGTTGTTTCTTAAGACTGATCGGAAGTGAAGAGCAGGTTCTGAATGGAACAACAGAAAGGTAGTCTTACACATATATGGCCCTTCCTATGGTATCTGTCCAAAGACAGTACACTGTACAGGTTGTCCCATGTATGGCCATTCAATCAGGTCATTGGGTTTACACAAATCCAGTCTAGTTTTGGCTGTTTGTTTAAAGCATTGTGAAACTGAAACTTCACCTTAGTACAAGAATTAAAATGTTTTCCTTTAGACTTGTCCTCTGGTTGGTTCCAACCACCCTGCCTTCAATGCTGGCCAGTATCTCCATCCCTTCTGATGAAATCCATCCCCACAACATGATGATTATCTTGGTGTTCCCAAACACATAGCATTTGCACTAAGGCCAATAAGTTCTATTGCCAAGAATCAGCTATAGCTTCCTTCTTGTCACTCTTCCATAAAACCCAGCTTTGTGGGGCATCAGTTAATGGTTGCCCCTTGGATAGTTTCTCCAGTTTCAGCTGTGGATCAATCTAGCTCCTTTAGTTATCACTAGCCTCTTGGTTGCTTCTGACTAATCCCCAGATTAACTGGCCACTGTTTTGGTGGACAATGTTCTCTAGGCTTAGTCACAGTTATGCCATACTCTTCCTTTTTCTTAATAACAGAATAATTAGTGGTCAGTGGAACGTTCAAAGATTGGGATCATTTTTTTATAACCCAACCCTGTTTGATGCATCTCTAAAACTTTATTCCAGATTTGTTTTGATGGCTGCTTTATCTTTGTGATGCTCTTTGCTTATAAATGTTCTGTAACACAATATATTTTGAGGTCATGTCACACTTTAATTGCACACAGGTGACACTTTTTTCAGTATGTGAAATGGACTATTTTGTAAATTTTAATTCCTGGTTGTAACATAATGGATTGTGAAAAATTCTATGGAGGTTTAAACTTATGTTAAGCACTGAATATAGGAAATTAAAACAATATTACTGTCTGAGCAGTGTTTTCTGCCTTTAATTACTATTTCTATTTAAGAAAGCTTAGTAAGTTCTTAGATACAACAAATCTGCAGTTCCAATATTACTAGATATATTAAGATTGTGTTCAGGAAAACTAGACAAGTATAAGCACTAGAGTTCATTACAAGCATTATTATTTCTCTTCACAGCAAGCAATATGGCATCTCTTGCCTGTTGTAACATTATACAGGTATGGGATACCTTATCTGGAAACCCCTTATCCAGAAAGTTTCGAATAACGGAAAGGCCACCTCCCATAGACTCCATTATAAGCAAATAATTTTAATTTATAAAAATAATTTATCTCTGTAATAATAAAACAGTACCTTGTACTTGATCCTAACCAAGATATAATTAATCCTTATTGGAGGCCATACAAGCCTATTGGGTTTATTCAATATTGAAATGATTTTTAGCAGACTTAAGTTATGGAGATCCAAATTACGGAAAGATCCCTTATCCAGAAAACTCCAGGTCCCGAGAATTCTGGATAACAGGTCCCATACCTGTAGTTATTTTAGCCAATAAAAATGTGTGGTGCACCATTTCTTTGTCATTAGAATTATACAGAAGAGAGGGGACTGATCAATACATATTCCCTGCTCCCCTATTAGTAATTTACTTTTTGTACAGTTTGTCACTGGCAGTACCACACCTCACCTATGGCACTGCCACAATTATATTCTCTGATCTTACAAAATTGCAGGTATTAGGGCCAAAAAGAAATTGCAGGTATTAGGCACCAAAAGAAATTAACTGCACAACTTGGCAGCATCAATTCCCAACATGGACAGTGATAAAGTAGTCTCTGGATTGGGAACTCAATAAATCACACAAATTACAAAATGGGTCAATAGTACCTGGTCATATTAATTAAAGAAAATTAGCAACCATTATTGTTTGATTAATGACTATACATCAGAGTAAGTGAAATTAAACAGAACTGCATTTAATCTAGGATTATTCAATCCCTTCATAAAAACAGCTTCAGGCATAGTAAGGAATAATAAGGAACCTGACAAGTGATATAACCCCAATGGTTGTTTGAACCCTATCAACTTCATATACAGCAATCCCTATTCTAGAATTCGGCCTTCGAAACAGCCAACAACAAAGCTCTGTTGTATATATATATATACATATATATAGAGCATGGATGAGCTCTCAGCAACAGAAACAGGGCATGCATCCTTTCCCTGAGGAAGATCACTACGATGTGATCAAAACGTTGGAATTTCTTTTGTTTATTAAAATCAGTTACTTTAACTGAGCCTGTTGAATATGATACTTTTTTGTTGCTCTCTCTCTCTATAAATATAATTTCTTAGTTGTTGACAACCCCTACTTCCCACAGATCACTGAATTACAGATATAAACTAAAACACCTTCCAATCCATGAGAAGAATAATATATCCACCAGTTTACAAAAACCTTCAAAGCCTAAACATAGAAATGGCTTAAAGGAAAAATACATTGTTTTAGAAGTAGGCCAGCCACTATTGCTCTGGGGTAATCTCATTCAAGGACTCTAATGAAGCAGTGGTAGTATGTGGCCTCATTCTCATAAAATTGTGGAATGCTTGCTAGGTTTTATCAAAGAATGTCTTTTCCACTGACTATCTCTCATACAGGGAATCTTAAAAATAATACATAGAAAAAACAGATTTACCACCATTTGTAATTTGGTGCTCATTACCTTTATTTAGGTCCAAGCTTGAGCATCTAAAATGCTGTAAACATAATCTGGGACATGCATATTGGTTATACACTGCACAAAGTAGAAATCCCCAGGAAGCCTTGTAGAACAGCATGTGTTGTGTGCACTGTGGCTACATGGGCAGCTTGAATCACATCTCATCATGCCCCATTTCACACACACAAACTGAATGTGTTTTCAGTAATTACCAAGTAGGATAAGCTCCAAATATCTATCACTTCATTAAATGGCAAACAACAGTTAGGTTACCATGCCAATTTTTTTGTCATCCTTAGTACAGCACATTAATACAGTATAATGTATTATAAACCTGGTACATAGCTGCTACTTTCATTTAAAAACAAACTAAAGCCAATTATAGAATCTGGCCAGGAGCTTTATTCTTTACGTACTGATTTACTAATGCAGTTCCAAGGTACAACAGCTCTATGACTCAAATCATTAGTAGCGAGGCTGAATTTGCCAAAGGAACTGCAGGGTTAGACACAATTATATAGCAGATATGGTTAAAAAGACACGCACATCATATTCAACCTTTTTTTCCAAGGGAAAGCAGCGATACTTCTAAATAATTAAGGCAACCAAATGTATATCCAGATTTCTGACAAGAGAAGAAATCCTCCAAAAGCAAAATGAGACCAATTCTGGATAATACTTTATATTATTTACAGTTATAACTGTAAAAAAAAGCTTTTGCAATTTGAAATGCAAATGGAAATGCTTGATATATTATTTACAGGCACCTGAAGTCCCTTTTCCATCAACCATTTTTCTAACCCCTAGGGGGTTATTTATCAATGTTAATATTTTTTTACCATGATTCCAAATTTTTTTTTGCTATAAAAATCTTGAATTTTAATTATGACTTAAAAAAACCCAATACATTCAATATTAAGCAAAAGATAAAAAAAAAACTTGAATGTAAAACTTCGGCCTCCGAAAGCTTTGGAGAATGTAGAAGTCAGTGGGAGCTGTTCTGGGCAAAGTTTGAACTATTTAGTCAGTTCCAATTTTTAAATATTTTTTGAGTTTGTCAGCCCATTTAAAATGATAACTAAAATTTTAGATATTCAAGTGTTTTTTCATAGTTTTACTGTACTGTGTTTATTATTTAGATTTAAAAAAAAATAAACTAACGTTTGCATTTTTGAAAGTTTTTAGGTTATTCAAAGTATGTGCCCTGCATATATTATATCCCAAGAGCATAACTAGTTATCAACATTAAACCTCATCCACCACTTTGCAGTCCAAATTGCCAGTTTGTCCTTTTCCTGCACAGCTTTGTGTCATTGGCAAACACATGCCAGAAGTCATTAAAGAAAAGGATACAAATGGACCAAATACAGAGCTCTGCAAAGCACCACAAAGAAACAAAATCTAGTTAGACAATGTACCATTAACTATTCTATGTACACAGTCTTTTAACCATTTCTCTATCCATTTTTAAACGACTTTAGTCTAGTAGTAAAAGTTTATGTCCTTATGTACTAAGATACAACATCACAATTATAAGTGAACAGTTGTGAATGTCCATGGCTGCTACATATCAAGCACACTATATCAAAAATACCCAGACTCCAGAAACAACATATATTTGTGGAAAGAACACATTCTGATGGTAGATATGTTCTTCCAAACAAAAAAGTTTTACTAAATGTGTAAGTTTTCTGAAATGTCCTCATATTTAGACATATGATATAGCGCATGCAAACTGCCTTTTTATGTCAAATAAATGCACACTTACAGTAAAGCCCCTGAAACCAATATATTTTGGAATTTAAAATGGGAAATTTAACAAGGGTAAATATGTATTTATTTGTACTTACTCCAAATTACCCAACTGCAAAACCTTTCTAAATTTAGTGTTTTCTAAGAAATTTCTGAAAATGTATCTATTATCGCTATCTCTAAAGATAAGACATCACAGATCTAAACAGACATCACTTATCTAAAGATAAGACGAATTTGAATGCCATTGGTTTGATTCCCAAACTACAGAGCATGTAGAGACCCAAAAATGAATTTTCATTGCTAAAAGGTTGGCTGCTGTAAACATACTTCCTGCCTTTTATGTGACACAAGAAACACTAGTAGTAAGTTGCCTCCCTTCAAAACTATACATTTTTTTGGAAACACATTCTGATCAATTCAAAATAGGTAAATGTCTTTGTTTTCAAAGTACCCAACTGTAAAGCTTTGCTAAAGGTGGCCATACACGGACCGATTTTTTACTTACAAAGGACCGATTCCCGAACGATCCGATGCTATCGTTAAGTTATCGTATAGTTGGTGGTGTACGAACGATCGTCGGCCCACTAAACGAGCCGACATTATCGTCCCCAAAATCGATCGGCCAGGTTTAAAAATTTTGGTCGTTTAACGATAAAATCTGCCAGTTGGTGTGAGTGTCAGACATTTGTCTTTCAACGATTGTTCTCTGCGCATGTCACGATTGCCAGCAGCGGAAGTCAACGACATCGATCGTACGTAGATGTACGATCGTAGGTATTTTACGATAATGATGCGACAAAATCTTTCCCGAATTATCGTTGCCCGTGGATGGCATATCGTATGGGAACTCGATCGCCATACGATCGTTTGTCGATATAATCGTTCATCGCACAACGAGCGAAATCGCCTCGTGTATGGCCACCTTAAGAGTTGAAAACGGCACCTTATTCACTATGAAGATTTCCACTATGACTCACAGCAGTTTCCTGATCTGGTATAGCGCCCGTCATGTAATTTTCAGGGTATTTAAAAATATGTATTTGTTGTGTCCACTTTACATGTTATGTTAACAGTTCTGTTTTATTTCAACATTCAAATGGCAAATTTGGGCCACATGGCAACCAGTCATTTACCTTCATTAATCTAACTGCATTTAAAGAAAAGCTAATTAGTGATGGGGGAATCAGAGACACATTTTAAAAGGGAAGGTGAGATACAAATAAAATATTCTTCTGTAAGACTTCCTGAACAAGTAACGGGTCCATGTCACAAGCTAACAGTTTATGGGTGAAGCAGGTTAAGGATTAAGAAAATCTATCTCATTGTTTTTATGAATATGATTTGAAAGTCCATGTTTGAGTGTCTGGACTATTTTCAGGTAGTCAAGCTTCTCTTGCAGCCATGTTATTTAGTCACATTCTGAAGAAATTAAAGTTACTTCTGTGCACTGTATTTCTTCTTAAAAAAACATGGATTTTCGCATATCAGATCAGATGTCAGTCTTCAGCAGGAACACTTAGTAGATAAAGTAATATCTCCTTGATGTTACATGGAGAGAAGCAACTCAAATGTTTGAAATCCTCTTTTACCAATCTTTCAATGCTTTGAAGCGATAAGGAGTTCTAGGAAAAAGGAATGGCTTGGAACTTTTATTCTTACTATGAAGCCACCTTAGTGAAGTATATCGCAGAGTACCTTTGTGATGTGCTGGAATGTACTTTCAGAGGTAATGTACACAATATGCTTCCTTGCTCCTACTTAGCAAATCAGTTTCTCCCCTTATCAACATTCTTTCAGTGTTTAATTCCTGTAACTTTTTTCCAAAATAAACTAAATAAATAAACAAAGGTTTTAGTGGATATTTCATTTACATATTACTCCAAAATGAATAATAAAATCTGCATGTTAACCTGACACTGGTGCTGTCTGCAGTTCTGTCGTTGGTTCTTCAGAAACTGCCACATCCTCCAACATTTCCTCTGTCACTAATGGTGCTGCATGGATTGTATCCTGAATCTCAGATTCTTCAGCAGCTATGGCTTCAACTGTAACAGCTACAATAACCTCTTCTGTGGCAACATTGCTACTCTCAGCCTCCTCACCTTTTAAATGAGTGGAAGAAAAATGAGGCAGTTCCAGAAGAAAAACAGGACATCACAAATAATTCAGTGCATATTGAAATTTTACATGCAATTTTTACATGATACCTCATAGGTTGAGATATCATTGCTAGTTACAAACACCTTTCCCTTTGCCTAGTCCATTGGATGGCTTTCCCAATACTAAACTAAATGCTTAAAGTTTGTAGATGAGAAACAAAAATATTCCATTTAGTGCAAACTTTTAAAAATGTACAGGATTATATTTAGTGTTGAACCTAACCTTGTAGTGGGGAATTCTCCAGACCTACTGCTGACTCTGCAAACACTGGAACTTCCAAAGTTTCATTCTTCACTAAAGGTGCTGAAAGCACAGGGTGCTGTTCTTCAATTTCTTCACCAGCTACTGCTACAACTTCAGTTTTAACAGCTAGCTCTTCAGCAGTCTCAGACATGTCAATGTTTTCAACTCCCTCACCTTTTAAAGGAGTTCAACAACATGAAGTGGCTCCAAGCACAGCAAATTAGTTTAATGCAAAAAAAAAAATAAATAAATAATGCATGCAAAATAGAGCATGCAAAAATGATCTCATTATAAATATTTTTTTCCATTTATCCTTCAAGTATATAATCTTTGCCTCTTTGGGTTAAATACATTCTGATACTGTTTTACTATTTTAATTTCTAGGATTATATTCAGTGTTGAACCTAACCTTGTACTGGGGAATTCTCCAGACCTACTGCTGACTCTGTAGACACTTGAACTTGCAAAGTTTCATTCATCAGTACAGGTGCTGAAAGCACGGTGTGCTGTTCTTCAATTTCTTCAGCAGCTACTGCTACGGCTTCAGTTTTAACAAGTACCTCTTCAGCAGCCTCAGACATGTCAATGGTTTCAACTTCCTCACCTTTTAAAGGAGTTCAACAACATGAAGTGGCTCCAAGCACAGCAACTTAGTTTAATGCAAAGAAAATAACGCATGCAAAATAGAGCATGCAAAAATGATCTAATTATAAATATTTTTTTCCATTTATTCTTCAAGTATATCATTTTTACTTCTTTGGGTTAAATATATTCCGATACTGCTTTATTATTTTAATATTATTTAGTAATGAAATCAGTATCGTTACACAGCAAAATCTAAGATATAGCTGTACATAGTAAAGGTATGCAAAGAAGGTGTTAGATCTATTGTTTGACAGAGTCTTTGTTAGGTTGTTCTTTATTGTGCCCTTCTCCCTGAATCAAAATTGAATTCATGCAATTATTATGCAGAGGTATTAAAGGCAAGTTAAACTTAAAGGTATCATTGCCTGGCTACAGATTTCCCTGCTATAACTATAGCCAAGGAATTGCTCTCCTAACAGCAAGCACTGATATCTGTTACAATACCAGAGACTAGTTGGTGAAGACATCAAAAATATAGAACTTAACCTGGCACTGGGACAGTCTCCAGTTGTGCTAATGGTTCTGCTGAAACTGGTGCAACCTCTTCTTCCAGTATTTCCCAATTCAAATGGTCTGAGGGGACAGTATTTTGACTGTCAGTTTCTTCGGCAGTAACTGCAGCATCTTCAGATGGGACCACTGCTGCCACATCATCAGTGGTTTGAAACACATTGCTTCTAGTCTCCTGACCTTTTAAAGGGGGTTGAAACATGTAAGAGGTGGTTCCGGAAGAAAAAAATGGTACTACAACACTTCAACATTACTGAGAGTTGTCTAGCATTCTTAATCTTGCACTGACACTGCCTCATGTTCTGTTGCAATAGGCACTTCTGTTTCTTCCACTAATTTATTCTCCAAAAGTGCTGTGGGGAAAGCATGCAATAGGTGAGTGTCTTCAGCAGCTGCTGCAACAGCCTGGGCGAAAACAGCTGCATCTATAGTGGCTTCAGAAACATTACTACTTTCAGCCTTCTTACCTTCAAAATGTAGTTGAATAAATGAGAGGTGGTCCCAGCAGAAAAACTAGTACTAAAAAATATTAGCATAAGTCATGCAAAATACATCTCAGTATTGTCTAGCAATTTGTTAAAATAAAATAAGAGTAAAGTAGCCCTTTGGCAACTAAAAGTAAAAATTATAAGGGCTTGCTTGCACTATAGATAGATCCTAACCTTGCACTGAGACTGCCTCCAGTACTGCTACTGATTCTGTTGCAATAGGCACTTCCGTTTCTTCCAACAATATATTCTCCAAAAGAGCTGTGGGGATAGCATCCAATTCCTGAATGTCTTCAACAGCCTGGGGGGTAACAGCTGTCTCTTCAGTGGTCTTAGAAATATTACTACTGTCAACCTCCTCACCTTTAAAAAGGAGTTGGAATAAAAGTAAGGCAGATCAATTTACAAATGGTATGGTATGAAGAAGGTATTTAGATGAAAAGTTAAAACTGCAGTACAATTTAAAATAATATTGGGCAATTGAAGACTTATAGGCTAGAGACAAGATAGTAGGTAAAAATAAAAGGGTTTCTATAATGGACTGCAAGAACCTATTTATTAAATACCACCTTCACCAAAGGGGTTGTAGGGATGGCCTTGCTTTCATGAGCAGCCTCTGCTGCAGCTTTAGGAATAACAAGTGTCTCTAAAATGGCCTTTAATGTGTCATTATTTTTAGCCTCCTAATATTTAATGGAGCTGGAAGAAATGCAGGGCAGATCCAATAAAAAAAATTGGAGAATTCAAAATTAGCGCACAACAAAAATAGCTCATACATACTGGAAGGTTTGATTTTGAGAAGTTTGATCATTATTTAATAGGCTTGACAAGTGCTAGATAAAAGAAGCAGTTTTATACTACTGTGCTACAAAAATAATATTAGTCCTCTGTCCGGTCTCTCCATTTTTACTGATTTTTGTTACATTACTTTATCAGATCTTTTTTTTCAATTCTAGTAGTGTGAATGGAGCCTAGGAGATCAGAAATTATGCCAGGATTGTTTTCATGTTATTCACTTGCCCTCAAAGATGAAACCTGCATTCATGTGAAACTGCAATGAATTCCTTTCCACGCAATTAACTTGCAATATTTATATACAGTGAATGCCACTAAAATCTAACTGTTGCTGTCACCCAGGATCTTGCATTGCTGTAAAATTATTTGGCTCATTGCTCCATGCTCATTGGTTAGCTAAGCAACATTTGCAGATTTTTCAGAGCTCTTTCCTAGTCTTGCCACAAGATTTAGTTCAAGACGTTGACTAGGCCATTTCATAACTTTGTTTTGTGATCCAATCTATTACAGGACTGCTCGTATGTAAGGCATCCTTATCTTGCTGCATGACCCAGTTGCAACTCATCGACTCATGGCCTGATATTCTCCTGCTGTATTTGGCTTTAGTCAGGCAATCCAAAATTTAGATTAGCTTTTTAATGAGGGTGGTTTCTCCTGTGGGTCCCATTTTTGCCAACTGTAGAACCAGGAACACTTATTGGTATAGTTTATATATCCTGGTAAATCAATTGAATGTTGGTATTAGTGGCCTTACACTACAGTCTCTATTATATGGG